>NC_141732.1:5988472-7188472 GCF_971803275.1 Cyanistes caeruleus | reverse complement strand
ATGTGCACAGAGGTATGACAAGGTACCACAAGCAGTCAAGAGTGGCATTGCTGTGTCCCATCCAAAGGGAGAGAGCTACAATCTAAAGCTTCAGAAAAAGAAAGGCCATTGCTGGAGGAAGTGTAAAAAAGGTGGGAATTTTTTGAAGCAGCCAATGCCATATTTCCTTGGTTAAAGCCCTGAGGAAATCGAGCAGGAATGGATTTCCAGCAGATGACAAAGTGCATTCTGAGACTGGGAGTGGGCAATTCTTTTGCTTCGTTTCCTAATTGGAGCTGCCTTTCAGGGTGTGTTGTTTTCTCCACAGCTGACTTTGGCCTCTCTGCTCAGCTCACCCCTGAGCACAGGAGACAGAGCTCCGTGGCCGGCACTTCTGGGTGGATGGCGCCTGAAGTCGTGACGGGTCACCTGTACGGCCCCAAAATGGACATATGGTCTTTTGGAATCGTGGGCATCGAAATGGTGGAACGAGAAGTTCCTTCCTGGAATGAAACTCCTGTCTCGGTAAGGTGCAAATACTCACTGATCCTGCTGACTTTCTCACCTGTCCCATGTTCTGTGTGCCACTGGACAAAATGCCATTGCCATCTGCTGGCATTACTTCCACCAAGGTCCCCTTCTAAAAATGTCCCTGCAGCACATCAGCATCTGCTGTAGGTTTGGTTGCATCAGCAGGCAAGTGGCAGGTACCCAGTTCAGAAACGTGCCATTTTGGCCTGCAGCCCTGCTGGCCTCCGTGACATTTCTCCTTTGCTTTTTGAAAATTCTTGGAGCTTGTCTCTGAAGGAGAAGAATTTTTCAGTGGAGAGTTCAGCAGTGTGATAAATATCCTTTGAGATGGAGTTGGGACCTTCCTGTGTTCAATTTTCTAGAAAAAGAAAAAATGAAAATAAAGAAAAGGAAATGGAAAAGAAAAAACAAAAAAGAAGAGAAAAGGGACGAGAAAAAAAGAAAAAGGAATAGGATAAGGAAAAGGGGGAGGAAGAGGAAGGGAAAAGGGAAGGGAAAAGGAAAGAGAAAGAAGGAAAAAGGAAAGGAAAAGGAAAATATAAAACTAAACTTAAAATTAAAAATAAAAATAAAATCAGGAAAAGGAAAAGAAAAAGGAAAGGAAAATAATAGAACAAAAAGGAAAAGTAAAGAGAAAATACAAAAATCAAAGTAGTTCTGCTTGCTTTTTCCTTTGTTAAACAAAGCACATCCATTTTTGTTCAAATTCTAGCATCTTTTCAAAATCCTGTGGGACCTCCAAACTTTCAGGCTTTCAAGTCATCTGTACATTGTTCTGTCATGTGTCTGGGTGGCCTGGAAAAGTTCAGGATGTGTTTTTCTCCAGCTGCAGTTAGAACTGTGTGCCAAAGCCCCGGCTGTTTCTTGGTACTTGAACAGGAGGATGAGCCTGCAGTCAGGTGCCTGGGGCTGGGATCCAAGGGGTGCGGTTGACGCCGCTGCTGTTCCTTTAGCACAGGAGCAGGGCCATCCCTGGGCTGCACAGCGCTAGTGACAGTGAGCCATGCCCACTAGCTGAGCTCAGCTGCAGAGGGACAGGATAAAACCTTCTTTTTGATCTCTGCTGCTATGGGAAAAGTGAAGGAAGTTTTCCTCTGGCTTAAAAAGGATCAAAGTCTCCTTGGTCAGCATCTATTTCATTGCTACCAGCACTGGTGGGCGTTTTCATGCAGACTCCTAGGCCTCTCCCCACTGTCATTTCTGTCTGTTTTAAATGCTTTCTGCATTTCTTTCAAGAAGTAAAACAAAAACTTGATGATTTTTGTTTCATGGAAGCTGTGCTTGAGGGACCAACAAGCACGGCAGTGATCCCTTTTGTGCAATAATCCTTGGAAATAGTATAGCTAGAGCAAATTCCCCCTCCCAAATGGCCTGTCAAGCTATTCACACAAGTTGGAGTGAATCCTCAGAGAAGCAAAAGCTGCATTTGGTGATGGAGTTCTCATTAACCAGAGAACTAGTCAGTGAAAATCAGCTGCCAAGGCAAGATCTGCTGGACGTTGGAAAAGCTGGGGCTGCCTCGGTGTTTAAGTTTTTTATTGGTATAGGAAAGTCATTTCTGCCTCTCTGCCAGGTTAAAAAATGCCACTGCAGAGTGGAGCTGGAACAATGGGCTCTGGGAGAGCAGTTGCAGATGGGAAAGAAGCAGGTGGAGCCTCTTTTTTTTTTTTTTCTCCAGCCTCAACTCCTGATAAACATAAGAGGGACACCAAAGCTGTGGCAGCCCAACCTATTCTCGCTTTTGCTGCATGACTTCCTGAACTGCTGCCTTCAGACAGACGAGGCACAGCGCTGGTCTGCTGAGGAGCTCCTGCAGGTAAAATGCCAAGGGGCTGCAGGTGAAACAGTGTCTGAGGGATGGGCTCCTCCTCCACTGAAATCCAAGGCATCAGATGTGCCCCCCTCCATCTCACCTCCAATCTTCCTTCTGTTCAAATGGAAATGGTGAGGAATTCTAGCAGGACTGGCAGGGACCTGTAAAGCTCATGTGGTCCAAGTGCCCTGCAATGAGCAGGGACATCTTTAAAGGGATCAGGATGTCCAGAGCCCTCTCCCACCTGCCTGGAATGGTTCCAGGGACAGGGCACCTACAAGCTCTTAGGACAACCTGTGCTAGTGTTGTTTGTGTGTCCAAGGAAACAAGTTCTTCCTTAGACTTCTTCTGATTCCATCCCCTTTTTCTTTAAACATATTAGCCCATGTCCTGTTGTCACTGGACCTATTCAAAAAGATGTCCTGCACACCCTCAGAAACCACTCTGAAGTTTTGGAAAGTGGCTAGAAAGTCTCCCTGGGGCCTGTTCTTCTCCAGGTTGAAAAACTCCAGCTCTCTCAGCCTGGCAGAGAAAGCACCATTTCTAGAGCCCTGCTAGGGCAAAAGTCCCATCAAAATGAAGAAAGAAGAATCAATGGATGAGTGGGATTCTGGGCCAGGTTTGCCTGTGATGGCAAGGTCCTGCATGTGAAGATGGAGGTGCAGATGCCCCCATTGGTCCCCTTTCTGGGTCTGTCTGGGAACCAGAGGAATCCTGATTGAGGCTGTGAAGCATTGAGCTTGGAAAGTCATGGTTAATTGAATTTTGTTGATTTCTTTTTTTCCCTTTTGGGCAGCATCCACTTGTAACATTAACTGAGCCTGTGTCCAGCCTGGTGCCGCTGATCATTTCAGTGAAGAGGAGGAAGGAGGAGAAAACATCAGGACCAGCGTAGAGTCAGCTTGTAGACTAGGATTGTAGAGTAGGGTTATAGAGTCAGATTGTAGACTAGAATTGTAGAGTAGGGTTATAGAGTAGGATTCTGAACTAGGATTGTAGAGTAGGATTCTAGAGTAGCATTGTGGACTAGAATTGTAGAGTAGGGTTATAGAGTAGGAGTATAAATCAATAAAATTTCTGAAATTTTAACTCATCTGGAAGATTGCTTTCTTTTTTACCCTGTGAATAAACTCAGCATTTCCTTCTGACTTATCAGTTGTCTCTTCAAGGTGCAAAGTGATATTCATGGATTCTTTGGTGTGCTTTGAAAGTGGGGAAGGCTCTTCTTCAGTCATCCTCTCCAAAGTGCACTGCTTTTGGAATTTGGCTCACTGGCTGGGTTTTGCCCAGCTGTGTGGTATGTCTAATTGAGGCAGAAAGGGCAATGGCATTTGCAGGTACAAGCATTAGAGGTGCGGAGCAGCTGAAACATCCTGTGCAGATGCAGGCCTTCAGCTGTGACTCCAGAGCATTTGGGTTCCTGCCATTTGGATTTTTATCCCTGTGGTGGTTTCACATTGATTGATATTTGGAGAAGAAGAAAGAAAGCACCCACGGAAGTGATTTCTCTGAGAGGAGCTGCTGGGAGCTCCTTCTGTGCCTGGGAAAGGTCAATAGCTGGCTAGTGCTGAGAAGTGACAACATTTTGAACCATTTAGAAATTAGGTCTGCCTCTGTGAGATCTACATTTTAAAAAATAAAGCTTGGGAAATCTCTCTCTTGGCTTCCGGACCCAGAAGGTGACGGAGCTCTGGTGAGGCCGGCCCTGCTCGCCCACGGCCTGTGCTCCTGGGAGAGGCTGGGCCGGACCCCAGTGGCTCCTGGACAGGGATGGAGGCTGCAGAATCCCAGCCTCAGGCAAGGCTGGGCCACAGCTGCTGACATCTCGCTGACACTAAACCCTCTCCCCAGCACACACCGAAGGCTCCAGGCCAAGCCTCCCCTCCCAGCAGCTGCCGGGCAGAGAGAGGGGCCCAGGGCAGCCTGAAATCATCATCATAATTGCTGCAGCCACTGCCCACGACCATCTGCAGACCTGGCAAGATTTAAGCCTTTCATTTAACCCTATCAGTGCACAGATGAGAACTGCAGACCACCATTCTCCCCTCAAGAGAAAAGGACAAAGTGGGGACACGTAGAAGACAACATGAAGACACTGGGGTCATTAAAGTAAGAATTAAAGAAGGTGAATAAGGAAATGTCTCAGTGTTGGGCTGAAAAATTCTTTTGGTAGGGCTATGGAGATAGAAAATGATACACAGAAATATCTCCTTCAATTCATGAGAGAGGATGGGGGAATGAAGCATTCAAACTGTGCATGTGAACAGAGGCACGCACTGATAAGAAGCCAAGCAGATGTTGCAGTAGCTGTGATCCCATGAGAAGCCTGAACAGAGAGAGAGAGAGAGATGAGAGTGAGGAAGACCTCTTGGCCCCAGGGAGAGAAGAAGAAAAGCTCTGTTCCCAGAGGTGATGACAGAGACAGATGAAGGGAACATTTGCCTTTGAACAACTCATCCTTAAAATAATACCCCATGGCTGTGAAAATGGGAAGGATTTCACAACTGCAGAACTTAACCTGGGCAGATGCTATCTGTGGAAATGAAAAGCCACGAGAAACTGTTTCTTGTAGAGAAGTCTCGGTAGCATGGCAAGAGAAATCTTCTCTCCCTTCATGAACTGACAGAGGAGTATTGTATTGTTGGTACTGATTTAACATCCCATGTTTTGTGTTTATGCTGTCAGCTTGGAAAGGAAAGAAGTTAGTCAGGGGGAGGAAAGGAGTCCTGGAAGTCTTATTCTGATGCTTCTCATTCTTGTAGTCCTGTTAATAAAGTTTCTTTATACCTTTTATGTTTTGAGCCTGTTTTGCCCTTCTCCTAATCCATATCTCCCAGCAAAAACAAATGAGTAAGTGCACTGGTGATTTTAGCCAGTGCTAAACCCACCACATTATTTAGTAATTATAAAATAGAATTATTACAAGAAAAATAATTGTCCTGGTGTGACTTTATATATCTTGAGTTCTGTACCCTTAAGGTTTGCTTTGGGAGCTGGGGGGAAGTTGAAGCTGCTGGAGGCTGATGGGACTTTTTTCTCCTGACCAATTACTAGCCATTTCTGAGAATTCCCAGTGATTCTAACCATTGAAAAGTGAGATCAACTTGTGAATACCTATCGTAAGGCTTAAGACTGGGAATTTCTTGTTCTCTTTGGTTTCCATCTTTTGAACAGGTAACAAGGCTCCGGCTCCGGCTCAGCCTCTTCCTCCCCAGCCAGGCCAGACAAGGCCGCAGAGGGTGGGGGAAGGAGAAGAGCGGAGGCGGCCGGCCTGACTTGGTTTGCAGTTTGTGCCACTGAACTGAAACCTGACTCCATGAACATCTGCAGCTTTCCAAGACTTGAACTCTTTTACTACCTGGATGAGACTTACAGATTAACCCTTTTTTCCCAGAGAGAAAGGAAGAGAGAGAGAGAGAGGGATAATCAACATGAAGAAGGCACAATAAAACCATCAAAGTCAGTGAAGAAAAGAATTAAGTTTTAGATGGGGAAGAGAGAATAAGGAGATGCTTTAATAAGCTGAAATATTTTTCTGTTAAAGCTATAGAAATGGACAATAGTGTTCTGAAAATAAAATTCCTTTAATTCATGACAGAGTATATTGGGAGGAATAGAGTGTTTCAAAGTGTGGATTTTGAGCAGAAGGTGGAGTAGTTGTGATACATGATGTGCTGGAACAGAGGGGGAGAAGTAATAGTTGAAGATTTGTGGCTTTGTAGAGGCAAAGAAAAACCTTCTGTTTCCAGGGAGGCTCAGAGAGACAGATGAAGAGAACTTTTGCCTTTGAATAACTCATCCCTAAAAATGACATCCCTAGAATCATTTGACCCATAACCCACCTCAGAGTGATGTGAAATGGGAAGAGACAATTGATGGCAGATTTTCAGGCAGCTAGCAGCAGAGAAATAGAAAGCTATGAAGAAAATTAGTTCTCTTGTGAAAAACTCCATAGATTAGCAGAAGACTTACTTCTCTTTCTCTCTAAGGACAGATGAAAAGACTATAGCAAGAATTGGGACTGTTGCAAGCACCAAAGTTGTTTTTTTGTCTCTATATTGTCAGGTGAACAAGGGAATGGTTGGGTAGTGGTGGAGAAAAGGGTTTTCTGGAGGTTTAATTCTGGTTTTCTTATTCTTACAGTTTTTGTTAATAAACTTTCTTCATTCCTTTTAAGTTTGCAGCCTGTTTTGCTCTTGTTCTAATCCATATCTCCTAGCAAGAAATAAGTAAGTTTTCTGGTAATTCTTTTAGTTACTGCTTTAAAACCACAACATTTATTTGGTGTGTTGGCCGGGAAACAAAATTAGCAAATCTAAACCACTACACAAATTAATTTATTATTCTTGGTGTTTGCCAAGAAGCTGAAATTAGCAAATCTAAACCACTACAATCCCTAAATGCAATCTCTTTGGCTGGATGAGAGTCTTGCTCAAGTGAGAAAGCAGAAAGATCAGTGGTGGTGCTCTGCAAGGTCTCCTCTGGTGCAGGGCTGTCAGCGACTGGGAGGTGAGAGCAGGCTGTAAGAGACGGTGCGAAGTTTCCCTCATCTGCCTCACAACCATGGCAAGAACAGAGACCGAGACCCTGAAGACCACAAGGGACTTTGTGCAGAGCTTCTGACCTGGTTGAGGTGGATGTTTGCTAAGTGATTGTTTGGAGGTGTGCTTGACCTGACAAAAGCTTTCCAGAGCAACAGGTCACAGCACAAGAGTGATGTGGTGCTGGTGAGCAGGGACTTGTGAAGAGCGGCCTGCTCTGTGCCTTACACCGGCTTCTCAGAGCAAGGGGTCACACCACAATAGCCTATAAATCTCCCCACCTTTTGGCCAACTGCCCCTCACTTTGAAACAGACTATAAAAGTGACTTTTCTAAGTTACTTTTTGAGAGAGAGATGTCCCCACAGAAGACACCAGCGACCCCATCTTGTCTGTTGGTAGCTATAACCCCCGCCTTTTTTCTCTCTCTACTTTGCTTCTTTATCCCTCCCTTCGCTCTCTCTCTCTCTTTTTCTCTCCCTCTCATCTCTCATTGCATAACCCATGTTGCTGGCACTAAAATAAAGGTACATTGTTGCTGTTATGATTTAACCTGAAATTCCTTGGTGTCCTTTTTGCACTCGGAGATCATACGAACCTTTCACAACTCCCGCTTGTGTTAGAGGATTGTGACAGAGGCCCTGCCATATTTGATCCATGTTTGAGCAGGTCAACAAGACAATGAAGAAAACTGTATCAGTTACGGGGTGGGAACTTGACCCTTGCAAGACAAACAATGGATAGGTCAATGGGTGGGCAGTTAACTTTTGAAAGAGGAACAGTTCATAATGGAGACATTGTTGGCATGGAGTCGATATTCTGAGCCATCGTGGTCTCATCTCACGTGCCGGCCATGTGGGAGCTAAAGCTGTCACTGGGAAAATTCCACTCCTGAGCAGGAGATATAAGGCCTGGCTCTGGCTTGGAGTGATGAGAAGGACAAAATGCAGACGGATTTGATGCTGGGGATGACCTGAAATTGCACTGCCTACCTGCCTCTCCTGCCGAGCACCATGCTTCATCTCCTTCTCCTGCTCAGTGGGTTTCTGGGAATCCAGGGGTTGGTATGTATTATTTGGTACTGCAACTAATGGAATAAATTTTCTTTGCAACCCCCACTGTGTCTTGGCTTCTTTTCTACATGGGTCTCCTTCTGAAGCTATGACAATGACTACCAGAGAGCTTCAGGACAAGCCTATTTCCATTTCAATATATTCTGAGACAGGATTTAAATATGTCAAATAATCTGGGGAAATGGTTAGCCTGTGAGTTTCAGCAAAATATTGACTATGTCTTAGTTATATGGATACAAACTAGTAGGTGAGATTGCTACATGTGCACAATTTAGGGAAGGGATTCTCCACACACCCTGCACTGAAATAGAGTAATATTTCCTTTTGAACCCTGAGCTGGCTGTGGGGATTGGGCCCACTTTGGTCACTTTCATTTTGGCCATTTCTCTTGAGCAGGTAAGAAAGATCAAAACAAAACCTTTTCCAGCTGTTTCTCTCTGGTTTACCTTTTGGGGGGCCAAAGCTCTGTGCTGCATGTGGCCCAAGTGTGTGCAGAGCAATGCCTGCAGAGCCTCCTCAAAATCCTTCAGTTTCCTCACAGGTCATCATCACTTGTTCCCAGGTGTGTCCAGATCTGACAGGAGAAAAAGCCCACAGCACAGTGGGCACCGTGCCCTGCCCAGCCAGAGATCTCTGGCACTGAGCAGCAGCAGCAGCAGCAGCGCCAGCACTTTTCAACCTGCTCCTGCCTTGGCTTCACCTGGGGGACAGAAGCCTCTGGAAATCAGCACTGCCACTCATGTTCCTAGCCTGGAGCAGCTGCTGCTGCTGGTGGGCAGATCCTGCCAGTCTGACTGCTTCCAAATGGGAATAAAGACAGAGGCAGAGACGGACACACAGAGAAGCTCTGGGCTTGTGCAATAAATGGGAAAAGGTATGGGGGAATGGGTTAAGAATTATAAAACCTCTTTTGTCAACAGTGCCTTTTCTCCTGCCTTTTTCTACCTTCTCATTTCCTATCTTTTCTCCCTTCCCAATCATGATTGTCACAACTCTCTTGACCATTTCTCACTCTTGTTTCCCAGCCTTTTCACCTCATCTTCCTCGCACTTTTCTTCTCACCTTTCCCACCCTTTTCTCCCCTCTTGTTTCCTTATCCCAGGTTGCTTTCTCAAAATTTCTCCTTATGTTTCTCACTTTTCTCCTTATGCTTCTCACTCTTTTCCTCTCATGTGTCTCACACTTTTTTCTTCACATTTATAATTCTTTTCTCTTCATGGTCCTTATACTTTTTTTCTCATATTTTGTTCCCCTCTTTCACTCATGTTTTCTGACTTTTCCCACCCTCGCGTTTCTCTATTTTTTTTTGTTGTTGTTCTTCTGCCTCAGGTTTCCACAATGTTCCTCTCACATTTCCTGCCTCTTTTACTCTTTTTACAAATAAAACTTCTCATGCTCTTCCCCTCACATCCACTCCCTTCTCTCCCTTTGTTTCTCACCATTTTGTACTCATGTTGCTTAGAATTTTCCCATCATATTTCCTGCCCTCTTCTCCCCTCACCTTCTTCTCCTCTTTTCACTCACATTTCTCACCCTTTGCCACTCAGCTTTCCTACCCTTTTCTTCCCTCCTGTAGTGGCCAGGGATCTGGCCAGCGGTGTGGCCGTTCTTCCTTGGAGGGAGGAGACCCCTTAGGCTGCAGATGGTTGCCCTCTCCTTGGGAGAGAGACCCTGTCTGGCCACCTTTACAGGTGTGCTGAGGTCAAAAAGCCACCCCCGGCATGCCTCCAGTTTTATGTACATTCTGTGTTTCTCACTAGTTATTCCCTTTGACCCACCCTTTTCCCCAGCAGATAAAAAGCAAGTTCTCTCTGACCCTGTCAGCTTTTGAACTGGGATTTCTTGGAGGAGAAAGTTGAATTAAAACCTCCTAAGAGATCAGAGCTACGACGATCTGTCTCTTTTCTTCTGTATTTGCCTTAAGAGCTGTTTTCACTCCAGCAGCTCTTTTGAGGGCTAAAGAGCTGAAAGCCCAGAAGCAGCTGCTGAGGTGCCCGAGCCCTGAAGTTCTCACCACCCCACCGTCACACACAGCTGACTTCACCTTCCCATTTCTCTCCTTTCCTCACATTTCTCACACTTGTGACCTCCCATTTTCTGCCTTTTTCCCCTCACATTTCTTCACCCACTGCTTCCTTTCAGTGACTCTTTCTAAATAAATAGGTACCCTGAGGGATAGATATCACAGGTGAGCACCCATTGCACAGTCTGCTTTCAGTTAAATTCCATCTCCATTTTCATCACCTCACACTCACTGTGAGTCCTGCATGGAAGACCCAGGCTCTGATGCTTCATTGTGCTTTTGGTACTTTTTCTTTAAGCAAATGAAATTTTCTATTTTAAAACATTCAAACCCTGGAGTTTCTTTCTATTTTCACCTGAGACTACTGCCAGCCAAGGTTACAAAGTGGCTGGTACGTGTTTGTGTGCACAGACCACAGATGCTACCCTGTGTCCGTTCCCGGGGTGTCTGTCAATGTCCATTGAAAGAGATGGCTGGAAGGGGGGCTCTGACTGCCCTGCGCTGTTCTGGGGCTGGGCTGGTAGAGGCTGCAGAACGCTCTGAGAGACACAGCCTCACCTCTGGCCACCATCTTGTGCATGGCACAGCCTCATCTCTGGCCACCATCTTGTGCATGGTACAGCCTCATCTCTGGACGCCATCTTGTGCGTGGCACAGCCTCCATCCGCCATCTTGTGCATTGTGGCAGCTCTGAGGGCTGTGCGAGGGACGCTCTTCCCCAGCTCTGTTTTGTGTCCTTTCCTTTCCAGGGATAGCATTTGGAAATTCTGCTTCTGTCCTGGGTTACCCTGTTTCAGCCTTCTCAACACACAACTCTCTCTCTTACTCTTATTATGATTAGAAGATCCTAAGAAGAAAATGAAAGTCATACCAGGATTATGATGCATGAAATGTAGTCAAGAAAACAGTACTCCATAGTGCAGGGCCTATAGAGCATGGATTTGTTCATTCAACACCACAAGTGAGGGGAATAGCTCCGCCACTTGTCCATTGTTTGCACAGTACAAGCTTTTGAGCTTTTTTAACTTAATGGGCACATTCTACTTTCCTGACCTTCGTATTTTCTAATTCCTTGATTATGGAAGCCCTTGTAGCAGGGCTCTGCACAAGGTGGTCTTCAGCCTCCTGGTGGTCATTGCAGATGAAGGCCAGAAGTGTTCCTCAGGCTTGAACTTTTTTATCTCTGTTTCTCACATGCTCTATAAAATTTGCTCAAATAGCCAGTGGTTAGCTTTTTGCAGTTGGCTTGTTGTGCTAAAGTTGCTGATTTCTAAGAAGTGCTTGATTCCCATACCCTGTTACAAAGTAACTACTTTCCTCAGAGCTACAGCTTTTTCCCCTAGCTCAAGCACTATCTCTTTGCCTCAGTATCCAAAAGAAGAAAGGGAGGAGGGGGAAAAGTTGGTAGGGTGATAGGGCAACATTATCTTGTTGCCCAGGGATCAATTCCTAGGTCAACTAAGCAGTATTCTCGTCCATCTAGTAAGTGTGGGGGTACCATAGGGACAATGCCATTGCATGGATTTGGAGTGTTGGGGTGTTGGCACCAAAGTCCTGCTCTTGAGGGAAGTGCAGGGACACAGGGGCTGTCAGAGGACAATGAGACATGGGGGACATGAGGCCATAATGTGCCGAGCAAGATCCTGCCCAGGATGGCAGCAAAGGCATTTCCTCCCCATGGCCTTGGCACTGCAGGAAATCCCAAAAGGGGCTAAGGAGTCCCATGGGTAACCAAGGAGGGATGACCGACATCACTGTGGCCGCCAGCATTCCCCAATCATTGGCCATTCCGTGGGCACTGGGGACTCTGAGCATGTGTGGATATGCTGGTTTTACATTAATTATTACTCAGTGAGGAGGGAAGAAGCCAGCCAGAAAAATTATTTTTCTTAGAGAAGCTGCTAAGAGCTTCCTCTGTGCCTAGAAAAAAACCAATAGCTGTCTAGTTCTGAGAAGTGACAACCTATTAAATCATTTTAGAAGCTGGCTCTGCCTCTGTGAATTCTACATTTTAAAAGACAGGCAAGCCCAAGAGGGCTCCCTCTTGTTTCCAGCCTTGAAAGGTAACTGGGCTATGGCTGGGCCTGCCCCGCTCCACCGCAGCCTGCGAGGCCTGGAGGGGCCGGGCCAGGCCCCAACAGGAGCCAGGCGGGGGACGGGAGGCTGCGGGGCCCCGGCCAGAGCTAAGCCAATTCACACCTGCTAACATCTTACTAACACCAAGCCCTGGCCTCATCCCTGGCCCTGTCTGCTCATGCCAAGCCAGAGTCCGCTGGACCCTGGGAGTAGCTGCTGGCCAAGCCAGGCCTCCTCCAGTGCAACCTGCCACAAGTGGCTGCCAGGCAGAGAAAGGGGAAGCCATCAGTCTACAGCTGAATTTTGAAATAGCAAGGACCAAAGACCAGTCACACAGCCAGATCACCATGACCATTGTGATCAGGTCCCTGAGATCTTAGCACAACCACAACACAGCCTCAAATCCATCACTGTAATTATTGCAACCACTACCCAGCAAAAATCATTGTAACCATCTGCAGGCCAGGGTGAGATATTAACTCTTTCACTGCAAAGAGAAGACCTAGAGACCTTAAACCTCTCTCAAGAGAGAGAGAAAAATATAAAGACATGTAAAAGATAACACACAACTCAATGAGAAAAGATTAAGTTCCAAATCAAAGGAGCATGAGGAGATGCCCTAATATGCCATTGCCATCTGCTGCAAGTATTTCCACTGAGCCCCCCTTCTAGAAATGTCCCTGCAGCACATCAGCATCAGCTCTAGGTTTGGTTGCATCAGTAAGGCAATTCAAGCCTTACCCCACGCAAACAATCTCCATTCTCAGGCAACATTTTGCTGTGGGTTATCGTTCCAGCTCTTTTGGCTGTGTAGATGGCCCTAATAACAGGAAAAAAGCACCTCAGAACTGGTGTTATCTTTCCAGCAATGAAGGAAAGAAACTCAAACCAAACAAAGTTTCTAAAATAGTGGTTTTGAGAGAAGAAGTGCACCCCCTTTCTTCTCACTTCTTGCCTGCAACCTGGAGAGGATGGTTTAAAGGCACAGAGTCCCTGCTGCTTCTTGTGCCGTGCTGCTGAAACACTTAGTGACCATATTTGTTCATAAACCAAGCCACTTTCTCCATATCACCAAGCTGGAGCCTGGTGATGGGGAGAGTCTGCCAAAACCTCCAGTTTGTTTCTGGTACTTTCTGGGATGGGCCCAGTGTTTATGCATTGACTTGAGTATCCAACGATCAGAGGCTTAGCAAAGGGATGACACTTCTCTTTCTTCTGATTTCACCAGGAATATTTTCCTTTTACATCATAAGGAAGCCTGAAATTTTCAGACTGCAGAGAGACAAAGCTGCAGGTGGCTCCTGGGTACCCAAACAGGCATTTTCATCTCAATACATTTGGGGTGCCATCTTAATGTATTTCTGTTGAATATAGCATGCCAAATATTTCTTTCCTTCCCTGAGGAGCACTTGGGGGATTTCCTTTCTTTTCTTCCAAATACCATTGTTTTCAACAACAGGACAAAAAGCTTGATGAGTTTTGTTTTATGGCAGCTGTGCTTCTGGGACCAACAAGAACTGCAGAGATGCCCTTCATGTAATGATACTTGGAAATAGAGTTAGTTAGAATAGCAAAATCCCCCTTCCAAGAAGCCTGTCAAGCTGGTGTGAACTCTCAGAGAAGGAAACATGTATATGCATGTCTTTATTTTCCCACTAACTAGGTCACTCAAAGAAATCAGCTGCCAAAGCCAGACCTGCTGGATGTTGGAAATGCTGGAGCTGCTTTGGGGCTTGTGTTTTTTGATGATACAGGGAAGTCATCTCTGCCTCTCTGCCAGGGCAAAATCTGCCACTGCAGAGTGGAGCAGAAACAATGGGCTCTGGGAGAGCAGTTGCAGATGGGAAAGAAGCAGGTGGAGCCTTGTGTTTCTGTTTGCTCCAGGTTCAACTCCTGATAACCAAAGGAGGGACCCCACAGCTGCCGCAGCCCAAACTCCTCTCAGCTTTGCTTCGTGACTTCCTGAGCTGCTGCCTGCAGACAGACGAGGCACAGCGCTGGTCTGCTGAGGAGCTCCTGCAGGTAAAATGCCAAGGGGCTGCAGGTGAAACAGTGGCTGAGGCATGGTGGCTCCTTCTCCACTGAATTCCAGGGCATCAGATGTGCCCCCCTATTCCTCCCTTCCAATCTTGGTGCTGTTCAACTGAGAATGGTGAGGAATTCTAGACTGAGCAGGGCTGGCAGGGACCTGTAAAGCTCATGTGGTCCGAGTGCCCTGCAGAGAGCAGGGACATCCTTAAAGAGAACAGGATACTCAGACCTGAGCTATTTCCAGGCGTGGGGCACCTACCAGCTCTTGGGCCAACCTATACCACTGCTGCCCCATGCTCCTTAGACCTACTCTGACTCAATCCCCTTTTCATTTAAAATATACTCCCCTGCCTTTGAAGCTCTTAGCTTGGAAAATCATGTTTTCTTCTTGTTTTCTTTTCCTTTCTGCAGTATCAATTTGTAACATTGGCCAAGCCTGGCTCCAGCCTGGTGCCGCTCATCCTTTCAGTGAAGCAGTGAAAGGAGAAGACAATAATGCTGTGATCAATTTAGAACTGTTTTCTTCATGGCCAGCTTAGAGTAGGAATGTAGAGTAGAATTAGATAGTAGGATTGTAGAGTAGTAATGTAAAGTAGGATTGTAAATCCATAAAGTTTCTGAAACCTTAACTCCTTTGGAAAATTCCCCTTTTTCTATCCCTGTGAGAAAGCTCAACATTTCGTTCTGAACTGCCACTTTTTCCTTAGAGGTGGAAAGTGACATGGATGGCTTCTTTGGTATGGTTTGTAAGTGGGGAAGGCTCTTCTTCAGTCATCCTCTCCAAAGATCAGACTATTCAAGAGGCATCCTGTTCACATACTGTCTTTCATCAATCTGCTGCTGCTCTCTGTAAACAATTTGGAATTTGAAAAACACTGGCTCGAGCAGTGCTTGCAGCATGTCCTGAGAGCGCTATTCTGACACCAGTGCAAGATGGAGGAGCTAATCCTCGGGGACTCCAGCCCCATGAGTTTGGCAAACTGATGTTACTGAATTTTCACCTTTTGGACCATTACATTATGTGCATATGTCAGTGGATACTTGCTCAGCATTTGTGTGAGCTTCTGCCCGTTCTTCTGCCTCAGCTGCTGCAGCTCAACAACCTTCGAGAAGGACTCCAAATTTTGCTGTGATGGGATGCCCCAAGAGGATCAAAACTGACAATGGTCCCATATATTGAGCCACTTCTAGTGCTAATTTTTTACAACATTGGGGTATTCAACTTCTCCATGGAGTCCCATATAACTCGTGTGGCCAAGCAATTGTTGAATGCATTCCTGGCGTTCTTAAAAGTCACCTTAATATTTTGGAAAAACAGGGGTAAATAGGGGGGGTTCCCCCCATGAAATATTGGCAAAACCATTATTTGTTATAAATTGGTTGAGTGTAGGTGGACGACAAGACCATCCTCCTGCAATAGTACACATGCAAACAAAGCAACCTGATTTTACCTTAAAAAATATTCAAATTAAATATTTTCCTCCCCTGACCGGGTTATGGGAGGGCCCAATGCAGTTATTAACCTGGGGAAGGGCTTATGCTTGTGTTTCCACAGGGAAAAATTCAGCTACATGGATTCCTGCAAAATGGCTTAAACCATGCTTACAGAAGAATAATGACATCAGCTCTTTGTCCTGAAGCATGGAAGAGACATCAGCATGGAATGAACTTGGCATTGACACCATTTCTGAGTGCCCTGCACCCTGACAATAAGGACGCAGTAAGATAAGATAAGTAAGATAAGATCTTACTGCATTTTATGCAGCTCTTTGCACACAATCAGTTGACAAGAGACAATTAGAGGCTTTTGAAGGTGTTTGTGGAGAAGAAGGGCTTGACTATTGACCCTGGCTATTGGTGTGTTGTTCTTGGTGTAAACAAGAGAGTTGGAGAGTCACTCAGGCACATGAAAGAGAGGAGGTGTATAAGTGTCAGCCGTGTATCACACGGGTTATTATCTACTCTAGAGCATGATGGTTGACTGACTTTGGTGGTCCATCATTAGATCAGTTGCCTGGAGGGAATGCTCCAAGGGGTGCAGTCAGAGTACTGCATGAACAACAACAGTTTCTAAACTCGTTCAAACAGACTGAAGATTTTGGACAGAGAGTATTAGCAGACATTAGCTTTGAGCTTCTTAAACGCTTCGCATTATTACGTATTAGGCAAGGCAATAAGGTAGTGAACACCAAGTGTGGTCTGGGTGGTGGAGTTGCCCAAAGTTGGCAAGTTTGTAGTCCTGAACAGGACATGGGAGAAAGACGATGGTGACGTGCACGCCCATGCGATGTTAATGTTGATTTTGGGGGGTTTTTCATTGTATGGTGAGGGGTGTTTCTGGACAAAGCACAAAGAAATGTTTGGGTAACCAGCTAATGTGTCTGGTATGCAGGATTTTTGTCTCAATTTACAGCAGGCCAATGACCCTTTTTGAACTTGTTTAATTGGCATTCCCCTTTCAGGAGAAAAAAACAGATTTTTCTGGTTGGTGGGACCCGAAAATTGTAAATTTAAGAAGCGGCAGAAGTGATGACTGTCTCAGTCCAAAGGGACAGTATACTTGGCTGTCTGTGTGCAATGCAGCCTGGTAGAAAAGAGTAATTGCAAATTTGAACTGATCATATCCTATTCCATTTCAAGAACTGGATTTGTTAGCCAGTGTTTTCCCAACCTTGTATGTCAATGTTACTGTTCTGCCTAGTTGCAACAGTATGACCCCACCATGGTAAGCAGTTAATGGAACAGGAGTAGTTTGGTTTGGAGATCCTTGGATTAGTTGGTTACAAGAGCAAGGAGGAAAAACGTTGTTTGAAGGTTATCCAAATGTTACAGGACAATCTCCATGAAACAGGTTAAAAACAGGGGGTCTGACAGGAAACACTTCAGGAGAATGGGAACTCCCACCGGGATTCTTTTTGATTTGTGGGAATCGAGCATGGCCTGGAATTCCAAGATGGCCTGTTGGTGGACCATGCTCTCCTGGTCCACTAACATTATTTGCCCCCCATATGAAGAATTTATTGAATGTCAGTCAAAGTCATCATCAAAGATCACATCGATCCTTTTGGAATTTTTACTAGGAAAGTTATAGAACCTTTACCATCATTGGCGACTGTCATTGCAACATCGTTCCTTTTACCAGAGGGAATGGCTGCCAAAAATGCAGTCTGCAAACTGGCACAGCAGTGCTCCAGTGATGGAGCCACTCGCTGCTGCAGTTTGCACTGTTTACGGCTTTCTTTATTCCAGCTATTACCTGACAAACCTGGCATGTAAGTAGAGGTTTTCCCTGGGTGTAACCTAACCTGGCTTTTGTAGGTCTTCCTGCTTTTTCTTAGTGCCTGGATTGATTTTGAAACAGAAGGACCATTAGGATGCCACTGCTTTGCTAGAGCTCCTGTCAACAAGTTTAGCAAAAAACGGGATACCTGTAGCCAGGGGTCTGCAGGCAGCATTTGCAAGGGTTCCATTCCCTGCACAGGAGAGTCTGTGGCAGCAGAGTCTGTCCTTTCCTCAGTTTGCTGGCTCAAGCAGGATAGCTTTGAAAATGCAGAGACCTTCTCAGAAGGCCTTCTTAAGACTTTGTGGTTCTCCCCACAATTGAGGGAAAGCTTCTTTTGTTCTCAATTTTGTCATGAAAGGATTTGACTAAGTTCACCCTTTTCTGAGTGCTAGAATAGCAATAGCCTTTGCAATGAAGTGCAAACTCCAAAGCAGCGAGTGTGTGCTCCTGAACGCTGGAGCTGCTGTTGCTGTGCTGCACAATAGAACTGCCACAGCTCAGGGGGATTTGGGGGAAGATTTTCTGGGCCAATGTTTTCAGCAAGTTAATGAGAATTACTGCATGCAACTTATCTTTTAAAAAAGTACCTGAAAGGGAAAAGAGCAAAAGCTACTTTATCTGTCGGACAGGACATGAGCATTGAGTGTGAAAGAAAACTGCATTTCCTTGATCAACTTTGTGTTCACTTACTGGCAAAAGAGGCCAAAGTGTAGGCACAAGCAAGAATATTGCCCAGTTCCTTTTTGGATGTGTGAAAGAAAGGTGTCCCCTGAGGGATGCTGTCAGAGGAAAATACCCTCTGTTTGGGTTCACTTATTCTATGGGATTCAGCAGCCCAGGCAGTTTTCTCACCCCATTGCGTTCATTTTCCCTTGCTCACTGCAGGTCACCTGAGGCGTGTGTTCAGATGTGCCGATCCTGAGGTGAGTGAGAAAGAAACCTTTGATATTCCTGCTGTTGGAGAATTGTGGAGCAAGCTGGGAGCTTGGCCTGTGGCAGTAGAGTGTAGGTGGCCAGCTGAGTAGGCTGAAAGGAAATCCATTTCCATGTCTGCAGCAGTGATAGCAAAGGCATTGCTGCCTATTTCCTCATTTTCTACTGCAGTGCTTTAAAAGAACCAGAAGACCAGTTTTGCAGAGAGAGCACTGCTTCTTGATAGTAGCCAGGGTGGGAGATCTAATTCAGACAATTTGCAGACCAGTTGAATTAAGCCATTTTCATTTAGCTGGAGTGACTTAGAATCCCATTGCTATCAAAGTGGATGATTTGTCCTTAGTCGAGCTGGTTGTAGAAATAGAGCAGAATAGAAGTAAGGTTATAAATGATAGGTAGCTGCCTGTCCCTAACACTACTATCTGTGCACAGAGCCCAGAACCAACAGCAGACTCTTCTCTGGCTCCCTCTGCTCCTGGAGAAGAGGCCAAAGAGGAGCAAAATGACCACGAGCCTCCAGCACTGGTCACACCCCAGCCTGAACATTCAGAGACTGTAAGTGCCACTTCTGGCTGGTGTTGTCTTTAGTGCAAGGCAGAGCTGCAAGTTCCTCAGCAGCCAGCACTTGCTGTTGGTAGCTGAGGCTGCCGAGTGCTGGAGTCGTGCCAGCACCTAGCAAGTCACCCCAGCCAATGGCAGCTGAAAAATGACTTTTGATCTGTCATGTTTAGGCCCCCAATTGCTGGGATTCTGAGAGGGGCCAACCTGAAGCATGAAGGCTCCCTGTGTCCAGAGGAGGGAGCATTTCAAAGACACTCTGCTCAGCCATGTCACATTCTGGAGAGGACACTGTGGTCTGGAGAGTCCTGTGCCCTACAGACTGGCCAAGTAGCTGCAGGCACAAAAGATGTGGATCTGACCACACAAGCACTTTGGGCTGGTTTGTCTCCATGAGCTCCTTGGGTGTGCTTACCTGGGAGTATTTCAGAGACACACTGGGGATGTGAAATTTCTCACTGAAATCAGGGATTTTGGTGCCTTTGTTGCCAGGTTGTTGTTTTGCCTCTTCAGGCAGAGCAGTCAGTAGCAGAGCTGACAGGTGCTCTGAGCCCACGTCTCTTCTGGCTTTTGATAAGCTGCAAAGAGATGATTTTGTTGTCGGTGAATCCATGTGGGGCCACTCTTCTCTTGTGTGGCAAAAGACACAAACTGCACAGTTCTGAACCCTTCTTCTGAGTCAAAAACCAGAGACTCCATATGTCTGTTGAGACTTTTCTTTCTGAAGTCTGCAGCTTTGAAAACTCCCCTGGAGCCTGGAGGCTGGGATAAAGCCGCAAGTCCTTGAGTGCTGTCTTGTGTTGCTAAGAACAGGAAAGGCATCTCCAAATTCCGGATGGTGTCTTGAAAGTCAAATGTGCAACTTGGTGCCTGAGCAGCTGCCTGGGACAAAGCACCCAGGGGTGTCGCTCAACAGCAGCTGAACGTGAGCCAGCTTGGGCCCAGGTGGCCAAGAAGGCCTGGGGCATGCTGGCCATGTGTCAGCAAGAGTGGGGCAGCAGGAGCAGGGCAGTGAGCGTCCCCCTGTGCTGGGCAGCACTGTGGTGCTTCAAGTCTGCTTCAAGCAGACTTCCATCAATCCCGACATGACAGTGCTCACCACTTGGGCCACTTTCCTGCAAAACATCCCCTCCCTGCAGCCAAGAGGATTAGACCCTGGAGTGGGTGACAATTTCATTCTTTGCTTTGTTTATTTGTCTATTGGTTTGATAGTAGGAAGAACCCTGTGTAGTTTCTCCTTCTGCAGCCATTAAAGGTGCTTTGGCTCAACCCTTCCTGCCCACTTGCAGCACTGGAAGAGACTCTGTTAGAATTTGAATTTGGAAGATGGCAGTTCTGGAATATGCAGTATTTTTGCAGGAGAACACATAGTTTGGGGTGGGGATGTTGGGGCAGAAGGAGCTGTTCTGGTGCCAGGCCAGACAGCAGGGCTTGCACATCACTTTCAGGTGAACAGTGCCCATGCCTTTTGGCAGTCCATGGTTGATCAATAGGTGCTGTGTTTGGGAACTGAGCAGGAAATCAATGGCCTTGCATTCCAGCTGGTGCTGAGAGATCAGAGAGGCTGGGAGGGGCTGGGCTTCATTTCTGATTGCAGCCACTTCAGCACCATCAGTGTGCTTGAGTCCAAGAGAAGAACTTGTCTGAGCACAGATGCACAAAGAAACTGCAGTTCCCAGAGCAGTGCTCTGCGTCTGACAGCAAAGCACCAACACAATCCAGATTCCCCAAGAGTGTGATTTATTGAAGCAACCGGAGAGCAAGTTCAGCACTGCTGCTGATGGGGGCACTGTCTATCTATCTATCTATCTATCTATCTATCTATCTATCTATCTATCTATCTATCTATCTATCATCTACGTATATATGTATGTATGTATGTATGTATGTATGTATGTATCTATCTATCTATCTATCTATCTATCTATCTATCTATCCATCTAGCCATCTATCCATCTATCTATCATCTATTTGACAGATATCAAATATTCCATTTGAATTTTCCCATCTCTGCTCCAAAGCAGCTGGTGGTATAAAGGTCACCTAAAGGCATCCCTTTGAGGAGAGGAGGAGAGACAGGTTCCATTGACTGATCCAGAGCAGGCAGAGATGATTCCCTCTGCAGAGATGGTTGTTTTTTCCCCTCACGGCTCTTTTTCTCCTCCACTCTCTTCTGCTGTGAAACCTTCTTTTTATGCAACAAATTGCTGCATGTCCTAAGGGAGTGGAACAATCTCAAGCCCTAGGTGGAGTTTGGAGACTTTGGTCATACATAGATTACATGACGCATGGTTTCCTTCATTGGCATCCCTCGGGGTGTGTCAATTCATTTGTTGATGGGGCCTTTGGAGGATCTCTGTTAGTGTTGCTCAGAATTCTCAGTTGACAAAAGAGGGAGGATAAACACCTTGGTCCTCTCCCATATACTCAGGTGGCCATAGGGGCTCTCTGACCTCCCTCAGAGAATCAAATTCCACACATCCTTATCTCCTGAATGAGCAGGATTTCTAACAAGAGTATAGATGTCAGAAAAGCAGGAATGGTGGTGCAGGCCTGAAGAGAACATGAACTCCACAAGTGTCTCTCACAAGGGATGAAATCACACAGGAAGCCACCTGCAGAGCCAGGATGGAGCTGTGGGACAGGGCTGAGTGTGAGTGACTATGGAAAGACAAAGAGGACAGAGCAGAATGGGAGGGAGGCCCTCAGCAGACCCTTAAGAAATGGCACACATTTCCTGTCAGCTGCGCAAGAGTCTGTTGGGGATTCAGACCCAGCTGGACCCTGATTGTACTGCCAGTGTCACTTTGGAATCTGGGTCTCCCCATGGGCAGAGAACAAGCCAGGAGAGCAGCAGCACAGTGCTTTGGGAACGTGTGAGCCCATCAGTGTTTGAGTCTTGGCCCACAAATGTTGTGTGGGGAGTTGAAGGCCATGTTCTCTTGCTTTCTGTGCAGGTTGTTCTGGAGAAAGAGCAGGAGCAGATTGATTTGTCAGAGATGCCATGCAAGACTGAGGGAGAGCTGTTGCCAGCCCGAGAGCAGGAAGAGCAGCTTGGGCAGCAGATGGAAGAGCCACTGGAGAATGTCCAGGTAAGCCTGACTCAGCAGGTGACAGAGTGCAGGGCAGGAAGAGGGGCATAAAAGACAGCTCCTGGGACTGAGGAGGCCAGGAGTCCCAGAGGCACTTGAAAGCACAGAGCCTTGTAATCTGCAGAGATCAGCACTGGGACAGGAGGGCTACAGTGGAAGCAGAGGTGGTTAAGTAAGCAGAAAGAAGTGACTGAATGAGTGTGATTTTGAGGCTGAAAGAGGGAAAAGCTGAGCCTGATGGCAGCTCCCAGTCACTTGTTCTCCATTTGTGTGTACAGAATATCAAGACAGAGCCACAGGCAGAGTTGCCTGAAGCTCAGAGTGCCATGGTGGCAGTGAAGAGGAGGCACCAGGAAGATATGAGGAGCACTGAAGAGGAGATGAGGCTCCATGAGCAGAGAGGAGATCAGCAGAATCAGGTGAGTGAAAGAGTAGAAGTCACTCCACTCATCAAGCTGTCTCTCTCGTGTTTTTTAGAGGACATCAAGGAAAATCTCCAGGCAGAGCTGCAGGAAACAGAGGCTAGGATCGACGCAAAGGAGAAGAGGCTGGAGGAAGAACTGAAAATTGTCATAGAGAAAATTAATCACCTGATTCAGAAGAAGGATTCTCTACTAAAACAAGTGAGTGAAACAGTGATAGCCACTGCAGTCACTGCAGTCTGGTGGTTTCAGCCCCTCTTGCCTTTCCTCTGCAGAGCAGCAGGGAGCTGGGGTGATGCCCCTCAGTGCCATCCTGCTGTAGTGTCTATCCCAGCTGCTTTGAAGGAAATTTCCTGGTGTGCTGAATCCCAACTGCTGCTCTGGACAGTGGCACAAGCCGCTTTCCCCTTTTGCCAGCACTCGTCTGAATGCATTCCTGCTGGCCTCTTCCTGCTCTCCTTGTTTCTTCAGGTGTTTTTGCAAGTGAACACAGTCACCCAGATAGATGTTGAACACAAGCCACAAGCTGTCTGTATCCCTTGTGGAATCTGCTCCTCTCCTGCTCGTTCCCTTTCCTCACAGTCAATGAGCCTTGGCAGAAAGGGACAAGCTGTAGTCTCTGACTGCTTTGTTCTGTTTGACTTGAGGTCGGAGTGTTGACATCTCACCTGGCAGCCTGCAAAGGCTTCCAGCGAATGACTGGTGATGAAGAGACCCAAGGTTGGCGTGAGGCACAGCAACTGTCCCAAGCAGAGATGCTGAAGGTTGAGCATGTCTCCAAGATGGTGGAGGAAAAGTGGACTCAGTGGGAGGAGGTACAACATTTGGACAAGGAGCTGCAAATGTGTCTGCAGCCCTTGGAGGGGGAAAGGGATCCTTGGGAGGAAGTGGAATGGTCATTGCTGCAGTCATCCTTCAGAAAATCCATGAAAATGGAATATGAAGGTGGCTATGAACTCAATTAAAACCAATTTCTGGTTTTGACCATTTGGTTTCAGAAGCAGGTGTCCAAAATAATCCAGTTTATGAGCTTGGCATGTGGCTAAGAGCAACTTCTTACGGGCTTGAATTTGAAAAGAGTACTTGGGGTAATCTCTGCCAGTCACTTTCCTGACACCAACTCATTTCTACTCTCAGAGCTACCAAGAAGCCTTGGTTCCCCTCCCTGAGAAGTGGAGCCTGTGCAACTTACTCGTCTCCAGCACTGACACAGATGCTGCTCAGCCACAGGAGGATTTCCCGGAGCTACTGAGTACATCTAGTTTATTTCTTGTCTAAGGGACAGTGAATTGTGTGCACGTGCCAGCATAGCTGTACCAAATGTTCCTCCTCAGTTTGGTGTCACAGGGACATTTAGGTCTCTCCACAGGAAGTATGGATGCTAGCTTTGGAACAGGCTGCAGAGAGCTGCAGAAACTGCAGGCCCATGGCCTCTCAGTCCTGCCTGAGAAGCTAGCCTGGGAATTCAAAGGAGGATTTCAAAACAATCCTCAGAGACAGAAAACAACTGCCAGGTGCTGTTTATCTGTCCTCTTGTTTCCTCTTTCAGGAGAGGGTCAGGGGGGTAGAGTGCCCCTGACCAATGATGGTGATGTAGCACTTTGCTAACCAATAAGAGTTTCTTTTCTGTACTTTCCACGTATCTGTCTACAAGACAGGACAGAAGCAATAAACTAAAGAATTCTCGTGTTGAGACTCCCTTGAGAGTCCAGTGTCGTTCTTTATAGCCGTTCCCAATCGGAAAGAAAAGGAAGTGCTCTGCTTTGAGGCAGGGAGAGAGCACTCTGCATGTTCCTGCTGTCCCTGAGGGCAGCCTGGACTCGTTAAAGTTTACCTGGCTTCCCTTTCTACTGAAGAAAGAAGCAGGAATTGTTGCTGGAGCAGTTGCTTGAGTTCTACCCATTGGCCCAACCCCTGCTCAGATCAGCCTCTAGGAAAACACATCAAGCCCTTTGTGATTCTGCAGCACAACCCATTTAATCTGCTTCTTGCTCATAAGAGCTGACAGTGTTGTGCCCTCCCATAAAGACCTGGTGGGGCTGAGAAAAGATCCCATTTCATCTGTGTGTACTTTCAGCTGTTGAGACAAAATTGATCCACACCTCGGTATGTCTGATGCCAAAGCCAATCCCATTGTGTCCTGAATGGGGGCAGCAGCTTGTCAGGGGCTCAGGCTGGCTGTGGCTTGTGGCCATGGCTTGTCAGTGCTCATGCTTGGCCTTTGGCAGCCTTGCTGTGTGCCCTGGCCCTGAGGGCTGCTGTGACTGCAGGGGCTGGAGCCTTCCTTAGCTGGGAGAGTGGCGCTGCCGCCTGGCCGGCCGCTGCAGAGCTGAGCTGGCCCGAGGCAGCAGCCCCTCGTCTGGGCCGGCTTCTGCACGGCACGGCCTGGACTCCCGAGAGGGACAGCATCTCCTCTGGGCAGCTGTGCGTGTCACAGCAGCGCCTGAGCAGCACTGCTGTCCTCGCTGCCCTTGCCCGCTGTGCCCACTTGGGAAGGTGGGGGGGACGTGTGCGGTGCTGAGAGGCCGAGTCCAATGGCAGCCACTGATCCGCACTGTCAGGGTGAAGGGAAGCACTGGGGTTCTTCCCATGGGCCACGGGCAAGGGCATCTTGGAGCTCAGCCTGCTCATACAGGGTGAGGGTCCTGATGCCAAAAGCCCCCTTGGAATAGGTTACAGCATCAGCTGCTTTGCTTTACAGATGGAAAGCCATTCATTCTTTTGGCAAATTGCAGCATGGTGGAGACGATGGGAACATTTGGCAATGCTCGTCCTCTTACCAAATTGGCATCTCTTTGTAGGAATTGATTCTAGGTGTCAAGATGCATTTAATCTTAGGAAGTATGAAACCTTTTGTTGAATGAAACATTGAAGTGTTTATTCCCAAGAAAAGAAAGGCTCTGTTAGGTCCAGCTCTCTTTAATGTTTATAGATGACAAACATACTTGCTACCTGTTCTCTTCTGGTCTCTGTTTCCTCTGAATGTAGTCTCCCTGTGCTTAGTTTCCTATCAAGAAGTCTTTTCAAAGGATTGTTCAGTATCAGTTTTTGTGCCAGGCACTTGTGCTGTGCAGCTGCCTCTCTTC
The DNA here is from genome assembly GCF_971803275.1 of Cyanistes caeruleus. Classification (NCBI taxonomy): domain Eukaryota; kingdom Metazoa; phylum Chordata; class Aves; order Passeriformes; family Paridae; genus Cyanistes; species Cyanistes caeruleus. The sequence continues at coordinate 7,163,033 of NC_141732.1, read as the reverse complement.
TTGTTGTTGCTCCTGTTCTTCTTGTTGCTGCCCAGCTGACCATACTACTCTAAAATCCAACTCTACATTCCTACTCTACAATCCTACTCTACAATCCTTCTCTAAATTCCTACTCTACAATTCTATTCTAAGATGGCCATGAAGAAAACTGTTCTAAATTGATTAGAACATTATCCTTCTCTCCTTCCACTGTTTCACTGAAAGAATGAGTGGCACCAGGCTGGAGCCAGGCTTGGCCAATGTTACAAATTGATGCTGCACTAAGGAAAAGAAAACAAGAAGAAAGCATGATTTTCCAAGCTAAGAGCTTCAAAGGCAGGGGAATATTTTTTAAATGAAAAGGGCATTGAGTCAGAGTAGGTTTAAGGAGCATGGGGCAGCAGTGGCATAAGTTGGCCCAAGAGCTGGTAGGTGCCCCACGCCTGGAAATAGCTCAGGTCTGAGTATCCTGTTCTCTTTAAGGATGTCCCTGCTCTCTGCAGGGCACTCGGACCACATGAGCTTTACAGGTCCCTGCCAGCCCTGCCCAGTCTAGGATTCCTCACCATTCTCAGTTGAACAGCACCAAGATTGGAGGTGAGGAGGAGGGGGGCACATCTGATGCCTTGGAATTCAGAGGAGAAGGAGCCACCATGCCACAGACACTGTTTCACCTGCAGCCCCTTGGCATTTTACCTGCAGGAGCTCCTCAGCAGACCAGCGCTGTGCCTCGTCTGTCTGCAGGCAGCAGCTCAGGAAGTTACGCAGCAAAGCTGAGAGGAGTTTGGGCTGCGGCCGCTGTGGGGTCCCTCCTTTGGCTATCAGGAGTTGAACCTGGAGCAAACAGAAACACAAGGCTCCACCTGCTTCTTTCCCATCTGCAACTGCTCTCCCAGAGCCCATTGTTTCAGCTCCACTCTGCAGTGGCAGATTTTGCTCTGGCAGAGAGGCAGAGATGACTTCCCTGTATCATCAAAAAACACAAGCCCCAAAGCAGCTCCAGCTTTTCCAACATCCAGCAGGTCTTGCTTTGGCAGCTGATTTCATGGACTGATCTAGTTAGTGGGAAAATAAAGACATGCAAATACATGTTTCCTTCTCTGAGAGTTCACACCAGCTTGACAGGCTTCTTGGAAGAGGGATTTTGCTATTCTAACTCTACTCTTTCCAAGAATTATTACATAAAAGGCAGCTCAGCAGTGCTTGTCGTCCCTCAAGCACAGCTGCCATAAAACAAAACTCATCAATTTTTGTCCTGTTGTTGAAAACAATAGTAATTGGAAGAAAAGAAAGGAAATCCCCCCAGGTGCTCTTCAGGGAAGGAAACAAACATTTGAGATCCCCTATTCAACACAGATACATTAAGATGCCTCCCCAAATGTATTGAGATAAAAATGCCTGTTTGGGCACACAGGAGCCACCTGTAGCTTTGTCTCTCTGCAGTCTGAAAATTTCAGGTTTCCTTATGATGTAAAAGGAAAATATTCCTGGTGAAATCAGAAGAAAGAGAAGTGTCATCCCTTTGCTAAGCCTCTGATCGTTGGATACTCAAGTCAATGCAAAAACACTGGGCCCATTCCAGAAAGTGGCAGGAAACAAACTGGAGGTTATGGCAGGCTTTCCCCATCACCAGGCTCCAGCTTGGTGATACGGAGAAAGTGGCTTGGTTTATGAACAAATATGGTCACTAAGTGTTTCAGCAGCACGGCACAAGAAGCAGCAGGGACTCTGTGCCTTTAAACCATCCTCTCCAGGTTGCAGGCAAGAAGTGAGAAGAAAGGGGGTGCACTTCTTCTCTCAAAACCACTATTTTAGAAACTTTGTTTGGTTTGAGTTTCTTTCCTTCATTGCTGGAAAAAATAACACCAGTTCTGAGGTGCTTTTTTCCTGTTATTAGGGCCATCTACACAGCCAAAAGAGCTGGAACAATAACCCACAGCAAAATGTTGCCTGAGAATGGAGATTGTTGGCGTGGGGTAAGGCTTGAATTGCCCCACTGATGCAACCAAACCTAGAGCTGATGCTGATGTGCTGCAGGGACATTTCTAGAAGGGGGGCTCAGTGGAAATACTTGCAGCAGATGGCAATGGCATATTAGGGCATCTCCTCATGCTCCTTTGATTTGGAACTTGATCTTTTTTTATTGACTTTTATGTTATCTAATATGTGTCTTTTATATTTTTCTCTCTCTTGAGAGAGGATTAAGGTCTCTAGGTCTTCTCTTTGCAGTGAAAGAGTTAATATCTCACCCTGGCCTGCAGATGGTTACGATGATTTTTGCTGGGTAGTGGTTGCAATAATTACGGTGATGGATTTGAGGCCGTGTTGTGGTTGTGCTAAGACCTCAGGGACCTGGCCACAATGGTCATGGCTGATCTGGCTGTGTGGCTGGTCTTTGGCCCCTGCTGTTTTTCATTTCAGCTGCAGACTGATGGCTTCCCCTTCCCACTGATGGCAGCCGCTTGTGGGGGGTCGCGCTGGAAGAGGCATGGCTTGGCCAGCAGCTACTCCCAGGGCCCAGCGGACTCTGGCTCGGCACGAGCAGACAGGGCCAGGGCTGAGGCCAGGGCTTGGTGTTAGTAAGATGTTAGTAGCTGTAAATTGACTTAGCTCTGGCCAGGGCCCCGCAGCCTCCCGTCCCCCGCCTGGCTCCTGTTGGGGCCTGGCCCGGCCCCTCCAGGCCTCGAAGGCTGCGGTGGAGCGGGGCAGGCCCAGCCAGAGCCCAGTTACCTTTCAAGGCTGGAAACAAGAGAGGGCTTGCCTGTCTTTTAAAATGTAGAATTCACAGGGCCAGAGCCAGCTTCTAAAATTATTTAATGGGTTATCACTTCTCAGAACTAGACAGCTATTGGTTTTTTACTAGGCACAGAGGAAGCTCTTAGCAGCTTCTCTCAGAAAAATCATTTTTTTGGCTGGCTTCTTCCCTCCTCACTGAGTAATAATTAATGTAAAACCAGCATATCCACACATGCTCAGAGTCCCCAGAGTCCATGGAATGGCCAGTGATTGGGGAATGCTGGCAGCCACAGTGATGTCAGTCATCCCTCCTTGGTTACCCATGGGACTCCTCAGCCCCTTTTGAGATTTCCTACGCTGCCAAGGCCATGGGGAGGAAATGCCTTTGCTGCCATCCTGGGCAGGATCTTGCTCGGCACATTATGGCCTCATGTCCCCCATGTCTCATTGTCCTCTGACAGCCCCTGTGTCCCTGCACTTCCCTCAAGAGCAGGACTTTGGTGCCAACACCCCAACACTCCAAATCCATGCAATGGCATTGTCCCTATGGTACCCCCACACTTACTAGATGGACGAGAATACTGCTTAGTTGACCTAGGAATTGATCCCTGGGCAACAAGATAATGTTGCCCTATCGCCCTGCCCACTTTTCCCCCTCCTCCCTTTCTTCTTTTGGATACTGAGGCAAAGAGATAGTGCTTGAACTAGGGGGAAAAGCTGTAGCTCTGAGGAAAGTAGTTACTTTGTAACAGGGTATGGGAATCCAGCACTTCTTAGAAATCAGCAACTTTAGCACAACAAGCCAACTGCAAAAAGCTAACCCCTGGGTATTTGAGCAGACAATCTCATAGAGCATGTGCAGAAACAGAGATAAAAAAGTTCAAGCCTGAGGAATACTTCTGGCCTTCATCCGCAACGACCATCAGGAGGCTGACGACCACCTCGTCCAGAGCCCTGCTACAAGGGCTTCCATAATGAAGGAATTAGAAAATATGAAGGTCAGGGAAGTAGAATGTGCCCATTAAGTTAAAAAAGCTCAAAAGCTTGTACTGTGCAAACAATGGACAAGTGGCGGAGCTATTCCCCTCACTTGTGGTGTTGAATGAACAAATCCATGCTCTATAGGCCCTGCACTATGGAGTACTGTTTTCTTGACTACTTTTTATGCATCATAATCCCAGTATGATTTTCATTTTCTTTTTAGGATCTTCTAATCATAATAAGAGTAAGAGAGCGAGTTGTGTATTGAGAAGGTCGAAACAGGGTAACCCAGGACAGAAGCAGAATTTCCAAATGCTATCCCTGGAAAGGAAAGGACACAAAACAGCGCTGGGGAAGAGCGTCCCTCGCACAGCCCTCAGAGCTGCCACAATGCACAAGATGGCGGCTGGGGCTGAGGCAGCCATGCACAAGATGGTGGCCAGAGCTGAGGCTGTGCCATGCACAAGATGGCCGCCAGAGATGAGGCTGTGCCACGCACAAGATGGTGGCCAGAGGTGAGGCTGTGTCTCTCAGAGCGTTCTGCAGCCTCTACCAGCCCAGCCCCAGCCCCAGAACAGCGCAGGGCAGTCAGAGCCCCTCTTCCAGCCATCTCTTTCAATGGACATTGACAGACACCCGGGGCACGGACACAGGGTAGCATCTGTGGTCTGTGCACACAAACACGTACCAGCCAGTTTGTGACCTTGGCTGGCAGTAGTCTCAGGTGAAAATAGAAAGAAACTCCAGGGTTTGAATGTTTTAAAATAGAAAATTTCATTTGCGTAAAGAAAAAGTACCAAAAGCGCAATGAGGCATCAGAGCCTGGGTCTTCCATGCAGGACTCATAGTGTGAGGTGATGAAAATGGAGATGGGATTTAACTGAAAGCAGACTGTGCAATGGTTGCTCACCTGTGATATCCATCCCTCAGGGTACTTATTTATTTAGAACATGATGAAGACTTTGTAGGAATGAAAATAACCCATCAAACTACAGCAGGAAATCCATTGTAGCTTAGGTTCTTCTTAATTGAGATGCTTTAGGTTGAGCAGAGATTCTGTGATCAGCAGATGCACAGGCAGAGGCTTCTTGGGCTGCTGCTCTAGCACCCAATATTTTGAGTAGGGGATTGCAGGAAAAAAACGAGAGAAACCCATCAACTCCTGAAGAGAAAGAGTCACTGACAGGAAGCAGTGGGTGAAGAAATGTGAGGGGAAAAAGGCAGAAAATGGGAGGTCACAAGTGTGAGAAATGTGAGTGAGGAAAGGAGAGAAATGGGAAGGTGAAGTCAGCTGTGTGTGACGGTGGGGTGGTGAGAACTTCAGGGCTCGGGCACCTCAGCAGCTGCTTCTGGGCTTTCAGCTCTTTAGCCCTCAAAAGGGCTGCTGGAGTGAAAACAGCTCTTAAGGCAAATACGGAAGAAAAGAGACAGATCTTCGTAGCTCTGATCTCTTAGGAGGTTTTAATTCAGCTTTCTCCTCCAAGAAATCCCAGTTCAAAAGCTGCTAGGGTCGGAGAGAACTTGCTTTTTATCCGCTGTGGAAAAGGGTGGGTCAAAGGGAATAACCAGTGAGAAACACAGAATGTACATAAAACTGGAGGCATGCTGGGGGTGGCTTTTTGACCTCAGCACACCTGTAAAGGTGGCCAGCCAGGGTCTCTCTCCCAAGGAGAGGGCAACCATCTGCAGCCTAAGGGGTCTCCTCCCTCCAGGGAAGAACGGCCACACCGCTGGCCAGATCCCTGGCCACTACAGGAGGGAAGAAAAGGGTAGGAAAGCTGAATGGCAAAGGGTGAGAAACATGAGGAGCAGCAGCTGCTCCAAGCTGGGAACATGAGTGGCAGTGCTGATTGCCAGGGCCTTCTGTCCCCCAGGTGAAGCCAAGGCAGGAGCAGGTTGAAAAGTGCTGGCGCTGCTGCTGCTGCTCAGTGCCAGGGAGCTCTGTCTGGGCAGGGCATGGTGCCCACTGTGCTGTGGGCTCTTTCTCCTGCTAGATCTGGACACACCTGGGAAGAAATGATGATTTCCTTACACCTGTGAGGGAACTGATGGATTTTGTGGAGGCTGCATTGCTCTGCACACACTCGGGCCACCTGCAGCACAGAGCTTTGGCCCCCCAAAAGGTAAACTAGAGGGAAAGAGCTGGAAAAGATTTTGTTTCGATCTTTCTTACCTGCTCAAGAGAAATGGCCAAAATGAAAGTGACCAAAGAGGGCCCATTCCCCACAGCCAGCTCAGGGTTTGAAAGGAGGCAGTACTCTATTTCAGTGCAGAGTGTGTGGAGAATCCCTTCCTTAAATTGTGCACATGTAGCAATCTCACCTACTAGCTTGTATCCATGGAACTAAGACATCTTCGGTACTTTGCTGAAACTCACAGGCTAACCATTTCCCCAGATTATTTGACATATTTAAATCCTGTCTCAGAATATATTGAAATGGAAATAGGCTTGTCCTGAAGCTCTCTGGTAGTCATTGTCATAGCTTCAGAAGGAGACCCATGTAGAAAAGAAGCCAAGACACAGTGGGGGTTGCAAAGAAAATTTATTCCATTAGTTGCAGTAGCAAATAATACATACCAACTCCTGGACTCCCAGAAACCCACTGAGCAGGAGAAGGTGGTGAAGCATGGTACTCGGTGGGAGGGGCAGGTAGTGTCATGGTTTTAAACCAGTAACTAAAAAAAAAAAATACTTATTTTTTTACTGTGAGATATGGATTAGAACAAGAGCAAAACAGGCATTAAACTTAAAAGGAATAAAGAAAGTTTATTAACAAACTCCAATAATAAGAACACCAGAATAAACTTCCAGAAAAACTTTTTTTATCCCCTATCTACTATTCCCTTGTTCACATGACAACAGAGACAAAAACTTTGGAACTTTGGTGGTTAAAACAGTCTTAATTCCTGCTACAGTCTTTTCAACAGTCTTTGTAGAGAAACAGAAGTTTCTTTCTGTTAATTTATGGAGTTTCTCACAAGAAAACTATTTTTTGTTATAGTTCTCCATTGCCCTGATGTCAGCTGCCCAGAGCTCCTAGTATCAGAGCTCACTCCTCCCATTTCACATCACTCTGAGGTGTGTATCCAGCATCACTCTCTGCTGGAGAGCAAGTAACACAGGATTTGCTGTCCTTGTAAGGCCATAGTGTCTCTTAGAAGTCACTGCAAAAAGTGGTGTCAGTATGACGACACAGAGAGCAGCCAATCCAGGTCTGCTCCAGAAGATTCAGGCTGAAGACAGAGAAGTCAAACACCTAAGGCAGCAGCACTTCACCCCTGAGTCTAGGGATGGCATTTTAAGGATGAGGTATTCAAAAGCAGAAGTCTTCTTCATCTGTTTCTGTGAGCTTCACCAGAAAACAGTTTTTCTCATTGTCCCCCAAGGCTTCAAATTTTCGCTTCACTGTTTCCAGCACTTCACTATATCACAATCACTCTACTTTTTACTCGAAATTTTTGCTTTGAACACTCTATTCCTCCCTATATACTGTCATGAATTAAAGGAGTTCTTTCAGGACTTTATTGTCCATCTCCATAGCTTTAACAGAAAAATATTTCATCTTAATTAAAGCATCTTCTTAATTCTCTACCTTTCCTGAAGCTTCTTTTCTTTCTTGTCACTGGTAGTTTATAAAGTCTCTTTTCATGTTGATCACTCTCTTTTTCCTTCTCTGGATAAAAAAAAATAATAATCTGCAAGTCTCATCTGGGTAATGAAAGGGTTAAAATCTTGCCCAAGCTTTGTAGATGGTTCTGTGACCTCTGCCGGTGCAGGAGCTGGAGCTGTCTGCGATGGAAGATTCTTCATGGCTGTTCTGGAAAGTGTAGTCGCCGCTTTAGCCCGCTGCAGGTTCAGAGCCTCTTTCTTTCTTCACTTGGCAGTCTCTAGTAAATTTAGTCACAGTAAAACCTGCAGCCAAGCCAGAGATCGGCCCGGCCTGGCCAGAGACCGGGGAAAGCCTTCCACAGGCCCCATCTCCCGGCCGGGAGCCGCTGGGCCCAGCCCAGCCCCCGCCCGGCCACATGGCCTGGGCAGGGAACAGGAGGCCGGAGCTCTGTTACCTTTTACAGCCAGGAAAACAGAAAGTACCAAAGTGCCCTGACTTTACATCTTAAGGTAGGGTTCACAAGTTGTTCTCCCTTTTCAATGGTTAAAATTGCTGTCAATTCCCAGTAATGACCAATAATTGGTCAGGTGAAGACACTCCTTTCAGTCCCCAGCAACTTCAACTTCTTTAGCTCTCACAGCCATCTTAAAGGTAAAGTCACCTCATGATAACATGATAGTCAGAAAACCATTGTTATTGTCCTGAAGCCATGGGGTGTTTCCTGTAAGAGGAAGAAAAAACCAAAAGATACAACCATAAAATAGAAAATGAAAAGTTAAAAAAAAGTTAGAAAAGTTAGAAAAGAAAATAGAAAGTTAGAAAAAAGAATAACTGTTTTACTAGGCATGTTCTGAAACACTTGTATGTTTTTCTTCTAGTGTACCTTGACTAAATGATGCATTTTTTTGATTGAATATGTAAAATTTTGATTAAAATTAAAAAAAAAAAATTCTCTAATCAGTCTCATGTGATTACTTATGGATATATAGCAGCACACTTGAGATTTACACTGGAGATACTTTTTGTAGCTTCTTAGAATCATAGAACCATACTGCCTTGGGTAGAGCCATGGCTTGGGTTGCAAGGCACTTAAAGATCATCTTGTCCCAACACTCCTGCCATGGTCAGGAACAGCTTCCACTAGACCAGGTTGCTCAGAGCCCCAGCCTCACCTTGCACACTCAGCTCCTCAACTGAGCACCCACTGAGCCACAACAGCAGCACTGAGCAGTGCTGGAAGCTGCACTGTGTCCCAGAAGCCAGAGTGTGTTCAGGCAATGCAGGGAGGATTTGGGAGGAAGGCTTTGCTTTATGAGGCATTGAAGAAAGAGGGAAGAAAGAGAAAAAGGAAGCAGAGATCCCATGGGAGAGGATCACCAGGGCTGGGACCAGCATTGATCCAGCCAAGGGTGTCCAGGGTATTGTGAGCTCTCCACCCAGGCTCTGTGGGGGTACCTTTTTATAGGTAAGGCCATGTAGCCTCCCTGCAGCCCTGTCAGACTTTGCCAGTGGTTCTGAAAACAAGAGGCACAAGGACACCATTAAGACTCTTCTCCCATCCTCCCTGACACCACTGTAAACCTGTGGGAGCCTGCTGATCTTTTTCCTAAAAGCTTGTCTGGTGAAGTTTTTGTCATCTTGTGGCAAGCATAGAACTGCAAGAAATTTCCTGTGGGAAGGGATGGATGGGTGAATCATATGATTTCATGCAGAGGATTGGCACTGACTTGGCTGGAGATGGTGTCTTGTTTCCAGGGTTGTGGCATGGTAGCCATCGAGGATTGCCAGGGATGGTTTGTGCCCATTTCACTGCAGTGGTATTAGGGGAAGCTCTGCTGCTGGAGAGCAAGTAACACAGGATTTGCTGTCCTTGTAAGGCCATAGTGTCTCTTAGAAGTCACTGCAAAAAGTGGTGTCAGCATGAAGACACAGAGAGCAGCCAATCCATGTATGCTCCAGAGCCTCAGGCTGAAGACAGAAAAGTCCAACACCTAAGGCAGCAGCACTTCACCCAAGTATAGAGAGTGGTTTGAGGTGGAAGGCTGAATGCTGCTTAAAGTTATATTTTTAAAAGGTTTGAAGTTATTCTTCCTCTCCAGGTCTGACTTTCCAGCCATGTGATGTACTCACAGAATGTTTTTACTGCATGTGTTTTGCATTCAGTGTTATTAGGACAAAAATGGCTATTTTGAAAGCATGTATCTTATGAAATCTCGAAGCCATTCTAAGCCTGTATATGTGGCTGTCACATTTGGAAAGGAAGAGGAGGTTGAGGTCAAGTGGTGGGGAAAATCCCCCAAGCCTCCAGTACTGACATCCACCCCTTTTCTCACTTCTGCTCTGCTCCCAGCCTCTCCTTCAAGGACAGCTGAACACAATGGCTGAGCCCAACAAGAATATCACTCTATCAGTCTTCATCTTGTGCAGGCAGCTGGCCAAGTTCTTTTTGTGTCAGGGAGGCAGACTTGGTCAGAGGAAAGCCAGCCCTGATTCTGACTTTTGTGGCTGTCAGGGTGAAGACTGTGTTTTGAGGTTTGTAACCTGAAAGATTTTCCACCTTACCTGGAGATTCACCTGGGGACTCCCAGCTGAAGACATTCAATTCTCACTCTTCTTTCCTCAAAAGGATAAAGATTTGGGGGCTGGCTATAGACTCAAAATGCACAATCAAGAACTACCTACATTCTTTTATATGTTCAGCCACATTCAGTTAAGATATTAGCTCGACAAGCCTGAGCCAGGACAGTCCCTTCTTTCTGAAGACCGAGGATATTTGTTCATATACAAAGACATTCTAAAGACTTTTTATTCATTAACCTGATGAGTTCTGCTCTTTCCAACAACAAAATCTTCTCACCTGCAGCAGGTGGGGACCACCCCATGCACAGGTGCAGCTTCACAAGCACTGCAAGCTGGGATGCTCAGATCTGGTTTGCACCAGGGCTTCTCCCCACTGTGAGCAGGCATGGGACAGAGGAGTAGTGACAGGCTTCTGGGAAAGCCAGCAGGGTGCCAACCCTCCATCACATTCCTCTGCCAAGGACACTGTGCCCTGCCTCACTCCCAGCAGTTTCCAGCAGCCTTCTGCTCTTCAGGGATATTCCTGCTTTGTTCCCCAGCTATGAACTTGCAGACTTAAATCCAAGCTACACCAAACCTCCCAAGCTCATACAATCATTTTTAACAGGTATATAAAGCAACTGTAATTTACTGAATTGGTGTCTTTCTAATTGTAATATTCAGAAGCTCTTTTCCCATATTTCCATATAAGGCTGTTGAGGTTTTATTTTCTTCCTGTTTGGCATAGACTGTTTTTTTATTTCTCCTTTGTTTTTTTAGGGATGTGGACAGAAATGACAGCCAGAAACACACAGGTCTAAGGAGTATGTGGACATTACACATCCTAAAGGCAGTTGACAGCAAGAGTGAAATGTGACCCAGAATAAGGATGTGCCTGTAAAACCTGTCTCAGCCCACACTCTCAACAGCAGCACTCTTGCATGCTCCGTCCACCAGCAGCAGTCCCCAAGTGCCCAAGGGAAGGCACCCCAGCAGAATTCACCCCATGCTCCCCATGTCACCGTTCCTTGTGCTGCTGCACTGACGAGCTGTAGGAGCAGCTCCTGGCCCAGACAAAGCAAGACCCAAGTCTCAGGCTGTGGATGCTAAATGCAAGCAGCAAGCAGGGAACCCAGTGTCTGTGGAAAAGCAAGTCACATAACTTTCTCAGGCTTGAATGAGAAAGTAGCCTGGGAAATCATAAGGAGGAATCAAAATAATCATTAGAAATAGAAGACAGCCTTGCAGGTGTTTTCAGTTTCTTGTTTTATTGCAAGAGAAGGTCAAGGGGTGGTGTAGACCACTGACCAATGATGGTAATGTCTTAGTTTACTGACCAATAAGAATTTAACTTTTCTGGACCTTTGCATACTTGTCTATAAAACAAGATCTGCAGTAATAAACCTTGCTCTCCTGTTCAAATCACAAGAGACTCCATGTCGTTACTACCTCACTGTCTCCAATATAGTGAGATGTCAGGATTTATAGAGGTGGCATGTTCTTGAATTTCACTTGAAAAAGAACAGAAGGGCAACAATGGATCAGGTGTTCAATCACAAAACACCCCAAGATGTCTCACATACAGGGGGCTAAACATTGTAGGCATGCAGACAATTGAGGAATTGGTGAAATAGTCTCCAAGAAAGAAAGGGGCATTCACAGCCCCTTTGAGTGTTCCCAAATATTGTCCTTCCTCAGTCAATTTCATATCCTTCCCCAGAAGAAGGTTATGGCATTGCTGGACACACCTCTACCCTTTCACCTGAAGAAATTAATGGCACGAGACTTAGGTAAAAGACAAGACTTCAAAATCCCTTTAGGTCTGTGCAGGAATCAACATCTGTGTCTCTCTAGAAAGACTGGTTGTGACAGATTATTTTGGAAAAAACTACAAAACAAACAGAGTCTCCATAAAGACATTTCAAGCCACTTTCTCTTTAAAATCTGTTGATGAGCCTTGCCTCCAACACTTCTCCATGTGTTTTATAGAACACTTGCAAAGGATCTGGATATTCCTTGGCTCACTGACAAGATGAGGCCATGATCTCCAGGCAGTCCTGGCAGCTGCTTCAGCTGACAGTTTAGAGCAGCCCATAACATATTCCTCTGTAACCCTCCCAAACAAGCTGACTGGGGGAGGGGGTTGTCCAAACTCCTACTCTTTGGACCACTTAAGGCAAAGAGTGTGCGTTAAGGAGAACAGTTGGAAAACACCCCTATATGTATCATAAAGAATTGCCATTTCCTCTAATATTTTCTTAAAATGTGGGCAACCTCATAGTAGAGGTACTGGGCTTCAACCTTTTCCTGATAAATTTATTTCACTAGACAAACATACGTCTTGAAGAAAATAATTAACCAGAAGAAAAAAGCCACTTCAATTTGATACAAGTAACAATGAGAGAAGGAGTTGTCACAAGGGAAATTTCTTTATTCTTAAAGTTCAATACTATCATATTTGAAATTCTTAAACTTATTAAATTTTCTTGAACTAATCCTATATTTTTTGGAATTAACCTACTCTTTATTGCTAACAGAACCTACTGTTCAACACTAATGTAAATAAGCCTAAAAACCTAATCTTCTGGTTTAAATCAAAAATCCAGAGTTCATAGATATTTCTGGCTGAAGCAGTTGCCTGGTGCCAGGACTCCACTTAATGCTTGTCAAATTCAGATATGAGGCTCTGAATATGTGACAGCTTGTTGTGGAGGTACAGGCACCTGTTCTTCATTTCAAAGTAGCTGGGGCTACCCTATGAAGGAGAAATAAAAAAAAAAAAAATAGGGCAGGCAAAGACTTCTGTAGAGTTTACAAGATGTGCTTTGCTTTAAAAAAGCCTTAAGCCAGACTCAGCAGTAACCACGCTCTGCAGATCTGGTGTCAAACATACCTGTTGTATCTGCTGATAATCTGCTAGGATTCGATGAAGTAGCATCTTCAAGAAAAAACACACAAAGAATGTTTCACTACCACCATAAAATGCAAACTTTACTAAAGCACTACAAATACATTCCGTTTGACTCCCGTGATTTTCTTTTCTGTGAGCCACCACTCTTCTGGGAGGTTTGCAACAACAAATCCCCAACTCCCAGTATCACCCAAGATCTGCAATTGAGCCTCTCAACAGGCACCAGAAGGAGCACATGCTCTAAGACTCTGCTTGGGACACCTCTCACCCTACGGATTGTTCTCAGACAGCTCAAACAGGGTTTTATGGGCAGGGTCTTGTGAAAAATCTGACCCAGCCCAAGCAGTGTCTGAGCATATATGCCAATTCCTCAGTTTCCCTGCATCTCACTGAGCAGCTCCAGGGAATCCAAAGGACTGCTCTGATGAAGCACAGTCTTCATGGCTTTATCCTTCTCTACCTGATGGGCTTCAGAGCCTGCGGTCACAGACTTCCATTGTTCCTGAAGCTGTGTGAAGTGCTCTCTGATCTTGTCAATCCGAGTATATAAATTTTGGTATTCCTCATACTCTGCACTGAAGTCATCCTTGTAGCGCTGGCGTTGGTCCAAGGAGACTATGGCTACGTATTTTCTAACGGAAAAATCAGACTATTTTTCTAGGAGTGTACTCTAAGAGAACATTCTGATATGTTTCTATTCCAGAAAGCACACTTGTACTGTTACACCAAGCACGTGGTGAATGTCAAACACAGACCACCAAACTCTCAGTCAGTCACTCTGGGTCTCAATGATTCTACAAACAAGCTGATGTGCTTCAAGAGAATGAAGTCAGGTAGCTCTAAAAATCTGCCACATTTCTATGAGACCTAGGAACTACTGTTTTATATTGTAGAGGTTCTCTTCCTTAGCAAGTGGATCACATTTAGGAAATATCGGCACTGATTTCCAATGTCAAAGGACTAACAAACACAGCATCTTCAGGGAGAGAAGAAACATTGCCTAATTTTATCTTCTTTCTGGGTAGGAAAACTTTTTCATTTACATTTCTTTTTGAAAATCCATCTGCAATACTATTTTGGCAGGGACTGCATTTCTGTTGAACTGGGTGCAGAGTTGGACTTTTAAGCTCCATTTTTGTCTGTCTAACAGCAAAGCAGAGTTAAGGATAAAATTTCATTTTTCTAGTGAGCTGCAGTTACATCACTGACCATTGAAAAGAGGCACTTGTATCAGAGGCACAAGAACAAACTGCAGACTGGTCTGAAACCACAACTAAACCCCAAACCACATCAGCTCTTAAGGAGGGCAAAACTCATCAATGCTTGAAGCCACTGATGGGAGTAAAGCCTTCTTCATTCCCTTCCCCCTCAAATCAACACAAGTGCAGTTCTAACAAACTCATGACACAAATCCAAGATGAAGTGGCAATGAGAATAATAGATATCACTTCAACATTGCCACACCAGTACTTCTGCTGCTCTAGTCCTGAAGACCGGTTTCTTTTTGGATGACAAGAACTCTTTCCTCATGGGAATGAATCCTTCAAAGTATCTGAGATTAATATTTACAAGCAGGAAATCTTTAACAACTTGAAATTCAGTACCAAGACAGACAACATATATGACTGATGCACCCCAGGCCAGCTGCACCTGACTGGTGTGCTGCATGGTTTTGAAAAGAAAACTGCAGAGGCCTTTCAACATTTTGGGAGGTAGCAGAGAAGCAATAGCCTGGACTACTGGCTTTTGCCCAGGGACATCCCCTAGCAAGAGCCCTACCACAGGCCTCCCTCAGCTGCTCCCCTGCAGGGCCCGCCTTGCCCTCAGCCTCCCCACGGAACATCCCTGGCTGTATCCAATATGAGCCAGAGCCCTGCCGCACCTGCTCCAAAGGCCGCAGCTGCCCCAGAGCCCAAGGGCTGCAGGAGGCATGACTGCCCTTGCCAACATCACAGCTCTGACAGAACCTGAGAGCAATTCCCACTGCTTTATACCACACACACACACACACACTTCCCCCTCCCCTCCTGCACTGCAAATCCCATGACGGGATGCAGCACCACTGCTGCAGCTGGCCCTGGGCACCTGCACTGCAGCAAGGAAGGACCTTTCCAGGCCTTTCCAGGCCTCATCTCAGCTTGGAGCCTTGGAGGCCCAGCCAAACCTTCCCCAACTTATCCTTTCCACACAGGAAACAGCTTGACACTGCACCCCACTGAGAGTGGCAAGAGTTAATGGCAATTTTACTCACCTCAAGTCGTCTGGTTGGTTGGCTGTTGCAGAGCATGTAGAGGCAATGGAAGTATCTTTTGTTTCGCCTGCAGAAAAGTAGGATCTTAATTATAAGGTCTTTAGATATCCAAAAACACCCACTTGATGGACTTGAACAAGTCCTTTTAGAGCTTCCTTCTCACAGCATTTTATCATAGGAGGGCACATGTGACCTTCTCCACAGTAGCCAGTCCCAGGGTTTAGAAAGAGGATGGCCACTTTATTCTACAGGTTCTGCATTGCTACATGGTGTAGCAGAAGTATAAACAGAAGTGTCAAAGTGGTAATTAAACTGGACAGAAATAGCAATAGTCACAGTATGTTCAATACAGCTGGTAAGCTTTGGGGTGGGCATTTCATTTCCAAAAGTGCATTTGCTCTCATGGCTCAGTCCACACAAAAGCTTCAGCCTAAGCCCCAACTTGAAACACAGTACAGATTTTTCCAACAGCAGCTGGGCAGAATTTTCTAGCTCGCTTCTGAAGAACAATGCTCACATCTTTAGAGACTCAAGCAGGAATCTTTCCAAAAGACATCTCAAGGTTTGCAGTTACCATGTGTATGTACAGAAGAAATGTGCAAAGACCGTCTCAAGGCACCTGTCTCTACAAGCACAGTACCACATACAAGAGCAGACATGCCTCCAGGCTAAAAAATCCTTGTCATTTGCAAGCTCAACCTCCAAAAGGGATAAGACATAGATTTAACAAAGCAACTGAACTCTGCCCTACTGGGTGTGTCCCTCTGATGACAAATCAAGTGCTCCTTGTGGATTTTCTGGTTAGCTTTTCAATGCTGTTTTCAGTCTGTACCACTTCTAGACCTATTGAAGAAAGAAATTCTGCAGCTAGGATGGAGAGGAGCTCCCAGGCCACTTCAAACTACAACTCCAGCAAACCACAGTCCAGGTTTTGTAGCTTCCATTGTGTTTCCATGGAAAGGCTGAGTTCAACAAACAGTGATGAAATCATTGAGATGCTTACATGTTTCAGTAAACTAGTCTGCAGTAAATGTCTGACAGGTTTCTATTGCCAGCATGCAGACTTGAAAAGCTGCTGATGGAAAAAATGGTGGCTCAATCAACTGTCTGAGTCAACTGTGTGTTTACTAGAAATCAAATGAAAAGAAAAAATCCAATCCCTGTGACTTTCTAACGCCTGGCTCTTCCTTTTAACCAGGTTCTCCAAACAGCAATCTATTGGACATTTCTTTCTTCTTGATTGGTTTTGCACTACAGAGGGAGAATTTCTAAAAATTAAGGTAGTTTTAGATAAGGTTGCAGCAGCACAGATTTCTGGCCTTTGCTGCTGCTGTCTTTTAAACCAAGAGTTACAATGGAATGCAATGGCAGAAAAAAGAATCTTGGTTTTTCATGACCATCAAGCAAGGAATAATGGTAGAGCAGAAATGTATAGCAGTGCCTTCATATATGCAGCCTTCAAAGCTGCCTTTTCAGCAGGTGCAAGAACACAATTATCTACTTGAGAACACTGTCCAAGAAGGATGTTCCCATAAGAGATAAGGCAGCACAAGGGGAATTTAAGAGAAGCACAGATGGAATGAAGGAAAGCACCAGCCTTGGCCTAACAGTGCTGAAGGTTTGCAGTTAGGTCACCAGACAAACATTCCACTGGAGAGACTGTGGGTAAGGGAATAAATGCTTCCATCACTTCTAGCCCAAGGTGTGGGAACATTTGTGAGCACCCTGTGGATCCAGTATAAAGGTGGTACTTTCAGAGCAACTTGGGAACCCCCACCACCAAGAAGACCAGAATGAAGAAGGACCAATTGGACAACACAGAATCCAGGTGGTACTGATATCTTCCTACTTAATGTCTCTCTCTTCCCCCCACCCTGCCCCTCTTCCCTAATTTCTTTTTATCTCCCTAGTTTGTATTAACTGTTAAATAACATTTTTCCTATTGACACTGGAAAAGGGCTGCACTTGCACCTTAATTTGGGCAGAAGCTTCTCTTAATAACCAAATCTTTACACCATGGTTATCCACCCAGGACTTAGGAAAGGCAGCACATTAATACCTTCATCGAATTCTGAGGGACACAACTGCTTCAGCCTCCCCAGTTGGTTTTTCTTTCCATTAGAATTGGGGATCTCCTCCTGCACCCCAGAAGGCTCTGGGATGCTAGAACTCTGAAATTTGTCTTGTTCTTGCACCTCACAGGTGCAGGGGGAAACGGAGCCAACACTTGGAGACATGTTCAAAGTGGAAGTGGATGTAGAAGGCAGCAGCAAGGAAGAGAAGTGGCCATCAGCTGCTGGCTGGTTGTAACTGAGCTGGCGAGCAATTCTCCGCTTCTTGCTCATCACAGGACCACGAAAGTCAGAAGCCAGAGGCCGTTTCTGCAACAATAACCAAAGAACTCATTCATCTATGTCCATATATTTATCTTTCTAGATCAGGTATCTCTCCCATTCTGAAAAAGTAACATTCTGAACTGGCAGTGCTTGAAAATACATCTTAACTGAAAACAACATTGAAACCAGGAAATACTGCAGGTAAATACATTCTCTATCTCACTCCTACTTTCTCATCTTAAGACTTAGCAAGTCTTTCTCCAAGTTGTGGGAGATAGACACTCCCTTCAGCACCTCTATCAAAGGTTTCCCCACAGAGGGAGAGGTCTGGTCTGTTTTGTCTAGTTCTCAATTTCCAATAGTACACACCAGGAAGAGACTCAGCTTTTGCTGTCACACACCCACATGATTTACTAAAGAGGCATCTGACTCGCTTCAGGTTTTATGTGGTAAAGACGGGATTAATCTTCACTGTCACAATCTGTCAGTACAAGGTGGGATGTTTGTGAATTCTCATCAGGCTGAACAAAAACCTCAGTCACATGTAAGGAATTCCTGTGCTTTCAACAAGAGTGACCTTCACTCCAGCAGCCACCCCACACTTCACACTCAAAAGCTCATAGCTGGGAATCTTGAAATTTTTATAAGAGAGTTTCACAAGTGGTGACTAAGGGGCCCTCACTTTTCCTCAGTGCCCTTCAATCATCTCTCAGCACCTCCCAAGGACCTTCTCAAAGGTGCTGGCTCCAAAGCCACAGCACACGGCCACAAGCTCCCCACTCCCACTGCAAACTTCAGGGCCGAGGATGGAGTAGAACAGGACAGCCATGCTGTGCCCAGGCAGAGTGAGACAGGAGAAAAATAAAGGCAGGAAAAAGAGAGACACAAGAGAGAATATCAAGGATCTGGAGATCCTGCATTGGTCCTGACATGTGCATAGTCTGGAGCTGGAGTCAACAGAGAGAGTGAAAGAGAGAGTGAAAGAGAGAGAAAGGGGAAAGAGAGTGTGAGGGCCCCATCTGCTCCACCATGCTGCATCCTCTCATGTACAGTAGATTTTTCATGTGCTTCTGTCACACAGGCACAGCTAATCCTTTGAGCCCTTCTGCAGGGAATGAGTTGAGGGTGGAGACTGAGCTCAAGGCTCCAGGCAGAGCAGCAAGTTGGCTCAGGACGCCGCTGCTCGAGCCCTGCAGGAGCCTCTCTTCTGATCACAGCCTTCCTGTGCCAGCAGTCACAATTACTGATTAACGTGCTTTGGCCAGGTCCTGCACATTCCCACCACAGCTTTTACACCAGCAGCAAGTGTGTGAAAGCTATTTAGCAAGTGTGCTGCAACTTCATACACACTCCAGAATGTTAAAAATGCACAAACTACCTGAGCAGGCCTTGCTGAAGCATCTCTCTTAGAAGCTTCCAGAGATGACTCTTGGCTGGTGCTGCTTGTGTTGTGAGATGGAGCTGTTTTTCTGGAAGGATGGTGCAAGAGTTCAAGCAACAAGGTCTAAATGGTCAACAGCCATAAGTCTTTCCTTGCTGGTAAATCTGACCTTCAGTGTCATTACTCAAGGAAACAGCATGAAGATGACTTGAGGCAGCTTTAGGCTGGATGTCAGCAAAACATTCTTGCCCCAAAGGGTGCTTGAGCCCTGGAATAGGCTCCCCAGGGCACTGGTCAGTGCAGCAAGGCTTCAAGAAGTGTTTCAACAACACTCCTGGGCATATGGTGTGATTCTTGCAGTGTCCTGTGCAGGGCCAGGAGTTGGCCATCAGTTGGATCCCAATGGGTCCCTGCTACCTCAGCGTACTCTAAGAATCTAGGCTTCATTTCCTAGGGCCTTCTTCTGAAAAGACTCTTATCCTTCCCCTAAAGACTGAACTTACCTGGAAAGTATCAACTTCAAATTCTCTCTGTCTACATCAGTATAGCCAGGCCAATTGTTCTGAATGCTTTCCAACAGATATTCCTTCAGACTGTAGGAATTATCCTTTAGATTCAGGTTGGCTACCTACAGGCAGACATTTAAGAGAACAACCATTCATGATGGGTGCTGTATGTAAACTAAAGCAATAGGATTGGTCCTCAGCAATGATTTGTGAACACCCACTTTGAACTAAACAACATCTTTTGGTAGAGAGATGAATGATTCCCTTATTGCATGAGTTTTCAGCTATATTAAAGTTTCACCAAAGAGAAACAACCACATAATTCTATTTCTATCTAGCAAGTGTTCCTTGGAAACCAACATGTAGTGCTACAAGATAGAACTGTGGTCAGGCCCAGAGTCCCTCTTCATGTGGCAGAGCCAGGGTTCATTCCAGCAAAGTGGTGCCACGCGAAGACCATGCACATGCCTTGTTGTATTCCTTTGAAAACCAGCGAGCTTCATATCTTCCTCAAGACAACTACCAAGTCTACTCAAAAAGGTAAAATGCAGTAGTAAAACCTCAAGATCACTAATATCAAAAGGGCTGGTTTAGGCTTCACCACTTCACACCTGCTCCGAGTTCCATAGAAAAGCCCACAGGAAAGTTTGACCCCTACAACACACTGAATACATGATCAACACATCACCACCATCTGTAAAAATTTACCCTTTTTTTCTCCTTGAAAACATGCTAAATATTGCTGATTTGGGTCAGTGATGATGTCTGTCTGTCAACAGTTTAAAAAAATGTAAAAGTAACAAAGCTACTTTGAATTAGGAATTCCTGTCTTAAAATCAGAACTAAGGTTGTGTTTGAAGGGAAGCAAGAGTGTGTGTACCACATCTCAGCCAGCTCAGGCTTCCCATTTTACATTTATACAAAAGAAACTCCCACTTGCTCTGCTATCTCGAAAAGCCTGAGCAAGGCATTTGAGTGTGCAGTGCTCACACAGCCCTTTCAGAATGCAAACCAGTACCTTGAGGCAGTTCACACCTCCTACAGGACATTACCTCCAAAGCAATCTTAAACATTGCAGTGGAACAGGAGGAAATGTTTTTACCCTCTACCTTCTAAGGAGCTGAGCTGTGAAATTTTTCTAATCTATTTGAAATCTAAATGGGCTTCCTCACTTGGGATGGTAGAATATGGCTTTCATGAAATTGTCAATTTGTGTCTTCAGCAGGCAAAAACTCTGCCACTGCCCTGAGCAACCACAGCAATAAACTTCAGAATGACAAGGAATGAAATTCTTCAATCAAGTTCTTAAAAAGTCCCTGTGGGACCAACTGAAACTGTGTCTATGCTGAATTTTCCTGCCTTGACTATGTTCCAAACAATTTTTCCTACCTAAAAAAGAAATATTCCTACTTGACATTTAGCTGAAGGGAACAGGGAATATTTAAAACAGAAGGACAAAACTACTGCATCTTTCCATGGGTGTGCATCTTCTAACTGTTTATCCTAATGAAATAGCAGTAGAAGATAGAGCAGCACTGGAGGAGGCACTAAATAACATTGTTCCAAGCAAGATGAAGACTCAATCTACACGACAGGAAAGAAACCCTGTGCTCAAATTTGGGCTACCACCTTTATCATGGAGCTTTTGCCTGAAACACCTTTTCCTGGCAGGCAATCCTCACAGATCCCAGCAGAAGCCAAGTACCATTGAGAGGTCACCAACTCTGTTAAAAGGAAATGCTGCCCTGTGCACTTTCCAAACGTCTCTCCTCTCAAACTTGTCCTAGGAAATTTTAGGTACGACTACAAACCACTTCACAAAATCAAGGAACCCCTGTCAAGTTATTGCATGAAACAGTTCAACAGTGCTAGGAAAAGAGAGAGGATTAAAACAGGCATGAGCAGCAACAACCTTACAAAGTGTTACTCATTGCCAGCTATTCTAGCAAAACACCAAGACCTCAAATATTTTGAAGTTTTGTTTCCTTTTCCTCGCATGGACTTGCAGCTTGAGGCATCTGGACTATGTTGATGGACAAACTGAACTTAGGTGTATGGAGCATTCTATAAGCCACTGCTTAGTTTCTAATTTCTAATTGAAAGAGGGTGAAGGAAACAAGTGAAAATGAGGAAGAAGAGAGGAGTACTGTGGAAAAATTGCCGTCACAAACTCCACAATCTCACCTGATGGAGGATCTTTCCAAGGGTACCCTTGTCCTTTTGCTTGATTCCATCTCTCTGCAAGCGAGCGAGTAACTCTGGCTTCTTGTAAGCCCTCAGAGCAAGTAAGTGAATCACCCTGTCCTTGTAGGGTTGGTGATAAACAGCAGTGCAAGGATTTTGTTCGCTGTCTGCAGGCTTCATGGGCTTTGCTTTTTTTTCCTCTGGTTCAGGACATGAAGTGCTCAGTTCAGCTCTTTTGACATCTGCTTGTTTTCCCAAAGGAAAGGAAAAGAGTAAAGGAAGTGTGAAATGGGAGGTTGGGAGAAGTCAAGAAACTTGATTTCAAAGGATGATGGAATTCTTGGGGACAGAGCTGGACTTAAATATCCATGTGGATCCCTTCCAACTCAGCCCATTCTCTGATTCTGTGACAAATCCCACTCCCTAATTGATACTGCATGGAGCATGCTGCAGAGGCACCCTGTAGCCTACCAGCAACCAGTTCTGTCTCACCTGTGTTTCTCAGTGCCAGCCCAAAGCAAAAGTGGCCCCAAGTTCCATGATTGTCCCACCACTGCCAGTCCTCAGACCCCAGTCACTAAATGTTAAATATGCCCTTAGGATCTATGTAAATCACCACCAAGAATCACACAAATCATCATTCACATGTGAAACAGTACATCCCCAATGAGAAATTGGCAAGGTGAATTTTGTCTCTCCAAAAAGCCAGGATGATGCTGCCATAAAATGCTCTAGACTGAGCTAAAGCAGGGCAAGAGCTGCCCTTCCAGTGGCAGGCATGTCCCTGCAGGCAGGGGACTGCAGCCACAGCCAGGTGAGAGCTCCTTTTTCTCAGGGCAGCTGGCTGTGCCTGGCTCAGCTCACTGCTGCAGGCAGCACCACTGAGTGCCTGCAATGGCAATGTCCACCTTGTGTGTGCCTGGAGCCAGGCTCCTTGGGGAAACAGCACTCACAACAGATAAAAAACAAACGACACCACCTAAGCGCATTGGAGTGTTTTCTTTGTGGGAAATGACAAAATCCATGGGGAAGATGACATCATGACTTTCCTTTCACTTGCCTTGAAAAGAACCCAAGAGGGTATTGTGGCAACAGTCACCTAATAATGACCAAGACAAAAAATGAAACCAAGCAAAGTTTTGCATATTGACCTGATGAAATTCTCTATGCAACTTCCTCAAAGTCATTTTCTTTCAATTTCCTTTTAAGGTGAATGGTTTAGCCCAGTGTGCTTGCAGTGGTGCAACCCTTGACTTCAATGCTCAAAATTCCAAGCCGTCAATCAGCATGGGAACAAGGAAGAACGAGCAGGCTTCCTCAGGGGGAAACAGGCCAATGGCTGAATGCCATTGTGACAAGGGATTGCAAAGCTGACCTAAGAGCAAAGCACCCGCAGTTGAGATCTCTGAACACACCCCCTTGTCTCAAGAATATGCTGCAAAAATGAGTTACCATGTTTCAAGTCTTACAGACATGGAGCAAAATATGAAAAGCAACCATACCTCCAAGTGGGTTAGACAATTTGACAACCTGCGCACTTCCAGTGTGTGACGCCTCTCTGGTATTTGGCTAAATGGAAAAAGAAATCTTCTGTAAAACGTTCAGCCCGCACTCCATTCCTGCTGATTAAGCAGGCCCTTAATTTTAAACAAGAGCTGAATTTGGAAAGGTTTACTCTCCCATCAACTACAAAGGGCTGCTTTGACACAATTCTCCCTCTGAAAGCAGCCGGCTACAAAACTGCCCTGAGAGAGCAACCGTCACTTAGCCTCTAATGCAGCCAAGCATTCAAGTACCAAGTCATCCTTTCCCAGTTGCTGGAATTGATGGGCACCAGCTTCCCTTGAAATCAAGTGTCTGAGTGCAATTGAACCGGCCAGCGCTCAGCTAACAAACCTGGCAAGAGTGGTTCACAGAAAGATCACAAAGTTGGGGCAGGACCCCACACTGGGATTTATTTGGAACTTAGGAAACCCATTCTGGAGTCAGCTCCAAGAACAACTTCAACTGCAAAATATCAACTTCATTTGTAAAAGGCATGGAAACCCTTGCTCATTTCCTCAGCTTAAGATGCAATTATTTGCATAGATGTTAAAATGGAAACAGTTTATCCTAAGTTAGTCATATGTGACAAAATTTGGCTTGCTTGGCTTGAACTCATCATTTAGTCCTGAATGTGCTGCATTCCACTGGAGCTTAAAAATCACTAAAATGTCTTTTGGCATAATCATATTTTTTAACAAAAACACCTGACTGCCATGCAAGGGCTTCATTCTGAAGGCAAAACTGGCTGTCAGTGAAGCTGAAAAGCTGCTCATCTGAAATTGGCCTGAACTTTTCAAGAAATAGGAGGATCACTTGCAAACATCTGTGAAAGCAATATTCAGCAGTCTTTTAGAAATCCTTCTACATTTTGCTTGCGAGACTGTTCATCTTTCATCCATGTCACTTGCACAAAGTGCTGACTCAACACAATTCCATTAATATTTCTGTTTCATTCATCACTACTGGCAGAGCTTGGGACAGGGAGAGGACATGAAGGGGAACAGGGAGTCAGTCCCCTGAACTTCACATCCTTTTACATCAGCTTAACAAAGGACTATGCTCTAAGAGCATCTGTGCATTTTATAGAAGAAGGGAAACCAATCATGTAAGCGACCAAAACATGAGCTTGAGTTACTTATGCAGTTGTTCATTGTTTGTTTAGCCTGCATTTTTTCCTACCTAATTATCTTAATTAACTTTGTAAGTAATTGTTTAATTAATCATAAGCAGTATATTAATCATAAGCACTGTATCAGTCTTAAGCACTGTCATTTCCCACTTTAGAGAGCAGGTAGCTAAGAACCTTTTGGCAGTCAGCTGTCAGAACTGGATTGTTAGATCACCAGAAGTTGTCGTTTTCCAAAACTAACCCTGATAAGCTTCAATGAACAAAGCCTGAGGTGTAAAAGGCTGGACACCTGGAATCTACGCCTAATAGCCCTCCAAGAACATGTTGGAGTAACCAGGAGACAAACACTAATAAAAACATTTCTGCCTCAGAGCTCAAAACAACCCATCTGGGAAAAAGTTAATCAACAGATTGAAAAATGTGGGCTAATTGAAATGAGAAAGGTGACACCAATATCCAAGCCAATACAATAGAAAAGTAGTTAATGAAAAGAATGATGTCATTTAGAAGCCATGAACAGTAATTTCTTGGTTTGATAAAAAGGTATGAATAAGTGGAAAAGCTTTGGAATTGGCATGCATGTGGCAGAAATTCTCCACTGTGCACCAGAGCCAGGAATAAAGTAATGGCTACTCCTAATATCAAAAAAAATTCCTGTTCAAGGGCTTCATTTATCCTTACATTTTCAGTGACCCCATTAAAAACATGGGACAATGAGAAATCCATGCATTTGGACCAAAAGCCATGCCCAGAGCATGAGGTTACTGAATGTCACAGCATGGGGTACTTCCAGCTTCCACTGGTACCTCCTCCATGTCATCCTTGAGAGCCACTTCCATCAGGGAACCTGTGACTTCCACTGGCACCTCCTGGGTGTCATCCCTGTGAATCGCCTCTAGCGGGGCGGCTGCCTCAAAGGGGCCCTTGGAGCACCAGTGGGGCCCCAGCCCTGCACAGCAGGACCCGCAGGGTCAGCAGCACGTGACATCAAAACCACGGCCAAGCCCCCACGGTGTCAACGCCCAGAGCCCGACAGCCACCCCTCACCTGTTGGTCCTGGGACCTCTGGGTCACCCTGACGGGCATGGCAGTGGTGCTGGGGGCCCTGCGGGGCGCAGTGTGGATTAGAGCCCTGTGGAACATGGTGGATCGTGCCCAGGCTCTCTGCTCGGCCATCCGGCTCTGCCTTGGCTGCTCCCGCTCCCACACAGCCACTGCTTCTGTTGAAAAATCTGGGAAATGTAAACTTGATGTTAGGAAAACGTGTTCTTTGCTCTTTGGCCTTTATGGCTTCCAAGGCTCATCAACAAGAAGGGAGATTATTTCCATGAAACAGAAAGTAGCCAACAAGCTCTAAGTGATGGCCAGGTGTTGGAAAGGCAAATTACTTCTTGGCTGAATTGCCTTTTGAAGGTGTCGGGCTTGACAGGCAAGAGTTATCTCCGACCTAGGGGAGCTTAGCAAGGCTTGGGCAGAAGAAAGTACCACTGATGGTGGACACAAAGAATGCAGAACTTATGGGCACAAGGACATTTGACAGAACCCCCAAGACAAGGAGCCAACTACTAAAGCCAAAGCAGCAACTGTGCTGAATCAGCTCTGGTGGGGTAAAAGGGAATTGCAGCAGGGCAAACCATGGCCACTCACTCCAGAAAGCTCTCACTAAGAACAGAGAGACAGAACATGCAGACTAATTAGCATGAGAAGTGACAGGATCATAATCAAACAGTAGAGGGAATAGTGATTATGAGAAGAACTTGGTAACTTGGAGACAAAGAACACTAATTGCTTTAGTTGATAAATAGTATAAATACTAAAACATTCTGATTCTTGTCACGGTGGCTTTGTGGATTTATCACTGAGCCCCCCTTTCTGCACAGAACTGTAAAGAATTACCTCCACTCAGTGCGTGGATTGGCCTCTTGATCACCTTGTGCTAGAACCAAGGAATTTGGAGCAACACTCCCTAGCACTGTGACACCTCCGCTCTTGCTGCAGCCACGGAAGGATCTGAGCGGGCCTGCTGTGTGCCGGTGACAATGGCCACGTGTCCTTGGAAATGGGGAGTTCCATGTTCCAGGCTGGGTGGGATGTCACTGAGGAGCGGGATGTGACACGCTTGGGGCAGAGGGAATTCCAAATGGGCAAATGTGGGGAATTCCCAGCCCTGTCCCATGAATGACTCAGCTGGTTTCCAAGTGCAGAAAGGGGTGCTCCAACCATCCCAGTTGCTGCAGCAGTGCAAACCAGGGCTAACAGAGTGTTTCTGCACAAAAGTGCTGTACTTGGCTGCCTCCGAGGTGAAGGAGCGGCTTAACACCTCTAAGCAGGGCAGCAAGGTGCAGCCCTCCCAGCACTGGTTAGTCCTGCCATGGGCTGATCAGTCTGTGAGCCTTTGAGCACGTACACGGTCACTCAAATATCATCTCCTTGACAAAAACCCCCAGAGCCTTCCTCATCCCAGCCTCCTAAAATAAAGCAAGCCAGCAGCACACCCAGGCGCCCACGTGCCCTGCAGGAGGAGCTGACATGGAAGAGCCTGCACTGATCCTGAACACAATTACAGGCTGATAGGTGTGCTGACTACTGGTGGCCATTGAAGTTACTGACACATCTGGAAAAATATTTTACACTGGGTTTATATTTGCATTTTCCCCATACACAAGCTTATTCCTGATTTAAACCATGCACCAAAACCCTTGTCTTGTCATTACAGGGGGAGGGAACAAAAGCATGTAATTGAAAATGTGTCCTGTATTACTTTCCAAAGCTCATTTCCCAAGAAATCTTGTCTTTTTTTTTTTTTTTTTTTTTTGTGTTTTTCTACAAGACCATGTCCATATCTGTCCATGTCAGGTCTCCTGGCTTCCACACACACAAGGACAGGGTAGTTTGAGGAACAGAAAAGAAGAAAGCAAATTGTCAAACACCAGATCTAGAAAAGAACTGTGTCCTTTTTTGTGATTGACTGCATGGTGTTGATTATGGATCCCCAATTACAGACTATTGGAAAAGCCTTTGTATGAAACATCAAAGGAAATCAAGGAGGACTTACACTGGACTCCTGAATGTCCAAAAGCCTCTTCATATATTAAATTTCATGACTTCTGCTCTGGGGTTACCAGAATTGACTGAACTCTTGGCACTCTTCATACATGACTGCCTTCACCTTGCACAGTAGATCCATTTTTAGCTCAAAGACTAGAAATGCAGGAAAGAACCAGTGGAAAGGAGCATATTTCTCAAAAAAGAACTGAACAATGTACTTGAGGGATGGCCTGTGTGCATCAGAGTAGGAGGGCCCATGGTCCTGACTGATTGAATAGGTCTGAAAATTAATGGGGAAATAAATGTCAATTTCTGTCCTGCACCTGCTTGTGTCTGGTTTAGAGCAAAAAGGAGGTCACTGGTTATCCCTGAGCAGAATCTTAAAGTAACAGGCAGTACTCCTGGAACTAAAGACATGGCACTAAAGACACCTACTGCCGTGAATCCTACTAAGTTTCTCGATCCTTCTACAGGGAATCAGGATCTCCAATCAAATATGGAAAGCTTTGGGAGTGTCCAGTTCCCTGCTAAAGTACCAATAATGCACTGCAAAGCTCACCAGTTCAGCCAAACACCAGCCAGCATCAGCTACTGAGTAGGAGACAAAACTGCTAGAGAGGTGGCAGAACAAAGCAATTTTTCCCTAAGTTGTGAACCTTTCCAAACCAGTCACAAAATACCATGATGCAGATAATCAATTGGCAAAAGCTTTTAATGCCTGATTGAATCCTGAAGGGTGGTGGGTAGCAAGAAACCAACAAGTTAGAGTGCCACAAGCAATGAGATAAATTGTAGTAGATAAACATAAAGAAACTCATTGGGGTATTGAAAGCATGGTAGACAATTTGAAAAGGCAGCTACTTAGCACTAGGCTGACAGGGATTGTGACAAGTATAGAGAGAAAATGTAAAATCTGCTTACAGAGCAATGCACAGTTTTACAGAAGACTGCCAGTAACTATCACAAAAAAGGGAAGTAGTGCAGGAGCTTAATGCCAAAGAGATTTTCTTGAGTTACCTCAATAAGAGACATATAGCTATTTATTAGGTTTAGTAGACACGTATTCTGCACGGCCAGAGGATTTTCCTTGCCACACCAACAAAGCTAGAGAAGTACAAGAAATAATACTCAGGTTGGGGATCCCATTTGGAATGTCATCAGATAGAGATTCTCTTTTCATGCCTTAAATTCTACAAAACCTATGCAAAACATTCCCAGTTCAATGGGACCTACTTAGCCCATGGAGGTCATACCCCAGTGGCCAGGTTGAGAGACCAAATCAGAGTCTAAAAAGACAAAGGAGTAAAATTGGTCAGGAAAACTCACTGGCCACAAGCACTTCCCCTTGCCCTTCTGAGAATCACAATTCACATGGCTTCTAAAGAAAAAGTCAGCCTAAATGAAGTGCTCTATGGAAGACCTCACCAAGTTGCAATCCTTTCTGGAGAAAATAATATGATAGGAAATGAAAATTTAAGACCATGTCTATTATCTCTGGGACAAGTGCTCTCATCTTTGCACAGGTTTCTGGTTTGACCATCCCTGATGAATCTGCATGCTCAGGTACATCTCATCAACCTGGAAACTGTGTCTGTGTCAGAATGTAAAGCAACGAGGCACTTAAATAAAACTGGAAAGGAGCATTTTAAGTACTCCTAAGCACTGCTGCAGCAATAAAAGGGGGTGGAGGCAAAAAGGCAGCTGGGGCAGGGGCAGAGGGGGAATGTCAGTGAGTGAGAGGTTGTCCTCAAGTCCCTTTTACCGGGACAGATGCCGTGGGGGCTCTCATCCAGAGCAGGAGCCAGGACCCGCAGGGCAGATCCTGTGTCCTGGATCCAGCCAGGACAGGGATAACTTTTGTAGCAGCCAGGAGGAGCATGGCCAGGACCTTGGGGTAATTGCATGCCACCTCCCACATGGCAGGGGGAAATGGAAGGGATTTGTTCTTCCTTGGCCAGTGTGCTGTAAGTCATGGGGCATGTCAAGTCCTTTGTGGTCGTATGTGACTCATTCACCTCTTGTACACTCTGTTTTTAGTGTTGTTGTTACTGTTTGTGTTCTTGTTTCACTGTTGTTTCTAGTAATTTGTTCTTATCTCAACCCATGATCTGTAATTATTTGTTTTCTCCTCTCCATCCTGCCACAGGGAAAGTGGTGGGGAAGTCAGTGAGTGTCACATGGTCTGAGGTGGTTCAGTGTGAGCACTAAACTGGGGAATACCATTCCTACTCTGCAACAATGTGGAAAACTCAATTTCCCAAGTGCTATAAATGAAATTAGAATTTCAGACAACCAGGTCCCTTGAGTTAACACCAGTTTAAATAAAAATGAATAGAATTTAGTAAATTAAATAGTAATTTGATATAAAAGAATACCGTTTAATAAAAGAAAACAATTAAATAAAAAATACAATTTATATATATAATTTGCCAGTAAGTATTAAGTATGATTAAAGCATAAGCAAAACCGACCGGGGTACGGGGAGGGCTTCTCATCCCACCTCACGTACAAAACTGACCGGGGTACGGAGGGGGTTTCTTACCCTGCCTCACGTACAAAACAAAGCACTTCAAGCTAAACTTACATACTGTATGCTCGTACATATTCATTAATGTTTCCCCTAAGTTTCCTCCTATTTCTCATTTTTCTGATTTCACATCATTTTTCTTCATGGCTCATGCCTCACTTGGTGTTAGGGGGTCTTCAGTCTTCTTTTGGGGTATTTTGGCGAAGGCTTCTCCTCTTCCTCGTTGTCCTTTGGATAACCTTACAGGTTTACATGTGTGTACCAAGCGTTATGTTATGTAAGTCTCGTAATTAGTCTTATATTTAATGATTTTTAGGCCCAATGCCTAAAGTTGTTCTAATTTTGTCTATTTCAAGGTTGTTTTCATCTTGGGACATCACTTATCTTCCAAACTACATCTTGTATCTCAATTTTAATCTGTAACATCTGTCAAGGGGTACATCTGCCTTGTAACACTGATTCTTTTGATTGCTTCTAATAGGAACTTTCCAAATAGTTACAAGTTAGTTAGCACAAATCAATTCCATTTATTACACAAATGATTACTTTCCTTGTCTAGTCCTACAGGAAAATTAGCCAGCTGAAAAGCAGCTGCTGTAATTGAACTGAAAGCCTGCTAGGTAGCGCTTGTTTTAAAGTGCAGACTTAATAAAGTTACAAAGAAAGCAAAAATTAAATATTGCCAAATAATCTTTATAATAAGATTTTAAAATATTTTAAAATATTTAAAAATCTATGGTGGGAGAAATGTCCTGTGGTCTTTTTCCAGTCCCACACTGACAATTCTATAAAGCAAATTACAATTGAATATTTTCAGCTCATAAAAAAAAAAAAAAATTAAGCAAAAAAGCAGAAACAGTTACATTTAAGCTGCAGATGATTGACTTTAATGCTTAAGGCTAAAGAAGGAAAAATGAGAGGATCTGTGTGTTGAAAATAAAATTTAAAAATTGAATGGTCCAAATGCATTCTGTTCCTCCCCCAAATGGACTTTCTCATATTCAAAATACCATTGACAGTTGAGGCCAAAATTCCAAGTGATTTTATGTCAATCAGCTGCGTTAAATCATTGAAGAGAGCATTATTGGCCTGGCTTCACAGGTGTCTGAATGAATGATGAACAGAGTTATACTTTCTTGAATAAATCAGATTTTCCAGGTTTGGTATTTTTCTTCCTTTAAACAAAGACAAAAGAGTTCATGCCTTTGCTTAGTCAGTTCAAGGTTCTGAAGGGTCACTCAGCTAGTATTGAGGACACAGACAGTGGGTTCTGAGCACTTCCAAAAAGATGTGCGTGTTTTGCAGACTTTTCATGGACAAAATGCCATTGAAAAAAAAAAGAAAAATTTAAATCAATTGAATTCAGACACCACTTTGATCACCATTAAACCACAAAGCTATACTCTTATCTTTCTGATTAATACAAACACAGAAACACTGACAGCCTTGGTTGGCAGAAAAAGGAAAACTCTCACTTCCAGACAACTCATTGAGAGCAGTTCATGTTAAACCCCCTGCCCTGGGTTTCACAGCCACTCCCCACCTGTGCCCATCCCTGCAGGGCAGGACCAGCATCAGGAGGACCTGTGGCAATTGGGGCTGACAGTGGCAGGTCCTTCTGCCCAGGGCAGAAGGAACAGCACCTCTGCTCCTGGCTGGAACAGGGGCCACTTGCCCAGGTGGACCTGGTGCCTCAAAAGGACAAGGGACCTTAGCCCCAGGGCTCTCCCCAGCCCTGCAAGAGGCCAATCCACCAGCAGCTCTAGCAGGGCTCTTGGAACTCTTCGTTCAACCAAAAGGACATAAATTGTTATTTCCCTCACACAGCCCCTGGACACTGCTTTCTCTCCCTTCTAATGCCCTTCCCCTTCTGCCCCTCCGTGGCTCACCCCCTGTGCTGGGGGGCACAGCCATGGGCCCCTGGACTCTCAGGGCCGTGTCAGCAGCGCTACCACTTCCCCCAGGAAATCCTGCTGCACCTGCATACCTGCAGCATAGCAAATGCCAAAGCCAGAGTGGGCAGCAGGAGCAGCTGCTGACACAGGACCATGTCCTCAATCTTCCTTTCCAGCTACCTGGATATGCAGTGACTCCACAACACGAGGTTGGGAATCAAACTGGGGGCATTCCCCTCTGATGTTTCTGCCCAGAAAGTAGAACTAATTCCAATCTCTTGAGCTTTGCAATTGGGTAAAGGAAAATGAGTTAACAATTGAACTGACCCAAAATAAAGCTTTGGAGTGGTACATGCAAATGGGACTTCTGGAAAGAAAGGGACCTTTTGACATCTCAAGGCACATCCATCAAAAACAGAAAACAAATCTTGGCTCAACTTGAAAGTATCAAGAAACCAGTGGAAGGTGCCATCAGACATTGCAGAGCACACCAAGTAGATAAGACCAAACTGGAACTGGGGAAATATTTAGCCCAATGAGGCTGCAGAAAAAGACATGTTAGAAAACAAAGTTTTAACACTCTTGTCAGAGATACCTCTCCCAGTAGAAAAAACAGAGTATAGTGCTAGGGATTGTCAAAGAATTGAAAGTGTAGAAGCAAGGTTTGATCCATAAGATTGGCAGTCATCCTAACTGGGCAAAGAGTAGTCCTAGGGTCACTCTTGTGTGAAATAGCAAATTGCAAACATAAAGCGATTCACTGGAGTATTGAAAAACTTCTGAAAAATTTGCAAAAAATCTATAATTGGGTCTGAAATGGCTCAGATTGTACAATCAAGACTCAAAAAATGTATAGTTTGTAATAGAAACAAGCCTAATGTTCACTATGCAGTGCTAAGAGCCATAAAATCTGGAGGTGTTCCAAGTGAATAGTGGCAGACGGATTTTACTGGATTTCCCAGAACATGGAGGTATAAATCCATCCTAGTTCTGGTGGATACCTTTTCTGGCTGGCCAGAAGACTTCCCTTGTCACACCAACCACTCTAGGGAAGTGGCTAAAATACTGTTGAACCAAGTAATACCTAAATTGGGGTACCTTTGGGAATGTCATCAAAGAGAGGTTCCCACTATTGCAGAAGGGCTAAAAGAGGTTAGGAAAGCCTTGGGAATAGCTTGGGATCTTCATGCTCACTATAGGCCCCAAGCTAGTGGCAAAGTGGAAAGAATGAATCATACAATCAAACTGCAGTCAGGCAAAATATGTTAGGAAACCTCCTCGGCACGGGTCCAAGCTTTACCTGTTGCTCTACTTCAAATTAGAATTCAACCATGGGACACCAGCAAAATCAGCCCCTATGGGCTGCAGTATGATCAACCCTACCAAGTACCACACATTTCAGGAAACACACACATATAAGGAGAGGTTGATCTGAATAATTACCTCATTTCTCTTAGGAGTGGTGATCTCCAGATGTCATGGTTTTGAAGCAGCAACTAAAAAATCACTAGAAAACTTACTTATTTTTTTGTTGTGAGATATGGATTAGAACAAGAGCAAAACAGGCTTAAAACTTAAAATGAATAAAGGAAGTTTATTAACAAAAACTACAAGAATAAGAAACCAGAATAAAACTTCCAGAACAACTCTTTTCTCCCTCACTACCTAGCCATTCTCTTGTTTACATGACAACATAGAGACGAAAAACTTCGGTGTTTATAACAGTCTCAATTCTTGCCATGGTCTTTTCATCAGTCTTTGTAGAGAAACAGAAGTCTTCTTTTGCTAATTTATGGAGTTTCTCACAAGAAAACTGCTTCTGTTATAGCTTTCTATTTCTCTGATGCCAGCTGCCCGGAAAAATTTTGCTATCAGTTGTCTCTTCTTATTTCACATCACTTTGAGATGTGTTATGGGTTAAATGAGTCTAGGGATGTTATTTTTAAGGATGAGTTATTCAAAGGCAAAAGTTCTCTTCAGCTGTCTCTGTAAGCCTCCCTGGAAACAGAAGATTTTTCTTTGCCTCTTAACTATGGGCAGCTAGGGCCCGGCGGTCAAAAGATATCGGGATGTAACAGAAAGATAGTTAACCCCCTCCTCCATCGTTTACGGTAATGACCCTCGTAATTAGGCAATAGCACCTAGCTGTGATGAAACCAGATGGGAGTGACACTGTGAACCTAGGTTTTAAAGTGTCAAATTCTTCACCAATAAATGCCATTTTTGCCATTCATGACATTGGTGTTGTGTGCAAATGGACTGAGTGACCTGGGGTTGGTCACCGTGCCGTTCCTGAACCAGGTTCCTCTACCTCGCTGAAGGCAATACTTAATGGCCCCGAATCTTCAACTATTACTTCTCCCCTCTGTTCCAGCACCTCACTGTATCACAACTACTCCACCTTTTGCTCAAAATCCACACTTTGAAACACTCTATTCCCCACAATATACTCTGTCATAAATTAAAGAAGTTTGTTTTTTTTTTCAGAACACTATTGTCCATCTCCATAGCTTTAACAGAAAAATATTTCAGCTTATTAAAGCATCTCCTTATTCTCTCTTCCTCATCTAAAACTTAGTTCTTTTCTTCACTGACTTTGATGGTTTTATCATGTCTTCTTCATGTTGATTATCCCTCTCTCTCTCTCTCTCTTCCCCTCTCTCTGGGAAAAAAGGGTTAATCTGTAAGTCTCATCCAGGTAGTAAAAGAGTTCAAGTCTTGGAAAGCTGCAGATGTTCATGGAGTCAGGTTTCAGTTCAGTGGCACAAACTGCAAACCAAGTCAGGCCGGCCGCCTCCGCTCTTCTCCTTCCCCCCACCCTCCGCGGCCTTGTCTGGCCTGGTTGGGGGGGATGAGGCCGAGCCAGAGCATTGTTACCTGTTCAAAAGCCAGAAACCGAAAGAGAAATTCCCAGTCTTAAGCCTTATGATAGGTATTCACAAGTTGATCTCACTTTTCAATGGTCAGAATCACTGGGAGTTCTCAGAAATGGCTAGCAATTGGTCAGGAGAAAAAAGTCCCATCAGCCTCCAGCAGCTTCAACTTCCCCCCAGCTCCCAAAGCTATCTTAAAAGTAAAGTCACCCAAAGATACCAGATCAACAGGACTGGATATACCAGGGAACAAGTTCCAGCCAGGAGCTTGGGTGTGCTTGAAAGACTGGGGAACTGCTCTGCTACAGCCAAAATAGGACCTTTCCAACTTCTGTTGCCAACTCTTACTGCATTGAAATGGACAGCGCAAAATCGTGGATACATTAGTCCAGAATCAAAAGAGCCAAAACTCCTTAGCTCAAGATGACATCTCCTGGGGATTTGAAGAAATCTGGACCAAACTTTACACACCTGGACTTTGTTAAAATAGCAGTCTATACCTGTTATAAGGCCTTATGCTGTAAAATGAAATAGAAGTATTAAGAAACTAGTTCCCACAAGGAACTTCATCTCAAGAAAAGGGGGGACTTGGTAAGGACCACAGAACAGAGCAGCACAGCCTTGAAGAAGTGGATGAAGGATGTAACTTAGGCAAACAGAAGTCATGCAAAACAAAAGCAGGATGCCAGCTCAGCTCTGCAAGGCTGACAAAGCAGAAGTTATTGTGCAAAAAATGATATTGTGCTTACTCAAAAGTGAGGGCCGAGGGACAGCCACCTAAAAAGTACACTGGATATTGAAGACGGAACCCCAAGAACTGTAAGGACTTCCAATAATGGGTGCAAATTTGTAAAATAAAGTAATAAATATACATCAAAGTAAGAAGGGATAGCGAATGAACATGTAATCAGTGTGTACGATAAAAACTCTGTTCACCTGACACTCGGGGCACTCAATTAGAGGAGGGATCCTCTGAGTGACCAGCACAGTGTAATAAAGAATGCCTGTTTTCCAATAATCAAAACTGTGTTAGAAAGTTTCTATTTGGCCAATTTCACTAATGCCTCCTGGCACTGCTTTGAATTATTTCCCTGTGCCCTGTCAGTGTATCACAGGGAGAACTTTAAAAGCATGATGAGACACCCAGCCACAGACACAAGGTGCAGGTGACCAAGCGGGGAGCAAAATGGGAAGGTAGAAGCTGGAAATAAGAAATTATATTCCTTTTTTTCTCTCTGATGCCATGTACCTACAGGGATGGAAGGTCTGCTGTGACAGCACCAGGTGGAGGAGGCTGATGTGGCCAACCTGTGGACTGTGACATCCCTGAGCAATGGGTTGTGACCTTACTCCCCTCACTGCTTATCCTGGGGTGACCAGAAGGTGAAAGGTTTTGCTGTCACTGGTGAGTGGAGGCTGATGTCACCAAGCAGTGGACTGTGACATCACAGAAGGAATGGATGACGACCTTGTGTTCCTCACTGCTTCTACTCAGTTGGCAGAGCTTGGGCCAGTCTGGCTGCAGCCTGAACTCAATCCAAGCAACATTGTGAGGACTGGAGGATCAAGCCAGGCTTCTCTAGTGCTGGGTGGTGCCTGTTACTGGCCCATCTTGGTGCCAGCCTCAGAGCCATCACTCCTGTTTTCCCTGCCCTGCCTGCTTCAGGCAGCCAAGCACTGCAGATGCAGCACTGAGGGTAAGCTGTGCAGGAAAATGTCCCACCAGGGCGGCTGTGGGGTGCATGACAGGACTCAGAGAGCTGGGAGGGTGGCCTTCCCCAGGAGCCTGGCCATTTCATCCTCCCTGCCCCAGAACAGCTGATGACCATGGCCTCTCCCTCCTGCAGGAGGTGGCAGCAGTGGGGGAAAACAGCCGCTGATCCTTATCTCTCCACAGCGTGCTGAAGAGCACAAAAATGTCCACAGAGACTGACAGCAACTGCCCCATCTGCCAGGACACTTTTAAGGATGTGGCTTCTACTTTGCCCTGTCACCACCAGTTTTGTCTGGGCTGTATCCTGCAGTGGACACAGAGAAATCCAGTGTGCCCACTCTGCAGAGGAGCAATAGTGACTGTGCGATTTTCTGATCATGGAGAAGATGACTATCTGGAGATACCCATCACAGTCCCTGAGGAGCTGCCAGATGGCAGCAGCCAGGCAGAGAGAGCTCCTGGCTCTCTGGATGAGAACAGCTCCCATCCTCCTGTGGTGTCCCCTTCATCTTCTCCACAGGGGACAGTGTCTCCAGCAGAGCAGGAAGGTTCAGGGCTGGAGTTTGCGGGGAGTGTCCTGCCTGAGGTCTGGGCAGAAACTTTCCGTCAACAACAGCATCTTCTGGACTCTGTGCGGCCCTGGCTGCATGAGAGGCTGGCAGGAATATACCAGGGCTGGTGGTGGGTGGTAGATGCCATAGAGAGCAGCATCTTGCATGGCCTTTGCATCCACGGGCCAAATGCTGGGGTTCTGGTTGAGGTGCTGCAGCCTCTCCTCGAGGAACACACAGCACCACTGGTCCATGATGTCATCAGCATCATAATAGGCCAGCACCGTGAGGAGGCCCAGAGGCTTCTGCACACAGAAGATGGGAACAATGGCCCTGAGGCCAGCTCCAGCTCCAGCTCCACCAGTTCCAGCTCCAGCTCCAGCTCCAGCAATTCCAGGATCTCCAGCTCCAGCAACTCTAGGAGTTCCAGCTTCAGCAGCAACAGCTGCAGCTCCAGCTCCAACAGCTGCAGCTCCAGCTTCAGCAGCAACAGCTGCAGCTCCAACAGCTGCAGCTCCAGCTCCAACAGCTGCAGCTCCAGCTTCAGCAGCAACAGCTGCAGCTCCAGCAGTTCCCAGCAAGGGACTCCCGACAGCAGCCCCACAGGCTCCGATGAGGAGGAGGAAGCTGGTGCATC
The DNA here is from genome assembly GCF_971803275.1 of Cyanistes caeruleus. Classification (NCBI taxonomy): domain Eukaryota; kingdom Metazoa; phylum Chordata; class Aves; order Passeriformes; family Paridae; genus Cyanistes; species Cyanistes caeruleus. The sequence continues at coordinate 7,125,679 of NC_141732.1, read as the reverse complement.
AGAGGCTTCCCCCTGCCCAGTGCATCAGTTGCATCTGCTCCCAGGGTAGGGACTGCTTGTGCACTGGGCCCCCACATGTCTGACAGAAGAAGGAGCCCAGGCCCTAGAACTCTCCCCAGGCCTGCCAGAGGCTGCTCCACCAGTAGCTCTAGCTGGGCTCTTGCAAACCTTTTTCAAGGAGAAGGAAATAAATTGTGATTTCCCTCAGAAAATCTCTGGGTACTGCTGTGGGCGGCACTCAGGCACTGGGGGGCACAGCCATGGGGTCCCAGAGCCATATGGCCATGGCAGCAGCATCTCTTCCCACAGCTTCCTGCTGCAGCTGCACACCCACAGAGCAGCAGAAGCCATAGGCACAGCAGGCATCAGGGGCAGCTGGTCCTGCCACAGGACCATGCCCTCAGCCTGCCTCTATATTTTCTCTTACCTACCCACTTGGCAGAGGGGAGTGATAGAGTGGCTTTGCTGGGTGCCTGGACAGGGTCCATGCAGGGTCAGTCTCTTGCAGCACGGGTGGCTGCAACAAACCTTTTCAGGGCAGAGGGTGGAGAAAATAAATAGGGATGGGTATGATTGTGTGACCACAAAAAAAAAGATCTTTAATAAGCAAAATAACAAACACATAATCCAAACACATATGGGGATGCACACAAGAGTCGAGGGACAGGGTAACACAGTAACTTATATAAACCAAGGTAGGGGCGGCATCTGAGGGAAAGGGACCAAAAAAAGCTGAGGATTAGGAATATGTAAAATAATGCACCAAATCTTAACCAGTGATAACAAAGCAACATTTACATAAAACTAAACAGGGGGCAATGTGGGTGATACTTTACTCTCCACAACTACATGGCCTTCAGTCAAGGTTTTTACCCACCCCAACATAAATCCACCAGATTTTTCACATTTTGTCCTGTATTGACTACCCCAAGGGCTACTGCATAAACAGTTTAATTTGTTTAGGACCCCACTTAAAATTATTCCTCTAAGTCACATCTGACTCTACTCTGCAATATGCATTCTCCAAAAACCCAGGGGGCCTAGGAAACTTCCCTCTTGCTCAGTCAGTGGGGACAGATCTGCTATTTTGTTGACTGAATTCATTGGAATCGCATGATATCCATCTTGATATTTTACTCCCAGAAGATGAATTTCCTGGGAAGCTCCCTTGACCTTACTTTGTTTTATGACAAAACCAGCTTTCAGGAGGATCTGGATTATCTTCTCTCCTTTCCAAAAACTTGCCCTTCTGTGCTGACTCATACAATGATGTTGTGGATGTACTGCAAATGTTCTAGAGCCTCACCCTTTTCCAGTGTCATGATAAATACTGGGGCTGTGTTTCCAGCCCCGGGGCTATACTGGATTCCTGTGCACCTGCAAACTGCACCTGCACTCACCTGATGAAGTAATGGAGAAACATGTACCAGTTATGTCTATGGTGCTGTGGACTCCAGTTTACACTGAACTTTGTGCACGCCCAGCATGGCAGCACTCGGTGATGGTGTGTTGTGGTTTTAAAGCACAAGCTAAAAAAAAAAAGACTAAAAAACTTACTTATTTCTTGCTGTGAGATATGGATTAGGGGATGGGCAAAACACACTTAAAAGGAATAAAGAAAATTTATTAACAAAACTACAAGAATAAGAAACCAGAATAAAAAAAACTTCTTCCCCACCACTCAACTTTTTTTTGTCCAACTGACAACTTAGAGACAAAACTTGGTGGTTAAAGCAGTCACAACTACATAGTACATAGTATCCTTTTCATCAGTCTTCGTAGAGAAAAAGAAGTTCTCTTCTGTCATTCTATGGAGAGTTCTTGACAAGAAAACATGACTTTCTTTTCTCATGACTTTCTATTCTTCTGATGCCAGCCATACGGAAACTCTGCCATCAGGTTCTTCTCCCAATTGACACCACTCAGAGGTGTGTTCATGGGCCATGAACTCAAGGGATGTCATTTTAAGGATGAGTCATTCAAAGGCAAAGGTTCTCTTCATCTGTCTCTGTGAGCCTCTCTGGAAACAGAAGTTTTCTCTTTTTCCTCTTGGGGGCCACAAGTCTTCGGCAACTCTCACTTCTCTTTCTCTGTTCCAGCATTTCATGAGATCACAACTACTTCACCATCTGCTCAGCTTCATCAATGGATTACTTTTGCTCAGATCTATGCTTTGAAATACTTCATACCCCTTTGAAATACTCTTTCATGAATTAAAGGAGTTTTTTTCACTACATTATTGTCCATCTCCATAACCTTAACAAAAGAATATTTCTGCTTATTAGTGCATCTCCTCATTCTCTTCCCATCTGAGGCTTGATCCTTTCTTTTACTGACTTGGATGGTTTATGTTGTCTCTTTACATGTGAATCACTCTCACTTTCCTCTCTCTGGAAAAGGATTAAATCTGCAGGTCCCATCTGGGTAATAAAAGGGTTAAAATCTGGCTCAAGCCTTGTGGGTGGCTACCTGATCTCTGTTGGGCAGAGGCTGCGGCTGTTTGTGATGGAGAATTTTCAGTGGCTGCTCTGGGGGAGTGTGGTCAGCATCTCAGCATGCTGCAGGCTGATGACTTTCCCTCCCCTTCCTCAGCAGTCTCTGGTGAAACTCAGCAGTGGCAGAAACTGCAGCTGAGCCAGGATCCGGCCTGGCCCGGCAGCCCCCCTGTACAAGGCTCAGCGAGCCCTGCAAGGGGTTCAGCCCCTCTGAGAAGGGGCTCCTGTCTTCACAGTCTCCATCCCCCCCTGGGAACCGCACAACTCCGGCCAGCCCCGCTCCCCCCGCGGCCTTGTCCCGCCTGGGGGGGAGGAGGCTGAACCAGAGCCCTGTTACCTTTCACAGCCGGAAACAAAGAGAACAGAAATTCTCAGGCTTAGGTTTTAAAGGGTGGTGTTCACAGGTTGATCTCACTTTTCAATGATCAAAACTACTGTCAATTCTCAGAAATGGCCAGCTATCGGCCAGGAGAAAAATACTCCCATCAGCCTCCAGCAGCCTTAACTTCTGTGGGTGTTTTCTACTTTTTTTCTTAAATGCCAATCCGTCACATGGTGTGACTTCATTCAGGCCATGATACTCCACTGTCAGTCTCCACTCTCCCTTAGACTTATTCACAGGCCATATGGGACTGCAAAGGCTCGCAAGTCTTGCTGACCACTCCTGGGTTCTCCAGTTCACAAACCATCTCATGGATGGGGGTCACACAGTCCCAGCTGAGGTAGTACTTTTGACAATGCACTCTTGTGGTAGCCATTGGTACCTGTTGTTCTTTGACCCTCAGCAGCCCCACAGCAGAAGGGTCCCCTGAGGCACCAGGGACCAGCTCTCTAATTTCCTCTGTCTCCACAGCAGCTATCCCAAAAGCCCAACGATGCCCTTCTGGGTCCTTGAAACATCGTCTCCTGAAGTACTCTATGCCGAGGATACACAGGGCCTCTGCGCCAGTGGCGTTTTATCATTTGTGGCTGTTTGAGCTGAAGGCTCTCTTCAGCTTGCAGTGCAGGCAAGCATCCCAATCTTTTGGGATTCCCTGTCACCCCAGGAACAGAGATGGATTCTGCCCCTAGACAGCTCTGTGGCATCAGGGTACATTTTGCACTGCTGTTGACCAAAGCCACCTGCTCTTGTGGGTCCAAAGTGCCAGGCCATCAATCCACACAGTCCAAGAGAGCTGAATGTCCCTTTCCTCCACTCAGGTGGACACAGAACCCCTCTAGTCCTGGTCATAGTACTGTTATAAATTCAACGGCAGATTAAAGATTAAAAAGATAAATTTATTATAAATTAATAAAACAACAAAACAGCGAGGAAAAACCACAATAAATGGACAGCGCAGCGCTGGGTGGACAGGGTCTATACGCAAGGTATAGGTGTTCCCAAATCCACGTCTGAGGGTTCTTTGGCCTGGGTTTTTATAGGGATTTTATGTCCCCAGGCTAGAATTCCAACCAGTTTCCATTCACCAAGTGTCCCTGATTGTCGGGTGAATGGATTTCCTGGCCTAGAACATTGAGTCAGTAAGTGTCCGGGCAGAGTCTCCTCAAATGCAAAGTGAGTCTGTATGTATTTTAACATATTTCATCACAGCAGAGTCGAGGGATCCGGGCTAGTGCTGATGGATATCTCGGAGGAGTAGTCTCTTCTTTGTCCTTCTTGATTGAGTTTCTTTAGCATAGGTTTGGCGGGTGTGGTGTTCAATTCTGGCAACGACCATTTTCCTGAGGCTCGTCCCTTTTGTCTTGCTTGATGGTCTCCGGGCCGAAATCGGCCGGGCGTTGCCTTTGTCCGGAGGTAGACTTTCAGGCTAGTTCTTTTGTTTCTATGATGGTCTTTGTCCTGTCCTTTCCTCCGAGTTGATGAGCCTGCTGAGGTTTGTTATCTGGGGGGGGTTCTTTTGCAATCCGTGACTTTGGAAAAGGAATTCTACCTCGACCTGGAGGAGAATTCCTTATTCCATATTTTCATTAGTTATAATTACACATACTTTATTTAAACCTTTTCTTCCGAATTTTTATTCACCCAATTCTTTATTACAGTACTCATTGCTTCACTTCTAATGAATACGAACTGGAAGTGCCTACAAGAAGATCTTCTATTCGGAGAACTTGCCCACTGGAAACCAGAGCAGATTTATCCCTGCAGAATTTCCTGTGCTGGTGTCAGAGACTGGAAAGATCGATGTCTTGAGAGCTTCTGGGACACGCGTGTGGAGGGGAAAAGGTCAGGCCTTCCCCGGGCAAGGCAGTGAACTACCTCACATTTGCCAAAGGGCCTGTATCCCAGCCTGGCTGAGCTGCCAAGTACTGACACACTAGAGGAAATGCTCCGCTCTCCACCCCTGGAGCCCCTGACCCAGCTTCTGTGTGGCCAAATGACCAGAAGTCCCACCTGGGGGGTAGGCCCATGGAGGCTGAAGGATGTTTAAGGCTCAGCATGAGGCCACATGTCCTGGTACTACTTTCATCTTGAAGTATCTATCTGAACACCACTGGAACTCAGGAGTTTGTATCTTTATGCGTGCTTTTATGTATCTTTTCTCTCTTTTTCTTCTTCTAATTCCTCTTCTTGGAGTAACATCATTTTGAGTAGTTTAACATCAAACAAATTTGAAGTTTGTGAAGTGGAATGGGTCAAGTCAATGCTCTGAGAAGTGTTTTATGTTGATTGGATGCTGTACCAAACCTTTTGCCAAAGCTCACTGATTTTCTAAAGTTTTCCAGTAAAGTTGTTTGGACCCCTCAAGAATCTATTTTTGTTTTTTCTCCCATGCATTTAACCCAGAGTACAAGAACCATTTTAACATAATCCCTTTCAAAATGCCCTTTTAGCAAGTAGCTTGGGACTTTACAGATGGTTGTTCTTCCTCTCAACCCTCACAAAATACCTTTCTTTGCTTTTTCTGTGGAATTCCAGCCTTCAGCCCTCGTTTGGTTACCCTTTTGCTAAGGACAGATTCAGCATTATAGTCCAGCCCTGATGGGAAGATGAATATATACCTTTGAATCAGCTCCAGCCAAGCTCCACAAGTCAAACAGGCAGATACATTTCACCAAAAAAGAACATCTCAAAAAGCAAAGGACAGTTCTCTTTTCTTCATCTAGACTAGGATATACATCAGACATGAATGTTAGTTTCTTAAGATGAACTCAGTAACACGACATGAACTTGAAATCAACACTGTCACCATCAACAAAATAAAACTGCATCCGGGAAGGAAAATTTAATTGGTTTAGAAGCACATACTGCAAAGGCAGAACAACATCATACATTAACATTTCACACATACATTTAAGTATGGGACTTAGAGCAGCAAACAGTGCAGCTCTTTGTGTCAGAGACTGCCCTTAAGCATTTTCATACCACCATTCACAGCAATTCAATCCTGATAGCAGTGGCTCAGCTTTACTACAGCCTGCAACATAAAGACAAGATCACTGAAACGTTGAGACTCAAATAAAACAGTAAGAAAAGCAACCCAAATTGAAAACAGTAAAAATTAGAAGCAAGAAATAAATAGAGATCCTTGATGCACCAACTTCAGGACACAGAAAATCTTTTTAGTAATGGATTGCCTACACCTACAATACGTCTTTCTTAATGCTATATTAACTGGATATTTATACACAAAAGTGACTGACTACATCACTAAATCCATTTTTATGCTACTACAAGAAAAACTCCAGCTTCCATTATTTCATGGAATCTTCTCTATTTTAAAGCAGCACAATGACAGTCTCCTATTCAAAACTCTATGCTAGCTATTCATAAACCATTGGGAAAGAAAAGTCTCAAAACAAAACTAAACTAAACTGCAAAGCATAGATTTAATTTATCCAATATATTTATTTTGGAAAGCCACTGCTGTTTGGGAACAAAAGATGCTCACCCTCTCAGTATTATTTTTTTATAGCACGCTACTCAAAATGATTCCTATTCAGCAACTGCTCTGATTTGCTCCAATGCTGAGCTAAGAGTCACCTCAGACACTGACTCAGTGAGGTAGGGATTGGCTTTATTCGGCGCCGGGTACATGGGGGTCGCTCCTCCTAACACACACACTCAGCACTTTACACAGCACAGTTTATCGTTCAATTTCATGCATATTCATTACATTCCTTGGGATAGGACTGGTTATACAAGTTACTTCTTGAAAGTCATTCATATCACTAGCATAGCTGACTCGCCCATGCAGTGTCCTGTGGTGATTGCTCTGAGGAAGTCTGCGAGTCTTCCACAGGGGTCATTCCGATGAAGGCTGGCAGTCTCCCTCACTTTGCACTTTTCACTTTTCTTTCTGAAGCATGAACAGTCCTTCATCAGCAGTTTCTGTGCCAGTTTCAACAGGTTCTGCTCCTCTTCTCTTCTTAAGGTGCATTCTGTTTATGTTGACAAGGCTAAGGTGCATCCTGCTTCTTTGGCTTGTTACTAGTATTTGCTGACTCTTAATAGTTAATTCATGCTTACATGAGTAAACTATTGATCAACTCCTTTCAACTCCAGCAGCAAATAAACCCACAAGTCCATCAGAGACTAATCAAAATACAATAGAACCACCACTGAAAATGTAGCTTTGTTTCCTAGGAACTCCATAGATAAATAGATCCAAGGTTTCTTCACTTAAAAGCCTGGGTAAATCCAGGATCATACTCATTGTTATAAATGAAATTGAAATTTAGTCAACTAGGTCTGTTGAATTAACAGCAATTTTATAACGAAAAAAAAAAAATATAGATACACTATATATATATATAGACACATATATGAATATAGCTTGCCAGTACTTAAGTATGATTAAAACATAAGCAAAACTGACCGGGGTATGGAGAGGGCTTCCCGCCCTACCTCACGTACAAAACAGAGCAATTCAAACTAAACTTATATACTGTATGCTTATACATATCCCTTATTGTTTCCTGCAAATCTCATCCTATTTCCGATTCTCTAATTTTCCGTCACTATTCTTCACGGCGCATGCCTCACTTGTTGCTAGGGGGTCTTCAGTCTTCTTTTGGGGGGCTTTTGGATGAAGGCTTACACTCATCCTCATTGTTCTCTGGATGGCCTTACAGGTTGCGTGTGCACAGTTAGCGGTGTGTTATGGAAGTAAGCATTATGTTCCACTAATTAGTCTTACATTTCATAATTTCAGGCTTCATGCCTAAAGGCGTTCCAACCTTGTCCATCTCAAGGTCAATTTTGTCTTGGAACATTACTTAGCTCAAAACTACATCCTGTACCTTAATTTTAACATGTAACACCTGTAAAGGGATACATCGGCCTTGTAACACTAATTTCCTTGATTGCTACTAATAATAACTTTCTAAATAGTAACAATTTAGTTAGCATGAATCATTTCTATTTATTACACTCATTATATCCAAGAATTTACTGCCAGGGTGTCACGATCCCCAAGGTGGGATTCCTGATGTGGTTCTCTGATTTGATCTTAGAGTACAAAAGATTATCAGGAAACCAGGGACTTAAACAGTGAAACACACTTTATTGAGTGCTCATCAGCACTAATATGTGATAGAGGGGAAAGAGGAGAAAGCAAAGCAGAAGGAAAAGAGAGTAAGGGGATTATAGCTACCAACGTCGAGGTCCACTCAGCCATCCATCAACGCAGGGTCTTCTGTCCATTGGGGAGATCTCAAAGGAAGGTAAGTTTGGGGTGTAATTTTATAGATATTACAAAGCAAGGGGCATAGGGCCAAAACCAGAGGAGATTGATGATCATTGTGATGAATTCCATTGTGCAGGGGTAGGGGTAGGGTAGAGAGCAAACCACGTCTTGCAAGCCTTTGTTCACCAGCAGGAACGAGGGCAGTGTACCTTGCAACCACCTGCAAACAATCACTTAGCAAACATCCATCTCAGCTAGGCCCAAACCCCTAAACCAAGTGCCTTGTGACATTCAGGGTCTCAGTCTCTGTCCTTGAGACAGTTGTGAGACAGATGAGAGAATCTTCATTTCTTACACAGGGTGAACACATGAAGCTCCAGCACCCAGGGACACAGAGGCAGAGACAGACACGGACACGGACACAGACACAGACACGGACACGGACACGGACACGGACACGGACACAGACACAGACACGGACACAGACACACACCGTTGGATGCACACGCATCCCTTGCACTCACGCTTGGAACCATTTTCCAGCTGAGCTGAGGACAAGAAGTGACCATAATATCCCGGGCCCTCCAGCTTCACTGCAAGGCATCCGACAGCCTTGAAGGTCCAAAGTGAGCACTGGTCGGAGCTCTTTTTGCCCGGAGTGAGCCTGGAGGAGCTCCAACAGCCCGCAGCCCCTGGCCAGGCACAGCCCGTGGCTCAGCCGGGGCCGCTCCGCCTGCGCGGGGCCGCTGCCGGGGCGGTGTCGCGGCTCCTCCCGCGGCTCGGAGCTGACGCGGCCCCGGCGGCCCCGGCCCGGCCCCGCTGCGCTCCGAGCACGGCACCACCGCAGCCAGGGGGTCCAGGAACGGGCGGCATCCCGGGAGAGGGGAGAGAGACCTTGGCAGAGGGAGAAGTGACCAGCAGAGGGGAAAGATGCTGGCAGAGGGGAGGAATCCTGGAAGAGGAAAGAGTGGGAGATCCCGAGAGAAGGAGAAGCTCTCGGGATAGAGGGGGAGACCCAGGGAGACGGGGTAGAGCTCGACAGAAGAGAGACTCTGGCAGGGGGAAGAGCCCGAGAGCAGAGCGAGAGCACGGGAGAGAGGGAGAGTCCGAGAGAGAGGATCCCGGGAACGGGGGGAGAGCCCTGAGAGAAGGGGAAGAGTCCAGGGCAGAGGGAGGAGAGCCGGGGTGAGAGGGCATCCTTGGGAGAGGGAAGACGGCCGTGGAGGGAGGGGAGAACCGCCTTGGCAAGCGGGGAATCCCCGGATCGGGGAGTCTCGCAGCTGGGCTGAGAATGGGCGCGGGTCAGCGCGTTTTGGGAGAGCGCTGCTGCGGGGATGGGTCCGGAGCCGGAGGCACGTGGAAAGCAGCTGCTCGCAGCCCCGGCGGCGGTGAGAGCACGGCCTGTCCGGAGAGGCAGCGCGATGGGCACCGCTCAGGCTCCCAGCGAAGCAATGGCACCGCTCGGGTTCGCCGCCGCATCCGCGACAGCTCGGAGCATCGGAGCCTCCTTGGAGCCAAGGCTGACCTGCGCCAGGTGCATTGGAGCATCACCTCTGTCTTGAGAATCCACAACGAGCACTGCTGGGCAGGGACTGCAGATCCCCATTGGAGGCAGGGAAAAAAGAGCTTGGGGTGGCCCAAGACTCTGGAGGTTTCACTGAGGGAAAAGCCTACTCCCCAGGGATTCCCCACTCCTGGTGTTTGCCTGCGCCGGAGTGCAAAGACCACCGTAGAGCCAGCCGGAGCTCCGGTGCAGCGTCACCCTGTCCCTCTCTTTGAGGTTTCTGCCGTGCAAACAGGGACAGCTGAGTGGGACTTGTCCCTGCCCCATCCTCAGCCTGGCACGGTCAAGCAGACAGCAACTGCCCCAGGGTTACTGCCAGGTTGTGTGGCAGAGAGGGAACTGCAGGACCCAGTGCCACTCAGCTGTCCCTGCTGGGAAGGAAGGTGCCATCCAGTACTGGAGGAGCAGGGCATGGAAAGGTAGACACTGCTCGGTCTGCCTGTGGAAATTAGCACAGTGCCTGTCTTTCAAAGAGAGGGGCCTATGTGAGGCTTTGGAGTTTCCTGAAAGGTAGAAACCCCAGGGACAGAAAACACCATTTCTAGAGCACTGGCGGGGAAAACGTCCCATCAAGTTTAGACACCAGAATTCACGGATGAGTGGGACTCTGGGCCAGGTTTGCCTGTGATGGCAAGGTACTGCACATGAAGATGGAGGTGCAGATGGTCTCATCTGCCCCCTTTCTGGGTCTTTCCAGAAAGCAAAGGAATCCTGAGTGAGCCTTTGATGCGCAGAGCTTGGTTTAATGTTTTTTGTTGTTTTTTTTTCCTGTGGACATGTTGTGGTTTTAAACCAATAACTAAGAAAATTACTTATTTCTTGCTGTGAGTTATGGATTAGAACAAGAGCAAAACAGGCAAACAACTTAAAAGGGAAAAAAAAGAAAGTTTATTGACAAACTACAATAATAAGAACACCAGAATAAACTTGCAGAAAAACCTTTTCATCCCCATCTACCCACTATTCCCTTGTTCACATGACAACAGAGACAAAAACTTTGGAACTTTGATGGTTAAAACAGTCCCAATTCTTGCTACAGTATTTTCACCAGTCTTTGTAGGGAAACAGAAGTTTCTTCCTGTTAATTTATGGAGTTTCTCACAAGAAAACTATTTTACTATTTTTGTTATAGTTTTCCATTGCCCTAATGTTAGCTGCCCAGAGCTGCTGTTATCAGAGCCCACTCCTCCCATTTTCATGTCACTCTGAAGTGTGTATGGGCCATGAGTCTAGGGATGGCATTTTTAAGGATAAGTTATTCAAAGGCAAAAAAGTCTTCTTCATCTGTTTCTGTGAGCTTCACTAGAAAACAGTTTTCTCATTGCCTCTCAAGGCTTCAAATCTCCCAGCACTTCACTATACCATAATTACTCTACTTTTTACTCAAATTTACACTTGAACACTTTATTCCTCCCTACATACTGTATCATGAATTAAAGGAGTTCTTTTCAGGACTTCATTGTCCATCTCCATAGTTTTAACAGAAAGATATTTCAGCTTAATTAAAGCATCTTCTTAATTCTCTACCTCTTCTGAAGCTTCTTTTCTTTCCTGTCACTGGTAGTTTATGAAGTCTCTTTTCATGTTGATCATTCTCTATCTCTCTCTCTGGATAAAAAGATTAATCCATAAGTCTCATCTGGGTAATGAAAGAGTTAAAATCTTGCCCAGGCTTTTGTAGATGGTTTGGTGATCTCTGCCAAACAGGAGCTAGAGCCGTCTGCGATGGAAAGTTCTTCATAGCTGCTCTGGAGAGTGTAGTCGCTGCTCCAGCCTGTTGCAAGTCCAGAGCCTCTCTCTTTCTTCACTCGGCAGTTTCTAGTGAATTTAGTTACAGCAAAACCTGCAGCCGAGCCAGAGATCGGCTCGGCCCGGGCCCGGGGAAAACCTTCCGCAGGTCCCCCCCATCTCCCAGACGAGAGCCGCTGGGCCCGGCCCAGTCCCCGCCCGGCCGCATGGCCTGGGCAGGGAACGGGAGGCCTGGAGCTCCGCCACCCATCCAGGAAACAAAGAGAGCCAAGAGAGCTCTGCTTTTACACTTTAAGGTAGGGTTCACAAGTTGATCCCACTTTTCAATGGCCTAAACTGCTGTCAGTTCTCAGCAATGACCGATAATTGGTCAGGAGAAAAGACTCCAGGCAGTTCCCAGCAACTCCAACTCCCTTAAAGGTAAAGTAACTCCTTGAGAGGACAGCATCCATTAGTAACATCAGCCAAGCCAGCATCCACCCTGTCACCACTCATCATTTCACTGAAGAAAAAGATGAGAAAAATATGACAGAAGACATTATTTTCATAACTAGTGTACAGTAGGACTGTAGTGTAGGACTGCCGAGCAGTTTTATAGAGTAATATTGCCAAGTAGTAGGATTCTAGTGTAGGACTGCTGAGCAGTTTAGTAGAGTTTAGTAGTAGTAGGATTATAGAGTAGGATTGTAAATAAATAAAGTTTTCTGAAACATTAACTCAGTTGGAAAATTCCCCTCCTTTTGACTCTTTCAGAAAACTCAAAGAAAACCATATTGTTTAATGGGTGGGTGTTGCATTCTGTTTGTTGATTTTGTTTGTTTAACTTGTTGGTAGGGTCTTGTTATTCCCCCATGGTTATGTAATGGTTTTACCCCCCTTGTCAATTTTCTAAAACCCTCCCCTTATTCTTAGACCTTCCCTGTCCATCACCCCCAGCCTGCCCCTAACCCATGTCCATCATTGTAAACCCTACCCTTTGTTCCGGCACCTTCCATGCCCTTCACCCCTGGCTCAGTTTGTGGTTGGTTCTCTAACTGCTGTTCCGCCTATGTCCCACCCCTATTAGTCCCCAGTATTGTAAACCCCTCCCTTAACTCCTCCCGCATTGTACCCTGATTGGTCCCTGGTTTGTACCCTCCCCCGCTTAAATCCCGAAGCACGGAGGTGCTCGGGGCTCAGCTGCTCTCATCCTTCACCGTCCCAGTCCTTTCCCAGCCACCGCTCCCTTTTCCTCAATAAACCTGGTTCCTGGGAAGCAGTCGAGGCTCTAAGCCTCCTCCGTCCCTCCACTGAGACTCGTGACGCCTGAGACCGCAGGGCCTGACTGCGAAGGGCTCTGAAGGTTCGGTCTGAGGAATATCGCTCCCAGACCGTTCCCCACTCTTGGCGCTGCCAACAGACAAGTAGTGCAGAGCTAGCCAGGGCGTAAAGGGCCACGGAGTACGGCGTCAGGTGGGAACTTGACCCTTGCAAGAGAAACAATGGATTGGTCAATGGGTGGGCAGTTAACTTTTGAAAGAGGGACAGTGCATAATGGAGGCATTGTTGGCATGGAGTCGGTATTGAGAGCCATCGTGGTCTCATCTCACGTGCCGGCCATGTGGGAGCTGATGCTGTCACTGGGAAAATTTCACTCCTGATCAGGAGATACAAGGCCTGGTTCTGGGCTGGAGGGGTGAGAAGGATGAGATGCCGACTGTTTTGATGCAGGGCATTTCCTGAAATTGCACTGCCTACCTGCCCCTCCCGCCGAGCACCATGCTTCATCTCCTTCTCCTGCTCAGCAGGTTTCTGGGAATCCAGGGGTTGGTATGTATTATTTGCTACTGCAACTAATAGAATAAATGTGCTTTGCAACCCCTGTTGTGTCTTGGCTTCTTTTCTGCATGGGTCTCCTCCTGAACCTATGACAATGACTACCTGAGACTCTCAGATCAACCCTGCTCTCATATCAATGAATTCTGAGAAGTGATTTAAATATGTCAAATAATCAGGCAATATTTAGCCTGTGAGTTTCAGCAAAGTATTGAGTATGTCTCTTAGTTCCAAGGATACAAACTAGTAGGTGAGATTGCTGGGTGTGCACAAGTTAGGAAAGGTGTTGTAGTTCTTTTCGTATTACTTCTTGTATTACTTGTTGCTGTGGGATCTCAATCTCCTCAGGGCTGTGTTCTCTTGGGATACACCTTCACAAGAAGCTCCAGTTATCTCAGTTCTCTGGGTCAGGAAGAAAACTTCAAAGCTCAGAAGGATCTTCTTTCTTGTGTTTATTAGGATGTTATCAAAATACTTGGCAGGCCTCCCCACACTTTCTGCACAGGTTCAAATCACCTTCACCTTGCTCTCTTTGGATCTGAAGGCATAAAATAGCCCCAAACCATGTGACTGTTTCATCTTTATATCCATTTCTACCCAATTAACAATGGACACATGTATTGTTTTTATATATTAACAAACAAGTTTTCTGTATCTACTTACGTAACTAAAACTGTGGCTAACTTTCAACCAATCACTCTTTGTGCTCTTACAAACCGCAGAATCGTGGAGAACAACTAAGAACTTTTTCCTCCATCTTTACTCCATCTATTAAACACTCTAGAATCGGTATTTTTTACTTCAGTGATACACTAAACATCATAGTACTTTCTACTTAATTTTTTGTAAGTCCTGCTTTACCAAGGGATATTTGGAAGCCATTCTGTCAGTGACGGACAAGATCAATACCTTTTTGGAGAATACGACAAACAGAAATAATCCTCCATTTCTGGATTCCTACAGAAGGGATTCCCCACACACCCAGGGCAGAAATAAAGCAATGCCTCCTTTCTAACTCTCAGCTGGCTGTGGGAATCAGGCCTTGCTTGTTAACTTTAACTTTGGCAATTTCCATTGAGCAGGTAAGAAAGGTCAAAATGAAATTTTCCAGCTGTTTCCCTCTGGTTTACCTTTTTGGGGGACAAAGCTTTCTGCTACAGGTGCCCTGAGTGTGTGCAGAGTAATGCAGCTCCCACACACTCCTTGGTTTTCCTCCCAACTCATCATCACTTGTTCCCAGGTGTGTCTAGATCTGGCAGGAGAAAGAGCCCACAGCACAGTGGGCACCGTGCCCTGCCCAGCCAGAGCTCTCTGGCACTCAGCAGCAGCAGCAGCAGCAGCAGCAGCAGCAGCAGCAGCAGCGCCAGCACTTTTCAACCTGCTCCTGCCTTGGCTTCACCTGGGGGACAGAAGCCTCTGGAAATCAGCACTGCCACTCATGTTCCCAGCTTGGAGCAGCTGCTGCTGCTGCTGGTGGGTAGATCCTGCCAGTTTGACTGCTTCCAAATTGGAATAAAGGCTGAGGTAGAGATAGACAAACAGAGGAGCCCTGGGCACATCCAGTAAATGTACAAATACATGGAGAGATTTGTTAAGAATTATTTCAGCTGTTATGGCAACAGTGTTTTCTTCCCTCGTTCTTTGCAATGCTTTGGGCCATTCTCTTGGTCTGGTTGCCTTATCTTTGGTCCCATGTGAGTGCTCAGTTGGGGAACAGGCTGTAGGTGCTTGGGCCACTCTTGCTTTTATTCTTGGATCCCTTGAACAACAGGGCTTGTTCCACCATGAGAGTCTGTGCAGCTTTGTGACAGAGGAGAACTTCCCATGCTATTTGGTGTTTGCTGTAGGGGAGGTTGGGTGTCTGCATAAATCCCCACACCAACGCAGAAGGCTTGCTTTGTGATGTCAGGGCATGGTTGCCACATTGTCGTGGTGACATCAGAAGGTTGCCTTGGTGCACGGAAGGCCTCAGTGTCAGAGCAGCTCTTGGGCTTGGCTCAGTGCAGGAGCATCCTCCTGCTTGAGGCGTTTGTCAGTGGGCAGCTGCACACTGACAGGAGCCTTGTTCTTTCCTGTGTTTGAGCACAGTCTGCAAACTGGAACAGCAGCGCTCCAATGATGGAGCCACTCGCTGCTGCAGTTTGCGGTGTTTACGGCATTGTTTATTCCGGCTATTACTTGACTAATCTGGCATGTAAGTAGAGGTTTTCCCTGGCTGTAACCTAACTTGGCTTTTGTAGGTCTTCCTGCTTTTTCTTAGTCACTGGGTTGATTTTGAAACAGAAGGACCATTAGGATGCCGCTGCTTTACTAAAGCTCCTGTCGATACATTCAGCGAAAACTGGGTGTCTGTAGCCAGGAGTCTGTAGGCAGCATTTGCAAGGCAACCTGCAGGGGTTCCGTTCCCTGCGGAGGAAAAGGAGAGAAAGAAGGAGAGTCTGTGGCAGCAGAGTCTGTCCTTTCCTCACTTTGCTGGGTCGAGCAGGACACCTTTGAAAATGTAGACTGAGAGACCTTCTCGGAAGGCCTTCTAAAATCTCTGCAGTTGTTCCCAGAATTCAGAGAAAGATGATTTTTTTTTTTTTAATTTTATCATGAAAGGATTTGACTATCTAAGTTCGCTCTTTTCTGAGTGCTAGAACAGCAATTCCCTTTGCAACGAAATGCAAACTCCAAAGCAGTGTGTGTCTGCTCCTGAACCCTGGAGCTGGTGCTGCACTGTTTCACAATAGATCTGCCACAGCCCAGGGGGACTTAGGAAAGCTCTTCTGGGCAACTGTTTTCAGAAAGTTACTAAGAATTAATGCATGCAACTAATAAAATAAAAACAATTAAAAAAAAATAAAAAAAAAGAAGAAAAGTATTTGTAGGAGAGAATTAAAAGATGCTGTATGTCTTGGGTAGAACAGAAGATTTGAGCATTAAAAAATAATATGCATTATCTTGATTGAGTTTCTATTCATATACGTGCAAAACAAGCCAAAGTGCAGGCACGACCAAGAACATTGCCCTGTTCCCTTGCTGCATGTGTGAAAGAATTGTGTCTCCTGAAGGATGCTGTCAGAGGAAAATACCCTCTGTTTGGGTTCACTTATTCTATGGGATTCAGCAGCCCAGGCAGTTTTCTCACCCCATTGGGTTCATTTTCCCTTGCTCACTGCAGGTCACCTGAGGTGTGTATTCGGAGGTGCCAATCCTGAGGTGAGTGAGAAAGGAACCTTTGATATTCAAGTGTTTAGGAATGGTAAAGCAAACTGTGACATTAGCTTGCAGCACTAGAGTATAGATAGCCAGCTGAGTAGGCTGAAAATAAATACTTTTCCATGCAGCAGCAAAAGCAAAGGTGTGACTACTTCTTTCCTAATTTTCCATTTCAGAGCTTTAAAGAACTAAAAGCTCCATTTTGCCCAGGGAACCTTCCTTGCTGCTAGTAGCCAAAGAGGAATGTGGAATTCACAACCATATGCAAGAGGCTTGAATTAACCCTTTTTCAATTAGTGGGAGTGACTTAGATTCCTTTTTTTATCAAAGCTGATGATTTTGCCTGAGTAGAGCAGGTTGTAGATGTGAAAAGCAATCAAGTTGGAAGTAATAAGTAATGGCCTGTCTCTCCTGCTTGTCTCTTTCCACAGAGCCCAGAACCAGCAGCAGTCTCTTCCCTGGCTCCCTGTGCTTCTGGAGAAGAGGCCAAAGAAGAGCAAATTGAACAAGCAGAGCACAAGTGGCCTGAAAATTTCTTGACAGTAAGTGCCAGTTCTGGGTGGGGCTGTCTTTAGTGAGGGGCAGAGCTGCAAGTTTCTGGCCAGCCAGCGCTTGCTGTTGGAGGCTGAGGGTGCTGAGGGCTGGAGTCCTGGCAGCACCTAGCCATTCCCTCCAGCACAAGATAGCTGGGAATTGGGCTTTGAGCTGTCGTGCTGAGGCACCAAAGCACTGGTGCCTGTGGGTGAGCATCTGGCTGCTTGGCTCAGTGCTGCTCTGAATCTTGGCTTCTCCAATGCCATGGCCAAGGGCACTGGGGGGAGTTCTGGGCCTCACGGGGCTTGGTTTGTTTGCTTTCCCTTTTTAGAATTCTGTGTTCAGCTAGTGAAACAGCTCTGTAGTTTTTTGAGCAATTCTTCACTTTTACAGAGTCTGGTGGCCCATCTGTCCTTTGGCTTTTGTTAAACTGTTGCCATGACATGCTGCCGGATTTTCCCCAGCCAGCTCCCGGCACCGGGCCAGGAGTGGGCTGCTCCGGGGAAGCGCAGGAGCTTAGGGCTTATGCTCTATGGCACTGGCTGTCCAGTGTCAGGGACAGGAGCAAGGAGGGAGAGGTCTTCCATGTGGCTTCAAAAGAGATTTATTCTCTTGAAGGATCCAGAAACAAAAGACAAAAGAAACGGGGCGTACAGAAACTTCTCTGCGGGGGAGGAGCAAGGGGCGTGTACATATAACAACCCAACAGGGAAGACTTAGGGGAGGAGCACAAGGCGGGGTTACATAATACATAAACCAATGGAGAACACAAGGGGAGGAGAGTGGGGCACATGGGCCAATGGGGCTCGGAGGAGCAGGGGAATTCCAAACGGGGCGGTCCAGGCAGGGGTTGGCACAAGGGAGGATTGACAACTTAATGGGCGGGGGAACAGCGAACATTCGGGAACAAGGGGCAGGTATCAGGGTGGATTGGCAACCGGGGTAGGAGGGCACAACTGGGAATAAACTATTACCAAGGGTAGGGGGTACGACTTAACAATACAAAAGATAATTGAATCAAATAAAATGAATAAAAATACACCACAACACTGCCAGGAGATGGTAATGTTGTCCATGAAGCTGTGAAGGCCATTCTTGTCCCATGAGGCCAAAGAAACAAACTGTGTGGTTCTGAAGCCTTCCTCTGAGGTTAAAAGCGTAAGCAGCAAGCTTCTGTGGATACATTTTGTGGTGAAGTCTGCAGCTTTGAAAGCTGCTTTGAAGCCTCGAATGCGGGGTGACTGAAAATCCTTGAGAACAGGAAAGGCGTCTCCAAATTCCGGATGCTGTCTTTGCAGTCAAATGTGTAACGTGGTGCCTGGGGGGCTGCCTGGGCCCAGAGCACCCAAGGGTGTCGCTCAACAGCAGCTGAATGTGAGCCAGCTTGGGCCCAGGTGGCCAAGAAGGCCTGGGGTATGCTGGCCATGTGTCAGCAATAGTGGGGCAGCAGGAGCAGGGCAGTGAGCGTCCCCCTGTGCTGGGCAGCGCCGCGGCCGCAGCTGGAGTGCTGTGTCCAGTCCTGGGCCCCTGTGATCAGAAAGTCATTGAGGGGCTGGAGCATGTCCAGAGAAGGACAAGGGCACTGGGGAAGGCTGTGGAAGACAGGTCCAATGAGGAGGTGTTGAGGAAGCTTTAGCCTGGAGACAGGCAGGCTGATGAGGGACCATCAGCATCCCCTCACTGCATCCAATTATTATTTTAGACACTAGAGGGGGTCTCATTATTATGTTTTTTTTTTTGGTTGCATTTTTGCAATCTTAGGAATCAAAACCTGTTGTTTTTTTTTTTTTTTTACTTTTTCCACAATGGAAAGCTGTTTTGCTGAATATTTCCTGCCTTTTTCCAGTACTGGGAGAGGTTCTGATATAATTTTAATTTTCCATATGGCAGCTCTGAACGATGGAGTATTTTAGCACAAGAACACTTATTTTGAGGTGGGGACTTTGGTGCAGGAGGAGCTGTTCTGGTTCTTGGCCAGTCAGCTGGGCCTTGCACATCAAGTTCAGATTAACAGTGTCCGTGTCTTTGGCAGCTCTCACCCCAGCCCCTGTCACGGGAGCAGTGTGTGTAGTGTTTGGAAATTGGGCAGGAAATCAATGGCCTTGCATTCCAGCTGGTCCTCAGTGATCAGTGGAACTGAGAGGGGCTGGGCTTCATTTCTGACTGCAGACACTTCAGCACCATCAGTGTGATTGAGTCCAAGAGAAGAACTTCTCTCAGCACAGATGCACAGAGTGCAGTTCCCAGTGCAGTGCTCTGGGTGTGATCACATTCCATAAAAACCAGCGTGCTCCAGATTCCCCAAGAGTGTGATTTATTGAAGTAACAGGAGAGCAAGTTCAGCATTGCTGCTGATGGGGGCACTGGCTACCAAGTGTTGATGTGTGCTGGGACAGAAAGAACAGTAAAGAGAATTTATATGTAATAATCAGATCTCTATATCTGAGATCTATCTATCTATCTATCTATCTATCTATCTATCTATCTATCTATCTATCTATCTATCATCTACCTAACATTTACATTGTGAAATCTTTCCATCTCTTCTCCAAAGCAGTTGGTGGTATAAAAGTCACCTAAAGGGATCCTTTTGAGAAGAGGAGGAGAGACAGATTCCACTGACTGATCCAGAGCAGGCAGAGATGATTCCCCCTGCAGAGATGGTTGATTTTCCCCCTCAGAGCTCTTTTCCTCCTCCACTCTCTTCTGCTGTGAAACCTTCTTTTTATCTAACAAATTGCTGCATGTCCTAAGGGAGTGGAACAATCTCAAGCTCTAGGTGGAGTTTGGAGACTTTGGTCATGCATGGATTACATGACACATGGTTTCCTTCATTGGCATCTCACGGGGTGTGTCAATTCATTTGTTGATGGGGCCTTTGGAGGATCTCTGTTAGTGTTGCTCGGAATTCTCAGCTGACAAAAGAGGGAGGATAAACACCTTGGTCCTCTTCCATATACTCAGGTGGCCATAGGGGCTCTCTGACCTCCCTCAGAGGATCAAATTGCACACATCCTTATCTCCTGAATGAGCAGGATTTCTAACAAGAGTGTAGATGTCAGAAAGGCAGGAATGGTGGTGCAGGCCTGAAGAGAACATGAACTCCACAAGTGTCTCTCACAAGGGATGAAATCACACAGGAAGCCACCTGCAGAGCCAGGATGGAGCTGTGGGACACGGCTGAGTGTGAGTGACTATGGAAAGACAAAGAGGACAGAGCAGAAGGAGAGGGAGGCCCTCAGCAGACCCTTGAGAAATGGCACACATTTCCTGTCAGCTGCCCAAGAGTCTGTTGGGAATTCAGACCCAGCTGGACCCTGATTGTACTGCCAGTGTCACTTTGGAATCTGTGTCTCCCCATGGGCAGAGAACAAGCCAGGAGAGCAGCAGCACAGTGCTTTGGGAACGTGTGAGCCCATCAGTTGATGACTTCAGCGGGAGAAAATGCAGCACTCAATATGAATGATCAGCAAGTCTCATTTATTGGTAACTCTGAAATCACTTACGTAGCACCAATAATTAGGCTCATACATAGTGCAAAAGCAAGCTCATTATTGGATATTTTCATTTGAGGTCAACTCCACCTAATTCCACATTCCTGTGATCGCTCATCTATGCTGAATTCACATTCTTCTGATCACAGCATCCTGTTCTCAGTTAACAGTTATCACTAAGGCCTTCCTGACTTTTGCAACATCTCACACCAACTGTACTCCATTGTCTAACTCTTTCCCAGCTAACTGCTGCATGAGAATATGACCTTTGCTAGCTAGCCATTCCTCTATAATTCCCCTGTTTTCTTTTTGTACTAACAAAACTGTAGAAGTAGCCTTCTTTACCATGTTTTGCAAACATTGCAGTATGCAAAGAATAAACTGTAACACAATCACAATGATCAATGTAACAATTGCCATTTGTGCCAAATTTTTTAACCATCCTGTGAGACCTAGGGATTGAAACCAATTTTTTCATATTGTTCTGTAGTTGTTGAAGACGAGTATGAATAGACACTGAATGGTCAGAAAGATTCATGAAACACATCCCATCAAAGTCTTCACAGCCATGGCCCTGTGCTAATAGCAAGAAATCAACAGCAGCTCTATTCTGCAATACAGCATGCCTAACACTGTTCATATCCAAAAGCAAATCAGACAAAACCTTTGATGTAATATTAAACTGTTTTCCTGTCTAACATGCCAGTTGTCGTAACTGTGTTAAGGCTTGAGCACTAGATACTCCAGGTGTAAAAATAGATGACACAATCACTGTAGGACATTCCCAAAGTTCAACCTGATCTTTGCATTCTGGCCCCAACTGGAACACACTTCTCTTTTTTTGTAACCTGGTTCTATTAGCTCTTAATAGTTGCTGTATAGTGGGTGCAAACAATGTCAATTTTCCAAAATAACAAGGCCCTCCATAAATGTTTGCTGGCAGTCCTTGCCATGCACGATCTCCACAAATTAGAAAAATACCAGGCGGTAATTGTAGAGGTGTACTGCTAGAATTTACTTTGTGAGACCAATTGCCACAGTATACATCATTATTTTGCAAATATAGCAAATTCTGTGGAGAAACATTTGTACCATTTGGCCCATGAGATTTTTTCGCATGATTGTTCCAAGCCCAATTGACAAAAGTCAAACAGTAGTTGCTAGGGGCTGAACCTAACAGTCTTAACTCTTGTGGTTCTCACCCAGTAACATTTAAACCTGTAGAAATGTACCAGTTTTGAGCACCAATGGGATTTGCTGGAATTAAACTTGTGTCACAGATATTAATCATGAATTTACCTGATGGAATTTCACATAATGTTTTGTTTGCTTCCTTGGGGGTTTTCCAATTCTTTGTCCAGTTTTTAAACATTGTGGCATTGAGTGAATCATCTAAAGGTGTGCCCACTAAACAAGTTCGAAAAGGATCTGAAGGGGTAGCCATTGAAAGGCAAAAATTATCCTGTCCAGTTTGATTAGCCCACGTTACCCACATATTTTGTCTCTCATCCATGTCAATCAAAAACCCTTCATTTCCCTTTATCATGGTAAACCACAATAACAACCTGATTAGAGGTAGTCCTTTAAGGACTTTAAAAGGATTGCGGCAGTTCAGCCAGCATCTTGGCGGGATCCCATGTGAGATCTTGTGTCCCTTTTCTTTTACCCCTCTGCCTCGCCCGTCGATTCGGTTGCTTCGAACCACGGGGTGTTCCATCTTCTCGGCAGCAGGGATAACTTTCAGGGAAAGACCCCTTTTTCTCGGGACTGCCATTTTAAGAATTACTCCCAATTCTTAAGTGTGAGAAACATGAGAAGAGTGAGAACCATGAGGAGAAAAGTGAGAAACATAAGGAGAAATTTTGAGAAAGCAACATGGCATAAGGAAAGAAGAGGTGAGAAAAGGGTGGGAAAGGTGAGAAGGAAAGTGCGAGGAAGATGAGGTGAAAAGGCTGGGAAACAAGAGTGAGAAATTGTCAAGAGGGTTGTGACAATCATGATTGGGAAGGGAGAAAGGATAGGAAATGTGAAGGTAGAAAAAGGCAGGAGAAAAGGCACTATTGACAAAGGAGTTGCAATAATTCTTAACCCATTCCCCCATGCCTTTTCCCATTTATTGCACAAGCCCAGAGCTTCTCTGTGTGTCCATCTCTACTTCTGCCTTTATTCCCATTTGGAAGCAGTCAGACTGGCAGGATCTACCCACCAGCGGCAGCAGCTGCTCCAAGCTGGGAACATGAGTGGCAGTGCTGATTTCCAGAGGCTTCTGTCCCCCAGGTGAAGCCAAGGCAGGAGCAGGTTGAAAAGTGCTGGCGCTGCTGCTGCTGCTGCTGCTGCTCAGTGCCAGAGAGCTCTGTCTGGGCAGGGCACGGTGCCCACTGTGCTGTGGGCTCTTTCTCCTGCCAGATCTGGACACACCTGGGAACAAGTGATGATGACTTCTGGGAAAAACAAGGGGGTTTTGGGAGCTAATTACTCTGCACACACTCAGGCCACCTGCAGCACAGAGTTTTGGCTTTCAAAAAGGTAAACCAGAGAGAAACAGCTGGAAAAGGTTTTGTTTTGATCTTTCTTACCTACTCAAGAGAAATGGCCAAAATGAAAGTGACCAAGAAGTGCCAGCTCCCCATGGCCAGCTCAGGGCTTGAAAGGAGGCATTACACTATTACAGTGCAGGGTGTGTGGAGAATCCCTTCCATAAATTACGCACATGTAGCAATCTCACCTACTAGTTTGTATCCATATAACTAAGACATACTGAATACTTTGCTGAAACTCACAGGCAAACCATTTCCCCAGATTATTTGACATATTTAAATCAGAATTTAACATATTTGACATATTTAAATCTCAGAATTTATTGAAATGAAAGTAGGATTGTCCTGAGGCTTTCTGCTAGTCATTGTCATAGCTTCAGGAGGAAACACATGTAGAAAAGAAGCCAAGACACAACTGGGGTTGCAAAGCAAATTTATTCCTTTAGTTGCAGTACCAAATAATACATACCAACTCCCGGATTCCCAGAAACCCACTGAGCAGGAGAAGGAGGTGAAGCATGGTGCTCGGCAGGAGAGGCAGGTAGGCAGTGCAATTTCAGGACATCCCCAGCATCAACAGTCTGCATTTCGTCCTTCTCATCACTCCAAGCCAGAGCCAGGCCTTATATCTCCGGCTCAGGAGTGGAATTTTCCCAGTGACAGCATCAGCTCCCACATGGCCAGCACGTGAGATGAGACCACGATGGCTCAGAATACCGACTCCGTGCCAACAATGCCTCCATTATGCACTGTTCCTCTTTCAAAAGTTAACTGCCTACCCATTGACCAATCCATTGTTTCTCTTGCAAGGGTCAAGTTCCCACCCATTAAACAATAGAGTTTTCTTCATTGTCTTGTTGACCTGCTCAAACATGGATCAAATATGGCAGGGCCTCTGTCAGGATCCTCTAACAGAAGTGGGAGTCCTGAAAGGTTCGTATGATCTCCGAGTGCAAAAAGGACACCAAGGGATTTCAGTTCAAATCATAACAGCAACAATGTACCTTTATTTTAGTGCCAGCAACATGGGTTATGCAATGAGAGATGAGAGGGAGAGAAAAAGAGAGAGAGAGAGCGAAGGGAGGGATAAAGAAGCAAAGTATAGAGAGAAAAAAGGCGGGGGTCATAGCTACCAACAGACAAGATGGGGTCGCTGGTGTCTTCTGTGGGGATATCTCTCTCTCAAAAAGTAACTTAGAAAAGTCACTTTTATAGTCTGTTTCAAAGTGAGGGGCAGTTGCCCAAAAGGTGGGGAGATTTATAGGCTATTGTGGTGTGACCCATTGCTCTGAGAAGCCGGTGTAAGGCACAGAGCAGGCCGCTCTTCACAAGTCCCTGCTCACCAGCAGGAATTAAGGCAGTGTAGCGTGGCAGCACAGCAAACACACCTGCAAACCATCACTCTTGTGCTGTGACCTGTTGCTCTGGAAAGCTGGTGTCAGGTCAAGCACACCTCCAAACAATCACTTAGCAAACATCTACCTCAACCAGGCCAGAAGCTCTGCACAAAGTCCCTTGTGGTCTTCAGGGTCTCGGTCTCTGTTCTTGCCATGATTGTGAGGCAGATGAGGGAAACTTGGCACCGTCTCTTACAGCCTGCTCTCACCTCCCAGTCGCTGACAGCTTTGCACCAGAGGAGACTTTGCAGAGCACCACCACTGATCGTTCTGCTTTCTCACTTGAGCATGACTCTCTTCCAGACAAAGAGATTGAACCTAGGGATTGCAGTGGTTTAGATTTGTTAATTTTGTTTCCCGGCCAACATACCAAATAAATGTTGTGGTTTTATAGCAGTAATTTAAAAAATCACTAGAAAATTTACTTATTTCTTGCTAGGAGATATGGATAAGAAGAAGAGCAAAACAGGCTGCAAACTTAAAAGGAATAAAGAAAGTTTATTAACAAAACTACAAGAATAAGAAAACCAGAATAAAACCTCCAGAAAACCCTTTTCTCCCCCATTACCCAACCATTCCCTTGTTCACCTGACAATATAGAAAAAAAAAAAAAACTTTGGCGTTTACAACAGTCCCAATACTTGCTAGAGTCCTTTCATCAGTCCTTATAGAGAAACAGAAGTCTTCTTCTGCTAATCTATGGCGTTTCTTACAAGAGAAATAATTTTCTCCATAGCTTTCTATTTCTCTGATGCCAGAGAAAATCTGGCATCAGTAGTCGCCCCCCATTTCACATCACTCTGAGGTGGGTTATGGGTCAAATGATTCTAGGGATGTCATTTTTAAGGATGAGTTATTCAAAGGCAAAAGTTCTCTTCATCTGTCTCTCTGAGCCTCCCTGGAAACAGAAGGTTTTCTTTGCCTCTACAAAGCCACAAATCTTCAACTATTACTTCTCCTCCTCTGTTCCAGCACCTCACTGTATCACAACTACTCCACCTTTTGCTCAAAATCCACACTTTGAAACACTCCATTCCTCTCAATATATCCTGTCATAAATTAAAGGAGTTTTTTATTTTCAGAACACTATTGTCCATCTCTATAGCTTTAACAGAAAAATATTTCAGCTTATTAAAGCATCTCCTTATTCTCTCTTCCCCATCTAAAACTTAGTTCTTTTCTTCACTGACTTTGATGGTTTTATCATGTCTTCTTCATGTTGATTGTCCCCCTCTCTCTCTTCCCCTCACACTGGGAAAAAAGGGTTAATCTGTAAGTCTCATTCAGGTAGTAAAAGAGTTCAAGTCTTGGAAAGCTGCAGATGTTCATGGAGTCAGGTTTCAGTTCAGTGGCACAAACTGCAAACCAAGTCAGGCCGGCCGCCTCCGCTCTTCTCCTTCCCCCACCCTCCGCGGCCTTGTCTGGCCTGGTTGGGGAGGCTGAGCCGGAGCCGGAGCCAGAGCATTGTTACCTGTTCAAAAGCTGGAAACCAAAGAGAACAAGAAATTCCCAGTCTTAAGCCTTATGATAGGTATTCACAAGTTGATCTCACTTTTCAATGGTCAGAATCACTGGGAGTTCTCAGAAATGACTAGTAATTGGTCAGGAGAAAAAAGTCCCATCAGCCTCCAGCAGCTTCAACTTCCCCCCAGCTCTTAAAGCAAACCTTAAAGGTGCAGAACTCAATATATATATAGTCACACCAGGACAATTATTTTTCTTGTAATAATTCTATTTTATAATTACTAAATAATGTGGTGGGTTTAGCACTGGCTAAAATCACCAGTGCACTTACTCATTTGTTATTGCTGGGAGATATAGATTAGGAGAAGGGCAAAACAGGCTCAAAACATAAAAGGTATAAAAAAACTTTATTAACAGGACTTCAAGAAAGAGAAGCATCAAAATAATACTTCCAAGACTCCTTTCCTCCTCTTGCCTAACTTCTTTCCTTTCCCAACTGACAGCATAGACACAAAACGTGGGATGTTAAATCAGTACCATATAGACAATAGTCTTCCATACGTTCGTGTAGGGAGAGAAGATTTCTCTTGCCATGCCGTCGAGACTTCTCTACAAGAAACAGTTCTCTCATGGCTTTTCATTTCCACAAATAGCATCTGCCCAGGTTAAGTTCTGCAGTTGTGAAATCTTTCCCATTTTCATAGCCCTGCTACAAGTGTCTTCATGGGCTATGAACCCATGGGGTATTATTTTAAGGATGAGTTGTTCAACGACAAAGGTTCCCTTCATCTGTCTCTGTCATCATCTCTGGGAACAGAGCTTTTCTTCTTCTCTCCCTGGGGGCAAAAGGTCTTCCTCACTCTCATCTCTCTCCCTCTCTGTTCAAGCTTCTCATGGGATCACAGCTACTCCAATATCTGCTTGGCTTCTTATCAATGCATGCCTCTGTTCACATGCACAGTTTGAATGCTTCATTCCCCCTTCCTCTCTCATGAATTGAAGGAGATATTTCCATGTATCATTGTCTATCTCCATAGCCCTACCAAAAGAAATTTTCAGCCCAACCCTAAGACATCTCCTCATTCACCTTCTTTGAATCTTTCTTTACTGACCTCAGTATCTTCATGTTGTCTTCTACGTGTCCCCTCTTTGTCCTTTTCTCTTGAGGGGAGAATGGTGGTTTTCAGGTCTCATCTCTGCACTGATAGGGTTAAATGAAAGGTTTAAATCTTGCCAGGTCTGCAGATGGTCATGGGCAGTGGCTGCAGCAATTATGATGATGATTTCAGGCTGCCCTGGGCCCCTCTCTCTGCCTGGCAGCTGCTGGGAGGGGAGGCTTAGCCTGAAGCCATCGGTGTGTGCTGGGGAGAGGGTTTAGTGTCAGCGAGATGTCAGCAGCTGTGGCCCAGCCTTGCCAGGGGCTGGGATTCTGCAGCCTCCATCCCCTGTCCAGGAGCCACTGGGGTCCGGCCCAGCCTCTCCCAGGAGCACAGGCCGTGGGTGAGCAGGGCCGGCCTCACCAGAGGGTCACCTTCTGGGTCCGGAAGCCAAGAGAGAGATTTCCCAAGCTTTATTTTTAAAAATGTAGGTCTCACAGAGGCAGATCTAATTTCTAAATGGTTCAAAATGTTGTCACTTCTCAGCACTAGCCAGCTATTGACCTTTCCCAGGCACAGAAGGAGCTCCCAGCAGCTTTTCTCCAAAAAATCTCTTCCATAGGTGGTTTCTTCCTTCTCCAAATATCAATCAATGTGAAACCACCACAGGGATACAAATCCAAATGGCAGCAACCCAAATGCTCTGGAGTCACAGCTGAAGGCCTGCATCTGCACAGGATGTTTCAGCTGTTCCACACCTCTAATGCTTGTACCTGCAAATGCCATTGCCCTTTCTGCCTCAACTAGACATACCACACAGCTGGGCAAAACCCAGCCAGTGAGCCAAATTCCAAAGGCAGTGCACTTTGGGGAGGGTGACTGAAGAAGAGCCTTCCCCACTTTCAAAGCACACCAAAGAAGCCATGAATATCACTTTGCACCTTGAAGAGACAACTGACAACTCAGAAGGAAATGCTGAGATTATTCACAGGGTAAGAATGAAAGGAATCTTCCAGGTGAGTTAAAATTTCTGAAATTTTATTGATTTATACTCCTACTCTATAACCCTACCCTACAATCCTAGTCCACAATGCTACTCTATAACCCTACTCTACAATCCTAGTCTACAATCTGACTCTATGCTGGTGTTGGAGTAAATGGTCCTGATGGCATTATCACAGTGTTTTCTCCTCCTTCCTCCTCTTCACTGAAATGATCAGCGGCACCAGGCTGGACACAGGCTCAGTTAATGTTACAAATGGATGCTGCTCAAAAGGGAAAAAAAGAAATGAACAGAACTCAATTAACCATGATTTTCCAAGCTCAATGCTTCACAGCCTCAATCAGGATTCCTCTGTGTCATGGAGTTACTTTACCTTTAAGGGAGTTGGAGTTGCTGGGAACTGCCTGGAGTCTTTTCTCCTGACCAATTATCGGTCATTGCTGAGAATTGACAGCAGTTTAGGCCATTCAAAAGTGGGATCAACTTGTGAACCCTACCTTAAAGTGTAAAAGCAGAGCTCTCTTGGCTCTCTTTGTTTCCTGGCTGTGAAGGGTGGCAGAGCTCCAGGCCTCCCGTTCCCTGCCCAGGCCATGAGGCCGGGCGGGGACTGGGCCGGGCCCAGCAGCTCCCGGCCGGGAGATGGGGCCTGCGGAAGGTTTTCCTCGAGCCCGGGCTGGGCCGAGCCGAGCCTGATGTCTGGCTTGGCTACACATTTTGCTGTAACTAAATTCACTAGAAACTGCCGAGTGAAGAAAGAGAGAGGCTCTGGACCTGCAGCAAACAGAGACAGCCACACTCTCCAGAGCATCTATGAAGAACTTTCCATCGCAGACGGCTCCAGCTCTGGTTCAGCAGAGATCACCAAACCATCTACAAAAGCCTGGGCAAGATTTTAACTCCTTCATTACCCAGATGAGACTTGCGGATTAATCTTTTTATCCAGAGAGAGAAAAAGAGAGTGATCAACATGAAAAGAGACTTTATAAACTACCAGTGACAGGAAAGAAAAGAAGCTTCAGAAGAGGTAGAGAATTAAGAAGATGCTTTAATTAAGCTGAAATATCTTTCTGTTAAAACTATGGAGATGGACAATGAAGTCCTGAAAAGAACTCTTTTAATTCATGATACAGTATGTAGGGAGGAATAAAGTGTTCAAGTGTAAATTTGAGTAAAAAGTAGAGTAATTATGGTATAGTGAAGTGCTGGGAGATTTGAAGCCTTGAGAGGCAATGAGAAAACTGTTTTCTAGTGAAGCTCACAGAAACAGATGAAGAAGACTTTTTTGCCTTTGAATAACATCCTTAAAATGCCATGCCTAGACTCATGGCCCATACACACCTCAGAGTGACATGAAAATGGGAGGAGTGGGCTCTGATAACAGCAGCTCTGGGCAGCTAACATTAGGGCAATGGAAAACTATAACAAAAATAGTTTTCTTGTGAGAAACTCCATAAATTAACAGGCAGAAACTTCTGTTTCCCTACAAAGACTGGTGAAAAGACTGTAGCAGGAATTGGGACTGTTTTAACCACCAAAGTTCCAAGTTTTTTTTGTCTCTGTTATCATGTGAACAAGGGAATAGTGGGTAGATAGGGGATGAAAAGGTTTTTCTGGAAGTTTATTCCGGTGTTCTTATTATTGTAGTTTGTCAATAAACTTCCTTTTTTTCCCCTTTTAACTTCTATGCCTGTTTTGCTCTTGTTCTAATCCATATCTCACAGCAAGAAATAAGTAATTTTCTTAGTTATTGGTTTAAAACCACAACAATGGGGGAGGAACCAGGAAGGTGGCAGTGTGTGCAAGGGCCGTTAGTGATGGTGCAGCATGGTAACGGTGGAATGGAACGGTGGAATAGACAAGAGCTGGTGGTGGCAAGACCACACCAGAGTGCTTGGTGCACGCAACAAGACAGGACA
Organism: Cyanistes caeruleus; assembly: GCF_971803275.1. Taxonomy (NCBI): domain Eukaryota; kingdom Metazoa; phylum Chordata; class Aves; order Passeriformes; family Paridae; genus Cyanistes; species Cyanistes caeruleus. The sequence continues at coordinate 7,095,786 of NC_141732.1, read as the reverse complement.
CGCCAGAGCAGTGCTGTGAGGAGCCCCCTCACAGCACACTCATTTGTGTGTGACCCGGAGCTTCTCTGAGCCGTCATTCCTGCAGGTGACCTCGAGGCCAGACTGCAGGACTTGGTGACCTGTGGCCTTGCCGAGGCTTATCTTCTTAAGGTGACCTTGAGGGCAGACAGTGGGACTTGCTGCCTCGGAGCTTTTCTGAGGCATCGCCCATCCCTGCAGTCACTGCCCTTGAGACCAGGGCACAATCCTTGATGAGGAGCCTCCTGTCCTTGTGGCAGGAGCCCTCAAGACCCAAGTGCAGGACTTGCTGTCCTGCAGTCTTGCCAGGACTTGAGTCTTGCAGGTGCCTTCCAGGAACGACTGCAGGACTCCCTGCCTCGGAGCTTTTCTAAAGGCATCTCTCTTGCAAGTACCATAAATCCAGGCACTGCCATGGAGCAGCAACCCCCAAGAGTTCCCAAGCTGGCCTGGATGCAGGAGGAGGAGGAATAAGAAGGCCCTGGAGCTGCCCCAGAGGTAGAGACTGAAGAGGTGCAGGAATTCCAGACACTGGAGGAGGGTGAGTTGCAGAGTTTGGCCTTAGGACTAGTGCCTGTTGCTAGCTTGGCCGCATCCCACTGCATGCCATGCCATGCCATCCCCTGGTGCTGTTCCTATGGAAAGGATGGGAGAGTGTTGGAGAAGATCTGGAGCAGCAACCCCCGAGAGTGCCCAAGCTGGCCTGGGTGGATGAGGAAGAGCAGGAGGAGGAGGAGGAGGAGGAGGAGGAGGAAGAAGGTCCTGGAGCTGCCCCAGAAGTGGAGACTGAAGAGGTGCAGGAGTTCCAGCCGCTGGAGGAGGGTGAGTGATAGAGCTGGGACAAAAGGCTGGTGCCGCATCCGAACCCATTGCATCCCATTTCATCCCATCCCAACCTATCCTGTGGAGACACACCCAGGGACAGGACACAAGTGGGGCTGAGGCTGCCCCTCCAGTAGTGGCCATGCACCATCCCCTGGGGCATCTCGGGGCTGTCCCTGCCTGGGGATCACAGGACTGGGCTGCGTTCTCTGGCCACTCCTGCAGCCCCTCAGCTCTGGCTGCTCTTGCTCTCTGCCAGATGCAGCCATGGACCAGACACAAGAGCAGGACCTTGCCTGTGGCCTCTTCCACAGAACACCTGCACAGGTACCTGCAGCCATCCCCAACTGGGCTGGGCCTGCTGGCACTGCTCAGCTCAGCACCATGCTTGGAACACTCCATGCAATATCCCTCTCTTCCCACCCTTCCTTCTCCTACCCAACATGCAAATTCACCAAGCGCATTTGGCAAGAAGAGACCAGTGTCATGGGCACTGGGTCCATGGAAGATGGTGACGTCTACACCAGCGACACCAGTGCTGCCATGATGGAATTCATTTTAGAGGAGGGTGTTTCCATTCCAGAGCAAGTAAGCAGCCTGTGGCCAGGGATTGATCCTCCAGGGATCGCTTGGCCTCCCAAGCCACGCCTGCTGATCACTCTAAGCCTTTGAGGCCATTGCAGCGTGGTGACAAGGGAAGCACTTCTCTGGGGAAGCTGGGGACATTCCTGACTCCCTCTGGCAGCTTTCCAAGTCTTCCCTTGTGCCTTCTCCAGGTGCCTGCCATGGTGAGGTACATCCACCAGTGGCTTATGGCCAATGAGTCTGCTGACTCCAGGCTGGGCAGGACCCTGCTGGATCTGACCGAGGCACAGCCCGCTGACGTGGTCATTGCTCTCCTGCGTGTGGCCCCAACGTGTGACAGGTACGAGGCCTATGTGCCCAGAGGGCTCAGGGCTCCCCAGCCCATCAGCCTGCACAGCCTGACCCAGGTGTCTGACCAACAGAGAGTTCCAGGGTCCTGTGTACCTGGGACCTTTCCCAGCCCTGCTCCATTGGCCCCTGAGCCTGCTGCCATGCTGTGGAGACTTTTGTGGCAGAATGGTTAGGCGAGAAAGGCCATGACTGTACAAACTTGCTAGAGATAAAACACCACTAGTGCAGAGGCAGTCTCAAGGACGGATTGCCCTTGAGATATGGGGAGGAGAACAAGAATGTGGTAAACAGAACGAGAAAGAAGAACCAGGGACGGTCTGGTAACCGCAAGAATGCAGAAGCACATAGCTATGTACAGCAGTAACATAGATAGCAGAATAACCAATGATGAGCTATACTTTTGCAATATGTATGAGCTAATTAAATCATGTATTTAAACACGAGTGTAATGATCAATAAACGAGATTTGCTTGACGACCACCTGGTGTCTGCGTCTCCCTTCTCCGACAAATGGCGACCCCGACGTTGACCCCCTGCTGAGAAGAAAGCGGGTGAGAGAACATGCCACGGTCGGTGAAGTAGTGTTGGGGCCCGATGCACCCAGGTCGGTGCTAAACGACGAAGGGAAAGCACCCTCAAGGACTACATTGGTGGTCTTGAGCCATACGTGCTGCCGGAGCCGGAGAGGTGCAACAGCGCTGACGACAAAAATGGACAGGCAAGCAGCATATGATTTATTTTTGGGGTTATTAGATAAGCTGGGGGTTAGAGACATAAATCCTAGAAAAGACGTACCGGGATTGCTAGCATGGGGTCACGCGAAGGGTTGTTTTTCCAACCCGCACACGGTACATGAATTGAGTGAGTGGCGTAAGTTAGGAGATGTGTTGTGTGAAGCAGTCTTAGAAGAAGATAAAACAGCAAAGAAGTTAGGAAAAATTTGGCGAGTTGTGCATAATACTCTATTGAAACATCAGGCAGAAAAAAGAGCGGCTCAGCAAGCAGTAGAAGCCTATAAAAGGAATGCACGGTATGGAGATCATGAACCTTTAGCGCCAAGTGTCTCTCAAGTAATTATACCTGCTTCTAGCAGTTTGGGCACAGATGATTGTGCTTGGCCCTCGGCGCCCCCTCTCAATGAGTCCACAGAGGACGTTGAAGTGCCTGTCGTAGCCACCTCTGATATTAAGGACCCTTCAGCCCAATCTGTTAAGCCTGGAATGCGTAGTTCACAATCTCCGCCAGAGCCAGATCCTGTCCCTGGGGCAGAGAGTGACCTGTGGGAGGAAATGGCTAGACAGAGGAGAGAGGCATGGAACGCATTGGCTAAGCATGGGCTAGAGAGTGGGGATGAAGTCACCGTGGAGGCGGCGAGGATGTGGGCTCTGCCTGTAGTTTACACCCCGGGGGTAAACCAACAAGGACAAGCTGTTCAGTTAGGGACCTATACACCTCTTGATTGGAAGTTGTTAGCTCAGCTGCGACAGACAGTGAGTCAATTTGGATTTAAGAGTGAACCAGCTAAACAAATGATAGACTACATATTTGATACGCATTTGCTAACTGTCAATGACTGTAGAAGCATTGTGAAACTGATGTTTACTCAACATCAGCAGCTGCTGTTTAACGCACATTGGCAAGCTTTAGTTCAAGAGTCGGTTGGAGTTCAAAGAGGACCCGGTGATCCGTTACAGGGAATTACAGTGGAAGAGATGATGGGATTAGGAAATTATAGAAGAACCGAGGCTCAGATGATTTCCGGACCAGACAAAGTTAGGGAAGCTATGCGTCTGGTTAGAGTTGCTATCAGTCAGGTGAAAGATAGCTCAGGAATTCCCATGTATATGGGAATCAAACAAGGGAGAGAGGAGTCTTTTGGAGACTTTGTTGATAAGGCTGCTACCGCTATAGAACGAGGGGTCCCTGAGTATATGCGAGGGGCTTTGCTTAAACAGTGTGCCTTGCAGAATAGTAACGAGACTACTAAAAGAGTTCTGTCGACCCTGGGGGCTAATTGGACGATTGAGGAAGCCTTAGAAAGAACGGCATTACAACCAACAGGGCAACAAGCATTCCTAGTGAATGCCATTAAAGCATTAGGAGAGGGGTTACAGAAACAGGCAGAAAGTACACAGACACAAGTGTTAGCTGCTCTTGCTCCGCTCCGCGCTCAAGCAGCGGCAACTGCGGCGGCGACCCAGAAGCCCCCTTCCATGAAATGCTACTGCTGTGGAGGAGGAGGGCACATGAGACCACAATGCCGCGCGACTGGGGTCTGGTGCCAAAATTGTCAAAGCAATACGCACAACTCTTCTGCCTGCCGCCGACGTTCGGGAAACTCACGGCGGAGCGCGAATGGCGGCCGCGCCCAGACACAAGTTGCTGCCGCGACGTCAGCGCCACCTCGTGTCTACAACCAGCCACTGCCGGGAGCTTGAGACTTGACTTAGCAGCAGCAATAAAAACAACGCTGATGACAACACACCCTGTTCGAATTCCTACGGGAGTTTACGGCCCAATAAAGATTAGGGGACAAGTATATGGAGGACTTTTATTGGGGCGCTCCTCGATTTCTGTGATGGGCCTATTTGTTTTACCTGGAGTCATAGATGCGGACTATACCGTAGAGATACAAATTATGGCATATACGCTCTACCCTCCAATTACTGTTGAAGCCGGTCAACGCATTGCCCAATTTATACCACTGCCACAAACAACCAAAGGCATTCAAACATTGATGCAAGGCCCTCGGAATAATCAAGGATTTGGATCATCAGGGACAGCCATGCTCACAATGGACTTAAACAGCAGACCAAAAAAGAAAATAACATTGAAATATGCTGAACAATCAGTAGAACTTTGGGGCTTGTTGGACACGGGAGCAGACACCAGCATAGTATCTCCGGAGTATTGGCCTAGCAGTTGGCCATCCAGACAAACCATGGATACAGTGACCGGAGTCGGGGGATACACGCTAGCTAAAAGAACACCCCCTATACAAGTGATCATAGATGGGCAAACATTAGTGGCTGTGTTGTCGGTTGTCCCTTTACCTCCAACAGTACAGTGTTTAATAGGAAGGGACATTTTAGTCCAGCTTGGAGTTGTTCTATCTAATGAGCACCCTTTGGAGTAATTGCCATTGCTTGGACTTTCCCTATTCCACTTACCTGGACAACCGACAAACCAGTGGTGGTTAAGCAATGGCCTCTAAAAAGGGAAAGTTTGTTGCAGGCACATCAACTAGTCAGAGAACAATTTCAACAAGGTCATCTAAAATTGTCTACTAGCCCATGGAATACTCCTATATTTGTGATTAAGAAGAAATCTGCAAAGTATCGTCTTTTGCATGACTTGAGAGCAGTAAATGATCAAATGGAAGCTATGGGAGCATTGCAACCAGGTCTTCCGAATCCAGCTATGCTCCCACAACATTGGGCCCTTCTGATCATCGATTTAAAGGACTGTTTTTTCACTATCGCCCTCCACCCACAAGATACAAAGCGATTTGCCTTTACCTTGCCTGAAATCAACAGAGGGGAACCTGATAAGCGATTTGAATGGACAGTATTGCCTCAGGGCATGCGTAACTCCCCTGCCTTGTGTCAACTATATGTCAATGCAGCCCTACAGCCTTTGAGGCAAAAGTGGCCTGAGACCATAATTTATCATTACATGGATGATATTCTTTTTGCTCAAAAGCCCCAATTCACTTCTGATCAATTGAGAGAGATCCAAACTACATTAGCAAAAGCATCTCTTGTGGTTGCTCAAGAAAAAATACAACAGACCGCACCTTGGAAGTACCTGGGATGGACTATTACCAATCAAATTGTGCGTCCACAAAAACTGCAGCTCTCAACAAAAATTGTCACTTTAAATGACGCGCAACGCCTACTTGGTGATCTTCAATGGTTGAAACCCATAGTTGGCATCCCAAACACCTTACTAAACTGCCTTCGCCCACTGTTGAAGGGAACAGATCCCAGTTCGCCTGTCACGATTTCCCCTCAACAGAACAAAGCAATCAAAGATATTCTCCAGTGTATAGAAGTAGGTTTTGTTTCCTGTCGCGATATTGACTTGCCCATTGACCTTACTATATGGAATACCTCAGAACATCTTCTCGGCGCTCTTACACAATTGCAGAAAAAAGCGGGGGAAATGAGGGTCCTGGAATGGCTATCCCCACCACTACAAGCAAAAAGGACAATAAGTACAAAAATTGAACAGATGGCCACCCTGTTATGTAAAGGCCGTACCAGGATAATAGAAATTACTGGAACTGAACCTACAACAATTTACATACCTATAAAAAACGAAGACCTAGACTGGTACCTGCATAATTCGGAGGAGTTACAGACAGCGTTGCTGGGATCAGGAGCATCTGTTTGTACAGGACCTTTAATACCACGACATTTCCTATGGTTAAAAGATTGGGACTGGGTTGCAAAACCGTTGTGGTCATACCAGCCTATACCAGAAGCCGTTACGGTCTTCACAGATGCCGGGAAAAAGTCAAGGAAAGCAGCCATAACCTGGAAGGAAGGGTCCCAATGGAAATATCATCTGATTGAAGCGGCTTCAGAAGACAGTCTGCAAACATTAGAACTTCTTGCCGTTGTGTGGGCATTAAGTAAACTACAAGGGCCTTTAAATGTAGTCACAGATTCTTACTATGTAGCAGGGGTAGGACAAAGAATAGAAGATGCAGCAGTCAAGGAAGTCCAGAACAAAAGACTATATGAATTGTTGTTGCAACTAAAACGGGCTGTGAGGGCTAGAACAGAACCCTATTGTGTTATTCACATTCGAAGCCACAAGTGGGATGTAGGATTAGGAGAAGGAAATGCAAGGGCAGATAGATTAGTAATGAATGTAGTTGATGACAAAATAACAGAAGCCAAGGAGTCGCATGCTCGATTCCACCAGAATGCAAAAGGATTGGTGCGAGAATATAGAATAGCAATCCAAGAAGCAAAAGCTATAGTAAGAGCTTGTCCAGTTTGCAGTCATCACAATAGTGGTACAGGGTTGGGTTGTGGTGTAAACCCTAGAGGGTTGAAGAGTAATGACATTTGGCAGATGGATATCACGCACGTTTCTGAATTTGGCAGAATGAAGTATGTGCATGTCACCATAGATACATATAGCAAATATATCTGGGCCACAGCTCAATCGGGGGAAAAGGCAAATCAGGTGATTAGGCATTTAACCAGCTGTCTCGCAGTAATGGGACTGCCAAGAGAAATAAAGACTGATAATGGGCCTGCATATATTAGTCAGAAGGTCAGTCGATTTATGAGATTGTGGGGAATCAAACATGTTACAGGAATTCCTCACTCACCCACGGGGCAAGCCATAGTTGAAAGAGCAAATTGAACCTTGAAACAGTATCTAAGAAAGCAGGAGCAAATAACAGATCCGCAGGAAAAATTAGCCAGGACTCTTTTTGTGCTAAATCATTTATGTGTTTTTAGGGATGAAAGTGAACCACCAGCAGTTAAGCATGCAGAAAGGGAAGGACAGAAGGAGAGACAGAGTCTAAAAGCTGTCGTTCGATATAGAGACCCGAAAACAGGACTATGGAACGGTCCTGCAGAAGTCTTGTATTGGGGCAGAGGTTATGTTTGTGTTTCCACCCCCTCAGGAACACTGTGGATTCCAGCTAGATGGGTGAAGCCCTGGATTGATACAGCCAATGGCCAGTAACCTCCTTGAGTCAGCCCCAGTAGGTGAATGGTTAGACTCCTGGGGTATGAGAGGATGGGTGAAAAATGTACTTATGATGTTAGCTGGACCAGTTTTGCTTGTTGTTATAATTTTGCTTTTTGGACCATGTATTTTACAATGCATTCAGAACCGCTTAATTGCATTAACTACAGCCTTGTTAGAAAAACACGCTAACCTCGTAATCCAAAAAGAAAACGGGGGAAGTGTGGAGACTTTTGTGGCAGAATGGTTAGGCGAGAAAGGCCATGACTGTACAAACTTGCTAGAGATAAAACACCACTAGTGCAGAGGCAGTCTCAAGGACGGATTGCCCTTGAGATATGGGGAGGAGAACAAGAATGTGGTAAACAGAACGAGAAAGAAGAACCAGGGACGGTCTGGTAACCGCAAGAATGCAGAAGCACATAGCTATGTACCGCAGTAACATAGATAGCAGAATAACCAATGATGAGCTATACTTTTGCAATATGTATGAGCTAATTAAATCATGTATTTAAACACGAGTGTAATGATCAATAAACGAGATTTGCTTGACAACCACCTGGTGTCTGCCTCTCCCTTCTCCGACACCATGCCATGCCCCGTAAGGGCCCTGTCAGCTCCCCCTGCCACTGCTGCCCAGGCCACGGGGATGTGTCTGAGATCCCCGTGAGACAGAGCTGTCACCCTGCAGAGCTGCAATGACCATGTGGAAGACCATCATGTGCTCAAGCAGGACTGTGGAGCCAGTGGTGCAGATACTCCTCGATGTGCTGAGAACCTGGTCAGAGCACAGCAAGTGCACCTCCGATGGGGACAACACGGGTGTCTTTGCCCTGACTGTGAGTTTCTGCAACTGGCCTTTGCTCACCCCATGGCCGACCACCTCTCCAACAGCTCTGTTTCCTCCTTCCCCCACCACATCTTCCTGCTTCAGGCACTGGGCTGAAACCTGGCCTAGGGGCAGCTTCAGGGGCACCAGGTGTGGAGCTCCCCAAGGCTTTCCCCTGGCCTTGCCCTGCCACACTCAGGCCCTGCCACACAGATGCCTTGGCACTGGGCACTATCCCTGGGTGCTTTGTCCTCTGCAGGCAACAGTGGTGATGTGGAAGTTCCTTCAGGTGCCCTGTGTCCCACGGGTAGTGAATGTGTATTTCCCCCGCCTCTTTGTGCATCTGCTCTTCCAAGTGTTCTTCAGCACTTTGGATATATCAGAGGATCTCAATGCCTTCTGGAAGGGATGCCAGGAGCAACACGGCCTTGCCATCAGCCCCAGCAGGTGCTCCATCCCAGTCCTCCTGTCCCTGCCATGTCCCCAGGGCAGGAGCCAGTGCTCCCAGCATGACCTGGGATTTGCTGTGCACACAGGTTTGCAGTGCGGGCCCTGAAGTCCCTGCTCTGCCAAATGCGCTGTAATGAAGTGGTGTTGTCAATGGAACACAAGTGTGGCTGGGACACACTGCTCTGTGCCGACACCCACCATTATGCCGTAGGTCTGCTGGCCAGGTGAGACCCCTTCTCCCCACTGCCTCTGGAATTTGTGCCCTGTGCCCAGGTTGCCCTGTGTCCACAGTCCCCATTGTCGAGGGCCAAAGGGCCTCATCACCAAGGGATGGCCAAGGAGACTGGAAAAGGCTGGGAAAGGAAGTCACCTCCCAAAAGGCTCACCCATGAGTACCCATGAGCAGTCACCTCCCAAAAGGCTCAGATTCCCTTGCAGGATCATGGTGAAAGATCAGGACTTTTCAGTCATTCCTGGGAGATGTTTGTCCCTCTGGCTCATAGTCTTGGTTACTTTTTCACCCTGGCAGGGAGATATCCTGTGTCTCCAGGCGCTTGTGTTCCCGGATTGCTCGCTACCTGCTCCGGGTTCTTAGCACACAGGAGGCACGCTGGGATCTGCCTGCCCTGGCATTCCTTGTGGAGGTGAGCCCCATGGCCAGAACTGCCTCCCTGCAGAGCTGTCTGCCACCTCTCTGCCCTCTCATAGCTGCAGCTGCCTGGGACGGTGCCCATGCCCTGGGCTGCCGCCTGCGCCTTGTTTCCTGTGTGTTTCCTGCTCCTGCTGGCTGGCTCCCCTGTCACTGTCCTGTGCCTTTCAGATGCTGGACTACCTGGACTTGAGTGAATGTGGTGCTAACAGGCTCCTGGAAATCTTCTCAAGGCACCTGAGTAGCGAGTGCAGGGACAAGCGTCATCTAGTGCTCAGAGCCCTTTTCAAGCTCAGTGACGATCCCTCAATGGTGAGAAGTGGGCAGTGGCAGAAGCTGCACTGGGGAACAAAGTCACTTGGGCTCGGCTGGGCTTTGGGCACCGAGGCAGCTGCTGCCAGCTCTCTTGCCTCCCGCTTCAGCTGCCTGAGTGCTTTGGGACAGGCCTTTGGCCTCTTGGCCCTGTGGCAGCAAGGTGGCATTTCACAGACTTGTCTTCCACACAGAATGAAAAGATGTGGAGCCTGACTGAAAGGCTTGTGGAGCTCCTGCGGGACGCAGATAGAGAAATAGTTAGGATGACAATCATGGTACTCAGCTCTGTAGTCTTGGACAAGGAGATGCTGATACCCAGCCCCATCGCCCTGCAGCTAGCTGAGGTGCTCCCACCACTCTTTGACCACGTAAGGCTCTGTGCCCCCAGCCGAGGCCACTGGCTGCTGCCTGGACACTTGGTGCACCAGGCCTGTGCTCTGCTGAGCCCCGTGCCGACAGGGCTGAGGTTTTTTTCTCTTCCTTCCATATAGAATAATAGCCAGGTGCAGCTGGTGTCCATACTGCTCTTCCAAACATTGGTGATTGTTTTAGTTGAAATGGAAATAGAAGCCCTATAGACACAAATGTATCAGAGCCTGCTGCCACTCTTCTTCCACTGCCATGACGAGAACCAGCGTGTAGCAGAGGTGAGGACTCCCGGGCTGCTGCTGTCACCCAGGCAGGGGGCTCGGCTGCCTCCTGCCCTGGCACCTTGCCGGCTGCAGCCTCCTGCAGGCCTTGGCACACGAATGCGGGTCCTGTGCCCTGCCTTGTGGGGCCATCTGCGGGTCTCTGCTGCTCTCCAGGCCTCTCAGAGAGCACTGCTTAGCATGGCCAAGTTCCTGAAGAGGAGAGATCTTGGAAATCCCGTGAAAAAGGAGAACCTGTGGAAGTTCGCTGAGGTCCTGGTAAGGACGGCCTGGAAGGCCCAGCCTTAGCCTGGAGAAGCCCCCTGTCTCCGGCGCTCGGTGTATGGGGCTGGCAGCTGCGCCCCTGCCCAGTGCCGCAGCCGGGGGCCGCACGGCTTCTTCTCCAGGCTCCTGTGGCCCCGAGCCGGCTGCCGATCGAGCCCCGAGCCACTGGGGCTGCGGGTCGGGCCGGCACCGCGGCTCCCCGGGCAGCAGCCGGCCCTCTGCCCCCTCCAGAGCCCGGTGCCAGCGGCTGCTGCCCGGTGCCTCAGGGCTGGACGGCCACGGGAGGCCGGGGCTGGCCGCAGGCAGCGCCCGGCCGAGGGGCAGAGCCCGCGCCAACCCTTCCCTCCTGCCGCTCTCCGCAGCTGGCACAGGACGAGAGCCGAGCGGCCGAGCACCTGCACCGGGCCCTGCCATACCTGCAGAACCCACAGGAGCCCCTGCGAGCGGCAGCCATCAGGTTCATCGGTGAGCCACGAGCCCGGGCTCCCTCCCCGCCGCAGCTCGGCCCCGGCCCCGGCAGCTGCTGTCCCGGCAGCGGCCCCCGGGCCCGGCGCCCTGGAGCCCCGGCTGCTCTCGGGGCTGCTGCCGGCCTCTGGCAGCCGTGCCCTTGGGCTGAGTCAGGATGCGGCAAGGGCTGGGGCTGAGCCCTGCCGGGGCGGGAGGGCGTGTGGCCCCAGGGCTGGGGGGCCCAGCTGTGCCGCCGGGGCCCTGACAAGCTCTGTGTTCCCAGGGATTGCCGGGCGGCTCCTGATGGGGCAGAAGAAAGAGCTGCAGCTCATTTACCAATGTGAGTGAGGGCAGCGGGCTGTCAGCAGAGCTGGCGGGGGGAGCTGCAAGTCCTGGCCTGGCTGCTGAGGGCTCTGCTCAATGTGCGGATGAGGGGCAGCGTGGGCAGAGCACACCGAGATTTCAGGGGCACGTGGGGTGTTCATGGTCGCAGCTTTGGGCTGTTCCCCTTGGTCCCTGCTCCCTCTTGGCCATGGCAAGAGCCAGCTGGGATGGCTCTGGCAGGGGGCTTTCCGGGGGCCCTTGCAGGTCTGGGATCTGTTTGTCTCTCTTCCAGCCCTTGAAGACACGATGGATGACAGCAGCCTGGAGGTCGGAAGCCTGGCAGTTCAGACGTTGTGCCTGCTGAGGGCAGGAGACCCCGCTCCGATCTCCACATTCCAGAGGCTGCGAGATCAGCTCCGCAGGGCATGGAGGTCACGGCCTCGTCTATCGGACCTCAGCTGGCTGTGCTGCTGGAGGTCTGCAGAGAGCTGATCTGTCTGCTGGGGCCACATGAGCAGGCAAAGATTTCCCTTTTTTTCAAGATTGTTCTTTTCTTCTTTTTGTTTTTCTTTAATATATAAATATAGGATATGTTATGTTAGACATAGCTCCCAGGAGCTTTCTTTTGCTGCCCATGGTGTACAGGGTATAGCGGAAGAGGGGGAAAAGGGCTTGCGCTTGGCAAGCTGCCCAGGCGTGGAATGGTGCGGGGAAAATGGCCAGAAACCCTTGGCTTCTGGTGGTTTTGCTGAAGGCACAAGCCCTGTCCCAGCCAGGAAGTGCCATCTGTGTCCTTGTGCCCGTGTGGTGCTGGCTGGTTTGCTGAGGGCTCTGTCATGATCTGCTAACACAGGTGGACCTCATGAGAGATTCGTTTGATCTCTCAGTGCAAAAGGAAACAAAGGGATTTAATTTTAAATCACAGTAATGGTGCACTGCTGTGGCGGGGTGGATGTCAGGGGTGCTGTGACCTTCCTGAAAAAGCGTCCTGAGAAGGACGGCTCTTAGTGGCACTGACATGTTCCTCTCCTGGCCTGGCAAGTGATGACTTGCTAAGCAGCAGCTCCTTCCCAGGCAATGCAGGGAGAAAAAGGACTAGAGCTCTGGCCAGCAATTACCACAGAGAAATCAGCCTTTATTAGTGCAGGGCCCTCTGCCAAGGGGGCTAGCACAGCAGCTCCACTCAACTGGGGGAAAAAAACCCAGGATTTATATCGGTAAAGAGAGGGGCGGGGGAAACTTGGATACAAGTAGCAGGGTGGAATGGCAGGGAAGAACACCAATGGGGTACAAGAGTTTAACATGTAACACCAAAGGGTTTCTGGGAGAGACGCTTTTCTCACTGAGAGGGCAAAGTGCCTGGCCTATGATGAAGATCTGCAGGGGATCACCAGCACTCGATTCCTCAGCCCCCACAGTGCACTTTTATTTTAGTGCCAACAACAGGAGTTAGAGCTGGTTTTTTGAAGGAGAATTGCACTAGGTTTAAGTGATTCTGGAAGGCCTCAAATTAAAGGGCTCATCATTTCACAGGTAATTGCATTGGTGATTCATAACCAGTAGTTGATTTTCTGTCATGTATCATTTGCAAGCAGGCAGCTTTGTGCATGTCTTCCAGTAGTTGGTCAGGGGTACCAACTATAGCTATAGGTCTCCTCTTTCCAAGGGGTTAAGCCCTGCTGCCCAATAAATTGCACGCTGAGTTAGGGACCACGGGTTACATCTGTCTCCTGCTGTTGAGAAGACCCCATGTCCCCAGTACCCACTGGCTTCTTGTTCTGTCAGTTGAATCTGATCTCCTCCAGTGAGAGATAATCACAATACATATTTTGTCTCTGACTCGTGAGGGAAATGCCTGTATGCCTTTTTCAACTTAGCCAATTCAGTGGCAGTGTACAGGATTTCTTCAGTGGTTGTATGCGGATCAGTATCTTCATCATTGATATGATTATATTCTGTTTTAATTAAAGGTTTCCAGCTAGGACAGCAGTGCTCCCCACAATTTTTCATCGGTTAGTTCTTTTTGAGGGTAAATTTGATTAATGAGAGGGGTTTCTCTCTCCTCTGCTTCTTTTGGTGAGTAAGCCCACTTTGAATTTTTAACACATCTCTTTGGGCTGCTGGCAACAGGTGGATCTCATTCCTTTCTTCATCTGTTTTTGCAAAATTTCAACTAGGTTTTGAAGGGAGTCTATAATAGTTCTTTCCTTGCTTCTTTGCTTAAAGCGAGTTTCTATAGCTTCTGTAAGACAAGCTCCCAAAACTGAGCAGAGTATATATTTTTGCCCAGTTTAAATTTTGTTTCATGTTGTAAGGAACATATTCTATCAATTACATTTCCCAAATTAAACCACTTATTAAGTGCACACTCTTCCCCTCCCAGAGAAGGTCTGGCACTGTGTTTTGCTAATAGGGCATAAAATGCAGCTTTAACTTCTGCACTGCCATTTTCACTCATTTTTACAAAGGGAAAACCACTGCAGGGAGGTATCAACTTAAGTTATGCACACACACAGCTTTTGCTGCATCACCCTTTGCTTCCCTGTGTGGGTGACTGTCGCCCTGAAAACTCCGCTTTGGAGCTTGTTGACATAGTTTCTAAAGAACTTTCCCAGGACAGTAACGATAAACATAGATATGTATGCATTCCGTCTGTTACACGTCTCTTGATGGACATCTCTTATGGCCAGTGTGGTTGGAAAGGTGTTATGCTGACTACCCAATCCCTGGCCATGGTCAGAAAGCTATAAATTGTGAGAGAAGAAATAAAGTTTGCTTCTTCTTCACCATCTCTTGAGCTGCGTCCGTGTGACTTATTTCGTGTCCGACAGTGACAGGTGATGAGACCAAATCTGCTTGGGAAGCACTCCTTCAGTTTAAAATTCTTGTTGTCTCTTTGCTACACCAAGCAGTCAAAATTCATACACAGCAACAAGAAAAAACAGTCCCGCCCTTTTGCACTGAGATCTTTTGCAAAAGTCTGAAGACAGAGCCCTCAAACGAGTGTGGGGTGATTTTCACCTAGGCATGTACAGTTTGCCGGAAATTCGAGTTTCCCCCCCTTGTTCACTCTTTTGGGAGTGTCGGGCTAGGTGCAGCTGGAGCGAAACATCCTTCCCCTAATACAGACTGCACAACAAAACCTGCAGCCTCTTCTGTCTGTCAGAAATGCTGTCCTTGCCACCAATTTAAATGTCATGATCTGCTAGCACAAGCAGGTGTCATGAGAGGTTTGTTGGACCTCAGAGTGCAAAAAGGACACCAAGAGATTTCAGTTTAAATCACAACAGCAATAATGCACTTTTATTTTAGTGCAAGTAACATGGGTTATGCGATAGATGAGAGGGAGAGAAAGAGAGGGGGAGAGAGGGATAAAGAGGCAAAGTGAAAAGAGAGAAAAAGGGGGGGTTATGGCTACCAACAGACAAGACAGGGTCACCGGTGTCTTCTTCTGTGGGGAGATCTCTCTCAAAGAAGGTAACTTAGAAAGTCACTTTTACAGTCTGTTTCAAAGCGAGGGGCAGCTGGCCAAGAGGTGGGGAAATATAGGCTATTGTGATCACACCTGTTGCTCTGGGCGGCAAGTGTAAAGTACAGAATAGGCCACTCCTTACAAGTCCCTTGTTGTGGTTTTAAAGCAGCAACTAAAAAATCACTAGAAAACTTACTTATTACTTGCTGTGAGATATGGATTAGAACAAGAGCAAAACAGGATTAGAAGTTAAAAGGAATAAAAGTTTATTAACAAAACTACAAGAATAACAGAACCAGAATAAAACTTCCAGAAAACCCAACTCTCTCACTTTTTTCTCTTTTTCTCTCACTACCCAAGTATTCTCTTGTTCACATGACAACATAGAGACAAAAAACTTCGGTGTTTACAACAATCTCAATTCTTGCTATTGTGATAAGCAGAGACCCTTTTGTTCGTCTAAACATGTAGATACGATGCTTTGCAAAACTATGCTTTGTGGAATCAGGATGAGGTTGAAGGCTGCTACTGACGCTTGCATAAATCACTAACGGCCTTACGAGCTTTCTTGAATTCCAGAAAGTCACCAAAGATAAGCCTTAACAGAAAACAGTGAAGAAAGGTCAAAAGGATAAGATTGAGGAAGACCTATGATCTTCATCCCGCGACCACCAGAAGGCAGAAAAAAGACCCCCTAGCAACCGGAGACACATGCGCAGAGACGCCAGAGAAAGGACACGTAACCCAGAAGCCGGGTTAAAAGGGGGAGTACGGAAACCAGTTCGCGGGGCAGGAACTCTCCTGCTCCCCTGTCACCCAGCGCTGATCTTTTGCTTATTGCTTGCTTGCTGTAATTAATAAAACTTTTCTCTGATTGAACCATATCACTCTCTTGAGTGAATTCATAACAAATTTGGTCCCGTGACTCGGATGCAATCTGTAGGACAGATTCTCAGCACTACCAGGGGGGCGCCCTGCTAACATTTAGTGGCTCAGAGGACCAGTTTCTGCCTCGGTTGCACTGACGAACCTAAATTTAAGGCAATAAGCAAATACACAGGACTCGTGAGTATTACAGGAACCATTCGGTCAGGGTCGGGATCCCGGAGTGTGGCAAAGTGGTGTGTGTGTGAGAGGGGGACCGGTAGCCAGATTCCCCAAGCGAGAGCACTACTACCCTCAGTAGTGCGGTTCCCATTAGCCCACGAGGGCGTGGGCCACGAACCAGGGGAAGTGAAAGAGTCTGTGTGATTTGAAGGCACTCCGGAAGAATGGGGCAGGGGAAGAGCAAGCACCCTGTATCTATTAAACTCCCACCGGTACCTAGAGATAGTCCGTTAGGTTTTATATTAGAGAATTGGGAGCATTTCCCGGGAACAGAAAATAAAGATAGGGCAAAAATGATTCACTATTGTGTAGAAGTATGGGGAGGAAAGGAAATTTTAAAGAATGTATTTTGGCCTATATTTGGATCAACCGAAAATTGGGTTAAACAAAAATTAAATTCCTGGGTAAATACAAAGATCCCCTTTAGCTCAGAGGAAAGTGCTTATGCAGAGATCTGGGTAGTAAATCCCGAGGTTTTTATATTTGAGCTGACACAGAACTCGGGGGAGGGGAAGGGAAAGAAAAAGAAACCCCAAAAAGAAGACGCTTTGATAATACCCCCCCCTCCATTTGTACCACCACCACCACGAGCCCCTCCCCCTCCAAACCCCGAGGAGGAGGATTTAGACATGCCAGAGGTGGGGCCTGTTACCAGGAATAGATCCAGAAGGAAACAGGAGAACCTATTCCCATTAAGAGAGATGCCAATGGGTGGCCCCCAAGCTGGAATAGGGTTTATATCTGTCCCTCTTAGTTCAGGGGATGTTAGAGACTTCAAAAAGGAAATGGGGCATTTGCTGGAAGATCCATTGGGGGTTGCAGAAAGAGTTGATCAATTCTTAGGACCCAATATGTACACATGGGAGGAATTACAATCTATCCTGAATATTTTATTTACGGCAGAAAAGAAAAACATGATTAGAAGGGAAGGAATGCGCATTTGGGATGCTCAGCATGTCCAGGGACCACTGGCAGATGTAAAGTGGCCCCACCAAAATTCCCATTGGGATCACCAAAATCCAGCGCACAGAGAACATATGCAGGATTTGAGGACTATTATAATTCAAGGAATTAGGGAGGCAGTCCTGAGGGGTCATAATATAAATAAAGAATTCAATGAGAGGCAAAAGAAAGACGAAACTCCTACGGAATGGTTGGAAAGGTTAAGAAAGAATTTTCAACTATATTCCGGAATGGATCCAGACATCCAATTGGGACAAGCACTGCTTAAAGCACAATTTGTGGCAAAAGCCTGAGAGGATATTCTGAGGAAGATAGAAAAATTGGATGGGTGGCAAGACAGAGGTTTGGATGAGCTTTTGTGGGAGGCACAAAAAGTGTATGTTAGGAGAGAAGAGGAGGCTCAGAAGCGGCAAATTAAGATGATGGTGGCTGCTGTGAGAGAGAGTAGAGATCAAACCTGGAAAGGGAAACAACAGAGACCGATCAGAGATTCAAATGAAAGACAGAACACTAAAGTTTGTTTTTATTGTGGAAAGAAAGGACACTTTCAGAGAGAATGTAGGGTGAGGATCCAGGATGAAAAGATGTTCAAAGAAGACTAGGGGGGTCAGGGACTCTTTATTCTGGGGACCCAAAAACACCAGAAAGAGCCCTTGATAAAGTTAAAAGTGGGTCCCCAGCACCAAGAAATAATATTCTTGGTAGATACTGGAGCTGAGAGATCAACCATTCAGTTTTTACCTAAAGGATGTAGTATATCCAAGGAAACTGCCACGGTAGTGGGGGCAAAAGGGGAACCCTTTGAAGTGGGGCTTATTAAAGATGTGGTGATAGAATCAGAGTCAAAAATTGGGTTGGGAAATTTTTTATTAGTACCAGAAGCAGATGATAATTTGTTTGGATGGGATTTAATTATTGAATTAGGAATACATTTAGATACAGTTGATAAGGAGTTGAAGATAAGGCTATGCCCTTTAAGAGTAGAAGATGAAGACAAAATAAACCCAGAAGTGTGGTATACACCTGAGAGTGTGGGACGGTTGAGGATAACCCCATTCTCGGTCACTATTAAAAACCCAGAAATCCCAGTTAGAATAAAACAATATCCCTTGTCACTTGAGGGACAAAGAGGGTTGAAACCAGAAATTGACAGACTGTTAAGTAAGGGACTATTAGAACCATGTATGTCACCTTTTAACACACCCATATTGCCAGTAAAGAAGCCAGATGGGACTTATCGTTTGGTACAAGATTTGAGAGAAATTAATAAACGCACAGTAGCACGGTTCCCCGTAGTTGCAAACCCGTACACCTTACTAAGTAAGCTGGGACCCGACAGTTTTTGGTACAGTGTTATAGATTTAAAAGATGCATTCTGGGCCTGCCCCCTTGATGAGACTAGCCGAGATTATTTTGCATTTGAATGGGAAGATCCAGATACAGGGAGGAGACAACATCTGAGATGGACAGTATTGCCCCAGGGATTCACCGAATCCCCCAGTTTGTTTGGGCAAGCATTGGAGCAGATTTTACAGGATTATCAGACAGACCCAGGAGTGACCTTGATACAATATGTAGATGACTTGCTTTTAGCTGGGAAAGAGGAGGAAGATGTAAGGAGAGAGAGTATTAAGTTGTTAAATTTCCTGGGTTTAAAGGGATTGAAAGTATCCAAGGCAAAACTCCAATTTATAGAAGAAGAAGTTAAATATTTAGGCCATTACCTTAAAAAGGGGGAGAAAAAGATGGACCCTGAAAGGATACAAGGAATTCTGTCAATACCGGTTCCCAAAAATAAAAGGCAGATACGTCAAATCTTGGGGTTAACAGGGTACTGTAGACAGTGGATTGAAAACTATAGCAGCAAAGTTAAATTTTTCTATCATAAATTGACACAGGAGGGATTAATGAAATGCAGTTCAGAAGACACAGAAAAATTCCGGGAGCTACAAGAAAGTTTAATTCATGCTCCTGTCTTGAGTCTCCCAGATTTGAGAAGACCCTTTTATTTGTTTGTAAATGTGGAAAATGGAATTGCCTTTGGAGTCCTGACTCAGGAGTGGGCAGGGAGAAAGAAGCCGATAGGGTATCTATCAAAGATCTTGGACCCCGTGAGTAAGGGCTGGCCAACTTGTCTGCAAGTAGTAGCAGGATGTGCCCTACTGGTGGAGGAAGCTAGGAAAATCACCTTTAATAGCAATTTGAAGGTAATGTCCCCCCATAACATTCGGGGTGTGTTACAACAAAAGGCGGATAAGTGGATTTTAGATGCTAGACTTCTAAAATACGAAGGAATTTTAGTTGAGGCCCCAAACTTAATATTAGAAACCACTACTTTACAAAACCCGGCTGCATTTTTGTATGGAGAACCTGAAGGCGAACCTTTGACACATGACTGTATAACTACAATTAAGGAACAAACCAAAATTAGACCTGATTTGGAAAAAGAGGAATTAGAAAGCGGAGAAAAGCTGTTTGTGGATGGGTCCTCCAGAGTAATAGAAGGAAGGAGGAAAACAGGCTATGCCATTGTACAAGGACCTGATTTGCAAGTCCTAGAATCAGGTCCATTAGACAAATTTTGGTCAGCCCAAGCCTGCGAATTGTATGCAGTATTAAGGGCATTGAAACTACTAGAAAGAAAGGAGGGGACAATATGTACAGATTCCAGATATAGTTATGGAGTGGTGCATACGTTCGGTAAACTGTGGGAAGAAAGAGGTTTAGTAAACTCCCAAGGGAAAGATTTAGTTCATCAAAAACTCATAATTGCAGTATTAAAAGCCCTGAGAAGGCCCAAAAGGTTGGCAGTGGTTCATTTAAAAGGACACCAGAAGGGAATGGACTTGAGGAGTAGAGGAAATAATGCCGCCGACCAGGAGGCGAAACGAGCGGCATTACGAACCATGGTCCTAAAAGAAAGAGGGGGGCATGAAGAAATTTTGAAACATAGGGATAGTGACTTAAAAAGTAGATTTACTGAGGAAGAGAGGTTAAAACTCCCAGAGACAGGAGCAATAGAAAACCCAGAGGGGAGATGGTTTCTCCCAGATGGCCGGGAAGTACTACCAAAAGCCATAGCTCAAAGAATATTAGAAAAAATACATCAAAGGACACATTGGGGAGCACAGGGGTTAACAGACTATTTTGCTGCAAGGTATATGAGCACAGGTATCCGAGACTTAGCTAAGCAAATTACTAGAAGCTGCCTCCCATGTTTACAAACGAATAGGAAAAATCTCAGAAAATTACCGTATGGAGGGAGACCCCTGGCAAAAAGACCCTTTGCAAATATTCAGATTGATTTCACAGAACTACTGAAGGTAGGGAGACTTAAATATCTCCTGGTCCTAGTAGACCATCTCACCCATTTCGTAGAAGCTTTCCCAACATCTAGGGAAACTTCACAAACAGTTGTAAAGGTATTATTAGAAGAAATAATCCCTACATATGGAGTACCAGAGACAACAGACTCTGACAAAGGTCCCCATTTTACGTCAAAAATAACGCAAGAGGTGGCAGAAGCATTAGGAATAAAGTGGGAACAACACACCCCTCAAAGTTCTGGAAGAGTAGAAACGATGAATGGGGAAATAAAAAAGCAACTTACCAAGCTGGTGATGGAAACGAAATTATCATGGGTTAAGTGTGTTCCACTAGCCCTTCTGAATATTCGAACCCAGCCAAGGGCAGATTTGGGAATTTCCCCTTTTGAGATGTTATACGGTATGCCCTATAATATAGAGGAAGTTCAAACACATCCAAATGTGAGTGATCAATACATCAATAAGTACTTAATAAAATTAATGAAGTTCAAAAGGGCATTGTGGGAAAAAGGGATGCTAGCTCAAACACCACCATTGGATTTTATATTACACCAGGTACAACCCGGAGAGTGGGTGCTGATAAGAAGTTGGAAAGAGAACCCCCTAACACCGAAGTGGGAGGGACCGTATCAAGTCCTACTAACAACTGGTTCTGCAATCCGAATGGCAGAGAAAGGCTGGACACATGCCAGTTGAATAAAAGGACCTGTGAAGCCACCAAAAGCTAATAACTGGGAAGTGGTTAGCCTGGCTGGGGATTTGAAACTTAAGATATCCCGAACAAAATAACATCCAAGAACTATTAACCTGCTTAGAAATTTATGAATAGTAAACTCCATAAAGGCTTTTATATAGAATTGTTACCCTTTTGTCTGTTTTAAATGTATAATATGTGAAGAACATTGGTGGACCCACTGTCATAGAGGCTATCCACCAAGAGGGGTGTGTAGATCTTGCTACACTGCCCAGAGGAGACTCACTGATTGGGCCCTAGTAACCAGAACATGGGCAGGAGAGTTTGAGACAGGATCAGAGAAGTGGTGGGCCATCTACTCAAAAGGAGTCAATCCCTTGTATTATTGTTACCATCCAAACGAACCTGCGCCTTTTGTAGCAAATATAGTAGCTGGGTTGTGCAGACAGTGGCTCCAGGAATTGAGGTGCAATACCCCTTTAGTAAAACATAGATGTTGGGAAAAATACATACAAAGAATCAATAAAAGAAGGAGTAATTCCCCTCCTGAAGAATACTCTTGCTGCCAAGAAGATGGTACACCCCATGTCCCGCGGCAACCGGGTCGATGACGGGAGAGGCAGAAGAGTAATAAACTGTGGAGGGAAACACTCCAATATACATGGGACCAAAAGGTCATGGTCCTGGAAATGCCACAAGAGTGGGAATGAGACAACCCAGTGTCATGGGGTAGCTTTACCTTTAAGACAGCTTGGAGGGAGAGGAAGTTGAAGCTGCTGGTGGCTGATGGGAGTTTTTCCTCCTGACCAATTATCGGTCATTTCCAAGAATTGACAGCAGATCTGACTATTAAAAAGTGAATTCAACTTGTAAACACCCCTTTAAGAAGTACAGACAGAATTCTCTTGCCCTCTTTGGTTTCTGGCTTCTGACAAGGTAGCAGGACTCTGACAAGGTAGCAGGACTCTGTCTCGGCCTCCTCCCCCCGCCCTCTCCAGGCCGACCAGGCCGCGGTGGAGGCGGAGGGGGGGAGGGGGAAGAAAAACAGCGCTAGTCAGCCGAGCTTGGTTTTCAGTTTTTGTTGCTAGACTGAAACTTAACACCATGAACTCTTGCAGTTTTCTTAAAGCTTTTAATTCTTTTACTACCTGGATAAACATACAGATTACTCCTTTTCTCAGAAAGACAGAAAAGGAGAGAGACAATCAACATAGAGAAAACATCATAGAACTACCAAAAGCAGTGAAGAAAAGAGTTAAGTTTGAATAAGAAAGAGAGAATAAGGAGATGCTTTACAGCTGAAATATCTTTCTGTTAAAGCTATAGAGATAGACAATAATAGTATAAAAAGACTCCTTTAATTCATGATAAGAGTATTAGGAGGAATAAGAAATTCAAAGTGTAACTTTTGAGCAGAAGAGAGAGAGAGTACTTGTGATACTGTGAGTTGCTGGAATTGAGTTGAGTGAAGATTTTGAAGCTTTGGGGGCAAAGGGAAAACTGTTTTCCAGGAAGGCTCACAGAGACAAATGAAGAAGACTTCTGCCTTTGAATAACTTATCCTTAAAAATAAAATCCCTAACTCAGTGACCCATACACACCTCGGAGAGATGTGAAATGGGAGGAGAAGATCTAATGACAGATTTCCGGGCAGCTGGCATTAGAGAAATAGAAAACTATGATGAAAAATAGTTTTCTCGTGAGAAACTCCGTAAGCTAACAGAAAGAGACTTCTGTTTCTCTACAAAGACTGATGAAAGACTGTAGCAAGAATTAAGACTGTTTTTAACCACCAAAGTCTTAAAGTTATTTGTCTCTATGTTGTCATGCGTACAGAGAAATAGTTAAGATGTGGAAGATAAGGGGGTTTTCTGAAAGTTTATTCTAGTATTCTTATTCTTGTAGTTCGTTAATAAACTGTCTTTATTCCCTTTAAGTCTTAAGCCTGTTTTGCTCTTGTTCTAATCCATATCTCACAACAAGAAATAAGTAGTTTTTTTAGTTACTGGTTTAAAACCACGACACCCAGCGAAATAATTTCCGGGGAATCCAAATTGACACTTCACAAAAGAAAAGCCTCTATTATAGCAGGGGAAGCCAATGCTCATTAAAAAAGTCAGTAACATTTATAATCTTAATCAGCACATTTAACATTTGCACAAGCAAGACTCACGAACCCTTCAATTGGTCTTTAATTCAATGGGAGGACCAGGTCATTATCCAATCACAGATCACCTCTGGAGCCCCTAGCTTTCAAGTTACACTAGACTCTCTCATTAAGTGGAAGGGTACTAGTTATAAACGGCCCAGGCGTAAGGTACTATATATGTGCCCAGCTTCTAATCCTGGCAGAGGATATTGTAATTATCCTGGTGAATTTTATTGTAGATATAAATTGGGGCTGTGAGACAATTTCCATGGGGTAAGAAAGTACAGAACCCAGATAAGTATCTAAAGGTTGAAAGGGGTCCACATGGATGTATAAAGCCCAAGACAGATCCCTCGGGGGCAGTAATGTATGTTGGGACTTGCAAATTTCACTATATCAATATCACACAATCCCAAGACCCTGGGTGGTTATTGGGACGAACCTGGGGTCTCAGGGTATGGGAACCCGGAAAGGATCGGGGAGTGCACATTCTTATAAAGAAAAAGGTGGTTCCCCATGATTCGAGATCTGTTGGACCAAATCCAGTGGTGTGGGGAGCAGTAGACCCCAAAGTAAGGGATCAGAATAACCATTCAGAAAAACTAGAAAATAGCAAGTTCCAAGTATCAGCCACGGTAGGGATAACCCAAGAATATGGAAATGAAGCCTTTTTGAAAATTTTACAGGCTACCTTTAAAGTGTTAAATAATACACACCCAAATTTAACTAGGGAATGTTGGTTATGCTATAACATAACCACCCTTTTATGAAGCCATAGGCTCCATAGCAGAACCGAAAAGGGTAAACGGTACCAATCCTGCTGCCTGCTTATGGAAAACAGGAAGAGAAGATACCCCAGGAATAACGTTATCTCGAGTCACTGGAAAAGGAAAATGTCTAGGAAATGTGCCCCCAGATAAGAATCATTTATGTCAGACAAAAAATGCAGATTAAGGACCCTCGCAAGCCGGCTCAGTGGCTGATTCCAGCAGCTAATACTAAATGGCTTTGTAACACCTTAGGAGTAACCCCATGTGTTTCTGTAACAGCCTTTAATGAAACCTACGAATTTTGCATACAGGTTATAATAGTTCCCCGGATTATCTATCATTCTGAAGAATATGTGTATACACAATACCAAAACCCAGAACATCATTTGGTGAAGCGAGAACCCCTCACAGCACTAACAGTAGCCGTATTGCTAGGCATAGGAGGAGCTAGACTAGGAACAGGTGTAGCGTCCTTAGCGAATCAGCAGCAGGGGTTCAGAGAGCTTAGAATTTCAGTAGATGAGGATTTAAGAAGAATTGATAAATCTATAAAAGACCTCACGGACTCCCTAGACTCGCTAGCTGAAGTGGCCTTGCAAAACAGAAGGGGATTAAATCTATTATTTTTACAGCAAGGGGGCCTATGTGCTGCACTCAGGGAAGAATGCTGTGTATATGTAAACAAAAGTGGGGTGGTAAGAGAAAATATGGCCAAATTACGGGAAGGACTGGAAAAGAGAAAGAGAGAACAAGAAATGCAACAAAGTTGATACGAATCCTGGTTTAACTATTCTCACTGGTTAACAACTCTGCTATCTACCATAGCGGGACCACTAATTTTACTAATTTTAGGACTTACTTTTGGCCCTTGCATCTTCAACAAAATCATTAGCATCATGAAAAGCAAGTTAGAAGTAGCTCACCTTATGTTAATACAAGCTAAATATGAAGCCTTAAATAGGGAAGAGACAGAAGATTATTTAGAACTAAGTAAAAGAGAACTACAAAGATTTAGCAAACAAAAGTAAAGAATAGAAAAAAGGGGGGATTGTGATAAGCAGAGACCCTTTTGTTCGTCTAAACATGTAGATACGATGCTTTGCAAAACTATGCTTTGTGGAATCAGGATGAGGTTGAAGGTTGCTACTGACACTTGCATAAATCACTAACGGCCTTGCGAGCTTTCTTGAATCCCAGAAAGTCACCAAAGATAAGCCTTAACAGAAAACAGTGAAGAAAGGTCAAAAGGATAAGATTGAGGAAGACCTATGATCTTCATCCCGCGACCACCAGAAGGCAGAAAAAAGACCCCCTAGCAACCGGAGACACATGCGCAGAGACGCCAGAGAAAGGACACGTAACCCGGAAGCCGGG
The DNA here is from genome assembly GCF_971803275.1 of Cyanistes caeruleus. Classification (NCBI taxonomy): domain Eukaryota; kingdom Metazoa; phylum Chordata; class Aves; order Passeriformes; family Paridae; genus Cyanistes; species Cyanistes caeruleus. The sequence goes on along the minus strand of NC_141732.1, from coordinate 7,070,512 downwards.
TTAAAAGGGGGAGTACGGAAACCAGCGGTGCGGCAGTTTCGCGGAGTGGGAACTCTCCTGCTCCCCTGTCGCCCAGCGCTGATCTTTTGCTTATTGCTTGCTTGCTGTAATTAATAAAACTTTTCTCTGATTGAACCATATCACTCTCTTGAGTGAATTCATAACAGATATGAACAGCGTTAGGCATGCTGTATTGCAGAATAGAGCTGCTATTGATTTTTTGCTATTAGCACAGGGCCACGGCTGTGAAGACGTTGATGGGATGTGTTTCATGAATCTTTCTGACCATTCAGTGTCTATTCATACTCATCTTCAACAACTACAGAACAATATGAAAAAATTGGTTTCAATCCCTAGGTCTCACAGGATGGTTAAAAAATTTGGCACAAATGGCAATTGTTGTTATATTGATCATTGTGATTGTGTTACAGTTTATTCCTTGCATACTGCAATGCTTGCAAAACATGGTAAAGAAGGCTACTTCTACAGTTTTGCTAGTACAAAAAGAAAACAGGGGAATTATAGAGGAATGGCTAGCTAGCAAAGGTCATATTCCCATGCAGCAGTTAGCAAGAATTAGACAATAGAGTACAGTCGGTGTGAGATGTTGCAAAGTCAGGAAGACCTTGGTGATAACTGTTAACTGAGAACAGGATGCTGTGATCAGAAGAATGTGAATTCAGCATAGATGAGCGATCACAGGAATGTGGAATTAGGTGGAGTTGACCTTAAATGAAAATATCCAATAATGAGCTTGCTTTTGCACTATGTATGAGCCTAATTATTGGTGCTATATAAGTGATTTTAGAGTTACCAATAAATGAGACTTGCTGATCATTCATATTGAGTGCTGCATTTTCTCCCGCTGAAGTCATCAACTGATGGGCTCACACGTTCCCAAAGCACTGTGCTGCTGCTCTCCTGGCTTGTTCTCTGCCCATGGGGAGACCCAGATTCCAAAGTGACACTGGCAGTACAATCAGGGTCCAGCTGGGTCTGAATCCCCAACAGACTCTTGGGCAGCTGACAGGAAATGTGTGCCATTTCTCAAGGGTCTGCTGAGGGCCTCCCTCCCCTTCTGCTCTGTCCTCTTTGTCTTTCCATAGTCACTCACACTCAGCCGTGTCCCACAGCTCCATCCTGGCTCTGCAGGTGGCTTCCAGTGTGATTTCATCCCTTGTGAGAGACACTTGTGGAGTTCATGTTCTCTTCAGGCCTGCACCACCATTCCTGCCTTTCTGACATCTACACTCCTGTTAGAAATCCTGCTCGTTCAGGAGATAAGGATGTGTGCAATTTGATCTTCTAATGGAGGTCAGAGAGCGCCTATGGCCACCTGAGTATATGGAAGAGGACCAAGGTGTTTATCCTCCCTCTTTTGTCAGCTGAGAATTCTGAGCGGCACTAACAGAGATCCTCCAAAGGCCCCATCAACAAATGAATTGACACACCCCGAGGGATGCCAATGAAGGAAACCATGTGTCATGTAATCCATGCATGACCAAAGTCTCCAAACTCCACCTAGAGCTTGAGATTGTTCCACTCCCTTAGGACATGCAGCAATTTGTTGCATAAAAAGAAGGTTTCACAGCAGAAGAGAGTGGAGGAGGAAAAGAGCTCTGAGGGGGAAAATCAACCATCTCTGCAGGGGGAATCATCTCTGCCTGCTCCGGATCAGTCAATGGAACCTGTCTCTCCTCCTCTCCTCAAAGGGATGCCTTTAGGTCACCTTTATACCTTCAACTGCTTTGGGGAAGAGATGGAAAGATTCCACAACGCAAATGTTAGGCAGGTAGATAGATAGATAGATAGATAGATAGATAGATAGATACATACATACATACATACATACATACATACATACATGATAGATCTCGGATATAGAGATCTGATTATTACATATAAATTCTCTTTACTATTCTTTCTGTCCCAGCACATATTAACACTTGATAGCCAATGCCCCCATCACCAGCAATGCTGAACTTGCTCGCCTGTTGCTTCAATAAATCACTCTCTTGGGGAATCTGGAGCACGCTGGTTCTTATGGAATGTGATCACACCCAGAGCACTGCACTGGGAACTGCACTCTGTGCATCTGTGCTGAGAGAAGTTCTTCTCTTGGACTCAATCACACTGATGGTGCTGAAGTGTCTGCAGTCAGAAATGAAGCCCAGCCCCTCTCAGTTCCACTGATCACTGAGGACCAGCTGGAATGCAAGGCCATTGATTTCCTGCCCAATTTCCAAACACTACACACACTGCTCCCGTGACAGGGGCTGGGGTGAGAGCTGCCAAAGACACGGACACTGTTAATCTGAACTTGATGTGCAAGGCCCAGCTGACTGGCCAAGAACCAGAACAGCTCCTCCTGCACCAAAGTCCCCACCTCAAAATAAGTGTTCTTGTGCTAAAATACTCCATCGTTCAGAGCTGCCATATGGAAAATTAAAATTATATCAGAACCTCTCCCAGTACTGGAAAAAGGCAGGAAATATTCAGCAAAACAGCTTTCCATTGTGGAAAAAGTAAAAAAAAAAAAAAAACAACAGGTTTTGATTCCTAAGATTGCAAAAATGCAACCAAAAAAAAAAACATAATAATGAGACCCCCTCTAGTGTCTAAAATAATAATTGGATGCAGTGAGGGGATGCTGATGGTCCCTCATCAGCCTGCCTGTCTCCAGGCTAAAGCTTCCTCAACACCTCCTCATTGGACCTGTCTTCCACAGCCTTCCCCAGTGCCCTTGTCCTTCTCTGGACATGCTCCAGCCCCTCAATGACTTTCTGATCACAGGGGCCCAGGACTGGACACAGCACTCCAGCTGCGGCCGCGGCGCTGCCCAGCACAGGGGGACGCTCACTGCCCTGCTCCTGCTGCCCCACTATTGCTGACACATGGCCAGCATACCCCAGGCCTTCTTGGCCACCTGGGCCCAAGCTGGCTCACATTCAGCTGCTATTGAGCGACACCCTTGGGTGCTCTGGGCCCAGGCAGCCCCCCAGGCACCACGTTACACATTTGACTTCAAAGACAGCATCAGGAATTTGGAGACGCCTTTCCTGTTCTCAAGGATTTTCAGTCACCCCGCATTCGAGGCTTCAAAGCAGCTTTCAAAGCTGCAGACTTCACCACAAAATGTATCCACAGAAGCTTGCTGCTTACGCTTTTAACCTCAGAGGAAGGCTTCAGAACCACACAGTTTGTTTCTTTGGCCTCATGGGACAAGAATGGCCTTCACAGCTTCATGGACAACATTACCATCTCCTGGCAGTGTTGTGGTGTATTTTTATTCATTTTATTTGATTCAATTATCTTTTGTATTGTTAAGTCGTACCCCCTACCCTTGGTAATAGTTTATTCCCAGTTGTGCCCTCCTACCCCGGTTGCCAATTCACCCTGATACCTGCCCCTTGTTCCCGAATGTTCGCTGTTCCCCCGCCCATTAAGTTGTCAATCCTCCCTTGTGCCAACCCCTGCCTGGACCGCCCCGTTTGGAATTCCCCTGCTCCTCCGAGCCCCATTGGCCCATGTGCCCCACTCTCCTCCCCTTGTGTTCTCCATTGGTTTATGTATTATGTAACCCCGCCTTGTGCTCCTCCCCTAAGTCTTCCCTGTTGGGTTGTTATATGTACACGCCCCTTGCTCCTCCCCCGCAGAGAAGTTTCTGTACGCCCCGTTTCTTTTGTCTTTTGTTTCTGGATCCTTCAAGAGAATAAATCTCTTTTGAAGCCACATGGAAGACCTCTCCCTCCTTGCTCCTGTCCCTGACACTGGACAGCCAGTGCCATAGAGCATAAGCCCTAAGCTCCTGCGCTTCCCCGGAGCAGCCCACTCCTGGCCCGGTGCCGGGAGCTGGCTGGGGAAAATCCGGCAGCATGTCATGGCAACAGTTTAACAAAAGCCAAAGGACAGATGGGCCACCAGACTCTGTAAAAGTGAAGAATTGCTCAAAAAACTACAGAGCTGTTTCACTAGCTGAACACAGAATTCTAAAAAGGGAAAGCAAACAAACCAAGCCCCGTGAGGCCCAGAACTCCCCCCAGTGCCCTTGGCCATGGCATTGGAGAAGCCAAGATTCAGAGCAGCACTGAGCCAAGCAGCCAGATGCTCACCCACAGGCACCAGTGCTTTGGTGCCTCAGCACGACAGCTCAAAGCCCAATTCCCAGCTATCTTGTGCTGGAGGGAATGGCTAGGTGCTGCCAGGACTCCAGCCCTCAGCACCCTCAGCCTCCAACAGCAAGCGCTGGCTGGCCAGAAACTTGCAGCTCTGCCCCTCACTAAAGACAGCCCCACCCAGAACTGGCACTTACTGTCAAGAAATTTTCAGGCCACTTGTGCTCTGCTTGTTCAATTTGCTCTTCTTTGGCCTCTTCTCCAGAAGCACAGGGAGCCAGGGAAGAGACTGCTGCTGGTTCTGGGCTCTGTGGAAAGAGACAAGCAGGAGAGACAGGCCATTACTTATTACTTCCAACTTGATTGCTTTTCACATCTACAACCTGCTCTACTCAGGCAAAATCATCAGCTTTGATAAAAAAAGGAATCTAAGTCACTCCCACTAATTGAAAAAGGGTTAATTCAAGCCTCTTGCATATGGTTGTGAATTCCACATTCCTCTTTGGCTACTAGCAGCAAGGAAGGTTCCCTGGGCAAAATGGAGCTTTTAGTTCTTTAAAGCTCTGAAATGGAAAATTAGGAAAGAAGTAGTCACACCTTTGCTTTTGCTGCTGCATGGAAAAGTATTTATTTTCAGCCTACTCAGCTGGCTATCTATACTCTAGTGCTGCAAGCTAATGTCACAGTTTGCTTTACCATTCCTAAACACTTGAATATCAAAGGTTCCTTTCTCACTCACCTCAGGATTGGCACCTCCGAATACACACCTCAGGTGACCTGCAGTGAGCAAGGGAAAATGAACCCAATGGGGTGAGAAAACTGCCTGGGCTGCTGAATCCCATAGAATAAGTGAACCCAAACAGAGGGTATTTTCCTCTGACAGCATCCTTCAGGAGACACAATTCTTTCACACATGCAGCAAGGGAACAGGGCAATGTTCTTGGTCGTGCCTGCACTTTGGCTTGTTTTGCACGTATATGAATAGAAACTCAATCAAGATAATGCATATTATTTTTTAATGCTCAAATCTTCTGTTCTACCCAAGACATACAGCATCTTTTAATTCTCTCCTACAAATACTTTTCTTCTTTTTTTTTATTTTTTTTTAATTGTTTTTATTTTATTAGTTGCATGCATTAATTCTTAGTAACTTTCTGAAAACAGTTGCCCAGAAGAGCTTTCCTAAGTCCCCCTGGGCTGTGGCAGATCTATTGTGAAACAGTGCAGCACCAGCTCCAGGGTTCAGGAGCAGACACACACTGCTTTGGAGTTTGCATTTCGTTGCAAAGGGAATTGCTGTTCTAGCACTCAGAAAAGAGCGAACTTAGATAGTCAAATCCTTTCATGATAAAATTAAAAAAAAAAAAATCATCTTTCTCTGAATTCTGGGAACAACTGCAGAGATTTTAGAAGGCCTTCCGAGAAGGTCTCTCAGTCTACATTTTCAAAGGTGTCCTGCTCGACCCAGCAAAGTGAGGAAAGGACAGACTCTGCTGCCACAGACTCTCCTTCTTTCTCTCCTTTTCCTCCGCAGGGAACGGAACCCCTGCAGGTTGCCTTGCAAATGCTGCCTACAGACTCCTGGCTACAGACACCCAGTTTTCGCTGAATGTATCGACAGGAGCTTTAGTAAAGCAGCGGCATCCTAATGGTCCTTCTGTTTCAAAATCAACCCAGTGACTAAGAAAAAGCAGGAAGACCTACAAAAGCCAAGTTAGGTTACAGCCAGGGAAAACCTCTACTTACATGCCAGATTAGTCAAGTAATAGCCGGAATAAACAATGCCGTAAACACCGCAAACTGCAGCAGCGAGTGGCTCCATCATTGGAGCGCTGCTGTTCCAGTTTGCAGACTGTGCTCAAACACAGGAAAGAACAAGGCTCCTGTCAGTGTGCAGCTGCCCACGGACAAACGCCTCAAGCAGGAGGATGCTCCTGCACTGAGCCAAGCCCAAGAGCTGCTCTGACACTGAGGCCTTCCGTGCACCAAGGCAACCTTCTGATGTCACCACGACAATGTGGCAACCATGCCCTGACATCACAAAGCAAGCCTTCTGCGTTGGTGTGGGGATTTATGCAGACACCCAACCTCCCCTACAGCAAACACCAAATAGCATGGGAAGTTCTCCTCTGTCACAAAGCTGCACAGACTCTCATGGTGGAACAAGCCCTGTTGTTCAAGGGATCCAAGAATAAAAGCAAGAGTGGCCCAAGCACCTACAGCCTGTTCCCCAACTGAGCACTCACATGGGACCAAAGATAAGGCAACCAGACCAAGAGAATGGCCCAAAGCATTGCAAAGAACGAGGGAAGAAAACACTGTTGCCATAACAGCTGAAATAATTCTTAACAAATCTCTCCATGTATTTGTACATTTACTGGATGTGCCCAGGGCTCCTCTGTTTGTCTATCTCTACCTCAGCCTTTATTCCAATTTGGAAGCAGTCAAACTGGCAGGATCTACCCACCAGCAGCAGCAGCAGCTGCTCCAAGCTGGGAACATGAGTGGCAGTGCTGATTTCCAGAGGCTTCTGTCCCCCAGGTGAAGCCAAGGCAGGAGCAGGTTGAAAAGTGCTGGCGCTGCTGCTGCTGCTGCTGCTGCTGCTGCTGCTGCTGCTGAGTGCCAGAGAGCTCTGGCTGGGCAGGGCACGGTGCCCACTGTGCTGTGGGCTCTTTCTCCTGCCAGATCTAGACACACCTGGGAACAAGTGATGATGAGTTGGGAGGAAAACCAAGGAGTGTGTGGGAGCTGCATTACTCTGCACACACTCAGGGCACCTGTAGCAGAAAGCTTTGTCCCCCAAAAAGGTAAACCAGAGGGAAACAGCTGGAAAATTTCATTTTGACCTTTCTTACCTGCTCAATGGAAATTGCCAAAGTTAAAGTTAACAAGCAAGGCCTGATTCCCACAGCCAGCTGAGAGTTAGAAAGGAGGCATTGCTTTATTTCTGCCCTGGGTGTGTGGGGAATCCCTTCTGTAGGAATCCAGAAATGGAGGATTATTTCTGTTTGTCGTATTCTCCAAAAAGGTATTGATCTTGTCCGTCACTGACAGAATGGCTTCCAAATATCCCTTGGTAAAGCAGGACTTACAAAAAATTAAGTAGAAAGTACTATGATGTTTAGTGTATCACTGAAGTAAAAAATACCGATTCTAGAGTGTTTAATAGATGGAGTAAAGATGGAGGAAAAAGTTCTTAGTTGTTCTCCACGATTCTGCGGTTTGTAAGAGCACAAAGAGTGATTGGTTGAAAGTTAGCCACAGTTTTAGTTACGTAAGTAGATACAGAAAACTTGTTTGTTAATATATAAAAACAATACATGTGTCCATTGTTAATTGGGTAGAAATGGATATAAAGATGAAACAGTCACATGGTTTGGGGCTATTTTATGCCTTCAGATCCAAAGAGAGCAAGGTGAAGGTGATTTGAACCTGTGCAGAAAGTGTGGGGAGGCCTGCCAAGTATTTTGATAACATCCTAATAAACACAAGAAAGAAGATCCTTCTGAGCTTTGAAGTTTTCTTCCTGACCCAGAGAACTGAGATAACTGGAGCTTCTTGTGAAGGTGTATCCCAAGAGAACACAGCCCTGAGGAGATTGAGATCCCACAGCAACAAGTAATACAAGAAGTAATACGAAAAGAACTACAACACCTTTCCTAACTTGTGCACACCCAGCAATCTCACCTACTAGTTTGTATCCTTGGAACTAAGAGACATACTCAATACTTTGCTGAAACTCACAGGCTAAATATTGCCTGATTATTTGACATATTTAAATCACTTCTCAGAATTCATTGATATGAGAGCAGGGTTGATCTGAGAGTCTCAGGTAGTCATTGTCATAGGTTCAGGAGGAGACCCATGCAGAAAAGAAGCCAAGACACAACAGGGGTTGCAAAGCACATTTATTCTATTAGTTGCAGTAGCAAATAATACATACCAACCCCTGGATTCCCAGAAACCTGCTGAGCAGGAGAAGGAGATGAAGCATGGTGCTCGGCGGGAGGGGCAGGTAGGCAGTGCAATTTCAGGAAATGCCCTGCATCAAAACAGTCGGCATCTCATCCTTCTCACCCCTCCAGCCCAGAACCAGGCCTTGTATCTCCTGATCAGGAGTGAAATTTTCCCAGTGACAGCATCAGCTCCCACATGGCCGGCACGTGAGATGAGACCACGATGGCTCTCAATACCGACTCCATGCCAACAATGCCTCCATTATGCACTGTCCCTCTTTCAAAAGTTAACTGCCCACCCATTGACCAATCCATTGTTTCTCTTGCAAGGGTCAAGTTCCCACCTGACGCCGTACTCCGTGGCCCTTTACGCCCTGGCTAGCTCTGCACTACTTGTCTGTTGGCAGCGCCAAGAGTGGGGAACGGTCTGGGAGCGATATTCCTCAGACCGAACCTTCAGAGCCCTTCGCAGTCAGGCCCTGCGGTCTCAGGCGTCACGAGTCTCAGTGGAGGGACGGAGGAGGCTTAGAGCCTCGACTGCTTCCCAGGAACCAGGTTTATTGAGGAAAAGGGAGCGGTGGCTGGGAAAGGACTGGGACGGTGAAGGATGAGAGCAGCTGAGCCCCGAGCACCTCCGTGCTTCGGGATTTAAGCGGGGGAGGGTACAAACCAGGGACCAATCAGGGTACAATGCGGGAGGAGTTAAGGGAGGGGTTTACAATACTGGGGACTAATAGGGGTGGGACATAGGCGGAACAGCAGTTAGAGAACCAACCACAAACTGAGCCAGGGGTGAAGGGCATGGAAGGTGCCGGAACAAAGGGTAGGGTTTACAATGATGGACATGGGTTAGGGGCAGGCTGGGGGTGATGGACAGGGAAGGTCTAAGAATAAGGGGAGGGTTTTAGAAAATTGACAAGGGGGGTAAAACCATTACATAACCATGGGGGAATAACAAGACCCTACCAACAAGTTAAACAAACAAAATCAACAAACAGAATGCAACACCCACCCATTAAACAATATGGTTTTCTTTGAGTTTTCTGAAAGAGTCAAAAGGAGGGGAATTTTCCAACTGAGTTAATGTTTCAGAAAACTTTATTTATTTACAATCCTACTCTATAATCCTACTACTACTAAACTCTACTAAACTGCTCAGCAGTCCTACACTAGAATCCTACTACTTGGCAATATTACTCTATAAAACTGCTCGGCAGTCCTACACTACAGTCCTACTGTACACTAGTTATGAAAATAATGTCTTCTGTCATATTTTTCTCATCTTTTTCTTCAGTGAAATGATGAGTGGTGACAGGGTGGATGCTGGCTTGGCTGATGTTACTAATGGATGCTGTCCTCTCAAGGAGTTACTTTACCTTTAAGGGAGTTGGAGTTGCTGGGAACTGCCTGGAGTCTTTTCTCCTGACCAATTATCGGTCATTGCTGAGAACTGACAGCAGTTTAGGCCATTGAAAAGTGGGATCAACTTGTGAACCCTACCTTAAAGTGTAAAAGCAGAGCTCTCTTGGCTCTCTTTGTTTCCTGGATGGGTGGCGGAGCTCCAGGCCTCCCGTTCCCTGCCCAGGCCATGCGGCCGGGCGGGGACTGGGCCGGGCCCAGCGGCTCTCGTCTGGGAGATGGGGGGGACCTGCGGAAGGTTTTCCCCGGGCCCGGGCCGAGCCGATCTCTGGCTCGGCTGCAGGTTTTGCTGTAACTAAATTCACTAGAAACTGCCGAGTGAAGAAAGAGAGAGGCTCTGGACTTGCAACAGGCTGGAGCAGCGACTACACTCTCCAGAGCAGCTATGAAGAACTTTCCATCGCAGACGGCTCTAGCTCCTGTTTGGCAGAGATCACCAAACCATCTACAAAAGCCTGGGCAAGATTTTAACTCTTTCATTACCCAGATGAGACTTATGGATTAATCTTTTTATCCAGAGAGAGAGATAGAGAATGATCAACATGAAAAGAGACTTCATAAACTACCAGTGACAGGAAAGAAAAGAAGCTTCAGAAGAGGTAGAGAATTAAGAAGATGCTTTAATTAAGCTGAAATATCTTTCTGTTAAAACTATGGAGATGGACAATGAAGTCCTGAAAAGAACTCCTTTAATTCATGATACAGTATGTAGGGAGGAATAAAGTGTTCAAGTGTAAATTTGAGTAAAAAGTAGAGTAATTATGGTATAGTGAAGTGCTGGGAGATTTGAAGCCTTGAGAGGCAATGAGAAAACTGTTTTCTAGTGAAGCTCACAGAAACAGATGAAGAAGACTTTTTTGCCTTTGAATAACTTATCCTTAAAAATGCCATCCCTAGACTCATGGCCCATACACACTTCAGAGTGACATGAAAATGGGAGGAGTGGGCTCTGATAACAGCAGCTCTGGGCAGCTAACATTAGGGCAATGGAAAACTATAACAAAAATAGTAAAATAGTTTTCTTGTGAGAAACTCCATAAATTAACAGGAAGAAACTTCTGTTTCCCTACAAAGACTGGTGAAAATACTGTAGCAAGAATTGGGACTGTTTTAACCATCAAAGTTCCAAAGTTTTTGTCTCTGTTGTCATGTGAACAAGGGAATAGTGGGTAGATGGGGATGAAAAGGTTTTTCTGCAAGTTTATTCTGGTGTTCTTATTATTGTAGTTTGTCAATAAACTTTCTTTTTTTTCCCTTTTAAGTTGTTTGCCTGTTTTGCTCTTGTTCTAATCCATAACTCACAGCAAGAAATAAGTAATTTTCTTAGTTATTGGTTTAAAACCACAACATGTCCACAGGAAAAAAAAACAACAAAAAACATTAAACCAAGCTCTGCGCATCAAAGGCTCACTCAGGATTCCTTTGCTTTCTGGAAAGACCCAGAAAGGGGGCAGATGAGACCATCTGCACCTCCATCTTCATGTGCAGTACCTTGCCATCACAGGCAAACCTGGCCCAGAGTCCCACTCATCCGTGAATTCTGGTGTCTAAACTTGATGGGACGTTTTCCCCGCCAGTGCTCTAGAAATGGTGTTTTCTGTCCCTGGGGTTTCTACCTTTCAGGAAACTCCAAAGCCTCACATAGGCCCCTCTCTTTGAAAGACAGGCACTGTGCTAATTTCCACAGGCAGACCGAGCAGTGTCTACCTTTCCATGCCCTGCTCCTCCAGTACTGGATGGCACCTTCCTTCCCAGCAGGGACAGCTGAGTGGCACTGGGTCCTGCAGTTCCCTCTCTGCCACACAACCTGGCAGTAACCCTGGGGCAGTTGCTGTCTGCTTGACCGTGCCAGGCTGAGGATGGGGCAGGGACAAGTCCCACTCAGCTGTCCCTGTTTGCACGGCAGAAACCTCAAAGAGAGGGACAGGGTGACGCTGCACCGGAGCTCCGGCTGGCTCTACGGTGGTCTTTGCACTCCGGCGCAGGCAAACACCAGGAGTGGGGAATCCCTGGGGAGTAGGCTTTTCCCTCAGTGAAACCTCCAGAGTCTTGGGCCACCCCAAGCTCTTTTTTCCCTGCCTCCAATGGGGATCTGCAGTCCCTGCCCAGCAGTGCTCGTTGTGGATTCTCAAGACAGAGGTGATGCTCCAATGCACCTGGCGCAGGTCAGCCTTGGCTCCAAGGAGGCTCCGATGCTCCGAGCTGTCGCGGATGCGGCGGCGAACCCGAGCGGTGCCATTGCTTCGCTGGGAGCCTGAGCGGTGCCCATCGCGCTGCCTCTCCGGACAGGCCGTGCTCTCACCGCCGCCGGGGCTGCGAGCAGCTGCTTTCCACGTGCCTCCGGCTCCGGACCCATCCCCGCAGCAGCGCTCTCCCAAAACGCGCTGACCCGCGCCCATTCTCAGCCCAGCTGCGAGACTCCCCGATCCGGGGATTCCCCGCTTGCCAAGGCGGTTCTCCCCTCCCTCCACGGCCGTCTTCCCTCTCCCAAGGATGCCCTCTCACCCCGGCTCTCCTCCCTCTGCCCTGGACTCTTCCCCTTCTCTCAGGGCTCTCCCCCCGTTCCCGGGATCCTCTCTCTCGGACTCTCCCTCTCTCCCGTGCTCTCGCTCTGCTCTCGGGCTCTTCCCCCTGCCAGAGTCTCTCTTCTGTCGAGCTCTACCCCGTCTCCCTGGGTCTCCCCCTCTATCCCGAGAGCTTCTCCTTCTCTCGGGATCTCCCACTCTTTCCTCTTCCAGGATTCCTCCCCTCTGCCAGCATCTTTCCCCTCTGCTGGTCACTTCTCCCTCTGCCAAGGTCTCTCTCCCCTCTCCCGGGATGCCGCCCGTTCCTGGACCCCCTGGCTGCGGTGGTGCCGTGCTCGGAGCGCAGCGGGGCCGGGCCGGGGCCGCCGGGGCCGCGTCAGCTCCGAGCCGCGGGAGGAGCCGCGACACCGCCCCGGCAGCGGCCCCGCGCAGGCGGAGCGGCCCCGGCTGAGCCACGGGCTGTGCCTGGCCAGGGGCTGCGGGCTGTTGGAGCTCCTCCAGGCTCACTCCGGGCAAAAAGAGCTCCGACCAGTGCTCACTTTGGACCTTCAAGGCTGTCGGATGCCTTGCAGTGAAGCTGGAGGGCCCGGGATATTATGGTCACTTCTTGTCCTCAGCTCAGCTGGAAAATGGTTCCAAGCGTGAGTGCAAGGGATGCGTGTGCATCCAACGGTGTGTGTCTGTGTCCGTGTCTGTGTCTGTGTCCGTGTCCGTGTCCGTGTCCGTGTCCGTGTCTGTGTCTGTGTCCGTGTCCGTGTCTGTCTCTGCCTCTGTGTCCCTGGGTGCTGGAGCTTCATGTGTTCACCCTGTGTAAGAAATGAAGATTCTCTCATCTGTCTCACAACTGTCTCAAGGACAGAGACTGAGACCCTGAATGTCACAAGGCACTTGGTTTAGGGGTTTGGGCCTAGCTGAGATGGATGTTTGCTAAGTGATTGTTTGCAGGTGGTTGCAAGGTACACTGCCCTCGTTCCTGCTGGTGAACAAAGGCTTGCAAGACGTGGTTTGCTCTCTACCCTACCCCTACCCCTGCACAATGGAATTCATCACAATGATCATCAATCTCCTCTGGTTTTGGCCCTATGCCCCTTGCTTTGTAATATCTATAAAATTACACCCCAAACTTACCTTCCTTTGAGATCTCCCCAATGGACAGAAGACCCTGCGTTGATGGATGGCTGAGTGGACCTCGACGTTGGTAGCTATAATCCCCTTACTCTCTTTTCCTTCTGCTTTGCTTTCTCCTCTTTCCCCTCTATCACATATTAGTGCTGATGAGCACTCAATAAAGTGTGTTTCACTGTTTAAGTCCCTGGTTTCCTGATAATCTTTTGTACTCTAAGATCAAATCAGAGAACCACATCAGGAATCCCACCTTGGGGATCGTGACACCCTGGCAGTAAATTCTTGGATATAATGAGTGTAATAAATAGAAATGATTCATGCTAACTAAATTGTTACTATTTAGAAAGTTATTATTAGTAGCAATCAAGGAAATTAGTGTTACAAGGCCGATGTATCCCTTTACAGGTGTTACATGTTAAAATTAAGGTACAGGATGTAGTTTTGAGCTAAGTAATGTTCCAAGACAAAATTGACCTTGAGATGGACAAGGTTGGAACGCCTTTAGGCATGAAGCCTGAAATTATGAAATGTAAGACTAATTAGTGGAACATAATGCTTACTTCCATAACACACCGCTAACTGTGCACACGCAACCTGTAAGGCCATCCAGAGAACAATGAGGATGAGTGTAAGCCTTCATCCAAAAGCCCCCCAAAAGAAGACTGAAGACCCCCTAGCAACAAGTGAGGCATGCGCCGTGAAGAATAGTGACGGAAAATTAGAGAATCGGAAATAGGATGAGATTTGCAGGAAACAATAAGGGATATGTATAAGCATACAGTATATAAGTTTAGTTTGAATTGCTCTGTTTTGTACGTGAGGTAGGGCGGGAAGCCCTCTCCATACCCCGGTCAGTTTTGCTTATGTTTTAATCATACTTAAGTACTGGCAAGCTATATTCATATATGTGTCTATATATATATATAGTGTATCTATATTTTTTTTTTTTCGTTATAAAATTGCTGTTAATTCAACAGACCTAGTTGACTAAATTTCAATTTCATTTATAACAATGAGTATGATCCTGGATTTACCCAGGCTTTTAAGTGAAGAAACCTTGGATCTATTTATCTATGGAGTTCCTAGGAAACAAAGCTACATTTTCAGTGGTGGTTCTATTGTATTTTGATTAGTCTCTGATGGACTTGTGGGTTTATTTGCTGCTGGAGTTGAAAGGAGTTGATCAATAGTTTACTCATGTAAGCATGAATTAACTATTAAGAGTCAGCAAATACTAGTAACAAGCCAAAGAAGCAGGATGCACCTTAGCCTTGTCAACATAAACAGAATGCACCTTAAGAAGAGAAGAGGAGCAGAACCTGTTGAAACTGGCACAGAAACTGCTGATGAAGGACTGTTCATGCTTCAGAAAGAAAAGTGAAAAGTGCAAAGTGAGGGAGACTGCCAGCCTTCATCGGAATGACCCCTGTGGAAGACTCGCAGACTTCCTCAGAGCAATCACCACAGGACACTGCATGGGCGAGTCAGCTATGCTAGTGATATGAATGACTTTCAAGAAGTAACTTGTATAACCAGTCCTATCCCAAGGAATGTAATGAATATGCATGAAATTGAACGATAAACTGTGCTGTGTAAAGTGCTGAGTGTGTGTGTTAGGAGGAGCGACCCCCATGTACCCGGCGCCGAATAAAGCCAATCCCTACCTCACTGAGTCAGTGTCTGAGGTGACTCTTAGCTCAGCATTGGAGCAAATCAGAGCAGTTGCTGAATAGGAATCATTTTGAGTAGCGTGCTATAAAAAAATAATACTGAGAGGGTGAGCATCTTTTGTTCCCAAACAGCAGTGGCTTTCCAAAATAAATATATTGGATAAATTAAATCTATGCTTTGCAGTTTAGTTTAGTTTTGTTTTGAGACTTTTCTTTCCCAATGGTTTATGAATAGCTAGCATAGAGTTTTGAATAGGAGACTGTCATTGTGCTGCTTTAAAATAGAGAAGATTCCATGAAATAATGGAAGCTGGAGTTTTTCTTGTAGTAGCATAAAAATGGATTTAGTGATGTAGTCAGTCACTTTTGTGTATAAATATCCAGTTAATATAGCATTAAGAAAGACGTATTGTAGGTGTAGGCAATCCATTACTAAAAAGATTTTCTGTGTCCTGAAGTTGGTGCATCAAGGATCTCTATTTATTTCTTGCTTCTAATTTTTACTGTTTTCAATTTGGGTTGCTTTTCTTACTGTTTTATTTGAGTCTCAACGTTTCAGTGATCTTGTCTTTATGTTGCAGGCTGTAGTAAAGCTGAGCCACTGCTATCAGGATTGAATTGCTGTGAATGGTGGTATGAAAATGCTTAAGGGCAGTCTCTGACACAAAGAGCTGCACTGTTTGCTGCTCTAAGTCCCATACTTAAATGTATGTGTGAAATGTTAATGTATGATGTTGTTCTGCCTTTGCAGTATGTGCTTCTAAACCAATTAAATTTTCCTTCCCGGATGCAGTTTTATTTTGTTGATGGTGACAGTGTTGATTTCAAGTTCATGTCGTGTTACTGAGTTCATCTTAAGAAACTAACATTCATGTCTGATGTATATCCTAGTCTAGATGAAGAAAAGAGAACTGTCCTTTGCTTTTTGAGATGTTCTTTTTTGGTGAAATGTATCTGCCTGTTTGACTTGTGGAGCTTGGCTGGAGCTGATTCAAAGGTATATATTCATCTTCCCATCAGGGCTGGACTATAATGCTGAATCTGTCCTTAGCAAAAGGGTAACCAAACGAGGGCTGAAGGCTGGAATTCCACAGAAAAAGCAAAGAAAGGTATTTTGTGAGGGTTGAGAGGAAGAACAACCATCTGTAAAGTCCCAAGCTACTTGCTAAAAGGGCATTTTGAAAGGGATTATGTTAAAATGGTTCTTGTACTCTGGGTTAAATGCATGGGAGAAAAAACAAAAATAGATTCTTGAGGGGTCCAAACAACTTTACTGGAAAACTTTAGAAAATCAGTGAGCTTTGGCAAAAGGTTTGGTACAGCATCCAATCAACATAAAACACTTCTCAGAGCATTGACTTGACCCATTCCACTTCACAAACTTCAAATTTGTTTGATGTTAAACTACTCAAAATGATGTTACTCCAAGAAGAGGAATTAGAAGAAGAAAAAGAGAGAAAAGATACATAAAAGCACGCATAAAGATACAAACTCCTGAGTTCCAGTGGTGTTCAGATAGATACTTCAAGATGAAAGTAGTACCAGGACATGTGGCCTCATGCTGAGCCTTAAACATCCTTCAGCCTCCATGGGCCTACCCCCCAGGTGGGACTTCTGGTCATTTGGCCACACAGAAGCTGGGTCAGGGGCTCCAGGGGTGGAGAGCGGAGCATTTCCTCTAGTGTGTCAGTACTTGGCAGCTCAGCCAGGCTGGGATACAGGCCCTTTGGCAAATGTGAGGTAGTTCACTGCCTTGCCCGGGGAAGGCCTGACCTTTTCCCCTCCACACGCGTGTCCCAGAAGCTCTCAAGACATCGATCTTTCCAGTCTCTGACACCAGCACAGGAAATTCTGCAGGGATAAATCTGCTCTGGTTTCCAGTGGGCAAGTTCTCCGAATAGAAGATCTTCTTGTAGGCACTTCCAGTTCGTATTCATTAGAAGTGAAGCAATGAGTACTGTAATAAAGAATTGGGTGAATAAAAATTCGGAAGAAAAGGTTTAAATAAAGTATGTGTAATTATAACTAATGAAAATATGGAATAAGGAATTCTCCTCCAGGTCGAGGTAGAATTCCTTTTCCAAAGTCACGGATTGCAAAAGAACCCCCCCCAGATAACAAACCTCAGCAGGCTCATCAACTCGGAGGAAAGGACAGGACAAAGACCATCATAGAAACAAAAGAACTAGCCTGAAAGTCTACCTCCGGACAAAGGCAACGCCCGGCCGATTTCGGCCCGGAGACCATCAAGCAAGACAAAAGGGACGAGCCTCAGGAAAATGGTCGTTGCCAGAATTGAACACCACACCCGCCAAACCTATGCTAAAGAAACTCAATCAAGAAGGACAAAGAAGAGACTACTCCTCCGAGATATCCATCAGCACTAGCCCGGATCCCTCGACTCTGCTGTGATGAAATATGTTAAAATACATACAGACTCACTTTGCATTTGAGGAGACTCTGCCCGGACACTTACTGACTCAATGTTCTAGGCCAGGAAATCCATTCACCCGACAATCAGGGACACTTGGTGAATGGAAACTGGTTGGAATTCTAGCCTGGGGACATAAAATCCCTATAAAAACCCAGGCCAAAGAACCCTCAGACGTGGATTTGGGAACACCTATACCTTGCGTATAGACCCTGTCCACCCAGCGCTGCGCTGTCCATTTATTGTGGTTTTTCCTCGCTGTTTTGTTGTTTTATTAATTTATAATAAATTTATCTTTTTAATCTTTAATCTGCCGTTGAATTTATAACAGTACTATGACCAGGACTAGAGGGGTTCTGTGTCCACCTGAGTGGAGGAAAGGGACATTCAGCTCTCTTGGACTGTGTGGATTGATGGCCTGGCACTTTGGACCCACAAGAGCAGGTGGCTTTGGTCAACAGCAGTGCAAAATGTACCCTGATGCCACAGAGCTGTCTAGGGGCAGAATCCATCTCTGTTCCTGGGGTGACAGGGAATCCCAAAAGATTGGGATGCTTGCCTGCACTGCAAGCTGAAGAGAGCCTTCAGCTCAAACAGCCACAAATGATAAAACGCCACTGGCGCAGAGGCCCTGTGTATCCTCGGCATAGAGTACTTCAGGAGACGATGTTTCAAGGACCCAGAAGGGCATCGTTGGGCTTTTGGGATAGCTGCTGTGGAGACAGAGGAAATTAGAGAGCTGGTCCCTGGTGCCTCAGGGGACCCTTCTGCTGTGGGGCTGCTGAGGGTCAAAGAACAACAGGTACCAATGGCTACCACAAGAGTGCATTGTCAAAAGTACTACCTCAGCTGGGACTGTGTGACCCCCATCCATGAGATGGTTTGTGAACTGGAGAACCCAGGAGTGGTCAGCAAGACTTGCGAGCCTTTGCAGTCCCATATGGCCTGTGAATAAGTCTAAGGGAGAGTGGAGACTGACAGTGGAGTATCATGGCCTGAATGAAGTCACACCATGTGACGGATTGGCATTTAAGAAAAAAAGTAGAAAACACCCACAGAAGTTAAGGCTGCTGGAGGCTGATGGGAGTATTTTTCTCCTGGCCGATAGCTGGCCATTTCTGAGAATTGACAGTAGTTTTGATCATTGAAAAGTGAGATCAACCTGTGAACACCACCCTTTAAAACCTAAGCCTGAGAATTTCTGTTCTCTTTGTTTCCGGCTGTGAAAGGTAACAGGGCTCTGGTTCAGCCTCCTCCCCCCCAGGCGGGACAAGGCCGCGGGGGGAGCGGGGCTGGCCGGAGTTGTGCGGTTCCCAGGGGGGGATGGAGACTGTGAAGACAGGAGCCCCTTCTCAGAGGGGCTGAACCCCTTGCAGGGCTCGCTGAGCCTTGTACAGGGGGGCTGCCGGGCCAGGCCGGATCCTGGCTCAGCTGCAGTTTCTGCCACTGCTGAGTTTCACCAGAGACTGCTGAGGAAGGGGAGGGAAAGTCATCAGCCTGCAGCATGCTGAGATGCTGACCACACTCCCCCAGAGCAGCCACTGAAAATTCTCCATCACAAACAGCCGCAGCCTCTGCCCAACAGAGATCAGGTAGCCACCCACAAGGCTTGAGCCAGATTTTAACCCTTTTATTACCCAGATGGGACCTGCAGATTTAATCCTTTTCCAGAGAGAGGAAAGTGAGAGTGATTCACATGTAAAGAGACAACATAAACCATCCAAGTCAGTAAAAGAAAGGATCAAGCCTCAGATGGGAAGAGAATGAGGAGATGCACTAATAAGCAGAAATATTCTTTTGTTAAGGTTATGGAGATGGACAATAATGTAGTGAAAAAAACTCCTTTAATTCATGAAAGAGTATTTCAAAGGGGTATGAAGTATTTCAAAGCATAGATCTGAGCAAAAGTAATCCATTGATGAAGCTGAGCAGATGGTGAAGTAGTTGTGATCTCATGAAATGCTGGAACAGAGAAAGAGAAGTGAGAGTTGCCGAAGACTTGTGGCCCCCAAGAGGAAAAAGAGAAAACTTCTGTTTCCAGAGAGGCTCACAGAGACAGATGAAGAGAACCTTTGCCTTTGAATGACTCATCCTTAAAATGACATCCCTTGAGTTCATGGCCCATGAACACACCTCTGAGTGGTGTCAATTGGGAGAAGAACCTGATGGCAGAGTTTCCGTATGGCTGGCATCAGAAGAATAGAAAGTCATGAGAAAAGAAAGTCATGTTTTCTTGTCAAGAACTCTCCATAGAATGACAGAAGAGAACTTCTTTTTCTCTACGAAGACTGATGAAAAGGATACTATGTACTATGTAGTTGTGACTGCTTTAACCACCAAGTTTTGTCTCTAAGTTGTCAGTTGGACAAAAAAAAGTTGAGTGGTGGGGAAGAAGTTTTTTTTATTCTGGTTTCTTATTCTTGTAGTTTTGTTAATAAATTTTCTTTATTCCTTTTAAGTGTGTTTTGCCCATCCCCTAATCCATATCTCACAGCAAGAAATAAGTAAGTTTTTTAGTCTTTTTTTTTTTAGCTTGTGCTTTAAAACCACAACACACCATCACCGAGTGCTGCCATGCTGGGCGTGCACAAAGTTCAGTGTAAACTGGAGTCCACAGCACCATAGACATAACTGGTACATGTTTCTCCATTACTTCATCAGGTGAGTGCAGGTGCAGTTTGCAGGTGCACAGGAATCCAGTATAGCCCCGGGGCTGGAAACACAGCCCCAGTATTTATCATGACACTGGAAAAGGGTGAGGCTCTAGAACATTTGCAGTACATCCACAACATCATTGTATGAGTCAGCACAGAAGGGCAAGTTTTTGGAAAGGAGAGAAGATAATCCAGATCCTCCTGAAAGCTGGTTTTGTCATAAAACAAAGTAAGGTCAAGGGAGCTTCCCAGGAAATTCATCTTCTGGGAGTAAAATATCAAGATGGATATCATGCGATTCCAATGAATTCAGTCAACAAAATAGCAGATCTGTCCCCACTGACTGAGCAAGAGGGAAGTTTCCTAGGCCCCCTGGGTTTTTGGAGAATGCATATTGCAGAGTAGAGTCAGATGTGACTTAGAGGAATAATTTTAAGTGGGGTCCTAAACAAATTAAACTGTTTATGCAGTAGCCCTTGGGGTAGTCAATACAGGACAAAATGTGAAAAATCTGGTGGATTTATGTTGGGGTGGGTAAAAACCTTGACTGAAGGCCATGTAGTTGTGGAGAGTAAAGTATCACCCACATTGCCCCCTGTTTAGTTTTATGTAAATGTTGCTTTGTTATCACTGGTTAAGATTTGGTGCATTATTTTACATATTCCTAATCCTCAGCTTTTTTTGGTCCCTTTCCCTCAGATGCCGCCCCTACCTTGGTTTATATAAGTTACTGTGTTACCCTGTCCCTCGACTCTTGTGTGCATCCCCATATGTGTTTGGATTATGTGTTTGTTATTTTGCTTATTAAAGATCTTTTTTTTTGTGGTCACACAATCATACCCATCCCTATTTATTTTCTCCACCCTCTGCCCTGAAAAGGTTTGTTGCAGCCACCCGTGCTGCAAGAGACTGACCCTGCATGGACCCTGTCCAGGCACCCAGCAAAGCCACTCTATCACTCCCCTCTGCCAAGTGGGTAGGTAAGAGAAAATATAGAGGCAGGCTGAGGGCATGGTCCTGTGGCAGGACCAGCTGCCCCTGATGCCTGCTGTGCCTATGGCTTCTGCTGCTCTGTGGGTGTGCAGCTGCAGCAGGAAGCTGTGGGAAGAGATGCTGCTGCCATGGCCATATGGCTCTGGGACCCCATGGCTGTGCCCCCCAGTGCCTGAGTGCCGCCCACAGCAGTACCCAGAGATTTTCTGAGGGAAATCACAATTTATTTCCTTCTCCTTGAAAAAGGTTTGCAAGAGCCCAGCTAGAGCTACTGGTGGAGCAGCCTCTGGCAGGCCTGGGGAGAGTTCTAGGGCCTGGGCTCCTTCTTCTGTCAGACATGTGGGGGCCCAGTGCACAAGCAGTCCCTACCCTGGGAGCAGATGCAACTGATGCACTGGGCAGGGGGAAGCCTCTGATGCACCAGCTTCCTCCTCCTCATCGGAGCCTGTGGGGCTGCTGTCGGGAGTCCCTTGCTGGGAACTGCTGGAGCTGCAGCTGTTGCTGCTGAAGCTGGAGCTGCAGCTGTTGGAGCTGGAGCTGCAGCTGTTGGAGCTGCAGCTGTTGCTGCTGAAGCTGGAGCTGCAGCTGTTGGAGCTGGAGCTGCAGCTGTTGCTGCTGAAGCTGGAACTCCTAGAGTTGCTGGAGCTGGAGATCCTGGAATTGCTGGAGCTGGAGCTGGAGCTGGAACTGGTGGAGCTGGAGCTGGAGCTGGCCTCAGGGCCATTGTTCCCATCTTCTGTGTGCAGAAGCCTCTGGGCCTCCTCACGGTGCTGGCCTATTATGATGCTGATGACATCATGGACCAGTGGTGCTGTGTGTTCCTCGAGGAGAGGCTGCAGCACCTCAACCAGAACCCCAGCATTTGGCCCGTGGATGCAAAGGCCATGCAAGATGCTGCTCTCTATGGCATCTACCACCCACCACCAGCCCTGGTATATTCCTGCCAGCCTCTCATGCAGCCAGGGCCGCACAGAGTCCAGAAGATGCTGTTGTTGACGGAAAGTTTCTGCCCAGACCTCAGGCAGGACACTCCCCGCAAACTCCAGCCCTGAACCTTCCTGCTCTGCTGGAGACACTGTCCCCTGTGGAGAAGATGAAGGGGACACCACAGGAGGATGGGAGCTGTTCTCATCCAGAGAGCCAGGAGCTCTCTCTGCCTGGCTGCTGCCATCTGGCAGCTCCTCAGGGACTGTGATGGGTATCTCCAGATAGTCATCTTCTCCATGATCAGAAAATCGCACAGTCACTATTGCTCCTCTGCAGAGTGGGCACACTGGATTTCTCTGTGTCCACTGCAGGATACAGCCCAGACAAAACTGGTGGTGACAGGGCAAAGTAGAAGCCACATCCTTAAAAGTGTCCTGGCAGATGGGGCAGTTGCTGTCAGTCTCTGTGGACATTTTTGTGCTCTTCAGCACGCTGTGGAGAGATAAGGATCAGCGGCTGTTTTCCCCCACTGCTGCCACCTCCTGCAGGAGGGAGAGGCCATGGTCATCAGCTGTTCTGGGGCAGGGAGGATGAAATGGCCAGGCTCCTGGGGAAGGCCACCCTCCCAGCTCTCTGAGTCCTGTCATGCACCCCACAGCCGCCCTGGTGGGACATTTTCCTGCACAGCTTACCCTCAGTGCTGCATCTGCAGTGCTTGGCTGCCTGAAGCAGGCAGGGCAGGGAAAACAGGAGTGATGGCTCTGAGGCTGGCACCAAGATGGGCCAGTAACAGGCACCACCCAGCACTAGAGAAGCCTGGCTTGATCCTCCAGTCCTCACAATGTTGCTTGGATTGAGTTCAGGCTGCAGCCAGACTGGCCCAAGCTCTGCCAACTGAGTAGAAGCAGTGAGGAACACAAGGTCGTCATCCATTCCTTCTGTGATGTCACAGTCCACTGCTTGGTGACATCAGCCTCCACTCACCAGTGACAGCAAAACCTTTCACCTTCTGGTCACCCCAGGATAAGCAGTGAGGGGAGTAAGGTCACAACCCATTGCTCAGGGATGTCACAGTCCACAGGTTGGCCACATCAGCCTCCTCCACCTGGTGCTGTCACAGCAGACCTTCCATCCCTGTAGGTACATGGCATCAGAGAGAAAAAAAGGAATATAATTTCTTATTTCCAGCTTCTACCTTCCCATTTTGCTCCCCGCTTGGTCACCTGCACCTTGTGTCTGTGGCTGGGTGTCTCATCATGCTTTTAAAGTTCTCCCTGTGATACACTGACAGGGCACAGGGAAATAATTCAAAGCAGTGCCAGGAGGCATTAGTGAAATTGGCCAAATAGAAACTTTCTAACACAGTTTTGATTATTGGAAAACAGGCATTCTTTATTACACTGTGCTGGTCACTCAGAGGATCCCTCCTCTAATTGAGTGCCCCGAGTGTCAGGTGAACAGAGTTTTTATCGTACACACTGATTACATGTTCATTCGCTATCCCTTCTTACTTTGATGTATATTTATTACTTTATTTTACAAATTTGCACCCATTATTGGAAGTCCTTACAGTTCTTGGGGTTCCGTCTTCAATATCCAGTGTACTTTTTAGGTGGCTGTCCCTCGGCCCTCACTTTTGAGTAAGCACAATATCATTTTTTGCACAATAACTTCTGCTTTGTCAGCCTTGCAGAGCTGAGCTGGCATCCTGCTTTTGTTTTGCATGACTTCTGTTTGCCTAAGTTACATCCTTCATCCACTTCTTCAAGGCTGTGCTGCTCTGTTCTGTGGTCCTTACCAAGTCCCCCCTTTTCTTGAGATGAAGTTCCTTGTGGGAACTAGTTTCTTAATACTTCTATTTCATTTTACAGCATAAGGCCTTATAACAGGTATAGACTGCTATTTTAACAAAGTCCAGGTGTGTAAAGTTTGGTCCAGATTTCTTCAAATCCCCAGGAGATGTCATCTTGAGCTAAGGAGTTTTGGCTCTTTTGATTCTGGACTAATGTATCCACGATTTTGCGCTGTCCATTTCAATGCAGTAAGAGTTGGCAACAGAAGTTGGAAAGGTCCTATTTTGGCTGTAGCAGAGCAGTTCCCCAGTCTTTCAAGCACACCCAAGCTCCTGGCTGGAACTTGTTCCCTGGTATATCCAGTCCTGTTGATCTGGTATCTTTGGGTGACTTTACTTTTAAGATAGCTTTGGGAGCTGGGGGGAAGTTGAAGCTGCTGGAGGCTGATGGGACTTTTTTCTCCTGACCAATTGCTAGCCATTTCTGAGAACTCCCAGTGATTCTGACCATTGAAAAGTGAGATCAACTTGTGAATACCTATCATAAGGCTTAAGACTGGGAATTTCTCTTTCGGTTTCCAGCTTTTGAACAGGTAACAATGCTCTGGCTCGGCCTCATCCCCCCCCAACCAGGCCAGCTAAGGCCGCGGAGGGTGGGGGGAAGGAGAAGAGCGGAGGCGGCCGGCCTGACTTGGTTTGCAGTTTGTGCCACTGAACTGAAACCTGACTCCATGAACATCTGCAGCTTTCCAAGACTTGAACTCTTTTACTACCTGGATGAGACTTACAGATTAACCCTTTTTTCCCAGAGAGAGGGGTAGAGAGAGAGAGAGAGAGGGATAATCAACATGAAGAAGACATGATAAAACCATCAAAGTCAGTGAAGAAAAGAACTAAGTTTTAGATGAGGAAGAGAGAATAAGGAGATGCTTTAATAAGCTGAAATATTTTTCTGTTAAAGCTATGGAGATGGACAATAGTGTTCTGAAAAAAAAAACAAACTTCTTTAATTTATGACAGAGTATATTGTGGGGAATAGAGTGTTTCAAAGTGTGGATTTTGAGCAAAAGGTGGAGTAGTTGTGATACAGTGAGGTGCTGGAACAGAGGGGAGAAGTAATAGTTGAAGATTCGGGGCCATTAAGTATTGCCTTCAGCGAGGTAGAGGAACCTGGTTCAGGAACGGCACGGTGACCAACCCCAGGTCACTCAGTCCATTTGCACACAACACCAATGTCATGAATGGCAAAAATGGCATTTATTGGTGAAGAATTTGACACTTTAAAACCTAGGTTCACAGTGTCACTCCCATCTGGTTTCATCACAGCTAGGTGCTATTGCCTAATTACGAGGGTCATTACCGTAAACGATGGAGGAGGGGGTTAACTATCTTTCTGTTACATCCCGATATCTTTTGACCGCCGGGCCCTAGCTGCCCATAGTTAAGAGGCAAAGAAAAATCTTCTGTTTCCAGGGAGGCTTACAGAGACAGCTGAAGAGAACTTTTGCCTTTGAATAACTCATCCTTAAAAATAACATCCCTAGACTCATTTAACCCATAACACATCTCAAAGTGATGTGAAATAAGAAGAGACAACTGATAGCAAAATTTTTCCGGGCAGCTGGCATCAGAGAAATAGAAAGCTATAACAGAAGCAGTTTTCTTGTGAGAAACTCCATAAATTAGCAAAAGAAGACTTCTGTTTCTCTACAAAGACTGATGAAAAGACCATGGCAAGAATTGAGACTGTTATAAACACCGAAGTTTTTCGTCTCTATGTTGTCATGTAAACAAGAGAATGGCTAGGTAGTGAGGGAGAAAAGAGTTGTTCTGGAAGTTTTATTCTGGTTTCTTATTCTTGTAGTTTTTGTTAATAAACTTCCTTTATTCATTTTAAGTTTTAAGCCTGTTTTGCTCTTGTTCTAATCCATATCTCACAACAAAAAAATAAGTAAGTTTTCTAGTGATTTTTTAGTTGCTGCTTCAAAACCATGACATCTGGAGATCACCACTCCTAAGAGAAATGAGGTAATTATTCAGATCAACCTCTCCTTATATGTGTGTGTTTCCTGAAATGTGTGGTACTTGGTAGGGTTGATCATACTGCAGCCCATAGGGGCTGATTTTGCTGGTGTCCCATGGTTGAATTCTAATTTGAAGTAGAGCAACAGGTAAAGCTTGGACCCGTGCCGAGGAGGTTTCCTAACATATTTTGCCTGACTGCAGTTTGATTGTATGATTCATTCTTTCCACTTTGCCACTAGCTTGGGGCCTATAGTGAGCATGAAGATCCCAAGCTATTCCCAAGGCTTTCCTAACCTCTTTTAGCCCTTCTGCAATAGTGGGAACCTCTCTTTGATGACATTCCCAAAGGTACCCCAATTTAGGTATTACTTGGTTCAACAGTATTTTAGCCACTTCCCTAGAGTGGTTGGTGTGACAAGGGAAGTCTTCTGGCCAGCCAGAAAAGGTATCCACCAGAACTAGGATGGATTTATACCTCCATGTTCTGGGAAATCCAGTAAAATCCGTCTGCCACTATTCACTTGGAACACCTCCAGATTTTATGGCTCTTAGCACTGCATAGTGAACATTAGGCTTGTTTCTATTACAAACTATACATTTTTTGAGTCTTGATTGTACAATCTGAGCCATTTCAGACCCAATTATAGATTTTTTGCAAATTTTTCAGAAGTTTTTCAATACTCCAGTGAATCGCTTTATGTTTGCAATTTGCTATTTCACACAAGAGTGACCCTAGGACTACTCTTTGCCCAGTTAGGATGACTGCCAATCTTATGGATCAAACCTTGCTTCTACACTTTCAATTCTTTGACAATCCCTAGCACTATACTCTGTTTTTTCTACTGGGAGAGGTATCTCTGACAAGAGTGTTAAAACTTTGTTTTCTAACATGTCTTTTTCTGCAGCCTCATTGGGCTAAATATTTCCCCAGTTCCAGTTTGGTCTTATCTACTTGGTGTGCTCTGCAATGTCTGATGGCACCTTCCACTGGTTTCTTGATACTTTCAAGTTGAGCCAAGATTTGTTTTCTGTTTTTGATGGATGTGCCTTGAGATGTCAAAAGGTCCCTTTCTTTCCAGAAGTCCCATTTGCATGTACCACTCCAAAGCTTTATTTTGGGTCAGTTCAATTGTTAACTCATTTTCCTTTACCCAATTGCAAAGCTCAAGAGATTGGAATTAGTTCTACTTTCTGGGCAGAAACATCAGAGGGGAATGCCCCCAGTTTGATTCCCAACCTCGTGTTGTGGAGTCACTGCATATCCAGGTAGCTGGAAAGGAAGATTGAGGACATGGTCCTGTGTCAGCAGCTGCTCCTGCTGCCCACTCTGGCTTTGGCATTTGCTATGCTGCAGGTATGCAGGTGCAGCAGGATTTCCTGGGGGAAGTGGTAGCGCTGCTGACACGGCCCTGAGAGTCCAGGGGCCCATGGCTGTGCCCCCCAGCACAGGGGGTGAGCCACGGAGGGGCAGAAGGGGAAGGGCATTAGAAGGGAGAGAAAGCAGTGTCCAGGGGCTGTGTGAGGGAAATAACAATTTATGTCCTTTTGGTTGAACGAAGAGTTCCAAGAGCCCTGCTAGAGCTGCTGGTGGATTGGCCTCTTGCAGGGCTGGGGAGAGCCCTGGGGCTAAGGTGCCTTGTCCTTTTGAGGCACCAGGTCCACCTGGGCAAGTGGCCCCTGTTCCAGCCAGGAGCAGAGGTGCTGTTCCTTCTGCCCTGGGCAGAAGGACCTGCCACTGTCAGCCCCAATTGCCACAGGTCCTCCTGATGCTGGTCCTGCCCTGCAGGGATGGGCACAGGTGGGGAGTGGCTGTGAAACCCAGGGCAGGGGGTTTAACATGAACTGCTCTCAATGAGTTGTCTGGAAGTGAGAGTTTTCCTTTTTCTGCCAACCAAGGCTGTCAGTGTTTCTGTGTTTGTATTAATCAGAAAGATAAGAGTATAGCTTTGTGGTTTAATGGTGATCAAAGTGGTGTCTGAATTCAATTGATTTAAATTTTTCTTTTTTTTTTTCAATGGCATTTTGTCCATGAAAAGTCTGCAAAACACGCACATCTTTTTGGAAGTGCTCAGAACCCACTGTCTGTGTCCTCAATACTAGCTGAGTGACCCTTCAGAACCTTGAACTGACTAAGCAAAGGCATGAACTCTTTTGTCTTTGTTTAAAGGAAGAAAAATACCAAACCTGGAAAATCTGATTTATTCAAGAAAGTATAACTCTGTTCATCATTCATTCAGACACCTGTGAAGCCAGGCCAATAATGCTCTCTTCAATGATTTAACGCAGCTGATTGACATAAAATCACTTGGAATTTTGGCCTCAACTGTCAATGGTATTTTGAATATGAGAAAGTCCATTTGGGGGAGGAACAGAATGCATTTGGACCATTCAATTTTTAAATTTTATTTTCAACACACAGATCCTCTCATTTTTCCTTCTTTAGCCTTAAGCATTAAAGTCAATCATCTGCAGCTTAAATGTAACTGTTTCTGCTTTTTTGCTTAATTTTTTTTTTTTTTTTTATGAGCTGAAAATATTCAATTGTAATTTGCTTTATAGAATTGTCAGTGTGGGACTGGAAAAAGACCACAGGACATTTCTCCCACCATAGATTTTTAAATATTTTAAAATATTTTAAAATCTTATTATAAAGATTATTTGGCAATATTTAATTTTTGCTTTCTTTGTAACTTTATTAAGTCTGCACTTTAAAACAAGCGCTACCTAGCAGGCTTTCAGTTCAATTACAGCAGCTGCTTTTCAGCTGGCTAATTTTCCTGTAGGACTAGACAAGGAAAGTAATCATTTGTGTAATAAATGGAATTGATTTGTGCTAACTAACTTGTAACTATTTGGAAAGTTCCTATTAGAAGCAATCAAAAGAATCAGTGTTACAAGGCAGATGTACCCCTTGACAGATGTTACAGATTAAAATTGAGATACAAGATGTAGTTTGGAAGATAAGTGATGTCCCAAGATGAAAACAACCTTGAAATAGACAAAATTAGAACAACTTTAGGCATTGGGCCTAAAAATCATTAAATATAAGACTAATTACGAGACTTACATAACATAACGCTTGGTACACACATGTAAACCTGTAAGGTTATCCAAAGGACAACGAGGAAGAGGAGAAGCCTTCGCCAAAATACCCCAAAAGAAGACTGAAGACCCCCTAACACCAAGTGAGGCATGAGCCATGAAGAAAAATGATGTGAAATCAGAAAAATGAGAAATAGGAGGAAACTTAGGGGAAACATTAATGAATATGTACGAGCATACAGTATGTAAGTTTAGCTTGAAGTGCTTTGTTTTGTACGTGAGGCAGGGTAAGAAACCCCCTCCGTACCCCGGTCAGTTTTGTACGTGAGGTGGGATGAGAAGCCCTCCCCGTACCCCGGTCGGTTTTGCTTATGCTTTAATCATACTTAATACTTACTGGCAAATTATATATATAAATTGTATTTTTTATTTAATTGTTTTCTTTTATTAAACGGTATTCTTTTATATCAAATTACTATTTAATTTACTAAATTCTATTCATTTTTATTTAAACTGGTGTTAACTCAAGGGACCTGGTTGTCTGAAATTCTAATTTCATTTATAGCACTTGGGAAATTGAGTTTTCCACATTGTTGCAGAGTAGGAATGGTATTCCCCAGTTTAGTGCTCACACTGAACCACCTCAGACCATGTGACACTCACTGACTTCCCCACCACTTTCCCTGTGGCAGGATGGAGAGGAGAAAACAAATAATTACAGATCATGGGTTGAGATAAGAACAAATTACTAGAAACAACAGTGAAACAAGAACACAAACAGTAACAACAACACTAAAAACAGAGTGTACAAGAGGTGAATGAGTCACATACGACCACAAAGGACTTGACATGCCCCATGACTTACAGCACACTGGCCAAGGAAGAACAAATCCCTTCCATTTCCCCCTGCCATGTGGGAGGTGGCATGCAATTACCCCAAGGTCCTGGCCATGCTCCTCCTGGCTGCTACAAAAGTTATCCCTGTCCTGGCTGGATCCAGGACACAGGATCTGCCCTGCGGGTCCTGGCTCCTGCTCTGGATGAGAGCCCCCACGGCATCTGTCCCGGTAAAAGGGACTTGAGGACAACCTCTCACTCACTGACATTCCCCCTCTGCCCCTGCCCCAGCTGCCTTTTTGCCTCCACCCCCTTTTATTGCTGCAGCAGTGCTTAGGAGTACTTAAAATGCTCCTTTCCAGTTTTATTTAAGTGCCTTGTTGCTTTACATTCTGACACAGACACAGTTTCCAGGTTGATGAGATGTACCTGAGCATGCAGATTCATCAGGGATGGTCAAACCAGAAACCTGTGCAAAGATGAGAGCACTTGTCCCAGAGATAATAGACATGGTCTTAAATTTTCATTTCCTATCATATTATTTTCTCCAGAAAGGATTGCAACTTGGTGAGGTCTTCCATAGAGCACTTCATTTAGGCTGACTTTTTCTTTAGAAGCCATGTGAATTGTGATTCTCAGAAGGGCAAGGGGAAGTGCTTGTGGCCAGTGAGTTTTCCTGACCAATTTTACTCCTTTGTCTTTTTAGACTCTGATTTGGTCTCTCAACCTGGCCACTGGGGTATGACCTCCATGGGCTAAGTAGGTCCCATTGAACTGGGAATGTTTTGCATAGGTTTTGTAGAATTTAAGGCATGAAAAGAGAATCTCTATCTGATGACATTCCAAATGGGATCCCCAACCTGAGTATTATTTCTTGTACTTCTCTAGCTTTGTTGGTGTGGCAAGGAAAATCCTCTGGCCGTGCAGAATACGTGTCTACTAAACCTAATAAATAGCTATATGTCTCTTATTGAGGTAACTCAAGAAAATCTCTTTGGCATTAAGCTCCTGCACTACTTCCCTTTTTTGTGATAGTTACTGGCAGTCTTCTGTAAAACTGTGCATTGCTCTGTAAGCAGATTTTACATTTTCTCTCTATACTTGTCACAATCCCTGTCAGCCTAGTGCTAAGTAGCTGCCTTTTCAAATTGTCTACCATGCTTTCAATACCCCAATGAGTTTCTTTATGTTTATCTACTACAATTTATCTCATTGCTTGTGGCACTCTAACTTGTTGGTTTCTTGCTACCCACCACCCTTCAGGATTCAATCAGGCATTAAAAGCTTTTGCCAATTGATTATCTGCATCATGGTATTTTGTGACTGGTTTGGAAAGGTTCACAACTTAGGGAAAAATTGCTTTGTTCTGCCACCTCTCTAGCAGTTTTGTCTCCTACTCAGTAGCTGATGCTGGCTGGTGTTTGGCTGAACTGGTGAGCTTTGCAGTGCATTATTGGTACTTTAGCAGGGAACTGGACACTCCCAAAGCTTTCCATATTTGATTGGAGATCCTGATTCCTTGTAGAAGGATCGAGAAACATAGTAGGATTCATGGCAGTAGGTGTCTTTAGTGCCATGTCTTTAGTTCCAGGAATACTGCCTGTTACTTTAAGATTCTGCTCAGGGATAACCAGTGACCTCCTTTTTGCTCTAAGCCAGACACAAGCAGATGCAGGACAGAAATTGACATTTATTTCCCCATTAATTTTCAGACCTATTCAATCAGTCAGGACCATGGGCCCTCCTACTCTGATGCACACAGGCCATCCCTCAAGTACATTATTCAGTTCTTTTTTGAGAAATATGCTCCTTTCCACTGGTTCTTTCCTGCATTTCTAGTCTTTGAGCTAAAAATGGATCTACTGTGCAAGGTGAAGGCAGTCATGTATGAAGAGTGCCAAGAGTTCAGTCAATTCTGGTAACCCCAGAGCAGAAGTCATGAAATTTAATATATGAAGAGGCTTTTGGACATTCAGGAGTCCAGTGTAAGTCCTCCTTGATTTCCTTTGATGTTTCATACAAAGGCTTTTCCAATAGTCTGTAATTGGGGATCCATAATCAACACCATGCAGTCAATCACAAAAAAGGACACAGTTCTTTTCTAGATCTGGTGTTTGACAATTTGCTTTCTTCTTTTCTGTTCCTCAGACTACCCTGTCCTTGTGTGTGTGGAAGCCAGGAGACCTGACATGGACAGATATGGACATGGTCTTGTAGAAAAACACAAAAAAAAAAAAAAATAGGAAAGACAAGATTTCTTGGGAAATGAGCTTTGGAAAGTAATACAGGACACATTTTCAATTACATGCTTTTGTTCCCTCCCCCTGTAATGACAAGACAAGGGTTTTGGTGCATGGTTTAAATCAGGAATAAGCTTGTGTATGGGGAAAATGCAAATATAAACCCAGTGTAAAATATTTTTCCAGATGTGTCAGTAACTTCAATGGCCACCAGTAGTCAGCACACCTATCAGCCTGTAATTGTGTTCAGGATCAGTGCAGGCTCTTCCATGTCAGTTCCTCCTGCAGGGCACGTGGCTTGCTTTCTTTTAGGAGGCTGGGATGAGGAAGGCTCTGGGGGTTTTTGTCAAGGAGATTATATTTGAGTAAACGTGTACGTGCTCAAAGGCTCACAGACTGATCAGCCCATGGCAGGACTGACCAGTGCTGGGAGGGCTGCACCTTGCTGCCCTGCTTAGAGGTGTTAAGCCGCTCCTTCACCTCGGAGGCAGCCAAGTACAGCACTTTTGTGCAGAAACACTCTGTTAGCCCTGGTTTGCACTGCTGCAGCAACTGGGATGGTTGGAGCACCCCTTTCTGCACTTGGAAACCAGCTGAGTCATTCATGGGACAGGGCTGGGAATTCCCCACATTTGCCCATTTGGAATTCCCTCTGCCCCAAGCGTGTCACATCCCGCTCCTCAGTGACATCCCACCCAGCCTGGAACATGGAACTCCCCGTTTCCAAGGACACGTGGCCATTGTCACCGGCACACAGCAGGCCCGCTCAGACCCTTCCGTGGCTGCAGCGAGAGTGGGGGTGTCACAGTGCTAGGGAGTGTTGCTCCAAATTGCTTGGTTCTAGCACAAGGTGATCAAGAGGCCAATCCACGCACTGAGTGGAGGCAATTCTTTACAGTTCTGTGCAGAAAGGGGGGCTCAGTGATAAATCCACAAAGCCACCGTGACAAGAATCAGAATGTTTTAGTATTTATACTATTTATCAACTAAAGCAATTAGTGTTCTTTGTCTCCAAGTTACCAAGTTCTTCTCATAATCACTATTTCCTCTACTGTTTGATTATGATCCTGTCACTTCTCATGCTAATTAGTCTGCATGTTCTGTCTCTCTGTTCTTTGTGAGAGCTTTCTGGAGTGAGTGGCCATGGTTTGCCCTGCTGCAACTCCCTTTTACCCCACCAGAGCTGATTCAGCACAGTTGCTGCTTTGGCTTTAGTAGTTGGCTCCTTGTCTTGGGGGTTCTGTCAAATGTCCTTGTGCCCATAAGTTCTGCCTTCTTTGTGTCCACCATCAGTGGTACTTTCTTCTGCCCAAGCCTTGCTAAGCTCCCCTAGGTCGGAGATAACTCTTGCCTGTCAAGCCCGACACCTTCAAAAGGCAATTCAGCCAAGAAGTAATTTGCCTTTCCAACACCTGGCCATCACTTAGAGCTTGTTGGCTACTTTCTGTTTCATGGAAATAATCTCCCTTCTTGTTGATGAGCCTTGGAAGCCATAAAGGCCAAAGAGCAAAGAACACCTTTTCTTAACATCAAGTTTACATTTCCCAGATTTTTCAACAGAAGCAGTGGCTGTGTGGGAGCGGGAGCAGCCAAGGCAGAGCCGGATGGCCGAGCAGAGAGCCTGGGCACGATCTACCATGTTCCACAGGGCTCTAATCCACACTGCGCCCCGCAGGGCCCCCAGCACCACTGCCATGCCCGTCAGGGTGACCCAGAGGTCCCAGGACCAACAGGTGAGGGGTGGCTGTCGGGCTCTGGGCGTTTACACCGTGGGGGCTTGGCCGTGGTTTTGGTGTCAGGGGCTGCTGACCCTGCGGGTCCTGCTGTGCAGGGCTGGGGCCCCACTGGTGCTCCAAGGGCCCCTTTGAGGCAGCCGCCCCGCTGGAGGCGATTCACAGGGATGACACCCAGGAGGTGCCAGTGGAAGTCACAGGTTCCCTGATGGAAGTGGCTCTCAAGGATGACATGGAGGAGGTACCAGTGGAAGCTGGAAGTACCCCATGCTGTGACATTCAGTAACCTCATGCGCTGGGCATGGCTTTTGGTCCAAATGCATGGATTTCTCATTGTCCCATGTTTTTAATGGGGTCACTGAAAATGTAAGGATAAATGAAGCCCTTGAACAGGAATTTTTTTTGATATTAGGAGTAGCCATTACTTTATTCCTGGCTCTGGTGCACAGTGGAGAATTTCTGCCACATGCATGCCAATTCCAAAGCTTTTCCACTTATTCATACCTTTTTATCAAACCAAGAAATTACTGTTCATGGCTTCTAAATGACATCATTCTTTTCATTAACTACTTTTCTATTGTATTGGCTTGGATATTGGTGTCACCTTTCTCATTTCAATTAGCCCACATTTTTCAATCTGTTGATTAACTTTTTCCCAGACGAGTTGTTTTGAGCTCTGAGGCAGAAATGTTTTTATTAGTGTTTGTCTCCTGGTTACTCCAACATGTTCTTGGAGGGCTATGAAGCGTAGATTCCAGGTGTCCAGCCTTTTACACCTCAGGCTTTGTTCATTGAAGCTTATCAGGGTTAGTTTTGGAAAACGACAACTTCTGGTGATCTAACAATCCAGTTCTGACAGCTGACTGCCAAAAGGTTCTTAGCTACCTGCTCTCTAAAGTGGGAAATGACAGTGCTTAAGACTGATACAGTACTTATGATTAATATACTGCTTATGATTAATTAAACAATTACTTACAAAGTTAATTAAGATAATTAGGTAGGAAAAAATGCAGGCTAAACAAACAATGAACAACTGCATAAGTAACTCAAGCTCATGTTTTGGTCGCTTACATGATTGGTTTCCCTTCTTCTATAAAATGCACAGATGCTCTTAGAGCATAGTCCTTTGTTAAGCTGATGTAAAAGGATGTGAAGTTCAGGGGACTGACTCCCTGTTCCCCTTCATGTCCTCTCCCTGTCCCAAGCTCTGCCAGTAGTGATGAATGAAACAGAAATATTAATGGAATTGTGTTGAGGCAGCACTTTGTGCAAGTGACATGGTTGAAGGATGAACAGTCTCACAAGCAAAATGTAGAAGGATTTCTAAAAGACTGCTGAATATTGCTTTCACAGATGTTTGCAAGTGATCCTCCTATTTCTTGAAAAGTTCAGGCCAATTTCAGATGAACAGCTTTTTAGCTTCACTGACAGCCAGTTTTGCCTTCAGAATGAAGCCCTTGCATGGCAGTCAGGTGTTTTTGTTAAAAAATATGATTATGCCAAAAGACATTTTAGTGATTTTTAAGCTCCAGTGGAATGCAGCACATTCAGGACTAAGTGATGAGTTCAAGCCAAGCAAGCCTAATTTTGTCACATATGACTAACTTAGGATAAACTGTTTCCATTTTAACATCTATGCAAATAATTGCATCTTGAGCTAAGGAAACGAGCAAGGGTTTCCATGCCTTTTACAAATGAAGTTGATATTTTGCAGTTGAAGTTGTTCTTGGAGCTGACTCCAGAATGGGTTTCCTAAGTTCCAAATAAATCCCAGTGTGGGGTCCTGCCCCAACTTTGTGATCTTTCTGTGAACCACTCTTGCCAGGTTTGTTAGCTGAGCGCTGGCCAGTTCAATTGCACTCAGGCACTTGATTTCAAGGGAAGCTGGTGCCCATAAATTCCAGCAACTGGGAAAGGATGACTTGGTACTTGAATGCTTGGCTGCATTAGAGGCTAAGTGACGGTCGCTCTCTCAGGGCAGTTTTGTAGCCGGCTGCTTTCAGAGGGAGAATTGTGTCAAAGCAGCCCTTTGTAGTTGATAGGAGAGTAAACCTTTCCAAATTCAGCTCTTGTTTAAAATTAAGGGCCTGCTTAATCAGCAGGAATGGAGTGCGGGCTGAACGTTTTACAGAAGATTTCTTTTTCCATTTAGCCAAATACCAGAGAGGCGTCACACACTGGAAGTGCGCAGGTTGTCAAATTGTCTAACCCACTTGGAGGTATGGTTGCTTTTCATATTTTGCTCCATGTCTGTAAGACTTGAAACATGGTAACTCATTTTTGCAGCATATTCTTGAGACAAGGGGGTGTGTTCAGAGATCTCAACTGCAGGTGCTTTGCTCTTAGGTCAGCTTTGCAATCCCTTGTCACAATGGCATTCAGCCGTTGGCCTGTTTTCCCCTGAGGAAGCCTGCTCATTCTTCCTTGTTCCCATGCTGATTGACGGCTTGGAATTTTGAGCATTGAAGTCAAGGGTTGCACCACTGCAAGCACACTGGGCTAAACCATTCACCTTAAAAGGAAATTGAAAGAAAATGACTTTGAGGAAGTTGCATAGAGAATTTCATCAGGTCAATATGCAAAACTTTGCTTGATTTCATTTGTTGTCTTGGTCATTATTAGGTGACTGTTGCCACAATACCCTCTTGGGTTCTTTTCAAGGCAAGTGAAAGGAAAGTCATGATGTCATCTTCCCCATGGATTTTTCATTTCCCACAAAGAAAACACTCCAATGTGCTTAGGTGGTGTCGTTTGTTTTTTATCTGTTGTGAGTGCTGTTTCCCCAAGGAGCCTGGCTCCAGGCACACACAAGGTGGACATTGCCATTGCAGGCACTCAGTGGTGCTGCCTGCAGCAGTGAGCTGAGCCAGGCACAGCCAGCTGCCCTGAGAAAAAGGAGCTCTCACCTGGCTGTGGCTGCAGTCCCCTGCCTGCAGGGATATGCCTGCCACTGGAAGGGCAGCTCTTGCCCTGCTTTAGCTCAGTCTAGAGCATTTTATGGCAGCATCATCCTGGCTTTTTGGAGAGACAAAATTCACCTTTCCAATTTCTCATTGGGGATGTTCCGTTTCACATGTGAATGATGATTTGTGTGATTCTTGGTGGTGATTTACATAGATCCTAAGGGCATATTTAACATTTAGTGACTGGGGTCTGAGGACTGGCAGTGGTGGGACAATCATGGAACTTGGGGCCACTTTTGCTTTGGGCTGGCACAGAGAAACACAGGTGAGACAGAACTGGTTGCTGGTAGGCTACAGGGTGCCTCTGCAGCATGCTCCATGCAGTATCAGTTAGGGAGTGGGATTTGTCACAGAATCAGAGAATGGGCTGAGTTGGAAGGGATCCACATGGATATTTAAGTCCAGCTCTGTCCCCAAGAATTCCATCATCCTTTGAAATCAAGTTTCTTGACTTCTCCCAACCTCCCATTTCACACTTCCTTTACTCTTTTCCTTTCCTTTGGGAAAACAAGCAGATGTCAAAAGAGCTGAACCAAGCACTTCATGTCCTGAACCAGAGGAAAAAAAAAGCAAAGCCCATGAAGCCTGCAGACAGCGAACAAAATCCTTGCACTGCTGTTTATCACCAACCCTACAAGGACAGGGTGATTCACTTACTTGCTCTGAGGGCTTACAAGAAGCCAGAGTTACTCGCTCGTTTGCAGAGAGATGGAATCAAGCAAAAGGACAAGGGTACCCTTGGAAAGATCCTCCATCAGGTGAGATTGTGGAGTTTGTGACGGCAATTTTTCCACAGTACTCCTCTCTTCTTCCTCATTTTCACTTGTTTCCTTCACCCTCTTTCAATTAGAAATTAGAAACTAAGCAGTGGCTTATAGAATGCTCCATACACCTAAGTTCAGTTTGTCCATCAACATAGTCCAGATGCCTCAAGCTGCAAGTCCATGTGAGGAAAAGGAAAGAAAACTTCAAAATATTTGAGGTCTTGGTGTTTTGCTAGAATAGCTGGCAATGAGTAACACTTTGTAGGGTTGATGCTGCTCATGCCTCTTTTAATCCTCTCTCTTTTCCTAGCACTGTTGAACTGTTTCATGCAGTAACTTGACAGGGGTTCCTTGATTTTGTGAAGTGGTTTGTAGTCGTACCTAAAATTTCCTAGGATAAGTTTGAGAGGAGAGACGTTTGGAAAGTGCACAGGGCAGCATTTCCTTTTAACAGAGTTGGTGACCTCTCAATGGTACTTGGCTTCT
Source organism: Cyanistes caeruleus (assembly GCF_971803275.1). Lineage (NCBI taxonomy): Eukaryota > Metazoa > Chordata > Aves > Passeriformes > Paridae > Cyanistes > Cyanistes caeruleus. Next base: position 7,032,815 of record NC_141732.1, on the reverse strand, counting down.
GCTGGGATCTGTGAGGATTGCCTGCCAGGAAAAGGTGTTCCAGGCAAAATCTCCATGATAAAGGTGGTAGCCTAAATTTGAGCACAGGGTTTCTTTCCTGTCATGTAGATTGAGTCTTCATCTTGCTTGGAACAATGTTATTCAGTGCCTTCTCCAGTGCTGCTCTATCTTCTACTGCTATTTCATTAGGATAAACAGTTAGAAGATGCACACCCATGGAAAGATGCAGTAGTTTTGTCCTTCTGTTTTAAATATTCCCTGTTCCCTTCAGCTAAATGTCAAGTAGGAATATTTCTTTTTTAGGTAGGAAAAATTGTTTGGAACATAGTCAAGGCAGGAAAATTCAGCATGGACACAGTTTCAGTTGGTCCCACAGGGACTTTTTAAGAACTTGATTGAAGAATTTCATTCCTTGACATTCTGAAGTTTGTTGCTGTGGTTGCTCAGGGCAGTGGCAGAGTTTTTGCCTGCTGAAGACACAAACTGACAATTTCATGAGAGCCATATTCTACCATCCCAAGTGAGGAAGCCCATTTAGATTTCAAATAGATAAGAAAAATTTCACAGCTCAGCTCCTTAGAAGGTAGAGGGTGAAAACATTTCCTCCTGTTCCACTGCAATGTTTAAGATTGCTTTGGAGGTAATGTCCTGTAGGAGGTGTGAACTGCCTCAAGGTACTGGTTTGCATTCTGAAAGGGCTGTGTGAGCACTGCACACTCAAATGCCTTGCTCAGGCTTTTCGAGATAGCAGAGCAAGTGGGAGTTTCTTTTGTATAAATGTAAAATGGGAAGCCTGAGCTGGCTGAGATGTGGTACACACACTCTTGCTTCCCTTCAAACACAATCTTAGTTCTGATTTTAAGACAGGAATTCCTAATTCAAAGTAGCTTTGTTACTTTTACATTTTTTTAAACTGTTGACAGACAGACATCATCACTGACCCAAATCAGCAATATTTAGCATGTTTTCAAGGAGAAAAAAAGGGTAAATTTTTACAGACGGTGGTGATGTGTTGATCATGTATTCAGTGTGTTGTAGGGGTCAAACTTTCCTGTGGGCTTTTCTATGGAACTCGGAGCAGGTGTGAAGTGGTGAAGCCTAAACCAGCCCTTTTGATATTAGTGATCTTGAGGTTTTACTACTGCATTTTACCTTTTTGAGTAGACTTGGTAGTTGTCTTGAGGAAGATATGAAGCTCGCTGGTTTTCAAAGGAATACAACAAGGCATGTGCATGGCCTTTGCATGGCACCACTTTGCTGGAATGAACCCTGGCTCTGCCACATGAAGAGGGACTCTGGGCTTGACCACAGTTCTGTCTTGCAGCACTTCATGTTGGATTCCAAGGAACACTTGCTAGACATGAATAGAGTTACTTGGTTATTTCTATTTGTTAAAATTTTAATATAGATGAAAACTCATACAATAAGGGAATACCTTATCTCTCTACCAAAAGATGTTGTTTAGTTCAAAGTGGGTGTTCACAAATCATTGCTGAGGACCAATCCTATTGCTTTAGTTTACATACAGCACCCATCATGAATGGTTGTTCTCTTAAATGTCTGCCTGTAGGTAGCCAACCTGAATCTAAAGGATAATTCCTACAGTCTGAAGGAATATCTGTTGGAAAGCATTCAGAACAATTGGCCTGGCTATACTGATGTAGACAGAGAGAATTTGAAGTTGATACTTTCCAGGTAAGTTCAGTCTTTAGGGGAAGGAGAAGAGTCTTTTCAGAAGAAGGCCCTAGGAAATGAAGCCTAGATTCTCAGAGTACGCTGAGGTAGCAGGGACCCATTGGGATCCAACTGATGGCCAACTCCTGGCCCTGCACAGGACACTGCAAGAATCACACCATATGCCCAAGAGTGTTGTTGAAACACTTCTTGAAGCCTTGCTGCACTGACCAGTGCCCTGGGGAGCCTATTCCAGGGCTCAAACACCCTTTGGGGCAAGAATGTTTTGCTGACATCCAGCCTAAAGCTGCCTCAACTCATCTTCATGCTGTTTCCTTGAGTAATGACACTGAAGGTCAGATTTACCAGCAAGGAAAGACTTATGGCTGTTGACCATTTAGAGCTTGTAGCCTGAACTCTTGCACCATCCTTCCAGAAAAACAGCTCCATCTCAGAACACAAGCAGCACCAGCCAAGAGCCATCTCTGGAAGCTTCTAAGAGAGATGCTTCAGCAAGGCCTGCTCAGGTAGTTTGTGCATTTTTAACATTCTGGAGTGTGTATGAAGTTGCAGCACACTTGCTAAATAGCTTTCACACACTTGCTGCTGGTGTAAAAGCTGTGCTGGGAATGTGCAGGACCTGGCCAAAGCACGTTAATCAGTAATTGTGACTGCTGGCACAGGAAGGCTGTGATCAGAAGAGAGGCTCCTGCAGGGCTCGAGCAGCGGCGTCCTGAGCCAACTTGCTGCTCTGCCTGGAGCCTTGAGCTCAGTCTCCACCCTCAACTCATTCCCTGCAGAAAGGCTCAAAGTATTAGCTGTGGCTGTGTGACAGAAGCACATGAAAAATCTACTGTACATGAGAGGATGCAGCATGGTGGAGCAGATGGGGCCCTCACACTCTCTTTCCCCTTTCTCTCTCTTTCACTCTCTTTCTTGACTCCAGCTCCAGACTATGCACATGTCAGGACCAATGCAGGATCTCCAGACCCTTGATATTCTCTCTTGTGTCTCTCTTTTCTCTGCCTTTATTTTTCTCCTGTCTCACTCTGCCTGGGCACAGCATGGCTGTCCTGTTCTACTCCATCCTCGGCCCTGAAGTTTGCAGTGGGAGTGGGGAGCTTGTGGCCGTGTGCTGTGGCTTTGGAGCCAGCACCTTTGAGAAGGTCCTTGGGAGGTGCTGAGAGATGATTGAAGGGCACTGAGGAAAAGTGAGGGCCCCTTAGTCACCACTTATGAAACTCTCTTATAAAAATTTCAAGATTCCCAGCTATGAGCTTTTGAGTGTGAAGTGTGGGGTGGCTGCTGGAGTGAAGGTCACTCTTGTTGAAAGCACAGGAATTCCTTACATGTGACTGAGGTTTTTGTTCAGCCTGATGAGAATTCACAACCATCCCACCTTGTACTGACAGATTGTGACAGTGAAGATTAATCCCGTCTTTACCACATAAAACCTGAAGCCAGTCAGGTGCCTCTTTAGTAAATCATGTGGGTGTGTGACAGCAAAAGCTGAGTCTCTTCCTGGTGTGTACTACTGGAAATTGAGAACTAGACAAAACAGACCAGACCTCCCCCTCTTTGGGGAAACCTTTGATAGAGGTGCTGAAGGGAGTGTCTTTCTCCCACAACTTGGAGAAAGACTTGCTAAGTCTTAAGATGAGAAAGTAGGAGTGAGATAGAGAATGTATTTACCTGCAGTATTTCCTGGTTTCAATGTTGTTTTCAGTTAAGATGCATTTTCAAGCACTGCCAGTTCAGAATGTTACTTTTTCAGAATGGGAGATATACCTGATCTAGAAAGATAAATATATGGACATAGATGAATGAGTTCTTTGGTTATTGTTGCAGAAACGGCTTCTGGCTTCTGACTTTAGCGGTCCTGTGATGAGCAAGAAGCGGAGAATTGCTCACCAGCTCAGTTACAACCAGCCAGCAGCTGATGGCCACTTCTCTTCCTTGCTGCTGCCTTCTACATCCACTTCCACTTTGAACATGTCTCCAAGTGTTGGCTCCGTTTCCCCCTGCACCTGTGAGGTGCAAGAACAAGACAAATTTCAGAGTTCTAGCATCCCAGAGCCTTCTGGGGTGCAGGAGGAAATCCCCAATTCTAATGGAAAGAAAAACCAACTGGGGAGGCTGAAGCAGTTGTGTCCCTCAGAATTCGATGAAGGTATTAATGTGCTGCCTTTCCTAAGTCCTGGGTGGATAACCATGGTGTAAAGATTTGGTTATTAAGAGAAGCTTCTGCCCAAATTAAGGTGTAAGTGCAGCCCTTTTCCAGTGTCAATAGGAAAAATGTTATTTAACAGTTAATACAAACTAGGGAGATAAAAAGAAATTAGGGAAGAGAGGCAGGGTGGGGGGAAGAGAGAGACATTAAGTAGGAAGATATCAGTACCACCTGGATTCTGTGTTGTCCAATTGGTCCTTCTTCATTCTGGTCTTCTTGGTGGTGGGGGTTCCCAAGTTGCTCTGAAAGTACCACCTTTATACTGGATCCACAGGGTGCTCACAAATGTTCCCACACCTTGGGCTAGAAGTGATGGAAGCATTTATTCCCTTACCCACAGTCTCTCCAGTGGAATGTTTGTCTGGTGACCTAATTGCAAACCTTCAGCACTGTTAGGCCAAGGCTGGTGCTTTCCTTCATTCCATCTGTGCTTCTCTTAAATTCCCCTTGTGCTGCCTTATCTCTTATGGGAACATCCTTCTTGGACAGTGTTCTCAAGTAGATAATTGTGTTCTTGCACCTGCTGAAAAGGCAGCTTTGAAGGCTGCATACATGAAGGCACTGCTCTACATTTCTGCTCTACCATTATTCCTTGCTTGATGGTCATGAAAAACCAAGACTCTTTTTTCTGCCATTGCATTCCATTGTAACTCTTGGTTTAAAAGACAGCAGCAGCAAAGGCCAGAAATCTGTGCTGCTGCAACCTTATCTAAAACTACCTTAATTTTTAGAAATTCTCCCTCTGTAGTGCAAAACCAATCAAGAAGAAAGAAATGTCCAATAGATTGCTGTTGGGAGAACCTGGTTAAAAGGAAGAGCCAGGCGTTAGAAAGTCACAGGGATTGGATTTTTTCTTTTCATTTGATTTCTAGTAAACACACAGTTGACTCAGACAGTTGATTGAGCCACCATTTTTTCCATCAATAGCTTTTCAAGTCTGCATGCTGGCGATAGAAACCTGTCAGACATTTACTGCAGACTAGTTTACTGAAACATGTAAGCATCTCAATGATTTCATCACTGTTTGTTGAACTCAGCCATTCCATGGAAACACAATGGAAGCTACAAAACCTGGACTGTGGTTTGCTGGAGTTGTAGTTTGAAGTGGCCTGGGAGCTCCTCTCCATCCTAGCTGCAGAATTTCTTTCTTCAATAGGTCTAGAAGTGGTACAGACTGAAAACAGCATTAAAAAGCTAACCAGAAAATCCACAAGGAGCACTTGATTTGTCATCAGAGGGACACACCCAGTAGGGCAGAGTTCAGTTTCTTTGTTAAATCTATGTCTTGTCCCTTTTGGAGGTTGAGCTTGCAAATGACAAGGGTTTTTTAGCCTGGAGGCATGTCTGCTCTTGCAAGTGGTGCTGTGCTTGTAGAGACAGGTGCCTTGAGACGGTCTTTGCACATTTCTTCTGCACATACACATGGTAGCTGCAAACCTTGGGATGTCTTTTGGAAAGATTCCTGCTTGAGTCTCTAAAGATGTGAGCATTGTTCTTCAGAAGTGAGTTAGAAAATTCTGCCCAGCTGCTGTTGGAAAAATCTGTACTGTGTTTCAAGTTGGGGCTTAGGCTGAAGCTTTTGTGTGGACTGAGCCATGAGAGCAAATGCACTTTTGGAAATGAAATGCCCACCCCAAAGCTTACCAGCTGTATTGAACATACTGTGACTATTGCTATTTCTGTCCAGTTTAATTACCCCTTTCACACTTCTGTTTATACTTCTGCTACACCATGTAGCAATGCAGAACCTGTAGAACAAAGTGGCCATCCTCTTTCTAAACCCTGGGACTTGGCTACTGTGGAGAAGGTCACATGTGCCCTCCTATGATGAAATGCTGTGAGAAGGAAGCTCTAAAAGGACTTGTTCAAGTCAATACAGTGGGTGTTTTTGGATATTTAAGATTATATAATCAAGATCCTACTTTTCTGCAGACAAAACAAAAGATACTTCCATTGCCTCTACATGCTCTGCAACAGCCAACCAACCAGACTACTTGAGGTGAGTAAAATTGCCATTAACTCTTGCCACTCTCAGTGCGGTGCAGTGTCAAGCTGTTTCCTGTGTGGAAAGGATAAGCTGGGGAAGGTTTGGCTGGGCCTCCAAGGCTCCGAGCTGAGATGAGGCCTGGAAAGGCCTGGAAAGGGCCTTCCTTGCTGCAGTGCAGGTGCCCAGGGCCAGCTGCAGCAGTGGTGCTGCATCCCGTCATGGGATTTGCAGTGCAGGAGGGGAGGGGGAGGGGTGTGTGTGTGTGTGTGTGTGGTATAAAGCAGTGGGAATTGCTCTCAGCTTCTGTCAGAGCTGTGATGTTGGCAAGGGCAGTCAGGCCTCCTGCAGCCCTTGGGCTCTGGGGCAGCTGCGGCCTTTGGAGCAGGCGCGGCAGGGCCCTGGCTCATATTGGATACAGCCAGGGATGTTCCGTGAGGAGGCTGAGGGCAAGGTGGGCCCTGCAGGGGGGCAGCTGAGGGAGGTCTGTGGTAGGGCTCTTGCTAGGGGATGTCCCTGGGCAAAAGCCAGTAGTCCAGGCTATTGCTTCTCCGCTACCTCCCAAAATGTTGAAAGGCCTCTGCAGTTTTCTTTTCAAAACCATGCAGCACACCAGTCAGGTGCTGCTGACCTCGGGTGCTTCAATCATATACGTTGTCTGTCTTGGTACTGAATTTCAAGTTGTTAAAGATTTCCTGCTTGTAAATATTAATCTCAGATGCTTTGAAAGATTCATTCCCATGAGGAAAGAGTTCTTGTCATCCAAAAAGAAGCCGGTCTTCAGGGCCAGAGCAGCAGAGGTACTGGTGTGGCAGTGTTGAAGTGATATCTATTATTCTCATTGCCACTTCATCTTGGATTTGTGTCATGAGTTTGATAGAACTGCACTTGTGTTGATTTGAGGGGGAAGGGAATGAAGAAGGCTTTACTCCCACCAGTGGCTCCAAGCTTTAATGAGCTTTGCCCTCCTTAAGAGCTGATGTGGTTTGGGGTTTAGTTGTGGTTTCAGACCAGTCTGCAGTTTGTTCTTGTGCCTCTGATACAAGTGCCTCTTTTCAATGGTCAGTGATGTAACTGCAGCTCACTAGAAAAATGAAATTTTATCCTCAACTCTGCTTTGCTGTTAGACAGACAAAAATGGAGCTCAAAAGTCCAACTCTGCACCCAGTTCAACAGAAATGCAGTCCCTGCCAAAATAGTATTGCAGATGGATTTTCAAAAAGAAATGTAAATGAAAAAGTTTTCCTACCCAGAAAGAAGATAAAATTAGGCAATGTTTCTTCTCTCCCTGAAGATGCTGTGTTTGTTAGTCCTTTGACATTGGAAATCAGTGCCGATATTTCCTAAATGTGATCCACTTGCTAAGGAAGAGAACCTCTACAATATAAAACAGTAGTTCCTAGGTGTCATAGAAATGTGGCAGATTTTTAGAGCTACCTGACTTCATTCTCTTGAAGCACATCAGCTTGTTTGTAGAATCATTGAGACCCAGAGTGACTGACTGAGAGTTTGGTGGTCTGTGTTTGACATTCACCACGTGCTTGGTGTAACAGTACAAGTGTGCTTTCTGGAATAGAAACATATCAGAATGTTCTCTTAGAGTACACTCCTAGAAAAATAGTCTGATTTTTCCATTAGAAAATACGTAGCCATAGTCTCCTTGGACCAATGCCAGCGCTACAAGGATGACTTCAGTGCAGAGTATGAGGAATACCAAAATTTATATACTCGGATTGACAAGATCAGAGAGCACTTCACACAGCTTCAGGAACAATGGAAGTCTGTGACCGCAGGCTCTGAAGCCCATCAGGTAGAGAAGGATAAAGCCATGAAGACTGTGCTTCATCAGAGCAGTCCTTTGGATTCCCTGGAGCTGCTCAGTGAGATGCAGGGAAACTGAGGAATTGGCATATATGCTCAGACACTGCTTGGGCTGGGTCAGATTTTTCACAAGACCCTGCCCATAAAACCCTGTTTGAGCTGTCTGAGAACAATCCGTAGGGTGAGAGGTGTCCCAAGCAGAGTCTTAGAGCATGTGCTCCTTCTGGTGCCTGTTGAGAGGCTCAATTGCAGATCTTGGGTGATACTGGGAGTTGGGGATTTGTTTTTGCAAACCTCCCAGAAGAGTGGTGGCTCACAGAAAAGAAAATCTCGGGAGTCAAACGGAATGCATTTGTAGTGCTTTAGTAAAGTTTGCATTTTATGGTGGTAGTGAAACATTCTTTGTGTGTTTTTTCTTGAAGATGCTACTTCATTGAATCCTAGCAGATTATCAGCAGATACAACAGGTATGTTTGACACCAGATCTGCAGAGCGTGGTTACTGCTGAGTCTGGCTCAAGGCTTTTTTAAAGCAAAGCACATCTTGTAAACTCTGCAGAAGTCTTTGCCTGCCCTATTTTTTTTTTTTTTTTTATTTCTCCTTCATAGGGTAGCCCCAGCTACTTTGAAATGAAGAACAGGTGCCTGTACCTCCACAACAAGCTGTCACATATTCAGAGCCTCATATCTGAATTTGACAAGCATTAAGTGGAGTCCTGGCACCAGGCAACTGCTTCAGCCAGAAATATCTATGAACTCTGGATTTTTGATTTAAACCAGAAGATTAGGTTTTTAGGATTATTTACATTAGTGTTGAACAGTAGGTTCTGTTAGCAATAAAGAGTAGGTTAATTCCAAAAAATATAGGATTAGTTCAAAGAAATTTAATAAGTTTAAGAATTTCAAATATGACAGTATTGAACTTTAAGAATAAAGAAATTTCCCTTGTGACAACTCCTTCTCTCTTTGTTACTTGTATCAAATTGAAGTGGCTTTTTTCTTCTGGCCAATTATTTTCTTCAAGACGTATGTTTGTCTAGTGAAATAAATTTATCAGGAAAAGGTTGAAGCCCAGTACCTCTACTATGAAGTTGCCCACATTTTAAGAACATATTAGAGGAAATGGAAATTCTTTATGATACATATAGGGGTGTTTTCCAACCGTTCTCCTTAATGCACACTCTTTGCCTTAAGTGGTCCAAAGAGTAGGAGTTTGGACAACCCCCTCCCCCAGTCAGCTTGTTTGGGAGGGTTACAGAGGAATGTGTTATGGGCTGCTCTAAGCTGTCAGCTGAAGCAGCTGCCAGGACTGCCTGGAGATCATGGCCTCATCTTGCCAGTGAGCCAAGGAATATCCAGATCTTTTGCAAGTGTTCTATAAAACACATGGAGAAGTGTTGGAGGCAAGGCTCATCAACAGATTTTAAAGAGAAAGTGGCTTGAAATGTCTTTATGGAGACTCTGTTTTGTAGTTTTTTCCAAAATAATCTGTCACAACCAGTCTTTCTAGAGAGACACAGATATTGATTCCTGCACAGACCTAAAGGGATTTTGAAGTCTTGTCTTTTACCTAAGTCTCGTGCCATTAATTTCTTCAGGTGAAAGGGTAGAGGTGTGTCCAGCAATGCCATAACCTTCTTCTGGGGAAGGATATGAAATTGACTGAGGAAGGACAATATTTGGGAACACTCAAAGGGGCTGTGAATGCCCCTTTCTTTCTTGGAGACTATTTCACCAATTCCTCAATTGTCTGCATGCCTACAATGTTTAGCCCCCTGTATGTGAGACATCTTGGGGTGTTTTGTGATTGAACACCTGATCCATTGTTGCCCTTCTGTTCTTTTTCAAGTGAAATTCAAGAACATGCCACCTCTATAAATCCTGACATCTCACTATATTGGAGACAGTGAGGTAGTAACGACATGGAGTCTCTTGTGATTTGAACATGAGAGCAAGGTTTATTACTGCAGATCTTGTTTTATAGACAAATATGCAAAGGTCCAGAAAAGTTAAATTCTTATTGGTCAGTAAACTAAGACATTACCATCATTGGTCAGTGGTCTACACCACCCCTTGACCTTCTCTTGCAATAAAACAAGAAACTGAAAACACCTGCAAGGCTGTCTTCTATTTCTAATGATTATTTTGATTCCTCCTTATGATTTCCCAGGCTACTTTCTCATTCAAGCCTGAGAAAGTTATGTGACTTGCTTTTCCACAGATACTGGGTTCCCTGCTTGCTGCTTGCATTTAGCATCCACAGCCTGCTTGGGTCTTGCTTTGTCTGGGCCAGGAGCTGCTCCTACAGCTTGTCAGTGCAGCAGCACAAGGAACAGTGATGTGGGGAGCACGGGGTGAATTCTGCTGGGGTGCCTTCCCTTGGGCACTTGGGGACTGCTGCTGGTGGACGGAGCATGCAAGAGTGCTGCTGTTGAGAGTGTGGGCTGAGACAGAGGTTTTACAGGCACATCCTTATTCTGGGTCACATTTCACTCTTGCTGTCAACTGCCTTTAGGATGTGTAATGTCCACATACTCCTTAGACCTGTGTGTTTCTGGCTGTCATTTCTGTCCACATCCCTAAAAAAGCAAAGGAGAAATAAAAAAACAGTCTATGCCAAACAGGAAGAAAATAAAACCTCAACAGCCTTATATGGAAATATGGGAAAAGAGCTTCTGAATATTACAATTAGAAAGACACCAATTCAGTAAATTACAGTTGCTTTATATACCTGTTAAAAATGATTGTATGAGCTTGGGAGGTTTGGTGTAGCTTGGATTTAAGTCTGCAAGTTCATAGCTGGGGAACAAAGCAGGAATATCCCTGAAGAGCAGAAGGCTGCTGGAAACTGCTGGGAGTGAGGCAGGGCACAGTGTCCTTGGCAGAGGAATGTGATGGAGGGTTGGCACCCTGCTGGCTTTCCCAGAAGCCTGTCACTACTCCTCTGTCCCATGCCTGCTCACAGTGGGGAGAAGCCCTGGTGCAAACCAGATCTGAGCATCCCAGCTTGCAGTGCTTGTGAAGCTGCACCTGTGCATGGGGTGGTCCCCACCTGCTGCAGGTGAGAAGATTTTGTTGTTGGAAAGAGCAGAACTCATCAGGTTAATGAATAAAAAGTCTTTAGAATGTCTTTGTATATGAACAAGTATCCTTGGTCTTCAGAAAGAAGGGACTGTCCTGGCTCAGGCTTGTCGAGCTAGTATCTTAACTGAATGTGGCTGAACATATAAAAGAATGTAGGTAGTTCTTGATTGTGCATTTTGAGTCTATAGCCAGCCCCCAAATCTTTATCCTTTTGAGGAAAGAAGAGTGAGAATTGAATGTCTTCAGCTGGGAGTCCCCAGGTGAATCTCCAGGTAAGGTGGAAAATCTTTCAGGTTACAAACCTCAAAACACAGTCTTCACCCTGACAGCCACAAAAGTCAGAATCAGGGCTGGCTTTCCTCTGACCAAGTCTGCCTCCCTGACACAAAAAGAACTTGGCCAGCTGCCTGCACAAGATGAAGACTGATAGAGTGATATTCTTGTTGGGCTCAGCCATTGTGTTCAGCTGTCCTTGAAGGAGAGGCTGGGAGCAGAGCAGAAGTGAGAAAAGGGGTGGATGTCAGTACTGGAGGCTTGGGGGATTTTCCCCACCACTTGACCTCAACCTCCTCTTCCTTTCCAAATGTGACAGCCACATATACAGGCTTAGAATGGCTTCAAGATTTCATAAGATACATGCTTTCAAAATAGCCATTTTTGTCCTAATAACACTGAATGCAAAACACATGCAGTAAAAACATTCTGTGAGTACATCACATGGCTGGAAAGTCAGACCTGGAGAGGAAGAATAACTTCAAACCTTTTAAAAATATAACTTTAAGCAGCATTCAGCCTTCCACCTCAAACCACTCTCTATACTTGGGTGAAGTGCTGCTGCCTTAGGTGTTGGACTTTTCTGTCTTCAGCCTGAGGCTCTGGAGCATACATGGATTGGCTGCTCTCTGTGTCTTCATGCTGACACCACTTTTTGCAGTGACTTCTAAGAGACACTATGGCCTTACAAGGACAGCAAATCCTGTGTTACTTGCTCTCCAGCAGCAGAGCTTCCCCTAATACCACTGCAGTGAAATGGGCACAAACCATCCCTGGCAATCCTCGATGGCTACCATGCCACAACCCTGGAAACAAGACACCATCTCCAGCCAAGTCAGTGCCAATCCTCTGCATGAAATCATATGATTCACCCATCCATCCCTTCCCACAGGAAATTTCTTGCAGTTCTATGCTTGCCACAAGATGACAAAAACTTCACCAGACAAGCTTTTAGGAAAAAGATCAGCAGGCTCCCACAGGTTTACAGTGGTGTCAGGGAGGATGGGAGAAGAGTCTTAATGGTGTCCTTGTGCCTCTTGTTTTCAGAACCACTGGCAAAGTCTGACAGGGCTGCAGGGAGGCTACATGGCCTTACCTATAAAAAGGTACCCCCACAGAGCCTGGGTGGAGAGCTCACAATACCCTGGACACCCTTGGCTGGATCAATGCTGGTCCCAGCCCTGGTGATCCTCTCCCATGGGATCTCTGCTTCCTTTTTCTCTTTCTTCCCTCTTTCTTCAATGCCTCATAAAGCAAAGCCTTCCTCCCAAATCCTCCCTGCATTGCCTGAACACACTCTGGCTTCTGGGACACAGTGCAGCTTCCAGCACTGCTCAGTGCTGCTGTTGTGGCTCAGTGGGTGCTCAGTTGAGGAGCTGAGTGTGCAAGGTGAGGCTGGGGCTCTGAGCAACCTGGTCTAGTGGAAGCTGTTCCTGACCATGGCAGGAGTGTTGGGACAAGATGATCTTTAAGTGCCCTGCAACCCAAGCCATGGCTCTACCCAAGGCAGTATGGTTCTATGATTCTAAGAAGCTACAAAAAGTATCTCCAGTGTAAATCTCAAGTGTGCTGCTATATATCCATAAGTAATCACATGAGACTGATTAGAGAATTTTTTTAAAAATTTTAATCAAAATTTTACATATTCAATCAAAAAAATGCATCATTTAGTCAAGGTACACTAGAAGAAAAACATACAAGTGTTTCAGAACATGCCTAGTAAAACAGTTATTCTTTTTTCTAACTTTCTATTTTCTTTTCTAATTTTCTAACTTTTTTTTAACTTTTCATTTTCTATTTTATGGTTGTATCTTTTGGTTTTTTCTTCCTCTTAAAGGAAACACCCCATGGCTTCAGGACAATAACAATGGTTTTCTGACTATCATGTTGTCATGAGGTGACTTTACCTTCAAGGTGGCTGTGAGAGCTAAAGAAGTTGAAGTTGCTGGGGACTGAAAGGAGTGTCTTCACCTGACCAAGTATTGGTCATTACTGGGAATTGACAGCAATTTTAACCATTGAAAAGGGAGAAGAACTTGTGAACCCTACCTTAAGATGTAAAGTCAGGGCACTTTGGTACTTTCTGTTTTCCTGGCTGTGAAAGGTAACAGAGCTCCGGCCTCCCGTTCCCTGCCCAGGCCATGTGGCCGGGCGGGGGCTGGGCTGGGCCCAGCGGCTCCCGGCCGGGAGATGGGGCCTGTGGAAAGCTTTCCCCGGTCTCTGGCCAGGCCGGGCCGATCTCTGGCTCGGCTGCAGGTTTTACTGTGACTAAATTTACTAGAGACTGCCGAGTGAAGAAAGAAAGAAGCTCTGAACCTGCAGCGGGCTAAAGCGGCGACTACACTTTCCAGAACAGCCATGAAGAATCTTCCATCGCAGACAGCTCCAGCTCCTGCACCGGCAGAGGTCACAGAACCATCTACAAAGCTTGGGCAAGATTTTAACCCTTTCATTACCCAGATGAGACTTGCAGATTATTTTTTTTTATCCAGAGAAGGAAAAAGAGAGTGATCAACATGAAAAGAGACTTTATAAACTACCAGTGACAAGAAAGAAAAGAAGCTTCAGGAAAGATAGAGAATTAAGAAGATGCTTTAATTAAGATGAAATATTTTTTTATTAAAGCTATGGAGATGGACAATAAAGTCCTGAAAGAACTCCTTTAATTCATGACAGTAAATCGGGAGGAATAGAGTGTTCAAAGTGAAAATTTCAAGTAAAAAGTAGAGTGATTGTGATATAGTGAAGTGCTGGAAACATTGAAGCGAAAATTTGAAGCCTTGGGGGGCAATGAGAAAAACTGTTTTCTGGTGAAGCTCACAGAAACAGATGAAGAAGACTTTTGCTTTTGAATACCTCATCCTTAAAATGCCATCCCTAGACTCAGGGGTGAAGTGCTGCTGCCTTAGGTGTTTGACTTCTCTGTCTTCATCCTGAAGCTTCTGGAGCAGACCTGGATTGGCTGCTCTCTGTGTCTTCATACTGACACCACTTTTTGCAGTGACTTCTAAGTGACACTACGGCCTTACAAGGACAGCAAATCCTGTGTTACTTGCTCTCCAGCAGAGAGTGATGCTGGATACACACCTCAGAGTGATGTGAAATGGGAGGAGTGAGCTCTGATACTAGCAGCTCTGGGCAGCTGACATCAGGGCAATGGAGAACTATAACAAAAAATAGTTTTCTTGTGAGAAACTCCATAAATTAACAGAAAGAAACTTCTGTTTCTCTACAAAGACTGTTGAAAAGACTGTAGCAGGAATTAAGACTGTTTTAACCACCAAAGTTCCAAAGTTTTTGTCTCTGTTGTCATGTGAACAAGGGAATAGTAGATAGGGGATAAAAAAAGTTTTTCTGGAAGTTTATTCTGGTGTTCTTATTATTGAAGTTTGTTAATAAACTTTCTTTATTCCTTTTAAGTTTTATGCCTGTTTTGCTCTTGTTCTAATCCATATCTCACAGTAAAAAAATAAGTATTTTTTTTTTAGTTACTGGTTTAAAACTGTGACACTACCTGCCCCTCCCACTGACTACCATGCTTCACCTCCTTCTCCTGCTCAGTGGGTTTATGGGAATCCAGGAGTTGGTATGTATTATTTGCTACTGCAACTAATGGAATAAATTTTCTTTGCAACCCCCACTGTGTCTTGGCTTCTTTTCTACATGGGTCTCCTTCTGAAGCTATGACAATGACTACAAGAGAGCTTCAGGACAAGCCTATTTCCATTTCAATATATTCTGAGACAGGATTTAAATATGTCAAATAATCGGTGGAAATGGTTAGCCTGTGAGTTTCAGCAAAGTACCGACTATGTCTTAGTTCCATGGTTACAAGCTGGTAGGTGAGATTGCTACATGTGCACAATTTAGGGAAGGGATTCTCCACACACTCTGCACTGAAATAGAGTACTGCCTCCTTTCAAACCCTGAGCTGGCTGTGGGGAATGGGCCCTCTTTGGTCACTTTCATTTTGGCCATTTCTCTTGAGCAGGTAAGAAAGATCAAAACAAAATCTTTTCCAGCTCTTTCCCTCTAGTTTACCTTTCGGGGGGCCAAAGCTCTGTGCTGCAGGTGGCCCGAGTGTCTGCAGAGCAATGCAGCCTCAACAAAATACATCAGTTTCCTCACAGGTCATCATCACTTGTTCCCAGGTGTGTCCAGATCTGGCAGGAGAAAGAGCCCACAGCACAGTGGGCACCGTGCCCTGCCCAGACAGAGCTCTCTGGCACTGAGCAGCAGCAGCAGTGCCAGCACTTTTCAACCTGCTCCTGCCTTGGCTTCACCTGGCTCACCATGGCTTCACTCTGAAAATCAGCACTGCCACTCATGTTCCCAGCTTGGAGCAGCTGCTGCTCCTCATGTTTCTCACCCTTCGCCACTCAGCTTTCCTACCCTTTTCTTCCCTCCTGTAGTGGCCAGGGATCTGGCCAGCGGTGTGGCCGTTCTTCCCTGGAGGGAGGAGACCCCTTAGGCTGCAGATGGTTGCCCTCTCCTTGGGAGAGAGACCCTGGCTGGCCACCTTTACAGGTGTGCTGAGGTCAAAAAGCCACCCCTGGCATGCCTCCAGTTTTATGTACATTCTGTGTTTCTCACTGGTTATTCCCTTTGACCCACCCTTTTCCATAGCGGATAAAAAGCAAGTTCTCTCCGACCCTAGCAGCTTTAGAACTGGGATTTCTTGGAGGAGAAAGCTGAATTAAAACCTCCTAAGAGATCAGAGCTACGAAGATCTGTCTCTTTTCTTCTGTATTTGCCTTAAGAGCTGTTTTCACTCCAGCAGCCCTTTTGAGGGCTAAAGAGCTGAAAGCCCAGAAGCAGCTGCTGAGGTGCCCGAGCCCTGAAGTTCTCACCACCCCACCGTCACACACAGCTGACTTCACCTTCCCATTTCTCTCCTTTCCTCACTCACATTTCTCACACTTGTGACCTCCCATTTTCTGCCTTTTTCCCCTCACATTTCTTCACCCACTGCTTCCTGTCAGTGACTCTTTCTCTTCAGGAGTTGATGGGTTTCTCTTGTTTTTTTCCTGCAATCCCCTACTCAAAATATCGGGTGCTAGAGCAGCAGCCCAAGAAGCCTCTGCCTGTGCATCTGCTGAACACAAAATCTCTGCTCAACCTAAAGCATCTCAATTAAGAAGAACCTAAGCCACAATGGATTTCCTGCTGTAGTTTGATGGGTTATTTTCATTCCTACATAGTCTTCATAGTGTTCTAAATAAATAGGTACCCTGAGGGATAGATATCACAGGTGAGCACTCATTGCACAGTCTGCTTTCAGTTAAATCCCATCTCCATTTTCATCACCTCACACTCACTATGAGTCCTGCATGGAAGACCCAGGCTCTGATGCCTCATTGCGCTTTTGGTACTTTTTCTTTAAGCAAATGAGATATTCTATCTTAAAACATTCAAACCCTGGAGTTTCTTTCTATTTTCACCTGAGACTACTGCCAGCCAAGGTCACAAACTGGCTGGTACGTGTTTGTGTGCACAGACCACAGATGCTACCCTGTGTCCATGCCCCGGGTGTCTGTCAATGTCCATTGAAAGAGATGGCTGGAAGGGGGGCTCTGACTGCCCTGCGCTGTTCTGGGGCTGGGCTGGTAGAGGCTGCAGAACGCTCTGAGAGGCACGGCCTCATCTCTGGCCGCCATCTTGTGCTTGGCACAGCCTCAGCCACAGCTGCCATCTTGTGCGTGGCACAGCCTCAGCTCTGGCCACCATCTTGTGCATGGCTGCCTCAGCCCCAGCCGCCATCTTGTGGATTGTGGCAGCTCTGAGGGCTGTGCGAGGGACGCTCTTCCCCAGTGCTGTTTTGTGTCCCTTCCTTTCCGGGGATAACATTTGGAAATTCTGCTTCTCTCCTGGGTTACCCTGTTTTGGCCTTCTCAATACACAACTCTCTCTCTTACTCTTATTATGATTAGAAGATCCTAAGAAGAAAATGAAAATCATACTGGGATTATGATGCATAAAAAGTAGTCAAGAAAACAGTACTCCATAGTGCAGGGCCTATAGAGCAAGGATTTGTTCATTCAACACCACAAGTGAGGGGAATAGCTCCACCACTTGTCCATTCTTTGCACAGTACAAGCGTTTGAGTTTTTTAACTTAATGGGCACATTCTACTTTCCTGACCTTCACATTTTCTAATCCTTGATTATGGAAGCCCTTGTAGCAGGGCTCTGGACGAGGTGGTCGTCAGCCTCCTGGTGGTCGTTGCGGATGAAGGCCAGAAGTGTTCCTCAGGCTTGAACTTTTTTGTCTCTGTTTCTGCACATGCTCTATGAGATTGTCTGCTCAAATACCCAGGGGTTAGCTTTTTGCAGTTGGCTTGTTGTGCTGAAGTTGCTGATTTCTAAGTGCTTGATTCCCACACCCTGTTACAAAGTAACTACTTTCACCAGAGCTACAGCTTTTTCCCCTAGCTCAAGCACTATCTCTTTGCCAAAACTATCCAAAAGAAGAAAGGGAGGAGGGGGAAAAGTGGGCAGGGTGATAGGGCAACATTATCTTGTTGCCCAGGGATCAGTTCCTAGGGCAACTAAGCAGTTTTCTCGTCCATCTAGTAAGTGTGGGGGTACCATAGGGACAATGCCATTGCATGGATTTGGAGTGTTGGGGTGTTGGCACCAAAATCCTGCTCTTGAGGGAAGTGCAGGGACACAGGGGCTGTCAGAGGACAATGAGACACGGGGGACATGAGGCCATAATGTGCCGAGCAAGATCCTGCCCAGGATGGCAGCAAAGGCATTTCCTCCCCACGGGCTTGGCAGCGTAGGAAATCCCAAAAGGGGCTGAGGAGTCCCATGGGTAACAAGGAGGGATGACCGACATCACTGTGGCTGCCAGCATTCCCTAATCACTGGCCATCCCATGGACACTGGGGACTCTGAGCATGTGTGGATATGCTGGTTTTACATTAATTAATACTCAGTGAGGAGGGAAGAAGCCAGCTGTAATAAAGAATTGGGTAAATAAAAATTCGGAATAAGAGGTTTAAATAAAGTATGTGTAATTATAACTAATGAAAATATGGAATAAGGAATTCTCCTCCAGGTCGAGGTAGAATTCCTTTTCCAAAGTCACGGATTGCAAAAGGACCCCCCCAGATAACAAGCTTCAGCAGACTCATCAACTCGGAGGAAAGGACAGGACACAGGCCATCATAGAAACAAAAGAACTAGCCTGAAAGTCTACCTCCAGATAAAGGCAACGCCCGGCCGATCGGCCGGAGACCATCAAGCAAGACAAAAGGGACGAGCCCCAGGAAAATGATCGTTGCCAGAATTGAACACCACACCCGCCAAACCCATACTACAGAAACTCAATCAAGAAAGACAAAGAAGAGACTACTCCTCCGAGATATCCATCGGCGCTAGCCCGGATCCCTCGATTCTGCTGTGATGAAATATGTTAAAATACATACAGACTCACTTTGCATTTGAGGAGACTCTGCCCGGACACTTACTGACTCAATGTTCTAGGCCAGGAAATCCATTCACCCGACAGTCAGGGACACTTGGTGAATGGAAACTGGTTGGAATTCTAGCCTGGGGACATAAAATCCCTATAAAAACCCAGGCCAGAGAACCCTCAGACGTGGATTTGGGAACACCTATACCTTGCGTATAGACCCTGTCCACCCAGCGCTGCGCTGTCCATTTATTATGGTTTTTCCTCGCTGTTCGTTGCTTTATTAATTTATAATAAATTTATCTTCGTTAATCTTTAATCTGCCGTTGCATTTATAACACCAGCCAAAAAAAATGAGTTTTCTTAGAGAAGCTGCTAAGAGCTTCCTCTGTGCCTAGTAAAAAACCAATAGCTGTCTAGTTCTGAGAAGTGACAACCCATTAAACCATTTAGAAGCTGGCTCTGCTCCTGTGAACTCTACATTTTTAAAGACAGGCAAGCCCTGTCTTGTTTCCAGCCTTGAAAGGTAACTGGGCTCTGGCTGGGCCTACCCCGCTCCACAGCAGCCTGCGAGGCCTGGAGGGGCCGGGCCAGGCCCCAACAGGAGCCAGGCAGGGGGACGGGAGGCTGCAGGGGCCCGGCCAGAGCTAAGCCAATTCACAGCTACTAACATCTTACTAACACCAAGCCCTGGCCTCAGCCCTGGCCCTGCCTGCTCGTGCCAAGCCAGAGTCCGCTGGGCCCTGGGAGTAGCTGCTGGCCAAGCCGCGCCCCCTCCAGCGTGACCCCTCACAAGCGGCTGCCATCAGTGGGAAGGGGAAGCCATCAGTCTGCAGCTGAAATGAAAAACAGCAGGAGACAAAGACCAGCCACACAGCAAGAACAGCCATGACCATTGTGATCAGGTCCCTGAAGTCTTAGCACAACCACAACACAGCCTCAAATCCATCACCATAACTATTGCAACCACTACCCAGCAAAAATCATTGTAACCATCTGCAGGCCAGGGTGAGATATTAACTCTTTCACTGCAAAGAGAAGACCTAGAGACCTTAATCCTCTCTCAAGAGAGAGAAAAATAGAAAAGACATGTAAAAGATAACATAAAAGTCAATAAAAAAAGATCAAGTTCCAAATCAAAGGAGCATGAGGAGATGCCCTAATATGCCATTGCCATCTGCTGCAAGTACTTCCACCGAGGCCCCCTTCTAGAAATGTCCCTGCAGCACATCAGCATCAGCTCTAGGTTTGGTTGCATCAGTGGGGCAGATCAAGCCTTACCCCACGCAAACAATCTCCATTCTCAGGCAACATTTTGCTGTGGGTTATCGTTCCAGCTCTTTAGGCTGTGTAGATGGCCCTAATAACAGGAAACAGTCATCTCAGAACTGGTGTTATTTTTTCCAGGAATGAAGGAAAGAAACTCAAACCAAACAAAGTTTCTAAAATAGTGGTTTTGAGAGAAGAAGTGCACCCCTATTCTTCTCACTTCTTGCCTGGAGAGGATGGTTTAAAGGCACAGAGTCCCTGCTGCTTCTTGTGCCGTGCTGCTGAAACACTTAGTGACCATATTTGTTCATAAGCCAAGCCACTTTCTCCATATCACCAAGCTGGAGCCTGGTGATGGGGAGAGCCTGCCAAAACCTCCAGTTTGTTTCCTGCCACTTTCTGGGATGGGTCCAGTGTTTATGCATTGACTTGAGTATCCAACGAGCAGAGGCTTAGCAAAGGGATGACACTTCTCTTTCTTCTGATTTCACCAGGAATATTTTCCTTTTACATCATAAGGAAACCTGAAATTTTCAGACTGCAGAGAGACAAAGCTGCAGGCGGCTCCTGTGTGCCCAAACAGGCATTTTTATCTCAATACATCTGGGGAGGCATCTTAATGTATCTGTGTTGAATAGGGGATCCCAAATGTTTGTTTCCTTCCCTGAAGAGCACCTGGGGGATTTCCTTTCTTTTCTTCCAAATACCATTGTTTTCAACAACAGGACAAAAAGCTTGATGAGTTTTGTTTTATGGCAGCTGTGCTTAAGGGACCAACAAGCACTGCTGAGCTGCCTTTTATGTAATAATTCTTGGAAAGAGTAGAGTTAGTTAGAATAGCAAAATCCCCCTTCCAAGAAGCCTGTCAAGCTGGTGTGAAGTCTCAGAGAAGGAAACATGGATTTGCATGTCTTTATTTCCCCACTAACTAGATCAGTCCATGAAATCAGCTGCCAAAGCAAGACTTGCTGGATGTTGGAAAAGCTGGAGCTGCTTTGGGGCTTGTGTTTTTTGATGATACAGGGAAGTCATCTCTGCCTCTCTGCCACGGCAAAAACTACCACTGCAGAGTGGAGCTGAAACAATGGGCTCTGGGAGAGCAGTTGCAGATGGGAAAGAAGCAGGTGGAGCCTTGTGTTTCTGTTTGCTCCAGGTTCAACTCCTGATAGCCAAAGGAGGGACCCCACAGCTGCGTCAGCCCAAACTCCTCTCAGCTTTGCTGCGTAACTTCCTGAGCTGCTGCCTGCAGACAGACGAGGCACAGTGCTGGTCTTCTGAGGAGCTCCTGCAGGTAAAATGCCAAGGGGCTGCAGGTGAAACAGTGTCTAAAGGATGGTGGCTCCTTCTCCTCTGAATTCCAAGGCATCAGATGTGCCCCCCTCCTCCTCCCTTCCAATCTTGGTGCTGTTCAACTGAGAATGGTAAGGAATCCTAGACTGGGCAGGGCTGGCAGGGACCTGTAAAGCTCATGTGGTCCAAGTGCCCTGCAGGGAGCAGGGACATCCTTAAAGAGAAGAGGATACTCAGACCTGAGTTATTTCCAGGCGTGGGGCACCTACCAGCTCTTGGGCCAACCTATGCCACTGCTGCCCCATGCTCCTTAGACCTCCTCTGACTCAATGCCCTTTTCAATTAAAAAATATTCCCCTGCCTTTGAAGCTCTTAGCTTGGAAAATCATGCTTTCTTCTTGTTTCCTGTTCCTTACTGCAGTATCAATTTGTAACATCGGTCAAGCCTGGCTCCAGCCTGGTGCCACTCATTCTTTCAGTGAAACAGTGGAAGGAGAGAAGGATAATGTTCTAATCAATTTAGAACAGTTTTCGCCCTGGCCATCTTAGAATAGAATTGTAGAGTAGTAATGTAGAGCTGGATTTTAGAATAGTATGGTCAGCTGGGCAGCAACAAGAAGAACAGGAGCAACAACAAGAAGAGAGGCAGCTGTACAGCACAAGTGCCTGGCACAAAAACTGATTCTGAACAATCCTTTGAAAAGACTTCTTGACAGGAAACTAAGCACAGGGAGACTACATTCAGAGGAAACAGAGACCAGAAGAGAACAGGTAGCAAGTATGTTTGTCATCTATAAACATTAAAGAGAGCTGGACCTAACAGAGCCTTTCTTTTCTTGGGAATAAACACTTCAATATTTCATTCAACAAAAGGTTTCATACTTCCTAAGATTAAATGCATCTTGACACCTAAAATCAATTCCTACAAAGAGATGCCAATTTGGTAAGAGGAAGAGCATTGCCAAATGTTCCCATCGTCTCCACCATGCTGCAGTTTGCGAAAAGAATGAATGCCTTTCCATCTGTAAAGCAGAGCAGCTGATGCTGTAACCCATTCCAAGGGGGCTTTCAGCATCAGGACCCTCACCCTGTATGAGCAGGCTGAGCTCCAAGACGCCCTTGCCCGGGGCCCATGGGAAGAACCCCAGTGCTTCCCTTCACCCTGACAGCGCGGATCAGTGGCTGCCATTGGACTCGGCCTCTCAGCACCACACACGTCCCCCCTACCTTCCCAAGTGGGCACAGCGGGCAAGGGCAGCGAGGAGAGCAGTGCTGCTCAGGCGCTGCTGTGATAAGCACACCTGCCCAGAGGAGATGCTGTCCCTCTCGGGGGTCCAGGCCGTGCCGTGCAGAAGCCGGCCCAGACGAGGGGCTGCTGCCTCGGGCCAGCTCGGCTCTGCAGCGGCCGGCCGGGCGGCAGCGCCACTCACCCAGCTAAGGAAGGCTCCAGCCCCTGCAGTCACAGCAGCCCTCAGGGCCAGGGCACACAGCAAGGCTGCCAAAGGCCAAGCATGGCCAAGCCATGGCCACAAGCCACAGCCAGCCTGAGCCCCTGACAAGCTGCTGTCCCCATTCAGGACACAACGGGATTGGCTTTGGCATCAGACACACCGAGGTGTGGATCAATTTTGTCTCAACAGGTGAAGGTACACACAGATGAAATGGGATCTTTTCTCAGCCCCACCAGGTCTTTATGGGAGGGCACAACACTGGCAGCTCTTATGGGCAAGAAGCAGATCAAATGGGTTGTACTGCAGAATCACAGAGGGCTTGATGTGTTTTCCTAGAGACTGATCTGAGCAGGGGTTGGGCCAATGGGTAGAACTCAAGCAACTGCTCCAGCAACAATTCCTGCTTCTTTCTTCAGTAGAAAGGGAAGCCAGGTAAACTTTAACCAGTCCAGGCTGCCCTCAGGGACAGCAGGAACATGCAGAGTGCTCTCTCCCTGCCTCGAAGCAGAGCACTTCCCGTGGAGAGACCTAAATGTCCCTGTGACACCAAACTGAGGAGGAACATTTGGTACAGCTATGCTGGCACGTGCACACAATTCACTGTCCCTCAGACAAGAAATAAATTAGATGTACTCAGTAGCTCCGGGAAATCCTCCTGTGGCTGAGCAGCATCTGTGTCACTGCTGGAAATGAATAAGTTGCACAGGCTCCACTTCTCAGGGAGGGGAACCAAGGCTCCTTGGTAGCTCTAAGAGTAGAAATGAGTTGGTGTCAGAAAAGTGAATGGCAGAGATTACCCTGAGTACCCTTTTCAAATTCAAGCCCGTAAGAAGTTGCTCTTAGCCACATGCCAAGCTCATAAACTGGATTTTTTTGGACACCTGCTTCTGAAAAAAATGGTCAAAACCAGAGGTTGTTTTAATTGAGTTCATAGACACCTTCATATTCCATTTTCATGGATTTTCTGAAGGATGACTGCAACAACGACCATTCCATTTCCTCCCAGGGATCCCTTTCTCCCTCCAAAGACTGCAGACACATTTGCAGCTCCTTGTTCAAATGTTGTACCTCTTCCCACTGAGTCCACTTTTCCTCCACCATCTTGGAGACATGCTCAACCTTCAGCATCTCTGCTTGGGACAGTTGCTGTGCCTCACGCCAACCTTGGGGCTCTTCATCGCCAGTCATTTGCTGGAAGCCTTCCCAGGCTGCCAGGTGAGATGTCAACACTCCAACCTCAAGTCAAACAGAACAAAGCAGTCAAAGACTACAGCTTGTCCCTTTCTGCCAAGGCTCATTGACTGTGAGGAAAGAGAAGGAGCAGGAGAGGAGCAGATTCAACAAGGGATACAGACAGCTTGTGGCTTGTGTTCAACATCTATCCGGGTGACTGTGTTCACTTGCAAAAACACCTGAAGACAAGGAGAGCAGGAAGAGGCCAGCAGGAATGCATTCAGATGAGTGCTGGCAAAAGGGGAAAATGACTTGTGCCACTGTCCAGAGCAGTAGTTGGGATTCAGCACACCAGCAAGTTTCCTTCAAAGCAGCTGGGATAGACACTACAGCAGGATGGCACTGAGAGGCATCACCCCAGCTCCCTGCTGCTCTGCAAGGGAAAGGCAAGAGGGGCTGAAACCACCAGACTGCAGTGACTGCAGTGGCTATCGCTGTTTCACTCACTTGTTTTAGTAGAGAATCCTTCTTCTGAATCAGGTGATTAATTTTCTCTATGACAATTTTCAGTTCTTCCTCCAGCCTCTTCTCCTTTGCGTCGATCCTAGCCTCTGTTTCCTGCAGCTCTGCCTGGAGATTTTCCTTGATGTCCTCTAAAAAACACGAGAGAGACAGCTTGATGAGTGGAGTGACTTCTACTCTTTCACTCACCTGATTCTGCTGATCTCCTCTCTGCTCATGGAGCCTCATCTCCTCTTCGGTGCTCCTCATGTCTTCCTGGCCTCCTCTTCACTGCCACAATGGCACTCTGAGCTTCAGGCAACTCTGCTTGTGGCTCTGCCTTGATGTTCTGTACACACAAATGGAGAACAAGTGACTGGGAGCTGCCATCAGGCTCAGCTTTTCCCTCTTTCAGCCTCAAAATCACACTCATTCAGTCGCTTCTTTCTGCCTACTTAACCACCTCTGCTTCCACGGTAACCCTCCTGTCCCAGAGCTGATCTCTGCAGATTACAAGGCTCTGTACTTTCAGTGCCTCTGGGACTCCTGGCCTCCTCAGTCCCAAGAGCTGTGTTTTATGCCCCTCTTCCTGCCCTGCACTCTGTCACCTGCTGAGTCAGGCTAACCTGGCCATTCTCCAGTGGCTCTTCCACCTGCTGCCCAAGCTGCTCTTCCTGCTCTCGGGCTGGAAACAGCTCTCCCTCAGTCTGGCATGGCATCTCTGACAAATCAATCTGCTCCTGCTCTTTCTCCAGAACAACCTGCACAGAAAGCAAGAGAATATGGCCTTCAATTCCCCACACAACATTTGTGGGCCAAGACTCAAACACTGATGGGCTCACACGTTCCCAAAGCACTGTGCTGCTGCTCCCCTCGCTTGTTCTCTGCCCATGGGGAGACACAGATTCCAAAGTGACACTGGCAGTACAATCAGGGTCCAGCTGGGTCTGAATCCCCAACAGACTCTTGGGCAGCTGACAGGAAATGTGTGCCATTTCTCAAGGGTCTGCTGAGGGCCTCTCTCCCATTCTGCTCTGTCCTCTTTGTCTTTCCATAGTCACTCACACTCAGCCCTGTCCCACAGCTCCACCCTGGCTCTGCA
This sequence comes from Cyanistes caeruleus, assembly GCF_971803275.1. Taxonomy (NCBI): domain Eukaryota; kingdom Metazoa; phylum Chordata; class Aves; order Passeriformes; family Paridae; genus Cyanistes; species Cyanistes caeruleus. The sequence continues at coordinate 7,007,545 of NC_141732.1, read as the reverse complement.
GGTGTTTTCCTGTGTGATTTCATCCCTTGTGAGAGACACTTGTGGAGTTCATGTTCTCTTCAGGCCTGCACCACCATTCCTGCCTTTCTGACATCTATACTCTTGTTAGAAATCCTGCTCATTCAGGAGATAAGGATGTGTGCAATTTGATCCTCTGATGGAGGTCAGGGAGCCCCTATGGCCACCTGAGTATATGGAAGAGGACCAAGGTGTTTATCCTCCCTCTTTTGTCAGCTGAGAATTCTGAGCGGCACTAACAGAGATCCTCCAAAGGTCCCATCAACAAAGGAATTGACACACCCCGAAGGATGCCAATGAAGGAAACCATGTGTCATGTCATGCATGACCAAAGTCTCCAAACTCCACCTTGAGCTTGAGATTGTTCCACTCCCTTAGGACATGCAGCAATTTGTTGCATAAAAAGAAGGTTTCACAGCAGAAGAGAGTGGAGGAGGAAAAGATCCGTGAGGGGAAAAAACAACCATCTCTGCAGGGGGAATCATCTCTGCCTGCTCCAGAACAGTCAATGGAACCTGTATCTCGTCCTCTACTCAGAGGGATGCCTTTAGGTGGCCTTTATACCTCCAACTGCTTTGCAGCAGAGATGGGAAAATTCAAATGGAATATTTGATATCTGTCAAATAGATGATAGATAGATAGATGGATAGATGGATAGATGGATAGATGGATGGATAGATAGATGGATAGATAGATAGATAGATAGATAGATAGATAGATAGATAGATAGATAATCACTATTATAAACTCTCTTACTATATTTTCTATCCCTACACACATCAACACTTGGTAGCCAGTGCCCCCATCAGCAGCAGTGCTGAACTTGCTCTCCTCTTGCTTCAATAAATCACACTCTTGGGGAATCTGGATTGTGTTGGTGCTTTGCTGTCAGACCCAGAGCACTGCTCTGGGAACTGCAGTCTTTGTGCATCTGTGCTCAGACAAGTTCTTCTCATGGACTCAAGCACACTGATGGTGCTGAAGTGGCTGCAATCAGAAATGAAGCCCAGCCCCTCCCAGCCTCTCTGATCTCTCAGCACCATCTCAGCTGGAATGCAAGGCCATTGATTTCCTGCTCAATTCCCAAACACAACACCTATGGGCTGCCAAAAGGCATGGGCACTGTCCACCTGAAAGTGATGTGCAAGCCCTGCTGTCTAGCCTGGCACCAGAACAGCTCCTTCTGCCCCAACATCCCCACCCCAAACTATGTGTTCTCCTGCAAAAATACTGCATTTTCCAGAACTGCCATCTTCCAAATTCAAATTCTGACAGAGTCTCTTCCAGTGCTGCAAGTGGGCAGGAAGGGTTGAGCCAAAGCACCTTTAATGGCTGCAGAAGGAGAAATTACACAGGGTTCTTCCTACTATCAAACAATAGATAAATAAACAAAGCAAAAGATGAAATTGTCACCCACTCCGGGGTCTAATCTTCTTGGCTGCAGGGAGGGGATGTTTGGCAGGAAAGTGGCCCAGGTGGTGGGCACTGTCATGTCGGGATTGATGGAAGTCTGCTTGAAGCAGACTTGAAGCACCATGGCGCTGCCCAGCACAGGGGGACGCTCAGTGCCCTGCTCCTGCTGCCCCACTCTTGCTGACACATGGCCAGCATGCCCCAGGCCTTCTTGGCCACCTGGGCCCAAGCTGGCTCACGTTCAGCTGCTGTTGAGCGACACCCCTGGGTGCTTTGTCCCAGGCAGCTGCTCAGGCACCAAGTTGCACATTTGACTTTCAAGACACCATCCGGAATTTGGAGATGCCTTTCCTGTTCTTAGCAACACAAGACAGCACTCAAGGACTTGCGGCTTTATCCCAGCCTCCAGGCTCCAGGGGAGTTTTCAAAGCTGCAGACTTCAGAAAGAAAAGTCTCAACAGACATATGGCGTCTCTGGTTTTTGACTCAGAAGAAGGGTTCAGAACTGTGCAGTTTGTGTCTTTTGCCACACAAGAGAAGAGTGGCCCCACATGGATTCACCGACAACAAAATCATCTCTTTGCAGCTTATCAAAAGCCAGAAGAGACGTGGGCTCAGAGCACCTGTCAGCTCTGCTACTGACTGCTCTGCCTGAAGAGGCAAAACAACAACCCGGCAACAAAAGCATCAAAATCCCTGATTTCCATCAGAAATTTCACATCCCCAGTGTGTCTCTGAAATACTCCCAGGTAAGCACACCCAAGAAGGCCATGGAGACAAACCAGCCCAAAGTGCTTGTGTGGTCAGATCAACATCTTTTGTGCCTGCAGCTTCTTGGCCAGTCTGTAGGGCACAGGACTCTCCAGACCACAGTGTCCTCTCCAGAATGTGACATGGCTGAGCAGAGTGTCTTTGAAATGCTCCCTCCTCCGGACACAGGGAGCCTTCATGCTTCAGGCTGGCCCCTCTCAGAATCCCAGCCACTGGGGGCCTAAACATGACAGATCAAAAGTCATTTTTCAGCTGCCATTGGCTGGGGTGACTTGCTAGGTGCTGGCACGACTCCTGCACTCAGCAGCCTCAGCTACCAACAGCAAGTGCTGGCTGCTGAGGAACTTGCAGCTCTGCCTTGCATTAAAGACAACACCAGCCAGAAGTGGCACTTACAGTCTCCGAATATTCAGGCTGGGGTGTGACCACTGCTGGAGGCTTGTGGTCATTTTGCTCCTCTTTGGCCTCTTCTCCAGGAGCAGAGGGAGCCAGAGAAGAGTCTGCTGTTGGTTCTGGGCTCTGTGCACAGATAGTAGTGTTAGGGACAGGCAGCTACCTATCATTTATAACCTTACTTCTATTCAGCTCTATTTCTACAACCAGCTCGACTAAGGACAAATCATTCACTTTGATAGCAATGGGATCCTAAGTCCCTCCTGTTATGAATTCACTCAAAAGTGTGATATGGTTCAATCAGAGAAAAGTTTTATTAATTACAGCAAGCAAGCAATAAGCAATAGATCAGCGCTGGGCGACAGGGGAGCAGGAGAATTCCCGGTCCACGGAACTGCCGCGCTTCTCGCTTCCGTGTTTCTCCTTTTAAGTGTCTCGGCTTCCGGGTTACGTGTCCTTTCTCCGGCATCTCTGCGCATGAGTCTCTAGTTACTAGGGGGTCGTTTTCTGCTCTCTGGTGGTCGTGGGATGAAGGCTCCAAGTCTTCTTCAGTCTTACTCTGCTGACCTTTTCTCACTGTTTTCCCATTAAGGCTTATCTTGACCTGGCATTCCAGGACTCTCTGCTAGGCTGTTAATTATTATGCAAGCCTCAGCGATTTAGCGGCCTTCAACTTCTTCCCGATTTTACACACAAAGCACAATTTTGCAAAGCATCCTATCATATCTATATATTTAGGCGAACAAAAGAGTTTCTGTCTATTACAACTCCCCCCTTTTTCTATTCCTTACTTTTGTTCGCTAAATCTTTGTAGTTCTCTTTTACTTAATTCTAAATAATCTTCTGTTTCTTCTCCCTTTAAGGCTTCATATTTAGCTTGTATTAACATAAGGTGAGCTGCTTCTAACCTGTTTTTTGCGATGTTAATAATTTTATTGAGAATCCAAGGGCCTAAAGTAAGTACTAAAATTAGTAAAATTAGCGGCCTTATTATGGTGGATAACAAAGTAGTTAACCAGGGGGAGTAACTAAACCAAGATTCATAGCAACTCTGTTGCATTTCTTGTTTTCTCTTTCTCTTTTCCAGTCCTTCTTGTAATTTGGCTATGGTTTCTTTTACTATTTCACTTTTATTTACATATACACAACATTCTTCTTTAAGGGCAGCACAAAGGCCTCTTTGTCGTAAAAATAATAGATTTAATCCCCTTCTATTTTGCAAGGCCACTCCAGCCAGTTAGTCTAGGGAGTCTGTGAGGTCTTTTATAGATTTATTAATTCTTCTTAAATCTTCATCTACTGAAATTCTAAGCTCTCTGAGCCCCTGGTGCTGATTTACTAAGGATGCTACCTACACCTGTTCTTAATCCAGCCCCTCCTATGCCTAGCAATACGGCTACTGTTAGTGCCGTGAGGGGTTCTCGCTTCACCAAATGGTGTTCTGGGTTTTGGTATTGTGTATACATATATTCTTCAGAATGATAAATAATCTTGGGAGCTATTATAACCTGTATGCAGAATTCATAGGTTTCATTAAAGGCTGTTATAGAAACACATGGGGTTACTCTTAAAGTGTTACAAACCTATTTAATATTAGGTGCTGGAATCAGCCACTGAGCCGGCTTGCGAGGGTCATTAATCTGTATTTGTGTTTGACATAAATAATTCTTATCTGGGGGCACATTTCCCACAAATTTCCTTTTTCTAGTGACTCGAGATAATGTTATTCCTGGGGTGTTTTCCCTTCCCGATTTCTATAAGCAAGCAGCAGGATTGGTGCCGTTTACTCTCTTTGGTTCTGCTATAGAACCTATGGCCTCATAAAAGGGTGGGTTAATGTTATAACATAACCAACATTCTCTAGTTAAATTTGGATGTGTATCATTTAACACTTTAAAGGTAGTTTGCAGAATTTTCCAAAGAGCCTCGTTTCCATATTCTTGGGGTATCTCTACCGTGGTTAATACTTGGGTGCTATTTTCTAGTTTTTCTGAATGGTTATTCTGATCCCTTACTTTGGGGTCTTCTGCTCCCCACACCACTGGATTTGGTCCAACAGATCTCGAATCATGGGGAACCACCTCTTTCTTTATGAGTATGTGCACTCCCTGATCCCTTCCGGGTTCCCATACCCTGAGACCCCAGGTTCCTCTCAATAACCACCCAGGATCTTGGGATTGTGTGATATTAATATAGTGAAATTTGCAAGTTCTAATATATGTTATTTCCCCTGAGGGGCTTATCCAGGGCTTTACACATCCGTGTGGACCTCGTTCAACTTTTAGATACTTATCTGGGTTCTGTACTTTCCATCTCATGGAAATTGTCTCACAGCCCCAATATCTACAGTAAAATTCGCTGGGATAATTACAATACCCTCTGCTTGGATTAGAAGCTGGGCACATATATAGTACCTTATGCCTGGGCGGGAAATAACTAATACCCTTCTACTTAATGAGAGAGTCCAGTGTAACTTGAAAGCTAGGGGCTCCAGAGGTGATCTGTGATTGGATAATAAACTGGTCCTCCCATCGGATTAAGGACCAATTGAAGGGTTCGTGAGTCTTACTTGTGCAAATGTTAAATGTGCTGATTAAGATTATAAATATTACTGACTTCTTTAATGAGCATTGGCTTCCCCTGCTATAATAGAGGCTTTTCTTTTGTAAAGTGTTAATTTGGATTCCCCAGAAATTATTTCGCTGGGTTGTCTCATTCCCATTCTTGTGGCATTTCCAGGACTATGACCTTTTGGTCCCATGTATATTGGAGTGTTTCCCTCCACAGTTTGTTATTCCTCTGCCTCTCCTGTCGTCCACCCGGTTGCTGCGGGACATGAGGTGTACCATCTTCTCGGCAGCAAGAGTATTCTTCAGGAGGGAGATTACTCCTTCTTTTATTGATTCTTTGTATGTATTTTTCCTAACTTTTATGCTTTACTAAAGGGGTATTGCACCTCGATTCCTGGAGCCACCATCTGCACAACCCAGCTACTATATTTACTACAAAAGGCGCAGGTTCGTTTGGATGGTAACAATAATACAAGGGATTGACTCCTTTTGAGTAGATGGCTTACCACTTCTCTGATCCTGTTTCAAATTCTCCTGCCCGTGTTCTGGTTATTAGGGCCCAATCAGTGAGTCTCCTTTGGGCAATGTAGCAAAATCTACACACCCCTCTCGGTGGGTAGCTTCTATGACAGTGGATCCACCAATGCTCTTCACATATTATACATTTAAAACAAACAAAAGGGTGACAATTCTGACATACAGCACAGCTTATTTTAACACTTCTATTATATATTTCCTCACCACTAGATGGGGGTATCTTATATTCTATATAAAAACCTTTATGGAGTTTACTATTCATAAATTTCTATTAATAGTTCTTAAATATTATTTTGTTCAGGATATCTTAAGTTTCAAATCCCCAGCCGGGCTAACCACTTCCCAGTTATTAGCTTTTGGTGGCTTCACAGGTCCTTTTATTCGACTCGCATGTCTCCATGCACCTAGCCCGACACTCCCAAAAGAGCGAACAAGGGGGGGAAACTCGAATTTCCGGCAAACTGTACACGCCTAGGTGAAAATCACCCCACACTCGTTTGAGGGCTCTGTCTTCAGACTTTTGCAAAAGATCTCAGTGCAAAAGGGCGGGACTGTTTTTTCTTGTTGCTGTGTATGAATTTTGACTGCTTGGTGTAGCAAAGAGACAACAAGAATTTTAAACTGAAGGAGTGCTTCCCAAGCAGATTTGGTCTCATCACCCGTCACTGTCGGACACGAAATAAGTCACACGGATGCAGCTCAAGAGATGGTGAAGAAGAAGCAAACTTTATTTCTTCTCTCACAATTTATAGCTTTCTGACCATGGCCAGGGATTGGGTAGTCAGCATAACACCTTTCCAACCACACTGGCCGTAAGAGATGTCCATCAAGAGACGTGTAACAGAAGGAATGCATACATATCTATGTTTATCGTTACTGTCCTGGGAAAGTTCTTTAGAAACTATGTCAACAAGCTCCAAAGCGGAGTTTTCAGGGCGACAGTCACCCACACAGGGAAGCAAAGGGTGATGCAGCAAAAGCTGTGTGTGTGCATAACTTGATACCTCCCTGCAGTGGTTTTCCCTTTGTAAAAATGAGTGAAAATGGCAGTGCAGAAGTTAAAGCTGCATTTTATGCCCTATTAGCAAAACACAGTGCCAGACCTTCTCTGGGAGGGGAAGAGTGTGCACTTAATAACTGGTTTAATTTGGGAAATGTAATTGATAGAATATGTTCCTTACAACATGAAACAAAATTTAAACTGGGCAAAAATATATACTCTGCTCAGTTTTGGGAGCTTGTCTTACAGAAGCTATAGAAACTCGCTTTAAGCAAAGAAGCAAGGAAAGAACTATTATAGACTCCCTTCAAAACCTAGTTGAAATTTTGCAAAAACAATTAGATGAAGAAAGGAATGAGATCCACCTGTTGCCAGCGGCCCAAAGAGATGTGTTAAAAATTCAAAGTGGGCTTACTCACCAAAAGAAACAGAGGAGAGAGAAACCCCTCTCATTAATCAAATTTACCCTCAAAAAGAACTAACCGATGAAAAATTGTGGGGAGCACTGCTGTCCTAGCTGGAAACCTTTAATTAAAACAGAATATGATCATATCAATGATGAAGATACTGATCCGCATACAACCACTGAAGAAATCCTGTACACTGCCACTGAATTGGCTAAGTTGAAAAAGGCGTACAGGCATCTCCCTCACGAGTCAGAGACAAAATATGTATTGTGATTATCTCTCACTGGAGGAGATCAGATTCAACTGACAGAACAAGAAGCCAGTGGGTACTGGGGACTTCTCAACAGCAGGAGACAGACGTAACCCGTGGTCCCTAACTCAGCGTGCAACTTATTGGGCAGCAGGGCTTAACCCCTTGGAAAGAGGAGACCTATAACTATAGTTGGTACCCCTGACCAGCTACTGGAAGACATGCACAAAGCTGCCTGCTTGCAAATGATACATGACAGAAAATCAACAAGTGGTTATGAATCAACAATGCAATTACCTGTAAAATGATGAGCCCTTTAATTTGAGGCCTTCCAGAATCACTTAAACCTAGAGCAAGTCTCCTTCAAAAAACCAGCTCTAACTCCTGTTGTTGGCACTAAAATAAAAGTGCACTGTGGGGGCCGAGGAATCGAGTGCTGATGATCCCCTGCAGATCATCATAGGCCACGCACTTTCCCCTCCCAGTGAGAAAAGCGTCTCTCCCAGAAACCCTTTGGTGTTACATGTTAAACTCTTGTACCCCATTGGTGTTCTACCCTGCTACTTGTATCCAAGTTTCCCCCGCCCCTTCCCTATATAAACCCTGGGGGGTTATTTGGGGGGGGGGGGGTTTCCCAGTTGAGTGGAGCTGCTGTGCTAGCCCCCTTGGCTGAGGGCCCTGCACTAATAAAGGCTGATTTCTCTGTGGTAATTGCTGGCCAGAGCTCTAGTCCTTTTTCTCCCTGCATTGCCTGGGAAGGAGCTGCTGCTTAGCAAGTCATCACTTGCCAGGCCAGGAGAGGAACATGCCAGTGCCACTAAGAGCCGTCCTGTCAGGACCCTTTTTCAGGAAGGTCGCAGCACCCCCGACATCCACCCCGCCACAGCAGTGCACCATTACTGTGATTTAAAATTAAATCCCTTTGTGTCCTTTTGCACTGAGAGATCAAACGAATCTCTCATGAGGTCCACCTGTGTTAGCAGATCATGACAGAGCCCTCAGCAAACCAGCCAGCACCACACGGGCACAAGGACACAGATGGCACTTCCTGGCTGGGACAGGGCTTGTGCCTTCAGCAAAACCACCAGAAGCCAAGGGTTTCTGGCCATTTTCCCCGCACCATTCCACACCTGGGCAGCTTGCTGAGCACAAGCCCTTTTCCCCCTCTTCCGCTATACCCTGTACACCATGGGCAGCAAAAGAAAGCTCCTGGGAGTCTGTCTAACATAACATATCCTATATTTATATACTAAAGAAAAACAAAAAGAAGAAAAGAACAATCTTGAAAAAAAGGGAAATCTTTGCCTGCTCATGTGGCCCCAGCAGAGCCTGCCAGATCAGCTCTCTGCTGACCTCCAGCAGCACAGCCAGCTGAGGTCCGATAGACGAGGCCGTGACCTCCATGCCCTGCGGAGCTGATCTCGCAGCCTCTGGAATGTGGAGATCGGAGCGGGGTCTCCTGCCCTCAGCAGGCACATCGTCTGAACTGCCAGGCTTCCGACCTCCAGGCTGCTGTCATCCATCGTGTCTTCAAGGGCTGGAAGAGAGACAAACAGATCCCAGACCTGCAAGGGCCCCCGGAAAGCCCCCTGCCAGAGCCATCCCAGCTGGCTCTTGCCATGGCCAAGAGGGAGCAGGGACTAAGGGGAACAGCCCAAAGCTGCGACCATGAACAACCCACGTGCCCCTGAAATCTCGGTGTGCTCTGCCCACGCTGCCCCTCATCCGCACATTGAACAGAGCCCTCCGCAGCCAGGCCAGGACTTGCAGCTCCCCCCGCCAGCCCCGCTGACAGCCCGCTGCCCTCACTCACATTGGTAAATGAGCTGCAGCTCTTTCTTCTGCCCCATCAGGAGCCGCCCGGCAATCCCTGGGAATACAGAGCCTGTCAGGGCCCCGGCGGCACAGCTCCCTGCCAGCGGCGCTGCCAGCCCTGGGGCCACACGCCCTCCCGCCCCGGCAGGGCTCAGCCCCAGCCCTTGCCGCATCCTGACTCAGCCCAAGGGCACGGCTGCCAGAGGCCGGCAGCAGCCCCGAGGGCAGCCGGGGCTCCAGGGCGCCGGGCCCGGGGGCCGCTGCCGGGACAGCAGCAGCCGGGGCCGGGGCCGAGCTGCGGCGGGGAGGGAGCCCGGGCTCGTGGCTCACCGATGAACCTGATGGCTGCCGCTCGCAGGGGCTCCTGTGGATTCTGCAGGTACGGCAGGGCCTGGTGCAGGTGCTCGGCCGCTCGGCTCTCGTCCTGTGCCAGCTGCGGAGAGCGGCAGGAGGGAAGGGTTGGCGCGGGCTCTGCCCCTCGGCCGGGCGCTGCCTGCGGCCAGCCCTGGCCTCCTGTGGCCGCCCAGCCCTGAGGCACCGGGCAGCAGCCGCTGGCGCCGGGCTCTGGAGGGGGCAGAGGGCCGGCTGCTGCCCGGGGAGCCGCGGTGCCGGCCCGCCCTGCAGCCCCAGTGGCTCGGGGCTCCATCGGCAGCCGGCTCGGGGCCACAGGAGCCTGGAGAAGAAGCCGTGCGGCCCCCGGCTGCGGCACTGGGCAGGGGCGCAGCTGCCAGCCCCATACACCGAGCGCCGGAGACAGGGGGCTTCTCCAGGCTAAGGCTGGGCCTTCCAGGCCGTCTTTACCAAGACCTCAGCGAACTTCCACAGTTTCTCCTTCTTCACGGGATTTCCAAGATCTCTCCTCTTCAGGAACTTGGCCATGCTAAGCAGTGCTCTCTGAGAGGCCTGGAGAGCAGCAGAGACCCGCAGATGGCCCCACAAGCCAGGGCACAGGACCCGCATTCGTGTGCCAAGGCCTGCAGGAGGCTGCAGCTGGCAAGGTGCCAGGGCAGGAGGCAGCCGAGCCCCCTGCCCGGGTGACAGCAGCAGCCCGGGAGTCCTCACCTCTGCTACATGCTGGTTCTCATCATGGCAGTGGAAGAAGAGTGGCAGCAGGCTCTGGCACATTTGTGTCTCCAGGGCTTCTTTTTCCATTTCAACTAAAATAATCACCAATGTTTGGAAGAGCAGTATGGACACCAGCTGCACCTGGCTATTATTCTATATGGAAGGAAGAGAAAAAAACCTCAGCCCTGTCGGCACGGGGTTCAGCAGAGCACAGGCCTGGTGCACCAAGTGTCCAGGCAGCAGCCAGTGGCCTCGGCTGGGGGCACAGAGCCTTACATGGTCAAAGAGTGGTGGGAGCACCTCAGCCAGCTGCAGGGCGATGGGGCTGGGTATCAGCATCTCTTTGTCCAAGACTACAAAGCTGAGTACCATGATTGTCATCCTAACTATTTCTCTATCTGCGTCCCTCAGGAGCTCCACAAGCCTTTCAGTCAGGCTCCACATCTTTTCATTCTGTGTGGAAGACAAGTCTGTGAAACGCCACCTTGCTGCCACAAGGCCAAGAGGCCAAAGGCCTGTCCCAAAGCACTCAGGCAGCTGAAGCGGGAGGCAAGAGAGCTGCCAGCAGCTGCCTCGGTGCCCAAAGCCCAGCCGAGCCCAAGTGACTTTGTTCCCCAGTGCAGCTTCTGCCACTGCCCACTTCTCACCATTGAGGAGTCATCACTGAGCTTGAAAAGGGCTCTGAGTGCTAGATGACGCTTGTCCCTGCACTCGCTACTCAGGTGCCTTGAGAAGATTTCCAGGAGCCTGTTAGCACCACATTCACTCAAGTCCAGGTAGTCCAGGATCTGAAAGGCACAGGACAGTGACAGGGGAGCCAGCCGGCAGGAGCAGAAACCACACAGGAAACAGGGCCCAGGCGGCAGCCCAGGGCATGGGCACCGTCCCAGGCAGCTGCAGCTATGAGAGGGCAGAGAGGTGGCAGACAGCTCTGCAGGGAGGCAGTTCTGGCCATGGGGCTCACCTCCACAAGGAATGCCAGGGCAGGCAGATCCCAGCGTGCCTCCTGTGTGCTAAGAACCCGGAGCAGGTAGCGAGCAATCCGGGAACACAAGCGCCTGGAGACACAGGATATCTCCCTGCCAGGGTGAAAAAGTAACCAAGACTATGAGCCAGAGGGACAAACATCTCCCAGGAATGACTGAAAAGTCCTGATCTTTCACCATGATCCTGCAAGGGGATCTGAGCCTTTTGGGAGGTGACTGCTCATGGGAGCCTTCCTCTCCCAGCCTTTTCCAATGTCCTTGGTCATCCCTTGGTGATGAGGCCCTTTGGCCCTCGACAATGGGGACTGTAGACACAGGTCAAACTGGGCACAGAGCACAAATGCCAGAGGCAGTGGGGAGAACGGGTCTCACCTGGCCAGCAGACCTACGGCATAGTGGTGGGTGTCGGCACAGAGCAGTGTGTCCCAGCCACACTTGCGTTCCATTGACAACACCACTTCATTACAGCGCATTTGGCAGAGCAGGGACTTCAGGGTCTGCACTGCAAACCTGTGTGCACAGCAAATCCCAGGTCATGCTGGGAGCACTGGCTCCTGCCCTGGGGACATGGCAGGGACAGGAGGACTGGGATGGAGCACCTGCTGGGGCTGGTGGCAAGGCCGTGTTGCTTCTGGCATCCCTTCCAGAAGGCATTGAGATCCTCTGATATATCCAAAGTGCTGAAGAACACTTGGAAGAGCAGATGCACAAAGAGGCGGGGGAAATACACATTCACTACCCGTGGGACACAGGGCACCTGAAGGAACTTCCACATCACCACTGTTGCCTGCAGAGGACAAAGCACCCAGGGATAGTGCCCAGTGCCAAGGCATCTGTGTGGCAGGGCCTGAGCGCGGCAGGGCAAGGCCAGGGGAAAGCCTTGGGGAGCTCCACGCCTGGTGCCCCTGAAGCTGCCCTAGGCCAGGTTTCAGCCCAGTGCCTGAGGCAGGCAGATGCGATGGGGGAAGGAGGAAACAGAGCTATTGGAGAGGCAGTTGGCCATGGGGTGAGCAAAGGCCAGTTGCAGAAACTCACAGCCAGGGCAAAGACACCCATGTTGTCCCCATCAGAGGTGCACTTGCTGTGCTCTGGCCAGGTTCTCAGCACATCGAGGAGTATCTGCATCACTGGCTCCACAGTCCTGCTCGAGCACATGATGGTCTTCCACATGGTCACTGCAGCTCTGCGGGGTGACAGTTCTGTCTCACGGGGATCTCAGACACATCCCCGTGGCCTGGGCAGCAGTGTCAGGGGGAGCTGAACTGGCTGCCAGCTCTGCCTCTGCCCGCTGCCCCTCGCTGGCAGCGGCACCCAGGCAACCCAGCCCTGTGGGGACAGGGCCCTGACGGGGCATGGCATGGCAGCAGGCTCAGGGGCCAATGGAGCAGGGCTGGGAAATGTCCCAGGTACACAGGACCCTGGAACTCTCTGTTGGTCAGACACCTGGTCCAGGCTGTGCAAGCTGATGTGCTGGGGAGCCCTGAGCCCTCTGGGCACATGGGCCTCGTACCTGTCACACGTTGGGGCCACACGCAGGAGAGCAGTAACCACGTCAGTGGGCTGTGCCTCGGTCAGATCCAGCAGGGTCCTGCCCAGCCTGGAGTCAGCATTGGCCATGAGCCACTGGTGGATGTACCTCACCATGGCAGGCACCTGGAGAAGGCACAAGGGGAGACTTGGAAAGCTGCCAGAGGGAGTCAGGAATGTCCCCAGCTTCCCCAGAGAAGTGCTTCCCTTGTCACCATGCTGCAATGGCCTCAAAGGCTTAGAGTGATCAGCAGGCGTGGCTTGGGAGGCCAAGCGATCCCTGGAGGATCAAACCCTGGCCACAGGCTGCTTACTTGCTCTGGAATGGAAACACCCTCCTCCAAAATGAATTCCATCATGGCAGCACTGGTGTCGCTGGTGTAGACGTCACCATCTTCCATGGACCCAGTGCCCATGACGCTGGTCTCTTCCTGCCAAATGCGCTTGATGAATTTGCATGTTGGGTAGGAGAAGGAAGGGTGGGAAGAGAGGGATATTGCATGGAGTGTTCCAAGCATGGTGCTGAGCTGAGCAGTGCCAGCAGGCCCAGCCCAGTTGGGGATGGCTGCAGGTACCTGTGCAGGTGTTTTGTGGAAGAGGCCACAGGCAAGGTCCTGCTCTTGTGTCTGGTCCACGGCTGCATCTGGGAAAGAGTGAGAGCAGCCAGAGCTGAGGGGCTGCAGGAGTAGCCAGAGAACGCAGCCCAGCCCTGTGATCCCCAGGCAGGGACAGCCCCAAGATGCCCCAGGGGATGGAGCACGGCCACTGCTGGAGGGGCAGCCTCAGCCCCACTTGTGTCCTGTCCCTGGGTGTTTCTCCACAGGATAGGGTGGGATGGGATGAAATGGGATGCAATGGGTTGGGATGTGGCAACCAGCCTTTTTTCCCAGCTCTGCCACTCACCCTCCTCCAGCGGCTGGAACTCCTGCACCTCTTCAGTCTCCACTTCTGGGGCAGCTCCAGGACCTTCTTCCTCCTCCTCCTCCTCCTCCTCCTGCTCTTCCTCATCCACCCAGACCAGCTTGGGCACTCTCAGGGGTTGCTGCTCCAGATCTTCTCCAACACTCTCCCATCCTTTCCATAGGAACAGCACCAGGGGATGGCATGGCATGCAGTGGGATGCGGCCAAGCTAGCAACAGGCACTAGTCCTAAGGCCAAACTCTGCAACTCACCCTCCTCCAGCGGCTGGAATTCCTGCATCTCTTCAGTCTCTACCTCTGGGGCAGCTCCAGGACCTTCTTCTTCCTCCTCCTCCTGCACCCAAGCCAGCTTGGGAACTCTTGGGGGTTGCTGCTCCATGGCAGTGCCTGGATTTATGGTACTTACAAGAGTGCCTTTAGAAAAGCTCCGAGGCAGGGAGTCCTGCAGTCGTTCCTGGAAGGCACCTGCAAGACTCAAGTCCTGGCAAGACTGCAGGACAGCAAGTCCTGCACTCGGGTCTTGAGGGCTCCTGTCACAAGGACAGGAGGCTCCTCCTCAAGGATTGTGCCCTGGTCTCAAGGGCAGTGACTGCAGGGATGGGCGATGCCTCAGAAAAGCTCCGAGGCAGCAAGTCCCACTGTCTGCCCTCGAGGTCACCTTAAGAAGATAAGCCTCGGCAAGGCCACAGGTCACCAAGTCCTGCAGTCTGGTCTCGAGGTCACCTGCAGGAATGACGGCTCAGAGAAGCTCTGGGTCACACACAAACGAGTGCGCTGTGCGGGGGCTCCTCACAGCACCGCTCTGGCGTGTCCTGTCTCGTTGCATGCACCGAGCACTCTGGTGTGGTCTTGTCACCACCAGCTCTTGTCCATTCCACCGTTCCATTCCACCGTTACCATGCTGCACCATGTCACTAACGGCCCTTGCACACACTGCCACCTTCCTGGTTCCTGCCCCATTGTCGTGGTTTTAAACCAATAACTAAGAAAATTACTTATTTCTTGCTGTGAGATATGGATTAGAACAAGAGCAAAACAGGCATAGAAGTTAAAAGGGAAAAAAAAGAAAGTTTATTGACAAACTACAATAATAAGAACACTGGAATAAACTTCCAGAAAAACCTTTTCATCCCCATCTACCCACTATTCCCTTGTTCACATGATAACAGAGACAAAAAAAACTTGGAACTTTGGTGGTTAAAACAGTCCCAATTCTTGCTACAGTCTTTTCACCAGTCTTTGTAGGGAAACAGAAGTTTCTTCCTGTTAATTTATGGAGTTTCTCACAAGAAAACTATTTTTGTTATAGTTTTCCATTGCCCTAATGTTAGCTGCCCAGAGCTGCTGTTATCAGAGCCCACTCCTCCCATTTTCACGTCACTCTGAGGTGTGTATGGGCCATGAGTCTAGGCATGGCATTTTAAGGATGTTATTCAAAGGCAAAAAAGTCTTCTTCATCTGTTTCTGTGAGCTTCACTAGAAAACAGTTTTCTCATTGCCTCTCAAGGCTTCAAATCTCCCAGCACTTCACTATACCATAATTACTCTACTTTTTACTCAAATTTACACTTTGAACACTTTATTCCTCCCTACATACTGTATCATGAATTAAAAGAGTTCTTTTCAGGACTTCATTGTCCATCTCCATAGTTTTAACAGAAAGGTATTTCAGCTTAATTAAAGCATCTTCTTAATTCTCTACCTTTTCTGAAGCTTCTTTTCTTTCCTGTCACTGGTAGTTTATGAAGTCTCTTTTCATATTGATCACTCTCTTTTTCTCTCTTTGGATAAAAAGATTAATCCGCAAGTCTCATCTGGGTAATGAAGGAGTTAAAATCTTGCCCAGGCTTTTGTAGATGGTTTGGTGATCTCTGCCAAACAGGAGCTGGAGCCGTCTGCGATGGAAGGTTCTTCATAGCTGCTCTGGAGAGTGTGGCTGTCTCTGCTTGCTGCAGGTCCAGAGCCTCTCTCCTCCTTCACTAGCCAGTTTCTAGTGAATTTAGTTACAGCAAAACCTGCAGCCGAGCCATAGATCGGGCTCGGCTTGGCCCGGCCCAGGCCCGAGGAAAACCTTCCGCAGGCCCCCCCCATCTCCCGGCCGGGAGCCGCTGGGCCCGGCCCTGTCCCCGCCCAACCGCATGGCCTGGGCAGGGAACGGGAGGCCTGGAGCTCCACCACCCTTCACAGCCAGGAAACAAAGAGAACCAAGAGAGATCTGGTTTTACACTTTAAGGTAGGGTTCACAAGTTGATCCCACTTTTGAATGGCCTAAACTGCTGTCAATTCTCAGCAATGACCGATAATTGGTCAGGAGAAAAGACTCCAGGCAGTTCCCAGCAACTCCAACTCCCTTAAATGTAAAGTAACTCCATGACACAGAGGAATCCTGATTGAGGCTGTGAAGCATTGAGCTTGGAAAATCATGGTTAATTGAGTTCTGTTCATTTCTTTTTTTCCCTTTTGAGCAGCATCCATTTGTAACATTAACTGAGCCTGTGTCCAGCCTGGTGCTGCTGATCATTTCAGTGAAGAGGAGGAAGGAGGAGAAAACACTGTGATAATGCCATCAGGACCATTTACTCCAACACCAGCATAGAGTCAGATTGTAGACTAGGATTGTAGAGTAGGGTTATAGAGTAGCATTGTGGACTAGCATTGTAGAATAGGGTTCTGGAGTAGGATTGTAGACTAGGATTATAGAGTAGGGTTCTAGAGTATCATTGTGGACTAGGATTGTAGAGTACGGTTATAGAGTAGGACTATAAATCAATGAAATTTCTGAAATTTTAACTCATCTGGAAGATTGCTTTCTTTCTTACCCTGTGAATAATCTCAGCATTTCCTTCTGAGTTGTCAGTTGTCTCTTCAAGGTGCAAAGTGATATTCATGGCTTCTTTGGTATGCTTTGAAAGTGGGGAAGGCTCTTCTTCAGTCATCCTCTCCAAAGTGCACTGCCTTTGGAATTTGGCTCACTGGCTGGGTTTTGCCCAGCTGTGTGGGATGTCTAATTGAGGCAGAAAGGGCAATGGCATTTGCAGGTACAAGCAGTGGAGGGGTGGGGCAGCCAAAACATCCTGTGCAGATGCAGGCCTTCAGCTGTGACTCCAGAGCATTTGGGTTGCTGCCATTTGGATTTGTATCCCTGTGGTGGTTTCACATTGATTGATATTTGGAGAAGAAGAAAGAAAGCACCCACGGAAGTGATTTCTCTGAGAGGAGCTGCTGGGAGCTCCTTCTGTGCCTGGGAAAGGTCAATAGCTGGCTAGTGCTGAGAAGTGACAACATTTTGAACCATTTAGAAATGAGGTCTGCCTCTGTGAGATCTACGTTTTAAAAAATAAAGTTTGGGAAATCTCTCTCTTGGCTTCCGGACCCAGAAGGTGACGGAGCTCTGGTGAGGCCGGCCCTGCTCGCCCACGGCCTGTGCTCCTGGGGGAGGCTGGGCCGGACCCCAGTGGCTCCTGGAGGGGGGATGGAGGCTGCAGAATCCCAGCCCCAGGCAAGGCTGGGCCACAGCTGCTGACATCTCACTGACACTAAACCATCCCTCCAGCACACACCGACGGCTCCAGGCTAAGCCTCCCCTCCCAGCAGCTGCCAGGCAGAGAGAGGGGCCCAGGGCAGCCTGAAATCATCATCATAATTGCTGAAACCACTGCCCACGACCATCTGCAGACCTGGCAAGATTTAAGCCTTTCATTTAACCCTATCAGTGCACAGATGAGAACTGCAGACCACCATTCTCCCCTCAAGAGAAAAGGACAAAGAGGGGACACGTAGAAGACAACATGAAGATACTGAGGTCAGTAAAGAAAGATTCAAAGAAGGTGAATAAGGAGATGTCTTAGGGTTGGGCTGAAAATTTCTTTTGGTAGGGCCATGGAGATACACAATGATACCTGGAAATATCTCCTTCAATTCATGAGAGAGGAAGGGGGAATGAAGCATTCAAACTGTGCATGTGAACAGAGGCATGCATTGATAAGAAGCCAAGCAGATGTTGGAATAGCTGTGATCCCATGAGAAGCCTGAACAGAGAGAGAGAGAGATGAGAGTGAGGAAGACCTTTTGTCCCCAGGGAGAGAAGAAGAAAAGCTCTGTTCCCAGAGGTGATGACAGAGACAGATGAAGGGAACATTTGCCATTGAACAACTCATCCTTAAAATAATACCCCATGGGTTCATAGCCCATGAAGACACTTGTAGTAGGGCTGTGAAAATGGGAAAGATTTCACAATTGCAGAACTTAACCTGGGCAGATGCTATTTGTGGAAATAAAAAGCCATGAGAGAATTGTTTCTTGTAGAGAAGTCTCGGTGGCATGGCAAGAGAAATCTTCTGTCCCTACACGAACTTATGGAAGACTATTGTCTAGTTGGTACTCATTTAACATCGCACGTTTTGTGACTATGCTGTCAGTTGGGAAAGGAAAGAAGTTAGGCAGGGGGAGGAAAGGAGTCTTGGAAGTATTATTTTGATGCTTCTCATTCTTGTAGTCCTGTTAATAAAGTTTCTTTATACCTTTGAAGTTTTGAGCCTGTTTTGCCCTTCTCCTAATCCATATCTCCCAGCAAAAACAAATGAGTAAGTGCACTGGTGATTCTAGCCAGTGCTAAACCCACCACATTATTTAGTAATTATAAAATAGAATTATTACAAGAAAAATAATTGTCCTGGTGTGACTATATATATCTTGAGTTCTGCACTTTAAGGTTTGCTTTGGGAGCTGGGGGGAAGTTGAAGCTGCTGGAGGCTGATGGGACTTTTTTCTCCTGACCAATTACTAGTCATTTCTGAGAACTCCCAGTGATTCTGACCATTGAAAAGTGAGATCAACTTGTGAATACCTACCTGAAGACTCAAGACTGGGAATTTCTTGTTCTCTTTGGTTTCCATCTTTTGAACAGGTGCTCCGGCTCCGGCTCAGCCTCTTCCTCCCCAACCAGGCCGGACAATGCCACAGAGGGTGGGGGGAAGGAGAAGAGCGGAGGCGGCCGGCCTGACATGGTTTGCAGTTTGTGCCACTGAACTGAAACCTGACTCCATGAACATCTGCAGCTTTCCATGACTTGAACTATTTTACTACCTGGATGAGACTTACAGATTAATCCTATTTTCCCAGAGTGAGGGGAAGAGAGAGAGGGGGATAATCAACATGAAGAAGACATGATAAAACCATCAAAGTCAGTGAAGAAAAGAACTAAGTTTTAGATGGGGAAGAGAGAATAAGGAGATGCTTTAATAAGCTGAATATTTTTTCTGTTAAAGCTATAGAGATGGACAATATTGTTCTGAAAATAAAAAACTCCTTTAATTCATGACAGAATATATTGAGAGGAATGGAGTGTTTCAAAGTGTGGATTTTGAGCAAAAGGTGGAGTAGTTGTGATACAGTGAGGTGCTGGAACAGAGGAGGAGAAGTAATAGTTGAAGATTTGTGGCTTTGTAGAGGCAAAGAAAACCTTCTATTTCCAGGGAGGCTCAGAGAGACAGATGAAGAGAACTTTTGCCTTTGAAGAACTCATCCTTAAAAATGACATCCCTAGACTCATTTGACCCATAACACACCTCAGAGTGATGTGAAATGGGAGGCAACAACTGATGGCAGATTTTCGGGCAGCTGGCATCAGAGAAATAGAAAGCTATGCAGAAAATTAGTTCTTTCATGAGAAACGCCATAGATTAGCAGAAGAAGACTTCTGTTTCTCTATAAGGACTGATGAAAGGACTCTAGCAAGTATTGGGACCGTTGTAAACGCCAAAGTTTTTTTTTTTTTTGTTTCTATGTTGTCAGGTGAACAAGGGAATGGTTGGGTAATGGGGGAGAAAAGGGTTTTCTGGAGGTTTTATTCTGGTTTTCTTATTCTTGTAGTTTTGTTAATAAACTTTCTTTATTCCTTTTAAGTTTGCAGCCTGTTTTGCTTTTCTTCTAATCCATATCTCCTAGCAAGAAATAAGTAAATTTTCTAGTGATTTTTTTAATTACTGCTATAAAACCACAACATTTATTTGGTATGTTGGCCGGGAAACAAAATTAACAAATCTAAACCACTACAATCCCTAGTTTCAATCTCTTTGGCTGGAGAAGAGTCTTGCTCAAGTGAGAAAGAAGAAAGATCAGTGGTGGTGCTCTGCAAGGTCTCCTCTGGTGCAGAGCCGTCAGCGACTGGGAGGTGAGAGCAGGCTGTAAGAGACGGTGCCAAGTTTCCCTCATCTGCCTCACAACCATGGCAAGAACAGAGACCGAGACCCTGAAGACCACAAGGGACTTTGTGCAGAGCTTCTGGCCTGGTTGAGGTGGATGTTTGCTAAGTGATTGTTTGGAGGTGTGCTTGACCTGACACCAGCTTTCCAGAGCAACAGGTCACAGCACAAGAGTGATTGTTTGCAGGTGTGTTTGCTGTGCTGCCACACTACACTGCCTTAATTCCTGCTGGTGAGCAGGGACTTGTGAAGAGCGGCCTGCTCTGTGCCTTACACCGGCTTCTCAGAGCAACGGGTCACACCACAATAGCCTATAAATCTCCCCACCTTTTGGGCAACTGCCCCTCACTTTGAAACAGACTATAAAAGTGACTTTTCTAAGTTACTTTCAGAGAGAGAGATGTCCCCACAGAAGACACCAGCGACCCCATCTCGTCCATTGGTAGCTATAACCCCCGCCTTTTTTCTCTCTCTACTTTGCTTCTTTATCCCTCCCTTCACTCTCTCTCTCTCTCTTTTTCTCTCCTTCTCATCTATTGCATAACCCATGTTGTTGGCACTAAAATAAAGGTGCATTGTTGCTGTTGTGATTTGAACTGAAATCCCTTGGTGTCCTTTTTGCACTCGGAGATCATACGAACCTCTCACAACTCCCGCTTGTGTTAGAGGATCATGACAGAGGCCCTGCCATATTTGATCCATGTTTGAGCAGGTCAACAAGACAATGAAGAAAACTCTATTGTTTAATGGGTGGGAACTTGACCCTTGCAATAGAAACAATGGATTGGTCAATGGGTAGGCAGTTAACTTTTGAAAGAGGAACAGTTCATAATGGAGACATTGTTGGCATGGAGTCGATATTCTGAGCCATCGTGGTCTCATCTCACGTGCCGGCCATGTGGGAGCTGATGCTGTCACTGGGAAAATTCCACTCCTGAGCAGGAGATATAAGGCCTGGCTCTGGCTTGGAGGGATGAGAAGGACGAAATGCAGACTGTTGATGCTGGGGATGTCCTGAAATTGCACTGCCTACCTGCCTCTCCTGCCGAGCACCATGCTTCACCTCCTTCTCCTGCTCAGTGGGTTTCTGGGAATCCAGGGGTTGGTATGTATTATTTGGTACTGCAACTAATGGAATAAATCTGCTTTGCAACCCCAGTTGTGTCTTGGCTTCTTTTCTAAGAAAAGTGTTTCCTCCTGAAGCTATGACAATGACTAGCAGAAAGCCTCAGGACAATCCTACTTTCATTTCAATAAATTCTGAGATTTAAATATGTCAAATATGTTAAATTCTGATTTAAATATGTCAAATAATCTGGGGAAATGGTTTGCCTGTGAGTTTCAGCAAAGTATTCAATATGTCTTAGTTATATGGATACAAACTAGTAGGTGAGATTGCTACATGTGCACAATTTAGGGAAGGGATTCTCCACACACCCTGCACTGAAATAGAGTAATATTTCCTTTCGAACCCTGAGCTGGCTGTGGGGATTGGGCACTGCTTGGTCACTTTCATTTTGGTCATTTCTCTTGAGCAGGTAAGAAAGATCAAAAGAAAACCTTTTCCAGCTGTTTCTCTCTGGTTTACCTTTTTGAAGGCCAAAGCTCTGTGCTGCAGGAGGCCTGAGTGTGTGCAGAGTAATTAGCTCCCAAAAACCCTTTGTTTTTCCCAGAAGTCATCATCACTTGTTCCCAGGTGTGTCCAGATCTGGCAGGAGAAAGAGCCCACAGCACAGTGGGCACCGTGCCCTGCCCAGACAGAGCTCTCTGGCACTGAGCAGCAGCAGCAGCAGCAGCAGCAGCAGCAGCAGCGCCAGCACTTTTCAACCTGCTCCTGCCTTGGCTTCACCTGGGGGACAGAAGCCTCTGGAAATCAGCACTGCCACTCATGTTCCCAGCTTGGAGCAGCTGCTGCCGCTGGTGGGCAGATCCTGCCAGTCTGACTGCTTCCAAATGGGAATAAAGGCAGAAGTAGAGATGGACACACAGAGAAGCTCTGGGCTTGTGCAATAAATGGGAAAAGGCATGGGGGAATGGGTTAAGAATTATTGCAACTCCTTTGTCAATAGTGCCTTTTCTCTAACCTTTTTCTACCTTCTCATTTCCTATCCTTTCTCCCTTCCCAATCATGATTGTCACAACTCTCTTGACCATTTCTCACTCTTGTTTCCCAGCCTTTTCACCTCATCTTCCTCGCACTTTTCTTCTCACCTTTCCCACCCTTTTCTCCCCTCTTCTTTCCTTATGCCATGTTGCTTTCTCAAAATTTCTCCTTATGTTTCTCACTTTTCTCCTCATGGTTCTCACTCTTCTCATGTTTCTCACACTTAAGAATTGGGAGTAATTCTTAAAACGGCAGTCTCGAGAGAAAGGGTCTTTCCCTGAAAGTTATCCCTGCTGCCGAGAAGATGGAACACCCCGTGGTTCGAAGCAACCGAATTGATGGGCAAGGCAGAGGGGTAAAAGAAAAGGGACGCAAGATCTCACATGGGATCCAGCCAAGATGCTGGCTGAACTGCCGCAATCCTTTTAAAGTCCTTAAAGGACTACCTCTAATCAGGTTGTTATTGTGGTTTACCATGATAAAGGGAAATGAAGGGTTTTTGATTGACATGGATGAGAGACAAAATATGCGGGTAACGTGGGCTAATCAAACTGGACAGGATAATTTTTGCCTTTCAATGGCTACCCCTTCAGATCCTTTTCGAACTTGTTTAGTGGGCACACCTTTAGATGATTCACTCAATGCCACAATATTTAAAAACTGGACAAAGAATTGGAAAACCCCCAAGGAAGCAAACAAAACATTATGTGAAATTCCATCAGGTAAATTCATGATTAATATCTGTGACACAAGTTTAATTCCAGCAAATCCCATTGGTGCTCAAAACTGGTACATTTCTACAGGTTTAAATGTTACTGGGTGAGAACCACAAGAGTTAAGACTGTTAGGTTCAGCCCCTAGCAACTACTGTTTGACTTTTGTCAATTGGGCTTGGAACAATCATGCGAAAAAATCTCATGGGCCAAATGGTACAAATGTTTCTCCACAGAATTTGCTATATTTGCAAAATAATGATGTATACTGTGGCAATTGGTCTCACAAAGTAAATTCTAGCAGTACACCTTTACAATTACCACCCAGTATTTTTCTAATTTGTGGAGATCGTGCATGGCAAGGACTGCCAGCAAACATTTATGGAGGGCCTTGTTATTTTGGAAAATTGACATTGTTTGCACCCACTATACAGCAACTATTAAGAGCTAATAAAACCAGGTTACGAACAAAGAGAAGTGTGTTCCAGTTGGGGCCAGAATGCAAAGATCAGGTTGAACTTTGGGAATGTCCTACAGTGATTGTGTCATCTATTTTTACACCTGGAGTATCTAGTGCTCAAGCCTTAACACAGTTACGACAACTGGCATGTTAGACAGGAAAACAGTTTAACATTACATCAAAGGTTTTGTCTGATTTGCTTTTGGATATGAACAGTGCTAGGCATGCTGTATTGCAGAATAGAGCTGCTATTGATTTTTTGCTAGGCTTCACAGGGCTGTGAAGACGTTGATGGGATGTGTTTCATGAATCTTTCTGACCATTCAGTGTCTATTCATACTCATCTTCAACAACTACAGAACAATATGAAAAAATTGGTTTCAATCCCTAGGTCTCACAGGATGGTTAAAAAATTTGACACAAATGGCAATTGTTGTTATATTGATCATTGTGATTGTGTTACTGTTTATTCCTTGCATACTGCAATGTTTGCAAAACATGGTAAAGAAGGCTTCCTCTACAGTTTTGTTAGTACAAAAAGAAAACAGGGGAATTATAGAGGAATGGCTAGCTAGCAAAGGTCATATTCCCATGCAGCAGTTAGCTGGGAAAGAATTAGACAATAGAGTACAGTCAGTGTGAGATGTTGCAAAGTCAGGAAGACCTTGGTGATAACTGTTAACTGAGAACAGGATGCTGTGATCAGAAGAATGTGAATTCAGCATAGATGAGCGATCACAGGAATGTGGAATTAGGTGGAGTTGACCTCAAATGAAAATATCCAATAATGAGCTTGCTTTTGCACTATGTATGAGCCTAATTATTGGTGCTATATAAGTGATTTTAGAGTTACCAATAAATGAGACTTGCTGATCATTCATATTGAGTGCTGCATTTTCTCCCGCTGAAGTCATCAGCTGATGGGCTCACACGTTCCCAAATCACCGTGCTGCTGCTCCCCTCGCTTGTTCTCTGCCCATGGGGAGACACAGATTCCAAAGTGACACTGGCAGTACAATCAGGGTCCAGCTGGGTCTGAATCCCCAACAGACTCTTGCGCAGCTGACAGGAAATGTGTGCCATTTCTCAAGGGTCTGCTGAGGGCCTCCCTCCCCTTCTGCTCTGTCCTCTTTGTCTTTCCATAGTCACTCACACTCAGCCCTGTCCCACAGCTCCACCCTGGCTCTGCAGGTGTTTTCCTGTGTGATTTCATCCCTTGTGAGAGACACTTGTGGAGTTCATGTTCTCTTCAGGCCTGCACCACCATTCCTGCCTTTCTGACATCTACACTCTTGTTAGAAATCCTGCTCATTCAGGAGATAAGGATGTGTGCAATTTGATCCTCTGAGGGAGGTCAGAGAGCCCCTATGGCCACCTGAGTATATGGAAGAGGACCAAGGTGTTTATCCTCCCTCTTTTGTCAGCTGAGAATTCTGAGCGGCACTAACAGAGATCCTCCAAAAGGCCCCATCAACAAATGAATTGACACACCCCTAGGGATGCCAATGAAGGAAACCATGTGTCATGTAATCCATGTATGACCAAAGTCTCCAAACTCCACCTAGAGCTTGAGATTGTTCCACTCCCTTAGGACATGCAGCAATTTGTTGCATAAAAAGAAGGTTTCACAGCAGAAGAGAGTGGAGGAGGAAAAGAGCTCTGAAGAGAAAAAAACAACCATCTCTGCAGGAGTAATCATCTCTGCCTCCTCTGGATCAGTCAATGGAACCTGTCTCTCCTCCTCTCCTCAAAGTGATGCCTTTCGGTGGCCTTTATACCACCAACTGCTTTGCAGCAGAGATGGGAAAATTCAAATGGAATATTTGATATCTATCAAATCGAAATAGATAGATAGATAGATAGATAGATAGATAGATAGATAGATAGATAGATAGACAGCTAGATCTCACTATTATAAACTCTCTTACTATATTTTCTATCCCTACACACATCAACACTTGGTAGCCAGTGCCCCCATCAGCAGCAGTGCTGAACTTGCTCTCCTGTTGCTTCAATAAATCACACTCTTGGGGAATCTGGATTGTGTTGGTGCTTTGCTGTCAGACCCAGAGCACTGCTCTGGGAACTGCAGTCTTTGCGCATCTGTGCTCAGACAAGTTCTTCTCTTGGACTCAAGCACACTGATGGTGCTGAAGTGGCTGCAATCAGAAATGAAGCCCAGCCCCTCCCAGCCTCTCTGATCTCTCAGCACCAGCTGGAATGCAAGGCCATTGATTTCCTGCTCAATTCCCAAACACAACACCTATTGATCAACCATGGGCTGCCAAAAGGCATGGGCACTGTTCACCTGAAAGTGACGTGCAAACCCTGCTGTCTGGCCTGGCACCAGAACAGCTCCTTCTGCCCCAACATCCCCACCCCAAACTATGTGTTCTCCTGCAAAAATACTGCATTTTCCAGAACTGCCATCTTCCAAATTCAAATTCTGACAGAGTCTCTTCCAGTGCTGCAAGTGGGCAGGAAGGGTTGAGCCAAAGCACCTTTAATGGCTGCAGAAGGAGAAATTACACAGGGTTCTTCCTACTATCAAACAATAGACAAATAAACAAAGCAAAAGATGAAATTGTCACCCACTTCAGGGTCTAATCCTGTTGGCTGCAGGGAGAGGATGTTTGGCAGGAAAGTGGCCCAAGTGGTGAGCACTGTCATGTCGGGATTGATAGAACTCTGCTTGAAGCAGACTTGAAGCACCATGGCGCTGTCCAGCACAGGGGGACGCTCACTGCCCTGCTCCTGCTGCCCCACTCTTGCTGACACATGACCAGCATGCCCCAGGCCTTCTTGGCCACCTGGGCCCAAGCTGGCTCACGTTCAGCTGCTGTTGAGCGACACCCCTGGGTGCTCTGGGCCCAGGCAGCTGCTCAGGCACCACGTTACACATTTGACTTCAAAGACAGCATCCAGATTTTGGAGATGACTTTCCTGTTCTTAGCAACACAAGATAGCACTCAAGGACTTGCGGCTTTATCCCAGCCTCCAGGCTCCAGGGGAGTTTTCAAAGCTGCAGACTTCAGAAAGAAAAGTCTCAACAGACATATGGCGTCTCTGGTTTTTGACTCAGAAGAAGGGTTCAGAACTGTGCAGTTTGTGTCTTTTGCCACACAAGAGAAGAGTGGCCCCACATGGATTCACCGACAACAAAATCATCTCTTTGCAGCTTATCAAAAGCCAGAAGAGACGTGGGCTCAGAGCACCTGTCAGCTCTGCTACTGACTGCTCTGCCTGAAGAGGCAAAACAACAACCCGGCAACAAAAGCATCAAAATCCCTGATTTCCATCAGAAATTTCACATCCCCAGTGTGTCTCTGAAATACTCCCAGGTAAGCACACCCAAGAAGGCCATGGAGACAAACCAGCCCAAAGTGCTTGTGTGGTCAGATCCACATCTTTTGTGCCTGCAGCTACTTGGCCAGTCTGTAGGGCACAGGACTCTCCAGACCACAGTGTCCTCTCCAGAATGTGACATGGCTGAGCAGAGTGTCTTTGAAATGCTCCCTCCTCTGGGCACAGGGAGCCTTCATGCTTCAGGCTGGCCCCTCTCAGAATCCCAGCCACTGGGGGCCTAAACATGACAGATCAAAAGTCATTTTTCAGCTGTCATTGCCTGGGGTGACTTGCTAGGTGCTGGCACGACTCCAGCACTCAGCAGCCTCAGCTACCAACAGCAAGTGCTGGCTGCTCAGGAACTTGCAGCTGTGCCTTGCACTAAAGACAACAACAGCCAGAAGTGGCACTTACAGTCTCTGAATGTTCAGGCTGGGGTGTGACCACTGCTGGAGGCTCGTGGTCATTTTGCTCCTCTTTGGCCTTTTCTCCAGGAGCAGGGGGAGCCAGAGAAGAGTCTGTTGTTGGTTCTGGGCTCTGTGCACAGATAGTAGTGTTAGGGACAGGCAGCTACCTATCATTTATAACCTTACTTCTATTCTGCTCTATTTCTACAACCAGCTCGACTAAGGACAAATCATCCACTTTGATAGCAATGGGATTCTAAGTCACTCCAACTAAATGAAAACAAGTTAATTCAACTGGACTGCAAATTGTCTGAATTAGATCTCCCACCCTGGCTGCTATCAAGAAGCAGTGCTCTCTCTGCAAAACTGGTCTTCTAGTTCTTTTAAAGCACTGCAGTGGAAAATGAGGAAATAGGCAGCAATGCCTTTGCTATCACTGCTGCAGACATGGAAATGGATTTCCTTTCAGCCTACTCAGCTGGCCACCTACACTCTGCTGCCACAGGCCAAGCTCCCAGCTTGCTCCACAATTCTCCAACAACAGGAATATCAAAGGTTCCTTTCTCACTCACCTCAGGATCGGCACCTCTGAACACACGCCTCAGGTGACCTGCAGTGAGCAAGGGAAAATGAACGCAATGGGGTGAGAAAACTGCCTGGGCTGCTGAATCCCATAGAATAAGTGAACCCAAACAGAGGGTATTTTCCTCTGACAGCATCCCTCAGGGGACACCATTCTTTCACACATCCAAAAAGGAACAGGGCAATGTTCTTGCTTGTGCCTACACTTTGGCCTCTTTTGCTAGTAAGTGAATACAAACTTGATCAAGAAAATGCAAAGTGTTCTTTCACACTCAATGCTTGTGTCCTGTCCGACAGATAAAGTAGCTTTTGCTCTTTTCCCTTGCAAGTACTTCATTTAGAGATAAGTTGCATGCAGTAATTCTCATTAACTTGCTGAAAACATTGGCCCAGAAAACCTTCCCCCAAATCCCCCTGAGCTGTGGCAGTTCTATTGTGCAGCACAGCAGCAGCAGCTCCAGCATTCAGGAGCACACACTCGCTGCTTTGGAGTTTGCACTTCATTGCAAAGGGTATTGCTATTCTAGCACTCAGAAAAGGGTGAACTTAGTCAAACCTTTCATGACAAAATTGAGAACAAGAGAAGCTTTCCCTCATTTGTGGGGAGAACCACAAAGTCTTAAGAAGGCCTTCTGAGAAGGTCTCTGCATTTTCAAAGCTATCCTGCTTGAGCCAGCAAACTGAGGAAAGGACAGACTCTGCTGCCACAGACTCTCCTGTGCAGGGAATGGAACCCTTGCAAATGCTGCGTGCAGACCCCTGGCTACAGGCATCCCGTTTTTTGCTAAACTTGTTGACAGGACCTTTAGCAAAGCAGTGGCATCCTTATGGTCTTTCTGTTTCAAAATCAACCCAGTGACTAAGAAAAAGCAGGAAGACCTACAAAATCCAGGTTAGGTTACATCCAAGGAAAACATCTACTTACATGCCAGGTTGGTCAGGTAATAGCCGGAATAAACAAAGCTGTAAACAGTGCAAACTGCAGCAGCGAGTGGCTCCATCACTGGAGCACTGCTGTGCCAGTTTGCAGACACTGCTCCAACACAAGAATCACAAGGCTCCTGTCAGTGTGCAGCTGCCCACTGACAAATGCCTCAAGCAGGAGGATGCTCCTGCACTGAGCAAGCCCAAGAGCTGCTCTGACACTGAGGCCTTCCGTGCACCAAGGCAACCTTCTGATGTCACCACGACAATGTGGCAGCCATGTCCTGACATCACAAAGCAAGTGTTCTGCCTTGGAATTTATGCAAATTTATGCAAAGGAACCCAACCTCCCCTACAGCAAACACCAAATAGCCTGGGAAGTTCTCCTCTGTCACAAAGATGCACAAAGTCCCCTGGTGAAACAAACCCTGTTGTTCAAGGGATCCAAGAGTAAAAGCAAGAGTGGCCCAAGCACCTACAGCCTGTTCCCCAACTGAGCACTCACATGGGACCAAAGACGAGGCAACCGGACCAAGAGAATGGCCCAAAGCATTGCAAAGAACCAGGAAAGAAAGCACTGTTGCCATAACAGCTGAAATAATTCTTAACAAATCTCTCCACATATTTGCATATTTATTGGATGTGCCCAGGGCTCCTGTGTACATATATACCTGCCTTTATTCCCATTTGGAAGCAGTCAGACTGGCAAGATCTGCCCAGCAGCAGCAGCAGCAGCTGCTCCAAGCTGGGAACATGAGTGGCAGTGCTGATTTCCAGAGGCTTCTGTCCCCCAGGTGAAGCCAAGGCAGGAGCAGGTTGAAAAGTGCTGGCGCTGCTGCTGCTGCTGCTGCTGCTCAGTGCCAGAGAGCTCTGTCTGGGCAGGGCACGGTGCCCACTGTGCTGTGGGCTCTTTCTCCTGCCAGATCTGGACACACCTGGGAACAAGTGATGATGACTTCTGGGAAAAAACAAGGGGGTTTTGGGAGCTAATTACTCTGCACACACTCGGGCCACCTTTAGCACAGAGCTTTGGCTCTCAAAAAAGGTAAACCAGAGAGAAAGAGCTGGAAAATGTTTCATTTTGACCTTTCTTACCTACTCAAAAAAATTGCCAAACTTAAAGTTACCAAGCAGTGCCAGTTCCCCATGGCCAGCTCAGGGTTCCAAAGGAGACATTACTTTATTTCAGTGCTGGCTGTGTAGAAAATCCCTTCCTGAAAAGGTGCACATCTCACCTACTAGCTTGTATCCATGGAACTAAGACATCTTCAGTACTTTGCTGAAATGCACAAGGCTAAACATTTCCCCTGATTTTCTGACATATTTAAATCACGACTCAGAATTTATTGACATGAGAGTAGGGGTATCCTGAGGCTCTCTGCTAGTCATTGCCATGGGTTCAGTTCCGGGATCTACATTTCTTCATGAAGGAATAGGAACGACACAGCACCAATATGAGGATCAGATCATTTGTTTATTTGTTTAAGCTTGGTTACATTTATGCTGTATACAGATTTACTTATACAAGTATTGTAGAGGCTAGGGCCCGGCACACGGAAGATACCGGGATGTAACGGAAAGATAGTAACCCCCCTCCTCTTTAGTATGGTAATGAACCCCGTAATTAGCCAATAGCACCTAGCTGTGATGAAAGCAGATGGGAGTAACACTGTGGGCCTAGGTTATAAAATGTCAAATTCTCCAGCAATAAACGCCATTCTGCCATCCATCACATTGATGCTTGTGTGTGGGTTTGGACCGAGTGGCCTGAGCATTGGCCACCATGCTGTTCCTGAACCAGGGTGTCTGCCTTGCTAGGCAACAAAGTATCTCCTCTACAATTGGCTGCACACATCCTTGTAAGCATTTTTTATTGGATAATTACATTTGTGTATATGGGACCACAACTTGTGTTTTCAACTTCTCTATCTCTCATCTCCTTTTGGCTCTTGCTTTGTGTTCTTTTGCTGACCACAACTGTTCCTTCCCTGTCTGATAACCTTGCCCACCTTCTTAACTCTTTCTCTTTATGGTGAAATTTGTTCTAACGCAGCCCAGGGTCCTACATCTCCCCTTCTTTTCTTTAAAATTGGAGGAACTAAATGGTGCAACATTTGTTGAAGGCATAGTAAGAAACAAGGAAGAATCAGCAGAAAGTTCAGAAATACAATCAGTAACATTATTGCCCTCTTGACCAAGGTCTGCCCCCAACCCCTTAAACCCAAACTAGCAAGCCAGTCTGAAAATGGATCATGTCTTTCTCTAATATGCTTCATGTTTTCAGGTAGTCATGCCAATTATTTATGAATATATTGGGAGTGCTCAGATAAATTAAAACAACACATTTCTTCAAAATCTTCACACCCTTGTCCATGTGCTAATAACAAAACATCTATAGCTGCAAAATTCTGCATGGGTGGCATGCCTAATACTATCAACATCAGTTAGCAATTCATTCGACACTTTCTTAGTCAAATGCAACTGTTTGTCTCTCCAACAGGCAAGACGAGCTTTATTTTTCACATTCGTGGCAGCCATTCCCTCTGGTAAAAGGAAAGATGTTGCAATGACAGTCACCAATGATGGTAACTGCACATTGGCATTACAAGTCTCATCAAAATTCCAAACGGATTTCAGAAACTTTATTGATTTACAATCCTAGTCTACATTACTATTGTACAATCCTACTCTACAATCCTACTCCAAGTTGGCTATGGAGAAAACAGTTCTAAATTGATTAGAGCATTATTGTCTTCTCCTTCCACTGCTTCACTGAAAGGATGAGTGGCACCAGGCTGGAGCCAGGCTTGGCCGATGTTACAAATTGATGTAGCAGAAAGGAAAAGAAAGCAAGAAGAAAGCATGATTTTCCAAGCTAAGAGCTTCAAAGGCAGGGGAATATTTTTTAAATGAAAAGGGGATTGAGTCAGAGTAGGTCTAAGGAACATGGGGCAGCAGTGGCATAGGTTGGCCCAAGAGCTGGTAGGTGCCCCACCCCTGGAAATACCTGAGGTCTGCGTGTCCTATTCTCTTTAAAGATGTCCCTTGCTCCCTGCAGAACACAGATTAGGTGAGCTTTACATGGCCCTTTGTGGTAGTTTGACATTAATTGACATTTAGGGAAAGAAGTAAGAAACCCACAAAGGGATTTCTTTGAGAGCAGCTGCTGAAAGCTTCCTCTGTGCCTGAGACAGGCCAATAGCTGGCTAGTGCTGAGAACTGACAACATTTTGCACCATTTAGAAATTAGATCAGCCTCTGTGATGTTCCCCATGTTAAAAACACGAGCCCAGGGACTGGCTCTCGTTACTTCCAGACCCAGAAGGGAGTGGAGCTCTGGTGAGGCCGGCCCTGCTGGCCCACGGCCTGTGCGGCCTGGGGGAGTCTGGGTTGGACCCCAGCGGCTCCTGGGCTGGGGATGGAGGCTGCAAGCCCCTGGCCCCAGGCAAGGTCGGGCCATGGCTGCTGACATCTTGCTGACACTAAATCCCATCCCCAGTCCCCACCGATGGCTCCAGGCCGAGCTGCCCCTCCCAGGGGCTGCCAGGCAGAGAGAGGGGCCCAGAATGGCCTGAAATCCAACACCGTGACTGCCGTGACCTGGGCAAGAAATAACTCCTTCACTACACAGGTGAGACCTGCAGACCTCAATCCTCTCTCAAGGGAGAGAAAAAAGTGACGACACATAGAAAGCCAACATGATAACACCAAGGTCAGTAAAAGAAGAAGTCAAGCCTCAGATGGAAGTTGGATCAGGAGATGCTGAATGGGCTGCAATATTCTTTTGGTAGGACCATGGAGATGGACAATGATATACCGAAATATCTCCCTTTAATTCATGAGAAAAGTATGGGGGATGAAGTATTCAAACTGTAGATGAGAGCAGAGGCATGCATTGATAAGAAGCCAAGCAGGTGTTGGAATAGCTGTAATCCCATGAGAAGCTTGAACAGAGAGAGAGAGATGAGAGTGAGGAAGACCTTTTGCCCCCAGGGAGAGAAGAAGAAAAGCTCTGTTCCCAGAGATGATCACAGAGACAGATGAAGGGAACCATAGCCTTTGAACAACTCATCCCTAAAATAATACCCCATGAGTTCATGGCCCATGGACAGCCCTTTTAGGAGGCCTGTGGAAATGGGAGGAATGTCACAATGCAGCATTTTGGCCTGGGTAGCCCCAATCTCAGGAAATGAAAAGCCACGAGAGAACAGTTTCTTGTAGAGAAGTCTCCATGGCATAGCAAGAGAAAACTCCAGCCCCTACAAGAACTGATGGAAGACTATTGTCTAGTGGGTGCTGTTTTAACATCCCAGGTTTGGTTTCTACGTGGTCAGTTGGGAAAGGGAAATGTTGGGTGAAAAGAAAAAGACAATATTTCATGGGAAATAAGCTTTGGCAAGTAATATTTGACAGATTTTCAATGACCTGCTTTTGTTCCCTCTCCTTGTTATGACTGGACAAGGGTTTATTTGGTGCATTACATAAGGAATAAGCTTGGCTATGGGGAAAATGCAAGTACAAACACAGTGTAAAATAATTTCCAGATGTGTCAGTAACTTCAATGGCCACCAGTAGTCAGCGCACCTTTCAGCCTGTAATTGTGTTCAGGATCAGTGCAGGCTCTTCCATGTCAGCTCCTCCTGCAGGGCACGTGGGCGCCTGGGTGTGCTGCTGGCTTGCTTTCTTTTAGGAGGCTGGGATGAGGAAGGCTCTGGGGGTTTTTGTCAAGGAGATGATATTTGAGTGACCGTGTGCGTGCTCAAAGGCTCACAGACTGATCAGCCGATGGCAGGACTGACCAGTGCTGGGAGGGCTGCACCTTGCTGCCCTGCTTAGAGGTGTTAAGCTGCTCCTTCACCTCAGAGACAGCCAAGTACAACACCTTTGTGCAGAAACACTCTGTTAGCCCTGGTTTGCACAGCAGCGGTAACTGGGATGGTTGGAGTGCCCCTTTCTGCACTTGGAAACCAGCTGAGTCATTCATGGGACAGGGCTGGGAATTCCCCACATTTGCCCATTTGGAATTCCCTCTGCCCCAAGCGTGTCACATCCCACTCCTCAGTGACATCCCACCCAGCCTGGAACATGGAACTCCCCGTTTCCAAGGACACGTGGCCATTGTCACCGGCACACAGCAGGCCCGCTCAGACCCTTCCGTGGCTGCAGCGAGAGCGGAGGTGTCACAGTGCTAGGGAGTGTTGCTCCAAATTGCTTGGTTCTAGCACAAGGTGATCAAGAGGCCAATCCACGCACTGAGTGGAGGTAATTCTTTACAGTTCTGTTCAGAAAGGGGGGCTCAGTGATAAATCCACAAAGCCACCGTGACAAGAATCAGAATGTTTTAGTATTTATACTATTTATCAACTAAAGCAATTAGTGTCCTTTGTCTCCAAGTTACCTAGTTCTTCGCATAATTACTATTCCCTCTACTATTAGATTATGATCCTGTCACTTCTCATGCTAATTAGTCTGCATGTTCTGTCTCTCTCTTCTTAGTGAGAGCTTTCTGGAGTGAGTGGCCATGGTTTGCCCTGCTGCAATTCCCTTTTACCCCACCAGAGCTGATTCAGCACAGTTGCTGCTTTGGCTTTAGTAGTTGGCTCCTTGTCTTGGGGGTTCTGTCAAATGTCCTTGTGCCCATAAGTTCTGCATTCTTTGTGTCCACCATCAGTGGTACTTCCTTCTGCCCAAGCCTTGCTAAGCTCCCCTAGGTCGGAGATAACTCTTGCCTGTCAAGCCCGACACCTTCAAAAGGCAATTCAGCCAAGAAGTAATTTGCCTTTCCAACACCTGGCCATCACTTAGAGCTTGTTGGCTACTTTCTGTTTCATGGAAATAATCTCCCTTCTTGTTGATGAGCCTTGGAAGCCATAAAGGCCAAAGAGCAAAGAACACCTTTTCCTAGCATCAAGTTTACATTTCCCAGATTTTGTGACAGAAGCAGTGGCTGTGTGGGAGCGGGAGCAGCCAAGGCAGAGCCGGATGGCCGAGCAGAGAGCCTGGGCACGATCCACCATGTTCCACAGGGCTCTAATCCACACTGCGCCCCGCAGGGCCCCCAGCACCACTGCCATGCCCGTCAGGGTGACCCAGAGGTCCCAGGACCAGCAGGTGAGGGGTGGCTGTCGGGCTCTGGGTGATGACACTGTGGGGGCTTGGCCGTGGTTTTGGTGTCAGGGGCTGCTGACCCTGCGGGTCCTGCTGTGCAGGGCTGGGGCCCCACTGGTGCTCCAAGGGCCCCTTTGAGGCAGTCGCCCCGCTGGAGGCGATTCACAGGGATGACACCCAGGAGGTGCCAGTGGAAGTCACAGGTTCGCTGATGGAAGTGGCTTTCAAGGATGACATGGAGGAGGTACCAGTGGAAGCTGGAAGTACCCCATGCTGTGACATTCAGTAACCTCATACGCTGGGCATGGCTTTTGGTCCAAATGCATGGATTTCTCATTGTCCCATGTTTTTAATGGGGTCACTGAAAATGTAAGGATAAATGAAGCCCTTGAACAGGAATTTTTTTTGATATTAGGAGTAGCCATTACTTTATTCCTAGCTCTGGTGCATAGTGGAGAACTTCTGCCACATGCATGCCACTTCCAAAGATTTATTCATACCTTTTTATCAAACCAAGAAATTACTGTTCATGGCTTCTAAATGACATCATTCTTCTCATTAACTACTTTTCTATTGTATTGGCTTGGATATTGGTGTCACCTTTCTCATTTCAATTAGCCCACATTTTTCAGTCTGTTGATTAACTTTTTCCCAGATGAGTTGTTTTGAGCTCTGAGGCAGAAATGTTTTTATTAGTGTTTGTCTCCTGGTTACTCCAACATGTTCTTGGAGGGCTATGAAGCATAGATTCCAGGTGTCCAGCCTTTTACACCTCAAGCTTTGTTCATTGAAGCTTATCAGAGTTAATTTTGGAAAACAACAACTTTTGGTGATCTATCAATCCAGTTCTGACTGTTGACTGCCAAAAGGTTCTTAGCTACCTGCTCTCTAAAGTGGGGAATGACAGTGCTTAAGACTGATACAGTGCTTATGATTAATATACTGCTTATGATTAATTAAATAATTACTTACAAAGTCAATTAAGATAATTAGGTAGGAAAAAATGCAGGCTAAACAAACAATGAACAACTGCATAAGTAACTCAAGCTCATGTTTTGGTCGCTTACATGATTGGTTTCCCTTCTTCTATAAAATGCACAGATGCTCTTAGAGCATAGTCCTTTGTTAAGCTGATGTAAAAGGATGTGAAGTTCAGGGGACTGACTCCCTGTTCCCCTTCATGTCCTCTCCCTGTCCCAAGCTCTGCCAGTAGTGATGAATGAAACAGAAATATAAATGGAATTGTGTTGAGTCAGCACTTTGTGCAAGTGACATGGATGAAGGATGAACAGTCTCGCAAGCAAAATGTAAAAGGATTTCTAAAAGACTGCTGAATATTGCTTTCACAGATATTTACAAGTGATCCTCCTATTTCTTGAAAAGTTCAAGCCAATTTCAGATGAGCAGCTTTTCAGCTTCACTGACAGCCAGTTTTGCCTTCAGAATGAAGCCCTTGCATGGCAGTCAGGTGTTTTTGTTAAAAAATATGATTATGCCAAAAGACATTTTAGTGATTTTTAAGCTCCAGTGGAATGCAGCATGTTCAGGACTAAGTGATGAGTTCAAGCCAAGCAAGCCAAATTTTGTCACATATGACTAACTTAGGATAAACTTTTTCCATTTTAACATCTATGCAAATAATTGCATCTTAAGCTGAGGAAATGAGCAAGGGTTTCCATGCCTTTTACAAATGAAGTTGATATTTTGCAGTTGAAGTTGTTCTTGGAGCTGACTCCAGAATGGGTTTCCTAAGTTCCAAATAAATCCCAGTGTGGGGTCCTGCCCCAACTTTGTGATCTTTCTGTGAACCACTCTTGCCAGGTTTGTTAGCTGAGCACTGGCCGGTTCAATTGCACTCAGGCACTTGATTTCAAGGGAAGCTGGTGCCCATAAATTCCAGCAACTGGGAAAGGATGACTTGGTACTTGAATGCTTGGCTGCATTAGAGGCTAAGTGACGGTCGCTCTCTCAGGGCAGTTTTGTAACTGGCTGCTTTCAGAGGGAGAATTGTGTCAAAGCAGCCCTTTGCAGTTGATAGGAGAGCAAACCTTTCCAAATTCAGCTTTTGTTTAAAATTAGGGGCCTGCTTAGTCAGCAGGAATGGAGTGTGAGCTGAACGTTTTACAGAAGATTTCTTTTTCCTTTTAGCCAAATACCGGGGAGGTGTCACACACTGGAAGTGCGCAGGTTGTCAAATTGTCTAACCCACTTGGAGGTATGGTTGCTTTTCATATTTTGCTCCATGTCTGTAAGACTTGAAACATGGTAACTCATTTTTGCAGCATATTCTTGAGACAAGGGGGTGTGTTCAGAGATCTCAACTGCAGGTGCTTTGCTCTTAGGTCAGCTTTGCAATCTCTTGTCACAATGGCATTCAGCCGTTGGCCTGTTTTCCCCTGAGGAAGCCTGCTCGTTCTTCCTTGTTCCCATGCTGATTGACGGCTTGGAATTTTGAGCATTGAAGTCAAGGGTTGCACCACTGCAAGCACACTGGGCTAAACCATTCACCTTAAAAGGAAATTGAAAGAAAATGACTTTGAGGAAGTTACATAGAGAATTTCATCAGGTCAATATGCAAAACTTTGCTTGATTTCATTTTTTGTCTTGGTCATTATTAGGTGACTGTTGCCACAATACCCTCTTGGGTTCTTTTCAAGGCAAGTGAAAGGAAAGTCATGATGTCATCTTCCCCATGGATTTTTTCATTTCCCACAAAGAAAACACTCCAATGTACTTAGGTGGTGTCGTTTGTTTTTTATCTGTTGTGAGTGCCGTTTCCCCAAGGAGCCTGGCTCCAGGCACACACAAGGTGGACATTGCCATTGCAGGCACTCAGTGGTGCTGTCTGCAGCAGTGAGCTGAGCCAGGCACAGCCAGCTGCCCTGAGAAAAAGGAGCTCTCACCTGGCTGTGGCTGCAGTCCCCTGCCTGCAGGGATATGCCTGCCACTGGAAGGGCAGCTCTTGCCCTGCTTTAGCTCAGTCTAGAGCATTTTATGGCAGCATCATCCTGGCTTTTTGGAGAGACAAAATTCACCTTTCCAATTTCTCATTGGGGATGTTCCGTTTCACATGTGAATGATGATTTGTGTGATTCTTGGTGGTGATTTACATAGATCCTAAGGGCATATTTAACATTTAGTGACTGGGGTCTGAGGATTGGCAGTGGCGGGACAGTCATGGAACTTGGGGTCACTTTTGCTTTGGGCTGGCATGAGAAACACAGGTGGGACAGATCTGGTTGCTGGTAGGCTACAGGGTGCCTCTGCAGCATGCTCCATGCAGTATCAGTTAAGGAGTAGGATTTGCCACAGAATCAGAGAATGGGCTGAGTTGGAAGGGATCCACATGGATATTTAAGTCCAGCTCTGTCCCCAAGGATTCTATCATCCTTTGAAATCAAGTTTCTTGACTTCTCCCACCTTCCATTTCACACTTCTTTATCTCTTTTCCTTTCCTTTGGGAAAACAAGCAGATGTCAAAAGAGCTGAACCGAGCGCTTCATGTCCTGAACCAGAGGGAAAAAAAGCAAAGCCCATGAAGCCTGCAGACAGTGAACAAAATCCTTGCACTGCTGTTTATCACCGACACTACAAGGACAGGGTGAGTCACTTACTTGCTCTGAGGGCTTACAAGAAGCCAGAGTTACTCGCTCGCTTGCAGAGAGATGGAATCAAGCAAAAGGACAAGGGTACCCTTGGAAAGATCCTCCATCAGGTGAGATTGTGGAGTTTGTGACGGCAATTTTTCCACAGTACTCCTCTCTTCTTCCTCATTTTCACTTGTTTCTTTCATCCCTCTTTCAATTAGAAATTAGAAACTAAGCAGTGGCTTATAGAATGCTGCATACACCTAAGTTCAGTTTGTCCATCAACATAGTCCAGATTCTTCAAGCTGCAAGTCCATGTGAGGAAAAGGAAAGAAAACTTCAAAATATTTGAGGTCTTGGTGTTTTGCTAGAATAGCTGGCAATGAGTAACACTTTGTAGGGTTGTTGCTGCTCATGCCTCTTTTAATCCTCTCTCTTTTCCTAGCACTGTTGACCTGTTTCATGCAGTAACTTGACAGGGGTTCCTTGATTTTGTGAAATGGTTTGTAGTGGTACCTAAAATTTCCTAGGACAAGTTTGAGAGGAGAGACGTTTGGAAAGTGCACAGGGCAGCATTTCCTTTTAACAGAGCTGGTGACCTCTCAATGGTACTTGGCTTCTGCTGGGATCTGTGAGGATTGCCTGCCAGGAAAAGGTGTTCCAAGCAAAAGATACATGATAAAGGTGGTAGCTTAAATTTGAGCACAGTGTTTCTTTCCTGTCATGTAGATTGAGTCTTCATCTTGCTTGGAACAATGTTATTCAGTGCCTTCTCCAGTGCTGCTCTATCTTCTACTGCTATTTCTTTAGGATAGCCAGTTAGAAGATGCACACCCATGGAAAGATGCAGTAGTTTTATCTTTCTGTTTTAAATATTCCCTGTTCCCTTCGGCTAAATGTGAAGTAGGAATATTTCTTTTTTAGGTAGGAAAAATTGTTTGGAACATAGTCAAGGCAGGAAAATTCAGCATGGATACAGTTTTTCCGTTGATCCCACAGGGACTTTTTAAGAACTTGATAGAAGGATTTCATTCCTTGACATTCTGAAGTTTGTTGCTGTGGTTGCTCAGGGCAGTGGCAGAATTTTTGCCTGCTGAAGACACAAATTGACAGTTTCATGAGAGCCATATTCTACCATCCCAAGTGAGGAAACCCATTTAGATTTCAAATAGATTAGAAAAATTTCACAGCTCAGCTCCTTAGAAGGTAGAGGGTGAAAACATTTCCTCCTGTTCCACTGCAATGTTTAAGATTGCTTTGGAGGTAATGTCCTGTAGGAGGTGTGAACTGCCTCAAGGTACTGGTTTGCATTCTGAAAGGGCTGTGTGAGCACTGCACACTCAAATGCCTTGCTCAGGCTTTTCGAGATAGCAGAGCAAGTGGGAGTTTCTTTTGTATAAATGTAAAATGGGAAGCCTGAGCTGGCTGAGATGTGGTACACACACTCTTGCTTCCCTTCAAACACAACCTTAGTTCTGATTTTAAGACAGGAATTCCTAATTCAAAGTAGCTTTGTTACTTTTACATTTTTTTAAACTGTTGACAGACAGACATCATCACTGACCCAAATCAGCAATATTTAGCATGTTTTCAAGGAGAAAAAAAGGGTAAATTTTTACAGACGGTGGTGATGTGTTGATCATGTATTCAGTGTGTTGTAGGGGTCAAACTTTCCTGTGGGCTTTTCTATGGAACTCGGAGCAGGTGTGAAGTGGTGAAGCCTAAACCAGCCCTTTTGATATTAGTGATCTTGAGGTTTTACTACTGCATTTTACCTTTTTGAGTAGACTTGGTAGTTGTCTTGAGGAAGATATGAAGTTCGCTGGTTTTCAAAGGAATACAACAAGGCATGTGCATGGCCTTTGCATGGCACCACTTTGCTGGAATGAACCCTGGCTCTGCCACATGAAGAGGGACTCTGGGCTTGACCACAGTTCTGTCTTGCAGCACTTCATGTTGGATTCCAAGGAACACTTGCTAGACATGAATAGAGTTACTTGGTTATTTCTATTTGTTAAAATTTTAATATAGATGAAAACTCATACAATAAGGGAATACCTTATCTCTCTACCAAAAGATGTTGTTTAGTTCAAAGTGGGTGTTCACAAATCATTGCTGAGGACCAATCCTATTGCTTTAGTTTACATACAGCACCCATCATGAATGGTTGTTCTCTTAAATGTCTGCCTGTAGGTAGCCAACCTGAATCTAAAGGATAATTCCTACAGTCTGAAGGAATATCTGTAGGAAAGCATTCAGAACAATTGGTCTGGCTATACTGATGTAGACAGAGAGAATTTGAAGTTGATACTTTCCAGGTAAGTTCAGTCTTTAGGGGAAGGAGAAGAGTCTTTTCAGAATATGGCCCTAGGAAATGAAGCCTGGATTCTTAGAGTACGCTGAGGTAGCAGAGACCCATAGGGATCCAACTGATGGCCAACTACTGGCCCTGCACAGGACACTGCAAGAATCACACCATATGCCCAAGAGTGTTGTTGAAACACTTCTTGAAGCCTTGCTGCACTGACCAGTGCCCTGGGGAGCCTATTCCAGGGCTCAAGAACCCTTTGGGGCAAGAATGTTTTGCTGACATCCAGCCTAAAGTTACCTCAACTCATCTTCATGCTGTTTCCTTGAGTAATGACACTGAAGGTCAGATTTACCAGCAAGGAAAGACTTATGGCTGTTGACCATTTAGAGCTTGTAGCCTGAACTCTTGCACCATCCTTCCAGAAAAACAGCTCCATCTCAGAACACAAGCAGCACCAGCCAAGAGCCATCTCTGGAAGCTTCTAAGAGAGATGCTTCAGCAAGGCCTGCTCAGGTAGTTTGTGCATTTTTAACATTCTGGAGTGTGTATGAAGTTGTAGCACACTTGCTAAATAGCTTTCACACACTTGCTGCTGGTGTAAAAGCTGTGCTGGGAATGTGCAGGACCTGGCCAAAGCACATTAGTCAGTAATTCAGACTACTGGCACAGGAAGGCTGTGATCAGAAGAGAGGCTCCTGCAGGGCTCGAGCAGCGGCGTCCTGAGCCAACTTGCTGCTCTGCCTGGAGCCTTGAGCTCAGTCTCCACCCTCAACTCATTCCCTGCAGAAGGGCTCAAAGGATTAGCTGTGCATATGTGACAGAAGCACATGAAAAATCTACTGTACATGAGAGGCTGCAGCATGGTGGAGCAGATGGGGCCCTCTCACTCTCTTTCCCCTCTTTTTCTCTTTCACTCTCTTTGTTGACTCCAGCTCCAGACTATGCACATGTCAGGACCAATGCAGGATCTCCAGACCCTTGATATTCTCTCTTGTGTCTCTCTTTTCTCTGCCTTTATTTTTTTCCTGTCTCACTCTGCCTGGGCACAGCATGGCTGTCCTGTTCTACCATCCTCGGCCCTGAAGTTTGCAGTGGGAGTGGGGAGCTTGTGGCCGTGTGCTGTGGCTTTGGAGCCAGCACCTTTGAGAAAGTCCTTGGGAGGTGCTGAGAGATGATTGAAGGGCACTGAGGAAAAGTGAGGGCCCCTTAGTCACCACTTATGAAACTCTCTTATAAAAAT
Organism: Cyanistes caeruleus; assembly: GCF_971803275.1. NCBI lineage: Eukaryota > Metazoa > Chordata > Aves > Passeriformes > Paridae > Cyanistes > Cyanistes caeruleus. Next base: position 6,965,888 of record NC_141732.1, on the reverse strand, counting down.
TTCAAGATTCCCAGCTATGAGCTTTTGAGTGTGAAGTGTGGGGTGGCTGCTGGAGTGAAGGTCACTCTTGTTGAAAGCACAGGAATTCCTTACATGTGACTGAGGTTTTTGTTCAGCCTGATGAGAATTCACAACCATCACACCTTGCACTGACAGATTGTGACAGTGAAGATTAATCCCGTCTTTACCACATAAAACCTGAAGCCAGTCAGGTGCCTCTTTAGTAAATCATCTGGGTGTGTGACAGCAAAAGCTGAGTCTCTTCCTGGTGTGTACTACTGGAAATTGAGAACTAGACAAAACAGACCAGACCTCCCCCTCTTTGGGGAAACCTTTGATAGAGGTGCTGAAGGGAGTGTCTTTCTCCCACAACTTGGAGAAAGACTTGCTAAGTCTTAAGATGAGAAAGTAGGAGTGAGATAGAGAATGTATTTACCTGCAGTATTTCCTGGTTTCAATGTTGTTTTCAGTTAAGATGCATTTTCAAGCACTGCCAATGCTTGAAAATAAATGCCACTTTTTCAGAATGGGAGAGAAACCTGATCTAGAAAGATAAATATATGGACATAGATGAATGAGTTCTTTGGTTATTGTTGCAGAAACGGCCTCTAGCTTCTGACTTTAGCGGTCCTGTGATGAGCAAGAAGCGGAGAATTGCTCGCCAGCTCAGTTACAACCAGCCAGCAGCTGATGGCCACTTCCCTTCCTTGCTGCTGCTTTCCACATCCACTTCCACTTTGAACATGTCTCCAAGTGTTGGCTCCGTTTCCCCCTGCACCTGTGAGGTGCAAGAACAAGACAAATTTCAGAGTTCTAGCATCCCAGAGCCTTCTGGGGTGCAGGAGGAGATCCCCAGTTCTAATGGAAAGAAAAACCAACTGGGGAGGCTGAAGCAGTTGTGTCCCTCAGAATTCGATGAAGGTATTAATGTGCTGCCTTTCCTAAGTCCTGGGTGGATAACCGTGGTGTAAAGATTTGGTTATTAAGAGAAGCTTCTGCTCAAATTAAGGTGCAAGTGCAGCCCTTTTCCAGTGTCAATAGGAAAAATGTTATTTAACAGTTAATACAAACTAGGGAGATAAAAAGAAATTAGGGAAGAGAGGCAGGGTGAGGGGAAGAGAGAGACATTAAGTAGGAAGATATCAGTACCACCTGGATTCTCTGTTGTCCAATTGGTCCTTCTTCACTCTGGTCTTCTTGGTGGTGGGGGTTCCCAAGTTGCTCTGGAAGTACCACCTCTATACTGGATCCACAGGGTGCTCACAGATGTTCCCACACCTTGGGCTAGAAGTGATGGAAGCATTTATTCCCTTACCCACAGTCTCTCCAGTGGAATGTTTGTCTGGTGTCCTAATAGCAAACCTTCAGCACTGTTAGGCCAAGGCTGGTGCTTTCCTTCATTCCATCTGTGCTTCTCTTAAATTCCCCTTGTGCTGCCTTATCTCTTATGGGAGCATCCTTCTTGGACAGTGTTCTCAAGTAGATAACTGTGTTCTTGCACCTGCTGAAAAGGCAGCTTTGAAGGCTGCATACATGAAGGCACTGCTCTACATTTCTGCTCTACCATTATTCCTTGCTTGATGGTCATGAAAAACCAAGACTCTTTTTTCTGCCATTGCATTCCATTGTAACTCTTGGTTTAAAAGAAGCAGCAGCAAAGGCCAGAATCTGTGCTGCTGCAACCTTATCTAAAACTACCTTAATTTTTAGAAATTCTCCCTCTGTAGTGCAAAACCAATCAAGAAGAAAGAAATGTCCAATAGATTGCTGTTGGGAGAACCTGGTTAAAAGGAAGAGCCAGACGCTAGAAAGTCACAGGGATTGGATTTTTTCTTTTCATTTGATTTCTAGTAAACACACAGTTGACTCAGACAGTTGTTGATTAAGCCACCACTTTTTCCATGCAGTTTTTCAAGTCTGCATGCTGGCAATAGAAACCTGTCAGACATTTACTGCAGACTAGTTTACTGAAACATGTAAGCATCTCAATGATTTCATCGTTGTTTGTTGAACTCAGCCTTTCCATGGAAACACAATGGAAGCTAAAAAACCTGGACTGTGGTTTGCTGGAGTTTGAAGTGGCCTGAGAGCTCCTCTCCATCCTAGCTGCAGAATTTCTTTCTTCAAAAGCTCTAGAAATGGTACAGACTGAAAACAGCATTGAAAAGCTAACCAGAAAATCCACAAGGAGCACTTGATTTGTCATCAGAGGGACACACGCAGTAGGGCAGAGTTCAGTTGCTTTGTTAAATCTATGTCTTGTCCCTTTTGGAGGTTGAGCTTGCAAATGACAAGGGTTTTTTAGCCTGGAGGCATGTCTGCTCATGCAAGTGGTGCTGTGCTTGTAGAGACAGGTGCCTTGAGACGGTCTTTGCACATTTCTTCTGCACATACACATGGTAGCTGCAAACCTTGGGATGTGTTTTGGAAAGATTCCTGCTTGAGTCTCTAAAGATGTGAGCATTGTTCTTCAGAAGCGAGTTAGAAAATTCTGCCCAGCTGCTGTTGGAAAAATCTGTACTGTGTTTCAAGTTGGGGCTTAGGCTGAAGCTTTTGTGTGGACTGAGCCATGAGAGCAAATGCACTTTTGGAAATGAAATGCCCACCCCAAAGCTTACCAGCTGTATTGAACATACTGTGACTATTGCTATTTCTGTCCAGTTTAATTACCACTTTGACACTTCTGTTTATACTTCTGCTACACCATGTAGCAATGCAGAACCTGTAGAACAAAGTGGCCATCCTCTTTCTAAACCCTGGGACTTGGCTACTGTGGAGAAGGTCACATGTGCCCTCCTATGATAAAATGCTGTGAGAAGGAAGCTCTAAAAGGACTTGTTCAAGTCCATCAAGTGGGTGTTTTTGGATATCTAAAGACCTTATAATTAAGATCCTACTTTTCTGCAGGCGAAACAAAAGATACTTCCATTGCCTCTACATGCTCTGCAACAGCCAACCAACCAGACTACTTGAGGTGAGTAAAATTGCCATTAACTCTTGCCACTCTCAGTGCGGTGCAGTGTCAAGCTGTTTCCTGTGTGGAAAGGATAAGTTGGGGAAGGTTTGGCTGGGCCTCCAAGGCTCCAAGCTGAGATGAGAACCGAGGTGGGTTAGGCCTGGAAAGGGCCTTCCTTGCTGCAGTGCAGGTGCCCAGGGCCAGCTGCAGCAGTGGTGCTGCATCCCGTCATGGGATTTGCAGTGCAGGAGGGGAGGGGGAGGGGTGTGTGTGTGTGTGTGTGTGGTATAAAGCAGTGGGAATTGCTCTCAGCTTCTGTCAGAGCTGTGATGTTGGCAAGGGCAGTCATGCCTCCTGCAGCCCTTGGGCTCTGGGGCAGCTGCGGCCTTTGGAGCAGGCGCGGCAGGGCCCTGGCTCATATTGGATACAGCCAAGGATGTTCCGTGGGGAGGCTGAGGGCAAGGCGGGCCCTGCAGGGGAGCAGCTGAGGGAGGTCTGTGGTAGGGCTCTTGCTAGGGGATGTCCCTGGGCAAAAGCCAGTAGTCCAGGCTATTTCTTCTCTGCTACCTCCCAAAATGTTGAAAGGCCTCTGCAGTTTTCTTTTCAAAACCATGCAGCACACCAGTCAGGTGCAGCTGACCTCGGGTGCTTCAATCATATACGTTGTCTGTCTTGGTACTGAATTTCAAGTTGTTAAAGATTTCCTGCTTGTAAATATTAATCTCAGATGCTTTGAAGGATTCATTCCCATGAGGAAAGAGTTCTTGTCATCCAAAAAGAAGCCGGTCTTCAGGGCCAGAGCAGCAGAGGTACTGGTGTGGCAGTGTTGAAGTGATATCTATTATTCTCATTGCCACTTCATCTTGGATTTGTGTCATGAGTTTGATAGAACTGCACTTGTGTTGATTTGAGGGGGAAGGGAATGAAGAAGGCTTTACTCCCATCAGTGGCTTCAAGCATTGATGAGTTTTGCCCTCCTTAAGAGCTGATGTGGTTTGGGGTTTAGTTGTGGTTTCAGACCAGTCTGCAGTTTGTTCTTGTGCCTCTGATACAAGTGCCTCTTTTCAATGGTCAGTGATGTAACTGCTGCTCACTAGAAAAATGAAATTTTATCCTCAACTCTGCTTTGCTGTTAGACAGACAAAAATGGAGCTCAAAAGTCCAACTCTGCACCCAGTTCAACAGAAATGCAGTCCCTGCCAAAATAGTATTGCAGATGAATTTTCAAAAAGAAATGTAAATGAAAAAGTTTTCCTACCCAGAAAGAAGATAAAATTAGGCAATGTTTCTTCTCTCCCTGAAGATGCTGTGTTTGTTAGTCCTTTGACATTGGAAATCAGTGCCGATATTTCCTAAATGTGATCCACTTGCTAATGAAGAGAACCTCTACAATATAAAACAGTAGTTCCTAGGTCTCATAGAAATGTGGCATATTTTTAGAGCTACCTGACTTCATTCTCTTGAAGCACATCAGCTTGTTTGTAGAATCATTGAGACCCAGAGTGACTGACTGAGAGTTTGGGGGTCTGTGTTTGACATTCACCACGTGCTTGGTGTAACAGTACAAGTGTGCTTTCCGGAATAGAAACATATCAGAATGTTCTCTTAGAGTACACTCCTAGAAAAATAGTCTGATTTTTCCGTTAGAAAATACGTAGCCATAGTCTCCTTGGACCAATGCCAGCGCTACAAGGATGACTTCAGTGCAGAGTATGAGGAATACCAAAATTTATATACTTGGATTGACAAGATCAGAGAGCACTTCACACAGCTTCAGGAACAATGGAAGTCTGTGACCGCAGGCTCTGAAGCCCATCAGGTAGAGAAGGATAAAGCCATGAAGACTGTGCTTCATCAGGGCGGTCCTTTGGATTCCCTGGAGCTGCTCAGTGAGATGCAGGGAAACTGAGGAATTGGCATATATGCTCAGACACTGCTTGGGCTGGGTCAGATTTTGGCAAGACCCTGCCCATAAAACCCTGTTTGAGCTGTCTGAGAACAATCCGTAGGGTGAGAGGTGTCCCAAGCAGAGTCTTAGAGCATGTGCTCCTTCTGGTGCCTGTTGAGAGGCTTAATTGCAGATCTTGGGTGACACTGGGAGTTGGGGATTTGTTTTTGCAAACCTCCCAGAAGAGTGGTGGCTCACAGAGAAGAAAATCTCGGGAGTCAAACGGAGTGCATTTGTAGTACTTTAGTAAAGTTTGCATTTTATGGTGGTAGTGAAACATTCTTTGTGTGTTTTTTCTTGAAGATGCTACTTCATCGAATCCTAGCAGATTATCAGCAGATACAACAGGTATGTTTGACACCAGATCTGCAGAGCATGGTTACTGCTGAGTCTGGCTCAAGGCTTTTTTAAAGCAAAGCACATCTTGTAAACTCTACAGAAGTGCTTGCCTGCCCTATTTTTTTTATTTTTTATTTCTCCTTCATAGGGTAGCCCCAGCTACTTTGAAATGAAGAACAGGTGCCTGTACCTCCACAACAAGCTGTCACATATTCAGAGCCTCATATCTGAATTTGACAAGCATTAAGTGGAGTCCTGGCACCAGGCAACTGCTTCAGCCAGAAATATCTATGAACTCTGGATTTTTGATTTAAACCAGAAGATTAGGTTTTTAGGATTATTTACATTAGTGTTGAACAGTAGGTTCTGTTAGCAATAAAGAGTAGGTTAATTCCAAAAAATATAGGATTAGTTCAAAGAAATTTCTCCAAGATGTAGGTTTGTCCACTGAAATAAATTTATCAGGAACGGGTTGAGGCCCAGTACCTCTACTATGAAGTTGCCCACATTTTAAGAAAATATTAGAGGAAATGGAAATTCTTTATGATACATATAGGGGTGTTTTCCAACCGTTCTCCTTAATGCACACTCTTTGCCTTAAGTGGTCCAAAGAGTAGGAGTTTGGACAACCCCCTCCCCCAGTCAGCTTGTTTGGGAGGGTTACAGAGGAATGTGTTATGGGCTGCTCTAAACTGTCAGCTGAAGCAGCTGCCAGGACTGCTTGGAGATCATGGCCTCATCTTGTTAGTGAACCAAGGAATATCCAGATCTTTTGGAAGTGTTCTGTAAAACACAAGGAGAAGTGTTGGATGCAAGGCTCTTCAAGGGGTTTTAAAGAGAAATTAGTTGAATGTATCCCTATGAATACTCTGTCTGTTTTGTAGTTTTTTCCAACATAATAGGTCACAACCAGTCTTTCTAGAGAGACACAGATATTGATTCCTGCACAGACCTAAAAGGACTTTGAAGTCTTGTCTTTTACCTAAGTCTCCTGCCATTAATTTCTTCAGCTGAAAGGGTAGAGGTGTGGCCAGCAATGCCATAACCTTCTTTTGGAGAAGGATATGAAATTGACTGAGGGAGGACAATATCTGGGAACATTCAAAGGGGCTGTGAATGCCCCTTTCTTTCTTGGAGACTATTTCACCAATTCCTCAATTGTCTGCATGCTGACGATGTTAAGCCTCCTGTATGTGAGACATCTTGGGGTGTTTGGTGATTGAACGCCTTTGTTGTCCTTCTGTTCAAGTGAAGTTCATGAAAATGTCACCTCTATAAACCCTGAGACTTGGGTCTTGCTTTGTCAGGGCCAGGGGCTGCTCCTACAGCTCGTCAGTGCAGCAGCACAAGGAACGGTGACGTGGGGAGCATGGGGTGAATTCTGCTGGGGTGCCTTCCCTTGGGCACTTGGGGACTGCTGCTGGTGGACGGAGCATGCAAGAGTGCTGCTGTTGAGAGTGTGGGCTGAGACAGAGGTTTTACAGGCACATCCTTATTCTGGGTCACATTTCACTCTTGCTGTCAACTGCCTTTAGCATGTGTAATGTCCACATACTCCTTAGACCTGAGTGTTTCTGGCTGTCATTTCTGCCCACATCCCTAAAAACCAAAGTAGACATAAAAAAACACTCTATTCCAAACAGGAAGAAATAAAAAATGCGACAGTCTTATATGGAAAATTACCTTCTGAATTTTACAATTAGAATGACACCAGTTCAGTAAATGAGAGTTGCTGGAAAGCTGCTTTATATACCTGTTAAAAATGATTGTATGAGCTCAGGGCATTTGGTGTAGCTTGGATCTAGCTCTGCAAGGGGAACAAAGTAGGAGCATACTACCCAAGGCAGTATGGTTCTATGATTCTAAGAAGCTACAAAAAGTATCTCCAGTGTAACAAACAAGTATGCTAATATATATCCATAAGTAATCACGCGAGACTGATTAGAGAAGAGGGGTTTTTTTTATTTCTTTTTATGCAAATTTTACATATTCAATTTAAAAAATACATCATTTAGTCAAGATACACTAGAAGAAAAACATACAAATGTTTCAGAACATGCCTATTTAAATAGTTATTATTTATTCTAACTTTCTATTTTCTTTTTTGACTTCCTAATTTTTTGAACTTTTCTCAATTTTTCTAACTTTCTGTTTCCTATTTTTTAGTGGTTTTTTTTCAAAACCAATACACCATGGCCTAAGGACAATAACCAAGGTTTTCCGACTTTCATGTGGAAAACCTTACTAGTGCTGAAAACTTTTTTTCTCAGTCTCTATAAAGCTTAGTGCTACTCTGGGAAAAGGACACACCTATCTAGGACTGCAAGAATGAGGGGTGTAACCTGTTTTTCAAAGCATTATTTTCTAAAAGTTAATTTTGAGAGTTATCTCGAATGAAGGACTCAGGAGTTGCATCTCTACTTCAACTTAAGCCTGAAGATATCATTTCAAATGCTCTAGGTACTGTCCAGGCACATACAAATTCACCACTGACCTCTTTCTTTGATCCCAATGCTGCCAGTGCCAGGGCAGTTTGGGAGGTGTTGGAACCAGTGGAAGCATTCCAGAAACATTTCATTTGTTCAAAACCACTTCCTTAAATAACTTTATTTTACAAATTGGTTTCTGATTTTTACTTTCTACCGCAAAATAAGGTGGGGGGTTTATATCATAGCAGTTTTTCCTTTATGCCTTACACAGTTATAAATACCTAATTCTTCTTATTATTAATCTAATATCTGTGATAAATACATTACAGCCTCCACTAAAACCAGCTAAGAATAGCAACTCACAAAGCATCATTATCTACTTTCAGTCATATTTCTAAATACTAAAAGTAGCTAGTTTAAAAATAATTTTAAAATACATACATTTCTACAGAAGAACACCTTAGAGAATGTGGTAGTTTGGCATTTAGGAAAAAAGTGGAAAACATCCATGGACAGGATTTCTCTGAGAGAGGCTGCTGGGAGTTTCTTCTCTACTTGAGACCAGGCCAACAGCTGGCCACTTCTGAGATTGACAGCTTTTTGCAGCACTGAAAACTATGTTCACCTTTGTGAATACCACCTTTGAAAGCCAAGCCCGGCAACTTCTTGTCTCTTTGTTTGCAGCCTTGAAAGGTATCGGAGCTCTGGTGCGGCTGGCCCGGTTCCCCCGCGGCCTGTGCGGCCTGGGGGAGGCTGGGCCAGACTCCAGCAGCTCCCGGGCGTGGGATGGAGAGTGCGGGACCCCCTCGCCCAGGCCAGGCCAGGCTCTGCTCTGGCCCCTCCTGGGAAACCCTCCAGCTCCCATTCCAGCGGGGTGGCTGAAGCCATTTCCAGGGGGACCCCTGGCCCCAGGCTGGGCCGGGCCACGGCTGCTGACATCTCTCCCCCCTTTGCCCGCACAGACGGCTCCAGGCTGAAAACCATCCACTGCCTTCCAGGGGCTGCCCAGCTGAAATCTGACACCATGAATACCTAGCCGTGGCCTGGGCAAAATTTAACTCTTTCACTGCACAGAGGAGACCTGCAGACTTTAATTGCCTCTCTAATGAGAGAAAACATCATGGTCAGTAAAAAAAAGTTCAAGCCTTGGATAGAACGAGAAGGAGGAGATGCTCTTATCAGCTGAAATATTCTTTTGGTGGGGCCATGGAGATGGACAATAATGTTCTGAAAATAACTCCTTTCTTTCATGAAAGAGTACTGGGGAGAATGAAGTATTCAAAGTGTAAATCTGAGCAAAGGTATCCATTGATGAAGCAGAGCAGACAGTGGAGTAACTGTGATCCCATGAGATGCTTGAACAGAGAGAGAGAGCTGAGAAAGACCCTTGGCCCCCAGGGAAAGAGCAAAACCTCTGCTCCCAGGGATGATCACAGAGACAGATGAAGAGAACCTTTGCCTTTGAATAACTCATCCTTCAAAAATACCCCTTGAGTTGATGGCCCATGAACACACCTCTGAGTGGTGTGAAAATGGGAGGAAGGCAGGATGGCCGAGTTTTTTCCTGGGAAGCTGCCTGTCCTGGAAATGAAAAGCCATGAGAAAACTGTTTTCTTGTAGAGAACTCTCCATGGAATGACACGAAAAATCTCCTTCTCTCCCTACAGAGACTGATGAAAAGACAAGTATTGTCTAGTTGGTAGTGCTTAAATATCCCAAGTTTTGTCTCTATGTTGTCAGATGGGAAAAGAAAGATTGCGGGGTTGTGGGGGGAAACTTTCTGGAGGTTTCATTCTGGTTTCTTATTTTTGTAGTCCTCTTAATCAAGTTCCTTTATTCCTTGTGAGTTTTAAGCCTCTTTTGCCCTTCTTCTAATCTATATCTCACAGCAAGAAATGAGTAAGTATTCTTGCGGCTTTTAGCTAGAGCTAAAACCCACCCCATTATTTGGTGCATAGGCTGGGAAATGAACATTGACAAATCTAAACTAGTACAGAGAATGAGAATAAAATTTCTAGCCAGATTTCTTTCTAAGAATTAAAATTTATCAGATAGTCTATGTCTGCCAAGTACAGCATATCTGCACCTGATACTGGCAGCATGATGGGGATGCCCAGTAAAATGGAAACATGGTTTATTGTCAGAAGAGTAGTAAGCATAAATCTCTGAAGAAATAATAAGTATCTCTATACTGCCTGAATTCTCTGTATAAAACCTGTGCCTATCACTGTCTAAAATGCATACTGCCCAAATATTGCTCTGGTTTGCATATCATGTTTTCCACAAAGCCTATTCTTGAATACCTATAAAACATTTCAAGAAATTGAAAACCAGTACTTTCTTATGTGTTGTAAATACAGAAATCATTGGCAACAGACTAACTCCTAGTAAAGAAACTGGGGAAGCTTCTAAAATCTTGAAAATGCAGGACTACAGGCAGCTTAGACTGACATTCACAGAGCTTTTGTGTCACTTTTGCACAGCACGTCATGGTGAAGCAGTTAATCCCCACTTTTGATACTTGAGCTGTCTTCTGGTAGAAACACGCAAGGATGCTATCAAATGTCTAGACAAGCCACCGTTTAGCTGTAGGCACAAATTTTTCTATAAGTTTGAGCTTCAAAAATATTCATTTTATTCACATCTATACAGTAATTTAAGTTTTGCTTTAATTTTTGATAACTATAGAATGATAAAAACTACTTTTTTCACATGTAAGTTCCATCAATATTATTCCCTACTAATTTTTGTTTAACAATATCAGTTTTCTTTCATCATCTTGAAAAAGCAATGTAATGCTCTATATTTTAGACTCCCTATATGCAAGACATAGATAATTATATTCATCTTCTAAAGAACTTTAGGATCTGCAGATGCCAAGTTTTTATAAGAAATCAATCATTCTAAAACTAACCATCAAATTTTGAGTCTGCAGCAGTCAGCTGAGTCATAAATTATTTTTATTTTGTATGTATGTATACAAAAATAAGGAAGGAAACACCATCTCAAGTTCTGAAATGTTGGAAAGGTAGAATCAGAAAGGAATTATAAACATGACTCCTTAGCCAGAAAGGCTAAAGAAGAAATACAAATGAAAGCACAGTTTGAATAATTCAAAGAAACCAGTCTGCTATGCCAGAACACATTCTTTCCCCCAGTAAAACTAAGCTGAGACCCCTCTCCCCAACCTCATAAGGAAAAGTCCAAAGTACCCCTGAGATAACTAAAAATATGCAAAAGCAGCGATTTCTATAGGTCGCACACAAATGTTACTGTATTAGTATACTTTCAAAGATTGGTTAGTAAAGGAATAGAATATTCAAATGTAGAGGTTATAGAAGTAATTGTAAAGGAGAGCTCGCTCTCTTGCTTCTCTTGCTACTCTCTTGTCTCTCTTGTCTCTCTTGCTGCTCTCTTTCTCTGCTCTTGCTACTCTCTTGCTTCTCTCTTTTCCCACCTCTCTCACTTCTGTTCTTACTCTCTTTCTTAGCCATCTTAAGTCTTGAAATCATGTATTCATCTTTTACCCCCTTTTGTCTTGTTCCCTCTGAGCCTGCTTTGAGCTTCATCTGCTGGCTCCTAGCAGGGCTCTATCGCCCACGCCCTGAAATAAACTACTAACATCTAACTCAACTATAGATGTCTCTGCCGTGCCCCAGACCGTCCACACCCCAAAGTACCTCTTACACTGAAAAGTATCACCAAAAAAATAATAAAAATGTCTATGACTTTAGAATGGAATTTGAAAAGAACAATTTAGCTATAAAACTATATTGAAAAATATAACAATTTTGATACCTTACTAAAAGAAAAAAAAATTCATCTCCAGCAATTTGTTTTCCCACCTTTTTCTCCCAAGTGCAGTTTCCAGGTACATTTGATGTGGCAGAAATGCCACAGTCTCCAGTTACATACCAAATTACAAAGGCAGATGAAAAAGCAGAATTGAAAGTACAAGAGTGATCATGAGGGATTGAGTTCCTTCATTAGATTTTGCTTCTAAAAGAGCACCTATGCTCAGGTAAAGGCTGGGTTCATTTTGGCATTAGCACATACAGTGTACACCCAGGGCAGCAGCATGACAAGTTCTTTTGGTCAAGAAAATGCTAAATAGCATCTGCAAGGATCATGCCAGTCATAAAATTCTGGGGTTTTCTCTTATGTCTCAGAAAGCATCCACAGCTAGGTTTGTCTCCTGGGGTGTAGCTTATGAGCACACAATGATAACTAAAATTGAACTGAGTCCCCGCTGGGGAGGTTTGAGCTCAAAGTCCCACCACAAAAGTCAATATCCCTGGCAGCACTAGCAAATCTGGGAGGGTCATCACCTCCTCCATGAGCAGCACATCGAAGATTTTTGTTGCCAGGTATTGTGGGGACAATGATTATGATTACCAGACAGACTTTTCCCAAAAATGTCACTTCTGCTAGTGAGGTTTTTTGCTCAAAGCCCATGAAAGGCTGTTGACCCCTCTGCCTTTCTTCCCTGGCCATCAGTACCATAGAGACATGCTCTATTTCCCTCTCTTTATTCCTGATGGGGAAAAATACAATACGAGCACACTAACAAAGGTGTTCTGCAGATTGTTGCAGCAGGCTTTCTTCTTCTACTTAATAGGAGGGAAAATGATGTCATTCTTTAGATATTTGGAGACACTAAACAACATAGTGATGCAAAGGCATTCCTCTGGAATGAAAAGATATACTCATAGTGTTGTGACAGAACTACAGGCTTTCTCTGATGTCACAAATTAACAGTAACTCCAATGCTTCTTAATCCTACCCTTTCTATTGTGAACTAACAAATGCTGCAGAAAATATTTGCATCCTGAAGGATATGAAGAATTTATGACCTGGCTTTCCAGCTTCCCTGCTCTACTGCTACTGTACTCCTATGCTTCTCTTATACACAGATTTACAAAACCTGTTTACAAAACCTGTTTTCAACAGATTCAGTTTAGCAGCCAAAAATATCCATGGAAAAGAATAAAATAAGCAAAAAGGAAATTAGAAGGGGGAACAGATGCTAGTCATGCCACTGTCCTGTAATACACTTAACCTCTGTGCATATGAAGTCCTTGTGCTTAAAATCAATCCTCAACATACATTTCTCAATGCTTCAAGAGAAAAATTAGAGTGATTTCCTACCAAGCAGGGCCTGATCCCCACGGCCAGCTGAGGATTAGAAAGAAGGCATTACTTTATTCCAGTACTGGGTGTGTAGGGAATCCCTTCCTGAAAAGGTGCACTCCCAGCAATCTCACCTACTAGTTTGTATTTTTAGAACAAAGCCATATTCAATACTTTGCTGAAACTCACAGACTAAACCTTTCCCCAGATTATTTGACATATTTAAATCACCTCTCAGAATTTATTGACATGAGAGTAGGGTTGACCTGAGGCTCTCTGGTAGTCATTGTCATAGCTTCAGGAGGAGACCCATGTAGAAAAGAAGTCAAGACACAACAGGGGTTGCAAAGCACATTTATTCTATTAGTTGCAGTAGCAAATAATACATACCAATCCCTGGATTCCCAGAAACCTGTTGAACAGGAGAAGGAGATGAAGCATGGTACTCGGTGGGAGGGGCAGGAAGGCAGTGCAATTTCAGGACATCCCCAGCATCAAATCCATCTGCATCTCATCCTTCTCACCCCTCCAAGCCAGAGCCAGGCCTTAGATCTCCTGCTCAGGAGTGCAATTTTCCCATTGACAGCATCAGCTCCCACATGGCTGGCACAGGAGATGAGACCATGATGGCTCAGAATACCGACTCCATGCCAACAATGCCTCCATTGTGCACTGTTCCTCTTTCAAAAGTTAACTGCCCACCCATTGACCAATCCATTGTTTCTCTTGCAAGGGTCAAGTTCCCACCCTTTAAACGATACAGTTTTCTTTATTGTCTTGGTGACCTGCTCAAACATGGATCAAATATGGCAGGGCCTCAAACCTGACTCCGGTCCCTGACACAGTCTTTTGGAAACACCCATTCCTCATCTTCTCCTCTGGATGTCAAGAGACTCCTAAAACCACTTTGTTCTCTTGAATGCCTCCCAGCTACCTTCTTAACAGGACCACTCTCTTTATTCTCAAGGCTAAGATAGTCACTTGCACACATTAATCACTGCAGTGGAGGAATACAGGCCTCAGCACTGTTTGTTAAAATTAACAGAATTCACAAGATTAAGCCCTATTGTTTACATGTCAACATTTTCCCAACACCTCTCCTTCCTTTTCTGGGAATCAAACACAAGCTTATAGTCAAGAAGGTTTGCAAGTGCTCTTGCTGCATGAAGCCACATTGTGTCTTTCATTCAGAAATGAAGGAAGAAAACACAAATTGCCTACTGAGACCCTTCTGCTCCCTTCCAAATCACTACTGAAGGAGAAGCCTCAGGCACATCCTCACTCTCTCTCTCTCTCCCAGCAGCTCCCAGCTGCATTGCACAGTGCTTGCTGTGCACCAGAGAGCACAAAGCAGGCTGGCCTCGTGCCCCTGAATATTTCTGTAAAACACACTGCATTTCACACCTTTGCTGTGGCTCAGTGCAGAGCTCCAGGACTGCAGGCACTTTGTCCCAGAGCTGTGAGAGGCACTGCCTCCTGCACATCTGACCTGACTTGCTGTCACTGCCTCACGCTGGCCTCGCTTCCCGTGGCAGAAATGCCGTGCCTGAAGGACACTGCCCTGTGCTGGAGCCTGCAGAGCAGCCCGGCTCCCTCCCCCTGTGCCAGAGTGCTGCACACACTGCTGACCATTGCCAGCAGTTCCAGGGCAGCCGGCAGAAGAGCAGCAATGGTCAGCCAGGGCACCAGCCCTCAGCTGCTGTTTGCCTTTCTCTCCTCCTGTGCAGACTCCAGATGGCCAATGGCACCAGTGTGTGCTGTGCCCAGCACGGCTACGCTTCCCCTCAGGAGCAGCCAGCTGCCAGCTTGGCTCTGAGAGTGGAGGATTTGCCCTCTCCCAGCAAGAGGCACCCAGGGCCGGGCTGCTGCTTCTTGCCGCTCCAAGGGCCTCCTTCCAGCCTGTCTCTGCCGAGGCTCAGGCTGCTCCAGCCTCTGCCAGGGCTCTGCTGGGGCTCCAGGCTGGCCAAGGTCGGGCCCGCTCTCACCTCCCAGTCGCTGACAGCTCTGCACCAGAGGAGACCTTGCAGAGCACCCTCATTGATCTTTCTGCTTTCTCACTTGAGCAAGACTCTCCTCCAGCCAAAGAGATTGCATTTGAGACACAAATCCAAGTGGCAGGAACCCAAATACTCTCAAGTCACATCTGCACAGACTGCATCTGCACGGGATGTTTGCGTTGCACCACTCCTCCTTTGGTTTTTCCTGCAAATGCCATTGCTGTTTCTGCCTCAACTGGAAATGCCACAGCTGCGGAAAACTTAGCCACTGTGCCATATTCCAAAGGCTGTGTGATCTGGAGAGGATGCATGAAGAAGAGCCTTCCCCACTTACAAACCATACCAAAGAAGCCATCCATGTCACTTTTCACCTCTAAGAAAAAACTGGCACTTCAGAAGGAAACATTGAGATTTCTCAAAGGGACAGAAGGGAAGGAATCATCCAAAGGAATTGAGGTTAGAGAATATTTATTGATTTAAAATCCTACTCTATAATCCTAGTCTTCATTACTACTCTACAATCCTACTCTACATTCCTACTCTACATTCCCACTCCACAATCCTTCTCTAAATTCCTACTCTACAATTCTATTCTAAGATGGCCAGGGCGAAAACTGTTCTAAATTGATTAGAACATTATCCTTCTCTCCTTCCAATGCTTCACTGAAAGGATGAGTGGCACCAGGCTGGAGCCAGGCTTGGCCGATGTTACAAATTGATGCTGCAGAAAGGAAAAGAAAACAAGAAGACAACATGATTTTCCAAGCTGAGAGCTTCAAAGCAGGGGAGTATTTTTTAAATGCAAGGGTGATTGAGTCAGAGTAGGTCTAAGGAGCATGGGGCAGCAGTGGCATAGGTTGGCCCAAGAGCTGGTAGGTGCCCCACCCCTGGAAATAGCTCGGGTCTGAGTATCCTGTTCTCTTTAAAGATGTCCCTGCTCTCTGCAGGACACTCGGACCACATGAGCTTTACAGGTCCCTGGCAGCCCTGCCCAGTCTAGGATTCCTCACCATTCTCAGTTCAACAGCACCAAGATTGGAAGGGAGGAGGAGGGGGGGCACATCTGATGCCTTGGAATTCAGTGGAAGAGGAGCCCATCCCTCAGCCACTGTTTCACTTGCAGCCCCTTGGCATTTTACCTGCAGGAGCTCCTCAGCAGACCAGCGCTGTGCCTCATCTGTCTACAGGCAGCAGCTCAGGAAGTTACGCAGCAAAGCTGAGAGGAGTTTGGGCTGCCGCAGCTGTGGGGTCCCTCCTTTGGCTATCAGGAGTTGAACCTGGAGCAAACAGAAACACAAGGCTCCACCTGCTTCTTTCCCATCTACAACTGCTCTCCCAGAGCCCATTGTTTCAGCTCCACGCTGCAGTGGTAGTTTTTGCCCGGGCAGAGAGGCAGAGATGACTTCCCTGTATCATCAAAAAACCCAAGCCCCAAAGCAGCTCCAGCTTTTCCAACATCCAGCAGGTCTTGCTTTGGCAGCTGATTTCATTGACTGATCTGGTTAGTGGGAAAATAAAGACATATAAATGCATGTTTCCTTCTCTGAGGTTTCACGCAAGCTTGACAGGCTTCTTGGAAGAGGGATTTTGCTATTCTAACTAACTCTACTCTTTCCAAAAATTATTATATAAAAGGCATCTCAGCAGTGCTTGTTAGTCCCTTAAGCACAGCTGCCATAAAACAAAACTCATCAAGTTTTTTGTCCTGTTGTTGAAAACAATGGTATTTGGAAGAAAAGGAAGGAAATCCCCCAGGTGCTCTTCAGGGAAGGAAACAAACATTTGGGATCCCCTATTCAACACAGATACATTAAGATGCCTCCACAGATGTATTGAGATAAAAATGTCTTTTTGGGAACACTGGAGCCACCTGTAGTTTTGTCTCTCTGCAGTCTGAAAATTTCAGGTTCCGTTATGTGGAAATAGGAGAACATTCCTGCTGAAATCTGAAGAAAGAGAAGTGTCATCCCTTTGCTAAGCCTCTGCTCTTTGGATACTCAAGTCAATGCATAAATGCTGGGCCCATGCCAGAAAGTGGCAGGAAACAAACTGGAGGTTTTGGCAGGCTTTCCCCATCACCAGGCTCCAGCTTGGTGATATGGAGAAAGTGGCTTGGCTTATGAACAAATATGGTCACTAAGTGTTTCAGCAGCACGGCACAAGAAGCAGCAAGGACTCTGTGCCTTTAAACCATCCTCTCCAGGTTGCAGGCAAGTTTCCCTGTGAGAAGAATGGGGGCGCACTTCTTCTCTAAAAACCACTATTTTAGAAACTTTGTTTGGTTTGAGTCTTTCCTTCATTGCTGGTAAGATAACACCAGTTCTGAGGTGCTTTTTTCCTGTTATTAGGGCCATCTACACAGCCAAAAGAGCTGGAACGATAACCCAAAGCAAAATGTTGCCTGAGAATGGAGATTGTTTGCATGGGGTAAGGCTTGAATTGCCTCACTGATGCAACCAAACCTAGAGCTGATGCTGATGTGCTGCAGGGACATTTCTAGAAGGGGGCCACGGTGGAAGTACTTGCAGCAGATGGCAATGGCATTTTGTCCAATGGCACAGAGAACATGGGACAGGTGAGAAAGACAGCAGGATCAGAGAGTATTTGCTCCTTACCGAGAGAGAACCTCTACGGTCATGAGGGACTTGTCGTTCCACCATTTCAATTCCCACAATTCCAAAGGACCATATGTCCACTTTGGGGCCATATGGTAGACACAGCACCACTTCAGGTGCCATCCACCAAGGAATCCCGGCCACCGAGCGACGATGACTTTGCTCAGGGGTGAGCTGAGCAGAAAGGCCAAAATCAGCTGAGGAGAAAGCAAAATACTAGTTTTATTTGGATCCTGTCAATTAGGAAACCAAGCTAAAGAATTGCCCAGTAGAAGTTGGAGAATGTGCTGTTGCATTTCCTGGGCAGCAGTCCCTGCTCTGTTTCCATGGGTTTTATCCAAGGAAATATGGCACTGGCTACTTAAAACATCCCCACAGTTTTTACACTTCCTCCAGCAGCACATTTTGTTGCCCTGAAGGTTTAGATTGTAGCTCCCTCACTCTGGAAGGGACACACACAAACACACACACACACACAGCAATACCACTCTTGACTGCTTGTGGTACCTTGTCATACCTCTGTGCACATCACAGCTCTGCCTTCAGCTCACAGCAGGGGCACCTGCACTGCCAGCAGCACCATTTTTGGGGAACTGGCAGTCACTGAAAGCAGCCCCACACCCCACATCCCTGGGAGGCTGAACCTCACCAAGAATACACTGACCCAGCTTCACAGAGCCGTCCGTTCTGAGAAGGATGTTGCAGCTCTTCACATCTCGATGGATGACATGGTTGGAGTGAAGAAAATCCAGTCCTTGCAGGCACTGAGAGAGAAAACAGAAACGGGGGCAAAAATGAGTGATGTGATTTCATCACACAAGCAAGGAAACAGCTGTAAAAATTCCCTTTAATGTAATGGCAGAACACAGTGCCACTGAGAGGAAGAGCCTGCTGCTGCAACAGCAGCAGAGCAGGACCTTTGTCAGGAAAGGCATGGCAGCTTTTGAAACAGCAGCAGCAACTGCTGTTGTAGACTGTCCCCTGCAAACCAGGTAGAGTGACTGCAGCTGCAGTGGGTGTGCTCAGATGCAAACAGCATTTGCGCTGCATTACTATCCTTTTCAGCTGAGACCTAAAAGAAATTAGTCTCTTTTTCTTCTCTGCTGTTCATTTCAAATTCTGCCAACCAGCACCTTTGCTTTTACAGGCAAGGAATTCAGTGGAGATAAGCACAAAGTAAGCATTTAGAGAGGCAAGGTGGAGAACAGCAAATCCAAATAGAAGCGACAGAACTAGAATACAACAGCAGGAGATAAGAGTACAAGGAGTGAGTAGAGTGAGTGCAGGGACACTGGCAGGCAGTTCACTTGAAAGGCTCTTGCTTGCTCATAGCATACCAGCAAGACAGAAACCAAGCTTGGCCCATGAAATCACTCCCATTCTGAGCCCCAGTTTCCCAGACAATCTTGCTCAAGCCATTGGAAGCACAGCTGGGATCCCTGACCTCACGACTGACAGCTGCAATCTCTCCTTCAGACATGTAAGTCTTGCTGATGACATCAGTCAGAGTGCCTCCGTCCATGTACTCCATCACCAGCCAGAGTTCCTCATGCACAAGGTAGCTGAAAGAAGAAGGAAACAAGGCCATGCAGATGAACATGTATGGCTACTTGTTTTTTTGCTCAATTCTTGTTTCTGGGTCCCTTTGAGACAAGGACAAAATAAAAGGAAAATTGCCTCTGGACTGTGCAGTGTTTGCAGTCTGTGCTGTCTCAAGGAGAAAGGCATGTATGTAACAGCCCAGATAAAAAAGCTGCCACGCATGGTATTTCTGGAAATAAGCACCTAGTCTTCCTGGCATGCACAGTAATGGGAAAGAGGGGTAACAATCCAAGGGAAATCCTCTCTAGGACGGATCATCAGCATTTAAGAAACTTGAAAAACTCAATCCCGAGAAAATGCAGACGCAATGAACTTACAGGGTATTGAATTATTAAGATAGGGCTGATCCAGATTTTTGGACAATTTCAAACTGCCTTTATCAAGGTAGATGAATGCAGACAAAATGCAGTCTCTTCCCACCCTCTGGAGATAAGCAGAAAAATAATAATTAACCAGTAATTAAGAGCTCTATTTTCTGCTAGTGGCCAAAGCAGGTTGGGATAAGACCATGACCACTCACCTGTCTAAATAATTCACAACACTGGGACTCCTATAACTCTTCATGATCATGATTTCATTAACAGTTAATTGCTTCCTCCTCAGTCCTTGAAGATTGATTTTCTTTATGGCCACCTAAAATGATATTGAATATGAGTAACTTTAGAAGTTGGCATGGAGCTTCTCACATGGAGTAAATGATTCTGGAATGGCACAGCCAAGCTGTGCCAAAGCACTTTGTGATTAGACATTGGAGTAATTAGGAAGTGACAATCCAACAGCCCATTGCTCTGCTCCCTTGGGGACAGTTACATAACACCTGACCACTGACACATTGCCTTGTCCACTTGGTAACAAAGGTGTATCAACTCTCACCCACAAAGTTCTGACCACACTCTCTGCTGCTCTGCCTGCACTTCCAAAGAAGTAATCTGTGCCATGGTACTCTGTGGATACAGGCAGGCCTTTGGGCTTTTAGGGACACCTTGCAGATCTTTCCCTACGTACAGCTCCCAAGTGGCTAATGAGCTACCAGTAACATTCAGATGTATTTGCTGTCAGCCAGAAATGAGGATTCAGGACTCTGAAGCTGTAGCCCCAAAGAGCAGAGAGATGCTCTAAGTGACATGCTAAACCTTGGTTTTAGCAAATGAGAGCAAGTGGGCACGTCCTTCTTTGCAAGGAACCACTGCCCTCCTTGCCTTCCTACTGGCAGCTGAAAAGGACAAAGACTGTCCCAAGTGCAATTTGCAGGCTGGCACCAGTCTGTGCTTCTTGTGCCTTTGTTACACAGCTCTACCCAAAGCTCCAGGCACAGATGTCACCTGTAGGGAAAGGCCTTGAGAGCAGCAGAGTCTGCAGGGGCTGTTGACATTTACCTCTCCTCCTGTGGCAATGTCAAGTGCTCTAGAAACCTCTCCAAAAGCCCTAGAAACAAAACAGCCGCAAAGAAAGGAGAAGCCATTTAGATCTTGCAGTGAAAGCTACTCCAGACAGGAGATCTCTGCTGTAAATACCTAAAAGCTGCAGGTTGCAGGAGGGGTCTGCCAGAAGGCAGAGGATACATGGGCACTGGGCCTGTTCCTGAAGTGCTGGGCTTTCTTGCCTCAGCTCAAAAAGACAGCTTATTCCTTCATCTCGGCTATCAGTTTCCAAACTGGGCAGGTCTAACCTTGAGCACGGAGAATTTCCTTTAGCAAACTCTTGGAAAGAAATGTCCCTGAGGACTGTTATCTGACAGCTATCATAAGGGGACAGGTTGCTCTTTCAGGTAAGCAAGGTTCTTCTCCTGTCATTTGTGTGGCAAAATTCTATGATCTTGAGACATACACAAATACTAAGGAAATTACCACAGAGCTGTCCCACACTTGAGAGACAAGGAGATCTACCAGGTTCTGTTCCTTGCTGCAGGCAAGACCTTGGTTGGCAGCATGGGGAGGTCTTTGGCAATGCCCTCTGAGCACACTTACAAATTCTGGCCAGTACGGAGAGATGGTGCAGACTAACCCTGGTGTGTAAACATGTTTGCAGCTTGTCTGACTTCCCACTTGATGGATATTCCACCAGCAAAACACCTGGCCCAAGGCTGTGTAGAAGTAACTGTGGACTCACCCACTGCGGAGATTTTCCAGTTCAGTGTATTTTCGTATGGGATTTTCCACGTTTACCATTCTCCCTGAGGGAAACAAAATGCAAGATTCTCACTTTCATGCAGAAATATCACCTTCCAGGAGATACGAAGGGCAGCCCCACTGTCTGGGGCTCTGAACCCTTTGTGGTCAGCTGGGCAGCAACAACAACAACAACAAGAGCAAGAGCAATAAGCCAGGCGGTTCTGCAGTCTAAATGGCCAGTAGAGAGACTGGTTTTGTCCAGTCCTTTGAAGACCTCTCTTGTCAGGAAATAAAGCCCAGGGAGATGCATTCCCAGGAGAGGAGGGCATCTTCTCCAACTTGCAGCCGTTTCCCAAAAGAATGAATGGCTTTTCATCTGTAAAGCAGAGCAGCTGATGCTGTAACCCATTCCAAGGGGGCTTTCAGCATCAGGACCCTCACCCTGTATGAGCAGGCTGAGCTCCAAGACGCCCTTGCCCGTGGCCCATGGGAAGAACACCAGTGCTTCCCTTCACCCTGACAGCACGGATCAGTGGCTGCCATTGGACTCGGCCTCTCAGCACCGCACACGTCCCCTCCACCTTCCCAAGTGGGCACAGCGGGCAAGGGCAGCGAGGACAGCAGTGCTGCTCAGGCGCCGCTGTGACACGCACAGCTGCCCAGAGGAGATGCTGTCCCTCTCGGGAGTCCAGGCCGTGCCGTGCAGAAGCCGGCCCAGACGAGGGGCTGCTGCCTTGGGCCAGCTCGGCTCTGCGGCGGCCGGCCGGGCGGCAGCGCCACTCTCCCAGCTAAGGAAGGCTCCAGCCCCTTCAGTCACAGCAGCCCTCAGGGCCAGGGCACACAGCAAGGCTGCCAAAGGCCAAGCATGAGCACTGACAAGCCATGGCCACAAGCCACAGCCAGCCTGAGCCCCTGACAAGCTGCTGCCCCCATTCAGGACACAACGGGATTGGCTTTGGCATCAGACACACCGAGGATCAATGCCCTTTTTTGTCTCAACAGGTACACACAAGTGAAATGGGATCTTTTCTCAGCCCCACCAGGTCTTTATGGGAGGGCACAACACTGGCAGCTCTTATGGGCAAGAAGTAGATTAAATGGGTTGTGCTGCAGAATCACAGAGGGCTTGATGTGTTTTCCTAGAGACTGATCTGAGCAGGGGTTGGGCCAATGGGTAGCAGTCTAAGAGTCATGGGAATGATTTGAATCAGATATGAAAAAGTGCCATGGATCTGAGGAATACACTGTGGAGGGGCTGGAGGCTCCCTCCTGAGAAACACCTGCGGTGAAGTTTTATCTGATCACACCATGTCTGTGTGTCTCTTGGAGATATCTTTATAAGAATAAAAGTAGGATATTAATTTCAGACTGTTATACAACTTTTTTCCTTGTGGGCCCCGTGAAAACTGCTCTTGCTCTCTGTTTCTGCTGTCACCTGATGTTCTTTCAAAGGAGTCCTCATTGACAAAAATACAGCATTCTCATCAAATAATGTTGTAGATGTAATAGTGGTAATAAGAATGTTCATAAAAATGACACCAGTAAGACACATGGGGCAGAACAGCTCCTTCAGGATGGAGAAAATCTCGACCAAAAAAAACCCCAAAATAAGCCAGAAAAACCCCAAATTAAAATCAGAACTGCAAGAAAACCACAAAACCCCAAAGCATTCAATTTCTCTGAAGCATTTTGGTTCTGACAAGTGTAGTGGTAATAAGAATGTTCATAAAAATGACACCAGTAAGACACATGGGGCAGAACAGCTCCTTCAGGATGGAGAAAATCTCTAGCAAAAAAAAAACCCAGAATAAGCCAGAAAAACCCCAAATTAAAATCAGAACTGCAAGAAAACAACAAAACCCCAAAGCATTCAATGTCTCTGAAGCATTTTGGTTAAGACAAATGTAGGGAAGCCTGGAGTCTAAGCTGAATTTAGGAATCAAATGTTCTCTTTAGTTTGGCCACTAGCATGCAGCACTTGCATAGATAATTTGCTAGGTTACAGCCTTCTGCTGATGCAAGAACAATCTCTGCTTCTGCCTTTAGGAGAAAACAAAGCCCAGGCAAACCCGAGCCAGTCCAAGATTCCCTCAGAGGCAACAGGAACACCCAGAGTGCTCTCTCACTGCCTTGAAGCACAGCAGTTCCTGTGGGGAGCCCTAAATGTCTCTGTGACACCAAATTGAGGAGGAATATTTGGTACAGCTATGCTGGCACGTGCACACAATTCACTCTCCCTCAGACTAGAAATACACAAGCCATACTCAGAAGCTCCAGGAAGTCGTCCTGTAGCTGAGCAGCATCTGTGTCAGTGCTGGAGATGGATGAACTGCCCGGGCTCCACTTCTCTGGTTGGGGAAACAAGGCTCCTTTAGTTGACGCTGCTCCTGCTGCTGCTGCTGCTGCTGCTGCTGCTGCTGCTGCTGCTGCTGCTGCTGCTGCTGCTGCTGCTGATGCTGCTGCTGATGCTGCTGCTGATGCTGCTGATGCAGCAGATTCAATAGAAGAGCGTGTGTAGATCTGAGAGTAGAAATGAGTTGGTGTCAGAAAGATGACTGACAGAGATTGCCCTAAGTTATCTTTACAAACACAAGCCTGTAAGAAGTTGCTCTTAGCCACATGCCAAGCTCATAAACTGGATTATTTTGGATGCCCGCTTCAGAAACCAAATGGTCAAAACCAGAAGTTGGTTTTAATTGGGTTCATAGACACCTTCATATTCCATTTTCATGGATTTTCTGAAGGATGACTGCAACAACGACCATTCCACTCCCTCCCAAGGATCCCTTTCCCCCTCCAAGGGCTTCAGACACATCTGCAGCTCCTTGTTCAAATGTTGTACCTCTTCCCACTGAGTCCACTTTTCCTCCACCATCTTGGAGACACGCTCAACCTTCAGCATCTCTGCTTGGGACAGTTGCTGTGCCTCGCGCCAACCTTGGGGCTCTTCATCACCAGTCATTTGCTGGAAGCCTTCCCAGGCTGCCAGGTGAGATGTCAACATTTCCACCTCAAGTCAAACAGAACAAAGCAGTCAGAGACTACAACTTGTCCCTTTCTGCCAAGGCTCATTGACTTGGAAAGGGAACGAGCAGGAGAGGAGCAGATTCCACAAGGGATACAGACAGCTTGTGGCTTGTGTTCAACATCTATCTGGGTGACTGTGTTCACTTGCAAAAACACCTGAAGAAATAAGGAGAGCAGGAAGAGGCCAGCAGGAATGCATTCAGATGAGTGCTGGCAAAAGGGGAAAATGACTTGTGCCACTGTCCAGAGCAGTAGTTGGGATTCAGCACACCAGCAAGTTTCCTTTAAACCAGCTGGGATAGACACTACAGCGGGATGGCACTGAGAGGCATCACCCCAGCTCCCTGCTGCTCTGCAGAGGAAAGGCAAGAGGGGCTGAAACCACCAGATTGCAGTGACTGCAGTGGCTATCGCTGTTTCACTCACTTGTTTTACTAGAGAATCCTTCTTCTGAATCAGGTGATTAATTTTCTCTATGAAAATTTTCAGTACTTCCTCCAGCCTCTTCTCCTTTGCGTCGATCCTAGCCTCTGTTTCCTGCAGCTCTGCCTGGAGATTTTCCTTGATGTCCTCTAAAAAACACGAGAGAGACAGCTTGATGAGTGGAGTGACTTCTACTCTTTCACTCACCTGATTCTGTTGATCTCCTCTCTGTTCATGGAGCCTCATCTCCTCTTCGGTGCTCCTCATGCCTTCCTGGCCTCCTCTTCACTGCCACGATGGCACTCTGAGCTTCAGGCAACTCTGCCTGTGGCACTGCCTTGATATTCTGTACACACAAATGGAGAACAAGTGACTGGGGGCTGCCATCAGGCTCAGCTTTTCCCTCTTTCAGCCTCAAAATCACACTCCTTCAGTCACTTCTTTCTGCTTCCCTACCCCCCCCTCTTTCCACTGTAACCCTCCTGTCCCAGAGCTGATCTCTGCAGATTACAAGACTCTGTGCTTTCAGTGCTTCTAGGACTCCTGGCCTCCTCAGTCCCAAGAGCTGTGATTTATGCCCCTCCTCCTGCCCTGCACTCTGTCACCTGCTGAGTCAGGCTTACCTGGCCATTCTCCAGTGTCCCTTCCACCTGCTGCCCAAGCTGCTCTTCCTGCTCTCGGGCTGGAAACAGCTCTCCCTCAGTCTGGCATGGCATCTCTGACAAATCAATCTGCTCCTGCTCTTTCTCCAGAACAACCTGCACAGAAAGCAAGAGAACATGGCCTTCAATTCCCCACACAATATTTGTAGGCCAAGACTCAAACACTGATGGACTCACACGTTCCCAAAACACTGTGCTGCTGCTCTTCTAGCTTGTTCTCTGCCCATGGGGAGACACAGATTCCAAAGTGACACTGGCAGTACAATCAGGGTCCAGCTGGGTCTGAATCCCCAACAGACTCTTGGACAGCTGACTGGAAATGTGTGCCATTTCTCAAGGGTCTGCTGAGGGCCTCTCTCCCATTCTGCTCTGTCCTCTTTGTCTTTCCATAGTCACTCACACTCAGCTTTGTCCCACAGCTACATCCTGGCTCTGCAGGTGGCTTCTTGTGTGATTTCATCCCTTGTGAGAGACACATGTGGAGTTCATGTTCTCTTCAGGCCTGCACCACCATTCCTGCCTTTCTGACATGTACACTCTTGTTAGAAATCCTGCTCGTTCAGGAGATAAGGATGTGTGCAATTTGATCCTCTGAGGGAGGTCAGAGAGCCCCTATGGCCACCTGAGTATATGGAAGAGGACCAAGGTGTTTATCCTCCCTCTTTTGTCAGCTGAGAATTCTGAGCGGCACTAACAGAGATCCTCCAAAAGGCCCCATCAACAAATGAATTGACACACCCCTAGGGATGCCAATGAAGGAAACCATGTGTCATGTAATCCATGCATGACCAAACTCTCCAAACTCCACCTAGAGCTTGAGATTGTTCCACTCCCTTAGGACATGCAGCAATTTGTTGCATAAAAAGAAGGTTTCACAGCAGAAGAGAGTGGAGGAGGAAACGAGCTGTGAGGGAAAAAAACAACCATCTCTGCAGGAGGAATCATCTCTGTCTCCTCTGGATCAGTCAATGGAACCTGTCTCTCCTCCTCTCCTCAAAGTGACGCCTTTCAATTGGCCGTTATACCACCAGCTGCTTTGGAGCAGAGATGGGAAAATTCAAATGGAATATTTGATAGCTATCAAATAGAGATAGATAGATAGATAGATAGATAGATAGATAGATAGATAGATAGATAGATAGATAGATAGATAATCACTATTATAAACTCTCTTGCTATATTTTCTATCCCTACACACATCAACACTTGGTAGCCAGTGCCCCCATCAGCAGCAGTGCTGAACTTGCTCTCCTGTTGCTTCAATAAATCACACTCTTGGGGAATCTGGATTGTGTCGGTGCTTTGCTGCCAGACCCAGAGCACTGCTCTGGGAACTGCAGTCTTTGTGCATCTGTGCTCAGACAAGTTCTTCTCTTGGACTCAAGCACACTGATGGTGCTGAAGTGGCTGCAATCAGAAATGAAGCCCAGCCCCTCCCAGCCTCTCTGATCTCTCAGCACCAGCTGGAATGCAAGGCCATTGATTTCCTGCTCAATTCCCAAACACAACACCTATTGATCAACCATGGGCTGCCAAAAGGCATGGGCACTGTTCACCTGAAAGTGATGTGCAAACCCTGCTGTCTGGCCTGACACCAGAACAGCTCCTTCTGCCCCAACATCCCCACCCCAAACTATGTGTTCTCCTGCAAAAATACTGCATTTTCCAGAACTGCCATCTGCCAAATTCAAATTCTGACAGAGTCTCTTCCAGTGCTGCAAGTGGGCAGGAAGGGTTGAGCCAAAGCACCTTTAATGGCTGCAGAAGAAGAAATTACACAGGGTTCTTCCTACTATCAAGCAATAGACAAATAAACAAAGCAAAAGATGAAATTGTCACCCACTCCAGGGTCTAATCCTCTTGGCTGCAGGGAGGGGATGTTTGGCAGGAAAGTGGCCCAAGTAGTGAGCACTGTCATGTAGGGATTGATAGAACTCTGCTTGAAGCAGACTTGAAGCACCATGGCGCTGTCCAGCACAGGGGGACGCTCACTGCCCTGCTCCTGCTGCCCCACTCTTGCTGACACATGGCCAGAATGCCCCAGGCCTTCTTGGCCACCTGGGCCCAAGCTAGCTCACGTTCAGCTGCTGTTGAGCGACACCCCTGGGTGCTTTGTCCCAGGCAGCTGCTCAGGCACCAAGTTACACATTTGACCTTAAAGACACCATCCAGAATCTGGAGATGTCTTTCCTGTTCTTAGCAACACAAGATAGCACTCAAGGACTTGTGGCTTTATCCCAGCCTCCAGGCTCCAGGGGAGTTTTCAAAGCTGCAGACTTCAGAAAGAAAAGTCTCAACAGACATATGGAGTCTCTGGTTTTTGACTCAGAAGAAGGGTTCAGAACTGTGCAGTTTGTGTCTTTTGCCACACAAGAGAAGAGTGCCCCACATGGATTCACCGACAACAAAATCATCTCTTTGCAGCTTATCAAAAGCCAGAAGAGACGTGGGCTCAGAGCACCTGTAAGCTCTGCTACTGACTGCTCTGCCTGAAGAGGCAAAACAACAACCTGGCAACAAAAGCACCAAAATCCCTGATTTCAGTCAGAAATTTCACATCCCCAGTGTGTCTCTGAAATACTCCCAGGTAAGCACACCCAAGAAGGCCATGGAGACAAACCAGCCCAAAGCGCTTGTGTGGTCAGATCCACATCTTTTGTGCCTGCAGCTACTTGGCCAGTCTGTAGGGCACAGGACTCTCCAGACCATAGTGTCCTCTCCAGAATGTGACATGGCCGAGCAGAGTGTATTTGAAATGCTCCCTCCTCTGGACACAGGGAGCCTTCATGCTTCAGGCTGGCCCCTCTCAGAATCCCAGCAATTGGGGGCCTAAACATGACATATCAAAAGTCATTTTTCAGCTGCCATTGGCTGGGGTGACTTGCTAGGTGCTGGCACGACTCCAGCACTCAGCAGCCTCAGCTACCAACAGCAAGTGCTGGCTGCTCAGGAACTTGCAGCTGTGCCTTGCACTAAAGACAACACCGGCCAGAAGTGGCACTTACAGTCTCTGAATGTTCAGGCTGGGGTGTGACCACTGCTGGAGGCTCGTGGTCATTTTGCTCCTCTTTGGCCTCTTCTCCAGGAGCAGGGGGAGCCAGAGAAGAGTCTGCTGTTGGTTCTGGGCTCTGTGCACAGATAGTAGTGTTAGGGACAGGCAGCTACCTATCATTTATAACCTTATTTCTATACAGCTCTATCTCTACAACCAGCTCGACTAAGGACAAATCATCCACTTTGATAGCAATGGGATTCTAAGTCACTCCAACTAAATGAAAACGAGTTAATTCAACTAGACTTCAAATTGTCTGAATTAGATCTCCCACCCTGGCTACTATCAAGAAGCAGTGCTCTCTCTGCAAGACTGGTCTCTGGTTCTTTTAAAGCACTGCAGTGGAAAATGAGGAAATAGGCAGCAATGCCTTTGCTATCACTGCTGCAGACATGGAAATGGATTTCCTTTCAGCCTACTCAGCTGGCCACCTACACTCTGCTGCCACAGGCCAAGCTCCCAGCTTGCTCCACAATTCTCCAACAACAGGAATATCAAAGGTTCCTTTCTCACTCACCTCAGGATCGGCACCTCTGAACACACGCCTCAGGTGACCTGCAGTGAGCAAGGGAAAATGAACGCAATGGGGTGAGAAAACTGCCTGGGCTGCTGAATCCCATAGAATAAGTGAACCCAAACAGAGGGTATTTTCCTCTGACAGCATCCCTCAGGGGACACCATTCTTTCACACATCCAAAAAGGAACTGGGCACTATTCTTGCTTGTGCCTACACTTTGGCCTCTTTTGCTAGTAAGTGAATACAAACTTGATCAAGAAAATGCAAAGTGTTTTTCACACTCAATGCTTGTGTCCTGTCCGACAGATAAAGTAGCTTTTGCTCTTTTCCCTTGCAAGTACTTCATTTAGAGATAAGTTGCATGCAGTAATTCTCATTAACTTGCTGAAAACATTGGCCCAGAAAACCTTCCCCCAAATCCCCCTGAGCTGTGGCAGTTCTATTGTGCAGCACAGCAACAGCAGCTCCAGCATTCAGGAGCACACACTCGCTGCTTTGGAGTTTGCACTTCATTGCAAAGGGTATTGCTATTCTAGCACTCAGAAAAGGGTGAACTTAGTCAAATCCTTTCATGACAAAATTGAGAACAAGAGAAGCTTTCCCTCATTTGTGGGGAGAACCACAAAGTCTTAAGAAGGCCTTCTGAGAAGGTCTCTGCATTTTCAAAGCTATCCTGCTTGAGCCAGCAAACTGAGGAAAGGACAGACTCTGCTGCCACAGACTCTCCTGTGCAGGGAATGGAACCCTTGCGAATGCTGCGTGCAGACGCCTGGCTACAGGCATCCCGTTTTTTGCTAAACTTGTTGACAGGACCTTTAGCAAAGCAGTGGCATCCTAATGGTCTTTCTGTTTCAAAATCAACCCAGTGACTAAGAAAAAGCAGGAAGACCTACAAAATCCAGGTTAGGTTACATCCAAGGAAAACATCTACTTACGTGCCAGGTTGGTCAGGTAATAGCCGGAATAAACAAAGCTGTAAACAGTGCAAACTGCAGCAGCGAGTGGCTCCATCACTGGAGCACTGCTGTGCCAGTTTGCAGACACTGCTCCAACACAAGAATCACGAGGCTCCTGTCAGTGTGCAGCTGCCCACTGACAAATGTCTCAAGCAGGAGGATGCTCCTGCACTGAGCAAGCCCAAGAGCTGCTCTGACACTGAGGCCTTCCGTGCACCAAGGCAACCTTCTGATGTCACCACGACAATGTGGCAGCCATGTCCTGACATCACAAAGCAAGTGTTCTGCCTTGGAATTTATGCAAATTTATGCAAAGTAACCCAACCTCCCCTACAGCAAACACCAAATAACCTGGGAAGTTCTCCTCTGTCACAAAGCTGCACAAAGTCCCCTGGTGAAACAAACCCTGTTGTTCAAGGGATCCAAGAGTAAAAGCAAGAGTGGCCCAAGCACCTACAGCCTGTTCCCCAACTGAGCACTCACATGGGACCAAAGACAAGGCAACCAGACCAAGAGAATGGCCCAAAGCATTGCAAAGAACCAGGAAAGAAAGCACTGTTGCCATAACAGCTGAAATAATTCTTAACAAATCTCTCCACATATTTGCATATTTATTGGATGTGCCCAGGGCTCCTGTGTACATATATCTCTGCCTTTATTCCCATTTGGAAGAAGTCAGACTGGCAAGATCTGCCCAGCAGCAGCAGCAGCAGCTGCTCCAAGCTGGGAACATGAGTGGCAGTGCTGATTTCCAGAGGCTTCTGTCCCCCAGGTGAAGCCAAGGCAGGAGCAGATTGAAAAGTGCTGGCGCTGCTGCTGCTGCTGCTGCTGCTGCTGCTGCTGCTGCTGCTGCTGCTGCTGCTGCTGCTGCTGCTGCTCAGTGCCAGAGAGCTCTGTCTGGGCAGGGCATGGTGCTCACTGTGCTGTGGGCTCTTTTTCCTGCCAGATCTGGACACACCTGGGAACAAATGATGATGACTTCTGGGAAAAAACAAGGGGGTTTTGGGAGCTAATTACTCTGCACACACTCGGGCCACCTTTAGCACAGAGCTTTGGCTCTCAAAAAAGGTAAACCAGAGAGAAAGAGCTGGAAAATGTTTCATTTTGACCTTTCTTACCTACTCAAAAAAATTGCCAAACTTAAAGTTACCAAGCAGTGCCAGTTCCCCATGGCCAGCTCAGGGTTCCAAAGGAGACATTACTTTATTTCAGTGCTGGCTGTGTAGAAAATCCCTTCCTGAAAAGGTGCACATCTCACCTACTAGCTTGTATCCATGGAACTAAGACATCTTCAGTACTTTGCTGAAATGCACAAGGCTAAACATTTCCCCTGATTTTCTGACATATTTAAATCACGACTCAGAATTTATTGACATGAGAGTAGGGGTATCCTGAGGCTCTCTGCTAGTCATTGCCATGGGTTCAGTTCCAGGATCTACATTTCTTCATGAAGGAATAGGAACGACACAGCACCAATATGAGGATCAGATCATTTGTTTATTTGTTTAAGCTTGGTTACATTTATGCTGTATACAGATCTACTCATACAAGTATTGTAGAGGCTAGGGCCCGGCACACGGAAGATACCGGGATGTAACGGAAAGATAGTAACCCCCCTCCTCTTTAGTATGGTAATGAACCCCGTAATTAGCCAATAGCACCTAGCTGTGATGAAAGCAGATGGGAGTAACACTGTAGGCCTAGGTTATAAAATGTCAAATTCTCCAGCAATAAACGCCATTCTGCCATCCATCACATTGATGCTTGTGTGTGGGTTTGGACCGAGTGGCCTGAGCGTTGGCCACCATGCTGTTCCTGAACCAGGGTGTCTGCCTTGCTAGGCAACAAAGTATCTCCTCTACAATTGGCTGCACACGTCCTTGTAAGCATTTTTTATTGGATAATTACATTTGTGTATATGGGACCACAACTTGTGTGTTCAGCTTCTCTATCTCTCATCTCCTTTTGGCTCTTGCTTTGTGTTCTTTTGCTGACCACGGCTGTTCCTTCCCTGTCTGATAACCTTGCCCACCTTATTAACTCTTTCTCTTTATGGTGAAATTTGTTCTAACGCAGCCCAGGGTCCTACATCTCCCCTTCTTTTCTTTAAAATTGGAGGAACTAAATGGTGCAACATTTGTTGAAGGCATAGTAAGAAACAAGGAAGAATCAGCAGAAAGCTCAGAAATACAATCAGTAACATTATTGCCCTCTTGACCAAGGTCTGCCACCAACCCCTTAAACCCAAACTAGCAAGCCAGTCTGAAAACGGATCATGTCTTTCTCTAATATGCTTCATGTTTTCATGTAGTCATGCCAATTATTTATGAATATATTGGGAGTGCTCAGATAAATTAAAACAACACATTTCTTCAAAATCTTCACACCTTTGTCCATGTGCTAATAACAAAAAATCTATAGCTGCAAGATTCTGCATGGGTGGCATACCTAATACTATCAACATCAGTTAGCAATTCATTCGACACTTTCTTAGTCAAATGCAACTGTTTGTCTCTCCAACAGGCAAGACGAGCTTTATTTTTCACATTCGTGGCAGCCATTCCCTCTGGTAAAAGGAAAGATGTTGCAATGACAGTCACCAATGATGGTAATTGCACATTAGCATTACAAGTCTCATCAAAATTCCAAACGGATTTCAGAAACTTTATTGATTTGCAATCCTAGTCTACATTACTATTGTACAATCCTACTCTACAATCCTACTCCAAGTTGGCTATGGAGAAAACAGTTCTAAATTGATTAGAGCATTATTGTCTTCTCCTTCCACTGTTTCACTGAAAGGATGAGTGGCACCAGGCTGGAGCCAGGCTTGGCCGATGTTACAAATTGATGTAGCAGAAAGGAAAAGAAAGCAAGAAGAAAGCATGATTTTCCAAGCTAAGAGCTTCAAAGGCAGGGGAATATTTTTTAAATGAAAAGGGGATTGAGTCAGAGTAGGTCTAAAGAACATGGGGCAGCAGTGGCATAGGTTGGCCCAAGAGCTGGTAGGTGCCCCACCCCTGGAAATACCTGAGGTCTGCGTATCCTGTTCTCTTTAAAGATGTCCCTTGCTCCCTGCAGAACACAGATTAGGTGAGCTTTACATGGCCCTTTGTGGTAGTTTGACATTAATTGACATTTAGGGAAAGAAGTAAGAAACCCACAAAGGGATTTCTTTGAGAGCAGCTGCTGAAAGCTTCCTCTGTGCCTGAGACAGGCCAATAGCTGGCTAGTGCTGAGAACTGACAACATTTTGCACCATTTAGAAATTAGATCAGCCTCTGTGATGATCCCCATGTTAAAAGCACAAGCCCAGGGACTGGCTCTCGTTACTTCCAGACCCAGAAGGGAATGGAGCTCTGGTGAGGCCGGCCCTGCTGGCCCACGGCCTGTGCGGCCTGGGGGAGTCTGGGTTGGACCCCAGCGGCTCCTGGGCTGGGGATGGAGGCTGCAGGCCCCTGGCCCCAGGCAAGGTCGGGCCATGGCTGCTGACATCTTGCTGACACTAAATCCCATCCCCAGTCCCCACCGATGGCTCCAGGCCGAGCTGCCCCTCCCAGGGGCTGCCAGGCAGAGAGAGGGGCCCAGAATGGCCTGAAATCCAACACCGTGACTGCCGTGACCTGGGCAAGAAATAACTCCTTCACTACACAGGTGAGACCTGCAGACCTCAATCCTCTCTCAAGGGAGAGAAAAAAGTGACAACACATAGAAAGCCAACATGATAACACCAAGGTCAGTAAAAGAAGAAGTCAAGCCTCAGATGGAAGTTGGATCAGGAGATGCTGAATGGGCTGCAATATTCTTTTGGTAGGACCATGGAGATGGACAATGATATACTGAAATATCTCCCTTTAATTCATGAGAAAAGTATGGGGGATGAAGTATTCAAACTGTAGATGAGAGCAGAGGCATGCATTGATAAGAAGCCAAGCAGGTGTTGGAATAGCTGTAATCCCATGAGAAGCTTGAACAGAGAGAGAGAGATGAGAGTGAGGAAGACCTTTTGCCCCCAGGGAGAAAAGAAGAAAAGCTCTGTTCCCAGAGATGATCACAGAGACAGATGAAGGGAACCTTAGCCTTTGAACAACTCATCCCTAAAATAATACCCCATGAGTTCATGGCCCATGGACAGCCGTCTTAGGAGGCCTGTGGAAATGGGAGGAATGTCACAATGCAGCAT
This sequence comes from Cyanistes caeruleus, assembly GCF_971803275.1. NCBI lineage: Eukaryota > Metazoa > Chordata > Aves > Passeriformes > Paridae > Cyanistes > Cyanistes caeruleus. The sequence goes on along the minus strand of NC_141732.1, from coordinate 6,931,941 downwards.
TTTGGCTTGGGTAGCCCCAATCTCAGGAAATGAAAAGCCACGAGAGAACAGTTTCTTGTAGAGAAGTCTCCATGGCATAGCAAGAGAAAACTCCAGCCCCTACAAGAACTGATGGAAGACTATTGTCTAGTGGGTGCTGTTTTAACATCCCAGGTTTGGTTTCTACGTGGTCAGTTGGGAAAGGGAAATGTTGGGTGAAAAGAAAAAGACAATATTTCATGGGAAATAAGCTTTGGCAAGTAATATTTGACAGATTTTCAATGACCTGCTTTTGTTCCCTCTCCTTGTTATGACTGGACAAGGGTTTATTTGGTGCATTACATAAGGAATAAGCTTGGCTATGGGGAAAATGCAAGTATAAACACAGTGTAAAATATTTTTCCAGATGTGTCAGTAACTTCAATGGCCACCAGTAGTCAGCGCACCTTTCAGCCTGTAATTGTGTTCAGGATCAGTGCAGGATATTCCATGTCAGCTCCTCCTGCAGGGCACGTGGGCGCCTGGGTGTGCTGCTGGCTTGCTTTCTTTTAGGAGGCTGGGATGAGGAAGGCTCTGGGGGCTTTTGTCAAGGAGATGATATCTGAGTGACCGTGTACGTGCTCAAAGGCTCACAGACTGATCAGCCCATGGCAGGACTAACCAGTGCTGGGAGGGCTGCACCTTGCTGCCCTGCTTAGAGATGTTAAGCCGCTCCTTCACCTCAGAGGCAGCCAAGTACAGCACTTTTGTGCAGAAACACTCTGTTAGCCCTGGTTTGCACTGCTGCAGCAACTGGGATGGTTGGAGCACCCCTTTCTGCACTTGGAAACCAGCTGAGTCATTCACGGGACAGGGCTGGGAATTCCCCACATTTGCCCATTTGGAATTCCCTCTGCCCCAAGCGTGTCACATCCCGCTCCTCAGTGACATCCCACCCAACCTGGAACATGGAACTCCCCGTTTCCAAGGACACGTGGCCATTGTCACCGGCACACAGCAGGCCCGCTCAGACCCTTCCGTGGCTGCAGCGAGAGCGGAGGTGTCACAGTGCTAGGGAGTGTTGCTCCAAATTGCTTGGTTCTAGCACAAGGTGATCAAGAGGCCAATCCACGCACTGAGTGGAGGTAATTCTTTACAGTTCTGTGCAGAAATGGGGGCTCAGTGATAAATCCACAAAGCCACCGTGACAAGAATCAGAATGTTTTAGTATTTATACTATTTATCAACTAAAGCAATTAGTGTTCTTTGTCTCCAAGTTACCTAGTTCTTCTCATAATCACTATTCCCTCTACTATTAGATTATGATCCTGTCACTTCTCATGCTAATTAGTCTGCATGTTCTTGTCTCTCTGTTCTTAGTGAGAGCTTTCTGGAGTGAGTGGCCATGGTTTGCCCTGCTGCAATTCCCTTTTACCCCACCAGAGCTGATTCAGCACAGTTGCTGCTTTGGCTTTAGTAGTTGGCTCCTTGTCTTGGGGGTTCTGTCAAATGTCCTTGTGCCCATAAGTTCTGCATTCTTTGTGTCCACCATCAGTGGTACAAACTTCTTCCCAAGCCTTGCTAAGCTCCCCTAGGTCGGAGATAACTCTTGCCTGTCAAGCCCTACACCTTCAAAAGGCAATTCAGCCAAGAAGTAATTTCCTTTTCCAACACCTGGCCATCACTTAGAGCTTGTTGGCTACTTTCTGTTTCATGGAAATAATCTCCCTTCTTGTTGATGAGCCTTGGAAGCCATAAAGGCCAAAGAGCAAAGAACACCTTTTCCTAACATCAAGTTTACATTTCCCAGATTTTGTGACAGAAGCAGTGGCTGTGTGGGAGCGGGAGCAGCCAAGGCAGAGCCGGATGGCCGAGCAGAGAGCCTGGGCACGATCCACCATGTTCCACAGGGCTCTAATCCACACTGCGCCCCGCAGGGCCCCCAGCACCACTGCCATGCCCGTCAGGGTGATCCAGAGGTCCCAGGACCAACAGGTGAGGGGTGGCTGTCGGGCTCTGGGCGTTGACACCGTGGGGGCTTGGCCGTGGTTTTGGTGTCAGGGGCTGCTGACCCTGCGGGTCCTGCTGTGCAGGGCTGGGGCCCCACTGGTGCTCCAAGGGCCCCTTTGAAGCAGTCGCCCCGCTGGAGGCGATTCACAGGGATGACACCCAGGAGGTGCCAGTGGAAGTCACAGGTTCGCTGATGGAAGTGGCTTTCAAGGATGACATGGAGGAGGTACCAGTGGAAGCTGGAAGTACCCCATGCTGTGACATTCAGTAACCTCATGCTCTGGGCATGGCTTTTGGCCCAAATGCATGGATTTCTCATTGTCCCATGTTTTTAATGGGGTCACTGAAAATGTAAGGATAAATGAAGCCCTTGAACAAGAATTTTTTTTGATATTAGGAGTAGCCATTACTTTATTCCTAGCTCTGGTGCATAGTGGAGAACTTCTGCCACATGCATGCCAATTCCAAAGCTTTTCCACTTATTCATACCTTTTTATCAAACCAAGAAATTACTGTTCATGGCTTCTAAATGACATCATTCTTCTCATTAATTACTTATCTATTGTATTGGCTCGGATATTGGTGTCACCTTTCTCATTTCAATTAGCCCACATTTTTCAATCTGTTGATTAACTCTTTCCCAGACGAGTTGTTTTGAGCTCTGAGGCAGAAATGTTTTTATTAGTGTTTGTCTCCTGGTTACTCCAACATGTTCTTGGAGGGCTATGAAGCGTAGATTCCAGGTATCCAGCCTTTTACACCTCAGGCTTTGTTCATTGAAGCTTATCAGGGTTAGTTTTGGAAAACGACAACTTCTGGTGTTCTAACAATCTAGTTCTGACAGTTGACTGCCAAAAGGTTCTTAGCTACCGGCTCTCTAAAGTGGGAAATGACAGTGCTTAAGACTGATACAGTGCTTATGATTAATATACTGCTTATGATTAATTAAACAATTACTTACAAAGTTAATTAAGATAATTAGGTAGGAAAAAATGCAGGCTAAACAAACAATGAACAACTGCATAAGTAACTCAAGCTCATGTTTTGGTCGCTTACATGATTGGTTTCCCTTCTTCTATAAAATGCACAGATGCTCTTAGAGCATAGTCCTTTGTTAAGCTGATGTAAAAGGATGTGAAGTTCAGGGGACTGACTCCCTGTTCCCCTTCATGTCCTCTCCCTGTCCCAAGCTCTGCCAGTAGTGATGAATGAAACAGAAATATAAATGGAATTGTGTTGAGGCAGCACTTTGTGCAAGTGACATGGTTGAAGGATGAACAGTCTCGCAAGCAAAATGTAGAAGGATTTCTAAAAGATTGCTGAATATTGCTTTCACAGATATTTACAAGTGATCCTCCTATTTCTTGAAAAGTTCAAGCCAATTTCAGATGAGCAGCTTTTCAGCTTTACTGACAGCCAGTTTTGCCTTCAGAATGAAGCCCTTGCATGACAGTCAGGTGTTTTTGTTAAAAAAATATGATTATGCCAAAAGACATTTTAGTGATTTTTAAGCTCCAGTGGAATGCAGTACGTTCAGGACTAAGTGATGAGTTCAAGCCAAGCAAGCCAAATTTTGTCACATATGACTAACTTAGGATAAACTGTTTCCATTTTAACAACTATGCAAATAATTGCATCTTGAGCTGAGGAAACGAGCAAGGGTTTTCCTGCCTGTTGGAAATGAAGTTGATATTATGCAGTTGAAGTTGTTCTTGGAGCTGACTCCAGAATGGGTTTCCTAAGTTCCAAATAAATCCCAGTGTGGGATCCTACCCCAACTTTGTGATCTTTCTGTGAACCACTCTTGCCAGGTTTGTTAGCTGAGCACTGGCCGGTTCAATTGCACTCAGGCACTTGATTTCAAGGGAAGCTGGTGCCCAAAAATTCCAGCAATTGGGAAAGGATGACTTGGTACTTGAATGCTTGGTTGCATTAGAGGCTAAGTGACGGTCGCTCTCTCAGGGCAGTTTTGTAACTGGCTGCTTTCAGAGGGAGAATAGTGTCAAAGCAGCCCTTTGTAGTTGATAGGAGAGCAAATATTTCCAAATTCAGCTTTTGTTTAAAATTAAGGGCCTGCTTAGTCAGCAGGAATGGAGTGCGGGCTGAACGTTTTACAGAAGATTTCTTTTTCCTTTTAGCTAAATACCAGGGAGGCGTCACACACTGGAAGTGCGCAGGTTGTCAAATTGTCTAACCCACTTGGAGGTATGGTTGCTTTTCATATTTTGCTCCATGTCTGTAAGACTTGAAACATGGTAACTCATTTTTGCAGCATATTCTTGAGACAAGGGGGTGTGTTCAGAGATCTCAACTGCAGGTGCTTTGCTCTCAAGTCAGCTTTGCAATCCCTTGTCACAATGGCATTCAGCCATTGGCCTGTTTTCCCCTGAGGAAGCCTGCTCGTTCTTCCTTGTTCCCATGCTGATTGACAGCTTGGAATTTTGAGCATTGAAGTCAAGGGTTGCACCACTGCAAGCACACTGGGCTAAACCATTCACCTTAAGTAGAAATTGAAAGGAAATGACTTTGAAGAAGTTGCATAGAGAATTTCATCAGGTCAATATGCAAAACTTTGCTTGATTTCATTTTTTGTCTTGGTCATTATTAGGTGACTGTTACCACAATACCCTCTTGGTTTCTTTTCAAGGCAAGTGAAAGGAAAGTCATGATGTCATCTTCCCCATGGATTTTGTCGTTTCCCACCAAGAAAACACTCCAATGTGCTTAGGTGGTGTCGTTTGTTTTTTATCTGTTGTGAGTGTTGTTTCCCCAAGGAGCCTGGCTGCAGGCACACACAAGGTGGACATTGCCATTGCAGGCACTCAGTGGTGCTGCCTGCAGCAGTGAGCTGAGCCAGGCACAGCCAGCTGCCCTGAGAAAAAGGAGCTCTCACCTGGCTGTGGCTGCAGTCTCCTGTCTGCAGGGACATGCCTGCCACTGAAAGGGCAGTTCTTGCCCTGCTTTAGCTCAGTCTAGAGCATTTTATGGCAGCATCATCCTGGCTTTTTGGAGAGACAAAATTCACCTTGCCAATTTCTCATTGGGGATGTTCTGTTTCACACGTGAATGATGATTTGTGTGATTCTTGTTGGTGCTTTACATAGATCCTAAGGGCATATTTAACATTTAGTGACTGGGGTCTGAGGATTGGCAGTGGTGAGACAATCATGGAACTTGGGGTCACATTTTGCTTTGGGCTGGCACTGAGAAACACAGGTGAAACAGATCTGGTTGCTGGTAGGCTACAGGTTGCCTTTGCAGCATGCTCCATGCGGTATCCATGCGGGAGTGGGATTTCTCACAGAATCAGAGAATGGGCTGATTTGGAACGGATCTACATGGATATTTAAGTCCAGCTCTGTCCCCAAGGATTCCATCATCCTTTGAAATCAAGTTTCTTGACTTCTCCCAACCTTCCATTTCACACTTCTTTATCTCTTTTCCTTTCCTTTGGGAAAACAAGCAGATGTCAAAAGAGCTGAACCGAGCGCTTCATGTCCTGAACCAGAGGGAAAAAAAGCAAAGCCCATGAAGCCTGCCGACAGTGAACAAAACCCTTGCACTGCTGTTTATCACCGACACTACAAGGACAGGGTGAGTCACTTACTTGCTCTGAGGGCTTACAAGAAGCCAGAGTTACTCGCTCGCTTGCAGAGAGATGGAATCAAGGAAAAGGACAAGGGTACCCTTGGAAAGATCCTCCATCAGGTGAGATTGTGGAGTTTGTGACGGCAATTTTTCCACAGTACTCCTCTCTTCTTCCTCATTTTCACTTGTTTCTTTCATCCCTCTTTCAATTAGAAAATAGAAACTAAGCAGTGGCTTATAGAATGCTGCATACACCTAAGTTCAGTTTGTCCATCAGCATAGTCGATATTCTTCAAGATGCAAGTCCATGTGAGGAAAAGGAAAGAAAACTTCAAAATATTTGAGGTCTTGGTGTTTTGCTAGAATAGCTGGCAATGAGTAACACATTGTAGCGTTGTTGCTGCTCATGCCTCTTTTATTCCTCTCTATTTTCCTAGCACTGTTGAACTGTTTCATGCAGTAACTTGACAGGGGTTCCTTGATTTTGTGAAGTGGTTTGTAGTGGTACCTAAAATTTCCTAGGATAAGTTTGAGAAGAGTGACGTTTATAAAGTGCACAGGGCAGCATTTCCTTTTAACAGAGTTGGTGACCTCTCAATGGTACTTGGCTTCTGCTGGGATCTGTGAGGATTGCCTGCCAGGAAAAGGTGTTCCAGGCAAAAGCTCCATGATAAAGGTGGTAGCCTAAATTTGAGCACAGGGTTTCTTTCCTGTCATGTAGATTGAGTCTTCATCTTGCTTGGAACAATGTTATTCAGTGCCTTCTCCAGTGCTGCTCTATCTTCTACTACTATTTCTTTAGGATAGCCAGTTAGAAAATGCACACACATGGAAAGATGCAGTGGTTCTGTCCTTCTGTTTTAAATATTCCCTGTTCCCTTCGGCTAAATGTCAAGTAGGAATATTTCTTTTTTAGGTAGGAAAAATTGTTTGGAACATAGTCAAGGCAGGAAAATTCAGCATGGACACAGTTTCTGTTGGTCCCACAGGGACTTTTTAAGAACTTGATTGAAGAATTTCATTCCTTGACATTCTGAAGTTTGTTGCTGTGGTTGCTCAGGGCAGTGGCAGAATTTTTGCCTGCTGAAGACACAAATTGACAATTTCATGAGAGCCATATTCTACCATCCCAAGTGAGGAAACCCATTTAGATTTCAAATAGATTAGAAAAATTTCACAGCTCAGCTCCTTAGAAGGTAGAGGGTGAAAACATTTTCTCCTGTTCCACTGCAATGTTTAAGATTGCTTTGGAGGTAATGTCCTGTAGGAGGTGTGAACTGCCTCAAGGTACTGGTTTGCGTTCTGAAAGGGCTGTGTGAGCACTGCACACTCAAATGCTTTGCTCAGGCTTTTCGAGATAGCAGAGCAAGTGGGAGTTTCTTTTGTATAAATGTATAATGGGCAGCCTGAGCTAACTGAGATGTGGTACACTCACTCTTGCTTCCCTTCAAACACAACCTTAGTTCTGATTTTAAGACAGGAATTCCTAATTCAAAGTAGCTTTGTTACTTTTACATTTTTTTAAACTGTTGAGAGACACACATCATCACTGACCCAAATCAGCAATATTTAGCATGTTTTCAAGGAGAAAAAAAAGGTAAATTTTTACAGATGGTGGTGATGTGTTGATCATGTATTCAGTGTGTTGTAGGGGTCAAACTTTCCTGTGGGCTTTTCTATGGAACTCGGAGCAGGTGTGAAGTGGTGAAGCCTAAACCAGCCCTTTTGATATTAGTGATCTTGAGGTTTTACTACTGCATTTTACCTTTTTGAGTAGACTTGGTAGTTGTCCTGAGGAAGATATGAACCTCGCTGGTTTTCAAAGGAATACAACAAGGCATGTGCATGGCCTTCGCATGGCACCACTTTGCTGGAATGAACCCTGGCTCTGCCACATGAAGAGGGACTCTGGGCCTGACCACAGTTCTATCTTGTAGCACTACATGTTGGTTTCCAAGGAACACTTGATAGATAGAAATAGAATTATGTAGTTGTTTCTATTTGGTGAAACTTAAATATAGCTGAAAACTCATGCAATAAGGGAATCATTCATCTCTCTACCAAAAGATGTTGTTTAGTTCAAAGTGGGTGTTCACAAATCATTGCTGAGGACCAATCCTATTGCTTTAGTTTGCATACAGCACCATCATGAATGGTTGTTCTCTTAAATGTCTGCCTGTAGGTAGCCAACCTGAATCTAAAGGATAATTCCTACAGCCTGAAGGAATATCTGTTGGAAAGCATTCAGAACAATTGGCCTGGCTATACTGATGTAGACAGAGAGAATTTGAAGTTGATACTTTCCAGGTAAGTTCAGTCTTTAGGGGAAGGAGAAGAGTCTTTTCAGAAGAAGGCCCTAGGAAATGAAGCCTAGATTCTTAGAGTACGCTGAGGTAGCAGGGACCCATTGGGATCCAACTGATAGCCAACTCCTGGCCCTGCACAGGACACTGCAAGAATCACACCATATGCCCAAGAGTGTTGTTGAAACACTTCTTGAAGCCTTGCTGCACTGACCAGTGCCCTGGGGAGCCTATTCCAGGGCTCAAGAACCCTTTGGGGCAAGAATGTTTTGCTGACATCCAGCCTAAAGTTGCCTCAACTCATCTTCATGCTGTTTCCTTGAGTAATGACACTGAAGGTCAGATTTACCAGCAAGGAAAGACTTATGGCTGTTGACCATTTAGACCTTGTAGCCTGAACTCTTGCACCATCCTTCCAGAAAAACAGCTCCATCTCAGAACACAAGTAGCACCAGCCAAGAGCCATCTCTGGAAGCTTCTAAGAGAGATGCTTCAGCAAGGCCTGCTCAGGTAGTTTGTGCATTTTTAACATTCTGGAGTGTGTATGAAGTTGTAGCACACTTGCTAAATAGCTTTCACACACTTGCTGCTGGTGTAAAAGCTGTGGTGGGAATGTGCAGCACCAGGCCAAAGCACATTAGTCAGTAATTCAGACTGCTGGCATAGGAAGGTTGTGATCAGAAGAGAGGCTCCTGCAGGGCTCGAGCAGCGGCGTCCTGAGCCAACTTGCTGCTCTGCCTGGAGCCTTGAGCTCAGTCTCCACCCTCAACTCATTCCCTGCAGAAGGGCTCAAAGGATTAGCTGTGCATATGTGACAGAAGCACATGAAAAATCTACTGTACATGAGAGGCTGCAGCATGGTGGAGCAGATGGGGCCCTCTCACTCTCTTTCCCCTCTCTCTCTCTCTCTCTCTCTCTTTCACTCTCTTTCTTGACTCCAGCTCCAGACTATGCACATGTCAGGACCAATGCAGGATCTCCAGACCCTTGATATTCTCTCTTGTGTCTCTCTTTTCTCTGCCTTTATTTTTCTCCTGTCTCACTCTGCCTGGGCACAGCATGGCTGTCCTGTTCTACTCCATCCTCAGCCCTGAAGTTTGCAGTGGGAGTGGGGAGCTTGTGGCTGTGTGCTGTGGCTTTGGAGCCAGCACCTTTGAGAAAGTCCTTGGGAGGTGCTGAGAGATGATTGAAGGGCACTGAGGAAAAGTGAGGGCCCCTTAGTCACCACTTATGAAACTCTCTTATAAAAATTTCAAGATTCCCAGCTATGAGCTTTTGAGTGTAAAGTGTGGGGTGGCTACTGGAGTGAAGGTCACTCTTGTTGAAAGCACAGGAATTCCTTACATGTGACTGAGGTTTTTGTTCAGCCTGATGAGAATTCACAACCATCACACCTTGCACTGACAGATTGTGACAGTGAAGATTAATCCCGTCTTTACCACATAAACCTGAAGCCAATCAGGTGCCTCTTTAGTAAATCATGTGGGTGTGTGACAGCAAAAGCTGAGTCTCTTCCTGGTGTGTACTACTGGAAATTGAGAACTAGACAAAACAGACCAGACCTCTCCCTCTGTGGGGAAGCCTTTGATAGAGGTGCTGAGGGGAGTGTCTTTCTCCCACAACTTGGAGAAAGACTTCCTAAGTCTTAAGATGAGAAAGTAGGAGTGAGATAGAGAATGTATTTACCTGCAGTATTTCCTGGTTTCAATGTTGTTTTCAGTTAAGATGTATTTTCAAGCACTGCCAGTTCATAAATGCTACTTTTTCAGAATGGGAGAGAAACCTGATCTAGAAAGATAAATATATGGACATAGATGAATGAGTTCTTTTGTTATTGTTGCAGAAACGGCCTCTGGCTTCTGACTTTAGCGGTCCTGTGATGAGCAAGAAGCGGAGAATTGCTCACCAGCTCAGTTATAACCAGCCAGCAGCTGATGGCCACTTCTCTTCCTTGCTGCTGCCTTCTACATCCACTTCCACTTTGAACATGTCTCCAAGTGTTGGCTCCGTTTCCCCCTGCACCTGTGAGGTGCAAGAACAAGACAAATTTCAGAGTTCTAGCATCCCAGAGCCTTCTGGGGTGCAGGAGGAGATCCCCAGTTCTAATGGAAAGAAAAACCAACTGGGGAGGCTGAAGCAGTTGTGTCCCTCAGAATTCGATGAAGGTATTAATGTGCTGCCTTTCCTAAGTGCTGGGGGAATAACTGTGGTGTAAAGATTTGGTTATTAAGAGAAGCTTCTGCTCAAATTAAGGTGCAAGTGCAGCCCTTTTCCAGTGTCAATAGGAAAAATGTTATTTAACAGTTAATACAAACTAGGGAGATAAAAAGAAATTAAGGAAGAGAGGCAGGGTGAGGGGAAGAGAGAGACATTAAGTAGGAAGATATCAGTACCACCTGGATTCTCTGTTGTCAAATTGGTCCTTCTTCACTCTGGTCTTCTTGGTGGTGGGGGTTCCCAAGTTGCTCTGAAAGTACCACCTCTATACTGGATCCACAGGGTGCTCACAGATGTTCCCACACCTTGGGCTAGAAGTGATGGAAGCATTTATTCCCTTACCCACAGTCTCTCCAGTGGAATGTTTGTCTGGTGTCCTAATAGCAAACCTTCAGCATTGTTAGACCAAGGCTGGTGCTTTCCTTCATTCCATCTGTGCTTCTCTTAAATTCCCCTTGTGCTGCATTATCTCTTATGGGAACATCCTTCTTGGACAGTGTTCTCAAGTAGATAATTGTGTTCTTGCACCTTGCTGAAAAGGCAGCTTTGAAGGCTGCATACATGAAGGCACTGCTCTACATTTCTGCTCTACCATTATTCCTTGCTTGATGGTCATGAAAAACCAAGACACTTTTTTCTGCCATTGCATTCCATTGTAACTCTTGGTTTAAAAGACAGCAGCAGCAAAGGCCAGAAATCTGTGCTGCTGCAACCTTATCTAAAACTACCTTAATTTTTAGAAATTCTCCCTCTGTAGTACAAAACCAATCAAGAAGAGAGAAATGTCCAATAGATTGCTGTTGGGAGAACCTGGTTAAAAGGAAGAGCCAGGCGCTAGAAAGTCACAGGGATTGGATTTTTTCTTTTCATTTGATTTCTAGTAAACACACAGTTGACTCAGACAGTTGTTGATTGAGCCACCACTTTTTCCACCAGCAGCTTTTCAAGTCTGCATGCTGGCGATAGAAACCTGTCAGACATTTACTGCAGACTAGTTTACTGAAACATGTAAGCATCTCAATGATTTCATCACTGTTTGTTGAACTCAGCCTTTCCATGGAAACACAATGGAAGCTAAAAAACCTGGTGGTTTGCTGGAGTTTGAAGTGGCCTGAGAGCTCCTCTCCATCCTAGCTGCAGAATTTCTTTCTTCAAAAGCTCTAGAAATGGTACAGACTGAAAACAGCATTGAAAAGCTAACCAGAAAATCCACAAGGAGCACTTGATTTGTCATCAGAGGGACACACGCAGTAGGGCAGAGTTCAGTTGCTTTGTTAAATCTATGTCTTGTCCCTTTTGGAGGCTGAGCTTGCAAATGACAAGGGTTTTTTAGCCTGGAGGCATGTCTGCTCATGCAAGTGGTGCTGTGCTTGTAGAGACAGGTGCCTTGAGACGGTCTTTGCACATTTCTTCTGCACATACACATGGTAGCTGCAAACCTTGGGATGTGTTTTGGAAAGATTCCTGCTTGAGTCTCTAAAGATGTGAGCATTGTTCTTCAGAAGCGAGTTAGAAAATTCTGCCCAGCTGCTGTTGGAAAAATCTGTACTGTGTTTCAAGTTGGGGCTTAGGCTGAAGCTTTTGTGTGGACTGAGCCATGAGAGCAAATGCACTTTTGGAAATGAAATGCCCACCCCAAAGCTTACCAGCTGTATTGAACATACTGTGACTATTGCTATTTTTGTCCAGTTTAATTACCACTTTGACACTTCTGTTTATACTTCTGCTACACCATGTAGCAATGCAGAACCTGTAGAATAAAGTGGCCATCCTCTTTCTAAACCCTGGGACTGGCTACTGTGGAGAAGGTCACATGTGCCCTCCTATGATAAAATGCTGTGAGAAGGAAGCTCTAAAAGGACTTGTTCAAGTCCATCAAGTGGGTGCTTTTGGATATCTAAAGACCTTATAATTAAGATCCTACTTTTCTGCAGGCGAAACAAAAGATACTTCCATTGCCTCTACATGCTCTGCAACAGCCAACCAACCAGACGACTTGAGGTGAGTAAAATTGCCATTAACTCTTGCCACTCTCAGTGCGGTGCAGTGTCAAGCTGTTTCCTGTGTGGAAAGGATAAGTTGGGGAAGGTTTGGCTGGGCCTCCAAGGCTCCAAGCTGAAATGAGCACCTAGGTGGGTTAGGCCTGGAAAGGGCCTTCCTTGCTGCAGTGCAGGTGCCCAGGGCCAACTGCAGCAGTGGTGCTGCATCCCGTCATGGGATTTGCAGTGCAGGAGGGGAGGGGGAAGTGTGTGTGTGTGTCTGTGTGTGTGTGTGTGGTATAAAGCAGTGGGAATTGCTCTCAACTTCTGTCAGAGCTGTGATGTTGGCAAGGGCAGTCATGCCTCCTGCAGCCCTTGGGCTCTGGGGCAGCTGCGGCCTTTGGAGCAGGCGCGGCAGGGCCCTGGCTCATATTGGATACAGCCAGGGATGTTCCGTGGGGAGGCTGAGGGCAAGGTGGGCCCTGCAGGGGAGCAGCTGAGGGAGGTCTGTGGTAGGGCTCTTGCTAGGGGATGTCCCTGGGCAAAAGCCAGTAGTCCAGGCTATTGCTTCTCCGCTACCTCCCAAAATGTTGAAAGGCCTCTGCAGTTTTCTTTTCAAAACCATGCAGCACACCAGTCAGGTGCAGCTGGCCTGGGGTGCATCAATCATATACGTTGTCTGTCTTGGTACTGAATTTCAAGTTGTTAAAGATTTCCTGTTTGTAAATATTAATCTCAGATGCTTTGAAGGATTCATTCCCATGAGGAAAGAGCTCTTGTCATCCAAAAAGAAACCGGTCTTTAGGGCCAGAGCAGCAGAAGTACTGGTGTGGCAATGTTGAAGTGATATCTATTATTCTCATTGCCACTTCATCTTGGATTTGTGTCATGAGTTTGATAAAACTGCACTTGTGTTGATTTGAGGGGGAAGGGAATGAAGAAGGCTTTACTCCCATCAGTGGCTCCAAGCTTTAATGAGCTTTGCCCTCCTTAAGAGGTGATATGATTTGGGGTTTAGTTGTGGTTTCAGACCAGTCTGCAGTTTGTTCCTGTGCCTGTAATACAAGTGCCTCTTTTCAATGGTCAGTGATGTAACTGCAGCTCACTAGAAAAATGAAATTTTATCCTCAACTCTGCTTTGCTGTTAGACAGACAAAAATGGAGCTCAAAAGTCCAACTCTGCACCCAGTTCAACAGAAATGCAGTTCCTGCCAAAATAGTATTGCAGATGAATTTTCAAAAAGAAATGTAAATGAAAAAGTTTTCCTACCCAGAAAGAAAGAAGATAAAATTAGGCAATGTTTCTTCTCTCCCTGAAGATGCTGTGTTTGTTAGTCCTTTGACATTGGAAATCAGTGCTGATATTTCCTAAATGTGATCCACTTGCTGATGAAGAGAACCTCTACAATATAAAACAGTAGTTCCTAGGTGTCATAGAAATGTGGCAGATTTTTAGAGCTACCTGACTTCATTCTCTTGAAGCACATCAGCTTGTATGTAGAATCATTGAGACCCAGAGTGACTGACTGAGAGTTTTTGGGTCTGTGTTTGACATTCACCACGTGCCTGGTGTAACAGTACAAGTGTGCTTTCCGGAATAGAAACATATCAGAATGTTCTCTTAGAGTACACTCCTAGAAAAATAGTCTGATTTTTCCATTAGAAAATACGTAGCCATAGTCTCCTTGGACCAACGCCAGCGCTACAAGGATGACTTCAATGCAGAGTATGAGGAATACCAAAATTTATATACTCGGATTGACAAGATCAGAGAGCACTTCACAAAGCTTCAGGAACAATGGAAGTCTGTGACCGCAGGCCCTGAAGCCCATCAGGTAGAGAAGGATAAAACCATGAAGACTGTGCTTCATCAGAGCAGTTCTTTGGATTCCCTGGAGCTGCTCAGTGAGATGCAGGGAAACTGAGGAATTGGCATATATTGCTCAGACACTGCTTGGGCTGGGTCAGATTTTTCACAAGACCCTGCCCATAAAACCCTGTTTGAGCTGTCTGAGAACAATCCGTAGGGTGAGAGGTGTCCCAAGCAGAGTCTTAGAGCATGTGCTCCTTCTGGTGCCTGTTGAGAGGCTCAATTGCAGATCTTGGGTGATACTGGGAGTTGGGGATTTGTTTTTCAAACCTCCCAGAAGAGTGGTGGCTCACAGAAAAGAAAATCTCGGGAGTCAAACGGAATGCATTTGTAGTGCTTTAGTAAAGTTTGCATTTTATGGTGGTAGTGAAACATTCTTTGTGTGTTTTTTCTTGAAGATGCTACTTCATCGAATCCTAGCAGATTATCATCAGATACAACAGGTATGTTTGACACTAGATCTGCAGGGCGTGGTTACTGCTGAGTCTGGCTCAAGGCTTTTTTAAAGCAAAGCACATCTGCACAAGTCTTTGCATGTCCTATTTTTTTTTTTTTTTTATTTCTCCTTCATAGGGTAGCCCCAGCTACTTTGAAATGAAGAACAGGTGCCTGTACCTCCACAACAAGCTGTCACATATTCAGAGCCTCATATCTGAATTTGACAAGCATTAAGTGGAGTCCTGGCACCAGGCAACTGCTTCAGCCAGAAATATCTATGAACTCTGGATTTTTGATTTAAACCAGAAGATTAGGTTTTTAGGATTATTTACATTAGTGTTGAACAGTAGGTTCTGTTAGCAATAAAGAGTAGGTTAATTCCAAAAAATATAGGATTAGTTCAAAGAAATTTAATAAGTTTAAGAATTTCAAATATGATAGTATTGAACTTTAAGAATAAAGAAATTTCCCTTGTGACAACTCCTTCTCTCATTGTTACTTGTATCAAATTGAAGTGGCTTTTTTCTTCTGGCCAATTATTTTCTTCCAGACGTATGTTTGTCTAGTGAAATAAATTTATCAGGAAAAGGTTGAAGCCCAGTACTTCTACTATGAAGTTGCCCACATTTTAAGAAAATATTAGAGGAAATGGAAATTCTTTATGATACATATAGGGGTGTTTTCCAACCGTTCTCCTTAATGCACACTCTTTGCCTTAAGTGGTCCAAAGAGTAGGAGTTTGGACAACCCTCTCCCCCAGTCAGCTTGTTTGGGAGGGTTACAGAGGAATGTGTTATGGGCTGCTCTAAACTGTCAGCTGAAGCAGCTGCCAGGACTGCCTGGAGATCATGGCTTCATCTTGTCAGTGAGCCAAGGAATGTCCAGATCTTTGCAAGTGTTCTATAAAACACATGGAGAAGTGTTGGAGGCAAGGCTCATCAACAGATTTTAAAGAGAAAGTGGCTTGAAATGTCTTTATGGAGACTCTGTTTGTTTTGTAGTTTTTCCAAAATAATCTGTCACAACCAGTCTTTCTAGAGAGACACAGATATTGATTCCTGCACAGACCTAAAGGGATTTTGAAGTCTTGTCTTTTACCTAAGTCTCGTGCCATTAATTTCTTCAGGTGAAAGGGTAGAGGTGTGTTCAGCAATGCCATAACCTTCTTCTGGGGAAGGATATGAAATTGACTGAGGAAGGACAATATTTGGGAACACTCAAAGGGGCTGTGAACGCCCCTTTCTTTCTTGGAGACTATTTCACTAATTCCTCAATTGTCTGCATGCCTACAATGTTTAGCCCCCTGTATGTGAGACATCTTGGGGTGTTTTGTGATTGAACACCTGAACCTGAACATTGTTGCCCTTCTGTTCTTTTTCAAGTGAAATTCAAGAACATGTCACCTCTATAAATCCTGACATCTCACTATATTGGAGACAGTGAGGTAGTAACGACATGGAGTCTCTTGTGATTTGAACAGGAGAGCAAGGTTTATTACTGCAGATCTTGTTTTATAGACAAGTATGCAAAGGTCCAGAAAAGTAAAATTCTTATTGGTCAGTAAACTAAGACATTACCATCAATGTCTACACCACCCCTTGACCTTCTCTTGCAATAGAACAAGAAACTGAAAACACCTGCAAGGCTGTCTTCTATTTCTAATGATTATTTTGATTCCTCCTTGTGATTTCCTAGGCTACTTTCTCATTCACGTCTGAGAAAGTTATGTGACTTGCTTTTCTACAGACACTGGGTTCCCTGCTTGCTGCTTGCATTTAGCATCCACAGCCTGAGATTGGGTCTTGCTTTGTCTGGGCCAGGAGCTGCTCCTACAGCTCGTCAGTGCAGCAGCACAAGGAACGGTGATGTAGGGAGCACGGGGTGAATTCTGCTGGGGTGCCTTCCCTTGGGCACTTGGGGACTGCTGCTGGTGGACGGAGCATGCAAGAGTGCTGCTGTTGAGAGTGTGGGCTGAGACAGAGGTTTTAGAGGCACATCCTTATTCTGGGTCACATTTCACTCTTGCTGTCAACTGCCTTTAGGATGTGTAATGTCCACATACTCCTTAGACCTGTGTGTTTCTGGCTGTCATTTCTGTCCACATCCCTAAAAATACAAAGGAGAAATAAAAAAACAGTCTATGCCAAACAGGAAAAAAATAAAAACTCAACAGCCTTATATGGAAAAAGAGCTTCTGAATATTACAATTAGAAAGACACCAATTCAGTAAATTACAGTTGCTTTATATACCTGTTAAAAATGATTGTATGAGCTTGGGAGGTTTGGTGTAGCTTGGATTTAAGTCTGCAAGTTCATAGCTGGGGAACAAAGCAGGAATATCCCTGAAGAGCAGAAGGCTGCTGGAAACTGCTGGGAGTGGGGCAGGGCACAGTGTCCTTGGCAGAGGAATGTGATGGAGGGTTGGCACCCTGCTGGCTTTCCCAGAAGCCTGTCACTACTCCTCTGTTCCATGCCTGCTCACAGTGGGGAGAAGCCCTGGTGCAAACCAGATCTGAGCATCCCAGCTTGCAGTGCTTGTGAAGCTGCACCTGTGCATGGGGTGGTCCCCACCTGCTGCAGGTAAGAAGATTTTGTTGTTGGAAAGAGCAGAAGTCATCAGGTTAATGAATAAAAAGTCTTTAGAATGTCTTTGTATATGAACAAGTATCCTTGGTCTTCAGAAAGAAGGGACTGTCCTGGCTCAGGCTTGTCGAGCTAATATCTTAACTGAATGTGGCTGAACATATAAAAGAATGTAGGTAGTTGTTGATTGTGCATTTCGAGTCTATAGCCAGCCCCCAAATCTTTATCCTTTTGAGGAAAGAAGAGTGAGAATTGAATGTCTTCAGCTGGGAGTCCCCAGGGGAATCTCCAGGTAAGGTGGAAAATCTTTCAGGTTACAAACCTCAAAACACAGTCTTCACCCTGACAGCCACAAAAGTCAGAATCAGGGCTGGCTTTCCTCTGACCAAGTCTGCCTCCCTGACACAAAAAGAACTTGGCCAGCTGCCTGCACAAGATGAAGACTGATAGAGTGATATTCTTGTTGGGCTCAGCCATTGTGTTCAGCTGTCCTTGAAGGAGAGGCTGGGAGCAGAGCAGAAGTGAGAAAAGGGGTGGATGTCAGTACTGGAGGCTTGGGGGATTTTCCCCACCACTTGACCTCAACCTCCTCTTCCTTTCCAAATGTGACAGCCACATATACAGGCTTAGAATGGCTTCGAGATTTCATAAGATACATGCTTTCAAAATAGCCATTTTTGTCCTAATAACACTGAATGCAAAACACATGCAGTAAAAACATTCTGTGAGTACATCACATGGCTGGAAAGTCAGACCTGGAGAGGAAGAATAACTTCAAACCTTTTAAAAATATAACTTTAAGCAGCATTCAGCCTTCCACCTCAAACCACTCTCTATACTTGGGTGAAGTGCTGCTGCCTTAGGTGTTGGACTTTTCTGTCTTCAGCCTGAGGCTCTGGAGCATACATGGATTGGCTGCTCTCTGTGTCTTCATGCTGACACCACTTTTTGCAGTGACTTCTAAGAGACACTATGGCCTTACAAGGACAGCAAATCCTGTGTTACTTGCTCTCCAGCAGCAGAGCTTCCCCTAATACCACTGCAGTGAAATGGGCACAAACCATCCCTGGCAATCCTCGATGGCTACCATGCCACAACCCTGGAAACAAGACACCATCTCCAGCCAAGTCAGTGCCAATCCTCTGCATGAAATCATATGATTCACCCATCCATCCCTTCCCACAGGAAATTTCTTGCAGTTCTATGCTTGCCACAAGATGACAAAAACTTCACCAGACAAGCTTTTAGGAAAAAGATCAGCAGGCTCCCACAGGTTTACAGTGGTGTCAGGGAGGATGGGAGAAGAGTCTTAATGGTGTCCTTGTGCCTCTTGTTTTCAGAACCACTGGCAAAGTCTGACAGGGCTGCAGGGAGGCTACATGGCCTTACCTATAAAAAGGTACCCCCACAGAGCCTGGGTGGAGAGCTCACAATACCCTGGACACCCTTGGCTGGATCAATGCTGGTCCCAGCCCTGGTGATCCTCTCCCATGGGATCTCTGCTTCCTTTTTCTCTTTCTTCCCTCTTTCTTCAATGCCTCATAAAGCAAAGCCTTCCTCCCAAATCCTCCCTGCATTGCCTGAACACACTCTGGCTTCTGGGACACAGTGCAGCTTCCAGCACTGCTCAGTGCTGCTGTTGTGGCTCAGTGGGTGCTCAGTTGAGGAGCTGAGTGTGCAAGGTGAGGCTGGGGCTCTGAGCAACCTGGTCTAGTGGAAGCTGTTCCTGACCATGGCAGGAGTGTTGGGACAAGATGATCTTTAAGTGCCCTGCAACCCAAGCCATGGCTCTACCCAAGGCAGTATGGTTCTATGATTCTAAGAAGCTACAAAAAGTATCTCCAGTGTAAATCTCAAGTGTGCTGCTATATATCCATAAGTAATCACATGAGACTGATTAGAGAATTTTTTTAAAAATTTTAATCAAAATTTTACATATTCAATCAAAAAAATGCATCATTTAGTCAAGGTACACTAGAAGAAAAACATACAAGTGTTTCAGAACATGCCTAGTAAAACAGTTATTCTTTTTTCTAACTTTCTATTTTCTTTTCTAACTTTTCTAACTTTTTTTTAACTTTTCATTTTCTATTTTATGGTTGTATCTTTTGGTTTTTTCTTCCTCTTAAAGGAAACACCCCATGGCTTCAGGACAATAACAATGGTTTTCTGACTATCATGTTATCATGAGGTGACTTTACCTTTAAGGTGGCTGTGAGAGCTAAGGAAGTTGAAGTTGCTGGGGACTGAAAGGAGTGTCTTCTCCTGACCAATTATTGGTCATTACTGGGAATTGACAGCAATTTTAACCATTGAAAAGGGAGATCAACTTGTGAACCCTACCTTAAGATGTAAAGTCAGGGAACTTTGGTACTTTTTGTCTTCCTGGCTGTGAAAGGTAACAGAGCTCCGGCCTCCCGTTCCCTGCCCAGGCCATGTGGCCGGGCGGGGGCTGGGCTGGGCCCAGCGGCTCCCAGCCGGGAGATGGGGCCTGTGGAAGGCTTTTCCCGGTCTCTGGCCAGGCCGGGCCGATCACTGGCTCGGCGCAGGTTTTACTGTGACTAAATTTACTAGAGACTGCCGAGTAAAGAAAGAAAGAAGCTCTGAACCTGCAGCGGGCTAAAGCGGCGACTACACTTTCCGGAACAGCCATGAAGAATCTTCCATCGCAGACAGCTCCAGCTCCTGCACTGGCAGAGGTCACAGAACCATCTACAAAGCTTGGGCAAGATTTTAACCCTTTCATTACCTAGATGAGACTTGCAGATTAATTTTTTTTATCCAGAGAAGGAAAAAGAGAGTGATCAACATGAAAAGAGACTTTATAAACTACCAGTGACAAGAAAGAAAAGAAGCTTCAGGAAAGGTAGAGAATTAAGAAGATGCTTTAATTAAGATGAAATATTTTTCTGTTAAAGCTATGGAGATGGACAATGAAGTCCTGAAAGAACTCCTTTAATTCATGACAGTATATAGGAAGGAATAGAGTGTTCAAAGTGTAAATTTCAAGTAAAAAGTAGAGTGATTGTGATATAGTGAAGTGCTGGAAACAGTGAAGCGAAAATTTGAAGCCTTGGGGGACAATGAGAAAAACTGTTTTCTGGTGAAGCTCACAGAAACAGATGAAGAAGACTTTTGCTTTTGAATACCTCATCCTTAAAATACCATCCCTAGACTGAGGGATGAACTGCTGCTGCCTTAGGTGTTTGACTTCTCTGTCTTCAGCCTGAAGCTTCTGGAGCAGACCTGGATTGGCTGCTCTCTGTGTCGTCATACTGACACCACTTTTTGCAGTGACTTCTAAGAGACACTATGGCCTTACAAGGACAGCAAATCCTGTGTTACTTGCTCTCCAGCAGAGAGTGATACTGGATACACACCTCAGAGTGATGTGAAATGGGAGGAGTGAGCTCTGATAGTAGCAGCTCTGTGCAGCTGGCATCAGGGCAATGGAGAACTATAACAAAAAATAGTTTCCTTATGAGAAACTCCATAAATTAACAGAAAGAAACTTCTGTTTCTCTACAAAGACTGGTGAAAAGACTGTAGCAGGAATTAAGACTGTTTTAACCACCAAAGTTCCAAAGTTTTTGTCTCTGTTGTCATGTGAACAAGGGAATAATAGATAGGGGATAAAAAAAGTTTTTCTGGAAGTTTATTCTGGGGTTCTTATTATTGGAGTTTGTTAATAAACTTTCTTTATTCCTTTTAAGTTTTATGCCTGTTTTGCTCTTGTTCTAATCCATAGCTCACAGTAAAAAAATATGTATTTTTTTTTTCGTTTCTGGTTTAAAACCATGACACTACCTGCCCCTCCCACTGACTACCATGCTTCACCTCCTTCTCCTGCTCAGTGGGTTTATGGGAATCCAGGAGTTGGTATGTATTATTTGCTACTGCAACTAATGGAATAAATTTTCTTTGCAACCCCCACTGTGTCTTGGTTTCTTTACTACATGGGTCTCCTTCTGAAGCTATGACAATGACTACCAGAGAGCTTCAGGACAAGCCTATTTCCATTTCAATATATTCTGAGACAGGATTTAAATATGTCAAATAATCTGGGGAAATGGTCAGCCTGTGAGTTTCAGCAAAGTACCGAAGATGTCTTAGTTCCATGAATACAAGATAGTAGGTGAGATTGCTACATGTGCACAATTTAGGGAAGGGATTCTCCACACACTCTGCACTGAAATAGAGTACTGCCTCCTTTCGAACCCTGAGCTGGCTGTGGGGATTGGGCCCTGCTTGGTCACTTTCATTTTGGCCATTTCTCTTGAACAGGTAAGAAAGATCAAAACAAAATCTTTTCCAGCTCTTTCCCTCTAGTTTACCTTTCGGGGGGCCAAAGCTCTGTGCTGTAGGTGGCCCAAGTGTGTGCAGAGCAATGCAGCCTCAACAAAATACATCAGTTTCCTCACAGGTCATCATCATTTCTTCCCAGGTGTGTCCAGATCTGGCAGGAGAAAGAGCCCACAGCACAGTGGGCACCGTGCCCTGCCCAGACAGAGCTCTCTGGCACTCAGCAGCAGCACCAGCAGTGCCAGCACTTTTCAACCTGCTCCTGCCTTGGCTTCACCTGGCTCACCTTGGCTTCACTCTGAAAATCAGCACTGCCACTCATGTTCCCAGCTTGGAGCAGCTGCTGCTCCTCATGTTTCTCACCCTTTGCCACTCAGCTTTCCTACCCTTTTCTTCCCTCCTGTAGTGGCCAGGGATCTGGCCAGCGGTGTGGCCGTTCTTCCCTGGAGGGAGGAGACCCCTTAGGCTGCAGATGATTGCCCTCTCTTTGGGAGAGAGACCCTGGCTGTCCACCTTTACAGGTGTGCTGAGGTTAAAAAGCCACCCCCAGCATGCCTCCAGTTTTATGTACATTCTGTGTTTCTCACTGATTATTCCCTTTGACCCACCCTTTTCCATAGCGGATAAAAAGCAAGTTCTCTCCGACCCTAGCAGCTTTAGAACTGGGATTTCTTGGAGGAGAAAGCTGAATTCAAACCTCCTGAGAGATCAGAGCTATGATGATCTGTCTCTTTTCTTCTGTATTTGCCTTTAGAGCTGTTTTCACTCCAGCAGCCCTTTTGAGGGCTAAAGAGCTGAAAGCCCAGAAGCAGCTGCTGAGGTGCCCGAGCCCTGAAGTTCTCACCACCCCACCGTCACACACAGCTGACTTCACCTTCCCATTTCTCTCCTTTCCTCACATTTCTCACACTTGTGACCTCCCATTTTCTGCCTTTTTCCTCTCACATTTCTTCACCCACTGCTTCCTGTCAGTGACTGTTTCTCTTCAGGAGTTGATGGGTTTCTCTTGTTTTTTTCCTGCAATCCCCTACTCAAAATATCGGGTGCTAGAGCAGCAGCCCAAGAAGCCTCTGCCTGTGCATCTGCTGAACACAAAATCTCTGCTCAACCTAAAGCATCTCAATTAAGAAGAACCTAAGCCACAATGGATTTCCTGCTGTAGTTTGATGGGTTATTTTCATTCCTACATAGTCTTCATAGTGTTCTAAATAAATAGGTACCCTGAGGGATAGATATCACAGGTGAGCACCCATTGCACAGTCTGCTTTCAGTTAAATCCCATCTCCATCTTCATCACCTCACACTCACTATGAGTCCTGCATGGAAGACCCAGGCTCTGATGCCTCATTGTGCATTTGGTACTTTTTCTTTAAGCAAATGAGATATTCTATTTTAAAACATTCAAACCCTGGAGTTTCTTTCTATTTTCACCTGAGACTACTGCCAGCCAAGGTCACAAACTGGCTGGTACGTGTTTGTGTGCACAGACCACAGATGCTACGCTGTGTCCGTGCCCTGGGTGTCTGTCAATGTCCATTGAAAGAGATGGCTGGAAGGGGGGCTCTGACTGCCCTGCGCTGTTCTGGGGCTGGGGCAGGGCTGGTAGAGGCTGCAGAACGCCCTGAGAGGCACGGCCTCATCTCTGGCCGCCATCTTTTGCGTGGCACAGCCTCAGCCCCAGCCGCCATTTTGTCCGTCGCACAGCCTCAGCTCTGGCGGCCATCTTGTGCATTGTTGCAGCTCTGAGGGCTGTGCGAGGGACGCTCTTCCCCAGCGCTGCTTTGTGTCCCTTCTTTCCGGGGATGACATTTGGAAATTCTGCTTCTCTCCTGGGTTACCCTGTTTCGGCCTTCTCAATACACAACTCGCTCTCTTAGTCTTATTATGATTAGAAGATCCTAAGAAGAAAATGAAAATCATACTGGGATTATGATGCATAAAAAGTAGTCAAGAAAACAGTACTCCATAGTGCAGGGCCTATAGAGCAAGGATTTGTTTATTCAACACCACAAGTGAGGGGAATGGCTCCACCACTTGTCCATTCTTTGCACAGTACAAGCTTTTGAGCTTTTTTAACTTAATGGGCACATTCTACTTTCCTGACCTTCACATTTTCTAATCCTTGATTATGGAAGCCCTTGTAGCAGGGCTCTGGACGAGGTGGTTGTCAGCCTCCTGGTGGTCGTTGCAGATGAAGGCCAGAAGTATTCCTCAGGCTTGAACTTTTTTGTCTCTGTTTCTGCACATGCTCTATGAGATTGTCTGCTCAAATACCCAAGGGTTAGCTTTTTGCAGTTGGCTTGTTGTGCTAAAGTTGCTGATTTCTAAGAAGTGCTGGATTCCCATACCCTGTTACAAAGTAACTACTTTCCTCAGAGCTACAGCTTTTCCCCCTAGCTAAAGCACTACCTCTTTGCCAAAACTATCCAAAAGAAGAAAGGGAGGAGGGGGAAAAGTTGGTAGGGTGATAGGGCAACATTATCTTGTTGCCCAGGGATCAATTCCTAGGTCAACTAAGCAGTATTCTCGTCCATCTAGTAAGTGTGAGAGTACCATAGCGACAAAGCCATTGCATGGATTTGGAGTGTTGGGATGTTGGCACCAAAGTCCTGCTCTTGAGGGAAGTGCAGGGACACAGGGGCTGTCAGAGGACAATGAGAGATGGGGGACATGAGGCCATAATGTGCCGAGCAAGATCCTGCCCAGGATGGCAGCAAAGGCATTTCCTCCCCATGGCCTTGGCAGCGTAGGAAATCCCAAAAGGAGGTGAGGAGTCCCATGGGTAACGAGGAGGGATGACCGACATCACTGTGGCTGCCAGCATTCCCTAATCACTGGCCATTCCATGGACACTGGGGACTCTGAGGATGTGTGGATATGCTGGTTTTACATTAATTAATACTCAGTGAGGAGAGAAGAAGCCAGCCAAAAAAATTATTTTTCTGAGAGAAGCTGCTAAGAGCTACCTCTGTGCCTAGGAAAAAACCAATAGCTGTCTAGTTCTGAGAAGTGACAACCCATTAAACCATTCAGTAGCTGGCTCTGCCTCTGTGAATTCTACATTTTAAAAGACAGGCAAGCCCTCTCTTGTTTCCAGCTTTGAAAGATAACTGGGCTCTGGCTGGGCCTGCCCCGCTCCACCACAGCCTGCGAGGCCTGGAGGGGCCGGGCCAGGCCCCAACAGGAGCCAGGCGGGGGACGGGAGGCTGCGGGGCCCCGGCCAGAGCTAAGCCAATACACAGCTACTAACATCTTACTAACACCAAGCCCTGGCCTCAGCCCTGGCCCTGTCTGCTCGTGCTGAGCCAGAGTCCGCTGGGCCCTGGGAGTAGCTGCTGGCCAAGCCAGGCCTCCTCCAATGCAACCCGCCACAAGGGGCTGCCAGGCAGAGAAAGGGAAAGCCAACAGTCTACAGCTGAATTTTAAAATAGCAGGGACCAAAGACCAACCACACAGCCAGATCAGCCATGACCATTGTGATCAAGTCCCTGAGGTCTTAGCACAACCACAACATAGCCTCAAATCCATCACCGTAATTATTGCAACCACTACCCAGCAAAAATCATCGTAACCATCTGCAGACCAGGGTGAGATATTAACTCTTTCACTGTACAGAGAAGACCTAGAGACCTTAATCCTCTCTCAAGAGAGAGAAAAATATAAAGACATGGAAAAGATATCACAAAACTCAATAAGAAAAGATTAAGTCCCAAATCAAAGGAGCATGAGGAGATGCCCTAATATGCCACTGCCATCTGCTGCACGTACTTCCACCGCAGCCCCCTTCTAGAAATGTCCATGCAGCCCATCAGCATCAGCTCTAGGTTGGGTTGCATCAGTGAGGCAATTCAAGCCTTACCCCACGCAAACAACATCCATTCTCAGGCAACATTTTGCTTTGGGTTATCGTTCCAGCTCTTTTGGCTGTGTAGATGGCCCTAATAACAGAAAAAAAGCACCTCAGAACTGGTGTTATCTATCCAGCAATGAAGGAAAGAAACTCAAACCAAACAAAGTTTCTAAAATAGTGGTTTTGAGAGAAGAAGTGCACCCCCATTCTTCTCTCTTCTTGCCTGCAACCTGGAGAGGATGGTTTAAAGACTCAGAGTCTTTGTTGCTTCTTGTGCCGTGCTGCTGAAACAGTGACCATATGTGTTCGTAAGATAAGCCACTTTCTCGATATCAGCAAGCTGGAGCCTGGTGATGGGGAGAGCCTGCCAAAACCTCCAGTTTGTTTCCTGCCACTTTCTGGGATGGGCCCAGTGTTTATGCATTGACTTGAGTATCCAACGAGCAGAGGCTTAGCAAAAAGATGACACTTCCCTTTCATCTGATTTCACCAGGAATGTTTTCCTTTTACTGCATAAAGGAAACCTGAAATTTTCAGACTGCAAAAAGACAAAGCTGCAGGTGACTCCTGTGTGCCCAAAAAGGCATTTTTATCTCAATACATTTGGGGAGGCATCTTAATGTATTTCTGTTGAATAGGGGATCCCAAATGTTTGTTTCCTTCCCTGAAGAGCACCTGGGGGATTTCCTTTCTTTTCTTCCAAATACCATTGTTTTCAACAACAGGACAAAAAGCTTGATGAGATTTGTTTTATAGCAGCTGTGCTTCTGGGACCAACAAGAACTGCAGAGATGCCCTTCATGTAATGATACTTGGAAATAGAGTTAGTTAGAATAGCAAAATCCCTCTTCCAAGTAGCCTGTCAACTGGTGTGAATACTCAAAGAAAACATGGATTTGCATGTCTTTATTTCCCCACTAACTAGGTCACTCAAAGAAATCAGCTGCCAAAGCCAGACCTGCTGGATGTTGGAAAAGCTGGAGCTGCTTTGGGGCTTGGGTTTTTTGATGATACAGGGAAGTCATCTCTGCCTCTCTGCCAGGGCAAAATCTGCCACTGAAGAGTGGAGCAGAAACAATGGGCTCTGGGAGAGCTGTTGCAGATGGGAAAGAAGCAGGTGGAGCCTTGTGTTTCTGTTTGCTCCAGGTTCAACTCCTGATAGCCAAAGGAGGGACCCCACAGCTGCACAGCCCAAACTCCTCTCAGCTTTGCTGCGTGACTTCCTGAGCTGCTGCCTGCAGACAGACGAGGCACAGCGCTGGTCTGCTGAGGAGCTCCTGCAGGTAAAATGCCAAGGGGCTGCAGGTGAAACAGTGGCTGAGGCATGGTGGCTCCTTCTCCTCTGAATTCCAAGGCACCAGATGTGCCCCCCTCCTCCTCCCTTCCAATCCTAGTGCTATTCAACTGAGAATGGTGAGGAATCTTAGACTGGGCAGGGCTGGCAGGGACCTGTAAAGCTCATGTGGTCCGAGTGCCCTGCAGAGAGCAGGGACATCTTTAAAGAGAACAGGATACTCAGACCTGAGCTATTTCCAGGGGTGGGGCACCTTGGGCCAACTTATGCCACTGCTGCCCCATGCTCCTTAGACCTACTCTGACTCAATGCCCTTTTCATTTAAAAAATACTCCCCTGCCTTTGAAGCTCTTAGCCTGGAAAAGCGTGTTTTCTTCTTGTTTTCTTTTCCTTTCTGCAGCATCAATTTGTAACATTGGCCAAGCCTGGCTCCAGCCTGGTGCCGCTCATCCTTTCAGTGAGGCAGTGAAAGGAGAAGACAATAATGTTGTAATCAATTTGGAACTGTTTTCTCCATGGCCAGCTTAGAGTAGGAATATAGAGTAGAATTATATAGTAGGATTTTAGAGTAGTAATGTAAAGTAGGATTGTAAATCCATAAAGTTTCTGAAACCTTAAATCCTTTGGAAAATTCCCCTTTTTCTATCCCTGTGAGAAAGCTCAACATTTCGTTCTGAACTGCCACTTTTTCCTTAGAGGTGGAAAGTGACATGGATGGCTTCTTTGGTAAACAAGAGTTCAAGTCTTGGAAAGCTGCCGATGTTCATGGAGTCAGGTTTCAGTTCAGTGGCACAAACTGCAAACCATGTCAGACCGGCCGCCTCCGCTCTTCTCCTTTCCCCCACCCTCCGCGGCCTTGTCCGGCCTGGTTGGGGAGGAAGAGGCTGAGCCGGAGCCGGAGCCAGAGCATTGCTACCTGTTCAAAAGCCGGAAACCAAAGAGAACAAGAAATTCCCAATCTTAAGCCTTACGATAGGTATTCACAAGTTGATCTCACTTTTCAATGGTCAGAATCACTGGGAGTTCTCAGAAATGACTAGTAATTGGTCAGGAGAAAAACGTCCCATCAGCCTCCAGGAACTTCAACTTACCCCAGTTCCCAAAGCAAACCTTAAAGTTGCAGAACTCAAGATATATAAAGTCACACCAGGACAATTATTTTTCTTGTAATAATTCTATTTTATAATTACTAAATAATGTGGTGGGTTTAGCACTGGCTAAAATCACCAGTGCACTTACTCATTTGTTTTTGCTGGGAGATATGGATTAGGAGAAGGGCAAAACAGGTTCAAAACATAAAAGGTATAAAGAAACTTTACTAACAGTAAAGTTAGTAACAGTAAAGTAAGGAGAAGCATCAGAATAATACTTCCAGAACTCCTTTCCTCCCCCTGCCTAACTTCTTTCCTTTCCAAGCTGACAGCATAGACACAAAACATGGGATGTTAAATCAGTACCAACAATACAATACTCCTCTGTCAGTTCTTGAAGGGAGAGAAGATTCCTGTTGCCATGCCACCGAGACTTCTCTACAAGAAACAGTTTCTCATGGCTTTTCATTTCCACAGATAGCATCTGCCCAGGTTAAGTTCTGCAGTTGTGAAATCTTTCCCATTTTCACAGCCCTGCTACAAGAGTCTTCATGGGCTATGAACTCATGGGGTATTATTTTACGGATGAGTTGTTCAAAGGCAAATGTTCCCTTCATCTGTCTCTGTCATCACCTCTAGGAACAGAGCTTTTCTTCTTCTCTCCCTGGGGGCAAAAGGTCTTCCTCACTCTCATCTCTCTCTCTCTCTCTGTTCAGACTTCTCATGGGATCACAGCTACACCAACATCTGCTTGGCTTCTTATCAGTGCATGCCTCTGTTCACATGCACAGTTTGAATGCTTCATTCCCCCATCCTCTCTCATGAATTGAAGGAGATATTTCTGTGTATCATTTTCTATCTCCATAGCTCTACCAAAAGAAATTTTCAGCCCAACACTGAGACATCTCCTCATTCACCTTCTTTGATTCTTACTTTAATGACCCCAGTGTCTTCATGTTGTCTTCTACGTGTCCCCTCTTTGTCCTTTTCTCTTGAGGGGAGAATGGTGGTCTGCAGTTTTCATCTGTGCACTGATAGGGTTAAATGAAAGGCTTAAATCTTGCCAGGTCTGCAGATGGTCGTGGGCAGTGGCTGCAGCACTTATGATGAGGATTTCAGGCTGCCCTGGGCCCCTCTCTCTGCACGGCAGCTGCTTGGCCTGGAGCCATCGGTGTGTGCTGGGGAGAGGGTTTAGTGTCAGCGAGATGTCAGCAGCTGTGGCCCAGCCTTGCCTGGGGCTGGGATTCTGCAGCCTCAATCCCCCGTCCAGGAGCCACTGGGGTCCGGCCCAGCCTCTCCCAGGAGCACAGGCCGTGGGCAAGCAGGGCCGGCCTTGCCAGAGCTCCGTCATCTTCTGGGTCCAGAAGCCAAGAGAGAGGTTTCCCTAGCTTTATTTTTAAAAATGTAGGTCTCACAGAGGCAGACCTCATTTCTAAAGGGTTCAAAATGTTGTCACTTCTCAGCACTAGCCAGCTATTGACCTTTCCCGGGCACAGGAGCTCCCAGCAGCTTCTTTCCGAGAAATCTCTTCCATAGGTGGTTTCTTCCTTCTCCAAATATCAATCAATGTGAAACCACCACAGGGATACAAATCCAAATGGCAGGAACCCAAATGCTCTAGAGTCACAGCTGAAGGCCTGCATCTGCACAGGGAGTTTTGGCTGCCCCATTCTTCCACTGCTTTTGCCTGCAAATGCCATTGCCCTTTCTGCCTCAATTAGACATACCACACAGCTGGGCAAAACCCAGCCAGTGAGCCAAATTCCAAAGGCAATGCACTTTGGAGAGGATGACTGAAGAAGAGTCTTCCCCACTTTCAAAGCACACCAAAGAAGCCATGAATACCACTTTGCACCTTGAAGAGACAACTGATAAGTCAGAAGGAAATGCTGAGTTTATTCACAGGGTAAAAAAGAAAGCAATCTTCCAGATGAGTTAAAATTTCAGAAATTTTATTGATTTATATAGTCCTACTCTATAACCCTACTCTACAATTCTAGTCCACAATCCTACTCTATAACCCTACTCTACAATCCTAGTCTACAATCTGACTCTACGCTGGTCCTGATGTCTTCTCCTCTTTCCTCCTCTTCACTGAAATGATCAGCGGCACCAGGCTGGACACAGGCTCAGTTAATGTTACAAGTGGATGCTGCCCAAAAGGGAAAAAAAGAAATAAATAAAACTCAAATAACCATGACTTTCCAAGCTCAATGTTTCACAGCCTCAATCAGGATTCCTCTGGTCCCCAAACAGACCCAGAAAGGGGACCAATGGGGGCATCTGCACCTCCATCTTCACGTGCAGGACCTTGCCATCACAGGCAAACCTGGCCCAGAATCCCACTCATCCATTGATTCTTCTTTCTTCATTTTGATGGGACTTTTGCCCTAGCAGGGCTCTAGAAATGGTGCTTTCTCTGCCAAGCTGAGAGAGCTGGAGTCATTCAGCCTGGAGAAGAACAGGCCCCAGGGACACTTTCTAGCCACTTTCCAAAACTTCAGAGTGGCTTCTGAGGATGTGCAGGACATCTTTTTGAATAGGTCCAGTGACAACAGGACATGGGCTAATATGTTTAAAGAAAAAGGGGATGGAATCAGAAGAAGTCTAAGGGAGAACTTGTTTCCTTGGACACACAGACAACACTAGCATAGGTTGTCCTAAGAGCTTGTAGATGCCCTGTCCCTGGAACAATTCCAGGCAGGTGGGAGAGGGCTCTGGACATCCTGATCCCTTTAAAGATGTCCCTGCTCATTGCAGGGCACTTGGACCACATGAGCTTTACAGGTCCCTGCCAGTCCTGCTAGAATTCCTCACCATTTCCATTTGAACAGAAGGAAGATTGGAGGTGAGATGGAGGGGGGCACATCTGATGCCTTGGATTTCAGCAGAGGAGGAGCCCATCCCTCAGACACTGTTTCACCTGCAGCCCCTTGGCATTTTACCTGCAGGAGCTCCTCAGCAGACCAGCGCTGTGCCTCGTCTGTCTGCAGGCAGCAGCTCAGGAAGTCATGCAGCAAAAGCGAGAATAGGTTGGGCTGTCACAGCTTTGGTGTCCTTCTTATGTTTATCAGGAGTTGAGGCTGGAGAAAAAAAAAAAAAAGAGGCTCCACCTGCTTCTTTCCCATCTGCAACTGCTCTCCCAGAGCCCATTGTTCCAGCTCCACTCTGCAGTGGCATTTTTTAACCTGGCAGAGAGGCAGAGATGACTTTCCTATACCAATAAAAAACTTAAACACCGATGCAGCCCCAGCTTTTCCAACATCCTGCAGATCTTGCCTTGGCAGCTGATTTTCACTGACTAGTTCTCTGGTTAATGAGAACTCCATCACCAAATGCAGCTTTTGCTTCTCTGAGGATTCACACCAGCTTGTGTGAATAGCTTGACAGGCCATTTGGGAGGGGGAATTTGCTCTAGCTATACTATTTCCAAGGATTATTACACAAAAGGGATCACTGCCATGCTTGTTGGTCCCTTAAGCACAGCTTCCATGAAACAAAAATCATCAAGCTTTTTGTTCTGTTGATAGAAATGCAGATGCAGAAAGCATTTAAAACAGACAGAAATGACAGTGGGGAGAGGCCTAGGAGTCTGCATGAAAACGCCCACCAGTGCTGGTAGCAATGAAATAGATGCTGACCAAGGAGACTTTGATCCTCTTCAAGCCAGAGGAAAACTTCCTTCACTTTTCCCATAGCAGCAGAGGTCAAAAAGAAGGTTTTATCCCGTCCCTCTGCAGCTGAGCTCAGCTAGTGGGCATGGTGGGGAGCCCTCACTGTCACTAGCGCTGTGCAACCCAGGGATGGCCCTGCTCCTGTGCTAAAGGAACAGCACCGGCGTCAACCGCACCCCTTGGATCCCAGCCCCAGGCACCTGACTGCAGGCTCATCCTCCTGTTCAAGTACCAAGAAACAGCCGGGGCTTTGGCACACAATTCTAACTGCAGCTGGAGAAAAACACATCCTGAATTTATCCAGGCCACCCAGACACATGACAGAACAATGTACAGATGACTTGAAAGCCTGAAGGTTTAGAGTTCCCACAGGATTTGGAAAAGATGCTAGAATTTGGACAAAAATGGATGTGCTTTGTTTAATAAAGGAAAAAGCAAGCAGAACTACTTTGATTTTTGTATTTTCTGTTTACTTTTCCTTTTGGTTCTATTATTTTTCTTTTTCTTTTTCTGTTTCTTTTTCTTTTTCTTTTTCTTTTTCTTTTCCTGATTTTATTTTTATTTTCAATTTAAGTTTAATTTTATATTTTCCTTTTCCTTTTCCTTTTCATTTTCATTTTCATTTTCCTTCTTTCTCTTTCCTTTTCCCTTCCCTTTTCCCTTCCTCTTCCTCCCCCTTTTCCTTATCCTATTCCTTTTTCTTTTTTTCTCGTCCCTTTTCTCTTCTTTTCTGCTTTTCCTTTCCATTTCCTTTTCTTTATTTTCATTTTTTCTTTTTCTAGAAAATTGAAACCGGGAAGGTCCCAACTCCATCTCAAAGGATATTTATCACACTGCTGAACTCTCCACTGAAAAATTCTTCTTCAGAGACCAGCTCCAAGAATTTTCAAAAAGCAAAAGAAGAATGTCACGGAGGCCAGCAGGGCTGCAGGCCAAAATGGCACGTTTCTGAACTGGGTACTTGCCACTTGCCTGCTGATGTAACCAAACCTACAGCAGATGCTGGTGTGCTGCAGGGACAATTTTAGAAGGGGACCTTGGTGGAAGTAGTGCCAGCAGATGGCAATGGCATTTTGTCCAGTGGCACACAGACCATGGGACGGGTGAGAAAGTCAGCAGGATCAGTGAGTATTTGCACCTTACCGAGACAAGAGTTTCATTCCAGGAAGGAACTTCTCGTTCCACCATTTCGATGCCCACAATTCCAAAAGACCATATGTCCATTTTGGGGCCGTACGGGTGACCTGTCACGACTTCAGGCGCCATCCACCCAGAAGTGCTGGCCACGGAGCTCTGTCTCCTCTGCTCAGGGGTGAGCTGAGCAGAGAGGCCAAAGTCAGCTGTGGAGAAAACAACACACCATGAAAGGCAGCTCCAATTAGGAAACCAAGCAAAAGAATTGCCCACTCCCAGTCGCAGAATGCACTTTGTCATCTGCTGGAAATCCATTCCTGCTCGATTTTCTCAGGGCTTTAGTCAAGGAAATATGGCATTGGCTGCTTCAAAAAATCCCCACCTTTTTTACACTTCCTCCAGCCTTTCTTTTTCTGAAGCTTTAGATTGTAGCTCTCTCCCTTTGGATGGGACACAGCAATGCCACTCTTGACTGCTTGTGGTACCTTGTCATACCTCTCTGCCCATCACAACCGTGCCTTCAGCTCACAGCAGGGGCACCTGCACTGCCAGCAGCACCATTTTTGGGGAGCTGGCAGTCACTGAAAGCAGCCCCACACCCCACATCCCTGGGAGGCTGAACCTCACCAAGAATACACTGACCCAGCTTGACAAAGCCGTCCGTTCTGAGAAGGATGTTGCAGCTCTTCACATCTCGATGGATGACATGGTTCGAATGAAGAAAATCCAGTCCTTGCAGGCACTGAGAGAAAAAACAAGAGGGAGATAAAAATGAGTGATGTGATTTCATCACACAAGCAAGGAAACAGCTGTAAAAATTCCATTTGCAGGGGAATGGGGAGTAATGGCAGAACACAGTGCTACTGAGAGGAAGAGCCTGCTGCTGCAACAGCAGCAGAGCAAGACCTTTGTCAGGAAAGGCATGGCAGCTTTTGAAACAGCAGCAGCAACTGCTGTTGTAGACTGTCCCCTGCAAACCAGGCAGAGTGACTACAGCTGCAGAGGGTGTGCTCAGAAGCAAACAGCATTTGGGCTGCACTACTATCCTTTTCAGCTGAGACCTAAAAGAAATGAGTCTCTTTTTCTTCTCTGCTGTTCATTTCAAATTCTGCCAACCAGCACCTTTGCTTTTACAGGCAAGGAATTCAGTGGAGATAAGCACAAAGTAAGCATTTAGAGAGGCAAGGTGGAGAACAGCAAATCCAAATAGAAGCGACAGAACTAGAATACAACAGCAGGAGATAAGAGTACAAAGAGTGAGTAGAGTAAGTGCAAGGACACTGGCAGGCAGTTCACTTGAAAGGCTCTTGCTTGCCCATAGCATACCAGCAACACAGAAACCAAGCTTGGCCCATGAAATCACTCCCATTCTGAGCCCCAGTTTCCCAGACAATCTTGCTCAAGCCCTTGGAAGCACAGGTGGGATCCTTGACCTCACGGCTGAAGACGGCAATCTCTCCTTCAGACATTTGAGTCTCATTGATGATATCTCTCAGAGTGCCTCCATCCATGTACCCCATCACCAGCCAAAGGTGCTTCCCCGGAAAGTAACTGAAAGAAGGAAACAAGGGTGTGGAGATGAACATGCATGGCTACGTTGCTGTTTGCAAAAGACAACAGTTGATTCTTGTTTATGAGTGCTTTTGTTACAAGGACAGAATAAAAAAAATAGACATGGCCTCTAGGTTGTACATGCTTTGCAAATCTGTTCAGTCTCAAGGAGAATGGCACATGTACAAAAAAGGAGGTGTCTTAGATGGCCAGCAAGTGAAAAATGCAGTTTAGTAACAGCCCAGATAAAAAAGCTGTCACACGTGGTATCTCTGGTAATAACACCGAGTCTTCCTGGCATGCACAGCAATGGAAAAAGGGCAGCAATGCAAGGGAAATCCTCTCTCTAGGGTGGTTTTTCAGCACTTCAAAGGTGCTCCTAAAAACTTGAAAAATTAAGCCCCAATCCAATGTGGAGGAAATGAATTTACAAGGTGTTTTGTTCTTAAGATAGGGCTGGTCCAGATTTTTGGACAATTTTCAAACTGCATTTGCCAGGGTAGAATAATGTAGACAAAATGCAAAAATCTCTTCCATCCACTGGAGATAAGGTGAAAAATCATAATTAACAAGTAATTACAAGCTCTTTTTTCTGCCAGTATCCAAAGTGGGTTTTTAACATTGCAGGCATGAAGTATGTAAATAAATATTGGTGGGATAAAACAAGAACCCCTCACCTCTCTAAATAGGTCACCATGCTGGGGTTCCTCTTCATTTTCATGACCATGAGTTCATAAGCAGTTGCTTCCTTCCCGACCAGTTCTTGAAGATTGATTTTCTTTATGGCCACCTAAAATGATATTGAAAATGAGTAACTTTGGAAGTTGGCATGGAGCTTCTCACATGGAGTGAGTGATTCTGGAACGGCACAGCCAAGCTGTGCCAAAGCACCTTGTGATTAGACATTGGAGTAATTAGGAAGTGACAATCCAACAGCCCATTGCTCTGCTCCCTTGGGGACAGTTACATGACACCTGACCACTGACACTTTGCCTTGTCCACTTGGTAACAAAGGTGTATCAACTCTCACCCACAAAGCTCTGACCACACTCTCTGCTGCTCTGCCTGCACTTCCAGAGAGGTAATCTGTGCCTTGGTACTCTGTGGATACAGGCAGGCCTTTGGGCTTTTAGGGACACCTTGCAGATCTCTCCCTACGTACAGCTCCCAAGTGGCTAATGAGCTACCAGTAACATTCAGATGTATTTGCTGTCAGCCAGAAATGAGGATTCAGGACTCTGAAGCTGCAGCCCCAAAGAGCAGTGAGATGCTCTAAGTGAGATGCTAAACCTTGGTTTTAGCAATTGAGAGCAAGTGGGCACGTCCTTCTTTGCAAGGAACCACTGCCCTCCTTGCCTTCCTACTGGCAGCTGAGAAGGACAAAGACTGTCCCAAGTGCAATTTGCAGGCTGGCACCAGTCTGTGCTTCTTGTGCCTTTGTTGCACAGCTCTACCCAAAGCTCCAGGCACAGATGTCACCTGTAGGGAAAGGCCTTGAGAGCAGCAGAGTATGCAGGGGCTGTTGACATTTACCTCTCCTCCTGTGGCAATGTCAAGTGCTCTAGAAACCTCTCCAAAAGCCCTAGAAACAAAACAGCAGCAAAGAAAGGAGAAGCCATTTAGATCTTGCAGTGAAAGCCACTCCAGACAGGAGATCTCTGCTGTAAATACCTAAATTTGCATGTTGCAGGAGGGGTCTGCCAGAAGGCAGATGATACATTTTCCCCTCCAGTGCATGGGCACTGGGCCTGTTCCTGAAGTGCTGGGCTTTCCTGCCTCAGCTCAAAAAGACAGCTTATTCCTTCATCTCGGCTATCAGTTTCTAAACTGGGCAGTTCTAATCCTGAGCATGGAGTATTTCCTTTAGAAAACTCTTGGAAAAAAAGGTCCCTGAGGACTGTTATCTGACAGCTATCATAAGGGGACAAGTTGCTCTTTCAGGTAAGCAAGATTCTTCTCCTGACATTCGTGTGGCAAAATTCTATGATCTTGAGACATACGCAAATGCTAAGGAAATTACCACAGAGCTGTCCTACACTTGAGAGACAAGGAGATCTACCAGGTTCTGTTCCTTGCTGCAGGCAAGACCTTGGTTGGCAGCATGGGGAGGTCTTTGGCAATGCCCTCTGAGCACACTTACAAATTCTGGCCAGTACGGAGAGATGGGGCAGACTAACCCTGATGTCTAAACATGTTTGCAGCTTGTCTGACTTCCCACCTGATGGATATTCCACCAGCGAAACACCTGGCCCAAGGCTGTGTAGAAGTATCTGTGGACTCACCCGCTGCCGAGATTTTCCAGTTCAATGTATTTTCGTATGGGATTTTCCACGTTTACCATTCTTCCTGAGGGAAACAAAATGCAAGATTCTCACTTTCATGCAGAAATATCACCTTCCAGGAGATATGAAAGCCCCACTGTCTGGGGCTCTGAACCCTTTGTGGTCAGCTGGGCAGCAACCACAACAACAAGAGCAAGAGTAAAAAGCCAGGCAGTTCTGCAGTCCAAATGGCCAGTAGAGAGACTGGTTCTGTCCAGTCCTTTAAAGACTTCTCTTGTCAGGAAATAAAGCCCAGGGAGATGCATTCTTAGAACAGGAGGGCATCTTCTCCAACTTGCAACCGTTTGCTAAAAGAATGAATGGCTTTCCATCTGTAAAGCAGAGCAGCTGATGCTGTAACCCATTCCAAGGGGGCTTTTGGCATCAGCACCCTCACCCTGTATGAGCAGGCTGAGCTCCAAGACGCCCTTGCCCGTGGCCCATGGGAAGAACCCCAGTGCTTCCCTTCACCCTGACAGCGCGGATCAGTGGCTGCCATTGGACTCGGCCTCTCAGCACCGCACATGTCCCCCCCACCTTCCCAAGTGGGCACAGCGGGCAAGGGCAGCGAGGACAGCAGTGCTGCTCAGGCGCCGCTGTGACACGCACAGCTGCCCAGAGGAGATGCTGTCCCTCTCGGGAGTCCAGGCCGTGCCGTGCAGAAGC
Organism: Cyanistes caeruleus; assembly: GCF_971803275.1. NCBI lineage: Eukaryota > Metazoa > Chordata > Aves > Passeriformes > Paridae > Cyanistes > Cyanistes caeruleus. The sequence goes on along the minus strand of NC_141732.1, from coordinate 6,895,112 downwards.
CGGCCCAGACGAGGGGCTGCTGCCTCGGGCCAGCTCGGCTCTGCAGCGGCCAGCTGGGCGGCAGCGCCACTCTCCCAGCTAAGGAAGGCTCCAGCCCCTTCAGTCACAGCAGCCCTCAGGGCCAGGGCACACAGCAAGGCTGCCAAAGGCCAAGCATGAGCACTGACAAGCCATGGCCACAAGCCACAGCCATCCTGAGCCCCTGACAAGCTGCTGCCCCCATTCAGGACACAACAGGATTGGCTTTGGCATCAGACACACCAAGGTGTGGATGAATTTTGTCTCAACAGGTGAAGGTACACACAGATGAAATGGGATCTTTTCTCAGCTCCACCAGGTCTTTATGGGAAGGCACAACACTGGCAGCTCTTATGGGCAAGAAGCAGATTAAATGGGTTGTGCTGCAGAATCACAGAGGGCTTGATGTGTTTTCTTAGAGACTGATCTGAGCAGGGGTTGGGCCAACGGGTGGAACTCAAGCAACTGGTCCAGCAACAATTCCTGCTTCTTTCTTCAGTAAAAGGGAAGCCAGGTAGACTTTAACCAGTCCAGGCTGCCCTCAGGGACAGCAGGAACATGCAGAGTACTCTCTCCCTGCCTCGAAGCAGAGCACTTCCCGTGGAGAGACCTAAATGTCCCTGTGACACCAAACTGAGGAGGAACATTTGGTACAGCTATGCTGGCATGTGCACACAATTCACTGTCCCTCAGACAAGAAATAAATTAGATGTACTCAGTAGCTCCGGGAAATCCTCTTGTGGCTGAGCAGCATCTGTGTCAATGCTGGAGATGAAGAAATGGCACAGGCTCCACTTCTCAGGGAGGGGAACCAAGGCTCCTTGGTAGCTCTAAGAGTAGAAATGAGTTGGTGTCAGAAAAGTGAATGGCAAAGACTACCCCGAGTACCCTTTTCAAATTCAAGCCCGTAAGAAGTTGCTCGTAGCCACATGCCAAGCTCATATACTAGATTATTTTGGACAACTGCTTCTGAAACCAAAAGGTCAAAACCAGAGGTTGTTTTATGTGAGTTCATAGACACCTTCATATTCCATTTTCGTGGATTTTCTGAAGGATGACAGAAACAACGACCATTCCACTCCGTCCCAAGGATCCCTTTCCCCCTTCAAGTGCTGCAGACACATTTGCAGATCCTTGTCCAAATGTTGTACCTCCTCACAATGAGTCCACTTTTCCTCCATCTTTGACACATTCCCAACCTTCAGCATCTTTGCTTGGGACGGTTGCTGTGCCTCATGTCGACCTTGGGGCTCTTCATCACCAGTCATTTGCTGGAAGCCTTCCCAGGCTGCCAGGTGAGATGTCAACACTCCAACCTCAAGTCAAACAGAACAAAGCAGTCAGAGACTACAGCTTGTCCCTTTCTGCCAAGGCTCATTGACTGTGAGGAAAGAGAACGAGCAGGAGAGGAGCAGATTCCACAAGGGATACAGACAGCTTGTGGCTTGTGTTCAACATCTATCCGGGTGACTGTGTTCACTAGCAAAAACATCTGAAGAAACAAGGAGAGCAGGAAGAGGCCAGCAGGAATGCACTCAGATGAGTGCTGGCAAAAGGGGAGAGCGACTTGTGCCACTGTCCAGAACAGTAGCTGGGATTCAGCACACCAGCAAGTTTCCTTCAAAGCAGCTGGGATAGACACAGCAGGATGGCACTGAGAGGCATCACCCCAGCTCCCTGCTGCTCTGCAGAGGAAAAGCAAGAAAGGCACAAACCACCAGACTGCAGTGACTGCAGTGGCTATCGCTGTTTCACTCACTTTTTTATGTAGAAAATTCTTCTCCTGAATCAGGTGATTGATTTCCTCTTCCACCATTTCTTCCTCCAGCCTCTTCTCCTTTTCGCTGATCCTTGCCCTATTATCCTGCATCTCTGCCTGGAGATTTTCCTTGCTGACCTCTAAAACACATGAGACAGCTTGATGAGTGGAGTGGCTGCCACTCTATCACTCACCTTGTTTTGTTGATCTCTTCGATGATAGAGTTCCATGTCCTCTTGAATGTTCCTCATGTCTTCCTGGGGCCTCCTCTTCACTGCCACGGTGGCACTCTGAGCTTCAGGCAGCTCTGCTTGTGGCTCTGCCTTGATGTTCTGTATACACAAATGGAGAACAAGTGACTGGGAGCTGCCATCAGGCTCAGCTTTTCCCTCTTTCAGCCTCAAATCACACTCATTCAGTCGCTTCTTTCTGCCTACTTAACCATCTCTGCTTCCACTGTAACCCTCCTGTCCCAGTGCTGATCTCTGCAGATTACAAGGCTCTGTACATCAGTGCCTCTGGGACTCCTGGCCTCCTCAGTCCCAAGAGCTGTGTTTTATGCCCCTCCTCCTGCCCTGCACTCTGTCACCTGCTGAGTCAGGCTTACCTGGCCATTCTCCAGTGGCTCTTCCACATGCTGCCCAAGCTGCTCTTCCTGCTCTCGGGCTGGAAACAGCTCTCCCTCAGTCTGGCATGGCATCTCTGACAAATCAGTCTGCTCCTGCTCTTTCTCCAGAACAACCTGCACAGAAAGCAAGAGAACATGGCCTTCAACTCCCCACACAACATTTGTGGGCCAAGACTCAAACACTGATGGGCTCACACGTTCCCAAAGCACTGTGCTGCTGCTCTCCTGTCTTGTTTTCTGCCCATGGGGAGACCCAGATTCCAAAGTGACACTGGCAGTAAAAACAGGGTCCAGCTGGGTCTGAATCCCCAACAGACTCTTGGGCAGCTGACAGGAAATGTGTGCCATTTCTCAAGGGTCTACTGAGGACCTCTCTCTACTGCTCTGTCCTCTTTGTCTTTCCATAGTCACTCACACTCAGCCCTGTCCCACAGCTCCATCCTGGCTCTGCAGGTGGCTTCTTGTGTGATTTCATCCCTTGTGAGAGACACATGTGGAGTTCATGTTCTCTTCAGGCCTGCACCACCATTCCTGCCTTTCTGACATCTACACTCTTGTTAGAAATCCTGCTCATTCAGGAGATAAGGATGTGTGCAATTTGATCCTCTGATGGAGGTCAGAGAGCCCCTATGGCCACCTGAGTATATGGAAGAGGACCAAGGTGTTTATCCTCCCTCTTTTGTCAGCTGAGAATTCTGAGCGGCACTAAGAGATCCTCCAAAGGCCCCATCAACAAATGAATTGACACACCCCGAGGGATGCCAATGAAGGAAACCATGTGTCATGTAATCCATGTATGACCAAAGTCTCCAAACTCCACCTAGAGTTTGAGATTGTTCCACTCCATTAGGACATGCAGCAATTTGATGGATAAAAAGAAGGTTTCACAGCAGAAGAGAGTGGAGGAAGAAAAGAGCTCTGAGGGAAAAAAACAACCCTCCCTGCAGAGGGAATCATCTCTGCCTACTCCAGAACAGTCAATGGAACCTGTCTCTCCTCCTCTCCTCAAAGGGATGCCTTTAGATGACCTTTATACTACCAACTGCTTTGGAGCAGAGATGGGAAAATTCAAATAGAATATTTGATATCTATCAAATAGATGATAGATAGATAGATAGGCAGCTAGATCTCACTATTATAAACTCTCTTACTATATTTTCTATTCCTACACACATCAACACTTGGTAGCCAGTGCCCCCCTCTGCAGAAGTGCTGAACTTGCTCTCCTGTTGCTTCAATAAATCACACTCTTGGGGAATCTGGATTGTGTTGGTGCTTTGCTGTCAGACCCAGAGCACTGCTCTGGGAACTGCAGTCTTTGTGCATCTGTGCTCAGACAAGTTCTTCTCTTGGACTCAAGCACACTGATGGTGCTGAAGTGGCTGCAATCAGAAATGAAGCCCAGCCCCTCCCAGCCTCTCTGATCTCTCAGCACCAGCTGGAATGCAAGGCCATTGATTTCCTGCTCAATTCCCAAACACAACACCTATTGATCAACCATGGGCTGCCAAAAGGCATGGGCACTGTCCACCTGAAAGTGATGTGAAACCCTGCTGTCTGGCCTGGCACCAGAACAGCTCCTTCTACCCCAACATCCCCACCCCAAACTATGTATTCTCCTGCAAAAATACTGCATTTTCCAGAACTGCTATTTTCCAAAATCAAATTCTGACAGAGTCTCTTCCAGTGCTGCAAGTGGGCAGGAAGTGTTGAGCCAAAACACCTTTAATGGCTGCAGAAGGAGAAATTACACAGAGTCCTTTTTACAATCAAACCAATAGACAAATAAACAAAGCAAAGAATGAAATTGTCACCCACTCCAGGGTCTAATCCTCTTAGCTGCAGGGAGGGGAATGTTTGGCAGTGTAACTAACACTTTCTTAGTCAAATGCAACTGTTTGTCTCCCCAACAGGCAAGATGAGCTTTATTTTTCACATTCCTGGCAGCCATTCCCTCTGGTAAATGGAAAGATGTTGCAATGACAGTCACCAATGATGGTAATTGCACATTGGCATTACAAGTCTCATCAAAATTCAAATGGATCGATGTGATCTTTGACGATGACTTTGACTGGCATTCAATAAATTCCTCATGTGGGGGGCAAATAATTTTAGTGGACCAAGAGAGCATGGTCCACCAACAGGTCATCTTGGAATACCAGGCTGTAGAGGAATGGCTGGCGAGCAAAGGTCATATTCCCATGCAGCAGTTAGCTGGGAAAGAGTTAGACAATGGAATACAGTTGGTGTGAGATGTTGCAAAAGTCAGGAAGGCCTTGGTGATAACTGTTAACTGAGAACAGGATGCTGTGATCAGAAGAATGTGAATTCAGCATAGCTGAGCGAATAAGTGGTTTTAGAGTTACCAATAAATGAGATTTGCTGATCATTCGTATTGAGTGCTGCATTTTCTCCCGCCAAACTCTTCAAACGGCGCCCGAACAACAGGGACCTGAGCGACCCTTGGAACCTTTGGAATCTTTGGGACTTTAAAAAGGAGTCGGAGTCGGCCAAGTGAGTGGTGACAGGGGACGGGTCCTCCGTAACAAGGACGGCGAAAAGCAACAGCTGTGCTGCATTCCAGGCAACCTCGGAGGAGGGTTCTGATCACACAGTAGGGTTGCCGCGCCCAGGCGACCTTAGAGGAGAGTCCTGCCGTAACGTGCTGCCGAAACCTTGTAGGGCTGCAACAGTGCTGATGGTAAGATGGAAAGGCAAGTAGCATATGATTTATTTACCTGCTTTTTAGAAAAGCAACAGGTTAAAAACTTTGATTTGCACAAGGAGCTTCCTGAACTTCTTGCTTATGGGTATGCTCAGGGTTGTTTTCAGAATCCCCATACAGTCCATGAATTAAGTGAGTGGTGAAAGTTTGGAGAAAAATTGTGGGAAACTACTTTAGATGGTGATAAAACTGCTAAAAAATTGGGAAAGCTGTGGCGGACAGTTCATAATGTTCTTTTGCAGTATCAGGCTGAACAGGCAGCTGCCACAAAGGCATCTGCAGCTATGTCAAAAAATAAATTATTAGAGGGAATTAATGAATGTCCATTGCCACCCGCCACGAACACAGTAATCTTAACCCCCACCATGCAGTCACTGACCTCTGCTGCAGCTGCTAATTCTTTTGTGTCGTCTCAAATTCCTTCACCTACTAACCTTGATTCTGGAACGGAGCCTTCGGCACCGTTACCATCCTCTCCTATGGGAAATAAATCTGTCCCTGGGGTAGGACGTGAGTTAGGTGAGACTGTTGCATGGGAAAGAAGGGAGACATGGGCTACATTGGCACGGAATGTTTTGCAAGAAGGAGATCAGGAAATGACAGATGCTGTATTGGAAGTAGTATGTCCCGTAACCTTTGCACCGATGCAAGTGGGAGGAATACAAGCTCAAATTACAGCTTTAGATTGAAAGTGGTTATCACAGTTGCGATCTGCAGTCAGTCAGTTTGGAGTGACCAGTGAACCGGTTAGACAGATGATTGATTATTTGTGGGGTACACAGATTTTGTTGCCTGCAGATTGTAGGAGCATTATGAAGTTGATTCTTACTAAGCATCAGCAGTTGTTGTTTAATGCGCACTGGCAAGATTATTGTCAAGAAAGTGTAAATGTGCAAAGGCAGGCAGGTGATCCACTGCATGGATTAACTTTGGAAGAACTTCTGGGATTAGGAGCATATAGTCAAGTGGAGGCACAAGCTGTTTTGGGACCAGATAAATTGAAAGAAGGAATGCGATTGGCACGAGCTGCGTTTGATCGGATTAAGGAGCCAGGAGGAATTCCATCTTATATGGGTATTAAACAGGGGCGAGATGAGTCATTTGGAGCATTTATTGATAAAGCGGCTACAGCTATAGAACGGGCAGGTGTTCCTGAATATATGAGGGGAGCATTATTAAAACAATGTGCCTTACAAAATTGTAATCCAGCAACCAAGTCAATTTTAAATTCCCTAAGTGCTAATTGGACTATTGAGGAGGCATTAGAGAGAATGTCTAATATACCAGTGGGTTCACAGGCAATGTTCGTCCAAGCAATTAAAGAACTAGGGCAAGGGTTAGAAAAGCAGGCTGCATCTACTCAGAGTCAGGTTTTAGCAGCTCTTGCACCCCTACAAGTGGCTACAACTAACAATGGCAGGATTCCAGCCTCTCGATTCAAATGTTTTCGCTGTGGCAACCTTGGACATATTCAAAAGGAATGTACTGTATTGTCTGTTTGGTGCAATCAGTGTCGGTCCAATACCCACGCTGATAATGTCTGCCGCTGGCGATCGGGAAATGGGAAAGCCAGCGCAAGAAGCCGCCGTGCCAGGACACAAATAGCAGCTGCTGGAACATCAGTGCAACTTCCCTCCAGCCTGCTACAGCAGGAAGCCTCGGTCTGGACCTGGCAGCCTCAGTGACTGTGGATTTATTGACATCACAGCCCTACAAGATTCCCACGGGAATTATTGGACCACTGATAATAAATGGAAAAGCTATGGGTGCAATAGTGTTGGCACGTTCATCTGCTATTCTAATGGGACTATTTATTTTACCTGGAGTAATTGATGCGGACTATTTTGGTGAAATATATATCGTGGCATATACACTGGCACCAGCTAGAATTGATAAAGGACAGCGAATTGCACAATTGGTGCCGCTGCCACAATGTACCCATCAGTTGACACCACTGAAAAATCAATCACGGGGTACGGGTGGATTTGGTTCTACAGGAGGACTTACATTGCTTACTCTGGACTTAAACACTCGAGCCAAGCGAACAGTTGTTCTCAATTATAATGGAGAATCCCACCACTTAGAAGGACTATTGGATAGTGGGGCGGACTCAAGTATTGTTGCTCCACAATATTGGCCCCAGGAATGGCCTTTGTTGCCTAGTATGGTTCCTGTTACAGGGGTGGGAGGCTTAACTCTGGCAAAAAGGCCTCCACAAATCCAGATTCAATTAGATGGGAAGGTCATCAATTCTGTTTTGTCAATTGTTCCATTACCAGACAAAGTTCAATGTCTAATTGGACGAGATATTCTGTCACAACTTGGTGTTATTTTGACCAACGAACACCCTTTAGAATAGAGGCCATTGTTTGGACTTTCCCACTCCCACTTAAATGGATAATTCAGGAACCAGTATGGGTTGAACAGTGGCCTTTAAAAAGGGAAAGTCTGCAACTAGCTCATCAATTAGTGCTGGAACAATATCAACAAGGACATTTAAAATTGTCAACAAGTCCTTGGAATACTCCTATTTTTGTTATAAAAAAGAAATCTGGGAAATATCGATTGCTTCACAGCTTACGTGCAGTAAATGAACAAATGGAGCCAATGGGGGCACTACAACCTGGTTTGCCCAATCCTGCAATGTTACCAAAAGATTGGCCCTTGTTAATAATTGATTTAAAGGACTGTTTTCTCACTATCTCATTGCATGAACAGGATACTTGCAGATTTGCTTTTACTTTGCCATCATTAAATCGAGCAGAACCAGACAAGAGATTTGAATGGACAGTTTTACCACAGAGTATGCGTAATTCTCCTACCTTGTGTCAGCTTTACGTTGACAATGCTTTGTAGCCACTACGTGCTCGATGGCCTACAACTATTATTTATCACTATATGGATGATATTCTTTTTGCTCAGTCACAACCTTTTGCAGATAAACAAGTTCAGGACATTCAAACACAACTACTTCAGAATGGACTGATTGTTGCACCTGAGAAAATACAGCAGTCATCCCCATGGAAATATCTCGGGTGGACTTTAACTGAGCAGTATGTTGCCCCTCAGAAACTGTCATTGAACATGTCACTTCATACTGTTCATGATGCTCAGCGATTGCTAGGAGATTTGCAATGGCTTTAACCTGTTGTAGGTATTCCTAATGAGCTTTTACAACCCTTACGACCTTTGTTAAAAGGTACTGATCCTAGAGCACCTATACAGGTCACCAGTGAACAACAAGAAACTCTCAATAAAATAATGGACTGTATCCAGACAGGTGTTGTTCGTAGGCGAGATCCAGACTTGGACATTAACCTTACTGTATGGTTTGGACCTCAACATCTCATTGGTGCCTTAACGCAACAACAAAAGAAAACGGGGGAAATATGGGTATTAGAGTGGTTATTGCCACCACTTCAACAGAGACATACCTTAATTCAAAAAATTGAAATTTTAGCAAATTTGATAAAACAAGGGAGGAAGCGATTGTGGCAGGTTATGGGTGCAGATCCAGCTGTAATTCAGATACCAATAAAAAAGGACACTTTATACTGGTATTTAATTCACAGCTCCACATTGCAAGAAGCATTGCTTGACAATAGTAGTGTGGTCAGTACTGAGGAAGTGCCTCGAATACCACTACGATGGATAGGTCAGCAGAACTGGATTGAAAAGCCCAAACGATCATTTGTGCCATTACCAGAGGCATCAACTGTGTTCACTGATGCTGGAAAGAAATCTCGTACAGCTGCTGCTACATGGCAAAATTCAGAAGGACAATGGAATCATCACATTATTCCAGCTCAAAAGGAGGACACATTACAAACTCCGGAATTAGTTGCTGTTGTTTGGGTTTTGGTACAGTTTAAGGGTCCTATTAATGTGGTAACTGATTCTTTATATGTTGCAGGAGTGAGTGAACGTATTGAAAATGCAGACATCAAGGAAGTAATAAACCCTCGCTTATATGAACTGATTTTGCAGCTTCAAAGAGCAGTAAAGTTGAGGACTGCTGCCTTTGCTATTATCCATATTCGTAGCCACAAATGGGATGTGGGTTTAGGAGAAGGAAATGCTAGGGCAGATCGACTGGTTTCATTGACACAAAATAGTCCTGTCCCACCACAGACATTAGCTAGAGAAGCTCATGCCATCTTTCATCAAAATGTAAAAGGTCTCCATAGAGAGTTTCAGATACCTTTAGAGGAGGCTCAGGCTATTGTCAAAGCTTGTCCTATTTGTAGTTTTCACAATCAAGGCAGTGGATTGGGCCTTGGGGTAAACCCTAGAGGATTACAGGCTAATGAGTTGTGGCAAATGGATGTTACTCATGTTGCAGAATTTGGGAGAGTTAAGTATGTACATGTCACCATTGATACTTACAGTCATTACATCTGGGCTACAGCTCAATCTGCTGAGAAAGCACGGAATGTTGAGATACATTTAGTAAGTTGTTTTGCAGTCATGGGAGTTCCACGTTCTATCAAAACAAACAATGGGCCTGCTTATTGCAGTAGTAGAATTAAACAGGTGATGCAATCATGGGGAATCAAACACATAATAGGGATTCCTCATTCCCCCACAAGTCAGGCAATAGTGGAACGAGCTAATGGTACTTTGAAGCAATATCTGAACAAATTTAGAGAGATCAAAGATCCACAAGAAAGATTATTGCATTGCTTATTTGTTTTAAATTTTCTGTGTATCTTTGGAAACGATTTGCCTGCAGCAATACGTCATAGTGCACCTGAAGCAGAAAAAATGCAAAGTTCAATATGGGTTCGCTATAAAGATCCAAAAATAGGTCTGTGGGGAGGTCCTAGCAAGGTACTATACTGGGGACGTGGTTATCTTTGTGTGTCTACCCCCACAGGGCCTGTCTGGGTGCTGAGCCGATGGACTAAACCTGCTGATCCCAGTGCTGCTGATCCCAGTGATTTACCTTCAGCTGATCTAGAAAATTTAGCAGCTGCTTCTCACTCTCTACCATCAACATAGAGACGGGATCTGATGAACTCTCACATGAAAATCTTGTGTACAGTACCAAATTGTGAATGCTATCCTTTTGTATGTTACATTTGTAAGGTGTGTAAGGAAAAGTGGTGGACACATTCTAAGTGGGGTAGATCTCCAAGAGGGATTTGTACAGAGTGTTACAACTTTGAAAGAAATTTAACTGAGATTGCATTACAGGAAAGTGTGCAAAGAGGAAAATTTGAAAAGGGATCTGATAGATGGTGGGAGATTTTTGCTTTTGGGGTAAATCCAGAAAACTATTGTTATCATCCTAATACCCCTTTACCGTTTATTATTGAAATAACCACAATACGTTGTCGTAAGACACTTACACAAGTCAGGTGTGATATCCCAGGGGTAAAAAATAAAAATCGGGAGCAATTCTTAAAACGGCAGTCTCGAGAAAAAGGGTCTTTCCCTGAAAGTTATCCCTGCTGCCGAGAAGATGGAACACCCCGTGGTTCGAAGCAACCGAATCGACGGGCGAGGCAGAGGGGTAAAAGAAAAGGGAAGCAAGATCTCACATGGGATCCAGCCAAAATGCTGGCTGAACTGCTGCAATCCTTTTAAAGTCCTTAAAGGACTACCTCTAATCAGGTTGTTATTGTGGTTTACCATGATAAAGGGAAATGAAGGGTTTTTGATTGACATGGATAAGAGACAAAATATGTGGGTAACATGGGCTAATCAAACTGGACAGGATAATTTTTGCCTTTCAATGGCTACCCCTTCAGATCCTTTTTGAACTTGTTTAGTGGGCGCACCTTTAGATGATTCACTCAATGCCACAATGTTTAAAAACTGGACAAAGAATTGGAAAACACCCAAGGAAGCAAACAGAACATTATGTGAAATTCCATCAGGTAAATTCAGGATCAATATCTGTGACAAAGGTTTAATTCAGGCAAATCCCATTGGTGCTCAAAATTGGAACATTGCTACAGGTTTAAATGTTACTGGGTCAGAACCACTAGAGTTAAGACTGTGGTTCTGACCCAGTAAGATCTGTGGTTAAGAGATGTTAGGTTCAGCCCCTAGCAATTACTGTTTAAATTTTGTCAATAGGGCTAGGAGCAATCATGCAAAGACGTCTCATGGGCCAAATGGTACAAATGTTTCTCCACAGAATTTGCTATATTTGCAAAATAATGATACATACTGTGGCAATTGGTCTCACAAAGTAAATTCTAGCAGTACACCTTTACAATTACCACCTAGTATTTTTCTAATTTGTGGAGATCGTGCATGGCAAGGACTGCCAGCAAACATTTATGGAGGGCCTTGTTATTTTGGGAAATTGACATTGTTTGCACCCACTATACAGCAACTATTAAGAGCTAATAGAACCAGGTTACGAACAAAGAGAAGTGTGTTTCAATTGTTACCAGAATGCAAAGATCAGGTTGAACTTTGGGAACATCCTACAGTGATTGTGTCATCTATTTTTACACCTGGAGTATCTAGTGCTCAAGCCTTAACAAAGTTATGACAACTGGCATGTTGGACAGGAAAACAGTTTAACATTACATCAAAGGTTTTGTCTGATTTGCTTTTGGATATGAACAGTGTTAGGCATGCTGTATTGCAGAATAGAGCTGCTATTGATTTTTAGCACAGGGCCATGGCTGTGAAGAATTTGATGGGATGTGTTGCATGAACCTTTCTGATCATTCAGTGTCTATTCATGCTCATCTTCAACAACTACAGAGCAATATGAAAAAATTAACCATGCAAACAAATCCATTAGAGGAATGGTTTCAATCCCTAGGTTTCACAGGATGGTAAAAAATTTGGCACAAATGGCAATTGTTATATTGATCATTGTGATTGTGTTACTGTTTATTCCTTGCATGCTGCAATGCTTGCAAAACATGGTAAAAAAGGCTACTTCTACAGTTTTGTTAGTACAGAAAGAAAACGGGGGAATTGTAGAGGAATGGCTAGAGAGCAAAGGTCATATTCCCATGCAGCAGTTAGCTGGGAAAGAGTTAGACAATGGAGTACAGTTGGTGTGAAATGTTGCAAAAGTCAGGAAGGCCTTGGTGATAACTGTTAACTGAGAACAGGATGCTGTGATCAGAAGAATGTGAATTCAGCATAGATAAGCTATCACAGGAATGTAGAATTAGGTGGAGTTGACCTTAAATGAAATATCCAATAATGAGCTTGCTTTTGCACTATGTATGAGCCTAATTATTGATGCTATATAAGTGGTTTTAGAGTTACCAATAAATGAGATTTGCTGATCATTCATATTGAGTGCTGCATTTTCTCCCTCCAAACTCGTCACCAGGCCATGCTCGATTCCCACAAATCAAAAAGTATCCTGGTGGGAGTTCCCACTCTCCTGAAGTGTTTCCTGTCAGACCCCCTGTTTTTAATCTGTTCCATGGAGATTGTCCTGTAACATTTGGATAACCTTCAAACAATGTTTTTCCTCCTTGCTCTTGTAACCAACTAATCCAAGGATCTCCAAACCAAACTACTCCTGTTCCATTAACTGCTTGCCACGGTGGGGCCATACTGTTGCAACTAGGCAGAACAGTAACATTGACATCCAAGGTTGGGAAAACACTGGCTAACAAATCCAGTTCTTGAAATGGAATAGGATATGATCAGTTCAAATTTGCAATTACTCTTTTCTGCCAGGCTGCATTGCACACAGACAGCCAAGTATACTGTCCCTTTGGACTGAGACAGTCATCACTTCTGCCGCTTCTTAAATTTACAATTTTCGGGTCACATCAACCAGAAAAATCTGTTTTGTTCTCCTGAAGGGGAATGCCAATTAAGCAAGTTCAAAAAGGGTCATTGGCCTGCTGTAAACTGAGACAAAACTCCTGCATACCAGACACATTAGCCCAGGTTACCCAAACATTTGTTTGTGCTTTGTCCAAAAACACCCCTCACCATACAATGAAAAACCCCCCAAAATCAACATTAACATCGCCATGGGCGTGCACGTCACCATCGTCTTTCTGCCATGTCCCATTCAGGACTACAAACTTGCCAACTTTGGGCAACTCCACCACCCAGACCACACTTGGTGTTCACTACCTTATTGCCTTGCCTAATACATAATAATGCGAAGTGTTTAAGAAGCTCAAAGCTAATGTCTGCTAATACTTTCTGTCCAAAATCTTAAATCTGTTTGAATGAGTTTAGAAACTGTTGTTGTTCACGCAGTACTCTGACTGCACCCCTTGGAGCATTCCCTCCAGACAACTGATCTAATGATGGACCACCAAAGTCAGTCAACGCTCGTGCTCTAGAGTAGGTAATAACCCATGTGATACACGGCTGACACTTATACACCTCCTCTATTTCACGTGCCTGAGTGACTCTCCAACTCTCTTGTTTACACCAAGAGCAACACACCAATAGCCAGGGTCAATAGTCAAGCCCTTGTTCTCCACAAACACATTCAAGAGTCTCTAATTGTCTCTTGTCAACAATTGTTTTCAAACAGCCACATAAAATGCAGTAAGATCTGGCAAAAAACCAACTGCATCCTTATTGTCAGGGTGCAGGGCACTCAGCAATGGTGTCAATGCCAAGTTCATTCCATGCTGATGTCTCTTCCATGCTTCAAGACAAAGAGCTGATGTCATTACTCTTCTGTAAGCATGGTTTAAGCCATTTTGCAGGAATCCATGTAGCTGAATCTTTCCCTGTGGAAACACAAGCATAAGCCCTTCCCCAAGTTAATAACTGCATTGGGCCCTCCCATAACCCAGTCAGAGGAGGAAAATATTTAACTTGCATATTTTTAAAGGTAAAATCAGGTTGCTTTGTTTGCACGTGTACTATTGCAGGAGGATGGTCTTGTCGTCCACCTACACTCAACCAATTTGTAACAAATAATGTTTTTGCCAATATTTCATGGGGAGAACCCCCTATTTTCCCCTGTTTTTCCAAAATATTAAGGTGACTTTTAAGAATGCCATGAATGCATTCAACAATTGCTTGGCCAGACGAATTATATGGGACTCCATGGAGAAGTTGAATACCCCAATGTTGTAAAAAATTAGCAGTAGAAGTCGCTCAATACACGGGACCATTGTCAGTTTTGATCCTCTTGGGGAATCCCATCACAGCAAAAGTTGGAGTCCTTCTCCAAAGTTGTTGAGCCGCAGCAGCTGAGGCAGATGAATGGGCAGAAGCCCACACAAATGCTGAGCAAGTATCCACTGACATATGCACATAATGCAATGGTCCAAAAGGTGAAAATTCAGTAACATCAGTTTGCCAAACTCATGGGGCTGGAGTCCCCGAGGATTAGCTCCTCCATCTTGCACTGGTGTCAGAATAGCGCTCTCAGGACATGCTGCAACCACTGCTCGAGCCAATGTTTTTCAAATTCCAAACTGTTTACAGAGAGCAGCAGCAGATTGATGAAAGACAGTATGTGAACAGGATGCCTCTTGAATAGTCTGATCTTTGGAGAGGATGACTGAAGAAGAGCCTTCCCCACTTACAAACCATACCAAAGAAGACATTTTAAATGAAAAGGGCATTGAGTCAGAGTAGGTCTAAGGAGCATGGGGCAGCAGTGGCATAGGTTGGCCCAAGAGCTGGTAGGTGCCCCACCCCTGGAAATAGCTCAGGTCTGAGTATTCTGTTCCCTTTAAAGATGTCCCTGCTCTCTGCACGGCACTCGGACCACATGAGCTTTACAGGTCCCTGCCAGCCTCGCCCAGTCTAGGATTCCTCATCATTCTCAGTTGAACAGCACCAAGATTGGAAGGGAGGAGGAGGGGGGCACATCTGATGCCTTGGAATTCAGCGGAGAAGGAGCCACCATCCTTCAGCCACTGTTTCACCTGCAGCCCCTTGGCATTTTACCTGCAGGAGCTCCTCAGCAGACCAGCGCTGTGCCTCGTATGTCTGCAGGCAGCAGCTCAGAAAGTCACGCAGCAAAGCTGAGAGGAGTTTGGGCTGCCGCAGCTGTGGGGTCCCTCCTTTGGCTATCAGGAGTTGAACCTGGAGCAAAAGGAAACAAGAGGCTCCACCTGCTCCTTTCCCATCTGCAACTGCTCTCCCAGAGCCCATTGTTTCAGCTCCACTCTGCAGTGGTAGTTTTTGCCCGGGCAGAGAGGCAGAGATGACTTCCCTGTATCATCAAAAAACACAAGCCCCAAAGCAGCCCCAGCTATTCCAACATCCAGCAGGTCTTGCTTTGGCAGCTGATTTCATTGACTGATCTAGTTAGTGGGGAAATAAAGACATGCAAATACATGTTTTCTTCTCTGAGGATTCACGCAAGCTTGACAGGCTTCTTGGAAGAGGGATTTTGCTATTCTAACTCTACTCTTTCCAAGGATTATTACATAAAAGGCATCTCTGCAGTGCTTGTTTGTCCCTTAAGCACAGCTGCCATAAAACAAAACTCATCAAGCTTTTTGTCCTGTTGTTGAAAACAATGGTATTTGGAAGAAAAGAAAGGAAATCCCCCAGATGCTCTTCAGGGAAGGAAAGAAATATTTGGCATGCTATATTCAACAGAGATACATTAAGATGGCTCCCCAAATGTATTGAGATAAAAATGCCTTTTTGGGCACACAAGAGCCACCTGCAGATTTGTCTCTCTGCTGTCTGAAAATTTCAGGTTTCCTTATGATGTAAATGGAAAATATTCCTGGTGAAATCTGAAGAAAGAGAAGTGTCATCCCTTTGGTAAGCCTCTGCTCATTGGATACTCAAGTCAATGAGCATTTGAGTACTCAAATACTGTTGGGCCCATCCCAGAAAGTGGCAGGAAACAAACTGGAGGTTTTGGCAGGCTCTCCCCATCACCAGGCTCCAGCTTGGTGATATGGAGAAAGTGGCTTGGCTTATGAACAAATATGGTCACTAAGTGTTTCAGCAGCACGGCACAAGAAGCAGCAGGGACTCTGTGTCTTTAAACCATCCTCTCCAGGTTGCAGGCAAGAAGAGAGAAGAATGGGGGTGCACTTCTTCTCCCAAAACCACTATTTCAGAAACTTTGTTTGGTTTGAGTTTCTTTCCTCCATTGCTGGAAAAATAATACCAGTTCTGAGGTGCTTTTTTTCTGTTATTAGGGCCATCTACACAGCCTAAAGAGCTGGAACGATAAGGCAAAGCAAAATGTTGCCTGAGTATGGAGATTGTTTGCTTGGGGTAAGGCTTCAGTTGCCTCACTGATGCAACCAAACCTAGAGCTGATGCTGATGTGCTGCAGGGACATTTCTAGAAGGGAGCCTCGGTGGAAATACTTGCAGCAGATGGCAGTGGCATATTAGGGCATCTCCTTATGGTTCTTTGATTTGGAACTTGATCTTTTTTTATTAACTTTTATGTTATCTTATACGTGTCTTTATATTTTTTTCTCTCTTGAGAGAGGATTATGGTCTTTAGGTCTTCTCTCTGCAGTGAAAGAGTTAATATCTCACCCTGGCCTGCAGATGGTTACGATGATTTTTGCTGGGTAGTGGTTGAAATAGTTACGGTGATGGATTTGAGGCCATGTTGTGGTTGTGCTAAGATCTCAGGGACCTGATCACAATGGTCATGGCTGTTCTGGCTGTGTGGTTGGTCTTTGGCCCCTGCTGTTTTTCATTTCAGCTGCAGACTGATGGCTTCCCCTTCCCACTGATGGCAGCCGCTTGTGGGGGGTCGCGCTGGAAGAGGCATGGCTTGGCCAGCAGCTACTCCCAGGGCCCAGTGGACTCTGGCTCAGCACGAGCAGACAGGGCCAGGGCTGAGGCCAGGGCTTGGTGTTAGTAAGATGTTAGTAGCTGTGAATTGGCTTAGCTCTGGCCGGGCCCCTGCAGCCTCCCGTCCCCTGCCTGGCTCCTGTTGGGGCCTGGCCCGGCCCCTCCAGGCCTCGAAGGCTGCGGTGGAGCGGGGCAGGCCCAGCCAGAGCCCAGTTAACTTTCAAGGCTGGAAACAGGACAGCGTCCTCTTGGGCTTGCCTGTCTTTTAAAATGTAGAATTCACAGGGGCAGAGCCAGCTTCTAAATGGTTTAATGGGTTGTCAGCTCTCAGAACTAGACAGCCATTGGTTTTTTCCTAGGCACAGAGGAAGCTCTTAGCAGCTTCGCTCAGAAAACTCATTTTCCTGGCTGGCTTCTTCCCTCCTCACTGATTATTAATTAATACTCACTCTGCTGGTCTTCTGGGGGTCTTTGGGGCTGAAGTGAGCAATTTTCCTTCAGCTGAACTTTTCACTTTGTCTTCTTGCGCATGCTCCCTTGAGTTCTTTTCACCCCCGTCTTTCCATTTTTTCTGGCTTAGGGGTCCAAAAGAATCCAAGGAACACCCTCATCTTATGGCACATTTATGCTTGCAGCCTGTTTACATATTCCAGCTCCTTATCTCATCCAGTAGTCTTTATTATCTTCCTGCTAATATTGGAGCAGTCAGCATTTCACACAGGTTTTGTAGCCCCTTCTTTTACACAAGGCAATTTTATAAATGATTCCTGATTCTTAATTTCTCTGTTTCAACCCAAGTGATCTTGAGGGTACATGTGGGTCACTGAGCTGATACTAAATTCCCAGAATAGGTATCCAGTTGAAAGGAATGAGAGAGATTTCTCGTTACAAACTGCGGGTAACGCTAGTGTCGTAGTTTTAAACCAATAACTAAGAAAATTACTTATTTCTTGCTGTGAGATATGGATTAGAACAAGAGCAAAACAGGCATAGAACTTAAAAGGGGAAAAAAAAGAAAGTTTATTGACAAACTACAATAATAAGAACACCGGAATAAACTTCCAGAAAAACCTTTTCATCCCCTACCTAACCACTATTCCCTTGTTCACATGACAACAGAGACAAAAACCTTGGAACTTTGATGGTTAAAACAGTCCAAATTCTTGCTACAGTCTTTTCACCAGTCTTTGTAGAGAAACAGAAGTTTCTTCCTGTTAATTTATGGAGTTTCTCACAAGAAAACTATTTTTTATAGTTTCCTATTGCTCTAATGTTAGCGGCCCAGAGCTGCTATTATTAGATTTCACTCCTCCTATTTTCACATTACTCTGAAGTGTGTATGGGCCATGAGTCTAGGCATGGCATTTTAAGGATGTTATTCAAAGGCAAAAAAAGTCTTCTTCATCTGTTTCTGTGAGCTTCACCAGAAAACAGTTTTCTCATTGCCTCTCAAGGCTTCAAATCTCCCAGCACCTCACTATACCATAATTACTCTACTTTTTACTCAAATTTACACTTTGAACACTTTATTCCTCCCTACATACTGTATCATGAATTAAAGGAGTTCTTTTCAGGACTTCATTGTCCATCTCCATAGTTTTAACAGAGAGATATTTCAGCTTAATTAAAGCATCTTCTTAATTCTCTACCTGTCCTGAAGCTTCTTTTCTTTCCTGTCACTGGTAGTTTATAAAGTCTCTTTTCATGTTGATCACTCTCTCTCTCTCTCTCTGGATAAAAAGATTAATCCGCAAGTCTCATCTGGAAAATGAAAGAGTTAAAATCTTGCCCAGACTTTTGTAGATGGTTCGGGGATCTCTGCTGAACCGGAGCTGGAGCCGTCTGCGATGGAAGGTTCTTCACAGCTGCTCTAGAGAGTGTGGTCGCTGCCCGCTGCAAGTCCAGGGCCTCTCTCTTTCTTCACTCGGCAGTTTCTAGTGAATTAGTTACAGCAAAAACTGCAGCTGAGCCAGAGATCGTCTCGGCCCGGCCCGGGGCCCGAGGAAAACCTTCCCCAGGCGTCCCCCCCGCATCTCCCAGCCGGGAGACGTGGCAGGCCCGGCTCCCGTCCCCACACGGCCGCATGGCCTGGGCAGGGAATGGGAAGCCGGGAGCTCCGCCACCCTTACAGCCAGGAAACAAAGAGAACCCAGAGAGCTCTGCTTTTACACTTTAAGGTAGGGTTCACAAGTTGATCCCACTTTTCAATGGCCTAAACTGCTGTCAATTCCCAGCAATGACCGATAATTGGTCAGGAGAAAAGACTCCAGGCAGTTCCCAGCAACTCCAGCTCCCTTAAAGGTAAAGTAACTCCATGACAGCTAGGTACTGAGAGATGGAAGAAGCAATGCGTGGAACCATCAGATCCATAGGATAAGAAAAAGGGGGCTGGGGTATACATTAGAAGGGGGTCTTTATTAGGCAATTGGGGAAGCCTGTACCTCTCAAATACTTCCACCAATGGGTAAAGAGAGTGAGAAATGCAGCCGGGAAATTAGGAAAAAAAGGAGGCTGCATCCTCTAAAAATTTGAGAGACCCCAGGGGAATGCCCCATGGCCTTTCCCTTTATTCAAATAAAGTAACAAGACTCCTCCGTCTTTATTTTGGATATAAACCTCCGGTGTTTGTGGACTAATTTTCCTGGCATAAGTGCCTCATGGGTCACTGAGGGAAGGCAGATGCCCCGTGTGTTGCTGAGGTGTCATGAAGATTCCCTGCATGCCACTCTGGAGCCATGAGGGCCACTGAGGGTGGCAGGTGCTCAGGATTCCACTGAGGTGACATGGGGGTCACTGAGCAGAGGCGGGTGTCTGTTGAGTCCCTCAGGGGATGCCGGGGTCACTGAGGGAACGTGGGCCTCATTTGAGGGGGAGTCGGGCATGCCGGGTGTGGCTGAGCACACATGCTGGTCGCTGAAGGTACCTGAGGGCCTCTGAGGGCACGTGGGCGCTCCCTGAGGGACACGGGAGGGGCGGGCGCGTCCCCACTGCGCAGCCGCCGCCGCCGCCGCCGCCGCTCCCTGCCGCAGAGGGCGTTTCTCGCCCAGGCGCGGGCGGCCCCGGCCCGCCTCTCCCCTCAGCCACGGGGTGCGAGCTCGAACCCGCTGTGTCCGCCCCTCCGGGCCAGGCACTGGGCGGCCTTCCATAAGCGGTGTGGGAAGTGCCCTGGGGCAGCCCAGCGCTGATACACGTAGAGGAGAATGGGGCAGGATTGTCTCAGGACTAGGGAGTGTTTCAGTTTGTGAGAGGTAAACCTGGAGTGGCTCAGAGGGAGAGAACTTCATAGGAGAGGAATGTTGGCATTATCTGGTGTCACCTGTAGGGCACAGAATGAATATTTGGGGGTCAAAGTTGAGATAATCACTAGGCTGAGAGAATTACGAAATCGGAAGCAATCTCTGGAGTACATGTAGTGGACATTTGGCAGATAATTAGAAGTGACCTCGAAGAGACAAAATTACATTTGAGGAAGAGTCTGAGGTAATAGCTAGAGAGGACATTGCGATAATTTTGTGACAAAATCTGAGATAAATTTTAGGAGAAAGAAAGAACGTTTTGGGAGTAAAATATCGGGTTATCTGACTTCCCACTACCTTGTGCCATACTCCAGCAGGAGGGCCTTGTCCTCCCTGTCCCCAGCCAGCCCAGCCTGCGCACCTCAGGGTGTCCCCACCATCCTGGTAAAGCCCAGCCTTGATGGCTTCTGCCGCAGGTCCGGGAGACACTTTGGGGAAGCGTCAGATTTGCTGGGCATCGGCTGTCCGGGGGCTGCTTATCCCTCTGACACCCAGTTCCTCAGGGCTTCCTATTGCCCCAGCTCCTCAAGAGCTTCCTGTCCCCTTGGAGCCTCCAGCCTCCACACATCCTCCTCGTGCCTTCCCACAGCCTTGTCCTGTCATGGCCACCGCAGTCCCTCATCCCTTCATGGCCTCCAACCACCCCATCCCCTCAGCATCTCCCCCGGCGTGGCCCGGCAGCAGCGCTGCAGCCCCACAGGAGTTCCAGAGGAGCTGGATCAAGAGGCACCTGGGAGTCCTCAGCAACCCAGTCAGCACCACACGGGCACGAGGACACAGATGGCGCTTCCTGGCTGCAACAGGGCTTCTGCCTTCAGCAAAACCACCAAAGGCCAAGGGCTTCTGGCCATTTTCCCTGCACCACTGCATGCCTGGGCAGCTTGCCGAGCACAAGCATCCTTTCCCTCCTCTTCCCCATGCCCTGCACACCCTGGGCAGTGAAAGAAAGATCCTGGGAGTCTGTCTATTATAACACATCCTATATTTATATACTAAAGAAAAACAAAAAGAAGAAAAGAACAATCTTGAAGGAAAGGGAAATGTTTGCCTGCTCATGTGGCCCCAGCAGGCAGAGCCTGCCAGATCAGTTGCCAGCAGAGCTCCAGCAGCGTAGCCAGCAAAAACCCGACAGATGAGGCCATGACCTCCATGCTCCACAAAGCTGATCTTGCAGCCTCTGGAACGTGGAGATTGGACCGTGGTCTCCTGCCCTGAGAAGGCACAATGTCTGAATTGCCAGGCTTTTGACCTCCAGGCTGATGTCACCTGTCATGTCTTCAAGGGCTGGAAGGGGTTTTCAATGATAGTTCTTCAAGATGCTTTCTTCTGTCTTCCATTTGCAGAAGAAAATCAAAATACATTTGCTTTTGCATGGGAGAATCCCACCACTGGCAGGAAAAAACAACCTTAGCTGGATGCATTGAGGGTATTACCTCAAGGGTTCAAAAAGATTCCCAAAATTTTTGGGAATTGCAATGAATAAGGTGTAATGATTGGCTCACGCAAATGAGGAGGAGTTATTAAGTATGTTGGGAAGAAGTTCTGTTAAGATTTATAGGTCTTTTGACAGGTACTCCTGTGGTTCCAGTTTGGTCTTCAACCCTTTTCTGCTGTCCCTTCAATCCTCCCCTTCCTTTCTGCGGTTACTGCCTGGCAGCTCTGGCTGGCCGGGCTGTCAAAACACGTCAGGGTGGGCGTACTCTTGTCCCTGGCAAGAGGTGGCAGGGAGTGGGGGACACTGGGTGCTGGGAGGCTTGGCAGGCCAACATCTCACCATCAGTCAAGATGCAAGAAGGGCTTCACCGACAAAAGGCACAGAGGACTGACTGACAGACCTTGGGAGGAGCCAAATCTACCGCTAGGGATGAGGCCACGGACCCTAGGAGGAGCCAAGTATACATATATGGGCAAAGCCACGGACAGTGGGAGGTGCTGGGAGGAAATACAGGGACTGCTTATCAATATTAATGTAGCTGGTGCAACCTTGAGTGTATAAAAGGCAGAGACACCATTCTGTGGGCTGAGCCTCTGGTGAGCAGAAAGAGTCTCAAAATGCTCCCAGCCCTGTCCCCACTTTGCTTTGTAACTTGAACATGATCTAACTAAATTTTATTTACTCATTCCTGCTTATGGTCTGAGTCATTTGTAACAGGAATCAATTGGCTAAAGAATTAGAGCAATAGCAGTCTCTGCCTGGCAAGGAACACTCCCACAGAATGTAGATGATTTGTTGATTGCCACTGAAAGTACTAAAGAATGTTTTGAATGGGCAGTTTGAATGTTCTTGGATTGAATGGTTATTGAGTATCTCAACAGAAAGCCCAACTGGAACAGCAACAAGTGACCTACCTCAAATATGAGGCCTCTGTAGGACAACGGTCCTTGGGAACTGCCCGGAAGAAAGCAATTTTCCAGACACATCAACCACAGACCGTAAGAGAACTCTGTATTTTCCTTGTAATGACAGGTTGGTGCCAACTGTGGGTACACGGCTATGGATTGATTGAAAAACCTTTATATGAATTGGTGAAAATCTCTGAAAATGTCGTGATATGGAACCCCAAAGCAAACAGGGCCTTTGAAAAATGGAAGCGTGAACTCATGAGGGTCCCTGCTTTGGGGCTGTGTGAAAGAAGTAATTTTGGTTATTCTCCCATGAGAGACGGGGAATAGCTTTAGTGGTTCTGGCACAACACCTGGGTTCTTACAAAAGGGCAGTAGCCTATTTTTCTAAACTTGATACTGTGGCCAAAGGCTGGCCTGCCTGCCTTAGGGCAGCAGCAGCAGTGATCACAAACATTGAAGAAGCATAGAAGTTTACACTAGGGCAAAAGGTGATTGTCTTAGTGTCACACACAGTGCCACCTGTATTAGATCAGAAAGGGAACCATTGGTTGTCTTCCTCGAGGTTCCAAAACTACCAAGCAGTCTTGGCTGAATCTGATGATACTGAAATTCAAGTGACCAATATTATTAACCCTGCCTCTTTTCTGCAAGGAGGGTCTGAAGCTGAACCTGTAGTACGTGACTGCCTAGAGACCATCAAAGCTGTGTATTCCAGCTGCCCAGATCTAAAGGAGGAGCCGCTCCCAGGTGCCATGAACTGGTTCACTGTTGGCAGCAGTTTTGTGAGACAGGGAGTGAAAAGGGTGGGCTACACTGTGACTACAGTCTTGGAGGTAATCGAGTCAAACCCGTGACCAGCAGGAGCCTCAGCACAAAAGACTGAGATAATAGCCTTGGGGTGACTTTATGATGCTTGTATTCCCAGTTGTCTGTTCTGTTGACGCTGGATATTAATTTCTGCACGTTTAAGACTGGTTCTGAGAGCAAAGAGAGGAAAAAAGGAAGCATGCAGTTTGTTTTCAGAAACTGCCCTCACTCCCCCGCATCCTGCTCCTGGACTGTGTTGTCTGCAGTATGGATGGACAGTGAGACAGAGGTCTCCTTTGCTTTTAGTTAGTTTTTTTAGCTAGCTGAGGCAGAGAAGTCCCTTGGACTGTGGCTTTTCTTTTCCTTGGAATGGTTTAAACCTGCTCTGAACTGAAAATACAGAGAAATACCAGGAGCTCATGCCTGTGGCCCACCAGGGCCTGGGACTCTGCACTCCAGCACCAGAGGGACTGATAAGAGACTGAGTGAGCTGAGTTACACTCTGCAAAAAAGGACTTTCTGAATTTACCATCTCTTCAGAACTGTGAAAAGTTTTATTGTGTAATATTATTCATTTTTTATACTTGTGAATACTTGGCTGCTAAATAAATATTTTGTCCATTTTTCTCCAAAGAAATCTTTTCCCAAACCAACTAGGGGAGGGGCCACTTGAATTTGCTTTCAGGAGGGACGGCATTTGGAGGTTTCTTCCCAAATTTGCCCTAAACCAGGACACCCTCACTTGAGCATTAGAAATGGCAATGGAAAAGAAAAATATTATTTGCTCTGATTCCAAATATGCTTATGGAATTGTTCATGTCCACGGAGCCATAAGGAGGGAAAGGGGACTCCTGACTACATTCACCAAAGGAGATCGTCAAACACGCAGCTGAAATCCTCAGGCTCCCCGAGGCGGTGGAACTCCCATTGCAAGAGGCAATTATACATTGCTGAGGGCACTCTAAAGGTAACAGCCTCCCGGAAGCAGGCAACAAATTTGCAGATTCTGAAGCTGGAATCACTGCCAAAAGAAATTAACCACTTGTGGCAGCTCTAATACCTACTGCAGTATCAACTAAGCAGCCTGTAAAATACCAACCTTCTGATTATAAATGGATTAATGAAAATAAAGGAAAACTTCTAGAAAATGGTTGGGGAAAATTAGGAACAGGTCAACTAATACCACCAGAAAAGTTTATGAGACATTATGTGAAGTCTGAAGGTGGGGAGAGAAATCTCACTGGGGAGCAGAGCCCTTACCCCAATACCTAAGGGAAGAAATTGCAGGCCTAAGCTTGCAGGAAAGTGTTGAAGAAGTAACATCACAATGTGTGACGTGTTTGAAGAATAATCCAAATCCAACAGTTAGGCTAGAAAAAGGAGTTTTTAGGAGGAGCATTTCCTGGACACTTGTGGCAGATAGACTTTTCTGAACTCCCAAGAAAGTGGGGGGTGATTTTGATATTTCCTGGTACTTACTGATACTTTCTCTGGGTGGTCAGAAGCGTTCCCTTGTAGGACAAATAAAGCTAGAGAAATGACAAAAGCATTGTTGAATGAGATCATACCTAGGTTTGGTGCACCTAGAGAAATATCCTCTGATGGAGAATCACATTTCTGTGCACAAATGGTGCGAGCTTTCAGCAAAGCATTAGGAATCCACTGGCAGCTTTACACGCCCTATAGACCACAAGCTCGTGGTCAAGTAGAAAAGCTGAACCCTATGATCAAACAACAGATGGCTAAAATTGGTCAAGAAATGAATTTATATTGGTATCAAGCTTTACCTATTGCCCTTATCAGACTCAGAATAAAACCTAGGTCTAAATAAAAAGTTAGCCCATTTGAAATGCTTTATGGCAGACCTTATGGATGAAATGTTACTTGTGATAAAAATTTGGCGCAAATTGGTAATCAATATATCTATGACTATTTAATGGCTATAAACAAACAATTGCTCCAGAAGTTTAATACTGTGTTTGAGATTCAACCTAAGCAGCCAGATCATAAATTGCATGTAATTGATCCTGGTGACTGAGTGTATGGTAAGAATTTTACAGGTGATCCTCTGCAAGAAAAGTGGGACAGACTGTTCCAAGTGTTTCTGACTGCTTTTACATCCGTTTGAGTAAAGGAAAGACGACCTTGATTCACTACACCCCAGTGAAGAAATCACCAAGTAAACCCTGGATGACCAAACCTGTTGGGGATCATAGACTAAAATTGCAATTCACTCATAAACCATTAAATTAATATTGTATTTCACTGTCTTTTTCATTGATTATACTGTCACTGCCTTCAGTGTTGACACCTATGTAACACTGAAAGGGGCCACAGCTAATTACACAGGACTCAGGGATTTCTGTCTTTGCAGAGAGGTGCAACAATGGAACCTTCCCTTAACAGGGGTACCATCAAGTAATTAATTGGTCAGATTTGAACCCCTACAGCTTACACAATACTAGTGCTCAATGTAGACAGGCAGGATCTTCCCTGGGAAAGCCCCTTTTCCAATTACTACCTATCAAGGAGTCAGTCACATACACAGGGCTGAACAAGTCTGGAACAGATCTCAGCAACTTTTCCAGTAACACAGCTGGGTGGGTCCATGTCACTCATCCAAGGTGGAAAACCTGTCTTTTTGATAGACATACGAGAAATGAGTCTGTGAGAATTGATACCAGCTGTGATCTTACTGATGCATCTTGGTGGTTTTGTGGGAATGGAATAGCATTAAAGCAATTACCAGGTGACTGCACTGGCCAATGTAACCATGGGATGCCTTATCCCTCATTTACAGGTTATAAATCAAACTAATGAAATGACACTTATTATTCAAGGACTATGGAAGAACAGACTCGCTAAGAGAACACCCAATAGCCCACTGGTGTGATGCAGCGCAAGGATTCACAGTTTTGTTAGAGCGTTGCTCCCAATTTTAAGAATTGCACAATTGGAAAAGGCAATTTCAAACATCTCAGCAAAATAGGATTGCTAACTCAACAGCAGAAGACTTACTGTGACAGATTGGCATTTAAGAAAACAAAAAGAAACACCTAAGGAAGTTAAAACTGCTGGAGGCTGCTGGGAGTTTTTCTCCCGGCAAACAACTGGCCATTTCTGAGAATTGACAGCAGTTTTGACCGTTGAAAAATGAGATCAACCTGTGAACACCACCTTGAGACCTAAGCCTGGGAATTTCTTTGTCTCTTTGTTTCCTGGCTGTGAAAGGTAACAGAGCTCCAGCTGGCCTCCCGTTCCCCTGCCCAGACCATGTGGCCCGGGCAGGGGCTGGGCTGGGCCTGCTGTGGCTCCCGGCCAGGAGATGAGGCCTGCGGGGCTTCACCCTGGGCTCTGGCCAGGCCAGGCCAGTCCCTGGCTTGCAGTTTTTGCCGTTGCTGAGTTTCATCAGAGACTGCCGAGTAAGGAGAGAGAAAGCCATTGACTTGCAGTGTGCTGAGACAGTGACTACACTTTCCAGAGCCACCATGAAAAAAATCTTCCATTGCAGACAGGTCCAGCGGCTGCTCTGGCAGAGATCACAGAACCATCTACAAAACCTGGGCAAGATTTTAACACTTTCACTACCCAGCTGAGACTTGCAGATTAATCCTTTTTTTTTCCAGAGAGAGAGAGGAAAAGAGAGAGTGATCAACAGGTAAAGAGAAAACATAAACTATCAAAGACAGTGAAGAAAGGAATTCAGCCTCAGATGGGGAGAGAAATAAAGAGATGCTTTAATAAGCTGAAATATTCTTTTGCTAAAACTATAGAGATGGACAATAGTGTTCTGAAAAACTCCTTTAATTCATGAAAGAGTATTTTGGGGGGAATAGAGTATTTTGAAGTGTGAATTTAAGCAAATGGTGAAGTAGTTGTAATCTTACATGATGCTGGAACAAAAACGGAGAAGGGAGAGTTGTTGAAAATTTGTGGCCTTAAGAGAAAACTTCTGTTTCCAGAGATACTCACAGAGACAGATGAAGAGCACTTTTGCCTTTGAATAACTCATCCTTAAAATGACATCCCTTGACCCATGACCCATAACACAGCTCAGAGTGATGTAAAAAATGTGAGGAGAGAACTGATGACAGAGTTTTCCAGGTGGCTGGCATCAGAGCAATAGAAAACCATAGGAAAATGGTTTCTTGTGAACAACTCCATAGATTAGCAAAAGAGAAGTTCTTTTTCTCTACAAAGACTAATGAAGAGACTATAGCAAAGTTGGGACTGTTTTAACCATCAAAGTTTTTTGTCTCTGTGTTGTCAAGTGAATGAGAGAATGGTTGAATAGTGGGGAAAAAGGAGCTCTGGAAGTTTTATTCTGGTTTCTTATTCTTGTAGTTTTGTTAATAAATTTTGTTTATTCCTTTAAAGATTTAAGCCTGTTTTGCTCTTCTTCTAATCCATATCTCACAGCAAGAAATGAATAAGTTTTCTAGTGATTTTTTAGCTAATGCTTTAAAACCACAACACTTACTAAGACTACAAAATGAAATAAACTCACTAAAAGAAGCAGTCTTTCAAAACCACATGGTGTTAGAGATGATAAAATCCCAAATGGGAAGAGTTTGTATTCTAATTAATACCAGTTGTTGCACTTAGAGAGATCAGTCAGGGCAAAGAGCAATGGATATCCATACCATTTGGCAACGTGCAAAGGTGCTCCCTGAAGTAACCAAAGACGATACGTCTTGGAGTAAACATTTGTGGGAAACTCTAAGATCTTGGCTACCTTATACGAATTGGCTAACACAACTAATTGTACAAATTTTAGGAACTGGAATACTAATCTTAGGAACCTGCATGATGAGCCAGAGTTTCATATGATATTTAACCAAACTGTCACCATGTATCACAAATTGAAGCAAATTAAAATGACATTCAGGATCAAAACAGGTAAATATTTTGTGACCACAACAAGACTATAGCTGCAAAAGAATTTGCAAAGGATAAAAGAAAGGGCAGACTTGTTGCAAAGGCAATGAGATAATGTTTGAGCTACACAAAAAGCTGGAGCTGTGCAGTAAGTAGTTGTGTTGTAACAGGGTATGTAAATGAAGCACTTTTTAGAAATCAGCAAATTTAGCAGAACAAGTGAACTGCAAAAACTAACCACAGACTATGTGAGCAGACAATCATATAGAGCACGCCTTGGAAGCAGGGGTGAAAAGTTCAAGCCTGAGGAAGTCTTACGAGCCATCATCCAAAACAACCACCAGGAGGCTGAGGACCATCTCGTGTAGAAACCGCACACGTGCTACAAGGGCTTACATAACCACGTGATTGGAAAATACGCTGCAATATGAAGGTTAGGAAAGCATAATGTGCACATTAACTAAAAAAATATATAAAAGCAGTACAGTGTGAAGAATGGATGAATGAGTGAAGCAACGCCCCTAAATCTCGGAATCAAATAAACAAATACCTGCTCCATAGGTCTTATATTAAGGAGTACAGTTTTCTTGCCTAGTTTCTGGGCAGCAGCACCATAATCAGAGACACAGAACAGCTTCTCTGCCCAGAGTTATCCCAATAGTCTGCACTTCCCCATGGGCCTGCCTTGAGGTTCGCTGGGGACCTCCCTGTTTGTAGCCGTCCATTCCCGTGCTCAGCGGAGATGCAGTTGTGTTTGGACACGAGCTGCCACAGCCAGACACACAGCAAGAAGAATGTAGAATATCAGAGGCTGTGTAGATCCAATTTTTTTTTCCAGGATGCAAGCAAGAAAAGCAGAAAGAAACATGGGAAAACCTCAGTACAATTAAATTGTCCAGGGAAACCCAGAACCTGATAGTGTTCTGGTGCTACTGCTAATCCCTTCTAGGGAAAAAAAATTACTCCAGGAAGGGGCAATGTCATGGGACAGATAGCAAGAGTTGATCCAGGAAGCCCCTGCAGGATGGAGCCCAGCCCCCAATGCACGTGGGCTTTGCCTGCCCCCCGGCAGAGAAGCCCCCCAGGGGCACAGGTCTCTGGGGCAGGAGAAGGTCACCAGCACTGCCAAGGCTCGCCTTGGGGGGTGGCGGAAGGTCTGCCTTGGCAGGGACTCTGCCACACCTGCTGATTTCAGTGCTGGCCAGGCCCCAGGGCTCAGAGCAGCATTCAGGCACACACGTTCCTTGTCTGTGTCACACCCTGTGCAGGTTTAGGATGGCCACCATCCGGGCCATGTCCCAAAGAGGCCGTGCCAGCTTCTGTGCAGGGCCCCATGCCCTTCCTGCTGCGGCTGCGTAGGCAGCCCTGGGGGCTCCTTCTGCTGCCCTGAGCCTGCAGAGCAGGGCAGCGTTTGCTGATGGTTTGAGGCGCTCCTAAAGATCCTGTCATGCTGTCTTAGACACTTTGGGCAAGAGATTCCTTCCAACCTGGGCCACTTTGGAGGGGATGGGTGTCATGGAGTTACTTTACCTTTAAGGAAGTTGAAGTTGCTGGGAACTGCCTGGAGTCTTTTCTCCTGACCAATTATCGGTCATTGCTGAGAATTGACAGCAATATAGGCCATTGAAAAGTGGGATCAACTTGTGAACCCTACCTTAAAGTGTAAAAGCAGAGCTCACTTGGTTCTCTTTGTTTCCTGGCTGTGAAGGGTGGCGGAGCTCCAGGCCTCCCGTTCCCTGCCCAGGCCATGCGGCCGGGCGGGGACTAGGCTGGGCCCAGCGGCTCCCGGCTGGGAGATGGGGCCTAAGGAAGGCTTTCCCCGGGCTCTGGTTGGGCCGGTCCGATCTCTGGCTCGGCTGCAGGTTTCTGCTGTAACTAAATTCACTAGAAACTGCCGAGTGAATAAGGAGAGAGGCTCTGGACCTGCAGCAAGCAGAGACAGCCACACTCTCCAGAGCAGCTATGAAGAACCTTCCATCGCAGACGGCTCCAACTCCTGTTCGGCAGAGATCACCAAACCATCTACAAAAGCCTGGGCAAGATTTTAACTCTTTCATTACCCAGATGAGACTTGCGGATTAATCTTTTTATCCAGAGAGAGAGAGAGAGAGTGATCAACATGAAAAGAGACTATATAAACTACCAGTGACAGGAAAGAAAAGAAGCTTCAGAAGAGGTAGAGAATTAAGATGCTTTAATTAAGCTGAAATATCTCTCTGTTAAAACTATGGAGATGGACAATGAAGTCCTGAAAAGAACTCCTTTAATTCATGATACAGTATGTAGGGAGGAATAAAGTGTTCAAGTGTAAATTTGAGTAAAAAGTAGAGTAATTATGGTATAGTGAAGTGCTGGGAGATTTGAAGCCTTGAGAGGCAATGAGAAAACTGTTTTCTGGTGAAGCTCACAGAAACAGATGAAGAAGACTTTTTTGCCTTTGAATAACATCCTTAAAATGCCATGCCTAGACTCATGGCCCATACACACTTCAGAGTGATGTGAAAATGGGAGGAGTGGGCTCTGATAATAGCAGCTCTGGGCAGCTGACATTAGGGCAATGGAAAACTATAACAAAAATAGTTTTCTTGTAAGAAACTCCATAAATTAACAGGAAGAAACTTCTGTTTCCCTACAAAGACTGGTGAAAAGACTGTAGCAAGAATTGGGACTGTTTTAACCACCAATGTTCCAAAGTTTTTGTCTCTGTTGACATGTGAACAAGGGAATAGTGGGTAGATGGGGATGAAAAGGTTTTTCTGGAAGTTTATTCTGGTATTCTTATTATTGTAGTTTGTCAGTAAACTTTCTTTTTTTTCCTTTTAAGTTTTATGCCTGTTTTGCCCTTGTTCTAATCCATATCTCACAGCAAGAAATAATTGTTTTAGTTATTTGTTTAAAACCACGACAATGGGGGAGGAACCAGGAAGGTGGCAGTGTGTGCAAGGGCCGTTAGTGACATGGTGCAGCATGGTAACGGTGGAATGGACAAGACCTGGTGGTGACAAGACCACACCAGAGTGCTCGGTGCACGCAACGAGACAGGACACGCCAGAGCGGTGCTGTGAGGAGCCCCCGCACAGCACACTCGTTTGTGTGTGACCCAGAGCTTCTCTGAGCCGTCATTCCTGCAGGTGACCTCGAGGCCAGACCACAGGACTTGGTGACCTGTGGCCTTGCCGAGGCTTATCTTCTTAAGGTGCCCTCGAGGGCAGAGAGTGGGACTTGCTGCCTCGGAGCTTTTCTGAGGCATCGCGCATCCCTGCAGTCACTGCCCTTGAGACCAGGGCACAATCCTTGAGGAGGAGCCTCCTGTCCTTGTGGCAGGAGCCCTCAAGACCCAAGTGCAGGACTTGCTGTCCTGCAGTCTTGCCAGGACTTGAGTCTTGCAGTCTTGCCAGGACTTGAGTCTTGCAGGTGCCTTCCAGGTACGACTGCAGGACTCCCTGCCTCGGAGCTTTTCTAAAGGCACTCTTGCAAGTACCATAAATCCAGGCACTGCCATGGAGCAGCAACCCCAAGAGTTCCCAAGCTGGCCTGGGTGCAGGAGGAGGAGGAAGAAGAAGGCCCTGGAGCTGCCCCAGAGGTAGAGACTGAAGAGATGCAGGAATTCCAGACACTGGAGGAGGGTGAGTTGCAGAGTTTGGCCTTAGGACTAGTGTCTGTTGCTAGCTTGGCCGCATCCCACTGCATGCCATGCCATCCCCTGGTGCTGTTCCTATGGAAAGGATGGGAGAGTGTTGGAGAAGATCTGGAGCAGCAACCCCCGAGAGTGCCCAAGCTGGTCTGGGTGGATGAGGAAGAGCAGGAGGAGGAGGAGGAGGAGGAAGAAGGTCCTGGAGCTGCCCCAGAAGTGGAGACTGAAGAGGTGCAGGAGTTCCAGCCACTGGAGGAGGGTGAGTGGCAGAGCTGGGACAAAAGGCTGGTTGCCGCATCCCAACCCATTGCATCCCATTTCATCCCATCCCACCCTATCCTGTGGAGACACACCCAGGGACAGGACACAAGTGGGGCTGAGGCTGCCTCTCCAGCAGTGGCCATGCTCCATCCCCTGGGGCATCTTGGGGCTGTCCCTGCCTGGGGACAGCCCAGAGCTGGGCTGCGTTCTCTGGCCACTCCTGCAGCCCGTCAGCTCTGGCTGCTCTCGCTCTTTGCCAGATGTAGCCATGGACCAGACACAAGAGCGGGACCTTGCCTGTAGCCTCTTCCACAAAACACCTGCACAGGTACCTGCAGCCATCCCCAACTGGGCTGGGCCTGCTGGCACTGCTCAGCTCAGCACCATGCTTGGAACACTCCATGCAATATCCCTCTCTTCCCACCCTTCCTTCTCCTACCCAACATGCAAATTCATCAAGCGCATTTGGCAGGAAGAGACTAGCGTCATGGGCACTGGGTCCATGGAAGATGGTGACGTCTACACCAGCTACACCAGTGCTGCCATGATGGAATTCATTTTGGAGGAGGGTGTTTCCATTCCAGAGCAAGTAAGCAGCCTGTGGCCAGGGTTTGATCCTCCAGGGATCGCTTGGCCTCCCAAGCCATGCCTGCTGATCACTCTAAGCCTTTGAGGCCATTGCAGCGTGGTGACAAGGGAAGCACTTCTCTGGGGAAGCTGGGGACATTCCTAACTCCCTCTGGCAGCTTTCCAAGTCTCCCCTTGTACCTTCTCCATGTGCCTGCCATGGTTAGGTACATCCACCAGTGTCTCATGGCCAATGAGTCTGCTGACTCCAGGCTGGGCAGGACCCTGCTGGATCTGACCGAGGCACAGCCCGCTGACGTGGTCACTGCTCTCCTGCGTGTGGCCCCAACGTGTGACAGGTACGAGGCCCATGTGCCCAGAGGGCTCAGGGCTCCCCAGCACATCAGCTTGCACAGCCTGGACCAAGTGTCTGACCAACAGAGAGTTCCAGGGTCCTGTGTACCTGGGACATTTCCCAGCCCTGCTCCATTGGCCTCTGAGCCTGCTGCCATGCCATGCCCCGTCAGGGCCCTGTCCCCACAGGGCTGGGTTGCCTGGGTGCCGCTGCCAGTGAGGGGCAGCGGGCAGAGGCAGAGCTGGCAGCCAGTTCAGCTTCCCCTGACACTGCTGCCCAGGCCACGGGGATGTGTCTGAGATCCCCGTGAGACAGAGCTGTCACCCTGCAGAGCTGCTATGACCATGTGGAAGACCATCATGTGCTCGAGCAGGACTGTGGAGCCAGTGATGCAGATACTCCTTGATGTGCTGAGAACCTGGCCAGAGCACAGCAAGTGCACCTCTGATGGGGACAACATGGGTGTCTTTGCCCTGGCTGTGAGTTTCTGCAACTGGCCTTTGCTCACCCCATGGCCGACCGCCTCTCCAATAGCTCTGTTTCCT
Organism: Cyanistes caeruleus; assembly: GCF_971803275.1. Lineage (NCBI taxonomy): Eukaryota > Metazoa > Chordata > Aves > Passeriformes > Paridae > Cyanistes > Cyanistes caeruleus. Next base: position 6,861,597 of record NC_141732.1, on the reverse strand, counting down.
CCTTCCCCCACCGCATCTGCCTGCCTCAGGCACTGGGCTGAAACCTGGCCTAGGGGCAGCTTCAGGGGCACCAGGCGTGGAGCTCCCCAAGGCTTTCCCCTGGCCTTGCCCTGCCGCGCTCAGGCCCTGCCACACAGATGCCTTGGCACTGGGCACTATCCCTGGGTGCTTTGTCCTTTGCAGGCAACAGTGGTGATGTGGAAGTTCCTTCAGGTGCCCTGTGTCCCACGGGTAGTGAATGTGTATTTCCCCCGCCTCTTTGTGCATCTGCTCTTCCAGGTGTTCTTCAGCACTTTGGATATATCAGAGGATCTCAATGCCTTCTGGAAGGGATGCCAGGAGCAACATGGCCTTGCCATCAGCCCCAGCAGGTGCTCCATCCCATCCTGTTCCTGCCATGTCCCCAGGGCAGGAGCCAGTGCTCCCAGCATGACCTGGGCTTTGCTGTGCACACAGGTTTGCAGTGCAGACCCTGAAGTCCCTGCTCTGCCAAATGCGCTGTAATGAAGTGGTGTTGTCAATGGAACGCAAGTGTGGCTGGGACACGCTGCTCTGTGCCGACACCCACCACTATGCCGTGGGTCTGCTGGCCAGGTGAGACCCCTTCTCCCCACTGCCTCTGGCATTTGTGCCCTGTGCCCAGGTTGCCCTGTGTCTACAGTCCCCATTGTCGAGGGCCAAAGGGCCTCATCACCAAGGGATGACCAAGGAGACTGGAAAAGTCTGGGAGAGGAAGGCTCCCATGAGCAGTCACCTCCCAAAAGGCTCAGATCCCCTTGCAGGATCATGGTGAAAGATCAGGACTTTTCAGTCATTCCTGGGAGATGTTTGTCCCTCTGGCTCATAGTCTTGGTTACTTTTTCACCCTGGAAGGGAGATATCCTGTGTCTCCAGGCGCTTGTGTTCCCGGATTGCTCGCTACCTGCTCCGGGTTCTTAGCACACAGGGGGCACGCTGGGATCTGCCTGCCCTGGCATTCCTTGTGGAGGTAAGCCCCATGGCCAGAACTGCCTCCCTGCAGAGCTGTCTGCCACCTCTCTGCCCTCTCATAGCTGCAGCTGCCTGGGACGGTGCCCATGCCCTGGGTTGCCGCCTGGGCCCTGTTTCCTGTGTGGTTTCTGCTCCTGCCGGCTGGCTCCCCTGTCACTGTCCTGTGCCTTTCAGATCCTGGACTACCTGGACTTGAGTGAACGTGGTGCTAACAGGCTCCTGGAAATCTTCTCAAGGCACCTGAGTAGTGAGTGCAGGGACAAGCGTCATCTAGTGCTCAGAGCCCTTTTCAAGCTCAGTGACGATCCCTCAATGGTGAGAAGTGGGCAGTGGCAGAAGCTGCACTGGGGAACAAAGTCACTTGGGCTCGGCTGGGCTTCGGGCACCGAGGCAGCTGCTGGCAGCTCTCTTGCCTCCCGCTTCAGCTGCCTGAGTGCTTTGGGACAGGCCTTTGGCCTCTTAGCCCTGTGGCAGCAAGGTGGCATTTCACAGACTTGTCTTCCACACAGAATGAAAAGATGTGGAGCCTGACTGAAAGGCTTGTGGAGCTCCTGCGGGACGCAGATGGAGAAATAGTTAGGATGACAATCATGGTACTCAGCTTTGTAGTCTTGGACAAGGAGATGCTGATACCCAGCCCCATCGCCCTGCAGCTGGCTGAGGTGCTCCCACCACTCTTTGACCACGTAAGGCTCTGTGCCCCCAGCCGAGCCACTGGCTGCTGCCTGGACACTTGGTGCACCAGGCCTGTGCTCTGCTGAGCCCCGTGCCGACAGGGCTGAGGTTTTTTTCTCTTCCTTCCATATAGAATAATAGCCAGGTGCAGCTGGTGTCCATACTGCTCTTCCAAACATTGGTGATTGTTTTAGCTGAAATGGAAAAAGAAGCCCTGGAGACACAAATGTGCCAGAGCCTGCTGCCACTCTTCTTCCACTGCCACGACGAGAACCAGCGTGTAGCAGAGGTGAGGACTCCCGGGCTGCTGCTGTCACCCAGGCAGGGGGCTCGGCTGCCTCCTGCCCTGGCACCTTGCCGGCTGCAGCCTCCTGCAGGCCTTGGCACACGAATGCGGGTCCTGTGCCCTGCCTTGTGGGGCCATCTGCGGGTCTCTGCTGCTCTCCAGGCCTCTCAGAGAGCACTGCTTAGCATGACCAAGTTCCTGAAGAGGAGAGATCTTGGAAATCCCATGAAGAACAAGCAAATGTGGAAGTTAGCTGAGGTCCTGGTAAGGACGGCCTGGAAGGCCCAGCTTTAGCCTGGAGAAGCCCCCTGTCTCCGGCGCTCGGTGTATGGGGCTGGCAGCTGCGCCCCTGCCCAGTGCCGCAGCCGGGGGCCGCACGGCTTCTTCTCCAGGCTCCTGTGGCCCCGAGCCGGCTGCCGATGGAGCCCCGAGCCACTGGGGCTGCGGGGCGGGCCGGCACCGCGGCTCCCCGGGCAGCAGCCGGCCCTCTGCCCCCTCCAGAGCCCGGCACCAGCGGCTGCTGCCCGGTGCCTCAGGGCTGGGCGGCCACGGGAGGCCGGGGCTGGCCGCAGGCAGCGCCCGGCCGAGGGGCAGAGCCCGCGCCAACCCTTCCCTCCTGCCGCTCTCCGCAGCTGGCACAGGACGAGAGCCGAGCGGCCGAGCACCTGCACCGGGCCCTGCCATACCTGCAGAATCCACAGGAGCCCCTGCGAGCGGCAGCGATCAGGTTCATCGGTGAGCCGCGAGCCCGGGCTTCCTCCCCGCCGCAGCTCGGCCCCGGCCCCGGCTGCTGCTGTCCCGGCAGCGGCCCCCGGGCCCGGCGCCCTAGAGCCCCGGCTGCTCTCGGGGCTGCTGCCGGCCTCTGGCAGCCGTGCCCTTGGGCTGAGTCAGGATGCGGCAAGGGCTGGGGCTGAGCCCTGCCAGGGCGGGAGGGCGTGTGGCCCCAGGGCTGGCAGCGCCGCTGGCAGGGAGCTGTGCCGCCGGGGCCCTGACAGGCTCTGTATTCCCAGGGATTGCCGAGCGGCTCCTGATGGGGCAGAAGGAAGAGCTGCAGCTCATTTACCAATGTGAGTGAGGGCAGCGGGCTGTCAGCGGGGCTGGCGGGGGGAGCTGCAAGTCCTGGCCTGGCTGCGGAGGGCTCTGCTCAATGTGTGGATGAGGGGCAGCGTGGGCAGAGCACACCGAGATTTCAGGGGCACGTGGGGTGTTCATGGTTGCAGCTTTGGCCTGTTCCCCTTGGTCCCTGCTCCCTCTTGGCCATGGCAAGAGCGGACTGGGATGGCTCTGGCAGGGGGCTTTCCGGGGGCCCTTGCAGGTCTGGGATCTGTTTGTCTCTCTTCCAGCCCTTGAAGACATGATGGATGACAGCAGCCTGGAGGTCGGAAGCCTGGCAGTTCAGACGTTGTGCCTGCTGAGGGCAGGAGACCCCGCTCCGATCTCCACATTCCAGAGGCTGCGAGATCAGCTCTGCCGGGCATGGAGTTCACGGCCTCGTCTATCGGACCTCAGCTGGCTGTGCTGCTGGAGGTCTGCAGAGAGCTGATCTGGCAGGCTCTGTCTGCTGTAGCCACATGAGCAGGCAAAGATTTCCCTTTTTTTCAAGATTGTTCTTTTCTTCTTTTTGTTTTTCTTTAGTATATAAATATAGGATATGTTATGTTAGACATAGCTCCCAGGAGCTTTCTTTTGCTGCCCATGGTGTACAGGGTATAGCAGAAGAGGGGGAAAAGGGCTTGTGCTCAGCAAGCTGCCCAGGTGTGGAATGGTGCGGGGAAAATGGCCAGAAGCCCTTGGCTTCTGGTGGTTTTGCTGAAGGCACAAGCCCTGTCCCAGCCAGGATGTGCCATCTGTGTCCTTGTGTGTGTGCTGGTTGGTTTGCTGAGGGCTCTGTCATGATCTGCTAACACAGGTGGACCTCGTGAGAGATTCGTTTGATCTCTCAGTGCAAAAGGACACAAAGGGATTTAATTTTAAATCACAGTAATGGTGCACTGCTGCGGTGGGGTGGATGTCAGGGGTGCTGCGACCTTCCTGAAAAAGCGTCCTGAGAAGGACGGCTCTTAGTGGCACTGGCATGTCCCTCTCCTGGCCTGGCAAGTGATGACTTGCTAAGCAGCAGCTCCTTCCCAGGCAATGCAGGGAGAAAAAGGACTAGAGCTCTGGCCAGCAATTACCACAGAGAAATCAGCCTTTATTAGTGCAGGGCCCTCAGCCAAGGGGGCTAGCACAGCAGCTTCACTCAACTGGGGGAGAAAAAAAAAACAGGATTTATATAGGGAAAGAGAGGGGTGGGGGAAACTTGGATACAAGTAGCAGGGTGGAATGGCAGGGAAGAACACCAATGGGGTACAAGAGTTTAACATGTAACACCAAAGGGTTTCTGGCCTATGATGAAGATCTGCAGGGGATCATCAGCACTCGATTCCTCGGCCCCCACAGTGCACTTTTATTTTAGTGTCAACAACAGGAGTTAGAGCTGCTATGGTTTTTTGAAGGAGAATTGCTCTAGGTTTAAGTGATTCTGGAAGGCCTCAAATTAAAGGGCTCATCATTTCACAGGTAATTGCATTGGTGATTCATAACCAGTAGTTGATTTTCTGTCATGTATCATTTGCAAGCAGGCAGCTTTGTGCATGTCTTCCAGTAGTTGGTCAGGGGTACCAACTATAGCTATAAGTCTCCTCTTTCCAAGGGGTTAAGCCCTGCTGCCCAATAAGTTGCACGATGAGTTAGGGACCACGGGTTATGTCTGTCTCCTGCTGTTGAGAAGTCCCCAGTACCCACTGGCTTCTTCACCTGTCAGTTGAATCTGATCTCCTCCAGTGAGAGATAATAACAATACATATTTTGTCTCGCCTGTACGCCTTTTTCGACTTAGCCAATTCAGTGGCAGTGTACAGGATTTCTTCAGTGGTTGTATGCGGATCAGTATCTTCATCATTGATATGATTATATTCTGTTTTAATTAAAGGTTTCCAGCTAGGACAGCAGTGCTCCCCACAATTTTTCATCGGTTAGTTCTTTTTGAGGGTAAATTTGATTAATGAGAGGGGTTTCTCTCTCCTCTGTTTCTTTTGGTGAGTAAGCCCACTTTGAATTTTTAACACATCTCTTTGGGCCGCTGGTAACAGGTGGATCTCATTCCTTTCTTCATCTAATTGTTTTTGCAAAATTTCAACTAGGTTTTGAAGGGAGTCTATAATAGTTCTTTCCTTGCTTCTTTGCTTAAAGTGAGTTTCTATAGCTTCTGTAAGACAAGCTCCCAAAACTGAGCAGAGTATATATTTTTGCCCAGTTTAAATTTTGTTTCATGTTGTAAGGAACATATTCTATCAATTACATTTCCCAAATTAAACCAGTTATTAAGTGCACACTCTTCTCCTCCCAGAGAAGGTCTGGCACTGTGTTTTGCTAATAGGGCATAAAATGCAGCTTTAACTTCTGCACTGCCATTTTCACTCATTTTTACAAAGGGAAAATCACTACAGGGAGGTATCAACTTAAGTTATGCACACACACAGCTTTTGCTGCATCACCCTTCGCTTCCCTGTGTGGGTGACTGTCGCCCTGAAAACTCCGCTTTGGAGCTTGTTGACATAGTTTCTAAAGAACTTTCCCAAGACAGTAACGATAAACATAGATATGTATGCATTCCTTCTGTTACACGTCTCTTATGGCCAGTGTGGTTGGAAAGGTGTTATGCTGACTACCCAATCCCTGGCTATGGTCAGAAAGCTATAAATTGTGAGAGAAGAAATAAAGTTTGCTTCTTCTTCACCATCTCTTGAGCTGCGTCCGTGTGACTTATTTCGTGTCCGACAGTGACAGGTGATGAGACCAAATCTGCTTGGGAAGCACTCCTTCAGTTTAAAATTCTTGTTGTCTCTTTGCTACACCAAGCAGTCAAAATTCATACACAGCAAGAAGAAAAAACAGTCCCGCCCTTTTGCACTGAGATCTTTTGCAAAAGTCTGAAGACAGAGCCCTCAAACGAGTGTGGGGTGATTTTCACCTAGGCGTGTACAGTTTGCCGGAAATTCGAGTTTCCCCCCCTTGTTCGCTCTTTTGGGAGTGTCGGGCTAGGTGCATGGAGACATGCGAGTCGAATAAAAGGACCTGTGAAGCCACCAAAAGCTAATAAGTGGGAAGTGGTTAGCCCGGCTGGGGATTTGAAACTTAAGATATCCCGAACAAAATAATATTTAAGAACTATTAATAGAAATTTATGAATAGTAAACTCCATAAAGGTTTTTATATAGTATATAAGATACCTCCATCTAGTGGTGAGGAAATATATAATAGAAGTGTTAAAATAAGCTGTGCTGTATGTCAGAATTGTCACCCTTTTGTTTGTTTTAAATGTATAATATGTGAAGAGCATTGGTGGATCCACTGTCATAGAGGCTACCCACCAAGAGGGGTGTGTAGATTTTGCTACATTGCCCAAAGGAGACTCACTGATTGGGCCCTAATAACCAGAACACGGGCAGGAGAATTTGAAACAGGATCAGAGAAGTGGTAAGCCATCTACTCAAAAGGAGTCAATCCCTTGTATTATTGTTACCATCCAAACGAACCTGCGCCTTTTGTAGCAAATATAGTAGCTGGGTTGTGCAGACGGTGGCTCCAGGAATTGAGGTGCAATACCCCTTTAGTAAAACATAAAAGTTAGGAAAAATACATACAAAGAATCAATAAAAGAAGGAGTAATCTCCCTCCTGAAGAATACTCTTGCTGCCGAGAAGATGGTAAACCACGTGTCCCGCGGCAACCGGGCTGACGACAGGAGAGGCAGAAAAGTAATAAACTGTGGAGGGAAACACTCCAATATACATGGGACCAAAAGGTCATAGTCCTGGAAATGCCACAAGAATGGGAATGAGACAACCCAGCGAAATAATTTCTGGGGAATCCAAATTAACACTTTACAAAAGAAAAGCCTCTATTATAGCAGGGGAAGCCAATGCTCATTATAGAAGTCAGTAACATTTATAATCTTAATCAGCACATTTAACATTTGCACAAGTAAGACTCACGAACCCTTCAACTGGGCCTTAATCCAATGGGAGGACCAGGTTATTATCCAATCACAGATCACCTCTGGAGCCCCTAGCTTTCAAGTTACACTGGACTCTCTCATTAAGTAGAAGGGTATTAGTTATTTCCCGCCCAGGCATAAGGTACTATATATGTGCCCAGCTTCTAATCCAAGCAGAGGGTATTGTAATTATCCCAGCGAATTTTACTGTAGATATTGGGGCCTTGAGACAATTTCCATGAGATGGAAAGTACAGAACCCAGATAAGTATCTAAAAGTTGAACAAGGTCCACATGGATGTGTAAAGCCCTGGATAAGCCCCTCAGGGGAAATAACATATATTAGAACTTGCAAATTTCACTATATTAATATCACACAATCCCAAGATCCTGGGTGGTTATTGAGAAGAACCTGGGGTCTCAGAGTATGAGAACCCGTAAGGGATCAGGGAGTGCACATACTCATAAAGAAAGAGGTGGTTCCCCATGATTCGAGATCTGTTGGACCAAATCCAGTGGTGTGGGGAGCAGAAGACTCCAAAGTAAGGGATCAGAATAACCATTCAGAAAAACTAGAAAATAGCACCCAAGTATTAACCACGGTAGAGTCACCCCAAGAATATGGAAGCGAGGCTCTTTGGAAAATTCTGCAAACTACCTTTAAAGTATTAAATGATACACACACAAATTTAACTAGAGAATGTTGGTTATGTTATAACATTAACCCACCTTTTATGAGGCCATAGGCTCCATAGCAGAACCAAAGAGAGTAAATGGCATCAATCCTGCTGCTTGCTTATAGAAATCGGGAAGGGAAAACACCCCAGGAATAACATTATCTTGAGTCACTAGAAAAAGGAAATGTGTGGGAAATGTGCCCCCAGATAAGAATTATTTATGTCAAACAAAATACAGATTAATGACCCTCGCAAGCCGGCTCAGTGGCTGATTCCAGCACCTAATACTAAATAGGTTTGTAACACTTTAAGCGTAACCCCATGTGTTTCTCTAACAGCCTTTAATGAAACTTATGAATTCTGCACACAGGTTATAATAGCTCCCAAGATTATTTATCATTCTGAAGAATATATGTATACACAATACCAAAACCCAGAACACCATTTGGTGAAGCGAGAACCCCTCACGGCACTAACAGTAGCCGTATTGCTAGGCATAGGAGGGGCTGGATTAAGAACAGGTGTAGCATCCTTAGTAAATCAGCACCAGGGGCTCAGAGAGCTTAGAATTTCAATAGATGAAGATTTAAGAAGAATTAATAAATCTATAAAAGACCTCACAGACTCCCTAGACTAACTGGCTGAAGTGGCCTTGCAAAATAGAAGGGGATTAAATCTATTATTTTTACGACAAAGAGGCCTTTGTGCTGCCCTTAAAGAAGAATGCTGTGTATATGTAAAAATAAGTGAAATAGTAAAAGAAACCATAGCCAAATTACAAGAAGGACTGGAAAAGAGAAAGAGAAAACAAGAAATGCAACAGAGTTGCTATGAATCTTGGTTTAGTTACTCCCCCTGGTTAACTACTTTGTTATCCACCATAATAAGGCCGCTAATTTTACTAATTTTAGTACTTACTTTAGGCCCTTGTATTCTCAATAAAATTATTAACATCGCAAAAAACAGGTTAGAAGCAGCTTACCTTATGTTAATACAAGCTAAATATGAAGCCTTAAAGGGAGAAGAAACATAAGATTATTTAGAATTAAGTAAAAGAGAACAACAAAGATTTAGCGAACAAAAGTAAGGAATAGAAAACGGGGGGAGTTGTAATAGACAGAAACTCTTTTGTTCGCTTAAATATATAGATATGATAGGATGCTTTGCAAAATTGTGCTTTGTGTGTAAAATCGAGAAGTTGAAGGCCACTAAATCGTTGAGGCTCGCATAATAATTAACAGCCTAGCAGAGATTCCTGGAATGCCAGGACAAGATAAGCCTTAAAGGGAAAACAGTGAGAAAAGGTCAGCAGAGTAAGACTGAAGAAGACTTGGAGCCTTCATCCCACGACCACCAGAGAGCAGAAAACGACCCCCTAGTAACTAGAGACGCATGCGCAGAGATGCCGGAGAAAGGACACGTAACCCGGAAGCCGAGACACTTAAAAGGAGAAACACGGAAGCGAGAAGCGCGGCAGTTCCGTGGACCGGGAATTCTCCTGCTCCCCTGTCGCCCAGCGCTGATTGAACCATATCACACTTTTGAGTGAATTCATAACAGGAGGGACTTAGGATCCCATTGCTATCAAAGTGAATGATTTGTCCTTAGTTGAGCTGGTTGTAGAAATAGAGCAGAATAGAAGTAAGGTTATAAATGATAGGTAGCTGCCTGTCCCTAACACTACTATCTGTGCACAGAGCCCAGAACCAACAGCAGACTCTTCTCTGGCTCCCTCTGCTCCTGGAGAAGAGGCCAAAGAGGAGCAAAATGACCATGAGCCTCCAGCACTGGTCGCACCCCAGCCTGAACATTCAGAGACTGTAAGTGCCACTTCTGGCTGGTGTTGTCTTTAGTGCAAGGCAGAGCTGCAAGTTCCTGAGCAGCCAGCACTTGCTGTTGGTAGCTGAGGCTGCCGAGTGCTGGAGTTGTGCCAGCACCTAGCAAGTCACCCCAGGCAATGGCAGCTGAAAAATGACTTTTGATCTGTCATGTTTAGGCCCCCAGTGGCTGGGATTCTGAGAGGGGCCAGCCTGAAGCATGAAGGCTTCCTGTGCCCAGAGGAGAGAGCATTTTAAAGACACTCTGCCCAGCCATGTCACATTCTGGAGAGGACACTATGGTCTGGAGAGTCCTGTGCCCTACAGACTGGCCAAGTAGCTGCAGGCAGAAAAGATGTGGATCTGACCACACAAGCACTTTGGGCTGGTTTGTCTCCATGAGCTTCTTGGGTATGTTTACCTGGGAGTATTTCAGAGACACACTGGGGATGTGGAATTTCTGACTGAAATCAAGGATATTGGTGCCTTTGTTGCTGGGTTGCTGTTTTGCCTCTTCAGGCAGAGCAGTCAGTAGCAGAGCTGACAGGTGCTCTGAGCCCATGTCTCTTCTGGCTTTTGATAATCTGCAAAGGGATGATTTTGTGGTCCATGAATCCATGTGGGGCCACTCTTCTCTTGTGTGGCAAAAGACACAAACTGCACAGTCCTGAACCCTTCTTCTGAGGCAAAACCAAAGAATCCATATGTCTGTTGAGACTTTTCTTTCTGAAGTCTGCAGCTTTGAAAACTCCCCTGGAGCCTGGAGGCTGGGATAAAGCCGCAAGTCCTTGAGTGCTATCTTGTGTTGCTAAGAACAGGAAAGGCATCTCCAAAAACTGGATGGTGTCTTGAAAGTCAAATGTGTAACGTGGTGCCTGAGCAGCTGCCTGGGACAAAGCACTCAGGGGTGTCGCTCAACAGCAGCTGAACGTGAGCCAGCTTGGGCCCAGGTGGCCAAGAAGGCCTGGGGCATGCTGGCCATGTGTCAGCAAGAGTCGGGCAGCAGGAGCAGGGCACTGAGCGTCCCCCTGTGCTGGGCAGCGCCGTGGTGCTTCAAGTCTGCTTCAAGCAGACTTCCATCAATCCCGACATGACAGTGCTCACCACTTGGGCCACTTTCCTGCCAAACATCCCCTCCCTGCAGCCAAGAAGATTAGACCCTGGAATGGGTGACAATTTCATTCTTTGCTTTGTTTATTTGTCTATTGGTTTGATTGTAAAAAGGACTCTGTGTAATTTCTCCTTCTGCAGCCATTAAAGGTGCTTTCGCTCAACCCTTCCTGCCCACTTGCAGCACTGGAAGAGACTCTGTCAGAATTTGAATGACACAATCCAGATTCCCCAAGAGTGCGATTTATTGAAGCAACAGGAGAGCAAGTTCAGCACTTCTGCAGATGGGGGCACTGGCTACCAAGTGTTGATGTGTGTAGGGATAGAAAATATAGTAAGAGAGTTTATAATAGTGATTATCTATCTATCTATCTATTTATCTATCTATCCATCTATCCATCTATCCATCTATCCATCTATCCATCTGTCTATCATGTATTTGACAGATATCAAATATTCCATTTGAATTTTCCAATCTCTGCTGCAAAGCAGTTGGAGGTATAAAGGCCACCTAAAGGCATCCCTTTGAGAAGAGGAGGAGAGACAGGTTCCATTGACTGTTCTGGAGCAGGCAGAGATTTTACCCCCTGCAGAGATGGTTGTTTTTTTTCTCTTCAGAGCTCTTTTCCTCCTCCACTCTCTTCTGCTGTGAAACCTTCTTTTTATGCAACAAATTGCTGCATGTCCTAAGGGAGTGGAACAATCTCAAGCTCTAGGTGGGGTTTGGAGACTTTGGTCATACATGCATTACATGACACATGGTTTCCTTCATTGGCATCCCTAGGGGTGTGTCAATTCATTTGTTGATGGGTCCTTTTGGAGGATCTCTGTTAGTGCTGCTCAGAATTCTCAGCTGACAAAAGAGGGAGGATAAACACCTTGGTCCTCTTCCATATACTCAGGTGGCCATAGGGGCTCTCTGACCTCCCTCAGAGGATCAAATTGCACACATCCTTATCTCCTGAACAAGCAGGATTTCTAACAAGAGTGTAGATGTCAGAAAGGCAGGAATGGTGGTGCAGGCCTGAAGAGAACATGAACTCCACATGTGTCTCTTGAGGAGACCTTCCCTTTGCCCCCCGAAGTAAATCCACGCTAGCTCTGTCGAATGGAGGGGTCAGAGAGGCTCCTCGAGACCGAGAAAAGACCAAAAGGGTGCTGCTTCTCCCTCCGGGGAATCAGAGGATGTTTATTCTGGCTAGCTGCCAGAGAGAGAAGAGGCCGGGTTACTCTTTCCCGGACTCTTTCAAACCTCGGGAGAGGGGCGGGGGGACATATAGCACCAACCAATGGGGTAACGTTTCAGGGATAAGGGAGGGGAGGGGAAAAACACGTCACAGAGAAACACAGTAACTCCCAGAAATATGCATTACCACATCTGCCCCTACTTTAACATATGTAATTAAATGAAAGGTAATGAGCTTATACTACTTACTGACCCGAAGTGGCCCACCAATTCCCATTTGTAGGTTGGTGAGGGTTACTCCGGTCTGCCAACTCTATATGGTTGACATCTGAGGTAGTTGAGACTAGCTTAACTATGCTTCTGTACAATATTTTGCCTAGCACTCCAAACACTAACACTGTCAGCAAAACAATGACTAGCAGTGACAGAATAGTTTTCACTACTGAAGCCCACCACCCCGAGAGCCCCCAGTTCTTAAACAGTCCATTGAACCAGTCATCAGCTTCTTGCTTGACTTGTTCGATCATGCTTTTCATCTCTTGGAGAGTGGCATGGATGTTAGGAGCCTTCGATGTTAGATCCATACAGCAAAGACCTTCAAACTCTTGGCACTCGTGCCCGTGGAGCAATAGGAGAAAGTCTATTGCAGCACGGTTTTGAAGTGTCGCCTGCCTGGTAATTTCCTCATCTTCTAGGAGGGCACTTATGGCATTGGATGTTAAATTCGCTTGTTTTACTACCCAGCATTCTAGGTGTCCCAATTCACCTAGGGCTTTAGCTGCAGCTACCCAGGGAAGAAAAATGGATGCAGCAATCCTTTTTGATTTTGACCAATGGAAAATTTCTGAGTCACAATTTTCATCTAATTTTGTAGCACTTCTCTTTTGAATTTTTTTGGTCAAATTGTTTTTATGGGTCCACTCGCTAATTAATGTTTGATTGGGCGCTAACAGTGATAGACGCCCTATGGTACACGGCCCTCCGAGGAGACGGGATGGAATTCCTGCCCATGCACGGTCCCCGCAAATGAGGAACAGTCCTTTGGGGAGGCCTTTGGGATGTGGATGAGCTGAAGAGTGCACTTTGATGTAGCTTAGTACACGGCACCACTTTTTTGCTGTGAACTCTTCTCTATGTTGTACTATATGGTGGAATGTTTCTTTATGAGTTGGAGGACTAACTCTAAAGTGTACACAGTATGATGCTGGGGAGGAACCCAGCAACTCTAACTCCTGGGGTTCCTGGGTTGCCTTAGGAAAATGGGGTAGCCACTCCTCGACAGGGTTTCTTAACTCTGCTTCTGCATGAGTGCTGTGTAGTTTATTATCTGCCTCAGGAGTCAGTGTACTAAAGCTGTGTGTGAATTCATCATGCTGCAGGGGAATTCCTACCAGGCAGGTAGACATAGGATTTTTTGCTGCTGCGGTCGATAGACATGTTTTCCTGTTGGAGTGTTTGTGCCAGGGTCACCCAGACGTTTTGACGTGGCTGTGGGACGATCCAGGCTGTTGTCAGGCTGCTCAGTGCGAGCAGGATGACAGCAGGCTTAAGGCTCATCATGGATTTGAGTAAGAGGTAGGTTATTTCTAAAAAAAAGGAAACAGACATTCTTTAAAACATATTTACAGCTACAGTATGCAGGTTTCTTCTTGCTCTCTTCAGCGGCGTCTTCTTTTGGAAGCAACAGCTACTTGCTTTTCTTCTCTTCTTGCTGGTGCTGGATTCTTTGGAATAAAAGGTTTTACCCATTTCTGAGGAATCCATCGGGGGCCTGAAGGGGTGGATACACACGCGTAGCCACGCCCCCAGGTGACAAGTTCATAGGGACCCTTGGTTTGCCAAGTTTCAGGGACTCTGATTAACACCGGTGGATGCTGTGACAATTTAAACTGATCACTACTGTTAAAATGCCGAGTTACAGGAGGATTCATGTTTTCAAATGAGCAGTTTAGGAAATTAATAGTAAACAGAGCTTTGCATAGTTTCTGTTGGGGAGACATCCACACTGCTTCGCTACCTTGCCTGGCTAGGACTTGTTTGAGCGTCTGGTGCGTACGCTCGATTACAGCCTGACCTGTGGGGGAGTGGGGGATGCCAGTTTTATGTTCCACTCCCCACTGCTGGACAAATTCCAGGAACTCCTTGGATTTATACGCTGGGCCATTATCTGTTTTAATTTCTTTAGGGATTCCCAATACAGAAAAGGCCTGTACTAAGTGTTGTTTAGCATGCACAGACTTTTCTCCTGCATGAGCAGAGGCATACACTGCTCCTGAGTATGTATCGATACTCACATGTACATACTTAAGGCGACCAAAACTGGGAATGTGAGTGATATCTGTTTGCCACACCTCACAGCTCTTAAGGCCTCTGGGATTAACTCCGATGCCTAATGATGGCACTGCCTGGAGCTGACAATTGGGACAGGTAGCCACGATGGCTTTGGCTTGATTCCGTGTCAGCTGGAACTGACGAATCAGTCCTGGCACATTTTGATGATATTGCTGGTGACTTATTTTTGCCTGCTGAAACACATCAGGGAGACATACCTTTTCGGCTGGGGCAGCAAGGGAATCAGCCTTCCGGTTCCCCTCAGCGATTTCACCTGGCAATGAGGTGTGCGATCTTATATGCATCACATAGAAAGGTTGTTCTCTATTCGAGACTAAGTAAATCAGTTTTGAAAGCAATCTAAAGAGATGTTCGTTCTCAATGTCCTTGAGAACTGCCTGTTCCGCTCTGGACACCACTCCTGCTACGTAGGCTGAGTCAGTAACTAAATTAATCGGTTCTGAAAATTTTTCAAAGGCTCTCACGACCGCAGCTAGTTCAGCTATCTGGGGTGACCCCTCTACAAACTCAACATCAGCTTCCCAAAGCTGAGTCTGTGGATTTCTCCAAGTCATCACCGACTTGTTGGATGTCCCAGATGCATCAGTGAACACTGTGAGAGCTTTGAGTGGCCTCCGGCTCCTTTTCTCACGAGGAATGAGATGGAATTCCTCATGAAACAATTTGTGTGATGGTGCATGAACTGAAATTTGCCCACTATAGCTGTCCAGAGCTAACTGGAGGTTAGCATTGCTCTGCAGCAGATGCTCAAACATCTCTTTGGTCAGTCTCTCAGGGGAGTTCTTCCCTTCCCCAGAGAGCCTGACTGGGAGGTGAATACACATAAAGTCACAACCTGCTAGTTCCTGCAGCCTTACCCTGGCCTTTTGAATCAGCTGAACCATCAGCTCTTGTGGCTTGGTGATAGTCTTGGGTCTTTGATGGGAGAGGAAGACCCATTCTATTATTAAGAGTGGGTCTCTCTGCCCTTCAGCCCATTGGAATATTAACCCATGTAGGTGTGGCAATTTTCCCAGGACAATAAATTTGAAAGGCAGCTCAGGTTTGAAGCGGTGTGCCTGTCTTTCTGTCAAGGCCTTTTGTGCCTTTTCAATTACAGTTTTCGCTGCTGGAGTTAGCACTCTGGGAGACAGTAACTCTCTCTCCCCTTTTAATAAATTGAGTAGGGAGCTCAGGTCCTCATTGGTGAGACCTAGCCAGGGTCTGACCCAGTTTAGTGACCCGCATAGAGAATGAAGATCTGCTAGAGTTTTAGGATTACCAATAATTTCCAATTTTTGTGGAACAACAGTCCATGCTGTAATTTGCAGGCCCAGATATTTCCAAGGTGGCATCCTCTGAACTTTGTCTTCTTGCAATTGGAATCCAGCAGAGGTTAAAACTTTAACCACTAGGTCAAGGGTGTCTTTCAGTATGTTGTTATTGGGACAGCATATTAAAATATCGTCCATATAATGCAAAATGATAGCCTCTCTCTTTTCAGCACGCACTGAGGACAGCAATGACCCCACATACCACTGGCAGATGAAGGGGCTGGCTTTCATCCCCTGAGGTAATACTGTCCAGTGGTACCGTTTCATTGGGGCTTCCCTGTTAATGGTAGGAATGGAAAAGGCAAACCTTGGTGCATCCTCTGGATGCAGGGGAATTTGAAAAAAGCAATCTTTAATATCCAGTACTGCTAGTAGCCAATCTTGTGGTAGCATGGTTGGGGAGGGCATTCCTGGTTGGAGAGATCCCATGTTTTGTATTTTTTTGTTTATTTCTCTTAAATCTTGAAGGAGACGCCATTTGTCTTTCCCTGGCTTTTTTATTACAAACTCCAGGGAATTCCAAGGGCTGGTTGTTTCTACTATGTGTCCTTTGGCCAATTCTTCTTCCACTAATTTTTCTAGCGCCCCAAGTTTTTGTTTGCTGAGAGGCCACTGGTTCACCCAAATTGGATCATTATCTAGCCAAGATAATTTTTGGACAGGACGCTGTACAGTGACCCCTATCAAAAATCCTGAGGTGTCTCAGGAATAGTGAGTTTTACCCCCCACTGCAACATGGTATCTCTCCCCCACAGGGGGCACTTGTAGTCAATTACAAAAGGTCGGACACTAGCAATCCTACCATCCGGACCTTCGATCTGGACGATATCTCTAGCAATTTTTGCCAGTTTCATCCCTCCAACACCTTGTATTTTTCCTGCCACTGGTTGTAGTTCCCAGTGTGATGGCCACACTTTTTCCGGTATGATGGTCACATCTGCCCCAGTGTCAATTAACCCTTCTACATGGAGATGTTCTGATTTATGTGTTAAATTGCATCCTATAATTGGCTTGTTTTCACCTACTACTTCTGCCCAGTAAACTCCCGGTGCTTTGTCATCTACTGGGACTTCTGGTGGAACAGGGATTACCTGGGCTATTACCTGCCCTTTGTCTATATAGAAAGGTGGTTGGGGGCACCTAGCTAAGAGAGTGAGGTGTGTTAGGCCTCCCGTGATTGTCATGGGAGCCACCTCAATCTCTATTGGTGTGTGTGCTGTGTCTCCAATAACAAAATACCTACTATCCAGTCCAGCCAGGTCTTGTGAATTATCCTGCAAATCTACTCCCACGACAGTCCAGCGGTCAGATCTGAAACAAAAGGCTTTAGAAGTTACAAGTCTGAATCGCTTTTGCGGTTGCCAGACCTTATTAGGCAAACGTTTTTCACAATTATAGTTTTGCAGTTTTTCACCCCCCTTTTCCCTTTTTACTAAAGGACAGAGATTCGTTTCCACTTCATTTATGTCTGCACGCTGAGTGGATAAGCGCTGTGATGTAAGTTTTTTGGCAAGCTGGTATCCATGTGTTTCTGTTGTTTTAAAGGACAGTTTTTAGCAAAGTGTCCTGGTTTTCTGCAATAAAAACAAATTCGCTGTTGCTGGTCAGGCGTCATCTGTTCATTCCTTGTCTCAGATGAAACTGCAGCAACAGGTCTTGGGGTGGTCCAGGGAGGTCTCTTTTCCTGCGAAAACATCTCTGCTTTCCTTGCACAGGCCGCTGACATCTGTGCCAGGGTCGGAGGGGGATCCACAGGCAAACCTAAAATAATTCTACGGCAAGATTCATTAGCATTTCTCTGAGCAAGTTCCTTGACTAACTCTGTCTGTACCACAGGGTCTTCTACCTGACGGGAGACTTGTTCTCTTAATCGGTCTAAGAATTGCAGGAATCCTTCTGAGGGCATTTGTTTTACATTAATATAACTGCCCTTAGTGTCAGCTGTAGGTAGCTGTGTGAAAGCCTTTTCTGCAGCTGTAGTGATTTTATCTATCACAGCTTTTGGCAATGCCCTAGTTTGGTCTTCAGGTTTTTCCCATACTCCTTCACCACATAAATGCTCTAAAGTAATAGGATTATTTAATAAATCCACATATTGGGGATTAGTTTTTAATAATTCCACCAGTATGTTTTTTAGAAACCGCTTCCATGTGTTTTCCCATAATTCAAATTCAGATGGTGTAAGCAAACACTTAAAAAGATCTTTAATATCTGTAGGAACTAAATCATTTGAGGTTAATGTTGTTTTAACAATGCTTTTAAATATTTCACTATTACGGCCAAATTCTCTTTGTACTTTGCAAATTTCTTTTTTGTCTTGGTATGAAAACGGTTTGTAAGTACGGTTTTGAGGTCTCGTTCCAGTAAAGGTGACAGGAGCAACAGTGGGGAAAAAGGCTGAATTAAAACTATTTAGTTTTCCATTCTCAGTTGTATTGAGCTGGGCGGGGGGAGAGGCTTGTCCTGCTCGGACATCGGGGAAGCCCGTATTCCCCCATCCCCCAGGGGCACCATGTGGCTCCACACTGGGAGCAGGCTGTGAGGTTCCACCCCTCCATCCCCCGGGGCGTCCCCCGGGGCCATCTGGGCAATTTGCAGCAGCACAACCACACCCGCCTTTGGAATGTGGTGAGGCAACCTCACCTCCCTGCTCGGTCTCGGCCCCGCCCCCCGGACCGTGGGAACTGGGCGGGGCCCCGCCCCTCAGCCCCCACTCGGCTCCGCCCCCAGACCCGCCCCCAGACCGTGGGAAATGGGAGGGGCCCCGCCCCTCACCCCCCCTTCGGCCCAGCCCCCAGCTCCGCCCCTCACTTCCACCCTATCTCCACCCCCAGCCCCGCCCCCGCAGGAGCCGGGCGGAGGGGCACTCGCCCCCACGCTGGGCTTCAGGGTTCCACCCCCCCCCATGCCGGGTCTCGGGGTCTCCCCCCACCCCACGTCGGGTCCGGGAGGCTGGCACCCCCCCATCGGGGGGCAGAGCCGGGACACCCTTCTCCCTGACCCTCTGCAGGAGCAAGGGGTGTAACTCTCTCCCTCCCCGCCCCCCCTCCCCACGGGACAGGGGCTGGAGGAACAGGGAATAGGGTTACAGCTTCGGGGGGCAGGGTCATAGGGTGGGGCCAGGCAGGGCTGGGGGGGATTATGGGTAGGAGAAAGGGGATACACAGCAGGATTCACCATGTGGCCGGGTAACACGTGGCCGGCGCCATCTTGGCTCTGCACATGTTCTTGAGTAAATTCAGCAGAGCTCTCCCCTCCTTGCAGGGAGTATTTAAAGCTATATTTTTCAGGGTTTTCTGCGGGGAGGGAAGGGTACAGGCAGTTTTTGTCTGCTTGTAATGCTTGGGACAAGCGTTCCTGTGGAGGTGCCGAGGGAAGGTAAGGGGAGGAAAAAGCCGGAAGCTTCTTCCTCTGTAATATGGTTTTCCGAATTAAAAGGAAAAGGGGGAGGAAATCACCAGCTGTGCTGTCCCCCGATTCAACTTGCATAGTAAGGGCTTGACCAACTTTTTCCCAGTCAGGCAGGGAATCAACATTTAAATCCGGAAAATGCAAAAAAACCCATTTTACTAATTTCTTCAGCTTATTTTTTGAGAAATTGATATTTCCAGCTTTTAAAATATTCTTAATAAGGGAATATTTATTCCTTTCCTGTGTAGACAAAAGAGTACCCATGGCTAATCTTAAGGCTTTACTACACAGGTTGGTCTAACCCTTTTTTTTATCTCCGAAAAAGCAGAAAAGATCCAAACTGCAGTCAGGGTTTAAAAACCACCGCGGAGCCCAGAACCTGCTGCCGGTGCACTCCCCCCCCACTCCACGTGGACTCCTCTGGTCCCGATACCAGGGAGAGGCTTTGCCAGCAGCACTACCACCACCGTGCCCCGCAAAAACCCTCACAACAACTGCCGGATTTCCCACACTCCCCGCAACCCTCCCAGTACCTGTTTCTTGAAGGATGCGCGGTGTTCGAAGAAAAGAAAAAAGTCTCGGTCCGAGTTGACTCGTGTAGTCAGCGAGCTACCAACTCGACCCTCGTCAGAAAAACTGCGAGGTAGATGGCTATCCCTAGGCTTGTTAAAACACCCGTGGGGTGTTTTCCAGCCGTCTGGAGGGGTTTTAAAGCCCCACACGATGGGCGCCACCTGAGGAGACCTTCCCTTTGCCCCCCGAAGTAAATCCACGCTAGCTCTGTCGAATGGAGGGGTCAGAGAGGCTCCTCGAGACCGAGAAAAGACCAAAAGGGTGCTGCTTCTCCCTCCGGGGGATCAGAGGATGTTTATTCTGGCTAGCTGCCAGAGAGAGAAGAGGCCGGGTTACTCTTTCCCGGACTCTTTCAAACCTCGGGAGAGGGGCGGGGGGACATATAGCACCAACCAATGGGGTAACGTTTCAGGGATAAGGGAGGGGAGGGGAAAAACACGTCACAGAGAAACACAGTAACTCCCAGAAATATGCACTACCACAGTCTCTCACAAGGGATGAAATCACACAAGAAGCCACCTGCAGAGCCAGGGTGGAGCTGTGGGACAGGGCTGAGTGTGAGTGACTATGGAAAGACAAAGAGGATAGAGCAGATGGGGAGGGAGGCCCTCAGTAGAAATGGCACACATTTCCTGTCAGCTGCCCAGGAGTCTGTTGGGGATTCAGACCCAGCTGGACCCTGTTTTTACTGCCAGTGTCACTTTGGAATCTGTGTCTCCCCATGGGCAGAGAACAAGACAAGAGAGCAGCAGCACAGTGCTTTGGGAACGTGTGAGCCCATCAGTGTTTGAGTCTTGGCCCACAAATGTTGTGTGGGGAGTTGAAGGCCATGTTCTCTTGCTTTCTGTGCAGGTTGTTCTGGAGAAAGAGCAGGAGCAGACTGATTTGTCAGAGATGCCATGCCAGACTGAGGGAGAGCTGTTTCCAGCCCGAGAGCAGGAAGAGCAGCTTGGGCAGCAGGTGGAAGAGCCACTGGAGAATGTCCAGGTAAGCCTGACTCAGCAGGTGACAGAGTGCAGGGCAGGAAGAGGGGCATAAAACACAGCTCTTGGGACTGAAGAGGCCAGGAGTCCTAGAAGCACTGAAAGCACAGAGCCTTGTAATCTGCAGAGATCAGCTCTGGGACAGGAGGGTTACAGTGGAAGCAGAGATGGTTAAGTAGGCAGAAAGAAGCGACTGAATGAGTGTGATTTGAGGTTGAAAGAGGGAAAAGCTGAGCCTGATGGCAGCTCCCAGTCACTTGTTCTCCATTTGTGTGTACAGAATATCGAGGCAGAGCCACAAGCAGAGCTGCCTGAAGCTCAGAGTGCCATTGTGGCAGTGAAGAAGAGGCACCAGGAAGACATGAGGAGCACCGAAGAGGAGATGAGGCTCCATCAGCAGAGAGGAGATCAGCAGAATCAGGTGAGTGAAAGAGTAGAAGTCACTCCACTCATCAAGCTGTCTCTCTCGTGTTTTTTAGAGGACATCAAGGAAAATCTCCAGGCAGAGCTGCAGGAAACAGAGGCTAGGATCGACGCAAAGGAGAAGAGGCTGAAGAGAGAACTGAAAATTGTCATAGAGAAAATTAATCACCTGATTCAGAGGAAGGGTTCTCTAGTAAAACAAGTGAGTGAAACAGCGATAGCCACTGCAGTCACTGCAGTCTGGTGGTTTCAGCCCCTCTTGCCTTTCCCCTGCAGAGCAGCAGGGAGCTGGGGTGATGCCTCTCAGTGCCATCCTGCTGTAGTGTCTATCCCAGCTGCTTTGAAGAAACTTCCTGGTGTGCTGAGTCCCAATTACTGCTCTGGACAGTGGCACAAGTCGCTTTCCCCTTTTGCCAGCACTCATCTGAATGCATTCCCGCTGGCCTCTTCCTGCTCTCCTTGTTTCTTCAGGTGTTTTTGCAAGTGAACACAGTCACCCGGATAGATGTTGAACACAAGCCACAAGCTGTCTGTATCCCTTGTGGAATCTGCTCCTCTCCTGCTCGTTCTCTTTCCTCACAGTCAATGAGCCTTGGCAGAAAGGGACAAGCTGTAGTCTCTGACTGCTTTGTTCTGTTTGACTTGAGGTTGGAGTGTTGACGTCTCACCTGGCAGCCTGGGAAGGCTTCCAGCAAATGACAGGTGATGAAGAGACCCAAGGTTGGCGTGAGGCACAGAAACTGTCCCAAGCAGAGATGCTGAAGGTTGAGCATGTCTCAAAGATGGTGGAGGAAAAGTGGACTCAGTGGGAGGAGGTACAACATTTGAACAAGGATCTGCAAATGTGTCTGCAGCCCTTTGAGGGGGAAAGGGATCCTTGGGAGGAAATGGAATGGTCATTGCTGCAGTCATCCTTCAGAAAATCCATGAAAATGGAATATGAAGGTGGCTATGCACGCAATTAAAACCAACTTCTGGTTTTGACCATTTGGTTCTAGAAATGGGTATCCAAAATAATCCAGTTTATGAGCTTGGCATGTGGCTAAGAGCAACTTCTTACGGGCTTGAATTTGAAAAGGGTATTCAGGGTAATCTCTGCCAGTCACTTTTCTAACACCAACTCATTTCTACTCTCAGAGCTACCACGAAGCCTTGGTTCCCCTCCCTGAGAAGTGGAGCCTGTGCAATTTCTTCATCGCCAGCATTGACACAGATGCTGCTCAGCCACAGGAGGATTTCCCGGAGCTACTGAGTACATCTAATTTATTTCTTGTCTGAGGGACAGTGAATTGTGTGCACATGCCAGCATAGCTGTACCAAATGTTCCTCCTCAGTTTGGTGTCACAGGGACATTTAGGTCTCTCCACAGGAAGTGCTCTGCTTCGAGGCAGGGAGAGAGCACTCTGCATGTTCCTGCTGTCCCTGAGGGCAGCCTGGACTGGTTAAAGTTTACCTGGGCTTCCCTTTCTACTGAAGAAAGAAGCAGGAATTGTTGCTGGAGCAGTTGCTTGAGTTCTACCCATTGGCCCAACCCCTGCTCAGATCAGTCTCTAAGAAAACACATTCTCTGTGATTCTGCAGCACAACCCATTTAATCTGCTTCTTGCCCGTATGTCGTTCCGATTGGAACGGCTATAAAGAACGACACAAACTCTCAAGGGAGGTTCAACACGAGAATTCTCTAGTTTATTGCTTCAGGCTTATTTTATAGACTGGTACGTGGAAAGTACAGAAAAGAAACTCTTATTGGTTAGCAAAGTGCTACATCACCATCAGTGGTCAGGGGCACACTACCCCCCTGACTTTCTCCTGCAAGGGAAAACAAGAGGACAGACAAACAGCACCTGGCAGTTGTTTTCTGTCTCTGAGGATTGTTTTGAAATCCTCCTATGAATTTTCTCAGGCTAGCTTCTCAGGCAGGACTGAGAGGCCATGGGCCTGCAGTTTCTGCAGCTCCCTTCAGCCTGTTCCAAAGCTAGCATCCATACCCATAAGAGCTGCCAGTGTTGTGCCCTCCCATAAAGACCTGGTGGGGCTGAGAAAAGATCCCATTTCATCTGTGTGTACCTTCACTTGTTGAGACAAAATTGATCCACACCTGGGTGTGTCTGATGCCAAAGCCAATCCCGTTGTGTCCTGAATGGGGACAGCAGCTTGTCAGGGGCTCAGGATGGCTGTGGCTTGTGGCCATGGCTTGTCAGTGCTCATGCTTGGCCTTTGGCAGCCTTGCTGTGTGCCCTGGCCCTGAGGGCTGCTGTGACTGCAGGGGCTGGAGCCTTCCTTAGCTGGGAGAGTGGCGCTGCCGCCCGGCCGGCCGCTGCAGAGCCGAGCTGGCCCGAGGCAGCAGCCCCTTGTCTGGGCCGGCTTCTGCACGGCACGGCCTGGACTCCCGAGAGGGACAGCATCTCCTCTGGGCAGCTGTGCGTGTCACAGCGGCGCCTGAGCAGCACTGCTGTCCTCGCTGCCCTTGCCCGCTGTGCCCACTTGGGAAGGTGGGGGGGACGTGTGCGGTGCTGAGAGGCCGAGTCCAATGGCAGCCACTGATCCGCGCTGTCAGGGTGAAGGGAAGCACTGGGGTTCTTCCAATGGGCCACGGGCAAGGGCGTCTTGGAGCATACAGGGTGAGGGTGCTGATGCTGGAGGCCCCCTTGGAATGGGTTAGAGCATCAGCTGCTCTGCTTTACAGATGGAAAGGCATTCATTCTTTTGGCAAATTGCAGCATGGTGGAGACGATGGGAACATTTGGCAATGCTCTTCCTCTTACCAAATTGGCATCTCTTTGTAGGAATTGATTCTAGGTGTCAAGATGCATTTAATCTTAGGAAGTATGAAACCTTTTGTTGAATGAAACATTGAAGCGTTTATTCCCAAGAAAAGAAAGGCTCTGTTAGGTCCAGCTCTCTTTAATGTTTATAGATGACAAACATACTTGCTACCTGTTCTCTTCTGGTCTCTGTTTCCTCTGCATGTAGTCTCCCTGTGCTTAGTTTCCTGTCAAGAAGTCTTTTCAAAGGATTGTTGAGAATCAGTTTTTGTGCCAGGCACTTGTGCAGTGCAGCTGCCTCTCTTGTTGTTGTTGTTCCTGTTCTTGTTGCTGCTGCCCAGCTGACCATACTACTCTACAATCATTCTCTAAATTCCTACTCTACAATTCTATTCTAAGATGGCCATGGCGAAAACTGTTCTAAATTGATTAAAACATTATCCTTCTCGCCTTCCACTGTTTCACGGAAAGGATGAGTGGCACCAGGCTGGAGCCAGGCTTGACCGATGTTACAAATTGATACTGCAGTAAGGAAAAGAAAACAAGAAGAAAGCATGATTTTCCAAGCTAAGAGCTTCAAAGGCAGGGGAATATTTTTTAAATGAAAAGGGCATTGAGTCAGAGTAGGTCTAAGGAGCATGGGGCAGCAGTGACATAGGTTGGCCCAAGAGCTGGTAGGTGCCCCACCCCTGGAAATAGCTCAGGTCTGAGTATCCTGTTCTCTTTAAGGATGTCCCTGCTCCCTGCAGGGTACTTGGACCACATGAGCTTTACAGGTCCCTGCCAGCCCTGCCCAGTCTAGGATTCCTCACTATTCTCAGTTGAACAGCGCCAGGATTGGAAGGGAGGAGGAGGGGGGCACATCTGATGCCTTGGAATTCAGCGGAGAAGGAGCCACCATCCTTCAGCCACTGTTTCACCTGCAGCCCCTTGGCATTTTACCTGCAGGAGCTCCTCAGCAGACCAGCGCTGTGCCTCATCTGTCTGCACACAGCAGCTCAGGAAGTCACGCAGCAAAGCTGAGAGGAGTTTGGGCTGCCGCAGCTGTGGGGTCCCTCCTTTGGCTATCAGGAGTTGAACCTGGAGCAAACAGAAACACAAGGCTCCACCTGCTTCTTTCCCATCTACAACTGCTCTCCCAGAGCCCATTGTTTCAGCTCCATTCTGCAGTGGTAGTTTTTGCCCGGGCAGAGAGGCAGAGATGACTTCCCTGTATCATCAAAAAACCCAAGCCCCAAAGCAGCTCCAGCTTTTCCAACATCCAGCAGGTCTTGCTTTGGCAGCTGATTTCATGGACTGATCTAGTTAGTGGGGAAATAAAGACGCAAATCCATGTTTCCTTCTCTGAGGATTCACACAAGCTTGACAGGCTTCTTGAAAGAGGGATTTTGCTATTCTAACTAACTCTACTCTTTCTAAGAATTATTACATAAAAGGCAGCTCAGCAGTGCTTGTTGGTCCCTCAAGCACAGCTGCCATAAAACAAAACTCATCAAGCTTTTTGTCCTGTTGTTGAAAACAATGGTATTTGGAAGAAAAGAAAGGAAATCCCCCAGGTGCTCTTCAGGGAAGGAAACAAACATTTGGGATCCCCTATTCAACACAGATACATTAAGATGGCTCCCCAAATGTATTGAGATAAAAATGCCTTTTTGGGCACACAGGAGCCGCCTGCAGCTTTGTCTCTCTGCAGTCTGAAAATTTCAGATTTCCTTATGCAGTAAAAGGAAAACATTCCTGGTGAAATCTGAAGAAAGAGAAGTGTCATCCCTTTGCTAAGCCTCTGCTCGTTGGATACTCAAGTCATCGCAAAAACACTGGGCCCATCCCAGAAAGTGGCAGGAAACAAAACAGAGGTTTTGGCAGGCTCTCCCCATCACCAGGCTCCAGCTTGGTGATATGGAGAAAGTGGCTTGGCTTATGAACAAATATGGTCACTAAGTGTTTCAGCAGCACGGCACAAGAAGCAACAAAGACTCTGAGTCTTTAAACCATCCTCTCCAGGTTACAGGCAAGAAGTGAGAAGAATGGGGGTGCATTTCTTCTCTCAAAACCACTATTTTAGAAATTTTGTTTGGTTTGAGTTTCTTTCCTTCATTGCTGAAAAAATAACACCAATTCTGAAATGACTGTATCCTGTTATTAGGATCATCTACACAGCCAGAAGAGCTGGAACGATAAGGCAAAGCAAAATGTTGCCTGAGAATGGAGATTGTTTGCGTGGGGTAAGGCTTGAATTGCCTCACTGATGCAACCAAACCTAGAGCTGATGCTGATGTGCTGCAGGGACATTTCTAGAAGGGGGCCTCAGTGGAAATACTTGCAGCAGATGGCAATGGCATATTAGGGTATCTCCTCATGGTTCTTTGATTTGGAACTTGATCTTTTTTTATTAACTTTTATGTTATCTAATACGTGTCTTTTATATTTTTCTCTCTCTTGAGAGAGGATTAAGGTCTCTAGGTCTTCTCTTTGCAGTGAAAGAGTTAATATCTCACCCTGGCCTGCAGATGGTTACGATGATTTTTGCTGGGTAGTGGTTGAAATAGTTACGGTGATGGATTTGAGGCAGTGTTGTGGTTGTGCTAAGACCTCAGGGACCTGATCACAATGGTCATGGCTGTTCTTGCTGTGTGGCTGGTCTTTGGCCTCTGCTGTTTTTCATTTCAGCTGCAGACTGATGGCTTCCCTTTTCCACTGATGGCAGCCGCTTGTGGGGGGTCGCGCTGGAGGGGGCCTGGCTTGGCCAGCAGCTACTCCCAGGGCCCAGCGGACTCTGGCTCAGCACGAGCAGACAGGGCCAGGGCTGAGGCCAGGGCTTGGTGTTAGTAAGATGTTAGTAGCTGTGAATTGACTTAGCTCTGGCCAGGGCCCTGCAGCCTCCCGTCCCCCACCTGGCTCCTGCTGGGGCCTGGCCCGGCCCCTCCAGGCCTCGCAGGCTGCGGTGGAGCGGGGCAGGCCCAGCCAGAGCCCAGTTACCTTTCAAGGCTGGAAACAAGAGAGGGCTTGCCTGTATTTTAAAATGTAGAATTCACAGAGGCAGAGCCAACTACTGAATGGTTTAATGGGTTGTCACTTCTCAGAACTAGACAGCTATTGGTTTTTTACTAGGCACAGAGGAAGCTCTTAGCAGCTTCTCTCAGAAAAATAATTTTTTTGGCTGGCTTCTTCTCTCCTCACTGAGTATTAATTAATGTAAAGCCAGCATATCCACACATCCTCAGAGTCCCCAGTGTCCATGGAATGGCCAGTGATTGGGGAATGCTGGCAGCCACAGTGATGTCGGTCATCCCTCCTCGTTACCCATGGGACTCCTCAGCCCCTTTTGGGATTTCCTGCAATGCCAAGGCCATGGGGAGGAAATGCCTTTGCTGCCATCCTGGGCAGGATCTTGCTCGGCACATTATGGCCTCATGTCCCCCGTGTCTCATTGTCCTCTGACAGCCCCTGTGTCCCTGCTCTTCCCTCAAGAGCAGGATTTTGGTGCCAACACCGCAACACTCCAAATCCATGCAATGGCATTGTCCCTATGGTACCCCCACACTTACTAGATGGACGAGAATACTGCTTAGTTGACCTAGGAATTGATCCCTGGGCAACAAGATAATGTTGCACTATCACCCTGCCCACTTTTCCCCCTCCTCCCTTTCTTCTTTTGGATACTGAGGCAAAGAGATAGTGCTTGAGCTAGGGGGAAAAGCTGTAGCTCTGAGGAAAGTAGTTACTTTGTAACAGGGTATGGGAATCCAGCACTTCTTAGAAATCAGCAACTTTAGCACAACAAGCCAACTGCAAAAAGCTAACCCCTGGGTATTTGAGCAGACAATCTCATAGAGCATGTGCATAAACAGAGACAAAAAAGTTCAAGCCTGAGGAACACTTCTGGCCTTCATCCACAACGACCACCAGGAGGCTGACGACCACCTTGTGCAGAGCCCTGCTACAAGGGCTTCCATAATCAAGGAATTAGAAAATATGAAGGTCAGGAAAGTAGAATGTGCCCAATAAGTTAAAAATGTTTAAAAGTTTGTACTGTGCTTTTTGAATGGACAAGTGGCAGAGCTATTCCCCTCACTCATGGTGTTGAATAAACAAATCCTTGCTCTATAGGCCCTGCACTATGGAGTACTGTTTTCTTGACTACTTTTAATGTATCATAATCCCAGTATGATTTTCATTTTCTTCTTAGGATCTTCTAATCATAATAAGAGTAAGAGAGCGAGTTGTGTATTGAGAAGGCCGAAACAGGGTAACCCAGGAGAGAAGCAGAATTTCCAAATGTCATCCCCAGAAAGGAAAGGACACAAAACAGCGCTGGGGAAGAGCATCCCTCGCACAGCCCTCAGAGCTGCCACAATGCACAAGATGGCGGCTGGGGCTGAGGCTGTGCCATGCACAAGATGGTGGCCAGAGCTGAGGCTGTGCCACGCACAAGATGGCGGCCAGAGATGAGACTGTGCCATGCACAAGATGGCGGCCAGAGATGAGGCCGTGCCTCTCAGAGCGTTCTGCAGCCTCTACCAGCCCAGCCCCAGAACAGCGCAGGGCAGTCAGAGCCCCCCTTCCAGCCATCTCTTTCAATGGACATTGACAGACACCCAGGGCACGGACACAGCGTAGCATCTGTGGTCTGTGCGCACAAACATGTACCAGGCAGTTTGTGACCTTGGCAGGCAGTAGTCTCAGGTGAAAATAGAAAGAAACTCCAGGGTTTGAATGTTTTAAAATAGAATATCTCATTTGCTTAAAGAAAAAGTACCAAATGCACAATGAGGCATCAGAGCCTGGGTCTTCCATGCAGGACTCATAGTGAGTGTGAGGTGATGAAGATGTAGATGGGATTTAACTGAAAGCAGACTGTGCAATGGGTGCTCACCTGTGATATCTATCCCTCAGGGTACCTATTTATTTAGAACACTATGAAGACTATGTAGGAATGAAAATAACCCATCAAACTGCAGCAGGAAATCCATTGTGGCTTAGGTTCTTCTTAATTGAGATGCTTTAGGTTGAGCAGAGATTTTGTGTTCAGCAGATGCACAGGCAGAGGCTTCTTGGGCTGCTGCTCTAGCACCCGATATTTTGAGTAGGGGATTGCAGGAAAAAAACAAGAGAAACCCATCAACTCCTGAAGAGAAAGAGTCACTGACAGGAAGCAGTGGGTGAAGAAATGTGAGGGGAAAAAGGCAGAAAATGGGAGGTCACAAGTGTGAGAAATGTGAGTGAGAAAAGGAGAGAAATGGGAAGGTGAAATCAGCTGTGTGTGACGGTGGGGTGGTGAGAAGTTCCGGGCTCGGGCTCCTCAGCAGCTGCTTCTGGGCTTTCAGCTCTATTGCCCTCAAAAGGGCTGCTGGAGTGAAAACAGCTCTAAAGGCAAATACAGAAGAAAAGAGACAGATCTTCATAGCTCTGATCTCTCAGGAGGTTTGAATTCAGCTGTCTCCTCCAAGAAATCCAAGTTCAAAAGCTGCTAGGGTCGGAGAGAACTTGCTTTTTATCCGCTATGGAAAAGGGTGGGTCAAAGGGAATAACCAGTGAGAAACACAGAATGTACATAAAACTGGAGGCATGCCACGGGTGGCTTTTTGACTTCAGCACACCTGTAAAGGTGGACAGCCAGGGTCTCTCTCCCAAGGAGAGGGCAACCATCTGCAGCCTAAGGGGTCTCCTCCCTCCAGGAAAGAACGGCCACACCGCTGGCCAGATCCCTGGCCACTACAGGAGGGAAGAAAAGGGTAGGAAAGCTGAATGGCAAAGGGTGAGAAACATGAGGAGCATCAGCTGCTCCAAGCTGGGAACATGAGTGGCAGTGCTGATTTTCAGAGGCTTCTGTCCCCCAGGTGAAGCCAAGGCAGGAGCAGGTTGAAAAGTGCTGGCACTGCTGCTGCTGCTCAGTGCCAGAGAGCTCTGTCTGGGCAGGGCACGGTGCCCACTGTGCTGTGGGCTCTTTATCCTGCCAGATCTGGACACACCTGGGAAGAAATGATGATGACCTCTGAGGAAACTGATGGATTTTGTTGAGGCTGCATTGCTCTGCACGCACTCGGGCCACCTGCAGCACAGAGCTTTGGCCCCCCAAAAGGTAAACTAGAGGGAAAGAGCTGGAAAAGATTTTGTTTCAGTCTTTCTTACCTGCTCAAGAGAAATGGCCAAAATGAAAGTGTCCAAAGAGGGCCCATTCCCCTCAGCCAGCTCAAGGTTCGAAAGGAGGCAGTACTCTATTTCAGTGCAGAGTGTGCGGAGAATCCCTTCCCTAAATTGTGCACATGTAGCAATCTCACCTACTAGTTTGTATCCATGGAACTAAGACATCTTTGGTAGTTTGCTGAAACTCACAGGCTAACCATTTCCCCAGATTATTTGACATATTTAAATCCTGTCTCAGAATATATTGAAATGGAAATAGGCTTGTCCTGAAGCTCTCTGGTAGTCATTGTCATAGCTTCAGAAGGAGACCCATGTAGAAAAGAAGCCAAGACACAGCAGGGGTTGCAAAGAAAATTTATTCCATTAGTTGCAGTAGCAAATAATATATACCAACTCCCGGATTCCCAGAAACCCACTGAGCAGGAGAAGGAGGTGAAGCATGGTAGTCAGTGGGAGGGGCAGGTAGTGTCATGGTTTTAAACCAGAAACGAAAAAAAAAAATACTTATTTTTTTACTGTGAGCTATGGATTAGAACAAGAGCAAAACAGGCATAAAACTTAAAAGGAATAAAGAAAGTTTATTAACAAACTCCAATAATAAGAACCCCAGAATAAACTTCCAGAAAAACATTTTTTATCCCCTATCTACTATTCCCTTGTTCACATGACAACAGAGACAAAAACTTTGGAACTTTGGTGGTTAAAACAGTCTTAATTCCTGCTACAGTCTTTTCACCAGTCTTTGTAGAGAAACAGAAGTTTCTTTCTGTTTGTTTATGGAGTTTCTCACAAGAAAACTATTTTTTGTTATAGTTCTCCATTGCCCTGATGTCAGCTGCCAGAGCTGCTAGTATCAGAGGTCACTCCTCCCATTTCACATCACTCTGAGGTGTGTATCCAGCATCACTCTCTGCTAAAGAGCAAGTAACACAGGATTTGCTGTCCTTGTAAGGCCATAGTGTCTCTTAGAAGTCACTGCAAAAAGTGGTGTCAGCATGAAGACACAGAGAGCAGCCAATCCATGTATGCTCCAGAGCCTCAGGCTGAAGACAGAAAAGTCCAACACCTAAGGCAGCAGCACTTCACCCAAGTATAGAGAGTGGTTTGAAGTGGAAGGCTGAATGCTGCTTAAAGTTATATTTTTAAAAGGTTTGAAGTTATTCTTCCTCTCCAGGTCTGACTTTCCAGCCATGTGATGTACTCACAGAATGTTTTTACTGCATGTGTTTTGCATTCAGTGTTATTAGGACAAAAATGGCTATTTTGAAAGCATGTATCTTATGAAATCTCGAAGCCATTCTAAGCCTGTATATGTGGCTGTCACATTTGGAAAGGAAGAGGAGGTTGAGGTCAAGTGGTGGGGAAAATCCCCCAAGCCTCCAGTACTGACATCCACCCCTTTTCTCACTTCTGCTCTGCTCCCAGCCTCTCCTTCAAGGACAGCTGAACACAATGGCTGAGCCCAACAAGAATATCACTCTATCAGTCTTCATCTTGTGCAGGCAGCTGGCCAAGTTCTTTTTGTGTCAGGGAGGCAGACTTGGTCAGAGGAAAGCCAGCCCTGATTCTGACTTTTGTGGCTGTCAGGGTGAAGACTGTGTTTTGAGGTTTGTAACCTGAAAGATTTTCCACCTTACCTGGAGATTCCCCTGGGGACTCCCAGCTGAAGACATTCAATTCTCACTCTTCTTTCCTCAAAAGGATAAAGATTTGGGGGCTGGCTATAGACTCGAAATGCACAGTCAACAACTACCTACATTCTTTTATATGTTCAGCCACATTCAGTTAAGATATTAGCTCGACAAGCCTGAGCCAGGACAGTCCCTTCTTTCTGAAGACCAAGGATACTTGTTCATATACAAAGACATTCTAAAGACTTTTTATTCATTAACCTGATGAGTTCTGCTCTTTCCAACAACAAAATCTTCTTACCTGCAGCAGGTGGGGACCACCCCATGCACAGGTGCAGCTTCACAAGCACTGCAAGCTGGGATGCTCAGATCTGGTTTGCACCAGGGCTTCTCCCCACTGTGAGCAGGCATGGGACAGAGGAGTAGTGACAGGCTTCTGGGAAAGCCAGCAGGGTGCCAACCCTCCATCACATTCTTCTGCCAAGGACACTGTGCCCTGCCCCACTCCCAGCAGTTTCCCAGCAGCCTTCTGCTCTTCAGGGATATTCCTGCTTTGTTCCCCAGCTATGAACTTGCAGACTTAAATCCAAGCTACACCAAACCTCCCAAGCTCATACAATCATTTTTAACAGGTATATAAAGCAACTGTAATTTACTGAATTGGTGTCTTTCTAATTGTAATATTCAGAAGCTCTTTTTCCATATAAGGCTGTTGAGGTTTTATTTTTTTCCTGTTTGGCATAGAGTGTTTTTTTATTTCTCCTTTGTATTTTTAGGGATGTGGACAGAAATGACAGCCAGAAACACACAGGTCTAAGGAGTATGTGGACATTACACATCCTAAAGGCAGTTGACAGCAAGAGTGAAATGTGACCCAGAATAAGGATGTGCCTCTAAAACCTCTGTCTCAGCCCACACTCTCAACAGCAGCACTCTTGCATGCTCCGTCCACCAGCAGCAGTCCCCAAGTGCCCAAGGGAAGGCACCCCAGCAGAATTCACCCCGTGCTCCCCACATCACTGTTCCTTGTGCTGCTGCACTGACAAGCTGTAGGAGCAGCTCCTGGCCCAGACAAAGCAAGACCCAATCTCAGGCTGTGGATGCTAAATGCAAGCAGCAAGCAGGGAACCCAGTGTCTGTAGAAAAGCAAGTCACATAACTTTCTCAGACGTGAATGAGAAAGTAGCCTAGGAAATCACAAGGAGGAATCAAAATAATCATTAGAAATAGAAGACAGCCTTGCAGGTGTTTTCAGTTTCTTGTTCTATTGCAAGAGAAGGTCAAGGGGTGGTGTAGACCACTGACCAATGATGGTAATGTCTTAGTTTACTGACCAATAAGAATTTTACTTTTCTGGACCTTTGCATACTTGTCTATAAAACAAGATCTGCAGTAATAAACCTTGCTCTCCTGTTCAAATCACAAGAGACTCCATGTCGTTGCTACCTCACTGTCTCCAATATAGTGAGACGTCAGGATTTATAGAGGTGACATGTTCTTGAATTTCACTTGAAAAAGAACAGAAGGGCAACAATGGATCAGGTGTTCAATCACAAAACACCCCAAGATGTCTCACATACAGGGGGCTAAACATTGTAGGCATGCAGACAATTGAGGAATTGGTGAAATAGTCTCCAAGAAAGAAAGGGGCGTTCACAGCCCCTTTGAGTGTTCCCAAATATTGTCCTTCCTCAGTCAATTTCATATCCTTCCCCAGAAGAAGGTTATGGCATTGCTGGACACACCTCTGCCCTTTCACCTGAAGAAATTAATGGCACGAGACTTAGGTAAAAGACAAGACTTCAAAATCCCTTTAGGTCTGTGCAGGAATCAATATCTGTGTCTTTCTAGAAAGACTGGTTGTGACAGATTATTTTGGAAAAACTACAAAACAGAGTCTCCATAAAGACATTTCAAGCCACTTTCTCTTTAAAATCTGTTGATGAGCCTTGCCTCCAACACTTCTCCATGTGTTTTATAGAACACTTGCAAAGATCTGGATATTCCTTGGCTCACTGACAAGATGAGGCCAGGATCTCCAGGCAGTCCTGGCAGCTGCTTCAGCTGACAGCTTAGAGGAGCCCATAACACATTCCTCTGTAACACTCCCAAACAAGCTGACTGGGGGAGGGGGTTGTCCAAACTCCTACTCTTTGGACCACTTAAGGCAAAGAGTGTGCATTAAGGAGAACGGTTGGAAAACACCCCTATATGTATCATAAAGAATTTCCATTCCCTCTAATATTTTCTTAAAATGTGGGCAACTTCATAGTAGAAGTACTGGGCTTCAACCTTTTCCTGATAAATTTATTTCACTAGACAAACATACGTCTGGAAGAAAATAATTGGCCAGAAGAAAAAAGCCACTTCAATTTGATACAAGTAACAATGAGAGAAGGAAATTTCTTTATTCTTAAAGTTCAATACTATCATATTTGAAATCCTTAAACTTATTAAATTTCTTTGAACTAATCCTATATTTTTTGGAATTAACCTACTCTTTATTGCTAACAGAACCTACTGTTCAACACTAATGTAAATAATCCTAAAAACCTAATCTTCTGGTTTAAATCAAAAATCCAGAGTTCATAGATATTTCTGGCTGAAGCAGTTGCCTGGTGCCAGGACTCCACTTAATGCTTGTCAAATTCAGATATGAGGCTCTGAATATGTGACAGCTTGTTGTGGAGGTACAGGCACCTGTTCTTCATTTCAAAGTAGCTGGGGCTACCCTATGAAGGAGAAATAAAAAATAAAAAAAATAGGGCAGGCAAGCACTTCTGTAGAGTTTACAAGATGTGCTTTGCTTTAAAAAAGCCTTGAGCCAGACTCAGCAGTAACCACGCTCTGCAGATCTGGTGTCAAACATACCTGTTGTATCTGCTGATAATCTGCTAGGATTCGATGAAGTAGCATCTTCAAGAAAAAACACACAAAGAATGTTTCACTACCACCATAAAATGCAAACTTTACTAAAGCACTACAAATGCATTCCGTTTGACTCCCGAGATTTTCTTTTCTGTGAGCCACCACTCTTCTGGGAGGTTTGCAACAACAAATCCCCAACTCCCAGTATCACCCAAGATCTGCAATTGAGCCTCTCAACAGGCACCAGAAGGAGCACATGCTCTTAGACTCTGCTTGGGACACCTCTCACCCTACGGATTGTTCTCAGACAGCTCAAACAGGGTTTTATGGGCAGGGTCTTGTGAAAAATCTGACCCAGCCCAAGCAGTGTCTGAGCATATATGCCAATTCCTCAGTTTCCCTGCATCTCACTGAGCAGCTCCAGGGAATCCAAAGGACTGCTCTGATGAAGCACAGTCTTCATGGCTTTATCCTTCTCTACCTGATGGGCTTCAGAGCCTGCGGTCACAGACTTCCATTGTTCCTGAAGCTGTGTGAAGTGCTCTCTGATCTTGTCAATCCGAGTATATAAATTTTGGTATTCCTCATACTCTGCACTGAAGTCATCCTTGTAGCGCTGGCATTGGTCCAAGGAGACTATGGCTACGTATTTTCTAATGGAAAAATCAGACTATTTTTCTAGGAGTGTACTCTAAGAGAACATTCTGATATGTTTCTATTCCAGAAAGCACACTTGTACTGTTACACCAAGCACGTGGTGAATGTCAAACACAGACCACCAAACTCTCAGTCAGTCACTCTGGGTCTCAATGATTCTACAAACAAGCTGATGTGCTTCAAGAGAATGAAGTCAGGTAGCTCTAATAATCTGCCACATTTCTATGACACCCAGGAACTACTGTTTTATATTGTAGAGGTTCTCTTCATTAGCAAGTGGATCACATTTAGGAAATATCAGCACTGATTTCCAATGTCAAAGGACTAACAAACACAGCATCTTCAGGGAGAGAAGAAACATTGCCTAATTTTATCTTCTTTCTTTCTGGGTAGGAAAACTTTTTCATTTACATTTCTTTTTGAAAATCCATCTGCAATACTATTTTGGCAGGGACTGCATTTCTGTTGAACTGGGTGCAGAGTTGGACTTTTGAGCTCCATTTTTGTCTGTCTAACAGCAAAGCAGAGTTGAGGATAAAATTTCATTTTTCTAGTGAGCTGCAGTTACATCACTGACCATTGAAAAGAGGCACTTGTATCAGAGGCACAAGAACAAACTGCAGACTGGTCTGAAACCACAACTAAACCCCAAACCACATCAGCTCTTAAGGAGGGCAAAACTCATCAATGCTTGAAGCCACTGATGGGAGTAAAGCCTTCTTCATTCCCTTCCCCCTCAAATCAACACAAGTGCAGTTCTAACAAACTCATGACACAAATCCAAGATGAAGTGCCAATGAGAATAATAGATATCACTTCAACACTGCCACACCAGTACTTCTGCTCCTCTGGCCCTGAAGACTGGCTTCTTTTTGGATGACAAGAACTCTTTCCTCATGGGAATGAATCCTTCAAAGTATCTGAGATTAATATTTACAAGCAGGAAATCTTTAACAACTTGAAATTCAGTACCAAGACAGACGACATATATGACTGAGGCACCCCAGGCCAGCTGCACCTGACTGGTGTGCTGTATGGTTTTGAAAAGAAAACTGCAGAGGCCTTTCAACATTTTGGGAGGTAGCAGAGAAGCAATAGCCTGGACTACTGGCTTTTGCCCAGGGACATCCCCTAGCAAGAGCCCTACCACAGACCTCCCTCAGCTGCTCCCCTGCAGGGCCCGCCTTGCCCTCAGCCTCCCCACGGAACATCCCTGGCTGTATCCAATATGAGCCAGGGCCCTGCCGCGCCTGCTCCAAAGGCCGCAGCTGCCCCAGAGCCCAAGGGCTGCAGGAGGCCTGACTGCCCTTGCCAACATCACAGCTCTGACAGAACCTGAGAGCAATTCCCACTGCTTTATACCACACACACACACACACACACACTTCCCCCTCCCCTCCTGCACTGCAAATCCCATGACGGGATGCAGCACCACTGCTGCAGCTGGCCCTGGGCACCTGCACTGCAGCAAGGAAGGCCCTTTCCAGGCCTAACCCACCTCGGTTCTCATCTCAGCTTGGAGCCTTGGAGGCCCAGCCAAACCTTCCCCAACTTATCCTTTCCACACAGGAAACAGCTTGACACTGCACCCCACTGAGAGTGGCAAGAGTTAATGGCAATTTTACTCACCTCAAGTAGTCTGGTTGGTTGGCTGTTGCAGAGCATGTAGAGGCAATGGAAGTATCTTTTGTTTCGCCTGCAGAAAAGTAGGATCTTAATTATAAGGTCTTTAGATATCCAAAAACACCCACTTGATGGACTTGAACAAGTCCTTTTAGAGCTTCCTTCTCACAGCATTTTATCATAGGAGGGCACATGTGACCTTCTCCACAGTAGCCAAGTCCCAGGGTTTAGAAAGAGGATGGCCACTTTGTTCTACAGGTTCTGCATTGCTACATGGTGTAGCAGAAGTATAAACAGAAGTGTCAAAGTGGTAATTAAACTGGACAGAAATAGCAATAGTCACAGTATGTTCAATACAGCTGGTAAGCTTTGGGGTGGGCATTTCATTTCCAAAAGTGCATTTGTTCTCATGGCTCAGTCCACACAAAAGCTTCAGCCTAAGCCCCAACTTGAAACACAGTACAGATTTTTCCAACAGCAGCTGGGCAGAATTTTCTAACTCGCTTCTGAAGAACAATGCTCACATCTTTAGAGACTCAAGCAGGAATCTTTCCAAAACACATCCCAAGGTTTGCAGCTACCATGTGTATGTGCAGAAGAAATGTGCAAAGACCGTCTCAAGGCACCTGTTTCTACAAGCACAGCACCACTTGCATGAGCAGACATGCCTCCAGGCTAAAAAACCCTTGTCATTTGCAAGCTCAACCTCCAAAAGGGACAAGACAGATTTAACAAAGCAACTGAACTCTGCCCTACTGCGTGTGTCCCTCTGATGACAAATCAAGTGCTCCTTGTGGATTTTCTGGTTAGCTTTTCAATGCTGTTTTCAGTCTGTACCATTTCTAGAGCTTTTGAAGAAAGAAATTCTGCAGCTAGGATGGAGAGGAGCTCTCAGGCCACTTCAAACTCCAGCAAACCACAGTCCAGGTTTTTTAGCTTCCATTGTGTTTCCATGGAAAGGGTGAGTTCAACAAACAACGATGAAATCATTGAGATGCTTACATGTTTCAGTAAACTAGTCTGCAGTAAATGTCTGACAGGTTTCTATTGCCAGCATGCAGACTTGAAAAGCTGCATGGAAAAAGTGGTGGCTTAATCAACAACTGTCTGAGTCAACTGTGTGTTTACTAGAAATCAAATGAAAAGAAAAAATCCAATCCCTGTGACTCTCTAGCGTCTGGCTCTTCCTTTTAACCAGGTTCTCCCAACAGCAATCTATTGGACATTTCTTTCTTCTTGATTGGTTTTGCACTACAGAGGGAGAATTTCTAAAAATTAAGGTAGTTTTAGATAAGGTTGCAGCAGCACAGATTCTGGCCTTTGCTGCTGCTTCTTTTAAACCAAGAGTTACAATGGAATGCAATGGCAGAAAAAAGAGTCTTGGTTTTTCATGACCATCAAGCAAGGAATAATGGTAGAGCAGAAATGTAGAGCAGTGCCTTCATGTATGCAGCCTTCAAAGCTGCCTTTTCAGCAGGTGCAAGAACACAGTTATCTACTTGAGAACACTGTCCAAGAAGGATGCTCCCATAAGAGATAAGGCAACACAAGGGGAATTTAAGAGAAGCACAGATGGAATGAAGGAAAGCACCAGCCTTGGCCTAACAGTGCTGAAGGTTTGCAGTTAGGTCACCAGACAAACATTCCACTGGAGAGACTGTGGGTAAGGGAATAAATGCTTCCATCACTTCTAGCCCAAGGTGTGGGAACATCTGTGAGCACCCTGTGGATCCAGTATAGAGGTGGTACTTCCAGAGCAACTTGGGAACCCCCACCACCAAGAAGACCAGAGTGAAGAAGGACCAATTGGACAACAGAGAATCCAGGTGGTACTGATATCTTCCTACTTAATGTCTCTCTCTTCCCCTCACCCTGCCTCTCTTCCCTAATTTCTTTTTATCTCCCTAGTTTGTATTAACTGTTAAATAACATTTTTCCTATTGACACTGGAAAAGGGCTGCACTTGCACCTTAATTTGAGCAGAAGCTTCTCTTAATAACCAAATCTTTACACCACGGTTATCCACCCAGGACTTAGGAAAGGCAGCACATTAATACCTTCATCGAATTCTGAGGGACACAACTGCTTCAGCCTCCCCAGTTGGTTTTTCTTTCCATTAGAATTGGGGATTTCCTCCTGCACCCCAGAAGGCTCTGGGATGCTAGAACTCTGAAATTTGTCTTGTTCTTGCACCTCACAGGTGCAGGGGGAAACGGAGCCAACACTTGGAGACATGTTCAAAGTGGAAGTGGATGTGGAAGGCAGCAGCAAGGAAGGGAAGTGGCCATCAGCAGCTGGCTGGTTGTAACTGAGCTGGCGAGCAATTCTCCGCTTCTTGCTCATCACAGGATCGCTAAAGTCAGAAGCTAGAGGCCGTTTCTGCAACAATAACCAAAGAACTCATTCATCTATGTCCGTATATTTATCTTTTCTAGATCAGGTTTCTCTCCCATTCTGAAAAAGTAGCATTTATTTTCAAGCATTGGCAGTGCTTGAAAATGCATCTTAACTGAAAACAACATTGAAACCAGGAAATACTGCAGGTAAATACATTCTCTATCTCACTCCTACTTTCTCATCTTAAGACTTAGCAAGTCTTTCTCCAAGTTGTGGGAGAAAGACACTCCCTTCAGCACCTCTATCAAAGGTTTCCCCAAAGAGGGGGAGGTCTGGTCTGTTTTGTCTAGTTCTCAATTTCCAGTAGTACACACCAGGAAGAGACTCAGCTTTTGCTGTCACACACCCACATGATTTACTAAAGAGGCACCTGTCTGGCTTCAGGTTTTATGTGGTAAAGACGGGATTAATCTTCACTGTCACAATCTGTCAGTGCAAGGTGTGATGGTTGTGAATTCTCATCAGGCTGAACAAAAACCTCAGTCACATGTAAGGAATTCCTGTGCTTTCAACAAGAGTGACCTTCACTCCAGCAGCCACCCCACACTTCACACTCAAAAGCTCATAGCTGGGAATCTTGAAATTTTTATAAGAGAGTTTCATAAGTGGTGACTAAGGGGCCCTCACTTTTCCTCAGTGCCCTTCAATCATCTCTCAGCACCTCCCAAGGACCTTCTCAAAGGTGCTGGCTCCAAAGCCACAGCACACGGCCACAAGCTCCCCACTCCCACTGCAAACTTCAGGGCCGAGGATGGTAGAACAGGACAGCCATGCTGTGCCCAGGCAGAGTGAGACAGGAAAAAAATAAAGGCAGAGAAAAGAGAGACACAAGAGAGAATATCAAGGGTCTGGAGATCCTGCATTGGTCCTGACATGTGCATAGTCTGGAGCTGGAGTCAACAAAGAGAGTGAAAGAGAAAAAGAGGGGAAAGAGAGTGAGAGGGCCCCATCTGCTCCACCATGCTGCAGCCTCTCATGTACAGTAGATTTTTCATGTGCTTCTGTCACATATGCACAGCTAATCCTTTGAGCCCTTCTGCAGGGAATGAGTTGAGGGTGGAGACTGAGCTCAAGGCTCCAGGCAGAGCAGCAAGTTGGCTCAGGACGCCGCTGCTCGAGCCCTGCAGGAGCCTCTCTTCTGATCACAGCCTTCCTGTGCCAGTAGTCTGAATTACTGACTAATGTGCTTTGGCCTGGTGCTGCACATTCCCACCACAGCTTTTACACCAGCAGCAAGTGTGTGAAAGCTATTTAGCAAGTGTGCTGCAACTTCATACACACTCCAGAATGTTAAAAATGCACAAACTACCTGAGCAGGCCTTGCTGAAGCATCTCTCTTAGAAGCTTCCAGAGATGGCTCTTGGCTGGTGCTGCTTGTGTTCTGAGATGGAGCTGTTTTTCTGGAAGGATGGTGCAAGAGTTCAGGCTACAAGCTCTAAATGGTCAACAGCCATAAGTCTTTCCTTGCTGGTAAATCTGACCTTCAGTGTCATTACTCAAGGAAACAGCATGAAGATGAGTTGAGGCAACTTTAGGCTGGATGTCAGCAAAACATTCTTGCCCCAAAGGGTTCTTGAGCCCTGGAATAGGCTCCCCAGGGCACTGGTCAGTGCAGCAAGGCTTCAAGAAGTGTTTCAACAACACTCTTGGGCATATGGTGTGATTCTTGCAGTGTCCTGTGCAGGGCCAGGAGTTGGCCATCAGTTGGATCCCTATGGGTCTCTGCTACCTCAGCGTACTCTAAGAATCCAGGCTTCATTTCCTAGGGCCATATTCTGAAAAGACTCTTCTCCTTCCCCTAAAGACTGAACTTACCTGGAAAGTATCAACTTCAAATTCTCTCTGTCTACATCAGTATAGCCAGACCAATTGTTCTGAATGCTTTCCAACAGATATTCCTTCAGACTGTAGGAATTATCCTTTAGATTCAGGTTGGCTACCTACAGGCAGACATTTAAGAGAACAACCATTCATGATGGGTGCTGTATGTAAACTAAAGCAATAGGATTGGTCCTCAGCAATGATTTGTGAACACCCACTTTGAACTAAACAACATCTTTTGGTAGAGAGATAAGGTATTCCCTTATTGTATGAGTTTTCATCTATATTAAAATTTTAACAAATAGAAATAACCAAGTAACTCTATTCATGTCTAGCAAGTGTTCCTTGGAATCCAACATGAAGTGCTGCAAGACAGAACTGTGGTCAAGCCCAGAGTCCCTCTTCATGTGGCAGAGCCAGGGTTCATTCCAGCAAAGTGGTGCCATGCAAAGGCCATGCACATGCCTTGTTGTATTCCTTTGAAAACCAGCGAGCTTCATATCTTCCTCAAGACAACTACCAAGTCTACTCAAAAAGGTAAAATGCAGTAGTAAAACCTCAAGATCACTAATATCAAAAGGGCTGGTTTAGGCTTCACCACTTCACACCTGCTCCGAGTTCCATAGAAAAGCCCACAGGAAAGTTTGACCCCTACAACACACTGAATACATGATCAACATATCACCACCGTCTGTAAAAATTTACCCTTTTTTTCTCCTTGAAAACATGCTAAATATTGCTGATTTGGGTCAGTGATGATGTCTGTCTGTCAACAGTTTAAAAAAATGTAAAAGTAACAAAGCTACTTTGAATTAGGAATTCCTGTCTTAAAATCAGAACTAAGGTTGTGTTTGAAGGGAAGCAAGAGTGTGTGTACCACATCTCAGCCAGCTCAGGCTTCCCATTTTACATTTATACAAAAGAAACTCCCACTTGCTCTGCTATCTCGAAAAGCCTGAGCAAGGCATTTGAGTGTGCAGTGCTCACACAGCCCTTTCAGAATGCAAACCAGTACCTTGAGGCAGTTCACACCTCCTACAGGACATTACCTCCAAAGCAATCTTAAACATTGCAGTGGAACAGGAGGAAATGTTTTCACCCTCTACCTTCTAAGGAGCTGAGCTGTGAAATTTTTCTAATCTATTTGAAATCTAAATGGGTTTCCTCACTTGGGATGGTAGAATATGGCTCTCATGAAACTGTCAATTTGTGTCTTCAGCAGGCAAAAATTCTGCCACTGCCCTGAGCAACCACAGCAACAAACTTCAGAATGTCAAGGAATGAAATCCTTCTATCAAGTTCTTAAAAAGTCCCTGTGGGATCAACGGAAAAACTGTATCCATGCTGAATTTTCCTGCCTTGACTATGTTCCAAACAATTTTTCCTACCTAAAAAAGAAATATTCCTACTTCACATTTAGCCGAAGGGAACAGGGAATATTTAAAACAGAAAGATAAAACTACTGCATCTTTCCATGGGTGTGCATCTTCTAACTGGCTATCCTAAAGAAATAGCAGTAGAAGATAGGGCAGCACTGGAGAAGGCACTGAATAACATTGTTCCAAGCAAGATGAAGACTCAATCTACATGACAGGAAAGAAACACTGTGTTCAAATTTAAGCTACCACCTTTATCATGTATCTTTTGCTTGGAACACCTTTTCCTGGCAGGCAATCCTCACAGATCCCAGCAGAAGCCAAGTACCATTGAGAGGTCACCAGCTCTGTTAAAAGGAAATGCTGCCCTGTGCACTTTCCAAACGTCTCTCCTCTCAAACTTGTCCTAGGAAATTTTAGGTACCACTACAAACCATTTCACAAAATCAAGGAACCCCTGTCAAGTTACTGCATGAAACAGTCAAGTACCATTGAGAGGTCACCAGCTCTGTTAAAAGGAAATGCTGCCCTGTGCACTTTCCAAACGTCTCTCCTCTCAAACTTATCCTAGGAAATTTTAGGTACCACTACAAACCATTTCACAGAATCAAGGAACCCCTGTGAAGCTACTGCATGAAACAGTTCAACAGTGCTAGGAAAAGAGAGAGAATTAAAAGAGGCATGAGCAGCAACAACCCTACAAAGTGTTACTCATTGCCAGCTATTCTAGCAAAACACCAAGACCTCAAATATTTTGAAGTTTTCTTTCCTTTTCCTCACATGGACTTGCAGCTTGAAGAATCTGGACTATGTTGATGGACAAACTGAACTTAGGTGTATGCAGCATTCTATAAGCCACTGCTTAGTTTCTAATTTCTAATTGAAAGAGGGATGAAAGAAACAAGTGAAAATGAGGAAGAAGAGAGGAGTACTGTGGAAAAATTGCCGTCACAAACTCCACAATCTCACCTGATGGAGGATCTTTCCAAGGGTACCCTTGTCCTTTTGCTTGATTCCATCTCTCTGCAAGCGAGCGAGTAACTCTGGCTTCTTGTAAGCCCTCAGAGCAAGTAAGTGAATCACCCTGTCCTTGTAGGGTCGGTGATAAACAGCAGTGCAAGGATTTTGTTCACTGTCTGCAGGCTTCATGGGCTTTGCTTTTTTTCCCTCTGGTTCAGGACATGAAGCGCTCGGTTCAGCTCTTTTGACATCTGCTTGTTTTCCCAAAGGAAAGGAAAAGAGATAAAGAAGTGTGAAATGGAAGGTTGGGAGAAGTCAAGAAACTTGATTTCAAAGGATGATGGAATCCTTGGGGACAGAGCTGGACTTAAATATCCATGTGGATCCCTTCCAACTCAGCCCATTCTCTGATTCTGTGGCAAATCCTACTCCCTAACTGATACTGCATGGAGCATGCTGCAGAGGCACCCTGTAGCCTACCAGCAACCAGATCTGTCCCACCTGTGTTTCTCATGCCAGCCCAAAGCAAAAGTGACCCCAAGTTCCATGACTGTCCCGCCACTGCCAATCCTCAGACCCCAGTCACTAAATGTTAAATATGCCCTTAGGATCTATGTAAATCACCACCAAGAATCACACAAATCATCATTCACATGTGAAACGGAACATCCCCAATGAGAAATTGGCAAGGTGAATTTTGTCTCTCCAAAGAGCCAGGATGGTGCTGCCATAAAATGCTCTAGACTGAGCTAAAGCAGGGCAAAAGCTGCCCTTCCAGTGGCAGGCATGTCCCTGCAGACAGGGGACTGCAGCCACAGCCAGGTGAGAGCTCCTTTTTCTCAGGGCAGCTGGCTGTGCCTGGCTCAGCTCACTGCTGCAGGCAGCACCACTGAGTGCCTGCAATGGCAATGTCCACCTTGTGTGTGCCTGCAGCCAGGCTCCTTGGGGAAACAACACTCACAACAGATAAAAAACAAACGACACCACCTAAGCACATTGGAGTGTTTTCTTGGTGGGAAATGACAAAATCCATGGGGAAGATGACATCATGACTTTCCTTTCACTTGCCTTGAAAAGAACCCAAGAGGGTATTGTGGCAACAGTCACCTAATAATGACCAAGACAAAAAATGAAATCAAGCAAAGTTTTGCATATTGACCTGATGAAATTCTCTATGCAACTTCCTCAAAGTCATTTTCTTTCAATTTCCT
Organism: Cyanistes caeruleus; assembly: GCF_971803275.1. NCBI lineage: Eukaryota > Metazoa > Chordata > Aves > Passeriformes > Paridae > Cyanistes > Cyanistes caeruleus. The sequence continues at coordinate 6,817,308 of NC_141732.1, read as the reverse complement.
TTTAAGGTGAATGGTTTAGCCCAGTGTGCTTGCAGTGGTGCAACCCTTGACTTCAATGCTCAAAATTCCAAGCCGTCAATCAGCATGGGAACAAGGAAGAATGAGCAGGCTTCCTCAGGGGAAAACAGGCCAACGGCTGAATGCCATTGTGACAAGGGATTGCAAAGCTGACCTAAGAGCAAAGCACCTGCAGTTGAGATCTCTGAACACACCTCCTTGTCTCAAGAATATGCTGCAAAAATGAGTTACCATGTTTCAAGTCTTACAGACATGGAGCAAAATATGAAAAGCAACCATACCTCCAAATGGGTTAGACAATTTGACAACCTGCGCACTTCCAGTGTGTGACACCTCCCCGGTATTTGGCTAAAAGGAAAAAGAAATCTTCTGTAAAACGTTCAGCCCGCACTCCATTCCTGCTGACTAAGCAGGCCCCTAATTTTAAACAAAAGCTGAATTTGGAAAGGTTTGCTCTCCTATCAACTGCAAAGGGCTGCTTTGACACAATTCTCCCTCTGAAAGCAGCCAGTTACAAAACTGCCCTCAGAGAGCGACCGTCACTTAGCCTCTAATGCAGCCAAGCATTCCAGTACCAAGTCATCCTTTCCCAGTTGCTGGAATTTATGGGCACCAGCTTCCCTTGAAATCAAGTGCCTGAGTGCAATTGAACCGGCCAGTGCTCAGCTAAAAAACCTGGCAAGAGTGGTTCACAGAAAGATCACAAAGTTGGGGCAGGACCCCACACTGGGATTTATTCGGAACTTAGGAAACCCATTCTGGAGTCAGCTCCAAGAACAACTTCAACTGCAAAATATCAACTTCATTTGTAAAAGGCATGGAAACCCTTGCTCATTTCCTCAGCTTAAGATGCAATTATTTGCATAGATGTTAAAATGGAAAAAGTTTATCCTAAGTTAGTCATATGTGACAAAATTTGGCTTGCTTGGCTTGAACTCATCACTTAGTCCTGAACGTGCTGCATTCCACTGGAGCTTAAAAATCACTAAAATGTCTTTTGGCATAATCATATTTTTTAACAAAAACACCTGACTGCCATGCAAGGGCTTCATTCTGAAGGCAAAACTGGCTGTCAGTGAAGCTGAAAAGCTGCTCATCTGAAATTGGCTTGAACTTTTCAAGAAATAGGAGGATCACTTGTAAATATCTGTGAAAGCAATATTCAGCAGTCTTTTAGAAATCCTTTTACATTTTGCTTGCGAGACTGTTCATCCTTCATCCATGTCACTTGCACAAAGTGCTGACTCAACACAATTCCATTTATATTTCTGTTTCATTCATCACTACTGGCAGAGCTTGGGACAGGGAGAGGACATGAAGGGGAACAGGGAGTCACCTGAACTTCACATCCTTTTACATCAGCTTAACAAAGGACTATGCTCTAAGAGCATCTGTGCATTTTATAGAAGAAGAGAAACCAATCATGTAAGCGACCAAAACATGAGCTTGAGTTAGTTATGCAGTTGTTCATTGTTTGTTTAGCCTGCATTTTTTCCTACCTAATTATCTTAATTGACTTTGTAAGTAATTATTTAATTAATCATAAGCAGTATATTAATCATAAGCACTGTATCAGTCTTAAGCACTGTCATTCCCCACTTTAGAGAGCAGGTAGCTAAGAACCTTTTGGCAGTCAACAGTCAGAACTGGATTGATAGATCACCAAAAGTTGTTGTTTTCCAAAATTAACTCTGATAAGCTTCAATGAACAAAGCTTGAGGTGTAAAAGGCTGGACACCTGGAATCTATGCTTCATAGCCCTCCAAGAACATGTTGGAGTAACCAGGAGACAAACACTAATAAAAACATTTCTGCCTCAGAGCTCAAAACAACTCATCTGGGAAAAAGTTAATCAACAGACTGAAAAATGTGGGCTAATTGAAATGAGAAAGGTGACACCAATATCCAAGCCAATACAATAGAAAAGTAGTTAATGAGAAGAATGATGTCATTTAGAAGCCATGAACAGTAATTTCTTGGTTTGATAAAAAGGTATGAATAAATCTTTGGAAGTGGCATGCATGTGGCAGAAGTTCTCCACTATGCACCAGAGCTAGGAATAAAGTAATGGCTACTCCTAATATCAAAAAAAATTCCTGTTCAAGGGCTTCATTTATCCTTACATTTTCAGTGACCCCATTAAAAACATGGGACAATGAGAAATCCATGCATTTGGACCAAAAGCCATGCCCAGCGTATGAGGTTACTGAATGTCACAGCATGGGGTACTTCCAGCTTCCACTGGTACCTCCTCCATGTCATCCTTGAAAGCCACTTCCATCAGCGAACCTGTGACTTCCACTGGCACCTCCTGGGTGTCATCCCTGTGAATCGCCTCCAGCGGGGCGACTGCCTCAAAGGGGCCCTTGGAGCACCAGTGGGGCCCCAGCCCTGCACAGCAGGACCCGCAGGGTCAGCAGCCCCTGACACCAAAACCACGGCCAAGCCCCCACAGTGTCATCACCCAGAGCCCGACAGCCACCCCTCACCTGTTGGTCCTGGGACCTCTGGGTTAGCCTGACGGGCATGGCTGGTGCTGGGGGCCCTGCGGGGCGCAGTGTGGATTAGAGCCCTGTGGAACATGGTGGATCGTGCCCAGGCTCTCTGCTCGGCCATCCGACTCTGCCTTGGCTGCTCCCGCTCCCACACAGCCACTGCTTCTGTCACAAAATCTGGGAAATGTAAACTTGATGCTAGGAAAAGGTGTTCTTTGCTCTTTGGCCTTTATGGCTTCCAAGGCTCATCAACAAGAAGGGAGATTATTTCCATGAAACAGAAAGTAGCCAACAAGCTCTAAGTGATGGCCAGGTGTTGGAAAGGCAAATTACTTCTTGGCTGAATTGCCTTTTGAAGGTGTCGGGCTTGACAGGCAAGAGTTATCTCCGACCTAGGGGAGCTTAGCAAGGCTTGGGCAGAAGGAAGTACCACTGATGGTGGACACAAAGAATGCAGAACTTATGGGCACAAGGACATTTGACAGAACCCCCAAGACAAGGAGCCAACTACTAAAGCCAAAGCAGCAACTGTGCTGAATCAGCTCTGGTGGGGTAAAAGGGAATTGCAGCAGGGCAAACCATGGCCACTCACTCCAGAAAGCTCTCACTAAGAAGAGAGAGACAGAACATGCAGACTAATTAGCATGAGAAGTGACAGGATCATAATCTAATAGTAGAGGGAATAGTAATTATGCGAAGAACTAGGTAACTTGGAGACAAAGGACACTAATTGCTTTAGTTGATAAATAGTATAAATACTAAAACATTCTGATTCTTGTCACGGTGGCTTTGTGGATTTATCACTGAGCCCCCCTTTCTGAACAGAACTGTAAAGAATTACCTCCACTCAGTGCGTGGATTGGCCTCTTGATCACCTTGTGCTAGAACCAAGCAATTTGGAGCAACACTCCCTAGCACTGTGACACCTCCGCTCTCGCTGCAGCCACGGAAGGGTCTGAGCGGGCCTGCTGTGTGCCGGTGACAATGGCCACGTGTCCTTGGAAACGGGGAGTTCCATGTTCCAGGCTGGGTGGGATGTCACTGAGGAGTGGGATGTGACACGCTTGGGGCAGAGGGAATTCCAAATGGGCAAATGTGGGGAATTCCCAGCCCTGTCCCATGAATGACTCAGCTGGTTTCCAAGTGCAGAAAGGGGCACTCCAACCATCCCAGTTACCGCTGCTGTGCAAACCAGGGCTAACAGAGTGTTTCTGCACAAAGGTGTTGTACTTGGCTGTCTCTGAGGTGAAGGAGCAGCTTAACACCTCTAAGCAGGGCAGCAAGGTGCAGCCCTCCCAGCACTGGTCAGTCCTGCCATCGGCTGATCAGTCTGTGAGCCTTTGAGCACGCACACGGTCACTCAAATATCATCTCCTTGACAAAAACCCCCAGAGCCTTCCTCATCCCAGCCTCCTAAAAGAAAGCAAGCCAGCAGCACACCCAGGCGCCCACGTGCCCTGCAGGAGGAGCTGACATGGAAGAGCCTGCACTGATCCTGAACACAATTACAGGCTGAAAGGTGCGCTGACTACTGGTGGCCATTGAAGTTACTGACACATCTGGAAATTATTTTACACTGTGTTTGTACTTGCATTTTCCCCATAGCCAAGCTTATTCCTTATGTAATGCACCAAATAAACCCTTGTCCAGTCATAACAAGGAGAGGGAACAAAAGCAGGTCATTGAAAATCTGTCAAATATTACTTGCCAGAGCTTATTTCCCATGAAATATTGTCTTTTTCTTTTCACCCAACATTTCCCTTTCCCAGCTGACCACGTAGAAACCAAACCTGGGATGTTAAAACAGCACCCACTAGACAATAGTCTTCCATCAGTTCTTGTAGGGGCTGGAGTTTTCTCTTGCTATGCCATGGAGACTTCTCTACAAGAAACTGTTCTCTCGTGGCTTTTCATTTCCTGAGATTGGGGCTACCCAAGCCAAAATGCTGCATTGTGACATTCCTCCCATTTCCACAGGCCTCCTAAGAGGGCTGTCCATGGGCCATGAACTCATGGGGTATTATTTTAGGGATGAGTTGTTCAAAGGCTAAGGTTCCCTTCATCTGTCTCTGTGATCATCTCTGGGAACAGAACTTTTCTTCTTCTCTCCCTGGGGGCAAAAGGTCTTCCTCACTCTCATCTCTCTCTCTCTGTTCAAGCTTCTCATGGGATTACAGCTATTCCAACACCTGCTTGGCTTCTTATCAATGCATGCCTCTGCTCACATCTACAGTTTGAATACTTCATCCCCCACACTTTTCTCATGAATTAAAGGGAGATATTTCAGTATATCATTGTCCATCTCCATGGTCCTACCAAAAGAATATTGCAGCCCATTCAGCATCTCCTGATCCAACTTCCATCTGAGGCTTGACTTCTTCTTTTACTGACCTTGGTGTTATCATGTTGGCTTTCTATGTGTCGTCACTTTTTTCTCTCCCTTGAGAGAGGATTTAGGTCTGCAGGTCTCACCTGTGTAGTGAAGGAGTTATTTCTTGCCCAGGTCACGGCAGTCACGGTGCTGGATTTCAGGCCATTCTGGGCCCCTCTCTCTGCCTGGCAGCCCCTGGGAGGGGCAGCTCGGCCTGGAGCCATCGGTGGGGACTGGGGATGGGATTTAGTGTCAGCAAGATGTCAGCAGCCATGGCCCGACCTTGCCTGGGGCCAGGGGCTTGCAGCCTCCATCCCCAGCCCAGGAGCCGCTGGGGTCCAACCCAGACTCCCCCAGGCCGCACAGGCCGTGGGCCAGCAGGGCCGGCCTCACCAGAGCTCCACTCCCTTCTGGGTCTGGAAGTAACGAGAGCCAGTCCCTGGGCTCGTGTTTTTAACATGGGGATCATCACAGAGGCTGATCTAATTTCTAAATGGTGCAAAATGTTGTCAGTTCTCAGCACTAGCCAGCTATTGGCCTGTCTCAGGCACAGAGGAAGCTTTCAGCAGCTGCTCTCAAAGAAATCCCTTTGTGGGTTTCTTACTTCTTTCCCTAAATGTCAATTAATGTCAAACTACCACAAAGGGCCATGTAAAGCTCACCTAATCTGTGTTCTGCAGGGAGCAAGGGACATCTTTAAAGAGAATAGGACACGCAGACCTCAGGTATTTCCAGGGGTGGGGCACCTACCAGCTCTTGGGCCAACCTATGCCACTGCTGCCCCATGTTCCTTAGACCTACTCTGACTCAATCCCCTTTTCATTTAAAAAATATTCCCCTGCCTTTGAAGCTCTTAGCTTGGAAAATCATACTTTCTTCTTGCTTTCTTTTCCTTTCTGCTACATCAATTTGTAACATCGGCCAAGCCTGGCTCCAGCCTGGTGCCACTCATCCTTTCAGTGAAACAGTGGAAGGAGAAGACAATAATGCTCTAATCAATTTAGAACTGTTTTCTCCATAGCCAACTTGGAGTAGGATTGTAGAGTAGGATTGTACAATAGTAATGTAGACTAGGATTGCAAATCAATAAAGTTTCTGAAATCCGTTTGGAATTTTGATGAGACTTGTAATGCCAATGTGCAATTACCATCATTGGTGACTGTCATTGCAACATCTTTCCTTTTACCAGAAGGAATGGCTGCCACGAATGTGAAAAATAAAGCTCGTCTTGCCTGTTGGAGAGACAAACAGTTGCATTTGACTAAGAAAGTGTCGAATGAATTGCTAACTGATGTTGATAGTATTAGGCATGCCACCCATGCAGAATCTTGCAGCTATAGATTTTTTGTTATTAGCACATGGACAAGGGTGTGAAGATTTTGAAGAAATGTGTTGTTTTAATTTATCTGAGCACTCCCAATATATTCATAAATAATTGGCGTGACTACATGAAAACATGAAGCATATTAGAGAAAGACATGATCCGTTTTCAGACTGGCTTGCTAGTTTGGGTTTAAGGGGTTGGGGGCAGACCTTGGTCAAGAGGGCAATAATGTTACTGATTGTATTTCTGAGCTTTCTGCTGATTCTTCCTTGTTTCTTACTATGCCTTCAACAAATGTTGCAGCATTTTGTTCCTCCAATTTTAAAGAAAAGAAGGGGACCCTTCTTTTAAGGGGACCCTTAAAGAAAAAAAGTAGGACCCTGGGCTGCGTTAGAACAAATTTCACCATAAAGAGAAAGAGTTAAGAAGGTGGGCAAGGTTATCAGACAGGGAAGGAACAGCCGTGGTCAGCAAAAGAACACAAAGCAAGAGCCAAAAGGAGATGAGAGATAGAGAAGTTGAACACACAAGTTGTGGTCCCATATACACAAATGTAATTATCCAATAAAAAATGCTTACAAGGACGTGTGCAGCCAATTGTAGAGGAGATACTTTGTTGCCTAGCAAGGCAGACACCCTGGTTCAGGAACAGCATGGTGGCCAACGCTCAGGCCACTCGGTCCAAACCCACACACAAGCATCAATGTGATGGATGGCAGAATGGCGTTTATTGCTGGAGAATTTGACATTTTATAACCTAGGCCTACAGTGTTACTCCCATCTGCTTTCATCACAGCTAGGTGCTATTGGCTAATTACGGGGTTCATTACCATACTAAAGAGGAGGGGGGTTACTATCTTTCCGTTACATCCCGGTATCTTCCGTGTGCCGGGCCCTAGCCTCTACAATACTTGTATGAGTAGATCTGTATACAGCATAAATGTAACCAAGCTTAGAGAATAAACAAATGATCTGATCCTCATATTGGTGCTGTGTCGTTCCTATTTCTTCATGAAGAAATGTAGATCCTGGAACTGAACCCATGGCAATGACTAGCAGAGAGCCTCAGGATACCCCTACTCTCATGTCAATAAATTCTGAGTCGTGATTTAAATATGTCAGAAAATCAGGGGAAATGTTTAGCCTTGTGCATTTCAGCAAAGTACTGAAGATGTCTTAGTTCCATGGATACAAGCTAGTAGGTGAGATGTGCAACTTTTCAGGAAGGGATTTTCTACACAGCCAGCACTGAAATAAAGTAATGTCTCCTTTGGAACCCTGAGCTGGCCATGGGGAACTGGCACTGCTTGGTAACTTTAAGTTTGGCAATTTTTTTGAGTAGGTAAGAAAGGTCAAAATGAAACATTTTCCAGCTCTTTCTCTCTGGTATACCTTTTTTGAGAGCCAAAGCTCTGTGCTAAAGGTGGCCCGAGTGTGTGCAGAGTAATTAGCTCCCAAAATCCCCTTGTTTTTTCCCAGAAGTCATCATCACTTGTTCCCAGGTGTGTCCAGATCTGGCAGGAGAAAGAGCCCACAGCACAGTGAGCACCATGCCCTGCCCAGACAGAGCTCTCTGGCACTGAGCAGCAGCAGCAACAGCAGCAGCAGCAGCAGCGCCAGCACTTTTCAATCTGCTCCTGCCTTGGCTTCACCTGGGGGACAGAAGCCTCTGGAAATCAGCACTGCCACTCATGTTCCCAGCTTGGAGCAGCTGCTGCTGCTGCTGCTGGGCAGATCCTGCCAGTCTGACTGCTTCCAAATGGGAATAAAGGCAGAGATATATGTACACAGGAGCCCTGGGCACATCCAATATATATGCAAATATGTGGAGAGATTTGTTAAGAATTATTTCAGCTGTTATGGCAACAGTGCTTTCTTTCCTGGTTCTTTGCAATGCTTTGGGCCATTCTCTTGGTCCGGTTGCCTCGTCTTTGGTCCCATGTGAGTGCTCAGTTGGGGAACAGGCTGTAGGTGCTTGGGCCACTCTTGCTTTTACTCTTGGATCCCTTGAACAACAGGGTTTGTTTCACCAGGGGACTTTGTGCAGCTCTGTGACAGAGGAGAACTTCCCAGGCTATTTGGTGTTTGCTGTAGGGGAGGTTGGGTTCCTTTGCATAAATTTGCATAAATTCCAAGGCAGAACACTTGCTTTGTGATGTCAGGACATGGCTGCCACATTGTCGTGGTGACATCAGAAGGTTGCCTTGGTGCACGGAAGGCCTCAGTGTCAGAGCAGCTCTTGGGCTTGCTCAGTGCAGGAGCATCCTCCTGCTTGAGACATTTGTCAGTGGGCAGCTGCACACTGACAGGAGCCTCGTGATTCTTGTGTTGGAGCAGTGTCTGCAAACTGGCACAGCAGTGCTCCAGTGATGGAGCCACTCGCTGCTGCAGTTTGCACTGTTTACGGCTTTGTTTATTCCGGCTATTACCTGACCAACCTGGCATGTAAGTAGATGTTTTCCTTGGATGTAACTTAACCTAAATTTTGTAGGTCTTCCTGCTTTTTCTTAGTCACTGGGTTGATTTTGAAACAGAAAGACCATTAGGATGCCACTGCTTTGCTAAAGGTCCTGTCAACAAGTTTAGCAAAAAACGGGATGCCTGTAGCCAGGCGTCTGCACGCAGCATTTGCAAGGGTTCCATTCCCTGCACAGGAGAGTCTGTGGCAGCAGAGTCTGTCCTTTCCTCAGTTTGCTGGCTCAAGCAGGATAGCTTTGAAAATGAAGAGACCTTCTCAGAAGGCCTTCTTAAGACTTTGTGGTTCTCCCCACAAATGAGGGAAAGCTTCTTTTGTTCTCAATTTTGTCATGAAAGGATTTGACTAAGTTCACCCTTTTCTGAGTGCTAGAATAGCAATACCCTTTGCGATGAAGTGCAAACTCCAAAGCAGCGAGTGTCTGCTTCTGAACGCTGGAGCTGCTGTTGCTGTGCTGCACAATAGAACTGCCACAGCTCAGGGGGATTTGGGGGAAGGTTTTCCGGGCCAATGTTTTCAGCAAGTTAATGAGAATTACTGCATGCAACTTATCTTTTAAAAAAGTACTTGAAAGGGAAAAGAGCAAAAGCTACTTTATCTGTTGACCTGGACTCCAGCATTGAGTGTTAAAGAACACTTTGCATGTTCTTGATCAAGTTTGTGTTCACTTACTGGCAAAACAGGCCAAAGTGTAGGCACAAGCAAGAATATTGCCCAGTTCCTTGTTGGATGTGTGAAAGAATGGTGTCCCCTGAGGGATGCTGTCAGAGGAAAATACCCTCTGTTTGGGTTCACTTATTCTATGAGATTCAGCAGCCCAGGCAGTTTTCTCACCCCATTGCGTTCATTTTCCCTTGCTCACTGCAGGTCACCTGAGGCGTGTGTTCAGAGGTGTCGATCCTGAGGTGAGTGAGAAAGGAACCTTTGTTATTCCTGCTGCTGGAGAACTGTGGAGCAAGCTGGGAGCTTGGCCTGTGGCAGCAGAGTGTAAGTGGCCAGCTGAGTAGGCTGAAAGGAAATCCATTTCCATGTCTGCAGCAGTGATAGCAAAGGCATTGCTGCCTATTTCCTCATCTTCCACTGCAATGCTTTAAAAGAACCAGAAGACCAGTTTTGCAGAGAGAGCACTGCTTCTTGATAGTAGCCAGGGTGGGGGATCTAATTCAGACAATTATCAGTCCCGTTGAATTAACTCATTTTCATTTAGTTGGAATAACTTAGAATCCTATTGTTATCAAAGCGGATGATTTGTCCTTAGTCGAGCTGGTTGTAAAAACAGAGCAGAATAGAAGTAATGTTTTAAATGATAGGTAGCTGCCTGTCCCTAACACTACTATCTCTGCACAGAGCCCAGAACCAACAGCAGACTCTTCTCTGGCTCCCCCTGCTCCTGGAGAAGAGGCCAAAGAGGAGCAAAATGACCACGAGCCTCCAGCAGTGGTCACACCCCAGCCTGAACATTCAGAGACTGTAAGTGCCTCTTCTGGCTGGTGTTGTCTTTAGTGCAAGGCACAGCTGCAAGTTCCTGAGCAGCCAGCACTTGCTGTTGGTAGCTGAGGCTGCTGAGTGCTGGAGTCGTGCCAGCACCTAGCAAGTCACCCCAGCCAATGGCAGCTGAAAAATGACTTTTGATCTGTCATGTTTAGGCCCCCAATTGCTGGGATTCTGAGAGGGGCCAGCCTGAAGCATGAAGGCTCCCTGTGCCCAGAGGAGGGAGCATTTCAAAGACACTCTGCTCGGCCATGTCACATTCTGGAGAGGACACTGTGGTCTGGAGAGTCCTGTGCCCTACAGACTGGCCAAGTAGCTGCAGGCACAAAAGATGTTGATGTGACCACACAAGTGCTTTGGGGTGGTTTGTCTCCATGGCCTTCTTGGGTGTGCTTACCTGGGAGTATTTCAGAGACACACTGGGGATGTGAAATTTCTGATGGAAATCAGGGATATTGGTGCCTTTGTTGCTGGGTTGTTGTTTTGCCTCTTCAGGCAGAGCAGTCAGTAGCTGAGCTGACAGGTGCTCTGAGCCCACATCTCTTCTGGCTTTTGATGAGCTGCAAAGAGATGATTTTGTGGTCCATGAATCCATGTGGGGCCACTCTTCTCTTGTGCCAGAAGACACAAATTACACTGTCCTGAATCCTCCTTCTGAGGCAAAACCAGAGACTCCATATGTCTGTTGAGACTTTTCTTTCTGAAGTCTGCAGCTTTGAAAACTCCCCATGAGCCTGGAGGCTGGGATAAAGCCGCAAGTCCTTGAGTGCTGTCTTGTGTTGCTAAGAACAAGAAAGGCATCTCCAAAATCTGGATGGTGTCTTGAAAGTCAAATGTGCAACTTGGTGCCTGAGAAGCTGCCTGGGACAAAGCACCCGGGGGTGTCGCTCAACAGCAGCTGAACGTGAGCCAGCGTGAGCCCAAGTGGCCAAGAAGGCCTGGGGCATGCTGGCCATGTATCAGCAAGAGTCGGGCAGCAGGAGCAGGGCAGTGAGCGTCCCCCTGTGCTGGGCAGCGCCGTGGTGCTTCAAGTCTGCTTCAAGCAGACTTCCATCAATCCCGACATGACAGTGCTTACCACTTGGGCCACTTTCCTGCCAAACATCCCCTCCCTGTAGCCAAGAAGATTAGACCCCGGAGTGGGTGACAATTTCATTTTTTGCATTGTTTATTTGTCTCTTGGTTTGATTGCAAAAAGGACTCTGTGTAATTTCTCCTTCTGCAGCCATTAAAGGTGCTTTGGCTCAACCCTTCCTGCCCACTTGCCAGCACTGGAAGAGACTCTGTCAGAATTTTAATTTGGAAGATGGCAGTTCTGGAAAATGCAGTATTTTTGCAGGAGAACACATAGTTTGGGGTGGGGATGTTGGGGCAGAAGAAGCTGTTCTGGTGCCAGGCCAGACAGCAGGGCTTGCACATCACTTTCAGGTGAACAGTGCCCATGCCTTTTGACAGCCCATGGTTGATCAATAGGTGTTGTGTTTGGGAATTGGGCAGGAAATCAATGGCCTTGCATTCCAGTTGGTGCTGAGAGATCAGAGAGGCTGGGAGAGGCTGGGCTTCATTTCTGATTGCAGCCACTTCAGCACTATCAGTGTGCTTGAGTCCAAGAGAAGAACTTGTCTGAGCACAGATGCGCAAAGACTACAGTTCCCAGAGAAGTGCTCTGGGTCTGACAGCAAAGCACCAACACAATCCAGATTCCCCAAGAGTGTGATTTATTGAAGCAACAGGAGAGCAAGTTCAGCACTGCTGCTGATGGGGGCACTGGCTACCAAATGTTGATGTGTGTAGGGATAGAAAATATAGTAAGAGAGTTTATAACAGTGAGATCTAGCTGCCTATCTATCTATCTATCTATCTATCTATCTATCTATCTATCTATATCTATCTATCTATCTATCTATCTATCTATCTATCTATCTATCTATCTATCTGTCTATCTATCTATCATCTATTTGATAGATATCAAATATTCCATTTGAATTTTCTCATCTCTGCTGCAAAGCAGTTGGTAGTATAAAGGTCACGTAAAGGCATCCCTTTGAGGAGAGGAGGAGAGACAGGTTCCATTGACTGATCCAGAGGAGGCAGAGATGATTCCCCCTGCAGGGAGGGTTGTTTTTTCCCTCACAGCTCTTTTCCTCCTCCACTCTTATCTGCTGTGAAACCTTCTTTTTATGCAACAAATTGCTGCATGTCCTAAGGGAGTGGAACAATCTCAAGCTCTAGGTAGAGTTTGGAGACTTTGGTCATACATGCATTACATGACACAAAGTTTCCTTCATTGGCATCCCTAGGGGTGTGTCAATTCATTTGCTGATGGGGCCTTTGGAGGATCTCTGTTAGTGCTGCTCAGAATTCTCAGCTGACAAAAGAGGGAGGATAAACACCTTGGTCCTCTTCCATATACTCAGGTGGCCATAGGGGCTCTCTGACCTCCCTCAGAGGATCAAATTGCACACATCCTTATCTCCTGAACGAGCAGGATTTCTAACAAGAGTGTAGATGTCAGAAAGGCAGGAATGGTTGTGCAGGCCTGAGGAGAACATGAACTCCACAAGTGTCTCTCACAAGGGATGAAATCACACAGGAAGCCACCTGCAGAGCCAGGATGGAGCTGTGGGACAGGGCTGAGTGTGAGTTGACTATGGAAAGACAAAGAGGACAGAGCAGAAGGGGAGGGAGGCCCTCAGCAGACCCTTGAGAAATGGCACACATTTCCTGTCAGCTGCCCAAGAGTCTGTTGGGGATTCAGACCCAGCTGGACCCTGATTGTACTGCCAGTGTCACTTTGGAATCTGTGTCTCCCCATGGGCAGAGAACAAACCAGGAGAGCAGCAGCACAGTGCTTTAGGAACGTGTGAGCCCATCAGTATTTGAGTCTTGGCCCACAAATGTTGTGTGGGGTTTTGAAAGCCATGTTCTCTTGCTTTCTGTGCAGGTTGTTCTGGAGAAAGAGCAGGAGCAGACTGATTTGTCAGAGATGCCGTGCCAAACTGAGGGAGAGCTGTTGCTGCCCGAGAGCAGGAAGAGCAGCTTGGGCAGCAGGTGGAAGAGCCACTGGAGAATGTCCAGGTAAGCCTGACTCAGCAGGTGACAGAGTGCAGGGCAGGAAGAGGGGCATAAATCACAGCTCTTGGGACTGAAGAGGCCAGGAGTCCTAGAAGCACTGAAAGCACAGAGCTTTGTAATCTGCAGAGATCAGCACTGAGACAGGAGAGTTACAGTGGAAGCAGAGGTGGTTAAGTAGGCAGAAAGAAGTGACTGAATGAGTGTGATTTTGAGGCTGAAAGAGGGAAAAGCTGAGCCTGATGGCAGCTCCCAGTCACTTGTTCTCCATTTGTGTATACAGAACATCAAGGCAGAGCCACAAGCAGAGCTGTCTGAAGCTCAGAGTGCCATCGCGGCAGTGAAGAGAAGGCACCAGGAAGGCATGAGGAACATTCAAGAGGAGATGACACTCTATCGGCAGAGAAGAGCTCAACAAAACAAGGTGAGTGATAGAGTGGCAGCCACTCCGCTCATCAAGCTCTCTCATGTGTTTTAGAGGACAGCAAGGAAAATCTCCAGGCAGAGATGCAGGATACTAGGGCTAGGATCAGCGAAAAGGAGAAGAGGCTGGAGGAAGAAATGGTGGAAGAGGAAATCAATCACCTGATTCAGGAGAAGAATTTTCTACATAAAAAAGTGAGTGAAACAGCGATAGCCACTGCAGTCACTGCAGTCTGGTGGTTTGTGCCCTTCTTGCTTTTCCTCTGCAGAGCAGCAGGGAGCTGGGGTGATGCCTCTCAGTGCCATCCTGCTGTAGTGTCTATCCCAGCTGCTTTGAAGGAAACTTGCTGGTGTGCTGAATCCCAGCTACTGCTCTGGACAGTGGCACAAGTCGCTTTCCCCTTTTGCCAGCACTCATCTGAGTGCATTCTTGCTGGCCTGTTCCTGCTCTCCTTGTTTCTTCAGGTGTTTTTGCAAGTGAACACAGTCACCCAGATAGATGTTGAACACACGCCACAAGCTGTGTGTATCTCTTGTTGAATCTGCTCCTCTCCAGCTCTCTCCCTTTCCTTCTAGTCAATGAGCCTTGGCAGAAAGGGACAAAGCTGTAGTCTCTGACTGCTTTGTTCTGTTTGACTTGATGTTGGAGTGTTGACATCTCACCTGGCAGCCTGGGAAGGCTTCCAGCAAATGACTGGTGATGAAGAGCTCCAAGGTCGACATGAGGCACAGCAACTGTCCCAAGCAAAGATGCTGAAGGTTGGGAATGTGTCAAAGATGGAGAAAAAGTGGACTCATTGTGAGGAGGTACAACATTTGGACAAGGATCTGCAAATGTGTCTGCAGTCTTTGGAGGGGGAAAGAGATCCCTGGGAGGAAATGGAATGGTCATTGTTGCAGTCAGAAAATCCACGAAAATGGAATATGAAGGTGTCTATGGACTCAAATAAAACAACCTCTGGTTTTGACCTTTTGGTTTTGGAAGTGGGTGTCCAAAATAATCCAGTTTATGAGCTTGGCATGTGGCTAAGAGCAACTTCTTACGGGCTTGAATTTGAAAATGGGCACTCGGTGTAATCTCTGCCAGTCACTTTTTTGACACCAACTCATTTCTACTCTTAGAGCTACCAAGGAGCCTTGGTTCCCCTCCCTGAGAAGTGGAGCCTGTGCCATTTCTTCATCTCCAGCATTGACACAGATGCTGCTCAGCCACAGGAGGATTTCCCGGAGCTACTGAGTACATCTAATTTATTTCTTGTCTGAGGGAGAGTGAATTGTGTGCACGTGCCAGACTTAGCTGTACCAAATGTTCCTCCTCAGTTTGGTGTCACAGGGACATTTAGGTCTCTCCACAGGAAGTGCTCTGCTTCGAGGCAGGGAGAGAGCACTCTGCATGTTCCTGCTGTCCCTGAGGGCAGCCTGGACTGGTTAAAGTTTACCTGGGCTTCCCTTTTACTGAAGAAAGAAGCAGGAATTGTTGCTGGACCAGTTGCTTGAGTTCCACCCATTGGCCCAAGCCCTGCTCAGATCAGTCTCTAGGAAAACACATCAAGCCCTCTGTGATTCTGCAGCACAACCCATTTAATCTGCTTCTCGCCCATAAGAGCTGCCAGTGTTGTGCCCTCCCATAAAGACCTGGTGGGGCTGAGAAAAGATCCCATTTCATTCTGTGTGTACCTTCACCTGTTGAGACAAAAAAGGGCATTGATCCACACTTCGGTGTATCTGATGCCAAAGCCAATCCCGTTGTGTCCTGAATGGGGACAGCAGCTTGTCAGGGGCTCAGGCTGGCTGTGGCTTGTGGCCATGGCTTGTCAGTGCTCATGCTTGGCCTTTGGCAACCTTGCTATGTGCCCTGGCCCTGAGGGCTGCTGTGACTGCAGGGGCTGGAGCCTTCCTTAGCTGGGAGAGTGGCGCTGCCGCCCGGCCGGCCGCTGCAGAGCCGAGCTGGCCCAAGGCAGCAGCCCCTCGTCTGGGCCGGCTTCTGCACGGCACGGCCTGGACTCCCGAGAGGGACAACATCTCCTCTGGGCAGCTGTGCATGTCACAGCGGCGCCTGAGCAGCACTGCTGTCCTCGCTGCCCTTGCCCGCTGTGCCCACTTGGGAAGGTGGGGGGGACGTGTGCGGTGCTGAGAGGCTGAGTCCAATGGCAGCCACTGATCCGCGCTGTCAGGGTGAAGGGAAGCACTGGGGTTCTTCCCATGGGCCACGGGCAAGGGCATCTTGGAGCTCAGCCTGCTCATACAGGGTGAGGGTCCTGATGCCAAAAGCCCCCTTGGAATGGGTTACAGCATCAGCTGCTCTGCTTTACAGATGGAAAGCCATTCCTTCTTTTGGCAAATGCTGCAAGCTAGAGAAGATAAGATGCCCTCCTGTCCTAGGAATGCATCTCCCTGGGCTTTATTTCCTGACAAGAGAAGTCTTCAAAGGACTGAACAAAACCATCTGCTGGCCATTTGGACTGCAGAACTGCCTGGCTTGTTGCTCTTGCTCTTGTTGTTGTTGTTGCTGCCCAGCTGACCACAAAGGGTTCAGAGCCCCGGACAGTGGGGCTTTCGTATCTCCTGGAAATTGGAATTTCTGCTTGAAAGTGAGAATCCTGCATTTTGTTTCCCTCAGGGAGAATGGTAAACGTGGAAAATCCCATACGAAAATACATTGAACTGGAAAATCTCGGCAGCATGTGAGTCCACAGATACTTCTACACAGCCTTGGGCCAGGTGTTTCGCTGGTGGAATATCCATCAAGTGGGAAGTCAGACAAGCTGCAAACATGTTTACACACCAGGGTTAGTCTGCCCCATCTCTCAGTACTGGCCAGAATTTGTAAGTGTGCTCAGAGGGCATTGCCAAAGACCTCCCCATGCTGCCAACCAAGGTCTTGCCTGCAGCAAGGAACAGAACCTGGTAGATCTCCTTGTCTGTCAAGTGTGGGACAGCTCTGTGGTAATTTCCTTAGCATTTGTGTATTTCTCAAGATCATAGAATTTTGCCACACAAATGACAGGAGAAGAATCTTGCTTACCTGAAAGAGCAACTTGTCCCCTTATGATAGCTGTCAGATGACACTTCTCAGGGACCATTTCTTTCCAAGAGTTTGCTAAAGGAAATACTCCATGCTCAGGATTAGAACTGCCCAGTTTAGAAACTGATAGCCGAGATGAAGGAATAAGCTGTCTTTTTGAGCTGAGGCAAGAAAGCCCAGCACTTCAGGAACAGGCCCAGTGCCCATGCACTGGAGGGGAAAATGTATCATCTGCCTTCTGGCAGACCCCTCCTGCAACCTGCAGCTTTTAGGTATTTACAGCAGAGATCTCCTGTCTGGAGTGGCTTTCACTGCAAGATCTAAATGGCTTCTCTTTTCTTTGCTGCTGTTTTGTTTCTAGGGCTTTTGGAGAGGTTTCTAGAGCACTTGACATTGCCACAGGAGGAGAGGTAAATGTCAACAGCCCCTGGAGACTCTGCTGCTCTCAAGGCCTTTCCCTACGGGTGACATCTGTGCCTGGAGCTTTGGGCAGAGCTGTGCAACAAAGGCACAAGAAGCACAGACTGGTGCCAGCCTGCAAATTGCACTTGGGACAGTCTTTGTCCTTCTCAGCTGCCAGTAGGAAGGCAAGGAGGGCAGCGGTTCCTTGCAGAGAAGGACGTGCCTACTTGCTCTCAATTGCTAAAACCAAGGTTTAGCATCTCACTTAGAGCATCTCTCTGCTCTTTGCTACAGCTTTAAAGTCTTGAATCCTCATTTCTGGCTGCCAGCAAATACATCTGAATGTTACTGGTAGCTCATTAGCCACTTGGGAGCTGTACGTAGGGAGAGATCTGCAAGGTGTCCCTAAAAGCCCAAAGGCCTGCCTGTATCCACAGAGTACCAAGGCACAGATTACTTCTTTAGAAGTGCAGGCAAAGCAGCAGAGAGTGTGGTCAGAAGTTTGTGGGTGAGAGTTGATACACCTTTGTTACCAAGTGGACAAGACAAAGTGTCGGTGGTCAGGTGTCATGTAACTGTTCCCAAGGGAGCAGAGCAATGGGCTATTGGATTGTCACTTCCTAATTACTCCAATGTCTAATCACAAGGTGCTTTGGCACAGCTTGACTGTGCCATTCCAGAATCACTCACTCCATGTGAGAAGCTCCATGCCAACTTCCAAAGTTACAAATTTTCAATATCATTTTAAGTGGCCATAAAGAAAATCAATCTTCAAGAACTGGTCGGGAAGGAAGCAACTGCTTATGAACTCATGGTCATGAAAATGAATAGGAACCCCAGCATTGTGACCTATTTAGAGAGGTGAGAGATTCTTGCTTTATCCCACCCATATTTATTTACATACTTCATGCATGCCAAGTTAAAAACCCACTTTGGATACTGGCAGGAAAAAAGAGCTCTTAATTACCGGTTAATTATGATTTCTCACCTTATCTCCAGTGGATGGAAGAGATTTTTGCATTTTGTCTGCATTATTCTACCCTGGCAAATGCAGTTTGAAAATTGTCCAAAAATCTGGACCAGCCCGATCTTAAGAACAAAACACTCTGTAAATTCATTTCCTCCACATTGGATTGGGGCTTAACTTTTTCAAGTTTTTAGGAGCACCTTTGAAGTGCTGATAAACCACCCTAGAGAGAGGATTTCCCTTGCATTGCTGCCCTTTTTCCATTGCTGTGTATGCCAGGAAGACTTGGTGCTTATTACCAGAGATACCATGTATGACAGCTTTTTTATCTGGGCTGTTACTAAACTGCATTTTTTGCTTGTTGGCCATTTAAGACATCTCCTTTTATTTACATGTGCCATTCTCCTTGAGACTGCACAGACTGCAAACCCTGCACAGCCTAGAGGCAATGTCTATTCCTTTTATTCTGTCCTTGTAACAAAGGCACCCAGAAACAGGAATCAACTGTTGTCTTTTGCAAACAGCAACGTAGCCATGCATGTTCATCTCCACACCCTTGTTTCCTTCTTTCAGTTACTTTCTGGGGAAGCACCTTTGGCTGGTGATGGAGTACATGGACGGAGGCACTCTGAGAGATATCATCAATGAGACTCAAATGTCTGAAGGAGAGATTGCAGTCGTCAGCCGTGAGGTCAAGGATCCCACCTGTGCTTCCAAGGACTTGAGCAAGATTGTCTGGGAAACTGAGGCTCAGAATGGGAGTGATTTCATGGGCCAAGCTTGGTTTCTGTGTTGCTGGTATGCTATGGGCAAGCAAGAGCCTTTCAAGTGAACTGCCTGCCAGTGTCCCTGCACTCACTCTACTTACTCTTTGTACTCTTATCTCCTGCTGTTGTATTTTAGTTCTGTTGCTTCTATTTGGATTTGCTGTTCTCCACCTTGCCTCTCTAAATGCTTACTTTGTGCTTATCTGCACTGCATTCCCTGCCTGTAAAAGCAAAGGTGCTGGTTGGCAGAATTTGAAATGAACAGCAGAGAAGAAAAAGAGACTCATTTCTTTTAGGTCTCAGCTGAAAAGGATAGTAGTGCAGCCCAAATGCTGTTTGCTTCTGAGCACACCCACTGCAGCTGCAGTCACTCTGCCTGGTTTGCAGGGGACAGTCTACAACAGCAGTTGCTGCTGCTGCTGTTTCAAAAGCTGCCATGCCTTTCTTGACAAAGGTCCTGCTCTGCTGCTGTTGCAGCAGCAGGCTCTTCCTCTCAGTGGCACTGTGTTCTGCCATTACTCCCCATTCCCCTGCAAAGGGAATTTTTACAGCTGTTTCCTTGCTTGTGTGATGAAATCACATCACTCATTTTGCCCCCTGTTTCTGCTTTCTCTCTCAGTGCCTGCAAGGACTGGATTTTCTTCACTCCAACCATGTGATCCATCGAGATGTGAAGAGCTGCAACATCCTTCTCAGAATGGACGGCTCTGTCAAGCTGGGTCAGTGTATTCATTCTTGGTGAGGTTCAGCCTCCCAGGGATGTGGGGTGTGGGGCTGCTTTCAGTGACTGCCAGCTCCCCAAAAATGGTGCTGCTGGCAGTGCAGGGGCCCCTGCTGTGAGCTGAAGGCACGGTTGTGATGTGCACAGAGGTATGACAAGGTAGCACAAGCAGTCAAGAGTGGCATTGGTGTGTCCCATCTAAAGGGAAGGAGCTACAATCTAAAGCTTCAGAAAAAGAAAGGCCATTGCTGGAGGAAGTGTAAAAAAGGTGGGGATTTTTTGAAGCAGCCAATGCCATATTTCCTTGGCTAAAGCCCTGAGGAAATTGAGCAGAAATGGATTTCCAGCAGATGACAAAGTACATTCTGAAACTGGGAGTGGGCAATTCTTTTGCTTCGTTTCCTAATTGAAGCTGCCTTTCACGGTGTGTTGTTTTTTCCACAGCTGACTTTGGCCTTCCTGCTCAACTCACCCCTGAGCACAGGAGATAGAGCTCCGTGGCCAGCACTTCTGGGTGGATGGCGCCTGAAGTCGTGACAGGTCACCCGTACGGCCCCAAAATGGACATATAGTCTTTTGGAATCGTGGGCATTGAAATGGTGGAACGAGAAGTTCCTTCTTGGAATGAAACTCCTGTCTCAGTAAGGTGCAAATACTCACTGATCCTGCTGACTTTCTCACCTGTCCCATGTTCTGTGTGCCACTGGATAAAATGCCATTGCCATCTGCTGGCACTATTTCCACCAAGGTCCCCTTCTAAAAATGTCCCTGCAGCACATCAGCATCTGCTGTAGATTTGGTTGCATCAGCAGGCAAGTGGCAGGTACCCAGTTCAGAAACGTGCCATTTTGGCCTGCAGCCCTGCTGGCCTCCGTGACATTTCTCTTTTGCTTTTTGAAAATTCTTGGAGCTTGTCTCTGAAAAAGAAGAATTTTTCAGTGGAGAGTTCAGCAGTGTGATAAATATGCTTTGAGATGGAGTTGGGACCTCCCCGGTTTCAATTTTCTAGAAAAAGAAAAAAGAAAAAGAAAAAAGAAAATAGAAAAGGGAAAGGAAAAGGAAGAGTAAAGGGACAAGGAAAAAAGGAAAAGGAATAGGGGGAAAAAAAGGAAAAGGGGGAGTAAGATGAAGAGGAAGTGGAAGGGGGAATGGAAAAGGGAAGGGGCATGGAAGGATGAAATGGACAAGAAAAAATAATATAGGAAAAGGAAAGAAAAAATAAAAATAAATATAAATATAAAAATAAAAATAAAAATAAAAATAAAAAAAAAATTAGATTCAGGAAAAGGAAAATATAAAAAGGAAAGGAAAATCATAGGAAGAAAACAGGAAAAGTAAACAGAAAATACAAAAATCAAAGTAGTTCTGTTTGCTTTTTCCTTTATTAAACAAAGCACATCCATTTTTGTTTAAATTCTAGCATCTTTTCCAAATCCTGTGGGACTTCAAAATTTTCAGGCTTTCAAGTCATCTGTACATTGTTCTGTCATGTGTCTGGGTGGCCTGGAAAAGTTCAGGATGTGTTTTTCTCCAGCTGCAGTTAGAATTGTGTGCCAAAGCCCCGGCTGTTTCTTGGTACTTGAACAGGAGGGTGAGCCTTCAGTCAGGTGCCTGGGGCTGGGATCCAAGGGGTGAGGTTGACGCCGCTGCTGTTCCTTTAGCACAGGAGCAAGGCCATCCCTGGGTTGCACAGCGCTAGTGACAGTGAGGGCTCCCCACCATGCCCACTAGCTGAGCTCAGCTGCAGAGGGGCAGGATAAAACCTCCTTTTTGACCTCTGCTGCTGTGGGAAAAGTGAAGGAAATTTTTCTCTTGCTTGAAGAGGATCAAAGTCTCCTTGGTCAGCATCTATTTCATTGCCACCAGCACGGGTGGGCGTTTTCATGCAGACTCCTAGGCCTCTCCCCACTGTCATTTCTGTCTGTTTTAAATGCTTTCTGCATCTGAATTTCTTTCAAGAATAGAACAAAAAACTTGATGATTTTTTTTTCATGGAAGCTCTGCTTAAGGGACCAACAAGCATGGCAGTGATCCCTTTTGTGTAATAATCCTTGGAAATAGTATAGCTAGAGCGAAATCCCCCTCCCAAATGGCCTGTCAAGTTATTCACACAAGCTGGTGTGAATCCTCAGAGAAGCAAAAGCTGCATTTGGTGATGGAGTTCTCATTGACCAGAGAACTAGTCAGTGAAAATCAGCTGCCAAGGCAAGATCTGCAGGATGTTGGAAAAGCTGGGGCTGCATCGGTGTTTAAGTTTTTTATTGGCATAGGAAAGTCATCTCTGCCTCTCTGCCAGGGCAAAAAATGCCACTGCAGAGTGGAGCTGGAACAATGGGCTCTGGGAGAGCAGGCTCAGCTTTTAACTCTTTCCGCCTCAAAATCACACTCATTTAGTCGCTTCTTTCTGCCTACTTAACCACCTCTGCTTCCACTGTAACCCTCCTGTCCCTGTGCTGATCTCTGCAGATTACAAGGCTCTGTGCTTTCAGTGCCCATGTGACTCCTGGCCTCTTCAGTCCCAAGAGCTGTGTTTTATGCCCCTCTTCCTGCCCTGCACTCTGTCACCTGCTGAGTCAGGCTTACCTGGCCATTCTCCAGTGCCTCTTCCACCTGCTGCCCAAGCTGCTCTTCCTGCTCTCGGGCTGGCAACAGCTCTCCCTCAGTCTGGCATGGCATCTCTGACAAATCAATCTGCTCCTGCTCTTTCTCCAGAACAACCTGCACAGAAAGCAAGAGAACATGGCTTTCAAAACCCCACACAACATTTGTGGGCCAAGACTCAAATACTGATGGGCTCACACGTTCCCAGAGCACTGTGCTGCTGCTCTCCTGGCTTTTTCTCTGCCCATGGGGAGACACAGATTCCAAAGTGACACTGGCAGTACAATCAGGGTCCAGCTGGGTCTGAATCCCCAACAGACTCTTGGGCAGCTGACAGGAAATGTGTGCCATTTCTCAAGGGACTTCTGAGGGCCTCCCTCCCCTTCTGCTCTGTCCTCTTTGTCTTTCCGTAGTCACTCACACTCAGCCCTGTCCCACAGCTCCATCCTGGCTCTGCAGGTGGCTTCCTGTGTGATTTCATCCCTTGTGAGAGACACTTGTGGAGTTCATGTTCTCCTCAGGCCTGCACAACCATTCCTGCCTTTCTGACATCTACACTCTTGTTAGAAATCCTGCTCGTTCAGGAGATAAGGATGTGTGCAATTTGATCCTCTGATGGAGGTCAGAAAGCCCCTATGGCCACCTGAGTATATGGAAGAGGACCAAGGTGTTTATCCTTCCTCTTTTGTCAGCTGAGAATTCTGAGCAGCACTAACAGAGATCCTCCAAAGGCCCCATCAGCAAATGAATTGACACACCCCGAGGGATGCCAATGAAGGAAACCATGTGTCATGTAATCCATGTATGACCAAAGTCTCCAAACTCTACCTAGAGCTTGAGATTGTTCCACTCCCTTAGGACATGCAGCAATTTGTTGCATAAAAAGAAGGTTTCACAGCAGAAGAGAGTGGAGGAGGAAAAGAGCTGTGAGGGAAAAAACAACCCTCCCTGCAGGGGGAATCATCTCTGCCTCCTCTGGATCAGTCAATGGAACCTGTCTCTCCTCCTCTCCTCAAAGGGATGCCTTTAGGTGACCTTTATACTACCAACTGCTTTGGAGCAGAGATGGGAAAATTCAAATGGAATATTTGATATCTATCAAATAGATGATAGATAGATAGATAGATAGATAGGCAGCTAGATCTCACTATTATAAAGTCTCTTACTATATTTTCTATCCCTACACACAACAACATTTGGTAGCCAGTGCCCCCATCAGCAGCAGTGCTGAACTTGCTCTCCTGTTGCTTCAATAAATCACACTCTTGGGGAATCTGGATTGTGTTGGTGCTTTGCTGTCAGACCCAGAGCACTTCTCTGGGAACTGTAGTCTTTGTGCATCTGTGCTCAGACAAGTTCTTCTCTTGGACTCAAGCACACTGATGGTGCTGAATTGGCTGCAATCAGAAATGAAGCCCAGCCCCTCCCAGCCTCTCTGATCTCTCAGCACCAGCTGGAATGCAAGGCCATTGATTTCCTGCTCAATTCCCAAACACAACACTTATTGATCAACCATGGGCTGCCAAAAGTCATGGGCACTGTTCACCTGAAAGTGATGTGCAAGCCCTGCTGTCTGGCCTGGCACCAGAACAGCTCCTTCTGCCCCAACATCCCCACCCCAAACTATGTGTTCTCCTGCAAAAATACTGCATTTTCCAGAACTGCCATCTTCCAAATTAAAATTCTAACAGAGTCTCTTCTAGTGCTGCAAGTGGGCAGGAAGGGATGAGCCAAAGCACCTTTAATGGCTGCAGAAGGAGAAATTACACAGAGTCCTTTTTACAATCAAACCAATAGACAAATAAACAAAGCAAAAGATGAAATTGTCACCCATTCCAGGGTCTAATCCTGTTGGCTGTAGGGAGGGGAATGTTTGGCAGGAAAGTGGCCCAAGTGGTGAGCACACTCATGTAGGAATTGATGGAAGTCTGCTTGAAGCAGACTTGAAGCATCACGGTGCTGCCCAACACAGGGGGACGCTCAGTGCCCTGCTCCTGCTGCCCCACTATTGCTGACACATGGCCAGCATGCCCCAGGCCTTCTTGGCCACCTGGGCTCACGCTGGCTCACGTTCAGCTGCTGTTGAGCGACACCCCTGGGTGCTTTGGGCCCAGGCAGCTTCTCAGGCACCAAGTTGCACATTTGACTTTCAAGACACCATCCAGATTTTGGAGATGCCTTTCTTGTTCTTAGCAACACAAGATAGCACTCAAGGACTTGTGGCTTTATCCCAGCCTCCAGGCTGCAGGGGAGTTTTCAAAGCTGCAGACTTCAGAAAGAAAAGTCTCAACAGACATATGGAGTCTCTGGTTTTGCCTCAGAAGGAGGATTCAGGACAGTGTAATTTGTGTCTTCTGGCACAAGAGAAGAGTGGCCCCACATGGATTCATGGACCACAAAATCATCTCTTTGCAGCTTATCAAAAGCCAGAAGAGACGTGGGCTCAGAGCATGTTTCAGCTCTGCTACTGACTGCTCTGCCTGAAGAGGCAAAACAACAACCCGGCAACAAAGGCACCAAAATCCTTGATTTCAGTCAGAAATTTCACATCCCCAGTGTGTCTCTGAAATACTCCTAGGTAAGCACACCCAAGGAGCTCATGGAGACAAACCAGCCCAAAGTGCTTGTGTGGTCACATCAACATCTTTTGTGCCTGCAGCTACTTGACCAGTCTGTAGGGCACAGGACTCTCCAGACCACAGTGTCCTCTCCAGAATGTGACATGGCCGAGCAGAGTGTCTTTGAAATGCTCCCTCCTCTGGGCACAGGGAGCCTTCATGCTTCAGGCTGGCCCCTCTCAGAATCCCAGCAATTGGGGGCCTAAACATGACAGATCAAAAGTCATTTTTCAGCTGCCATTGCCTGGGGTGACTTGCTAGGTGCTGGCACGACTCCAGCACTCAGCAGCCTCAGCTACCAACAGCAAGTGCTGGCTGCTCAGTAACTTGCAGCTCTGCCTTGTACTAAAGACAACACCAGCCAGAAGTGGCACTTACAGTCTCTGAATGTTCAGGCTGGGGTGTGACCACTGCTGGAGGCTCGTGGTCATTTTGCTCCTCTTTGGCCTCTTCTCCAGGAGCAGAGGGAGCCAGAGAAGAGTCTGCTGTTGGTTCTGGGCTCTGTGCAGAGATAGTAGTGTTAGGGACAGGCAGCTACCTATCATTTATAACCTTACTTCTATTCTGCTCTATTTCTACAACCAGCTCGACTAAAGACAAATCATCCACTTTGATAGCAATGGGATTCTAAGTCACTCCAACTAAATGAAAATGGCTTAATTCAACTGGACTGCAAATTGTCTGAATTAGATCTCCCACCCTGGCTACTATCAAGAAGCAGTGTTCTCTCTGCAAAACTGGTCTTCTGGTTCTTTTAAAGCATTGCAGTGGAAGATGAGGAAATAGGCAGCAATGCCTTTGCTATCACTGCTGCAGACATGGAAATGGATTTCCTTTCAGCCTACTCAGCTGGCCACCTACACTCTGCTGCCACAGGCCAAGCTCCCAGCTTGCTCCACAGTTCTCCAGCAGCAGGAATAACAAAGGTTCCTTTCTCACTCACCTCAGGATCGACACCTCTGAACACACGCCTCAGGTGACCTGCAGTGAGCAAGGGAAAATGAACGCAATGGGGTGAGAAAACTGCCTGGGCTGCTGAATCTCATAGAATAAGTGAACCCAAACAGAGGGTATTTTCCTCTGACAGCATCCCTCAGGGGACACCATTCTTTCACACATCCAACAATGAACTGGGCAATATTCTTGCTTGTGCCTACACTTTGGCCTGTTTTGCCAGTAAGTGAACACAAACTTGATCAAGAACATGCAAAGTGTTCTTTAACACTCAATGCTGGAGTCCAGGTCAACAGATAAAGTAGCTTTTGCTCTTTTCCCTTTCAAGTACTTTTTTAAAAGATAAGTTGCATGCAGTAATTCTCATTAACTTGCTGAAAACATTGGCCCGGAAAACCTTCCCCCAAATCCCCCTGAGCTGTGGCAGTTCTATTGTGCAGCACAGCAACAGCAGCTCCAGCGTTCAGAAGCAGACACTCGCTGCTTTGGAGTTTGCACTTCATTGCAAAGGGTATTGCTATTCTAGCACTCAGAAAAGGGTGAACTTAGTCAAATCCTTTCATGACAAAACTGAGAACAAAAGAAGCTTTCCCTCATTTGTGGGGAGAACCACAAAGTCTTAAGAAGGCCTTCTGAGAAGGTCTCTGCATTTTCAAAGCTATCCTGCTTGAGCCAGCAAACTGAGGAAAGGACAGACTCTGCTGCCACAGACTCTCCTGTGCAGGGAATGGAACCCTTGCAAATGCTGCGTGCAGACCCCTGGCTACAGGCATCCCGTTTTTTGCTAAACTTGTTGACAGGATTTTTAGCAAAGCAGTGGCATCCTAATGGTCTTTCTGTTTCAAAATCAACCCAGTGACTAAGAAAAAGCAGGAAGACCTACAAAATCCAGGTTAGGTTACACCCAGGGAAAACCTCTACTTGCATGCCAGGTTGGTCAGGTAATAGCCGGAATAAACAAAGCCGTAAACAGTGCAAACTGCAGCAGCGAGTGGCTCCATCACTGGAGCACTGCTGTGCCAGTTTGCAGACACTGCTTCAACACAAGAATCACAAGGCTCCTGTCAGTGTGCAGCTGCCCACTGACAAATGTTTCAAGAAGGAGGATGCTCCTGCACTGAGCAAGCCCAAGAGCTGCTCTGACACTGAGGCCTTCCGTGCACCAAGGCAACCTTCTGATGTCACCACGACAATGTGGCAACCATGTCCTGACATCACAAAGCAAGTGTTCTGCCTTGGAATTTATGCAAATTTATGCAAAGCAACCCAACCTCCCCTACAGCAAACACCAAATAGCCTGGCAAGTTCTCCTCTGTCTCAAAGCTGCAAAAACTCCCATGGTGAAACAAACCCTGTTGTTCAAGGGATCCAAGAGTAAAAGCAAGAGTGGCCCAAGCACCTACAGCCTGTTCCCCAACTAAGCACTCACATGGGACCAAAGTCAAGGCAACCAGACCAAGAGAATGGCCCAAAGCATTGCACAGAACCAGGGAAGAAAACACTGTTGCCATAACAGCTGAAATAATTCTTAACAAATCTCTCCACATATTTGCATATTTATTGGACATGCCCAGGGCTCCTGTGTACATATATCTCTGCCTTTATTCCCATTTGGAAGCAGTCAGACTGGCAGGATCTGCCCACCAGCAGCAGCAGTAGCTGCTCCAAGCTGGGAACATGAGTGGCAGTGCTGGTTTCCCGAGGCTTCTGTCCCCCAGGTGAAGCCAAGGCAGGAGCAGATTGAAAAGTGCTGGCGCTGCTGCTGCTGCTGCTGCTGCTCAGTGCCAGAGAGCTCTGTCTGGGCAGGGCACGGTGCCCACTGTGCGGTGGGCTCTTTCTCCTGCCAGATCAGGACACACATGGGAACAAGTGATGATAACTTCTGGGAAAAACAAGGAGTTTTTTGGGAGCTGCATTACTCTGCACACACTTGGGCCACCTGCAGCACAAAGCTTTGGCCTTCAAAAAAGGTAAACCAGAGAGAAATAGCTGGAAAATGTTTCATTTTTAACATTTTCATTTTCTTACAGATTTAAATCACAAATCAGAATTTATTGACATGAGAGTAGGGGTATCCTGAGGCTCTCTGCTAGTCATTGTCATAGGTTCAGTGCCAGGGTCTTCATTTCTTCCTGCAGGAACAGGAATAACACAGCACCAATATGAGGATCACATAATTTGTTTATTCTCTAAGCTTGGTTACTTTTATACTGTATATAGATCTATTCATACAAGTATCTCCTGTAGAACTGGCTGCACACATCCTTGTAAGCATTTGTATTGGATAATTACATTTGTGTATATGGGACCACAACTTGTGTGTTCAACTTCTCTATCTCTCATCTCCTTTGGCTCTTCCTTTGTGTTCTTTTGCTGACCACAACTGATCCTTCCCTGTCTGATAACCTTGCCCACGTTCTTAACTCTTTCTCTTTATGGTGAAATTTGTTCTAATGCAGCTCAGGGTCCTACATCTCTTCTTTTCTTTAAAATTGGAGGAACAAAATGCTGCAACATTTGTTGAAGGCATTGTAAGAAACAAGGAAGAATCAGCAGAAAGCTCAGAAATACAATCAGTAACATTATTGCCCTCTTGACCAAGGTCTGCCCCCAACCCCTTAAACCCAAACTAGCAAGCCAGTCTGAAAATGGATCATGTCTTTCTCTAATATGCTTCATGTTTTCATGTAGTCCTGCCATTTGTTTATCAATATTTTGGGAGTGCTCAGATAAGTTAAAACAACACATTCCTTCAAAATCTTCACACCCGTGTCCATGTGCTAATAACAAAAAAATCTATAGCTGCAAGATTTTGCATGGGTGGCATGCCTAATACTATCAACATCAGTCAGCAACTCACTCAACACTTTCTTAGTCAAGTGCAACTGTTTGTCTCCCCAACAGGCAAGATGAGCTTTATTTTTCACATTCGTGGCAGCCATTCCCTCTGGTAAATGGAAAGATGACAGTCACCAATGATCACGATGTGATCTTTGATGATGACTTTGACAGGCATTCAGTAAATTCCTCATGTGGGGGGCAAATAATTTTAGTGGACCAAGAGAGCATGGTCCACCAACAGGTCATCTTGGAATACCAGGCTGTAGAGGAATGGCTAGAGAGCAAAGGTCATATTCCCATGCAGCAGTTAGCTGGGAAAGAGTTAGACAATGGAGTACAGTTGGTGTGAGATGTTGCAAAAGTCAGGAAGGCCTTGGTGATAACTGTTAACTGAGAACAGGATGCTGTGATCAGAAGAATGTGAATTCAGCATTGATGAGCGATCACAGGAATGTAGAATTAGGTGGAGTTGACCTTAAATGAAATATCCAATAATGAGCTTGCTTTTGCACTATGTATGAGCCTAATTATTGGTGCTATATAAGTGGTTTTGGAGTTACCACTAAATGAGATTTGCTGATCATTCATATTGAGTGCTGCATTTTCTCCCGCCGAACTCGTCAGCACTGAGGTTTGCTTTTTTGGTTCCAGCTATCACTAGAGGAGAACCATTGCAAAGATATCACTGGAAATCTTTGCCTCAAGCAATTATGAATAATTCTAATTCCAATAATGCCAATATTTCGTCGCACAAGCTCTGTCTCCAGCTCGCCAGAAGCGCCCACAATCTATGATTTTACACTACATGGACAATTTGCTTATTGCAGCACCAACACAAGCAGAAATGGAAGAAACTCGTGACAGTGTTACTGAAATTCAAAAGGCCGGACTGGAAATTTCTACATCCAAAATTCAAGAAGTTCTGCCCTGGAAATATCTGGGATGGAGAATGACTGAACAATTCCTCTACAGGAAATACAACTCTGGACCAGTGTCAACACCTTGCAAGATTCACAACAGCTTCTGGGGGAAATTAATTGGGTCAGACGTATTTTGGGAATTACCAACGATGAACTTGCCCCACTCTTTGACTTATTAAGAGGAGATTGTAATATCAAATCTCCTAGGGCTCTAACACCTGAAGCTCAAGTAGCCCTTGGAAAGGTCACAGAGGCTTTCCAAAGAAGACAAGCCCACTGATGTGCTCCAGAAAATCCCTTTTTTCTTGCAGATTTGGGAGAAAAACTGCAACTTTATGGTCTCATTTTTCAATGGGATGCTTCTGAAAGAGATCCTTTGTTAATAATGGATGGGTTTTTCTTCTTTATAGGTCCCCAAAGACAATTTTTACAACTATGGAGATGACAGCACAAATTATTATTGGAGCCAGAACAAGGTTGTTCACCTTAGCAGGCCAAGATTTTGCAGTTATTTGTTTACCTTTGAAAAAAGACTACCTTGATTGGGCATTGCAAAATTCAGATGATTTGCAAAATGCATTGTTGAATTTTTCAGAATAGAATGTTTGTTCTATTCATTACCCAGCTCATAAATGGTTGCAAGCAAAATTGAGTTTTAGAGAAAAACCCACGTTAAGCGAAGAACCTTTAAGTGCTGTAACTCTCTTCGCTGATGGATCAGGGAAAACACATAAATCAGTGATAGTATGGCTAAATCAAACAACTAAAACATGGGAATTGCATATTCAAACAGTGAAGGGATCTTCTCAAATTACTGAATTAGCTGCTGTAGTCAGGGCCTTTCAGCTTTTCCAGAACCTTTGAATTTAATTACAGATTGTGCTTATGTTGCTAATGTAGTTAAAAGAGTAGAAGGATCAGTTCTAAAAGATGTTGGAAATGATACCTTGTATTGTTGGCTTTCAAGCTTTGATGCAATTTTGCAATACAGAACTAATCCATATTTTGCCTCTCACATTAGGGCTCATTCTTCACTTCCAGGATTTTTAGCAGAAGGAAGTGCAAGAGCGGATAAGCTGACAATGGTTGTTGTAATGCTTTGCCAAACATTTTTGAACAAGCAAAACTAAGTCATACCTTCTTTCACCAAAATGCAAAAGCACTTGTGCGGAGGTTTCACATTTCTAAAAGTCAAGCTAAAGCCATCATTAGTACTTGCTCTGACTGTCAGCTTGTGCAGTCCTCAGCTTCTACAGGAGCTGTCAACCCATGGGGTTTGCAAAGCCTGCAGTTATGACAGACGGACATCACTAATTACCCTTCCTTTGAGAAATGTAAAAATATTCACAGATCAGTTGACACCTTTTCAGGTGCAGGTTTTGCTTCTGTTCACACAGGAGAGACAGCCAATCATGCCTGTCAACACTTTTTGCAGTCATTTGCTTCACTAGGACTACCCCAAGAAGTAAAACCAGACAATGGCCCTGCATATACAGCCCAAAAATTGGCCACATTTTTGATGGACTGTCACTGTAGGACACGCAACGACTCACACAGACACAGCTCCCGTATGATAGGGGAAAAACTGGTTTTATTCTTACAACTTCAGTATTTTTAGATTCTCGGCAATGACCAGGGATTGGAGAGTTAGGTTACCACCTTTCCAATCACACTGGTCGTGCGAGACGTCCATCAAAAGATGCGTATCAGAAAGAATGTATATCTATCTAAGTTTACAGTCACTGTCCTGGAAAAGTTCTTAGAAATTACGTAAACAAGGTGGAAAAGTTGAGTTTTCAAGGCAACAACGGACTGGGGTGTTTGCCACTCTTTTGGAATTCCCTACTCTGCTACAAGCCAAGCAATTATTGAAAGGACATATCACACCCTAAAACGCATTCTAGATCAAAAGAAGCGGGGAGTAGAGGCAACACCTCTGATGAGACTGAGCAAAGCTTTATATGTTTTTAATTTCTGGGACAGATCTTTGACAGAACCCGATCCACCAGCTTTTAGGCATTTTTCAAATAACACACAAGCAAAATGAAAAGAAAATCCCCCTGTTTTAATTAGAAACTCTGAGACAGGACATATTGAAGGCCCTTTTTGACTAATAACTTGGGGCAAAGGCTATGCTTGTGTCTCCACGGGTGCCAGACCTAAGTGGGTTCTAGCAAAGAATGTCAAACAGTATCACACATGACAATGTGCTGATGAGTCCAAGAGCAGAGAAATAGGCACGCTGACATGAGCCGAACGGAGAGCTCATGAGTCCCAGCTGGCATCCCTTGTTCACCTGTGGAACCTACGAACCCTGATTTTTATGTCGTTGTGTAAATGTGTAAATTGTTGATTTCATAAAGCTCTTTTGGCAAAAGTGTGGTATTTTCCTGTTATAGAGAGTATATTCCCCCATCAAATTTGCAAAGGGGAAATTGACCCTTCTTTTTTTGTTATAGTCTCTAAATGAATTAAGATACATGGAAAAGTCTTTTGCCAAAAAATAGCTGACGAAAAGCATGGAGCAAAATTGATTACTGTGTTGGTACTTGCTGATCTTGTTTGCTCTGTGCAGTGCAGAATTGCCTGTAGAACAACCAAAACCAGATGTTTGGGTAGCCTTAACCATCCAAGTATAGACAGAGATGAAGGTTTTGAATTACGACCCTGGAAGGGATCAGACTTACTTGAATAAGAAATGACAATTGCTACCACATTTGACTTACATCCTTGGAATAGACCCGATCTTTACAGCATTAAAATTGCTGTAGTTTAAAATAACAACACTCAAAGTAAGTAAGAGTAGTACTTTAAGTAAGCTAAGAGAAATATATTAAGTACCTAAAGACTTTAAGTTTTGCAGTAGAGCTGTGTAAGACAAGGTAGTCAATAAGCGACAAATTTAAGCAAGTTTCTTTGTGCTTGTACCAAGAGTAAATGCAAGAAGGCTTTCAGAAGCTGTGAAAAAGGGCCTCAGAAAAGAAAAAGTGGAGAACTTGGAGCTAGCTGCAGCTGCAAGGCCTGAAAGGGAGGAAGATACAATAATACAACATGCAAGGACATAAAACAAGAGTTGAGTCTTTAGGCTTGGCCAAGATAGACCTTAAGACTGCAGAAAAGTATGCTTACCCAGATAGTAGGAAGTTTTAAGTTTAATAACAGAGTATTGCGTATTGTTAATAGAAAGCAAACACGCAAACATTGCTGGAATGTTTTAGTTGATAGCTTGAAATGTATCTTTTTCCATCTTTTAGTTGTCATTCCCCCCCACCCCCAGCTTCTCTTTCTCCTAATTGTTTACCTGGCGTCAAGTTACCATGGTTACTAAAATTTCTCTCCTCAGCCCCACGACAAGAGGCTGGATAGAGTAAAGAGAAGACCCTGCTGGCATTTCCAGCTGCTTGAAGTTTCTTTAGCCCAGGAAAGCACGAGGTTGGGAGAAGAGAACCCTTCTTTCCAACACGGAAGTTTGTAACTTTTCCTGTCCCAGAATGTCTCTGAACTATGGAAGCTGAGAGGGCATGCTTACCTTGCCTTCCCTTTCTTTCCCCTCTGTGTTGCCAGGAAACCAGCCTCCCCCCCTCTCCCCCTCTGCCCCTCTGTGGAGAATACTCCTACACCTTTGTGGGAATTTGAAGAAGTTGGTGTCTGTTATTTATTATCTTGTGTGTAATCTTGATTTGTAGAAAGTTTGTAAGATGTACTAACTGAGAAAAATAATTGGTTCTCTCTCTGATGTTCCCTCCCTCCAAGAAACCCTGTTAAAAGAGACCCCCCAGACCCCAAATCCTTTGTCTCTCGTCCTTTGGATTCCCCTTCACAGAAATAAACTGTGGAATGCAAACCAGAGAGACAGTCCCCCCCCCCGATTTCTTTACTCGCTCTATAGACTTGAATTCTTGAAGAAAATCAATGAATCCCACTGAGAGGAATGATGAGCTTGTGTTTACAAACAAGTTGTGGGTCAGTTGATAAGATGTAGCTATCAGTGAGAGACAACAGAAACAATGGGATGGATTCCGGTAGAAGATCAAACAGGCACTGAAAGAACACTATGAATTCCATAAAAGTTAAGAAGGGATTATGCATTGGGGGTGGGGGGGGAAGGTACCCCAGGTATCAGGCGTTCCGGGAAGCCTGTACCTCTCAAGTACCTCAGCCTATGGGGAAAGAGAGAAGGGACAAGCGGCCAGGAATTAGGATAAAAAGGAGGCTGCACCCTCCAAAAATTTGAGAGACCCCAGGAGAATGCCCCATGGCCTCTCCCTTTATTTGAATAAAGTAAAAGGACTCCTCTGTCTCCTTTTTGGACATAAACCTCTGGTGTTTGTAGATTAATTTTCCTGACACCATGAACATATGCTGGCTTGAAACCCGAGTGAAGAGAAACTTCATCACTGAGCTGGCCAGGCCACACTCGAGAAGATGGAGTCACTGGAAGAAGATGTATATATGTTTCGAGTGATTGGATAAAACAATTGTCTGTAAGATTTAGCAATATGCTATTGGCTGAAAACCTTATAAAATGTTCTGTAACAAAGAGATTTTGAAACTGCTTATGGTAGAGGTGATCTTGTGCCATCTCCTGTATCTGTAGGTGAGACTGGTGTCCGAAAGAAAAGCTCATGATGTGTCACCTGGCAGTCCCATCCTACTAGTGAGAAAATTAACCTCCGATATTACTGAGCCTGTTGGCCTACCAGTCTTTTGGTTTCTGTTAAGCTGCTGCTGGGTGCTGACTGTCTGGTCCAAGAAACTGGGGGAGGTGATTCTTGTTTGATGTGGCCAAAGAAAAAAACTGCGTGGTTCTGAAGCTTTCCTCTGAGGCTAAAAGCAGAATCAGCAACTTCTGTGGATACATTTTGTGATGATGAGTGCAGCTTTGAAAACTGCTTTGAAGCCTCGAATGTGGGGTGACTCTGCAAGTCTCTTTTTGTGCTGTCTTGAGTTGCTGAGAACAGGAAAGGCATCTCCAAATTCCGGATGCTGTATTTGAAGTCAAATGTGTAACGTGGTGCCTGGGCGGCTGCCTGGGCCCAAAGCACCCAGGGGTGCCGCTCAACAGCAGCTGAACGTGAGCCAGCTTGGGCCCAGGTGGCCAAGAAGGCCTGGGGCATGCTGGCCATGTGTGAGCAATAGTGGGGCGGCAGGAGCAGGGCAGTGAGCGTCCCCCTGTGCTGGGCAGCGCTGCGGCCGCAGCTGGAGTGCTGTGTCCAGTCCTGGGCCCCTCTGATCAGAAAGTCATTGAGGGGCTGGAGCGTGTCCAGAGAAGGACAAGGGCACTGGAGAAGGCTGTAGAGGACAGGTGCAATGAGGAGTTGCTGAGGGAACTTTGGCCATCAGACCTTGAGGGTCATGAGGGACCTTCAGCACCCCCTGACTGTATGAAATTAGTTTAGATAGCAGAGCTACTGAGATGATTTCCTTTTTTTATTCCTTTGTTATGTTTTAGGCGGTGAAAACCTGTTTATTTTTTACTTTTGCCACCCAACAAAAGTGGTTTTGTTAAGTATTTCTTTCTTTTTCCAATACTGGAAGGGGTTCTGATATAATTTTAATTTTCCCGGTCGCAGTTCTGAATGATGGAGTATTTTAACAGAAGAACATTTATTTTGAGGCAGGGATTTTGGTGCAAAAGGAACTGTTTTGGTTCTTGGCTAACTGCAGGGCCTTGCACTTTATTTTCAGGTTAACAGTGTTCATGTCATTAGCGGCTCTCATCCCAGTCCCTGGCACGAGATCCGTATGTGTTGTGTTTGGACTTGGGCAGGAAATCAGTGCCCTTGCACTCCAGCTGGTCCTCAGAGATGAGTGGAACTGGGAGGGGCTGGGCTTCATTTCCGATTACTGCTACTTCAGCACCATCAGTGTGGGTGAGTCCAAGAGAAGAACTTGTCTGAGCACAGATGGACAAAGACTGCAGTTCCCAGTGCAGTGCTCTGGGTCTGATCCATGCTCATCATGCTCCAGATTCCCCAAGAGTGTGGCTTATTGAGGCTACAGGAGAGCAAGTTCAGCATTGCTGCTGATGGGGGCATTGGCTACAATGTTGATGTGTGTAGGGACAGAAAGGATAGTAAAGACAGGTTGTCTGTAATAATCAGATTTCTGTATCTGTGATCTATCTATCTATCTATCTATCTATCTATCTATCTATCTATCTATCTATCTATCTATCTAACATTTACATTGTGGAAGCTTCCTGGCTCTGGTGCAAAGCAGTTGGAGGTGCAAAGCTGACCTAAAGGCATCTCTTACAGGAAAGGAAGAGAGACAGGTTCCATTAACCAGTCTTGAGCAGGCAGAGGTTTTTCTCCCTGTAGACCTGGTTGGTTTTTTTCCCCCTCAGAGCTCTTTTCCTGCACTAGTCTCTTCTGCGCTGAATCCCCAATTTATTCTTTAAATTTTTGCCTGTCCTCGTGAGGTGTAATTCTTCCATGTTGTAGGTGGTTTTAGGTAACTTTGGTCATACATGGATTACATGACACATGGTTTCCTTCATTGGCATCCCTAGGGGTGTGTCAATTCATTTGCTGATGGGGCCTTTGGAAGATGTCTGTTAGTGCCGCTCAGAATTCTCAGCTGACAAAAGAGGGAGGATAAACACCTTGGTCCTCTTCCATATACTCAGGTGGCCATAGGGGCTCTCTGACCTCCCTCAGAAGATCAAATTGCACACATCCTTATCTCCTGAACGAGCAGGATTTCTAACAAAAGTGTAGATGTCAGAAAGGCAGGAATGGTGGTGCAGGCCTGAAGAGAACATGAACTCCACAAGTGTCTCTCACAAGGGATGAAATCACACAGGAAAACACCTGCAGGGTCAGGATGGAGCTGTGGGACAGGGCTGAGTGTGAGTGACTATGGAAAGACAAAGAGGACAGAGCAGAAGGGGAGGGAGGCCCCAGCAGACCCTTGAGAAATGGCACACATTTCCTGTCAGCTGCCCAAGAGTCTGTTGGGGATTCAGACCCAGCTGGACCCTGATTGTACTGCCAGTGTCACTTTGGAATCTGTGTCTCCCCACGGTCAGAGAACGAGCCAGAAGAGCAGCAGCAGAGTGCTTTGGGAACGTGTGAGCCCATCAGTGTTTCAGTCTTGGTCCACAAATGTTTTATGGGAAGTTGGAGCCCATATTTTCTTGCTTTCTGTGCAGGTCTTTCTGGAGAAAGAGCATGAGCAGAATATTTTGTCAGAGATGCCGTGCCAGACTGAGGGAGAGCTGTTGCCAGCCCGAGAGCAGGAAGAGCAGCTTGGGCAGCAGGTGGAAGAGGCACTGGAGAATGGCCAGGTAAGCCTGACTCAGCAGGTAACAGAGTGCAGGGCAGGAAGAGGGGCATAAAATGCAGCTCTTGGACCTGAGGAGGCCAGGAGTCCCTGAGGCACTGAAGGCACAGAGCCTTGTAATCTGCAGAGATCAGCTCTGGGACAGGAGGGTTACAGTGGAAGCAGAGATGGGGGGGAAGCAGAAAGAAGTGACTGAATGAGTGTGATTTTGAGGGTGAAAGAGGAAAAAGCTGAGCCTGATGGTAGCTCCAAGTCACTTGTTCTCCATTTTTGCGGACAGTGCATCAAGGCAGAGCCGCGAGCAGAGTTGCCTAAAGCTCAGAGTAACATTGTGGTAGTGAAGAGGAGGAACGAAGAAGACACAAGAACCATCCAAGACAAGACGAATGTTCATCAGCAGAAGGGCAATCAACAAAACCAGGAGAGTGAAAGAGTGGCAGCCACTCCATTCACAAAACTTCCACTCTCTTGCTTTTTACAATACAGCAAGGAAAAGCTGCAAGCCCGGCTGCATGAAACCAAAGCTAAGTTCAACGCAAGGGAGAAGCTGATGGAGGAAGAAATGCAAACTATCAGAGAGAAATTTAGTCCCCTCCCTCAGACTCTACAGAAGCAAGTGAGTGAAACAGCAATAGACACTGCAGTCACCAGTCTGGTGTTTTCTGCCCTTCTCACCTTTCCACTGCAGAGCATAGAGGGGTAGTGGGATGCCTCTGAGTGCCATCCTGCTGCAGTGTCTATCACAGCCACGCTGAAGGGTATTTCTTGGTGTGCTGACTCTCAAATATTTCCCTGGACAATGGGACTAATCCTTTGGCCTTTTGGCCAGCAGTTATCCTAATTGATTCCTGCTGGCCTGTGCCTGCTGTCCTTGTTTCTTGAGGTGTTTTTACAGGAGAACATGGTGACCCAGAGGGGGGGATTGAAACAAGCTGTCTGTATCCCTTATAAACCTGCTCTGTGCCTTTCCTCACACAGTCAATGACTCTTGGCTGACAGGGCCAAGCTGTCGACTCTGACTGTTTTGTTCTGTTTGACTTGAGGTGGAAGTGTTGACATCTCACCAGCCAGGCTGTGGAAGGCTTCCAACAAATGAGTGGATATGAAGAGTCCCAAGATGGATGTGAGGCACAGGAACGGCCAAAATCGTAGAAGGTGAGGTTTCAGCATCTGTCAAAGAAGGTGCAGGAAAAGTGGACTCAGCGGGAGGATGTAAAACAGTTGAACAAGGAATTACAAGTGTGTCTGTAGCCTTTTGTATCTCCTGGAAACTGGGATCACTGCTTTAAAGTGAGCATCTTGCATTTTGTTTCCCTCAGGGAAAATGGTGAACATGGAAAATCCCACAATGAAATACACTGAACTGGGAAATATTGGCAGTGGGTGAGTCCAACCCCAGTTACTTCTCCAAAACCATGGGCCAGGTGTTTTTCTAGTGTAATATCTACCAAGTGTGAAGTCAGACAAGCTGCAAACATGTTCAGACACTGGGGATAGATTGTCCCATCTCTCAGTGCTGGCTCAAATTGGCAAGTGTGGTCAGAAGGCATTGTCAATGACATCTCCATGCTGCCAACCAAGGTCTTGCCTGCAGCAGGAGAAGGACGTGGAAGAAGACAGCCTTGTCTCTCAAGTGTGGGACAGCTCTGTGTTAATTTCTTTAGCGTTTTTGCATATCTCCAAATCATACATCCACACTAATAAAAGGAGAAGAAGCTACTGCCAATGAGAGCTGTCAGATAACAGCTCTCGGGAGCATTTCTTTCCAAGAGTTTGCTAAAGGAAATACTCCATGCTCAGGATTAGAACTGCACAGTTTAGAAACTGATACCCGAGATGAAGGAATAAGCTGTCTTTTTGAGCTGAGGCAGTAAAGCCCAGCGCTTCAGGAACTGGCCCATTGCCCATGGATTTGAGGTGAAAATGCATCATCTGCCTTCTGGCAGACCCCTCCTGCATCCTGCAGCTTTTAGACACTTGAATAGGAAATCCTATGTGGTTTGGCTTTCAGTCCAAGATCTAAGTGTCTTCTGCTTTCTTTGCTGCTGTTTTGTTTCTAGGACTTTTGGGGAGTTTTGTAGAGCACTTGACACTGCCACAGGAGGAGAGGTAAATATCAACAGCACTCACAGACTCTGCTGCTCTCGAGGCGTTTCCCCACTGATGGGGGCTGTGGCTGGAACTTTGGGTAGAGCTGTGCTGAAAAGGCACAAGAAGCACAGACTGGTGCCAGCCTGCAAATTGCACTTGGGACAGTCTTTGTCCTTCTCAGCTGCCAGTAGGAAGGCAAGGAGCCCACTTGCTCTCAATTGCTAAAACAAAGCTGATGCCTTAAGGCATCTCACTGCTCTTTGAGGCTACAATTCAGAGTCCTGAATCCTCATTTCTGACTACCAGCAAATACATCTGAATGTTACTGGTAGCTGCTTAGCCACCTGCAGTGCTGCACTTGGGAGCCACATGCAGGGAGAGATCTGCAAGGTGCTCCTAAAAGCCCCAAGACCTGCTCATAGCACATGTGATAGATAGAACCTCTTTTGTTCGCCTAAATATATAGATATGATAGGATGCTTTGTGAAATTGTACTTTAGATATAAAGTTGAGAAGGGGCTGAAGGCCACTAACTTGCTAAAGCTGGCATAATTAATAACAGCCTAGCAGAAAGTCCTGGAACACTAGGACAAGGTAAACCTTGAGAGAGAAACAGTGAGAAAAGGTCAGTGGAGTAGGAGTGAGGAAGACTTGGAGCCTCCCTTCTACGACCACAAGAGGGCAGAGAAAGATCATCTAATGACCAGAGACGCATGCGCAGAAATGCCGGAGGAAAGCCACATCACCATGGGGCCGAAACGAATAAAAGGACAAACACGGAAGCGGGAAGCGCGGCAGTTCCGTGGGGAAGAGGTTTCTCCTCTCCTCCCTGCCGCCCGGCGCCGACTTTGCTTATTGCTAGCTTGCTATAATTAATAAAACCTTTCCTTATATATCTCTTTTTAGTGTATTCATAACAAATTTGGTCCTGTGACTCGGATGCAATCTGCAGGACGGATACTCAGCACCACCGGTGGGCGCCCCGCTTTAATATTTAGCGGTCCAGGGGACTGGTTCCTGCCTCAGTTGCACCGATGAACCTAAATCTAAAGCAATAAGCAAAAGGGAGACCGGTCGACCCCTTAAAATCTGTGCATAGAGTCCGGACGAAGACGCAGGACGCGTGAGTATTACGGGAACCGTTCGGTCGGGGTCGGGATCCCGGAGTGTGGCAAAGTGGTGTGTGTGTGAGAGAGGGACTGGTAGCCAGATTCCCCAAGCGAGAGCGGACTCCCAGTAGTGTGGTTCCCATTAGCCCACGAGGGCGTGGGCCACGAACCAGGGGAAGTGAAAGAGGCTGTGTGATTGAAGGCACTCTGGAAGAATGGGGCAGGGGAGAAGCAAGTCCCCTGTATCTATTAAACTCCCACCGGTACCTAGAGATAGTCCGTTGGGTTTTATATTAGAGAATTGGGAGCATTTCCCGAGAACAGAAAGTAAGATTAAGGCAAAAATGATTCATTATTGTGTAGAAGTATGGGGAGGAAAGGAAATTTCAAGGAATGTATTTTGGCCTATATTTGGATCAACTGAAGATTGGGTTAAACAAAAGTTAAATTCATGGGTAAGAACAAAGATTCCCTTTAACCCAGAGGAAAGTGCTTATGCAGAGATTTGGGTAGTGAATCCCGAGGCTTTTATATTTAGGTTGACAGAGAATTCGGGGGAGGGGAAGGGAAAGAAAAAGAAACCTCGAAAAGAAGATACTTTGATAATCCCCCCCCTCCATTTGTACCACCACCACCACCACGAGCCCCTCCCCCTCCGAATCCCGAGGAGGAGGATTTAGACCTGCCAGAGGTGGGGCCTGTTACCAGGAATAGATCCAGAAGGAAACAGGAGAACCTATTCCCATTAAGAGAGATGCCAATGGGTGGCCCCCAAGCTGGAATAGGGTTTATATCTGTCCCTCTTAGTTCGGAGGATGTCAGAGATTTTAAAAAGGAGATGGGGCATTTATTGGAAGATCCATTGGGGGTTGCAGAAAGAGTTGATCAATTCTTAAGACCTAATATATACACCTGGGAAGAATTACAATCTATTTTGAGTATTTTATTTATGGCAGAAGAGAGAAACATGATTAGAAGGGAAGGAATGCGCATCTGGGATGCTCAGCATGTCCAGGGACCACTGGCAGATGTAAAATGGCCCCTCCAAAATCCCCACTGGGATCATCAGAATCCAGCCCATAGAGTACACATGCAGGATTTAAGGACTATTATAATTCAGGGAATTAGGGAGGCAGTCCCAAGGAGTCATAATATTAATAAAGCATTTAATGAGAGGCAAAAGAAAGATGAAACTCCTACAGAATGGTTAGAAAGACTAAGAAAGAATTTTCAATTATATTCTGGAATGGATCCAGATACCCAATTGGGACAAGCACTGCTTAAAGCACAATTTGTGGCAAAAGCCTGAGAGGATATTCGGAGGAAGATAGAAAAATTGGATGGGTAGCAAGATAGAGGTTTAGATGAACTTTTGAGAGAAGCACAAGAAGTGTATGTTAGAAGAGTAGGCTCAGAAGAGGCAGATTAAAATGATGGTGGCTGCTGTAAGAGAGAGTAGGGATCAAATCTGGAAAGGGAAACAACAGAGACCGATCAGAGATTCAAAGGAAAGACAAAATGCTAAAACTTGTTTTTACTGTGGAAAGAAAGGACATTTTAAAAGAGAATGTAGGGTAAGGATCCAGGATGAAAAGATGTTCAAAGAAGACTAGGGAGGTCAGGGGCTCTTTTTTTTAGGGACCCAAGACCACCAGAAAGAGCCCTTGATAAAGCTAAAAGTGGGTCCCCAGCACCAAGAAATAACATTCTTGGTGGATACTGGAGCTGAGAGATCAACCATCCAGTTTTTACCTACAGGATGTAGTATATCTAAAGAAACTGTCATGGTAGTGGGGGCAAAGGAGGAACCCTTTGAAGTGGGGGTTATTAAAGATGTGATAATAGAATCAGAGTCAAAAATTGGGGTGAGAAATTTTTTGTTAGTACCAGAAGCAGATTGTAATTTGTTGGGACGAGATTTAATTATTGAATTGGGAATACATTTAGATGTAGTTGATAAGGAGTGGAGAATAAGATTATGTCCTTTAAGAATAGAAGATGAAGATAAAATAAACCCAGAAGTGTGGTATACACCTGAGAGTGTGGGACAGCTGAAGATAACCCCATTCTCGGTCACTATTAAAAACCCAGAAATTCCAGTTAGAATAAAACAATATCCCTTGTCACTTGAGGGACGAAGAGGGTTGAAACTAGAAATTGACAGATTGTTAAGCAAGGGACTACTAGAACCATGTATGTCACCTTTTAACACACCCATATTGCCAGTAAAGAAGCCAGATGGGACTTATCGTTTGGTACAAGATTTAAGAGAAATTAACAAACGTACAGTAGCACAGTTTCCCGTGGTTGCAAATCCGTACACGTTACTAAGTAAGTTAGGGCCTGACAGTTTGTGGTACAGTGTTATAGATTTAAAAGATGCATTCTGGGCCTGTCCTCTTGATGAGGCTAGTCGAGATTATTTCGCATTTGAATGGGAAGATCCAGATACAGGGAGGAGACAACAACTGAGATGGACGGTATTACCCCAGGGATTCACCGAATCCCCCAATTTATTTGGGCAAGCATTAGAACAGATTTTACAGGATTATCAGATAGACCCAGGAGTGACCTTGATACAATATGTGGATGATTTACTTTTAGCTGAAAAAGAGGAAGAAGACGTAAGGAGAGAGAGTATTAAGTTGTTAAATTTTCTGGGTTTAAAGGGATTGAAAGTATCCAAGGCAAAGCTCCAATTCGTTGAAAAAGAGGTAATATATTTAGGTCATTACCTTAAAGAAGGAAAAAAAAGATAGATCCTGAAAGAGTACAAGGAATTTTATCATTACCGATTCCAAAAAATAAAAGACAGATACGTCAAATCTTTGGATTAACAGGATACTGTAGACAGTAGATTGAAAATTATAGTAGCAAAGTTAAATTTTTCTATCATAAATTGATACAAGAGGGATTAATGAAATAGAGTTTAGAAGATACAGAAAAATTCCGGGAGCTAAAAGAGAGTTTAATTCATGCTTCTGTCTTGAGTCTCCCAGATTTAAGAAGACCTTTTTATTTGTTTGTAAATGTGGAAGATGGAATTGCCTTTGGAGTCCTGACTCAGGAGTGGGCAGGGAGAAAGAAGCCGATAGGGTATCTATCAAAGATCTTGGACCCCGTGAGTAAGGGCTGGCCAACTTGTCTGCAAGTAGTAGCAGGATGTGCCCTACTGGTGGAGGAAGCTAGGAAAATCACCTTTAATAGCAATTTGAAGGTAATGTCCCCCCATAACATTCGGGTGCGTTACAACAAAAGGCGGATAAGTGGATTTCAGATGCTAGACTTCTAAAATATGAAAGAATTTTAGTTGAGGCCCCAAACTTAATATTAGAAACCACTACTTTACAAAACCCGGCTGCATTTTTGTATGGAGAACCTGAAGGCGAACCTCTGACACATGACTGTATAACTACAATTGAAGAACAAACCAAAATTAGACCTGATTTAGAAGAAGAGGAATTAGAAAGCGGAGAAAAGTTGTTTGTGGATGAGTCCTCCAGAGTAATAGAAGGAAAGAGGAAAACAGGCTATGCCATTGTACGAAGACCTGATTTGCAAGTCCTAGAATCAGGTCCATTAGACAAATCTTGGTCAGTCCAAGCTTGTGAATTGTATGCAGTATTAAGAGCATTGGAATTATTAGAAGGAAAAGAGGGGAAAATATATATAGATTCCAGATATAGTTATAGAGTGGTGCATACGTTTGGTAAACTGTGGGAAGAAAGAGGTTTAATAAATTCCCAAGGGAAAGATTTAGTCCATCAAAAACTCATAATTGCAGTATTAAAAGCCCTGAGAGGGCCCAAAAGGTTGGCAGTAGTTCATTTGAAAGGACATCAGAAGGGAATGGACTTGAGGAGTAGGGGAAATAATGCCGCAGATCAGGAGGCAAAACGGGCGGCATTACAGACAATGGTCCTAAAAGAAAAAGAGGGGCGTGAAGAAATTCTGGAACATAAGGATAGTGATTTAAGAAGTAAATTTACTGAGGAAGAGAGATTAAAACTCCCAGAGACAGGAGCGACAGAAAACTCAGAGGGGAGATGGTTCCTTCCAGATGGCCGGGAAGTACTACCAA
Organism: Cyanistes caeruleus; assembly: GCF_971803275.1. NCBI lineage: Eukaryota > Metazoa > Chordata > Aves > Passeriformes > Paridae > Cyanistes > Cyanistes caeruleus. The sequence goes on along the minus strand of NC_141732.1, from coordinate 6,773,254 downwards.
AAGCCATAGCTCAGAGAATATTAGAAAAAATACATCAAAAGACACATTGGGGAGCACAAAGACTAATAGATTATTTTGCGGCAAAGTATATGAGCACAGGTATTCGAGACTTAGCTAAGCAAATTACTAGAAGCTGCCTCCCATGTTTAAAAACAAATAGAAAGAATCTCAGAAAATTACCTTATGGAGGGAGACCCTTGGCAAAAAGACCCTTTGCAAATATTCAGATTGACTTTACAGAACTACCGAAGGTAGGGAGACTTAAATATCTCCTGGTCCTAGTAGACCATCTCACCCATTTCGTAGAAGCTTTCTCATCATCTAGGGAAACTTCACAAACAGCTGTAAAGGTACTATTAGAAGAAATAATCCCTACATATGGAGTACCAGAGACAATAGACTCTGACAAAGGTCCCCACTCTACATCAAAAATAACTCAAGAGGTGGCAGAAGCATTAGGAATAAAGTGGGAACAACACACCCCTTGGCACCCTCAAAGTTCCGGAAGAGTAGAAAGAATGAATGGAGAAATAAAAAAACAACTTACTAAGCTAGTAATGGAAACAAAACTATCATGGGTTAAATGTGTTCCATTAGCCCTTCTGAATATTCGAACTCAGCCAAGGGCAGATTTGGGAATTTCCCCTTTTGAGATGTTATATGGTATGCCTTATAATATAAAAGAAGTTCAAACACATCCAAATGTAAGTGATCAATATATCAATAAGTACTTAATAAAATTAATGAAGTATAAGAAAGCATTGTGGGAAAAAGGAATGCTAGCTCAAAGACCACCATTGGATTTTATATTACACCAGGTACAACCCAGAGAGTGGGTGCTGATAAGAAGTTGGAAAGAGAACCCCCTAACACCGAAGTAGGAAGGACCGTATCAAGGATTCTGCAGTCTGAACCGCGGAGAAGAGATGGACACATGCCAGTCGAATTAAAAGACCTGTGGAGCCACCAAAAACTAATAACTGGGAAGTGGTTAACCCAGCTGGGGACATGAGACTTAAAATATCCCGAAAAAATAACATCTGAAAATTATTAATCTGCTTAGAACTTATGAATAGTAAACTCCATAAAGGCTTTTATATAGAATATAAGATACCCTCATCTAGTAGTGAGGAAATATATAATAGCAATGTTAAAATAAGTTGTGCTGTATGCCAGAATTGTTACCCTTTTGTTTGTTTTAAATGTATAGTATGTGAAGAACATTGGTGGACCCACTGTCATAGAGGCTACCCACCGAGAGGGGTGTGTAGATTTTGCTACATTGCCCAGAGGAGACTCACTGATTGGACCTTAAGAACCAAAACACAGGCAGGGGAATTTGAGAAAGGATCAGAAAAGTGGTGGGCCATTTACTCAAGAAGAGTCAGTTCCTTGTATTATTGTAACCATCCAAACGAACCTGCACCTTTTGTAGTAAATATAGTAGCTGGGTTGTGCAGACGGTGGCTCCAGGAATTGAGGTGTGATACCCCTTTAGTAAAACATAGAAGTTGGGAAAAATATATACAAAGAAATAATAAAAAAAGGAGTAATCTCCCTCCTGAAGAATACTCTTGCTGCCGAGAAGATGGTACACCCCATGGCCCGCGGCAATCGGGTCGACGACGAGAGAGGCAGAGGAGTAATAAACTGTGGAGGGAAACACTTCAATATACATGGGACCAAAAGGTCATAGTCCTGGAAATGCCACAAGAACGGGAATGAGACAACCCAGCAAAATAATTTATGGGAAGCCCAAGTTAGTATTTTACAAAAGAAAAGCCTCTATTATAGCAAGGGAAGCCAATGCTCATTAAAAAGGTCAGTAATATTTATAATTTAATTAGCACATTTAACATTTGTACAAGTAAGACTCATGAACCCTTTAATTGGTCCTTAATCCGATGGGAAGACCAGGTTATTATTCAATAACAAATTACCTCTGGAGACCCTGGCTTTCAAGTTACACTAGACTCTCTCATTAAGTGGGAAGGTATTAGTTATTTCCTGCCTGAGCATAAGGTACTATACATGTGCCCAGCTTCTAATCCAGACAGAGAGTATTGTAATTATCCCGGCGAATTTTACTGTAGATATTGGGGCTGTGAGACAATTTCCATGAAATAGAAAGTACAAAACCCAGACAAGTATCTAAAGGTTGAACGGGGTCTACACGGATGTGTAAAGCCCTGGATAAGCCCCTCAGGGGAAATAACATATATTAGAACTTGCAAATTTTACTATATTAATATCACACAATCCCAAGATCCTGGGTGGTTATTGAGAAGAACCTGTAGTCTCAGGGTATGGGAACCCGGAAGGGATTGGGGAGTGCACATACTCATAAAGAAAGAGGTGGTTCCCCATGATTCGAGATCTGTTGGACCAAATCCAGTGGTGTGGGGAGTAGAAGACCCCAAAGTAAGAGATCAGAATAAACATTCAGAAAAACTAGAAAATAGCACCAAAGTATTAACCACGGTAGAGGCCCCCCAAGAATATGGAAACGAAGCTCTTTGAAAAATTCTGCAAGCTACCTTTAAAGTATTAAATGATACACATCCAAATTTAACTAGAGAATGTTGGTTATGTTATAACATTAACCCACCTTTTTATGAGGCCATAGGTTCTATAGCAGAACCAAAAAGAGTGAATGGTACCAATCCTGTTGCTTGCTTATGGAAATCGGGAAGAGAAAATACTCCAGGAATAACGTTATCTCGAGTCACTAGAAAAAGGAAATGTGTGGGAAATGTGCCCCTAGGTAAGAATTATTTATGTCAGAAAAAAGTATTGATTAATGACCCTCGCAAGCCAGCTCAGTGGCTGATTCCAGCACCTAATACTAAATGAGTTTAGTAACACTTTAGGAGTAACCCCATGTGTTTCTATAACTGCCTTTAATGAAACTTATGAATTCTGCATACAGGTCATAATAGTTCCCAGAATTATTTATCATTCTGAAGAATATGTGTATACACAATATCAAAACTCAGAACATCATTTAGTGAAGCGAGAACCCCTCACAGCACTAACAGTAGCCGTATTGCTAGGCATAGGAGGGGCTAGATTAGAAACAAGTGTAGCATCTTTAGTAAATCAGCACCAAGGGCTCAGAGAGCTTAGAATTTCAGTAAATGAGGATTTAAGAAGAATTGATAAATCTATAAAAGATCTCACAGACTTCCTAGACTCACTGGCTGAAGTGGCCTTACAAAATAGAAGGGGATTAAATCTATTATTTTTACGACAAGGAGGCCTTTGTGCTGCCCTTAAAGAAGAATGCTGTGTATATGTAAATAAAAGTGGAATAGTAAGAGAAACCATGGCCAAATTACAGGAAGGACTGGAAAAGAGAAAAAAAGAACAAGAAATGCAACAGAATTGGTATGAATCTTGGTTTAATTACTCCCCCTGGTTAACTACTTTATTATCCACCATAATGGAGCCGTTAATTTTACTAATTTTAGTACTTACTTTAGGCCCTTGCATTCTTAATAAAATTATTAATATCGTAAAAAACAGATTAGAAGCAGCACACCTTATGTTAATACATGCTAAATATGAGGCCTTAAAGAGAGAAGAAACAGAAGATTACTTAGAATTAAGTAAAAAGGAACTACAAAGATTCAGCGAACAAAAGTAAGAAATAGAAAAAGGGGGGGTTGTGATAGATAGAAACTCTTTTGTTCGCCTAAATATATAGATATGATAGGATGCTTTGCGAAATTGTACTTTAGATATAAAGTTGAGAAGGGACTGAAGGCCACTAACTTGCTGAAGCTGGCATAATTAATAACAGCCTAGCAGAAAGTCCTGGAACACTAGGACAAGGTAAACCTTGAGAGAGAAACAGTGAGAAAAGGTCAGTGGAACAGGAGTGAGGAAGACTTGGAGCCTCTCTTCTACGACCACAAGAGGGCAGAGAAAGATCATCTAATGACCAGAGACGCATGCGTAGAAATGCCGGAGGAAAGCCACATCACCATGGGGCCGAAACGAATAAAAGGACAAACACGGAAGCGGGAAGCGCAGAAGCTCCGTGGGGAAGAGGTTTCTCCTCCTCCTCCCTGCCGCCCGGCGCCGACTTTGCTTATTGCTGGCTTGCTATAATTAATAAAACCTTTCCTTATATATCTCTTTCTAGTGTATTCATAACAGCACACGATGTATCCATTGAGAACTAAGGGATGGAGTGTTTCTTCTGAATACCAGACTGAGCAGAAAAGAGTGTGGTCAGAGCTTTGTGGGTGATAGTTAGGACATCTTTGTTGCCAAGTGGGCAAGGCAAAATGTCAGTGGCCATGTGTCCTGTCACTGGCCCCCAAGGGAGCAGAGAATTGGGCTGTTGGAATGTCAGTTCCTAATTACTCCAATGTCTAACCAAAGGCACTTTGGCACAGCTCGGCTGTGTCACTGCAAAATCACTCGCGCTGTGTGTGTTATAGTCTTGTGCCACCAGCTTAAGTTACTGATTTTCAATGTAACTTTAGGTGGCCATAAAGAAAATAAATCTCCAAGGACTGAGGAAGAAGAGACTAAGAGTCAATGAACTCATGGTCCTGAAGAAGCATAGGAATCCCAATGTGGTTACCTGTTTAGAGAGATGAGTTGTTGTGCTTTTTGCCCATTAATATTTGGTTATATACGGCAGACATGCAAGGCAAAAACCCACTTTAGACACTGGCAGAAAATTGAGCTGTTAATTACTGGTAAATTATTATTGCTGAGAGGATATGGGGAAACACCATAAATTCCACAAGAGTTAAGAATTACGTGGGGTGTTACACATTGGAGGGGAATCTTAGGTATTAGGCATTCCGGGAAGTCTGTACTGCTCAAGTACCTCAGCCAATGGGGAAAGAGAGAAGGGACATGTGGCTGGCAAATGAGAATAAAAAGGAGGCTGTGCCCTCCAAAAATTTGAGAGATCCCAGGGGAACGTCCCACGGCCCATCCCTTTATTCAAAATTTTTGGACATAAACCTTTGGTGTTCGTGAATTTATTTTCCTGACATTGCTCATCTCCAATGTATCGATAGAGAGTGCATCTTCTCTGCATGAATCTTCTCTGGCACATGTAGTTTGAGAATTGTTCATTGCTATCTGTCACTAAGCTGCATTTTTCACTTGCTGGCCACCTAAAGACATCTCCTTTTTGCAGTTTGTGTCTTTTTTCTTGAGACAGATTGCAAACACTGCACAGCCTAGAGGGGATGGCTATTCCTGTTATTCTGTCCTTGTCACAAAGACACCTAGAAACAAGACTCAACCAAGAAACCAAAGTAGCCATGTATGTGTATCTCCATGTCCTTGTTTCCTTCTTTCAGCTACCTTGTGGATGAGCAATTGTGGCTGCTGACGGAGTACATGGACGGAGGCACCCTGAGTGATGTTATCAGCCAGACCCACTTGTCTGAAGACGAGATGGCAGCCATCAGTTGTGAGGTCAGTGATCCCATCTATACTTCCAAGGGTTTGGGCAGAATTGTCTGTGGAACTGGAATTCTGAATGGGAGTGATTTCATGTGCCAGGCTTTGTTTCTGTGTTGCTGGTATGCTATGGGCAAGCAAGAGCACCTCAAGTGAACTGCCTGCCAGTGCCCCTACACTCCTTGTACTCACTTCTTGTACTCTTATCTCCTGCTGTTGTATTCTAGCTCTGTTGCTTCTATTTGGATTTGCTGTTCTCCACTTTGCCTATCTAAACGTTTACCTTGAGCCTGTCTGCACTGCATTCCCTGCCTGTAAAAGCAAAGGTGCTGGTTGGCAGAATTTGAAATGAACAGCAGAGAAGAAAAAGAGACTCATTTCTTTTAGGTCTCAGCTGAAAAGGATAGTAGTGCAGCCCAAATGCTGTTTGCTTCTGAGCACACCCACTGCAGCTGCAGTCACTCTGCCTGGTTTGCAGGGGACAGTCTACAACAGCAGTTGCTGCTGCTGCTGTTTCAAAAGCTGCCATGCCTTTCTTGACAAAGGTCCTGCTCTGCTGCTGTTGCAGCAGCAGGCTCTTCCTCTCAGTGGCACTGTGTTCTGCCATTACTCCCCATTCCCCTGCAAAGGGAATTTTTACAGCTGTTTCCTTGCTTGTGTAATGAAATCACATCACTCATTTTGCCCCCCTGTTTCTGCTTTCTCTCTCAGTGCCTGCAAGGACTGGATTTTCTTCACTCTAACCATGTGATCCATCGAGATGTGAAGAGCTGCAACATCCTTCTCAGAATGGACGGCTCTGTGAAGCTGGGTCAGTGTATTCTTGGTTAGGTTCAGCCTTCCAGGGATTTGGGGTGTGGAGCTGCTTTCAGTGACTGCCAGCTCCCCAAAAATGGTGCTGCTGGCAGTGGAGAGGCCCTGATGTGGGCTGAAGGCTCAGTTGCAAATGTGCAGAGAGGTATTATAAAGAAGCACAAACAGTCAAGAGTGGCATTGGTCTGTGTGTCTGTGTGTCCCTGCCAGAGGGAGGGAGCAACAATCTCAACCTTCAGGGGAATAAAGGCCACTGCTGTGAGCAGCGATTAAAACCCTGGGTTTTTTGGGAGGTGGCCAATACCATACTTCCTTGGCTAAGGCTCCAAGGAAACGGAGAATGGAAAGTTCTCCAGGAGATTCAACAACACATTCTGAGACTGGGAGTGGGCAATTCTTTTGCTTGGTTTCCTAATTGGAGCTGCCTTCATGGTGTGTTGTTTTCTCCACAGCTGACTTTGGCCTCTCTGCTCAACACACCCCTGAGCACAGGAGACAGAGCTCCGTGGCCGGCACTTCTGGGTGCAGGGTGCCTGAAGTCGTGACAGGTCACCCGTACGGCCCCAAAATGGATATATGGTCTTTTGGAATCGTGGGCATCGAAATGGTGGAACGAGAAGCTCCTTCCTGGAATGAAACTCCTGTCTCAGTAAGGTGCAAATACTCACTGATCCTGCTGACTTTCTCACCTGTCCCATGTTCTGTGTGCCACTGGATAAAATGCCATTGCCATCTGCTGGCACTACTTCCACCAAGGTCCCCTTCTAAAAATGTCCCTGTAACACATCAGCATCTGCTGTAGGTTTGGTTGCATCAGCAGGCTAGTGGCAGGTACCCAGTTCAGAAACGTGCCATTTTGTCCTTCAGCCATTCCTGACATTTCTCCTTTGCTTTTTGAACACTGTTGGAGCTTTGTCTCTGAAGGACAAGAATATTCCAGTGGAACAGTAAGATGTGTGATGAGTATCTTTCAAAATGGAGGTTGAATCTTCCCAGTTTCAGTTTTACGGAAAAAGTAAGAAAAGAGGAAAAGGAAAAGAAATAGAAAAAAAAGAAAAAGAAAAAGAAAAAGAAAAAGAAAAAGAAAAAGAAAAAGAAAAAGAAAAAGAAAAAGAAAAAGAAAAAGAAAAAGAGAAAGCACCCTTGTCTGTTTCTTGGTAGTCTGACAAGTGGATGAACTCACAGTCAGGTGCCTGGGGTTGGGATCCAAGGTGTGTGGTTGACACCGGTGCTGTTCCTTTAGCACAGGAGCAGGGCCATCCTGGGTTGCAGAGTGACAGTGACAGTGACAGTGAGGACTCCAGCTCCCCACCATGTCACGTGGTTGAGCTCAGCTCCACAGGGACAGAATAAAACCTCCTTTGTGACCTCTGGTGATGTGGGAAAAGGAAAGAAAGCTGCAAGAATTACTTTTACTCAAGGGGAATATGTTGGCTGTTTTAGGATTGGGAGGTTTCCTGTGGATTGAAGAACACATAACAAAGTCTCTCTGGTCACCATCTACTTCAGTGCCACCAGCACAGAGCTGTTAGCATTGGGATGGGTGCTTTTATGGAGACCATGGCAGAGCCTGGTGTCATGGAGAACTTGCAAAAACCTCCCATTTCTTGCCTGGAACTTTGTGGAATGGGCACATCCTTAATGCATTGACTTGAGTATCCAAAGGAGCAGAGGATTACCATAGGGATGCCACTTCTTCTTCTGCGTTGACCATGAGAAGGTTTCCTTTTACCACATAAAGAAGCAGAAACCTGCAGACTGCTGAGACGCAGAGCTGCAGGCAGCCCCTGTGTGCCCCTTTGTGCCCAAACAATGTATTGGCATTTTCATCCCAATACATTTGTGCAGGCATCTTAATGTCTGTGTTGAATATGAGATTCCAAATGCTTGTTTCCTTGCCTGAGGAATGCCTGGTGGATTTCCTTTCTTTTCTTCCAATTACCATTGTTTTCGAGAACAACAGCAGCAAAAGCTTGATGACTTCTGTTTTAATTCCAGCTGTGCTTAAGGGACCAACAAGCACTGCAGAGATTATTCATGTAATAATCCTTGGAAACAGTAGAGTTAGTATAGCTAAGTCTCCAGAATAGTCATATGACAAAATATGTCCAGCTGGTGTGAATCCTCAGAGAAGGAAACATGCTTTTGGTGACGTAGTTCCCATAACCAAGTCAGTCAATAAAATCAGCTGCCAAGGCAAGTTCTGCTGGATGTTGGAAAAGCTGCATTGGGATTAGGTTTTTTCTTGGTATAGGACAGTCACCTCTACCTCTCTGCTATGGCAGAAACTGCCAGTGCAGAGTGGAGCTTTAACAATGGGCTCTGGGAGAGCAGTTACAGATGGGAAAGAAACAGGTGGAGCCTTGTGTTTCCTTTTTTTCCAGCATCAACGGATAGCCACAGGAGGGAGACCAAAGCTGCAGCAGCCCAACCTATTCTCACCATGCCTGTGTGATTTCCTGTGCTGCTGCCTGCAGACAGACGAGGCACGGCGCTGGTCTGCCAAGGAGCTCCTGCAGGTAAAATGCCGAGGGGCTGCAGGTGAAACAGTGACCCAGGGATGGGCTCCTCCTCCACTGCAATCCAGGTCATCAGATGAGCCTTCCTCCTCCTCACCTGTAGGGACCTGTAAAGGTCACCTGATCCAAGTGCCCTGCAATGAGCAGAGAGATCTTTAAAGGGATCAGGATGCTCAGAGCCCCTTCCCACCTAACCTGGAATGGTTCCAGGAACAGGGCACCTAGCTCTTAGGGCAACCTGTGCTAGTGTTGCACCATGGTCTGACTGAAGTTCTTCCTTAGACCTTAGGGGCGCTGACTCACTCCCCTTTTTCTTAAAAATGTTAGCCCACATCCTGTTGTAACTGGACCTGTTCAAAAAGATGTCCCACACTCCCTCAGAAGCCAGTTTGAAGATTTGGAAAGTGGCAATGAAGTTTCCCTGGGGTCTATTCTTCTCCAGGCTGAATAACTCCAGGTCTCTCAGCCTGTCCTCAGAGGAGAGGTGCTCTGCGCTCTGACTGTTTCTGTTGCCCTGCTCTGCAATTTGGTGGGGTGTTCAGTTTTATCTAATGGCAAGAGAATTGAAGTAGAGAAATCCAGATTACAGAGGTGTGTAATGGTGGTGGAGGAAGCCAAGGAAACCAGTCCTGGCTGAGTGGTCAGAGATTTGGCTGTGGGAAGGAGGGGCTGTCGAGGGCTCACTGTGAAACTCTGAGGGGCCCTGGCACGGTCAAGCAGACAGCAACTGCCCCAGGGTTACTGCCAGGTTGTGTGGCAGAGAGGGAACTGCAGGACCCAGTGCCACTCAGCTGTCCCTGCTGGGAAGGAAGGTACCATCCAGCACTGGAGGAGCAGGGCATGGAAAGGTAGACCTGCTCGGTCTGCCTGTAGAAATTAGCACGGTGCCTGTCTTTCAAAGAGGGGGGCCTATGTGAGGCTTTGGAGTTTCCTGAAAGGTAGAAACACCAGGGACAGAAAGCACCATTTCTAGAGCACTGGCGGGGAAAACATTCCATCAAGTTTAGACACCAGAATTCATGGATGAGTGGGACTCTGGCCCAGGTTTGCCTGTGATGGCAAGGCACTGCACATGAAGATGGAGGTGCAGATGGTCTCATCTGCCCCCTTTCTGGGTCTTTCTAGGAAGCAGAGGAATCCTGAGTGAGCCTGTGAAGCACAGAGCTTGGAAAGTCATGGTTTAATGGTTTTTGTTGTTTTTTTTCCTGTGGACAGCATCCATTTGTAACATCAGCCAAGGCAGCATCCACCCTGTCACCACTCATTATTTCATTGAAGGAGAAGAAGAAGTGTGACGGAAAATACTGTCTTTGTAACTAGTGTAGAGTAGAACTGTAGTGTAGGATTGACAAGTAGTTTTGTAAAGCAGGATTTTCAGGTAGTAGGATTGTAGAGTAGGATTATAGAGTAGGATTCCTGAGTAGGAGGACTGTAGTGTAGGATGTAGTGTAGGATGGTAGACTAGGATTATAGAGTAGGATTCCTGAGTAGGAGGACTGTAGTGTAGGATGTTGTGTAGGATTGTAGAGTAGGATTGCAAATAAATAAAGTTTTCTGAAACATCAACTCATTTGGAAGATTCTCCTCCTTCTGACTCTTTCAGAAATCTCAAGGAAACTATATAGTTTAACGGGTGGAAACTTGACCCTTGCAAGAGAAACAATGGATTGGTCAATGGGTGGGCAGTTAACTTTTGAAAGAGGAACAGTTCATAATGGAGGCATTGTTGGCATGGAGTCGGTATTCTGAGCCATCGTGGTCTCATCTCACGTGCCGGCCATGTGGGAGGTGATGCTGTCACTGGGAAAATTCCACTCCTGAGCAGGAGATACAAGACCTGGTTCTGGGCTGGAGGAGTGAGAAGGATGAGATGCCGACTGTTTTGATGCAGGGGATCTCCTGAAATTGCACTGCCTACCTGCCCCTCCCGCCGGGCACCATGCTTCACCTCCTTCTCCTGCTCAGTGGGTTTCTGGGAATCCAGGGGTTAGTATGTATTATTTGCTACTGCAACTAATAGAATAAATTTGCTTTGCAACCCTGGTTGGGTCTTGGCTCTCTACCAGAGAGCCTCAGGACAGCCCAGCTCTCATGTCAATAAATTCTGAGAAGTGATTTAAATATGTCCATTAATTTGGGGCAGTGTTTAGCCTGTGAGTTTCAGCAAAGTATTGAATACGTCTTAGTTCCATGGATACAAACTAGTAGGTGAGATTGCTACATGTGCACAAGTTAGGGAAGGGATTCCCCACACATCCAGAGCAGAAATAAAGTAATGCCTCCTTTCTAACCCTGAGCTGGCTGTGGGGATTGGACCCTGCTTGGTGACCTTAAATTTGGCAATTTCTATTGAGCAGGTAGGAAAAGTCCTGCTTACAGAATGTTCTCCTGTAGTCTTGTAATAAATGGAATTGATTCATGCTGACTGAATTGTAACTATTTGGAAAGTTCTTATTAGAAGCAATCAAAAGAATCAGTGTACAAGGCAGATGTACCCCTCCACAGATGTTACATGTTAAAATTGAGGTACAAGATGTAGTTTGGAAGGTAAGTGATGTCCCAAGATGAAAATGGCCTCAAGATGGACAAAATTAGAATGACTTTAGGCATACGGCGTAAAAATCATTAAATGTAAGACTAATCAGACCTACCCAACACAACACTCAGTACACATGCGCAAACCTGTGAGGCCATGCAGAGGACAGCGAAGATGACTGTAAGCCTTTGTCCAAAGTCCCACAAAAGAAGACTGGAGACTCCCTAACAGCAAATGAGGCATAAACCGTGAAGAATAATGAAATAAAGTCAGAAAAATGGGAAATAGGAGGAAACTTTTGGGATACATTAATGAATATGTATAAGCATACAGTATGTAGGTTTAGCTTGAAATGCTTTGTTTTGTATGTGAGGCAGGATAAGAAGCCCCCTCCATACCCCGGTCGGTTTTGCTTATGCTTTAATCATACTTAATTACTGGCAAATTGTTTATATAAATTGCATTTTTTGGCTAACTTGTATTTATTTACTAAACTGTATTCTTTTATGCTAAATTACTATTCAATTTACTAAATTGTATTCATTTTTAATTAAACTGCTGTTAACTCAAGGGACCTAGTTGTCGAAATCTAATTTCATTTATAACAGTCCCCTGTGGTGTTTTATGTACCCCAGTTACAGCATTCTACTTATGTTATTCCTTGTCCCCAGCAAAGAGTTATGTCATCCCAGGAATCCACTCCAGTTCTAGGATGTTCCCTGCTTTTGTTTTCCCTGTTGGTTCCCATTCCCTGTCACTCCACCAAGACCCTGGTTGGCTGTTATCCCTCGGCTCCACCTCTGCATCAGTCCTGTGCCCTCAACCCATTGGTCCTCAGTTCTGATGTTCTGCCCTTCCCTGTCTGTGGATAACTTCAGTCCCTGCTTTGTTCTGGGTTCTTTGTCCCTGGTTCCGTTCTGTGAGAGATCAGTAGACTCCACAGGACTGCCATACAAAGAACCAGAGTGAGCTCTCAAACACGAATTCCGCCCCTGTGATGTCCCAGAGCGGCCGTCCAGCCGTGCCAGACCTGCCGGCTCCCGGCTCTCAAACTGCGTCAGTGAATCTGCGTCAGGAATCGCCAACCCGCCCCGCTGCTTTGGTTCCCTCCTGGTTCGTGCTCAAGAGACCCTGCGCCTGCCGTCCCTCTGGCTGATTCAAAGCCTTCAGTGAACCCCCCCTCCCCGTTTCCTCCACTCCTCTCCTCTGTCCCTGAAACCCCCTGAGTCTCAATCCAGCTTCCCAAGCCCTATCGCTGCTCCGCCTGGCTCGGATCCCTCCACACAGAGAGCTCCTGCTCCTTTTTCCCCTGCACCTCCCCTCTCCCCTCCCCGTCTCCTTCGGGAATGTTTCATCCAAGGTAAAACCTAACCCGTTTATCTCACCCTGCCTTCCCTCTTTTAACCAGTATGTAACAGCGCCTCAAAGGGCGGGTGATGGGGGGAAGTTGTTGCTGGTGACACAAGGAGTTTTCAGACTTTTTCTGGTGTTCGAGCGGTGCCAGCCAGTTCTTGTTACGCTAATGGAGAGGGGGAGGTCAGACAGCTTGGTCAAATGCCTCAGGCTGCATTTACAGGTCAGGTCACTGTTTCCAGCTTAGAGGAAGCTAGGAGACTGTCTGCGATTGCTGTACAATTGTCTGACACAGGAAACAGCTCAGATGATGGTTTTGGTTTACCTGACTCTGGTGCCACAAATTTAACACTGAACCCTGAATTTTTGTCATCCAATCCGGAGACTGCCTCAGTTTTGGCAAAAACTGGGGACCCTTCAGGGACAAATTTGAAAATGAATTCAGTATGCTTAACTGACTGGTTTGATATCTGACGAAAGTTCAGACAGGTTAATGATTTTGATTCTTGAAATGGTCAGCTTCTAGCCATGCTGGTGAGGTATGGTAGAAAAAATTCAAATCCTCAATATGAAACACTATCACACTATGATTTCAAAGAACTCAGACAAGCAATAAAAGATAGTGGGCTGACTTCTCCATATTTTAATAATGTAGTGAAAAGTATTTTTAATTCTTATAAGCTGGTTCCAGCAGATTACTGTAACGTGGCTTCTATGATTCTATCTAATTCACAATACATCTTAGGGGACTTAGAGTGGAGAAAACTTCTCAATAGAATAATAGAAGATTATGTGGGTGGTCCTTATGCTCAATTAACTGTTGCTCAATTAGCTGGTGATGCACCACATGGCAGGCCAGAGGATCAGGCAGTTTTACTGCCTAGGCCTGGGCTTAGAGATATGAAAAAATGCTGCAAGAAAAGCTTTGCTCACTGTTGAACGGGCAGGTAGTCATGCAAATGTTTATTCTACAATAATGCAAGGCAAAACTGAGCCCTACGGTGCTTTTCTAGATCAACTAACACAAGCTGTCAAAAGGCAATGCCCTGATGATCAGACTAAGCCTTATATTCTTAAAAACCTTGCTTTTCCTAATGCAAACGAGCAATGCAAGAAGGTTATTTTAGCTTTACCTGACCAGCCCCCAACTATTCCTCAAATGCTTTCAGACTGCAGTCAACATAGCACCCCACAGCACCTTGCTAAGGTACAAGCTAATGCTCTCGGGGAACAGATTTTCAAATCACAAGATTTATTGGGAGAAAAACTAGGAGATAAACTCGAGAAGGTTTTGAAAGCTCTTGTGACTGTGCAAATGGATACAAAAGTCAAGGAGCTTTGTTCTAACTGTGTGTTGGGGGTTAGGTGTTTTTTTTTGAGTTCTGGCTTGCCTGTGGAATTTTTACTCATTAGTTTCGGGGAAAACCTAACTGCGGGTGGTACTAGGTGGGTGCTTGAGAAAAGAGAAAGAGTTTAGCCAGGCCCAGGGGGGGAAGGGGGCAGGAAAAAAAGGAGGGTGGGGACAGTTTGGCAGGCTTCTTCAGCTTTGGAGAAGAACACTTTAGGCACAGAGCTGTTGCGGTGGGGAGAAGGGAATTTCGCCATCACCCAGACGGAGCTGCTGCTGCTTCTCCTTCTTCCCTCTTTGTTGATGGCCTCGCTCCCCCTGTCCTGCCAGGACGTGTGGCAGTGCCAGGCACCGCCACGGAGCTGCTGATACACCTCAGCCACCGGCCCAGGATCTCAGCTCATCCCTGCTGTTCCAGCCGACTGTTCCTCAGAGCCCTGCAGGAGCACCGGGACTGCCCGCCCGAGGGGGTTTGTGAAACAAAGCCTTTCCTCCATCTCTTCCTGTCTCAGCCGAGAAGGCTGTCACGGGGCTCCTGGTTCTGTCGTTATTGTTGTTTGTTTGCCTTGTTATAAATACTAGTAAAGAACTGTTATTCCTATCCCCAGATCTCTGCCTGAAAGCCCCTTGATTTCAGAATTATAATAATTCAAAGGGAGGGGGTCTACATTTTTCATTCCAATGGGGGCTCCTGCCCTCCCTAGCAGACACCTGTCTTCTAAAACTGAGACACTGGAAAGCCTGGTCACAGGAAAAAGGATTGTTCTGTACTGGCAACACAACCTAAGCCATCTATTGTTTGCCCTCTATGTTGGAAAGGGAGACATTACATGAAGAATAGTCATTCTCATTTTGACATCGATGGTAATCCCTTGCAGTTAAACTCAAAAGGGAGCACAAACCACTGTGTGATGGAACAAATAGTGGCACCCCAGTTGCCAAAAAATTCAGTTACCTTGGCTTTGCCTTGAAGGAACCCAAATCAGTTGTTATTTATGCCGCAGCCACCCATCCCTCAAGCAGCCCCACCTTATTACCCCCAGGGGCCAAATTTGAGCTGGCAGCTTCAAAATTAATATTCCTTTTAAAAGACTTCTGTTACAAAGGTATCCCTACAGTAATTACTGGCATTTTGTAACTGGCATTTAGACTTTTTAGTTCTAGGCCATAGCAGCAACAGAATTTTTGAACTTTCAGTCCTTCCAGCTGTTGTTTCAGCAGACTGTAATGAAGAGCTAATGCTTCTAGCTCTTGCATTCAATGTTCCTTTTGTGATTCAACCAAAACCACCTCTAGCTATTGTAATTGTTTTACCTATGGATGAACACAGACTGAATATATATCAGAAAACTCCACATCCAATAAATCAAGTTGTGTGCCCAGAAGTGCCACTTGAGAATCCTACCTCAGGTTTTGATGTCTTTTGGGTAGAGCATATGGGCCTTGACAGACCAGAACTGACTTGCAACCTGACTCACCTTCGTAGAACAGTTTATATCACAGGTATGCTGGGCACTGGCACAGATGTCACTGTGATATCTCACAGGTTTTGGCCGAGTGATTGGAATTTGGCTGAGTGATTGGATCCCTCACAGGGATTGGAGGCACTGCTGTGTGCCTGCAAAGTGAATCCATGATTTCTGTTACAGGTCCTGAAGGGAAGCCAGCGACAGTACGTCCCTTCGTTGTGCAGAACCCTCTCACCGTATGGGGGAGAGATGTCCTGTCCCAGGGGGGAGCAAAGTTAGAAGTGGGTTCCTGATGGGGACCATGCCGAAACCCACCATTCAAAAGCTGTCATGGAAAACTGATAACCCTGTTTGGATTGATCATTGGCCTTTATCAGAGAAAAAAAATAAGTATCCTTAAAAAATTAGTACAGGAACAACAGTTGCAAAAAGATCATGTTACACCCACAAATAGTCCCTGGAATTCACCAGTGTTTGTCATCCACAAGAAGACTTCTGATTCCTGGAGCCTGCTTCACGACCTAAGGATGAACCTGGACTCCCCTCTCTGTCAATGATTCCAAGAGACTGTCCTCTTCTTATCATCAGCTTAAAGGACTGTTTTTATAACATTCCACTCCATCCAGAGGACGCACTGTGTAGAGGAATGGCTAGAGAGCAAAGATCATATTCCCTTGCAGCAGTTAGCTGGGAAAGAGTTAGACAATGGAGTACAGTTGGTGTGAAATGTTGCAAAAGTCAGGAAGGCCTTGGTGATAACTGTTAACTGAGAACAGGATGCTGTGATCAGAAGAATGTGAATTCAGCATTGATGAGCGATCACAGGAATGTAGAATAAGGTGGAGTTGACCTTAAATGAAATATCCAATAATGAGCCTGCTTTTGCACTATGTATGAGCCTAATTATTGGTGCTATATAAATGGTTTTAGAGTTACCACTAAATGAGATTTGCTGATCATTCATATTGAGTGCTGCATTTTCTCCCGCCGAACTCGTCAGCACTGAGGTTTGCTTTTTTGGTTCCAGCTATCACTAGAGGAGAACCATTGCAAAGATATCACTGGAAATCTTTGCCTCAAGCAATGATGAATAATTCCAATTCCAATAATGCCAATATTTCGTTGCACAAGCTCTGTCTCCAGCTCGCCAGAAGCGCCCACAATCTATGATTCTACACTACATGGACAATTTGCTTATTGCAGCACCAACACAAGCAGAAATGGAAGAAACTCATGACAGTGTTGTTACTGAAATTCAAAAGGCCGGACTGGAAATTTCTACATCCAAAATTCAAGAAGTTCTGCCCTGGAAATATCTGGGATGGAGAATGACTGAACAAACAATTCCTCTACAGGAAATACAACTCTGGACCAGTGTCAACACCTTGCAAGATTCACAACAGCTTCTGGGGGAAATTAATTGGGTCAGACGTATTTTGGGAATTACCAACGATGAACTTGCCCCACTCTTTGACTTATTAAGAGGAGATTGTAATATCAAATCTCCTAGGGCTCTAACACCTGAAGCTCAAGTAGCCCTTGGAAAGGTCACAGAGGCTTTCCAAAGAAGACAAGCCCACTGATGTGCTCCAGAAAATCCCTTTTTTCTTGCAGATTTGGGAGAAAAACTGCAACTTTATGGTCTCATTTTTCAATGGGATGCTTCTGAAAGAGATCCTTTGTTAATAATGGATGGGTTTTTCTTCTTTATAGGTCCCCAAAGACAATTTTTACAACTATGGAGATGACAGCACAAATTATTATTGGAGCCAGAACAAGGTTGTTCACCTTAGCAGGCCAAGATTTTGCAGTTATTTGTTTACCTTTGAAAAAAGACTACCTTGATTGGGCATTGCAAAATTCAGATGATTTGCAAAATGCATTGTTGAATTTTTCAGAATAGAATGTTTGTTCTATTCATTACCCAGCTCATAAATGGTTGCAAGCAAAATTGAGTTTTAGAGAAAAACCCACGTTAAGCGAAGAACCTTTAAGTGCTGTAACTCTCTTCGCTGATGGATCAGGGAAAACACATAAATCAGTGATAGTATGGCTAAATCAAACAACTAAAACATGGGAATTGCATATTCAAACAGTGAAGGGATCTTCTCAAATTACTGAATTAGCTGCTGTAGTCAGGGCCTTTCAGCTTTTCCAGAACCTTTGAATTTAATTACAGATTGTGCTTATGTTGCTAATGTAGTTAAAAGAGTAGAAGGATCAGTTCTAAAAGATGTTGGAAATGATACCTTGTATTGTTGGCTTTCAAGCTTTGATGCAATTTTGCAATACAGAACTAATCCATATTTTGCCTCTCACATTAGGGCTCATTCTTCACTTCCAGGATTTTTAGCAGAAGGAAGTGCAAGAGCGGATAAGCTGACAATGGTTGTTGTAATGCTTTGCCAAACATTTTTGAACAAGCAAAACTAAGTCATACCTTCTTTCACCAAAATGCAAAAGCACTTGTGCGGAGGTTTCACATTTCTAAAAGTCAAGCTAAAGCCATCATTAGTACTTGCTCTGACTGTCAGCTTGTGCAGTCCTCAGCTTCTACAGGAGCTGTCAACCCATGGGGTTTGCAAAGCCTGCAGTTATGACAGACGGACATCACTAATTACCCTTCCTTTGAGAAATGTAAAAATATTCACAGATCAGTTGACACCTTTTCAGGTGCAGGTTTTGCTTCTGTTCACACAGGAGAGACAGCCAATCATGCCTGTCAACACTTTTTGCAGTCATTTGCTTCACTAGGACTACCCCAAGAAGTAAAACCAGACAATGGCCCTGCATATACAGCCCAAAAATTGGCCACATTTTTGATGGACTGTCACTGTAGGACACGCAACGACTCACACAGACACAGCTCCCGTATGATAGGGGAAAAACTGGTTTTATTCTTACAACTTCAGTATTTTTAGATTCTCGGCAATGACCAGGGATTGGAGAGTTAGGTTACCACCTTTCCAATCACACTGGTCGTGCGAGACGTCCATCAAAAGATGCGTATCAGAAAGAATGTATATCTATCTAAGTTTACAGTCACTGTCCTGGAAAAGTTCTTAGAAATTACGTAAACAAGGTGGAAAAGTTGAGTTTTCAAGGCAACAACGGACTGGGGTGTTTGCCACTCTTTTGGAATTCCCTACTCTGCTACAAGCCAAGCAATTATTGAAAGGACATATCACACCCTAAAACGCATTCTAGATCAAAAGAAGCGGGGAGTAGAGGCAACACCTCTGATGAGACTGAGCAAAGCTTTATATGTTTTTAATTTCTGGGACAGATCTTTGACAGAACCCGATCCACCAGCTTTTAGGCATTTTTCAAATAACACACAAGCAAAATGAAAAGAAAATCCCCCTGTTTTAATTAGAAACTCTGAGACAGGACAAATTGAAGGCCCTTTTTGACTAATAACTTGGGGTAGAGGCTATGCTTGTGTCTCCACGGGTGCCAGACCTAAGTGGGTTCTAGCAAAGAATGTCAAACAGTATCACACATGACAATGTGCTGATGAGTCCAAGAGCAGAGAAATAGGCACGTCGACATGAGCTGAACGGAGAGCCCATGAGTCCCAGCTGGCATCCCTTGTTCACCTGTGGAACCTACGAACCCTGATTTTTATGTTGTTGTGTAAATGTGTAAATTGTTGATTTCATAAAGCTCTTTAGGCAAAAGTGTGGTATTTTCCTGTTATAGAGAGTATATTCCCCCATCAAATTTGCAAAGGGGAAATTGACCCTTCTTTTTTTGTTATAGTCTCTAAATGAATTAAGATACATGGAAAAGTCTTTTGCCAAAAAATAGCTGACGAAAAGCATGGAGCAAAATTGATTACTGTGTTGGTACTTGCTGATCTTGCTTGTTCTGTGCAGTGCAGAATTGCCTGTAGAACAAACAAAACCAAATGTTTGGGTTGCCTTAACCATCGAAGTATAGACAGAGATGAAGGTTTTGAATTACGACCCTGGAAGGGATCAGACTTACTTGAATAAGAAATGACAATTGCTACCACATTTGACTTACATCCTTGGAATAGACCCGATCTTTTACAGCATTAAAATTGCTGTAGTTTAAAATAACAACACTCAAAGTAAGCAAGAGTAGTGCTTTAAGTAAGTAAAGAGAAATATATTAAGTACCTAAAGACTTTAAGTTTTGCAGTAGAGCTGTGTAAGACAAGGTAGTCAATAAGCGACAAAGTTAAGCAAGTTTCTTTGTGCTTGTACCAAGAGTAAATGCAAGAAGGCTTTCAGAAGCTGTGAAAAAGGGCCTCAGAAAAGAAAAAGTGGAGAACTTGGAGCTAGCTGCAGCTGCAAGGCCTGAAAGGGAGGAAGATACAATAATACAACATGCAAGGACATAAAACAAGAGTTGAGTCTTTAGGCTTGGCCTTAGACCTGAAGACTGCAAAAAATATGCTTACCAAGATAGTAACAAGTTTTAAGTCTAATAACAGAGTATTGCGTATTGTTAATAGAAAGCAAACAAGCAAGCATTGTTTGAAGAAGACGTATGTATGTTTCGAGTGATTGGATAAAAGAATTGTCTGTAAGATTTAGCAATATGCTATTGGCTGAAAACCTCATAAAATGTTCTGTAACAAAGAGATTTTGAAGCTGCTTATGGTAGAGGTGATCTTGTGCCATCTCCTGTATCTATAGGTGAGACTGATGTCCGAAAGAAAAGCTCATGACGTGTCACCTGGCAGTCCCATCCTACTTGTGAGAAAATTAACCTCCAATGTTACAAAGCCTGTTGGCCCCTCTTGACGCTGCCCCTGCCGCGGCTCTCCTCGCCCTGGCTAGCTCTTGCTCCCTAGCCGCTGGCAGCGCCGGGAGTGGGGAACGGTCTGGGAGCTCGTTGTCCCAGACCGAACCTTCAGAGCCTGTAAGCCGCCAAGCTCTGCGGTCTCAGGTGCGTCGTGGGTGCCCGATGAAGGCAAGGAGGAGGCTCAGAGTCCCAGGTTCTCTCCAGAAACCAGGTTTTATTCCAGGGTCGGGAGCAGTGGATGGGGGAAGGACTGGAAAGGTCAAGGGTAGGACGGTCTGAGCAAGGAGCACCTCCGTGCACTCCAATTTAAGGTGGGGAGGGTACAAACACAGGAACCAATCAGGGTATCTCAGGGGAGGAGTTGGGGGGAGGGTTTACAATGTGGGGGACCAATAGGAATAACACGTGGGAGGGGCGGCAGTCACAATGCCAATGGGGCTTCGAGTGAGGGATAAATGACAGGGAAGGAGCTAGAACAAGAGGTGGGGCTTACATAGATTGATGGGGTTCAGGGGCAGGAACAGGGTGATGGACAAGGAAGGTTCAGGAAAAAGGGGAGGGGTTTACAAAACTGACAAGCGGGTAAAACCATTACAACTCATGGGGGGAATAACATCAAGAACAAACCGTTTAAATTAATAATCAGAACAAAATGAACAGGCGGCAACATCTCCCCCTTTCTTTTTTAGAAAGAGGAGGTTGCATCTGCAGGAGGTGCAGAGGGCTCAGGGAACCAGTCTTTAAGGGAGGGAGAGGGTGGAGGAGAGGAGGAAGGAGAAGGAGCATCAACAAAATCAACTTGGGGAGGAGGAGATACAAGGTGGAGAATAGATTGAATTAAACATTTTCTCAGAATGGCGAACGCAACTAAAATTATAAAAATGATGAAAACAATCCATAAAACAGTTTCCAAAATAAAGATTTGGGGTTTTTTTCTCCTCCTCCTCTTTGGGGGGTCCGGAGATGACCTATTCGGACGGGACAGCACCCTCATATTGATCTGGTGGCCTGCTTGGATGTTTTGGGACGTACGGTTTCACCCACTTTTGTGGGATCCACCGCAGTCCTTGGGGCGAGGAAACGCAAGCGTATCCCCGTCCCCAGGTCACCAGATCGAAGGGACCCATAATTCGTTGGGTCTCGGGGTCTCGGACCAGCACTGGAGGGCGCTGCTGCAACTTGTAGCTGTTGGCAGATGTAAAATGCCGGGCCACTGGAGGGTTATGATCACCGTCTGAAGAGTTTAAGAAGTTTAGGGTGTAAAGGGCCTTGCACAACCGTTCTTGTGGGGTGCAACCCTTTACTGTCTCCTTTTGATGGACAAGGACGCGCTTGAGCGATTGATGGGCTCGCTCAACAATCGCTTGGCCTGTGGGGGAGTGTGGGATGCCTCTCTTGTGTGTCACTCCCCACTCTTGCAGGAAATCCTCCAGTTTCCTGCAGGTATAAGCTGGGCCATTGTCCGTTTTGATCTCTTTGGGGACCCCCAGCACAGAGAAAGCCTGCATGAGGTGTTTACATAAATGCTCGGCTTTCTCCCCTGTGTGGGCAGAGGCATAGATAGCACCTGAGAAGGTATCAATGGAAAGGTGCACATAGCGGAACCTGCCGAATTCTGGGACGTGTGTGACATCCATTTGCCACACCTCACAGCTCCCCAGGCCTCTGGGGTTGACCCCAGCTCCCAGAGAGGGCATTGCAGTGGACTGACAGTGTGGGCATGTGGCCACGATGGCTCTGGCTTGATCTCGCCTCAGGTGGAATTGGCGGACCAGCCCAGGCACGTTCTGGTGGAACATCTGATGACTCAGCTTGGCTTGCTGGAATACATCAGGGAGCTGAGCCATAGTGACAGGAGTAGCGAGGGAATCAACTCTTTCATTTCCCTCGGCTACCGGGCCAGGGAGTTCAGTGTGCGACCTCACATGCATCACGAAAAATGGCTGCTTTCGGTGGGAAACGGTAAAGATTAACTTGGAAAGCAGCTCAAACAGCTGCGGATTGGAGACCTCCTTTAGGGCGGCATTCTCTGCCCTAGCTACCACCCCAGCAACATATGCCGAATCTGTAACCAAATTAAATGGTTCGGGAAATCTCTCAAAAGCTCTGACGACAGCATCCAACTCAGCGACTTGTGGAGATCCCTCCACATACTTAACATCCGCTTCCCACCGCTGAGTTTGAGGATCCACCCAAGTCACAACTGACTTGTGGGATGCTCCAGATGCGTCAGTGAAAACTGTCAGGGCCTTGAGGGGTTTTCGACTCCGAATTGAACTTGGAATGATGTTAAATTTAGCATTGAAGAATTTGTGTGCTGGGGCGTGGACTGAAACTTGTCCACTGTAGCTATCAAAAGCGATTTGGAGAGCCTCGTTCTCCTGCAGCAGCTGTTCAAACATCTCCTTTGTCAGCTTTTCTGGGGACGCCCTGTCCCGAGACAAGCTGACAGGCACCCGTACACAAGCAAAGTCGCACCCTGCCATCTCCCTGAGCCTGGCTCAAGCCTTCCTGACAAGCTGAGCCACCAGCTCTTGTGGCCGGGTGATACTCTTGGATCGTTGATGGCTCAGGAATACCCACTCTATGATCAAGAGTGGGTCCCTTGAGCCTTGATCCCACTGAAAGATAAGTCCACACAGGTGCGGCAACCTTCCCAGAATGATGTATTCAAACGGCAGGGTCGGCTCATATCGATGTGCCTGCCTTTCCATTAAAGCAATTTGTGCCTTCCTCAGTGCTTCCCTCGCCTCTGGAGTCAGGGTCCTAGGAGAACTAAGCTCCTTCTCCCCCTTCAAAAGCATGAAGAGGGGGGCTAGGTCTTCGGTGGTGAGGCCCAGCCAAAGCCTGACCCAGTTCAAGGTCTCGCACAGGGAGTGAAGGTCTGCCAAAGTCTTTGGATTACTGTTGATAGCCAATTGTTGAGGAACAATGGTCCTCTCAGTAATCCTCAGTCCCAGATACTTCCACGGTGGCATCCTTTGAACCTTGTCTTCCTGGAGCTGGAAACCTGCAGATGTTAGAACTCTAACCACTAGGTCAAGTGATTGAGTGAGCATATCGTCATGGGGGGCGCACACTAGGACATCATCCATATAGTGATAGATGATGACCTCCCCCATTTTGGCGCGAACGGGAGACAGCAACGAAGAGACATACCACTGGCAGATGGTCGGCGAATTTTTCATCCCTTGGGGTAACACTCGCCAGTGGTATCTCTTCATTGGGGCTTCTCGGTTAAGAGTGGGCACCGAGAAGGCAAACCGTGGGGCATCGTCAGGGTGTAGGGGAATTTGGAAAAAGCAATCCTTGATATCAATCACTGCCAATTTCCAATTTCGAGGGAGCATGGTAGGGGTAGGCATCCCTGGTTGAAGGGGTCCCATGTCCACAATGACTTTGTTGATTTCACGAAGATCGTGAAGGAGCCGCCACTTATCCTTCCCCGGCTTACGGATAACAAAGACCGGGGAATTCCAAGGGCTTGTGGTTTCTACTATATTTCCCTTATTAAGTTGCTCCTCCATGAGTTCGTTGAGCGCCTTTAATTTATCTTTTCTTAGCGGCCACTGGTCAATCCAGACCGCTGTATCAGTTGTCCAATCTAATTTCTGGAAAGGGCGCTCTACAGTGGCCGCCTCTAAAAATCCCGAGGGGTTTTCGGGATCTCGATTTTAACCCCCCACTGGGACATGAGATCTCTTCCCCACAGGGGAACCTGATAGTCAGCAACAAATGGGTGTAAATTTGCCAATTGCCCATCCGGCCCCGCAATTTGCACCACGCTCTTTGAAATTCTTGCCAATTGGGTACCCCCTATGCCCTGTATCTTGCCTGCCACGGGTTGCAACTCCCAATGTGACGGCCATCTCCTTTCGGGGATGATCGTCACATCCGCTCCCGTGTCAAGCAGTCCTTTCATCTGAAAGGATTCTGCACCCTGCTTGACGCTGCAGTCCAGAATGGGCTTTTCCTCACCCACCACTTCTGCCCAGTAGACGCCTGGTGCGTGGTCGTCTACTGGGACCTGCTCTGGTATTGGTATGAATTGGGCAATGATTTGCCCCTTGGGCAAAAAGAAGGGTGGATGAGTGCAGCGCGCCAGGAGAATGAGGTTCTCCGGACCACCCGAAAAGGTGATCGGCGAAATCTCAAGCTCCGGGGGTGTGTGCTTGGTGTCCCCGATGGCGATGCACTTACTGTCACGTCCGGTGTCCATTGTCTTTTCCTCCAGTGGGTCCACAGCTACTACCGTCCAGTGCTGGGACCGGAAGAGGATGTCTCGCGTTGTTACCAAGTGTCTCGTCTGGTGAATAGGCCATGTCCGATTTTTGTTCTTCCCCCCCTCTGCGATACCTGCCCCATTTGTAGCTTCGCGCGGGGCAGGTTCGCGCCGCGCTCCTAGTTTTTTTTATTAAAAACTCCCTCTCCCCCTTTTCCCCCCATGTTGCCCCTCGCAGGTCCAGGGCAGGGAAGTATAGCAGGGCAATCCCGGGCCATGTGTCCCAGCTGCCCACAGCGATAACATTGCAGAGGCTTTCCAGCTGGTGGTGGTAGTTGGCCTGGTGGGTGTTGGGTCACTGCAGCTGTCGGTAGTCTCCTGGCCGCTTGCGGTGGTGGTGGCACCCTGGACGCCCCCATTAACGGAACCTTCTTTTCGCAGGCGTCAATGAGGTCATCCAAGGTGGGCGGCGGATACATAGGCAGGCTAAAAATGACTTGCTTACACATATCGTTACAGTTAGCTTTGGCCATTTCTAAAATTAGCTGCTCTTGCATCTCTGGTTTATCAACCTGCCTCTCTATTTGTTCCTGCAGACGGTTGATAAAGATGTTGAAGGGCTCATTAGGGGATTGTTTGATGTTAGAGAAATTCGTGAGGGGTTCCCCCCCCCGGCAAGATGTTAAATGCCTTCTCAGCGGCCTCTGTTATTTTAATTAGGACAGACCGGGGTAAGACCCTGGCCTGTTCTTCTGGCTTTCCCCAATTCCCTTCACCGCACAGGTGATCTATTGAGAGGGGGTTTTCATCCGCGTCAACCGCGGTCTCCTCGCTGCGCAGCAGCTCAGGAAGGATGGTCTCCAACGATTTCTTCCACCTCTGTTTCCACAACCTATAGTCAGCTGGGGAAAGGAGGCAGGCAAACAACTCTTTTAAATCGTGGGGGACCATTTCATTTGCGGAGAAGGTGGCCTTTAACAGGCCTTTAAAATATTCACTTCTCCTGCCAAACTCCTTCTGAGCCTTGCACAGCTCCCTCTTCGTCTGGAAGGAGAAGGGTTCCCATTCTCGGTACCTCCCCCCCCTTCCTCTAAAACTAACCGGTGCGGCAAAGGGAATAATAACCTGTTCCGGGTTCTGGTCCTCAGGCTTGTCACTTCCGGTTCCCGAAGCGTGGGAACTGGTAGGAGGGGCGTGGGAACCGGAAGGGGAGGCGTGGGAACCGGGAGGAGGGGCGTGGGAACCAGAAGCCGGAAGAGGCGGGGCTGGAGGACCGACTGAGGGGGAGGGTTGGAGGGAGGAGCAACGGCCGGAAGGGGTGGAGTTTTGGGTGGTAACGCCTTGGGGACACACCCCCGAGGAGGAGGAACCATCTGTGGATGAGTGGGAGGGGTCAGGGTAGGAAGAGAGGGAGGAGCTAGGGAGGAAGGGGTTGGACTTTGAGGGGAGGAAGGGATTGTGGGAAGAAGGAGCACAAGAGAGGGGTCCGACCATGCGGTCTCCGCCATCTTGTGTCCCTCGGGGGCCATTTTGGGAATCAAGTAGGGTATGGGAAGACTTAGGGGAAGATTTAGGGGAACACCGGGAATGAGGGAGTGTAAGGGAACCAGGGTTCTGGGAGAGTAACTGGGGATCAATAACTTTATCAACTTGGGGATTTGGAACTTGGAAAGGGGAAAACTTGGAGTTATTAACTGGGGAAGTAGGGGAATGGGTAAGGGCTCCGGCAGCTTGGCCAGGGCTACCGGGGCAAGGGTTCTGAGGGAGGCTTGGGGAGCCAGGGAGACTACTGCCGACTTCGGAGCCCTGCGTTTTACGGGTTGCTCCGCAGGTCTCCCCCAACTTAGGGACAAGGGACGAGGAGCAGGGGTTTGGGGAAACTGGGGAAACTGTAGAAACTGAGGAAGGCTGCGTTGGCTGCTTCTGCATTTCCCTCTTTTCAACTAATGCGGTCCGAATTAGAACGAAAAGCGGGATTAATTTGGCGGCTGTTTTGTCCCCCTGAACTACCAAAGCCGTTAATTTGGACCCAACCGAATTCCAAAATGACACTGAAAGAATATCGTCGGAGGACACATGGGGAAAATGCAGAAAAAGCCAACGTACAAGCCTCTTAACCAACCCACGTGAATACTTATGTTTCCCACCCTCAAGGAGACCCACAACTTGGAAATAAATCCCCCTCTGCGGAGCCGACAAATGTGCGCCCATCTTTTATCCTCCGGCTCCGCAGTTCCACCGCCTCCCAACAGCAAATGGGAACTTAACAAACAAAAGAATAAGGGTCAAGACCCAGCTCGCACACAATACTCACACAATACTCACAAGGGCCACACACACACCCCCTTTTCCCCCACCGGGGAATACTTACCGGGTCTTGACTTGGGCTGTGGGAGACGTCCGAGCACCCCAGAAGCGGTCTCCTGCGCACCGGGAGATTGTTGCTTCTTCCCCTGGGAGCGCTGCTGGACAGAAACCGGCCTGCTGCAACCAGGGTAGCCGCCGCCCAAAGAGTCTTTATAATCCCACACAGACTCCTCCGGGGGTCTCCACGGGCTGTAGAGGCCCCACGTTGGGCGCCAACCGACGCTGCCCCTGCCGTGGCTCTCCTCGCCCTGGCTAGCTCTTGCTCCCTAGCCGCTGGCAGCGCCGGGAGTGGGGAACGGTCTGGGAGCTCGTTGTCCCAGACCGAACCTTCAGAGCCTGTAAGCCGCCAAGCTCTGCGGTCTCAGGTGCGTCGTGGGTGCCCGATGAAGGCAAGGAGGAGGCTCAGAGTCCCAGGTTCTCTCCAGAAACCAGGTTTTATTCCAGGGTCGGGAGCAGTGGATGGGGGAAGGACTGGAAAGGTCAAGGGTAGGACGGTCTGAGCAAGGAGCACCTCCGTGCGCTCCAATTTAAGGTGGGGAGGGTACAAACACAGGAACCAATCAGGGTATCTCAGGGGAGGAGTTGGGGGGAGGGTTTACAATGTGGGGGACCAATAGGAATAACACGTGGGAGGGGCGGCAGTCACAATGCCAATGGGGCTTCGAGTGAGGGATAAATGACAGGGAAGGAGCTAGAACAAGAGGTGAGGCTTACATAGATTGATGGGGTTCAGGGGCAGGAACAGGGTGATGGACAAGGAAGGTTCAGGAAAAAGGGGAGGGGTTTACAAAACTGACAAGCGGGTAAAACCATTACAACTCATGGGGGGAATAACATCAAGAACAAACCATTTAAATTAATAATCAGAACAAAATGAACAGGCGGCAACACCCTCTGTCATTTGGCTTTTGTTAAGATGCTGCTGGGTGATGTCCATGAAGCTGTGGGGGGCCATACTTGTCCCGTGAGGCCAAAGAAACAAACTGCGTGGTTCTGAACACTTCTTCAGAGGCTAAAAGCAGAATCAGCAACTTCTGTGGATACATTTTGTGGTGATGAGTGCAGCTTTGAAAACTGCTTTGAAGCCTCGAATGTGGGGTGAATCTGCAAGTCTCTTTTTGTGCTGTCTTGAGTTGCTGAGAACAGGAAAGGCATCTCCAAATTCCGGATGCTGTATTTGAAGTCAAATGTGTAATGTGGTGCCTGGGCGGCTGCCTGGGCCCAAAGCACCCAGGGGTGCCGCTCAACAGCAGCTGAACGTGAGCCAGCTTGGGCCCAGGTGGCCAAGAAGGCCTGGGGCATGCTGGCCATGTGTGAGCAATAGTGGGGCGGCAGGAGCAGGGCAGTGAGCGTCCTCCTGTGCTGGGCAGTGCTGCCGCCGCAGCTGGAGTGCTGTGTCCAGTCTTGGGCCCCTCTGATCAGAAAGTCATTGAGGGGCTGGAGCGTGTCCAGAGAAGGACAAGGGCACTGGAGAAGGCTGTGGATGACTGTGGTAGTTTGATTTTAATAGTTATTTGGGGAAAGACGTAAGGAACACAGGGGAAAAGTGATTTCTTTGTGAGAAGGTGCTGGGCACTTCCTCTGTGCCTAACAGAAGCCAATAGTTAGCAAGTTGTGAGAAGTGACAACATTTTACAACAGCACTGAAAAATTCAATCTGCCCCTGGGAATGCACCAGTGTACAATGCACGAGCCTGGGAACTGACCCTTTTGCTTCCGGACCCAGGAGGTAGCAGAGGTGTGATGAGGCCGGCCCTGCTCGCCCACGGCCTGTGCGGCCTGGGGGAGGCCGGGCCGGACGCCAGCGGCTCCCGGGCGAGGAATGGAGGCGGCAGGAGCCCGGCCCCAGGCTGGGCCTGGCCACGGCTGCTGACATCTTGCCGACGCTGAGTCCTCCGTGGTGCTTGGCAGCTCCAGGCCGAGCCTACTTCCCCTGCCAGGGCAGAGAGGTGCCCTGAGTGGCCTGACATCCAGCACCATGCCTGCTGCGGCCACTAGATAAAAAATGGAACCCTGTCAGATAGGCAGATGAGACCTCCAGACCTTGTTCTTCTCTGCAGGGAGAGAAAAGGACAGTGACAACATGGGGAAAAGCAACCTAAAAACCTTGAAGTCAATAAAAGAATGAGTCAAAGCTGAAATCAAAGAGGGATGAGAAAATGGCAAATAGGACTAAAATATTCTTTCAGTAGTACCATAGAAATAAACAATAATATACTAAAATATCTCCTTTAATTCATGAGAGTAGGGGGGGATGAAGTATTGAGACTGTAAATCTGAACCAAAACATCCATTAATAAAGCCAAGCAAATGTTAAAGTAGCTGTAAGCCCATCAAAACTTTACAGAGAGAAAGAGATGAGAGGGATGCAAATCCTTTGCGCCCAGGGAGAGAAGAAAAAAGGCTCTGTTTCCAGAGATGATTGCAAAAACCAACTAAGAAAAACCTTTGCCTTTAAACAACTCATCCATAAAATAATACCCCATGAGTTCCTAGCCCATAAACACCCTTGTAAGAAAGCTGTGAAAATGCGAAGGATAGGAGGATAGCAACATTTTTCCAGGGCTCCTGCAATTCCCGATAATGAAAAAACACCAAGAACCTGCTTTTCTCTAAACAAGTCTCCCTAACATAACCAAACACCCCTTCCTCACCCTACGAAAACTCATTTAAGACTAGTGTATAGTTAGTTCTGCTTTACCATCCCAAGTTTTGTCTCTGTGTTGTCAGTTAGGAGAAGAAAAAGTTGGGTAGGGGGAGGAAAAGTATCTAGGAGTTTTATTGTGGTTTCTTATACTTGCAATCCTGATAATAAAGTTTCTTTAGTCTCGCTAAGTTTTCTACCTGTTTTAACCTACTGCTAATGCATAACACACTAAAAAAAAAAAAAAAAAAGAAAAAGAAAATGGAGTAAGTTCCCTGGTGATTGCGGCGAGCGCAAAAAATCCACGTCATTCTTTAGTACATTAGCCAGAAAAGTGAAATTAGCAAATGTCCACCACTACAAGGACAAGTCCAATGAGGAGGCGCTGAGGGAGCTTTAGCCTGGTGTCAGACAGGCAGGCTGATGAGGGAGCATCAGGCAGACTTCCAGCAATCCCTACGTGACAGTGCTCACCACAAGGGCCGTTTCCCTGGCAAAGATCCCTCCCTGCTTCCAAGTACATTAGACACTGGAGCAGGTGACACTTTCTTTCATCTGTTGGTTGCTTGTTTTGCTAGGGGGAGAAGGCCGGTTCCTTATTCCCTTGCTCCAGCAAAGAAAGTTACTTCTGCACAGGCTTTGCTGCACTTTTCCAGCACTGGATGAGATTCCCATACACTTTTAGCTTTGCAGATGTCCAGTAGGAACTGCAAAGGCATTGTGCACTATTTCCTCCTTTTCTACGTCAGGGCTTTAGAGAACTACAAGCCTTGTTTTGCCCAGGGAATGTTGCTTGCTGCTAGTAGCCAATGAGGAATATGGAATTCAGAGCCATGTGCAGTAGGCTTGAATTAGCCCTTTTTTTCATTTAAAGAGAGTGACTTAGAATCCCTTTGCTGTGCAAGCTGATGATTTCTCCTGAGTAGAGCAGGTTGGCTGTAGATGTGAAAAGCAAGGAAGTTGGAAGTGAGAAGTAATGGCCTGCCCCTCCTGCTTGTCTCTTTCCACAGAGCCCAGAAGCAAGAACAGTTTCAGCCCTGGCTCCCTCTGCTCCTGGAGAGGGAAGCAAAGAGGGGGAATCTGAGCGAGAGCAGCAGAAGCGTCCAGCTGTGCTCACCAAAGAGGCGGAGCCATCCCAGAAAGCAAGTGCCAGTTCTGGGTGGAGCTGTCTTTAGTGCGGGGCAGAGCTGCAAGTTTCTGGCCAGCCAGCACTTGCTGTTGGAGGCTGAGGGTGCTGAGGGCTGGAGTCCTGGCAGCACCTAGCCATTCCCTCCAGCACAAGACCACTGGGAATTGGGCTTTGAGCTGTTGTGCTGAGGCACCAAAGCGCTGGTGCTCATCTACGGGTGAGCATGTGGCTGCTTGGCTCAATGCAGCTCTGTCTCTTGGCTTCTCCAATGCCATGGCCAAGGGCACTGGTGGGAGTTCTGGGCCTCATGGGGCTTGGTTTGTTTGCTTTCCCTTTTTAGAATTCTGTGTTCAGCTAGTGAAACAGCTCTGTAGTTTTGTGAACAATTCTTCACTTTTACAGAGTCTGGTGGCCCATCTGTCCTTTGGCTTTTGTTAAACTATTGCCATGACATGCTGCCGGATTTTCCCCAGCCAGCTCCCGGCACCGGAGTGGGCTGCTCCGGGGAAGCGCAGGAGCTTAGGGCTTATGCTCTATGGCACTGGCTGTCCAGTGTCAGGGACAGGAGCAAGGAGGGAGAGGTCTTCCATGTGGCTTCAAAAGAGATTTATTCTCTTGAAGGATCCAGAAACAAAAGACAAAAGAAACGGGGTGTACAGCAACTTCTCTGCGGGGGAGGAGCAAGGGGCGTGTACATATAACAACCCAACAGGGAAGACTTAGGGGAGGAGCACAAGGCGGGGTTACATAATACATAAACCAATGGAGAACACAAGGGGAGGAGAGTGGGGCACATGGGCCAATGGGGCTCGGAGGAGCCGGGGAATTCCAAACGGGGCGGTCCAGGCAGGGGTTGGCACAAGGGAGGATTGACAACTTAATGAGCGGGGGAAGAGCGAACATTCGGGAACAAGGGGCAGGTATCAGGGTGGATTGGCAACCGGGGTAGGAGGGCACAACTGGGAATAAACTGTTACCAAGGGTGGGGGGTACGACTTAACAATACAAAAGATAATTGA
This sequence comes from Cyanistes caeruleus, assembly GCF_971803275.1. Classification (NCBI taxonomy): domain Eukaryota; kingdom Metazoa; phylum Chordata; class Aves; order Passeriformes; family Paridae; genus Cyanistes; species Cyanistes caeruleus. Next base: position 6,741,626 of record NC_141732.1, on the reverse strand, counting down.
ATCAAATGAAATGAATAAAAATACACCACAACACTGCCAGGAGATGATAATGTTGTCCATGAAGCTGTGAAGGCCATTCTTGTCCCATGAGGCCAAAGAAACAAACTGCGTGGTTCTGAAGCCTTCCTCTGAGGTTAAAAGCATAAGCAGCAAGCTTCTGTGGATACATTTTGTGGTGAAGTCTGCAGCTTTGAAAGCTGCTTTGAAGCCTCGAATGTGGGGTGACTGAAAATCCTTGAGAACAGGAAAGGCGTCTCCAAATTCCGGATGCTGTATTTGAAGTCAAATGTGTAATGTGGTGCCTGAGCAGCTGCCTGGGCCCAGAGCACCCAGGGGTGTCGCTCAACAGCAGCTGAACGTGAGCCAGCTTGGGCCCAGGTGGCCAAAAAGGCCTGGGGCATGCTGGCCATGTGTGAGCAATAGTGGGGCGGCAGGAGCAGGGCAGTGAGCGTCCCCCTGTGCTGGGCAGCGCCGCGGCCGCAGCTGGAGTGCTGTGTCCAGTCCTGGGCCCCTGTGATCAGAAAGTCATTGAGGGGCTGAGCGTGTCCAGAGAAGGACAAGGGCACTGGGGAAGGCTGTGGAAGACAGGTCCAATGAGGAGGTGTTGAGGAAGCTTTAGCCTGGAGACAGGCAGGCTGATGAGGGACACCAGCATCCCCTCACTGCATCCAATTATTATTTTAGACACTAGAGGGAGTCACATTATTATGGTTGTTTTTGGTTGCATTTTTGCAATCTTAGGAATCAAAACCTGTTGTTTTGGTTTTTTTTACTTTTTCCACAATGGAAAGTTGTTTTCCTGCATATTTCCTGCCTTTTTCCAGTACTGAGAGAGGTTCTGATATAATTTTAATTTTCCATATGGCAGCTCTGAACAATGGAGTATTTTAGCACAAGAACACTATTTTGAGGTGGGGACTTTGGTGCAGGAGGAGCTGTTCTGGTTCTTGGCCAGTCAGTTGGGCCTTGCACATCAATTTCAGATTAACAGTGTCCGTGTCTTTGGCAGCTCTCATCCCAGCCCCTGTCACGGGAGCAGTTTGTGTTACGTTTGGAAATCGGGTAGGAAATCAATGGCCTTGCATTCCAGCTGGTCCTCAGTGATCAGTGGAACTGAGAGGGGCTGGGCTTCATTTCTGATTGCAGCCACTTCAGCACCATCAGTGTGATTGAGTCCAAGAGAAGAACTTCTCTCAGCACAGATGCACAGAGTGCAGTTCCCAGTGCAGTGCTCTGGGTGTGATCACATTCCATAAGAACCAGCGTGCTCCAGATTTCCCAAGAGTGTGATTTATTGAAGCAACAGGAGAGCAAGTTCAGCATTGCTCCTGATGGGAGCACTGGCTACCAAGTGTTAATATGTGCTGGGACAGAAAGAATAGTAAAGACAGTTTATATGTAATAATCAGATCTCTATACCTGAGATCTATTATCTATCTATCTATCTATCTATCTATCTATCTATCTATCTATCTATCTACCTATCTATCATTTACCTACCATTTACATTGTGGAATCTTCCCATCTCTTCTCCAAAGCAGTTGGAGGTATAAAGGTCACCTAAAAGCATCCCTTTCAGAGAGGAGGAGAGATAGGTTCCATTGACTGATCTGGAGCAGGCAGAGATGATTCCCCCTGCAGAGATCGTTGATTTTACCCCACAGAGCTGTTTTCCTCCTCCACTCTCTTATGCTGTGAAACCTTTTTATGCAACAAATTGCTGCATGTCCTAAGGGAGTGGAACAATCTCAAGCTCTAGGTGGAGTTTGGAGACTTTGGTCATGCATGGATTACATGACACATGGTTTCCTTCATTGGCATCCCTAGGGGTGTGTCAATTCATTTGTTGATGGGGCCTTTGGAGGATCTCTGTTAGTGCTGCTCAGAATTCTCAGCTGACAAAAGAGGGAGGATAAACACCTTGGTCCTCTTCCATATACTCAGGTGGCCATAGGGGCTCTCTGACCTCCCTCAGAGGATCAAATTGCACACATCCTTATCTCCTGAACGAGCAGGATTTCTAACAAGAGTGTAGATGTCAGAAAGGCAGGAATGGTGGTGCAGGCCTGAAGAGAACATGAACTCCACAAGTGTCTCTCACAAGGGATGAAATCACACAGGAAAACACCTGCAGAGCCAGGGTGGAGCTGTGGGACAGGGCTGAGTGTGAGTGACTAAGGAATGACAAAGAGGACAGAGCAGAAGGGGAGGGAGGCCCTCAGTAGACCCTTGAGAAATGGCACACATTTCCTGTCAGCTGCCCAAGAGTCTGTTGGGGATTCAGACCCAGCTGGACCCTGATTGTACTGCCAGTGTCACTTTGGAATCTGTGTCTCCCCATGGGCAGAGAACAAGCCAGGAGAGCAGCAGCACAGTGCTTTGGGAACGTATGAGCCCATCAGTGTTTGAGTCTTGGCCCACAAATGTTGTGTGGGAAGTTGAAGCCCATGTTCTCTTGCTTTCTGTGCAGGTTGTTCTGGAGAAAGAGCAGGAGCAGACTGATTTATCAGAGATGCCATGCCAGACTGAGGGAGAGCTGTTTCCAGCCCGAGAGCAGGAAGAGCAGCTTGGTCTGTTATGGGTTATATTAATAAAAACCAAAATCCTTGTTGAATAAAAATAATTGGATTTATTTTAGCAAGCGGCAGCAAGCAAAACAGCGCTGGGCGGCCGGGGGAGTCACCGCTCCACCAACGGCTTGCGCCTCCCTCCCCAAACTTTAGAGTCCTTATTGTCTTTCCAGTTCTGGTTTCTGCGTCATCCGGGTTGCTTTTGCTTCTGCGTGGCTTGTTGCTTGGTGGTCGTGTTTTGCCTTTCGGTGGTCATGGGGAGGAAGGTACTCTTCTTCTTCCTCACAGCATCACCCTTGACTTGCAAGCTAAGCTCCATATGTGGCTAAAATATTGGAAACACAAGTTATGCTTCAAGCTCCATATTTGGTTAAGATAATGAATATACAAGTTATGCTCAACAACAGGATGTCCTTGGGGTTTCTACCAGTTCTGCTTGGAACTTTGCAATTCCCAATACCTTGCTTAACCCTTTATTTTCTTGTTTTTATGAACAAACTCCTTATATACTCGTACAGGTCAGCAGGTGCAAGAACCACTGGAATGGCCAGGTAAGCCTGACTCATCAGGTGACAGAGTGCAGGGCAGGAAGAGGGGCATAAAACACAGCTCTTGGGACTGAAGAGGCCAGGAGTCCTAGCAGCACTGGAAGCACAGAGCCTTGTAATCTGCAGAGATCAGCTCTGAGACAGGAGGGTTACAGTGGAAGCAGAGGTGGTTAAGTAGGCAGAAAGAAGTGACTGAATGAGTGTGATTTTGAGGCTGAGAGGAAAAAGCTGAGCCTGATGGCAGCTCCCAGTCACTTGTCCTCCATTTGTGTGTACAGAATATCAAGGCAGAGCCACAAGCAGAGCTGCCTGAAGCTCAGAGTGCCATTGTGGCAGTGAAGAGGAGGCACAAGGAAAACATGAGAAGCGTCCAAGAGAAAATGAATCTCCACCAACAGAAGGGCAAAAAACAAAACCAGGAGAGTGAGAGTGGCAGCCACTCCATTCATGAAACTTCCACTCTCTTGTTTTTCACAAAACATCAAGGAAAAGCTGCAGGCAGAGCTGCATGGAACCAAAGCTAGGTTCAACGCAAGGGAGAAGAAGCTGCTGGAAGACATGAAAACCATCAGAGAGAAATTTTGTCCCCTCCTTCAGACTCTACAAAAGCAAGTGAATGAAACAGCAATAGACACTGCAGTCAGCAACCTTGTGGATTCTGCCCTTCTCACCTTTCCACTGCAGAGCATAGAGGGGTAGTGGGATGCCTCTGAGCGCCATCCTGCTGTAGTGTCTATCACAGCCACGCTGAAGGGCATTTCTTGGTGTGCTGATTCTCAAATGTTGCCCTGGACAATGGGACTAATCTTTTGGCCTTTTGGCCAGCAGTCATCCAAATTGATTCCTGCTGGCCTGTGCCTGGTGTCCTTGTTTCTTGAGGTGTTTTTACAGGAGAACGTGGTGCCCCGGAGGAAGGACTGAAACCAGCTGTCTGTATCCTTTATAAACCTGCTATGTGCCTTTTCTCACAGTCAATGACTTTTGGCTGACAAGGCCAAGCTGTAGTCTCTGACTGTTTGACTTGAGGTGGAAGTGTTGACATCTCACCTGGCAGCCTGGGAAGGCTTCCAGCAAATGACGAAGTGATGAAGAGCCCCAAGGTCTGCGTGAGGCACAGCAACTGTCCCAAGCAGAGATGCTGAAGGTTGAGCGTGTCTCCAAGATGGTGGAGGAAAAGTGGAATCAGTGGGAGGAGGTACAACATTTGGACAAGGAGCTGCAAATGTGTCTGCAGCCTTTGGAGGGGGAAAGGGATCCTTGGGAGGAAGTGGGACAGTCATTGTTGCAGTCATTCTTCAGAAAATCCACAAAAATAAAATATGAATCTGGCCATGAACTCAAGTAAAACCAACCTTTGGTTTTGACCCATGCAGTTTGAGAAGTGGACATCCAAAAATCCTTTTTAAGAGCCCTGCATATGGCTGACAGCATCTTGCTGAGGGCTTGCACTTGAAATGGGATCTCAGGGTAACCTCTGACAGCCAGCTTTCTGACACAAACTCATTTCTACTCTCAGATCTACACAGCCTCTGTCACTGAACCTCCTGCAGCACCAGTATTCTATAAAGAAGCCTTTGTTTCCCAACCTGAGAAGCGGAGCCCAGGCAGACTGTTCATGCCCAGCACTGACATAGCTGCTGCTCAGCAACACCAGAGCAAGGATGACTCCCTGGAGCTACTGAGTATGTCTTGTGTATTTCTTGTCCAAGGGACAGTGTATTGTGTGCACGTGCCAGCAAAGCTGTACCAAATGATCCTCCACAGTTTGATGTCGCAGGGACATTTTGGACTCCCCACAGGAACTGCTGTAGAGAATGAGTCTCTGTGCTGCCCGTCTGTCTGTGCTGCAGAGCTCTCTGTGTGATTGCTGTTGCTATTACCCAGCCACAAAGGGTTCAGAGCCCCAGGCACTGGGGCTGCCTTTTGTATCTCCTGGAAGCTGGGATCTCTGCTTTAAAGTGAGCATCTCGCGCATGAAATGGTGAACGTAGAAAATCCCATAACAAAATACGTTGAACTGGGAAATATTGGCAGCGGGTGAGTCCAACCCCAGTTACTTCTCCAAAACCATGGGCCAGGTGTTGTTTCACTGGTGGAATGTCTATCGAGTGTGAAGTCAGACCAGCTGCAAACATGTTCAGACACTGGGGATTGATTGTCCCATCTCTCAGTGCTGGCTCAAATTGGCAAGTGTGGTCGGAAGGCATTGTCAAAGACATCTCCATGCTGCCAACCAAGGTCTTGCCTGCAGCACGAGGAGGACATGGAAGAAGACAGCCTTGTCTCTCAAGTGTGGGACAGCTCTGTGGTAATTTCCTTAGCATTTTTGCATATCTCCAAATCATACATCCACACTAACAAAAGGAGAAGAATCTACCCCCAATGAGAGCTGTCAGATAACAGCTCTCGGGAGCATTTCTTTCCAAGAGTTTGCTAAAGGAAATATGCCGTGCTCAGGATTAGAACTGTACAGTTTAGAAACTGATAGCCGAGATGAAGGAATAAGCTGTCTTTTTGAGCTGAGGCAGTGAAGCCCAGTGCTTCAGGAACAGGCCCAGTGCCCTTGCACTGGAGCAGAAAATGCATCATCTGCCTTCTGGCAGACCCCTCCTGCAATCTGCAGCTTTTAGGCATTTACAACAGAGATCTCCTGTCTGGATTGGCTTTTGTCACTGATGGACATGAAATGAGTCACACGGACGCAGTTTGAGGTGTGGTGAAAGAAAGAGCAAACTTTATTTTTCCTTTCAGTATTTATAAACTTCTGACCACGACCAGGGATTGGATAGTCAGGTTAACACCTTCCCAACCGCACTGGCCACGAGAGATGTCCATCAAAAAGCATATCTTTAACGGAATGTGTCAAAAACAGGTTCTGGACTCTTGCTAGATGTTAAAAAGGCAAGTAGCCAAACCTTTTATTTGATAACTCAATGAAAGAACCAACAGGACTTGGAACCCAGGTTAGCCTGAAATCCCTCAGTGATAACCCGACAAGGAGAGCCCCTGAACACAGCTGTGCAAGAGATTAAATACAGCCCGATCTCCAGAGCCGGGTACAATCCAGGGTCCAATGGGAGCTCTCGGGAGGAGGAGTGAGGGGCGGTGGTTACACTTTCAGGAGCCAATGGGGATACAAGGAAGGCGGGAATGGAGCATAACAACCAATAAAGTATCGAGGCAGGAATGGTAGACATGGAAGGGTCTGGAAGAAGAGGTGGGGTTTACAATGATGGATAGGGGGTAGGGGCAGGGTTGAGGTGATTGACAAGGAATGTTCAGGGAAACTAGGAGGGGTCTACATAACAGACAAGGGGGGCCAAAACCAACATAGTTAATACCAGGGGGGGAGGACGGGGGTGGGGACAAGAACATACCAACAAAACCAACAATTGCAATTATTCAAACCCTCGTTTAACACTATATAAAAGAGTTCATTTAAAACACTTAAAACAGAATGTATAAACACCTATGTTTATAGTTATTTTCCTGGGAAAGTGGCTAGAACATGTAGAAAAACAATATCGAGAGCCTGATTTTCAGGGCAACAGCTTTCACTCCAAGATCTAAATGGCTTTTCCTTCCTTTGCTATTCTTTTGTTTCTAAGGCTTTTGGAGAGGTTTGTCAAGAACACTCGACACTGCCACAGGAGGAGAAATAGGTGTGAGCAGCCTTCAAGACTCTTCTCAAGGCCTTTTCCCACTGAGAAGAGCTATGGCTGGAGCTTTGGGTACACCTGTGCAGGAAAGGCACAAAAGGCACAGACTGGTGCCAGCCTGAAAATTGCACTTGGGACAGTCTTTGCCCTTCTCAGCTGCCAGTAGGAAGGCAAGGAGGGCAGCGGTTCCTTGCAGAGAAGGACGTGCCCACTTGGTCTCATTTGCTAAAGCCAAGGTTTAGCATCTCACTTAGAGCATCTCACTGCTCTTTGGGGCTGCAGCTTCAGAGTCTTGAATCCTCATTTCTGGCTGCCAGCAAATACATCTGAATGTTACTGGTAGCTGCTTAGCCACCTGCACTTGGGAGCCACACACAGGGAGAGATCTGCAAGATGCCCTTAGAAGCCCTAAGTCCTGCCTGTAGCCCAGGATGTAGCCACAGAGAATGGATGGGATGGAGTGTTTCTTCTGAATCCCAGACTGAGCAGAAAAGAGTGTAGTCAGAGGTTTGTGGGTGATAGTTGTTACTAAGTGGACAAGGCAAAGTGTCAGTGCCCATGTATCCTGTCACTGGCCCGCAAGGGAGCAGAGAGATGTGCTGTTGGAATGTCAGTTCCTAATTACTCCAATGTCTAATCACAAGGCACTTTGGCACAGCTCAGCTGTGCTGACTCACTGCAAAATCACTCACGCCATGTGCGTTATGGTCTGGTGCCACCAACTTCTTAAGATACTGATTTTCAATGTCATTCTAGGTGATTTTTAAAGAAAATATTTATGATATTTATTATGATATTTATGATATCTAGGTGATATTTAAAGAAAATAAATCTCCAAGGACTGAGGAAGAAGGAACTAAGAGTCAATGAATGAGCTCAGGGTCGTGAAGATGAATAGGAATCCCAATGTGGTTACCTGTTTAGACAGATGAGTTGTGCTTTTTGCCCATGAATATTTGTTTACATACTACAAATGTGCAAGGTAAAAATCCACTTTGATCCCTGGCAGAAAGTAGAGCTGTTAATTATTGGTTATTGACTATGCTCTACTCATTTCCAGTGTATCAGTAGAGAGTGCATCTTGTCTGCATGAGTCTTCTCTGGCACATGTAGTTTGAGAATTGCTCAAAAACCCGGATCATATCTTACTAAAAAAACCCCATATCTTACTAAATCAATAGCCTGTAAGTTCACGTACTCACCACATTCTTTTGGGGCTTGATTTTTTTCAAGTGATTCCTTCCATGTGGATAAACAAACAAGGATTTCCCTTGAACTGTGTCCCCTTTTATCCATTGCTGTCCATGCCAGAAAGACTAGGTGCTCTTTTCCAGAACCACGCAGCATGACAGCTTTTCTTATCTGTTACAAAGCTGCATTTTTCACTTGCTGGCCATCTAAGACATCTCCTTTTTGCAGTTTGTGTCTTTCTCCTTGAGACAGATTGCAAACACTGCACAGCCTAGAGGGGATGGCTATTCCTGTTATTCTGTCCTAGTCACAAAGAAACCTAGAAACAAGAATCAACCAAGAAACCAAAGTAGCCATGCATGTGTATCTCCATGCCCTTGTTTCCTTCTTTCAGCTACCTTGTGGATGAGTGTCATCTATAAAACCCCTTGACTGGCTTTTGCATGTGGAATTGTTTGAAGTTGCTGTTTAGAAGTTGGTCATTGTAGAACTGTACTGGTTGTTTTTTGTGTCTTCCAATTGAATGTTTGATAGTTCTGCCAACAAGATTGTCAGTTGTCATAAGCATTATCCCTATTTTTGTGGTCCATTACTCATTTGTTGCTATTGATTCATTATTTGTAAGTTTAATAATCCCTTTTAAGTTTGTCACTTTTGAGGGCTTCAAAGCAAATCCCCTCGTCAGCAGCATGCAGCATCTTACAAAGAATTTTCAGCCTGCTCCAGAGGAGTTGTAGCTTGACGCCACGGGAACAGCGCATACTAATGAGGAACTTTCCCTCCAAAACCTCAGTTACCCCCAAGGACAGCAAACTGTTGTGGGAGAAGGTTTTACCAGCACCAATCAACAACAACTCTAGGGGTGGGACCGCCAGCAACAAGCTGAGGGGACAGAGATTATAAAAGGAGCTACAAAGAGATTCAAAGAACTGCCCTTTAACTGTGGATTAGCTGCAGCAGAGGACCCGACACTGTACACTACAGTCTACATCTCTTTTAGAGACTTTTTTTATATAAATTTGAGTGCAGATTAGCTGCATTCACTGCAATGCTGCTGAGTTCTTGCTTTGGGACCAAATGCCGGTTCAGCCAGAGGATTCCTCAATCCTCAGACCCAGGACTTTTTTCCTTTCCTTTCTTTTTTACTCCCTCACCCATTATCCTTTCCTCCCCTTTGTTTTTTTCCCCTTAATAAACACCCTAGTTTATTTGAACCCCAAAGTTGTGTCTTTTTCCTCACAACTTGTTGGTGCGTTGGCTGGGAATTCCTTTTGGCCATTTCACCTTTTTCTTTCTGTCTTGAGTTTTTGGGCCATAATCAGATTACACTGAGGAAGAGAGGACCTTCCCCAATGCAGGAACTCAGGTGAGTGAGACCGAATCCCATATGGAAGGGACCTTAAGTCAGGGAAAACTCTTTTAAAGGGCTTTTTGCTTTTATTTTAGAGTGATTTCCCAGTGGGACCTGTGTGCAGAGTGTGAGTGTGAGGTGTGGCCAACCTCAGTGTGAGTGAGGAACAAGTGACAAGTTCATGATGTGGAGAGTGCAGTGAGAGATCCATTTCTCCCCACGGGGCTCTGAGAGGGAGAGGGGATCAAAAGCTGTCACTCTTCAAAAGGAGGACAGACCATTTTGACTGGTGGGGCAGTGTGAGCCCTATTTTAAAGTTATGGCTGTGCATCTAAATGTGTGAAGTCTAGAACTCACCACTATTAGAGTGTTGCAGATATTATATATTATATTACATATTACGTTATAAATATTATTGTGGAATATTAGATTCTTATTTTGTTTACCTGAACCGTTTATTTAATTATTTAAAGTATATTTTATTTAGACAGCTGTTCATTACTGGTGGGCAGTGCCACTATTGTAAGTTACTTGAGGGTTGTATATGTGTGATCTATTTTGAATTAGATTTTTATGGCCAGTGTTAGCCAGTACCTTTATTCTTTCAGTTGCTACAGATAGTATCATCCAGTGGACTATTGTATTATCGTGCGCTGTTCTTTTTAATACTAAAATACCAATTTTGTACTTTGTAATATTATTAATTATTTTTCTTTTAATATTTGCATTCTAATCATTTAGAGTGTCCAGTGGGCAGGGCCACCATTTTAAATTAGTACCTACTGGAACCTCATTTTGTTTATTGTAGCAGGTGGGGCCACTATTCTGATCTTTTTCCTTTAAATTGTCAGCTATTTCTCTAGACAGTCGTATTGATTTCTCCCACCTCCTGTGAAGAGGGAACCATATTTCCTCTCACAAGCAGTCAGCTGTTTTGAGTGTTTTAGTTTTTATTTTTGTTACTCCCACAGTACTCCATATTGATTCCCAAGGTTTAATATTTCCCACCATTGTTTTATACAGCTTTTCTATTCAGTTTATTATACATACCTAAGTTAATTCAATATTTCTTGATATATAAATATATATATATTTAGTTATTTTGTTCCTCTTAATATCAAAATGAGACAAAAGAATAGGAAGAACAACAAGCAGTTACAGAAATACAGTATCTTCCCTGAGAGTCCCCTGGGAATCGTGTTAATGCAATGGGAAGAACATCAACTTACTAAAGATCCACAGCTTATAATTGAATATTGCATGTTTAAATGGGCAAAGAAAAAATTGAAACAGGGGGGGTCTTTGTTGGCAGAAACATGGGATCTATTGAGATGGGGATTAATAAAGAACTTAACAATTATATTCGAAATAAATCAAATGTAAACTCAATTGAATTACAATGTGCAGAAATCTGGTATAAATTGGAATGTAGACAAAGAAAAACGAGACAGATAAAACAATCCAAATCCTCCCTGTAATGACCAATGATAAAGACACTAAAAGGAAATTCAACCAACCTAAGTGGGACCCATTGAATTTCCTCCCCCCTATTGCACTTTCTGACGAATCAGCTGCAATTGCAGCTGAGTCATTGGAAGCCTCAATGAGTCACCCAACCAGGAGGACTGTAGAAATTGAAAATAAAAGTAAGACAGTAGAAGGGACCTGTGATCTACCATCCTTCTCCAACCAAAGTACAAATGCAACTGTACCAGAAATTCCTTCCAGTCAAGAAGGTCCAGCCTTCTTCACTTGGAGAAAAACTCTTACAACACAGAAATATTCCACTGGTTCCAGTAGTAGAGCTGAACCAAAGATGCTACCCCTCAGAGAAGTCCCAACGTGGGGAGCGCAAGGTGGAATAGGGTATGTGAATGTACATGTCACCTCTTCAGAAGTAAGGAATTTTAAAAAGGAAATGGAAGTGTCATTAAGTGACCCAGTGGGTCTCTCAGAACAATTCAACCAGTTCTTAGGCCCTAGTATTTACACTTGGAAGGAATTAAATTCAGTCATGCAAACCCTTTTCTCTCTAGAGAGGAGAAAAATGATTTGGACCGCAGGAATTAATATATGGGATAGAGAAAATAATGTAGGACCAATTGGAGAGAACAAATTACCATTAATAGATCCAGATTTGGACCCTAGTTCAGACCAAGGAAGGAGAAGCATGGCAGATTACAGAACCTTAATTGTAAAAGGAATAAAAGAAGCAGTCCCCAGAGTTAATAACATGAGGAAAGCCTTTTGTGGTGAACAAGAAAAAGACAAAAGCCCAACTGCTTGGATGACTCACTTGAGGAATAACATCCAATTGTATTCAGAAATAGATCTAAACAGTGAAGGGGGAACGACAATGCTTAAAGTCTACTTCGTGTTGCATTCCTGGCCTGACATAAAATGAAAATAAGAAAAATTAGATCGATGGCCAGAGAAAGATTTAGATGAGTTACTGAGTGAAGCACAGAAGGTTTATGTTCAGTGAGATGAAGAGAAAATGAAAGCCAAAGCTAAGTTTATGGCTGCTGTCCAAACTTTTAAACTAACTAAGCAGGATGGGGAGAATATTCAATTAAAGAAACTAATTTGTTTTTATTGTAAGAAAGTAGGTCATACACAATCCCACTGTTTTAAGAAAATGAAAGACCTAGAGATTCTCCAAGTGGAGAATCAACCCTTGGAGAATTGAAGGGGTCAGGGGCTCTTCCTCTTGGGACACAAAAATATCTCCAAGAGCCCTTGATAAAATTAAGAATAGGACCCCAAGAGCAATTAATGGAATTTTTAGTGGACACAGGAGCAGAGAGAACTTGTGTGGTTGAGAAACCAAACGGATGCACAATAACCAAAGACACTTTAAATATTTGTGGTGCCAAAGGAGAATCCTTCCCTGTTCCCATCATTAAGAATGTTACTATAAAAGGCAATGGATTAACCAGAGAAGGAGATTTGCTCTTTTTACCTCAAGCAGGTAACAACTTGCTCGGCCAGGATCACCAGATACCTTTGAAAGTGGGAGTGGTTCCCCAAGCAGGGCAGGTGAGAGTCAAATTGTTTATTTTATCCACACAAGATGAACAACTCATCAATTCTATAGTGTGGGCCCAACCAGGTAACAGAGGTAGAATGGATATTACACCCATTGTAATTAATCTCCTTCCAGACATTAAACCAGTAAAAGTACCCCGGTATCCTCTTTCAAAGACCAAAAGATATGGGCTAAAACCCATCATAATCAAACTGTTGCATGATAATATATTAGAACCATGCACTTCTTCATACAATAACCCAATTCTAGCCAACAAAAAGCCTGGTAATACTTACAGGCTAGTTCAAGACCTATGTGAAATAAATAAAAGAGTGCAAGCAGCATACCCATTAGTTGAAAACCCTTACACTTTGTTAAGTAAGTTACCTCCTACACACTCTTGGTTCTCAGTAATTGATCTGAAAGATGCATTTTGGTCATGCCCTTTAGATTCTCATTTCAGGCACCTGTTTGCCTTCACCTGGGAAGATCCAGACACAGAGACGAAACAGCAGCTCACCTGGACCTGGCTACCCCAAGGGTGTACGGAATCTCCCACACTCTTTGGTCAAGCCTTGGAGAGCCTGTTCCTTTTCTCCACCTTCAGGAATACAGGTAACACACTATGCAGATGATTTGCTACTTTCTGGAGAGCAATAATCTACTGTGAAATTGAGCACTATTCAATTACTGAATTTTCTAGGAAAGAATGGACTAAGAGTATCCAAATCTAAATTGCAATTTGTTCAGCAAGAAATAAAATATTTAGGACACATAATTAGTCATGGTACCAGAAAATTGAGTACCGAAAGGATAGAAGGAATTCTAAATTTACAACCTCCCCAAACAAAGAGGGAAGACAGACAATTATTAGGCTTAATTGGGTCTTGTAGATTATGGATTGGGGAATACACACAATGTGTCAATTTTTTATATGAAAAGTTAACTGAATTAGAACCTATTAATTGGACTCAAAAAGATAATAAAAATTTAGAAAATTTGAAGCAAAAATTGATTTGAGCCCCTGTTTTATCCCTTCCTTCTCTAGAAAAGGATTTTCACCAGTATGTTAATGTGGAGAAAGGAATTGCCTACAGGGTCTTGGCCCAAGAGTGGGCTGGAATCCATAAACCAGTAGCCTACTTGTCCAAATTAATGGACCTTGTGTCCCAGGGATGGCCAACATGCATTCAGTCAGTTGCTGCAGCAGCCATCCTAGTAACAGAGAGCCAAAAACTTACCTTCGGGGGAAATCTGATGCTATACACTCCACACTCCATCCAGACTATTCCTAAACAACGAGCAGTTGAATGGCTAACACAATGTGAGATACAATACACAATTTGTATTACACAATGTGAGAGCACCCTCATTCATTTCACCAATGTAACCTTGAAAACAACCACACATACCAATCCTGCAGAGTTTTTATATGGAACACCCCAAAAACAGGATCTCATGCACAACTATATAGATATTATAAATTTACAAACAAAAATTGAAGATGATCTCCTGGAGAGTCCGTTAGATAAAGGAGAAATGCTGTTTATTGATAGATCATCCAGAGTAGTAAATGGAAAGAGGTGCCCTGGCTACTCCATCATAAATGGAAAACAGTGTGTGCTAGAATGTGTGCTAGAAAAAGGAAAATTACCACCTTCCTGGTCTGCCCAGGTATGCAAGTTACATGCCTTGGAAAAGGCATTGCGCAGACTGGACTGAGCTACTGGAACAATTTATACAGATTCTAAATATGCATATGGAGTAGCCCACACATTCGGGAAATTTCGGGCTGCAAGAGGGTTTCTGACATCAAAAGGCAAAGACATTCTACACAAAAAACTCATATTAAAAATTCTGGAAGAACTTAAGTTACCTGAAGAAATTGCAATAGTACATGTTCCAGGTCATCAAAAAGGGAATTCCCAAGAAACCAGAGGAAACACCCTGTGAAAGAGGATGCTCTTGAAGTAGAAATATACTGTTTCCATCAAAAAGATACACCTGAGAGCATACCAAATGCCCTTCCTATCCCTACTTTTAAAGACAATGAAAAACAAAAGCTCTTATCACTGGATGGGAAAGAAGATCCAGAGGGACAGGACAGGCATCTCCCTGATGGCCACCAGATGTTAAATAAAGAGCTTAATAGGGAAATATTATGGAATCTCCACCAATCCACACATTGGGGATCTAAAGCTTTAGAAAGTGGCAGACCACTTTCTTCGAACTTCCAGATGTCAGGGAATCTCTGAATTAGCTAACCAAGTTACAACAAAGGTTGTATAATATACCAAAAAGTCAGTAGGAAATTAACGAGGAAAACAAGACCTGTGGGAATAGAAATTGCAGTTAGACCCTTCCAACGTATTCAAATTGAACTGCCCCAGGTCCAAAGATGGAAGTATTTATTAGTAATTGTAGATCACCTTACCCACTGGGTTGAAGCGTTTCCAGCTGTCAGTGCTACTGCTCAAACAGTGAGTAAGGTAATCCTGGAACAGATAGTCCCAAAATACGGAATTATAAGTAAAATTGATTCTGATCAAGGTACCCATTTTACATCATTAGTATTGCAACAAGTAGCTCAGCAATTAGGAATAACTTGAAAACTACAAAACCCCTGGCATCCTCAAAGTGCAGGGAGGGTAGAGCGCATGAACCAGACCATCAAAACATTAACCAAATTAATGTTAGAAACTAAGTGGGCTTGGACAAAGTGCCTACCTCTTGCCCTTCTTAGAATCCAGACTCAACCCAGAGCAGACTTAGGCTGCTCGCCTTACAAAATGTTATACGCATTACCCTACTTAATCACCCCATATGAAGTAACTGCTAAAGAGTGTGGGAATGTGAACATGCAAAAATATATTCAAGTGACTGCCCAGAATCTAAATGACTTCAGGGAAAGAGGTCTCTTATCCCAGAATCCTCCTTTAGACTTCAGTCTACATAACATCTCCCCTGCAGACTGGGTACTTATTAAAACATGGAAAGAAAAGTCCCTGACTCCATCATGGGAAGGTCCATTCCAAGTTCAATTAACCACAGAGACAGCCATCTGGACACTAGAGAAATGTTGGACCCACACCAGACAACTGAAAGGTCCAGTAGCACCACTGCAAGATGATGAAAAGCCACCATGAACCACTCTCTCCAATAACTCTCGTCTATTTCTCTTACAATTAACCTTTGTTATCCTTGTAGTTATTTTATCGTTATTCTCTCACTGTTTTGTAATAGAGTATCTAACAGTTATTGTACTTATTATTTAAAGAGTTATTAAAAATTCTAAAATCTCATTTCTCCATCAGTAAAAGTATTATTTCCCAGTGTAACTGTAGCTTTTCAAGCAAGGCAACACCCTGGTTCAGAGCCAGCACGGAGGCCCCCCTTGGCCACTCAGACCATTTACCCACAAGACATCAATGTGATGGATGGCGAAAATGGTGTTTATTGCAGGAGAATTTGACATTTTATAATGTAGAGTTACTATGGTACTCCCATCTGCTTTCATCACAGCTAGGTGCTATTGGTTAATTGCAGAAGTCATTACCATACTATGTGGAGAAGGGGGGTGACTCTATCTTTTCGTCACAACCCGATGTGTTCTGAACGCAAGACCCTTTTTCAACATATTCCCCCCCTCTATGCATAACTAATTTGCTAGAATATAAGGTATATTAGTCTTAAAAAGTTCTAATGTTATTTTCTATATACGTATCTCTAAACACTTTGTCTAACTTATCTATATTATAAAAGTTTTAAAAATAGATAGTATAAACTTGAATAAAATATAGGATACACTATACTTAACTAAAAGGCTAAAAGCTTATAAAATGGATACTGCAGTTTTCATTAGTAAATATAAGACACATGCAGTGACTAAGCGCATTTTTAGAGCATCCATTGCCTTTCTATAAGCAGAATATTAACTTTTTCTAGTCGGCTCTTAACAAAGGACACAAGCTTATTTAAAATACATGGTCCGAAAATTAACACAAGTAAAATCATCACAACTGGTCCAATCAGGGTAGACACCAGGGTGGTTAGTCACGGAGATTGGTCGAACCAAGATTGGAACCAGCTTTGCTGGGCTCCTCTCTCTGCCATCCGTTGAGACAGCCTGTCTTGTAGCTCTGCCATGGTGTCTCTCACTACTCCGGTGTGGTCTGCGTAGAAGCCTATATGACTGTAGGCAGTTTGCACCCTCAACTCATTCCCTGCAGAAGGGCTCTAAGGATTAGCTGTGCATGTGTGACAGAAGCACATGAGAAATCTACTGTACATGAGAGGCTGCAGCATGGTGGAGCAGATGGGGCCCTCTCACTCTCTTTCCCCTCTCTCTCTCTCTCTCTCTCTCTCACTCTCTCTCTCCCTCTCACTCTCTCTCTCTCTCTCTTTCACTCTCATTGTTGACTCCAGCTCCAGACTATGCACATGTCAGGACCAATGCAGGATCTCCAGACCCTTGATATTCTCTCTTGTGTCTCTCTTTTCTCTGCCTTTATTTTTCTCCTGTCTCACTCTGCCTGAGCACAGCATGGCTGTCCTGTTCTACTCCATCTTCGGCCCTGAAGTTTGCAGTGGGAGTGGGGAACTCGTGGCCATGTTCCGTGGCTTTGGAGCCAGCACCTTTGAGAAGGTCCTTGGGAGGTGCTGAGAGATGATTGAAGGGCACTGAGGAAAAGTGAGGGCCCCTTAGTCACCACTTGTGAAACTCTCTTATAAAAATTTCAAGATTCCTAGCTATGAGCTTTTGAGTGTTAAGTGTGGGGTGGCTGTTGGAGTGGAGGTCACTCTTGTTGAAAGCACAGGAATTCCTTACATGTGTCTGAGGTTTTTGTTCAACCTGATGAGAATTCACAACCAACCATCACACCTTGTACTGACAGATTGTGGCAGTGAAGATTAATCCTGTCTTTACCACATAAAACCTGAAGCGAGTCAGATGCCTCTTTAGTAAATCATGTGGGTGTGTGACAGCAAAAGCTGAGTCTCTTCCTGGTGTGTACTAGTGGAAATTGAGACCTAGACAAAACAGACCAGACCTCTCCCTCTGTGGGGAAACCTTTGATAGAGCTGCTGAAGGGAGTATCTTTCTCCCATGACTTGGAGAAAGACTTGCTAAGTCTTAAGATGTGAAACAAGAAATGAGACAGGGAATGTATTTACCTGCAGTACTTCCTGGTTTCAATGTTGTTTTCATTTAAGATGTGTTTTCAAGCACTGCCAGTTCAGAAATGCTACTTTTCCAGAATGGGAGAGAAACTTGATCTAGATACTAGATCCATAGATGTATGGACATAGATGAATGAGTTCTTTTGTTATTGTTGCAGAAATGGCCTCTGGCTTCTGACTTTAGCGGTCCTGTGATGAGCAAGAAGCGGAGAATTGCTCACCAGCTCAGTTACAACCAGCCAGCAGCTGATGGCCACTTCTCTTCCTTGCTGCTGCCTTCCACATCCACTTCCACTTTGAACATGTCTCCAAGTGTTGGCTCCGTTTCCCCCTGCACCTATGAGGTGCAAGAACAAGACAAATTTCAGAGTTCTAGCATCCCAGAGCCTTCTGGGGTGCAGGAGGAGATCCCCAATTCTAATGGAAAGAAAAACCAACTGGGGAGGCTGAAGCAGTTGTATCCCTGGGAATTCGATTAAGGCATTAATGCACTGCCTTTCCTAAGCCCTGGGTGGATAACCGTGGTGTAAGGATTCGGTTATTAAGAAAAGCTTCTGCCCAAATTAAGGTGTAAGTGCAGCCCTTTTCCAGTGTCAATAGTAAAAATGTTATTTAACAGGAAATGCAAACTAGAGAGATAAAAAGAAATTAGGGAAGAGAGGCAGGGTGGGAGAAGAGTAAGACATTAAGTAGGAAGATATCAGTACAACCTGGATTCTGTGTTGTCCAGTTGGTCCTTCTTCCCTCTGGTCTTCTTGGTGGTGGGGGTTCCCAAACTGCTCTGGAAGTACCACCTCTATACTGGATCCACAGGGTGCTCACAGATGTTCCCACACCTTGGGCTAGAAGTGATGGAAGCGTTTATTCCCTTACCCACAGTCTCTCCAGTGGAATGTTTGTCTGGTGTCCTAATTGCAAACCTTCAGCACTGTTAGGCCAAGGCTTGGTGCTTTCCTTCATGCCATCTGTGCTTCTCTCAAATTCCCCTTGTGCTGCCTTATCTCTTATGGGAACATCCTTCTTGGACAGTGGTCTCAAGTAGATAATTGTGTTCTTGTACCTGCTGAAAAGGCAGCTTTGAAGGCTGCATACATGAAGGCACTGCTCTACATTTCTGCTCTACCATTATTCCTTGCTTGATGGTCATGAAAAACCAAGACTCTTTTTTCTGCCATTGCATTCCATAGTAACTCTTGGTTTAAAAGACAGCAGCAGCAAAGGCCAGAATCTGTGCTGCTGCAACCTTATCTAAAACTACCTTAATTTTTAGAAATTCTCCCCCTGTAGTGCAAAACCAATCAAGAAGAAAGAAATGTCCAATAGATTGCTGTTGGGAGAACGTGGTTAAAAGGAAGAGCCAGGCACTAGAAAGTCACAGGGATTGGATTTTTTCTTTTCATTTGATTTCTAGTAAACACACAGTTGACTCAGACAGATGATTGAGCCACCACTTTTTCCATCAGCAGCTTTTCAAGTCTGCATGCTGGAGATAGAAACCTATCACCCATTTACTGCAGACTAGTTTCCGGAAACTTGCAAGCCTCTCAATGATTTCATCATTGTTTGTTGAACTCAGCCTTTTCATGGAAACTCCATGGAAGCTACGAAACCTGGCCTGTGGTTTCCTGGAGTTGTAGTTGCAGAATTTCTGTCTTCAAAAGCTCTAGAAGTAGTACAGACTGAAAACAGCATTGAAAAGCTAACCAGAAAATCCACAAGGAGCACTTGATTTGTCATCAGAGGGACACACCCAGTACGGCAGAGTTCAGTTGCTTTGTTAAAGCTAAGTGTTGTCTCTTTTGGAAGTTGAACTTGCAAATGACAAGGTTTTTTTAGCCTGGAGGCATGTCTGCTTTTGCAAGTGGTGCTGTGCTTGTAGAGACAGGTGCCTTGAGACGGTCTTTGCACATTTCTTCTTCATGTACACATGGTAGCTGCAAACCTTGGGATGTCTTTGGAAAGATTCCTGCTTGAGTCTCTAAAGATGTTGTTCTCCAGAAGCCTGTTAGAAAATTCTGCCCAGCTGCTGTTGGAAAAATCTGTACTGTGTTTCAAGTTGGGGCTTAGGCTGAAACTTTCGTGTGGACTGAGCCATGAGAGCAAATGCACTTTTGGAAATGAAATGCTCAACCCAAAGCTTACAAGTTGTATTGAACATATGGTGACTATTGCTATTTCTGTCCAGTTTTATTAGCCCTTTGACACTTCTGTTTATACTTCTGCCACATCATGTAGTAACGCAAAACCTGTGGAACAAAGTGACCATTCTCTTTCTAAACCCTGGGACTGGCTACTGTGGAGAAAGTCACATGTGCCCTCCTATGATAAAATGTTGTAGCTTTTTCGGAGTAATTTGCTGTGAGAAGGAAGCTCTAAAAGGACTTGTTCAAGCCCATAGAGTGGGTGTTTTTGGATATTTAAGATTATATAATCAAGATCCTACTTTTCTGCAGGCGAAACAAAAGATACTTCCATTGCCTCTACATGCTCTGCAACAGCCAACCAACCAGACTACCTGAGGTGAGTAAAATTGCCATTAACTCTTGCCACTCTCAGTGGGGTGCAGTTTCAAGCTGTTTCCTGTGTGGAAAGGATAAGTTGGGGAAGGTTTGGCTGGGCCTCCAAGGCTCCGAGCTGAGATGAGCACCGAGGTGGGTTAGGCCTGGAAAGGCCCTTCCTTGCTGCAGTGCAGGTGCCCAGGGCCAGCTGCAGCAGCGGTGCTGCATCCTGTCATGGGATTTGCAGTGCAGGAGGGGAGGGGGAAGTGTGTGTGTGTGTGTGTGGTATAAAGCAGTGGGAATTGCTCTCAGCTTCTGTCAGAGCTGTGATGTTGGCAAGGGCAGTCAGGCCTCCTGCAGCCCTTGGACTCTGGGGCAGATACGGCCTTTGGGGCAGGCGCGGCAGGGCCCTGGCTCATATTGGATAGAGCCAGGGATGTTCCATGGGGAGGCTGAGGGCAAGGTAGGCCCTGCAGGGGAGTAGCTGAGAGAGGCCTGTGGTAGGGCTCTTGCTAGGGGATGTCCCTTGGGATGTCCCAAAAGCCAGTAATCAAGGCTATTGCTTCTCTGCTACCTCCCAAAATCTTGAAAGGCCTCTGCAGTTCTCTTTTCAAAACCATGCAGCACACCAGTCAGGTGCAGCTGGCCTGGGGTGCATCATTGGCACAAGTTGTCTGTCTTGGTACTGAATTTCAAGTTGTTAAAGATTTCCTGCTTGTAAATATTAATCTCAGATGCTTTGAAGGATTCATTCCCACGTGGAGGGAGTTCTTCTCAAAAAGAAGCCAGTCTTCAGGCCCAGCAGAGCAGAAGCACTGGTGTGGCAGTGTTGAAGTGATATCTGTTGCAGGCAGTCGATTAGTTTTATTTATACAATTCGTTGGTTTGTTCCTGTTGTCCCCCCACAGCTCTGTGTTGGTTTCACCCACTTGTCAATTATTGTAAACCCCCTCCCCTTTTTCCAGATTGTTCCCCATCCATCACCCTGATCCTGCCCCCGAGCCCTATCAATCCATGTAAACCCCACCTCTTGTTCTAGTTCCTTCCCTGCCTCTCAGCCCTTCCTCAAATCCCCATTGGCGTTGTAACTGCCGCCCCTCCCACGTGTTGTCCCTAGTGCTCCCCAACATTGTAAACCCTCCCCCCAACTCCTCCCCTGAGATGCCCTGATTGGTTCCTGAGTTTGTACCCTCCCCACCTTAAATTGTGTCGCACAGAGGTGCTCCTCACTCAGTTTGTCCTGCCTTTGACCTTTCCAGTCCCTTCCCCGTCCACTGTTCCTGTTCCAATAAATCTTGTTTCTGGGAAGATTCTTGGACTCTGAGCCTCCTCCATTCCTCCACCGAGTACCCATGACATGCTGAGACCGCAGGGCCTGAAGGCTTAAGGGCTCTGAAGGTTTGGTCTGGGACAGACAGCTCCCAGGTCGTTCCCCACTCCTGACGTTGCCAGCAGTCAGTGAGGTAGAGCTAGCCAGGGCAGGAAAGGCCGCGGCAGGGGCAGTGTCAACTGGCGCCCAACGTGGGGCCTCTGCAGTCTGTGGAGACCCTCGGAGGAGTCGACCCTGTGTGGATTATAAAGACTTGTGGGCGGCAGCTACCCTGGTTGTAGCAGGTCGTTTTTTGTCCCGCAGCGCTCCCAGGGAAGAAGCAACAACCTCCAGTGTGCAGGAGACCGCTTCTGGGGCTTGGATGCCTTCCACAGCCCAAGTCAGGACACAGTGAGTTTCCCCAGGGGGGAAAATAGCGGGGGGGGGTGTGTGTGTGAGTCCCTCTTGTGTGTTGTGTACTCCCCTGGGGGGACGTATTGTGTGAGTCGGGTCCTGACCCTTATTTTTAGTTCTTTAAGTTTACCTTTGCTGCTGGGAGGCGGTGGAACTGCGGAGGCGGGGGGGGGGGGAGTAGAAGATGGGCGCACGTTTGTCGGCTCCACAGAGGGGGATTTTCCTCCAAGTTGTGGGTATCCTCGAGGGTGGGAATCATAAGTTTTCACGTGGGTTGGTTAAAAGGCTGGTACGTTGGCTGTTCCTGCATTTTCCCCATGTGTCCCCTGAAAACGTTAGCTCGGTGTCATTCTGGAATTCTGTTGGGTCTAAATTAACGGCTTTAGTGGTTCAGGAGGACAAAACAGCCGCCAAATTAATCCCACTTTTCGTTTTAATTCGGACTGCCTTAATTGAAAAAAGGGGGATGCAGAGGCAGCCAACACAGTCTTCCCCAGTTTCTTCAGTTTCCCCAGTTTCCCCATCCCCATGCTCCTCATCCCTTGTTCCTAAGTTGGGGGAGACCTGCGGAGCAACCCGTGGAATGCAGGGCTCCAAAGTCGGCAGCAGTCTCCCTGGCTCCCCAAGCCTCCCTCAGAACCCTTGCCCCAGTAGCCCTGGCCAAGCTGTCGGAGCTTTTACCCATTCCCCTAAGTCCCCAGTTGACCATCCAAAGTTATCCCCTTTCCAAGTTGCAAATCCCCCGTTTAATAAAGTTAATGATCCCCAGTTACTTTCTCAGAACCCTGGATCCCCTATTTTCCCTTATCCCCAGTGTTCCCCTATGTCTCCCCGTGCCCTGCCTGACCCTCAAAATGGCCCCCAAGGGGCACAAGATGGCGGGGACCGCATGGTCGGACCCCTCCCTTGTGCTCCTTCTTCCCAGAACCCCTTTCTTCCCTCAACGACCAACCTCTTCCTCCCTAGCCCCTCCCTTCCATCCTACCCTGACTCCTTCCACTTCCCCTTGGGTGGTTCCTCCTCCTTGGGGGCGTGTCCCCAAAGTGTGATCTCCCAAATCCCCACCCCTTCCGGCCGCTGCTCCTCCCTCCAACCCTCCTCCTCAGTCAGTCCTCCAGCCCCGCCTCTTCCGGCTTCCGGTTCCCACGCCCCTCCTGCCAGTTCCCATGCCCCTCCTCCTGGTTCCCACGCCCCTCCTCCCGGTTCCCACGCCGTCCCATCCAGTTCCCACTCTTCGGGGACTGGAAGTGACAGGCCTGAGGACCAGAACCCGGAACAGGTTGTGATTCCCTTTGCCGCACCGGTCAGTTTTAGAGGAAGGGGAGGGAGGTACCGAGAATGGGAACCCTTCTCCTTCCAGACAAAGAGGGAGCTGTGCAAAGCCCAGAAAGAGTTCGGCAGGAGAAGTGAATATTTTAAGGGCTTATTAAAAACCACTTTCTCTGTGAACGAGATGGTCCCCCCACGATTTGAAAGAGTTGTTTGCCTGCCTCCTTTCCCCAGCTGAATATAGGCTGTGGAAACAGAGATGGAAGAAGTCGTTGGAGGCCATCCTTCCTGAGCTGTTGCGCAGCGAGCAGTCCGTGGTTGACGCGGAGGAAACCCCCTCTCGATAGATCACCTGTGTGGTGAGGGGAACTGGGGGAAGCCAGAAGAACAGGCCAGGGTTTTACTCCGGCCTGTCTTAATTAAAAAACAGAAGCTGCTGAGAAGGCATTTAACATCTTGCCGAGGGGGGAACCCCTGACCAACTTTTCAAATATCAAGCAGTCCCCCAATGAGCCCTTAACTATTTTTATTAACTGGTTACAGGAGCAGATAGAGAAGCAGGTTGACAGATCTGAGCTGCTGTCATGGAGTTACTTTACCTTTAAGGGAGTTGGAGTTGCTGGGAAGTGCTTGGAGTCTTTTCTCCTGACCAATTATCGGTCATTGCTGGGAATTGACAGCAGTTTAGGCCATTGAAAAGTGAGATCAACTTGTGAACCCTACCTTAAAATGTAAAAGCAGAGCTCTCTGAGTTCTCTTTGTTTTTCTGGCTGTAGAGGGTGGCGGGGCTCCAGGCCTCCCGTCCCTGCCCAGGCCATGCGGCCGGGCGGGGATGGGGCCGGGCCTGCCCCGTCTCCCGGCCAGGAGATGGGGGGGGGCCTGGGGAAGGTTTTCCCTGGGCTCTGGCCAGGCCGGGCCGAGCCGATCTCTGGCTCGGCTGCAGGTTTTGCTGTAACTAATTCACTAGAAACTGCCCAGTGAAGAAAGAAGGAAGCCCTGGACTTGCAGCGGGTTGGAGCAGAGACTACACGCTCCAGAGCAGCCATGAAGAACTTCCCATCGCAGACGGCTCCAGCTCCTGTTCGGCAGAGATCCCCAAACCATCTACAAAAGCCTGGGCAAGATGTTAATTCTTTCATTACCCAGATGAGACTTGCGGATTAATCTTTTTATCCAGAGAGAGAGAGAGAGGGAGATCAACATGAAAAGAGACTTTATAAACTACCAGTGACAAGAAAGAAAAGAAGCTTCAAGAAAGGTAGAGAATTAAGAAGATGCTTTAATTAAGCTGAAATGTCTCCCTGTTAAAACTATGGAGATGGACAATGAAGTCTTGAAAAGAACTCCTTTAATTCATGATATAAGATCTAGAGAGGAATAGTGTTCAAAGTGTAAATTTGAGTAAAGAGTAATTATAGTATAGTGAAGTACTGAGAGATTAAAAGCCTTGAGAGGCCATGAAAAAACTGTTGAGAGATTTGAAGCCCTGAGAGGCCATGAGAAAACTGTTTTCTGGTGAAGCTCACAGAAACAGATGAAGAAGACTTTTTTTGCCTTTGAATAACTTATCCTTAAAAATGCTATCTCTAGACGCATGGCCCATACATACTTCAGAGTGATGTGAAAATGGGAGGAGTGAACTCTAATAATAGCAGCTCTGAGCAGCTAACATTAAGGCAATAGAAAACTATAACAAAAATAGTTTTCTTGTGAGAAACTCCATAAATTAACAAGAAGAAACTTCTGTTTCTCTATAAAGATTAGTAAAAAGACTAGCAAGAATTGAGACTGTTTTAACCATCAGAGTTCCAGAGTTTTTGTCTCTGTTGTCATGTGAACAAGTGAATAGTGGGTAGATAAGAGATGGAAAGGTTTTTCTGGAAGTTTATTCTGGTGTTGTTATTATTGTAGTTTGTCAATAAAATTTCTTTTTTTTTCCCTTTTAAGTTGTATGCCTGTTTTGCTCTTATTCTAATCCATATCTCACAGCAAGAAGTAAGTAATTTTCTTAGTTAGTGGTTTAAAACCACGACAGCTGCAGGAGCAGCTTATCCTAGAAATGGCAAAGGCAAACTGCAATGACATTTGTAAACAAGTTGTTTTCAGCCTGCCTTTGTATCCACCCCCAACCTTGGATGTCCTCATTGATGCGTGCGAGAAGAAAGTGCCATTAGTGGGGGCGTCCAGGGTGCCACCACTACAACCGGCGGCCAGGAGACCACCAACTGCAGCAGTGGCCCAGGACCCGCCAGGCCAACCTCCACCACCATCTGGAAGGCCTCTCCAGTGCTATCGCTGTGGGCAGCTGGGGCACATGGCCAGGGATTGCCCTGCTGCGCATCCCTGCCCTGGACCTGCGAGGGGCAACATGCGTGGAAAAGGGGGAGAGGGAGTCTTCAATAAAAAAAACTAAAAGCGCAGCACGAACCTGCCCCACGCGAAGCAACAAATGGGGCAGGTATCGCGGATGGGGCGGGAAACATCAACCGGACATGGCCTATTCACTGGACGAGACACTTGATAACGACACGAGACATCCTCTTCCGGTCCCAGCACTGGACGGTAGTAGCTGTGGACCCACTGGAGGAAAAGACAATGGACACCGGACGTGACAGTAAGTACATCGCCATCGGGGACACCAAGCACACACCCCCGGAGATTGAGATTTCTCCGATCACCTTTCCGGGTGGTCTGGAGAACCTCATTCTCCTGGTGCGTTGCACTCATCCACCCTTCTTTTTACCAAAGGGGCAAATCATTGCCCAGTTCATACCAGTACCTGAGCAGGTCCCTGTAGATGACCACTCACCAGGCGTCTACTGGGCAGAAGTGGTGGGTGAGGAAAAGCCCATTCTGGACTGCAGCGTCAAGCAGGGTGCAGAATCCTTTCAGATGAAAGGACTGCTTGACACGGGAGCGGATGTGATGATCATCCCCAAAAGGAGATGGCTGTCGCATTGGGAGTTGCAACCCGTGGCTGGCAAGATACAGGGCATAGGGGGTACACAATTGGCGAGGGTTTCTAAGAGCATGGTGCAAATTGCGGGGCCGGATGGGCAATTGGCTAATTTACGCCCATTCGTGGCAGATTATCAGGTTCCTCTGTGGGGGAGAGACCTCATGTCCCAGTGGGGGGTCAAAATAGAGATCCTGAAAACCCCTCGGGATTTTTAGAGGCAGCCACTCTGGAGCGCCCCTTCCAAAAGCTGGATTGGGTAACTGATGAAGCGGTTTGGACTGATCAGTGGCTGCTCAGAAAGGATAAATTAAGAGCGCTCAACGAACTCGTGGAGGAGCAGTTGTCTAAAGGTAACATCATAGCGACAACTAGCCCTTGGAATTCTCCGGTTTTCGTCATCCGTAAGCCAGGGAAGGACAAGTGGCGCCTCCGCCATGACCTTCATGCCATTAACAAGATCACTGTGGACATGGGGCCCCTTCAACCAGGGATGCCTACCCCTACCATGCTCCCCCGAAATTGGAAATTGGCTGTGATTGACATTAAGGACTGTTTTTTTCAAATTCCCCTACACCCTGACGATGCCCCACGGTTTGCCTTCTTGGTGCCCACTCTTAACTGAGAAGCCCCAATGAAGCGATACCACTGGTGAGTATTACCACAAGGGATGAAGAATTCGCCGACCATCTGCCAGTGGTATCTCTTCATTGCTGCCTCCCGTCAGCACCAAAATGGGGGAGGTCATCATCTATCATTATATGGATGATGTCCTAGTGTGCGCCCCCCATGATGATATGCTTACTCGATCTCTTGACCTAGTGGTTAGAGTTCTAACATCTGCAGGTTTCCAGCTCCAGGAAGACAAGGTTCAAAGGATGCCACCCTGGAGGTATCTGGGACTGAGGATTACTGAGAGGACCATTGTTCCTCAATGATTGGCTATAAACAGTAATCCAAAGACTTTGGCGGACCTTCATTCCCTGTGTGGGACCTTAAACTGGGTCAGGCCTTGGCTGGGCCTCACCACCGAAGACCTAGCCCTCCTCTTCATGTCTTGAAGGGGGAGAAGGAGCTCAGTTCTCCTAGGACCCTGACCCCAGAGGCGAAAGAAGCACTAGGGAAGGTGCAAGTTGCTTTAATGGAAAGGCAGGCACATCGGTATGAGCTGACTCTGCCGTTTGAGTGTATCATCTTGGGAAGGTTGCCACACCTGTGTGGGCTCATCTTCCAGTGGGATCTAAGCTCAAGGGACCCACTCTTGATCATAGAGTGGGTATTCCTGAGCCACCAACGATCCAAGAGTATCACCCGGCCACAAGAGCTGATGGCTCAGCTTGTCAGGAAAGCTCGAGCCAGGCTTAGGGAGATGGCAGGGTGCGACTTTGCATGTATACGGGTGCCTGTCAGCTTGTCTCGGGACAAGGCGTACCCAGAAAAGCTGACAAAAGAGATGTTTGAACAGCTGCTGCAGGAGAACGAGGCTCTCCAAATCGCGTTTGACAGCTACAGTGAACAAGTTTCAGTCCATGCCCCAGCACACAAATTCTTTAATGCTAAATTTATCATTATTCCAAGATCAATTCGGAGTCGAAAATCCCTCAAAGCCCTGACAGTTTTCACTGACGCATCTGGAGCATCCCACAAGTCAGTTGTGACTTGGGTGGATCCTCAAACTCAGCGGTGGGAAGCGGATGTTAAATATGTGGAGGGATCTCCACAGGTCACTGAGTTAGATGCCGTCGTCAGAGCCTTTGAGAGATTCCCTGAACCATTTAATTTGGTCACAGATTCAGCATATGTTGCGGGGGTGGTAGCTAGGGCAGAGAATGCCGCCCTAAAGGAGGTCTCCAATCTGCAGCTGTTTGAGCTGCTTTCCAAGTTAATTTTTACCGTTTCCCACTGAAAGCAGCCATTTTTTGTGATGCATGTGAGGTCGCACACAGAGCTCCCTGGCCCAGTAGCCAAGGGAAATGAAAGAGCTGATTCCCTCGCTGCCCCTGTTACTATGGCTCAGCTCCCTGACGTGTTCCAGCAAGCCAAGCTGAGTCATCAAATGTTCCACCAGAATGTGCCTGGACTGGTCTGCCAATTCCACCTGAGGCGAGATCAAGCCAGAGCCATTGTGGCCACATGCCCACACTGCCAGTCCACCACCATGCCCTCTCTGGGAGCTGGGGTCAACCCCAGAGGCCTGGGGAGCTGCGAGGTATGGCAAATGGATGTCACACACGTCCCAGAATTCGGCAGGTTCCGCTATGTGCACCTTTCCATTGACACCTTCTCGGGTGCTATCTATGCCTCTGCCCACACAGGGGAGAAAGCCGAGCATGTATGTAAACACCTCATGCAGGCTTTCTCTGTGCTGAGGGTCCCCAAAGAGATTAAAACAGACAGCTTATACCTGCAGGAAACTGGAGGATTTCCTGCAAGAGTGGGGAATGACACACAAGAGAGGCATCCCACATTCCCCCACAGGCCAAGTGATTGTTGAGCGAGCCCATCAATTGCTCAAGCATGTCCTTGTCCATCAAGGGGAGACGGTGAAGGGCTGTACCCCACAAGAACGGTTGTGCAAAGCTCTTTACACGTTAAATTTCCTAAACTGCTCAGATAACGACCCTAATCCTCCAGTGGCCTGGCATTTTCCATCCGTCAGCAGCTACAAGTTACAGCAGCGCCCTCCAGTGCTGGTCCAGGACCCCAAGACCCAACGAGTTATGGGTCCATTCGATTTGGTGACCTGGGGGCGGGGATACGCTTGCGTTTCCTCGCCCCAGGGACTGCGGTGGATCCCGCAAAGGTGGGTGAAACCGTACATCCCAAAACATCCAAGCAGGCCACCAGATCAAAACGAGGGTGTCATTTCGCCTGAATAGGTCATCTCCGGACCTCCAATGAGGAGGAGGAGAAAACCCCCAAATCTTTTATTTTGAGGATTCATCTTTTCAATTGAGTTATGTTTGGTATCTGTTTCCTTCGTTCTAGGGGGAGCCATCCAGAAAATGACAGCCCCAAAGATTGCTATCACCATCCTCAGTGTGCTGCTGGCTGTGGCCCAGACAAAAGGGTGGATCGTGCCTCAACCCAAGTAAAACATATGGGTCATGCTGGCGAAGTCCCTGCAGAGAAATGAACTGTGCCTTTCCACCGGAGCAGCGGGAAACCCAATGACAACATGCCTGGTGGGGATCCCTCTAAAACCAGAAGAGTTTTCCAACTCCCTTATCGCCTTACTTCAGGACGCCAACCGGGGAAAGCCGGCTCAGCGTGTCGTCCGCTCTGCTCTGGTGTATAAAATCAAAAGGCCAGTAAAAAACCTCCTCCTCCGCTGGAGGGACTGGCAAGCCACATTAGAGAAGGCGACCGTTGAGCCCCAAGAGTTTGATCTTTTAGATTCCTCCCCGGCATCATTTTGTGTTCATTTTCGTTATTACCCTTCTGACCCTGCTCCCTATCCTAAAGTGGTGCAAGTCAACCATCAGTTTCAAGCAGCAAGTTGGTGCTTAAATGTTGCCCACGTGAAGATGCCCTCAACCCTCAGCCCTACCCCTCTTCGGTTGCCCAAAGGTTTATTTTTAATTTGTGGAGATCAGGCATGGGCGGGCATCCCCTCTTGCCTTCTCGGAGGGCCGTGCACATTGGGCTGGCTGCCCTTGTTTTCGCCCAACACGACCCAAATTGAAAATTGGAGCCAAAAGAACAATTCAGTTATCAGGAAGCGCAGCCTGGACGAACTGGATCCAGACTGCGACTCAGAAATTTTTCATTGGAGTAAACTAAAACAGGTAGCAGTGTCTGTTTTTCTGCCTTGGTTGGCCGCTGCTCAAGCCCTTGGAGAATTGGGCCAATTTGAGTGTTGGGTAGTAAAACAAGTAAATTTAATGTCAGCTGCGCTAAGCGACCTCCTCGAAGATGAGGAAATAACCAGGCAGGCCACCCTCCAAAATTGGGCGGCCATAGATTTCCTGCTGCTCCTGCACAACCATGACTGCAGGGAATTTGAGGGGCTTTGCTGCTTAAACCTGACATCAGAGAGCCCCTCCATTCGCCAGACCATCGAACAGATGAGAGGCATGGTCCACCAAATAAAAAAAGAACATGAAGACTGGGCCACCAACATTTTTTCCAACTGGGGACTGTCCGGATGGCTCGCATCTGTCCTAAAGACGGTTTTATGGGTTGTCTTCATCATTTTCATAGTTCTAGTTGCATTCGCAGTTTTAAAAAGATGTTTGGTTCAATCGGTTCTACACCTCGTAGCTCCCTCTCCCCAAGTTAATTTTGTCAATGTTCCTTCTCCTCCTTCCTCCTCGACCCCTCCCTCTCCATCACTTAAAGACTGGTTTGTTAAGCCTTCTGCACCCCCTGAGTTTGCAACATCGTCTCTTTGAGAAAGAAAGGGGGAGATGTTGCAGGCAGTCGATTAGTTTTATTTATACAATTCGTTGGTTTGTTCCTGTTGTCCCCCCACAGCTCTGTGTTGGTTTCACCCACTTGTCAATTATTGTAAACCCCCTCCCCTTTTTCCAGATTGTTCCCCATCCATCACCCTGATCCTGCCCCCGAGCCCTATCAATCCATGTAAACCCCACCTCTTGTTCTAGTTCCTTCCCTGCCTCTCAGCCCTTCCTCAAATCCCCATTGGCGTTGTAACTGCCGCCCCTCCCACGTGTTGTCCCTAGTGCTCCCCAACATTGTAAACCCTCCCCCCAACTCCTCCCCTGAGATGCCTTGATTGGTTCCTGAGTTTGTACCCTCCCCACCTTAAATTGTGTCGCACAGAGGTGCTCCTCGCTCAGTTTGTCCTGCCTTTGACCTTTCCAGTCCCTTCCCCGTCCACTGTTCCTGTTCCTACAATAAATCTGTTTTCTGGGAAGATTCTTGGACTCTGAGCCTCCTCCATTCCTCCACCGAGTACCCATGACATGCTGAGACCGCAGGGCCTGAAGGCTTAAGGGCTCTGAAGGTTTGGTCTGGGACAAACAGCTCCCAGGTCGTTCCCCACTCCTGACGCTGCCAGCGGTCAGTGAGGCAGAGCTAGCCAGGGCAGGAAAGGCCGCGGCAGGGGCAGCGTCAGATATCTGTTATTCTCATTGCCACTTCATCTTGGATTTGTGTCATGAGTTTGATAGAACTGCACGTGTTGATTTGAGGGGGAAGGGAATGAAGAAGGCTTTACTCCCATCAGTGGCTTCAAGCATTAATGAGTTTTGCCCTCCTTAAGAGCTGATGTGGTTTGGGGTTTAGTTGTGGTTTCAGACTAGTCTGCAGTTTGTTCCTGTGCCTCTGATACAAGTGTCTCTTTTCAATGGTCAGTGATGTAACTGCTTGTCTTGGTTCTAGAAGACAGGTGTCTGCTAGGGAGAGCAGGAGCCTCCCTTGGGATGAAAGAATGTAGACCCCCTCCCTTCGAATTATTATAATTTTGAAATCAGGCAGAGATCTGGGGATAGGAATAACAGTTCTTTACTAGTATAAACAGGCAAACAAACAACAGTAACTGCAGCAATAATAAGAAAACAGAACCAGGGACCCCGGGACAGCCTTCTCAGCTTAGATGGGATGGAGGAGAGGCTTTATTTTCACAAACCCCTTGGGCAGTCAGTCCTGGTGCTCCTGCAGGGCTCTGAGGAACAGTCAACTGGAAACAGCAGGGACGAGCTGAGATCCTGGGCTGGTAGATGAGGTGTATCAGCAGCTCCGCGGTGGTGCCTGGCACTGCCACACGTCCTGGCAGGGCAGGGGGTGTGAGGCCACCAACAAAGAGGGGAGAAGGAGAAAAAGCAGCAGCTCCGTCTGGGTGATGGCGAAATTCCCTTCTCTCCACCGCAGCAGCTCCGCGACCCAGCAAACGAACATCTTCCCCCGAAGCCGAAGTAAAACAGCCAAAAACCCCACCCTCCTTTCCTGCCCCTTCCCCCACCCTGGGCCCGGCCACTCTTTGTCCTCTGTTGAGCACCCACTAAGTACCCACAGTTAGGTTGTCTCCACAGCTAATGGGTAAAAATTCCACGGGCAGGCCAGAACAACAAAACAAAACAAAAAAAAGGACACCTAACCCTCAACACTGCTGCTCACTAGAAAAATGAAATTTTATCCTTAACTCTGCTTTGCCATTAGACAGACAGAAATGGAGCTCAGAAGTCCAACTCTGCACCCAACTGAATAAAAAATGCAGTCCATGCCAAAATAGTATTGCAGATGGATTTTCAAAAAGAAATGTAAATGAAAAAGTTTTCCTACTCAGAAAGAAGATAAAATTAGGCAATATTTCTTCTTCGTCCCAGCGTCTGGTCTCTCGGCTCCCCCACCTCCGTAAGCCCTGTTTTTCCCCCATGCCCGAGGCACTCTCAACGAGGCCCTCCTGCCAGGTCTCTCGAGTCCTCCTTTCTTAGGTGGGGGTCTCACCGGCTCTCAAGCCATCAGCCGGGGACTTACGGGGTGTCCATGGATTTGAATACAGAAGTCATTCGTGTACTTTTCAATTTGCTAAGTTTCAGCTAAGGTTCAATTCTCCATGTCTTGGGACACAGATGATAAAGGGTTTTCTACACTGACAGGTAAAAGCAAAGGTGCCGTTTTTCCAGTCAGCATTGAACAGTAGGGTCACAGGTCAAACACACCACCCAAATGGAAATTCAGGATGGATCTCTAGCAGATTTACTTTCTATATATTCTGTAAAAAGTTAACAGTAAGATAAATTCTTATAACTAGATAAAATATAACCAGGTAATAAAAACTCAGGCACTTCTGAGCCTGAGTGTCTGCAAAGTGGGAATTTGGGGTGACTAACCCACTTGGAGTCACTCACTTTCAAGTCACTTACTTTGCACAAAATCTTTTAAGTCCTTCTTCAATTCAAGGCTTCCACTTTAGATCAGAATGATACAAAGCAAACACTATTCCCTAAGCACCAATATAATAACAATAGGCGTCTTATGATCTAGGGCTGGGCCTGTTCAATGTAAAAGCAAAGAGGTACATTCTTAGAGATTGCCTTGTAAATCCTGCACAGAATTCCTAGAGGGAAAGCAAGGAAGAAAGAAAGAGTATTTTTCCAGCTGCTAGATTGATACTAGCAAAGTATCATTCTTCTGAAGACAAGGCACCTCAAGGAAGTAGCAAGCCCTGGCAAATTCACTGAAAAGTTCCAGTATTCCTCTGTGTAGCTCATGACATGAAAAGATCAAACTATTTCTTTGGCTATGAGCAAAGAAAGGAGGAGAGTTAGTCTCATATCCAAATCCTGGAATATTAGATGAGGGCTCCCTTCTTTATTTAATTTATTTTAAAATAATTCCTCTTCTTCTCCCTTTACCCACCCCAACATACACTTCTCTTCAGAACTTGAAATTTCATTCTATGTGTTCCTTTCTTATTTCAGTGGCTGACTATAAAGTACAAAACTTGTATCTTGGTAAAGCCATATGGCCAAACTGAGAAAGAAATTAGTATTTGGACATGCAGCTTTCTGAAGGTGAGAAAGAAAAGTGTTGACAAGAATAAGCCCAAGTTTTAAAAGTCTGAAGCACTCAAAAATAACATGTTTTGTGATATTGTACCACAATGTTACAGAGTCCAAACAACCATGACTCATTAGCATCTGGACTTCATTGCTCATTATGCTTAGAAATGATGCTCAAAGGCACTTCATATCAAAGATACAGTTCCTGTAAATGACTGTATACATGGATCAAAATCCTACAAAAAATCCATGTCCAAACCAGCAATAGTGAGACTTTTCTCTTTGGCAGTGGCTTAGGTGCTCCTGGAGATCTCCAGGCCTAGACACAAAGATGTGTATTCAGGGGAGGGAGAGAAGCCTCATGCTTAGCTCTAACTGTGACCTTTGCTAGCAGATCTTCTTAGCAGTTAATCAACTATGTTTATCCTGCTGTGAGCCAGAGCCAGGATGGGAATCAGAGTCTAGCTGACAGAAGAAGATCACAAGACCCTCAGCCTTTCCAGAAGAGGAAAAATACAAAATACCATGAATTTGCCTTGGGTTGAGAGCCTTTTTCACAGATCTATAGACAAGTGATTGTCATGGTTTTAAAGAAGTAACTGAAAAATTACTAGAAAACTTTCTTTTTTCTTGCTGTGAGATATGGATTAGAAGAAGAGCAAAACAGGCTTAAAACTTAAAAGGAATAAAGAAAGTTTATTAACAAACTACAAGAATAAGAACACCAGAATAAACCTCCAGAAAACCCTTTTATCCCCCACTACCCACCATTCCCTTGTTCACATGACAACATAGAAACCAAACACTTTGGAACTTTGATGTTTAAAAACAGTCCCAATTCCTGCTAGAGTCTTTTCATCAGCCTTTGTAGAGAAACAGAAGTTTTCTTCTGCTAATCTATGGAGTTTCTCACGAGAAAACTATTTCTGTTATAGTTTTCCATTTTTCTGATGCCAGCTGCCCGGAAATCCTGCCATCAGTTCACTCCTCCCGTTTCACATAACTCTGAGGTGTGTATGGGTCAATGAGTCTAGGGATGTCATTTTTTAAGGATGAGTTATTCAAAGGAAAAAAGTTCTCTTCATCTGTCTCGGTGAGCTTCTCTGGAAAACAGTTTTCTCATTGCCCTCAAGGCCTCAAATCTTTGCTTCACTCTGTTCCAGCACCTCACTGTATTACAATTACTTTTGCTCAAAATCCACACTTTGAACACTCCATTCCTCCCAATATACTCTGTCATGAATTAAAGGAGTTTTTTCAAAACACAATTGTCCATCTCCATAACTTTAACATAAAAATATTTCAGCTTATAAAGCATCTCCTTATTCTCTCTTCCCCATCTAAAACTTAACTCTTTTCTTCACTGTCTTCTTCATGTAGATTGTCTCTTTCTTTCTCTCTCAGTCTGTCTGGGAGAAAGGAGTAATCTGTACGTTTTATCCAGGTAGTAAAAGAATTAAAGTCTTGGAAAAGCTGCAAGTGTTCATGGTGTCAGGTTTCAGTCCAGCAGCAGAAACTGAAAACTAAGCCAGGCTGGCCGGCTCGGTTTCTCCCCACCCCCCTCTGCGGCCTTGTCCGGCCTGGATGGGGAGGAAGGAGGCCGAGACAGAGCCTCGTTACCTTGTCAGAAGCCAGAAACCCAAAGAGAACTAGAGAGCTCTGGCATTAAATCTTAAGGTGGTGTTCACAAGCTGATCTTGCTTTTCAATGGTCAAAACTACTGTCAATTCTTAGAAATTACCGATAATTGGTCAGGAGAAAAGACTCCCATCAGCCACCAGCAGCTTCAATTCCATAGCTCCCAAAGCTATCTTAAAGGTAAAGTCACCCCATGACAGTGATGAAGCTTAAAAGATGACAGCCAAGGCCAATCAGCAGATACACTGCTACTGCGTGAAGAGGAAAGAGACTTGCAAATTAACTTAAAAGAGGAGTGGGGAGGTGTGGCAACTGGGCATGTGGGCGCCACTCAAGGAGCATCCAGTCCATAAGCAGCCCCTGGCTGTGGGTGTCTGCGCAGACAGAGTCAAAATGGAGTGACAGCTTG
This sequence comes from Cyanistes caeruleus, assembly GCF_971803275.1. NCBI lineage: Eukaryota > Metazoa > Chordata > Aves > Passeriformes > Paridae > Cyanistes > Cyanistes caeruleus. Next base: position 6,706,136 of record NC_141732.1, on the reverse strand, counting down.
GTGGGGAAAGTGCTGGGGGGTGAGCTGTGGGTAGTGGGGACCTGTTTGATGAGCTCCTCCGTCCAACTGGTTGCTGATAGGTGTGACACGTTGTGTGCTATCCAGCAGCCGGCAACAGCAGCTGGGCCAAGGTGTGGGAAGAGGCCAAGCATGGAGCAGAGTGGGAACCATGCTGTAGGCCTTGGTGGCAGCACACACCTGTAGGGCATGAGGTTGGCCCAGAGGGTCCCTGGAGTGTGTGTGGGGTGAAAAGGGAGGAAATGAGGAGCAGGGGGGAAGGGCCAGGTGTCACTAGGAGAATGCCATTACATGCCACAGGTGACATATAAGAAAAGAGTGGGAACAAAATAGTAATTCCTGCAGATCACCCTCACATCTTCAGAACAAGAGGCCACCAAGAAAAACTGCATATCTGCTTCCTGGTGTTGTCCTGAATGTGACCTCATTACCTGATGTACATTACCTGGGAGTATCTCTCACCAGCCCATGGGCATTCCCCAGTTCAGGTCCACAAACCTGTTCACCTCAGCCTATTCTTCGGGCCTCTGACAGGGACTGTCCAGCTCAGCTACACCATGGAAGGGAAGGGAGCCACCCAACACTCTGGATATTCGAGAGTTTTATTGCCAGGCTGGTTGAAATAAAGTTATGAAACAAAGTATCCTCTAACTAATTCTACATCTTCATCATTCTGTACTCCAAGTGACCTCTTCATGCTGACTGCTTGTGACACAGGTATGACCCAGTTCCACGGCATAACAGCTTTTCCTCTCGCAGCTTATAGAGAACTAGGAAAATACATCCATTTCCAGAAAAGAAAGCTCAGAGATACCTCTATTAATAACAATTTATTCCAAGGAAAATAATCCTCCACTATCTAAGTTTTCTAAAATCTATAGCTTTAAGAAGTTGCTCCCTGTTTTCCCTAAATTATAAATGAAGCATTTGAGAAAAAAAACCCCAAAAAATGGAGGTATAAACTAAAAACAGCTAAACGGACAACATCCATACAACATAAACTTCCTATCCAATGAACACCTCCTTAAAAAACTGAATGGATGGCTGACTCTCTGTCCAAACACCATCCATCCCCTTTGAGCTCCTTGTGGCTGGCGCGGCACAAAAGCTTCCTCAGGCGCAAGCCTCTCCTCTCCGGTCTTCCTGCGCTTGCTTGGCTGAGAGGATCAGAGCAGCCAGGCTGGAGGCAGGCCTGAGGTCACAAACGGATGCTGCCCAGAGAAAAAACAAAGAAGAAAGGGAGCCTTACTTTCCAAGATGACAAATTTCTCTTCAGCCTCTGGCGCTCAAGCAGGATTCCTGGGCTAGCAGCAAGACACAGCAAGAGGACCCAGACCACCCTCTGTCCCTGCGCCTTCCTGTGCTGCTCACCTGGCTCAGCCAGGCCCATGTGGCCCACAGTCCCCTTCATCCCTTCCTGCGGCTGTCCTCAGCTCCCAGGGCTTCTTGCCGCTTCCCTTTTGCTTACCTGCAGGAGCTCCTGGGCAGACCAGCGCCTGTCTTGGTCCGCCTGCAGGCAGCAGTGCAGAAAGTCATGCAGGAGAGCCGAGTGGTGCCTGGGGTTTTGCAGTTTTGGGGGCCCATTCCATTCGATCAGTTCAAAAACCTATGAGAAAGGCAAGGAGACAAAGTTCAAGCTGCTCCTTTCCTAGGCACAACAGCTCTCTCCACACACAGCCCCCTTGGGAAGCTGCAGCTTACCCTGAACTTGGGCTCCCTCTGGTAAGGAGCTTCCCCTTCCACCATCTCCAGCCCCGTGATGCCCAGGGACCAGATGTCCACTTTGGGGCCGTAGGCTTCTCCTCTCACCACTTCTGGTGCCATCCAGCTGGGAGTGCCGACGCTGGAGTGGCAGCTGCTGCACTCAGGGCTGAGCCGAGCACAGAGACCAAAGTCAGCTGAAGAGAAAGACAAAGCCTGTCAAAGGCAGTGACCGCTGGCAAACCAGCCACAAGCATTGCCCATTTCAAGCCTGACAAGGCCATGCTCAATCTTTTTCCTGGCTGGAAAAGCTGCGGTGCTCTGGCTGCAGCCGGGGAAATCTGAAACTTCACTTCAGAACTGCCCTCAGCATGCCCCTGCTGGCCAAGCAGCGCTTCTGGGCGACTGGCAGTCACCCCAAAAGCAGCCCCACAGCACATGCTGGCTACGCTGCGCCTGACCGCCCATACCCACCCAATTTGACCGATCCGTCGGTGCCCATAAGAACGTTGCTGCTCTTGATGTCTCTGTGGATGACTCGGTGGGAATGAAGGAAATGCAGTCCTTGCAGGCACTGAGAGAGAAAGGAGGGAGGCAAAGGAAAAAGTTCAGGCCACCAGATTTCATGCCACAAGAAAGGAAAGGGCTCGAGGAGATTGACAGCTTTCTCAGGCAATTTGGGAGCGCAGCATCATGCTGCTGGCTAGAGGAAGAGCTTGCTGCTTCAGCACTCTTACAAGTGTTTTCTGTCTTTTGAAGCAAAGGCATCTGAGCTTCCAAGAGCCCCTCCTGCCTTTGGTAGGAAGCACGGGACCTTTGGCTGTACCTTTGGCTGGACCAGCAGCATGACAATGATTTTATTGTCAGAGCTGCGGCAGCAGAGGAGGAAGCAGCACGATAGACCTGTTGCAGAATCCAGTGCCATCTGGGCTGCAGTGCTATCCTTTGAAGCTCAGCACATCCCTCTAGCTAGAAATTCTGCCAGCAGCGCACTGCCTTGGAGCAGCAAGGGGCTCAGGAGAGACAGACACGCTCCAGGCAAACGCAGAGAGGCAGAGGTGCCAAGAGGAAACAAGTGAAAGCAAGCGAGTGAGCGAGCACGAGCGTCAGAGGACAGACGCCACGTAAGAGTTTGAGAAGAGAGCCTGGACAAGTGCGGGGACAATGGCAAGCAGTTCCCTTCAGATGCTCGCTCTTCTCCTGGTGTCGTGACAGCAGCACCAAAACAAAGGTGTGAGCAAGAAACCTCTGCTCTTCTTCCCCACCGGCTGACAAGGACCATCCTGTGCAGGCCAGGGCCGGCACAGGCGCCATCCCTCACCTCCCGACAGACAGCGCCTATCTGTCCTTCCTCCAGGTACACTGCCCTGAGCACATCGAACAGCGTGCCGCTGTCCATGAACTCCATCGCCAGCCAGAGTTCCTCGTCCACCAGGTAGCTGCAAGAAGAAAAAGCATGGCATGGAGAGAGAGCAACAGGCACAGCTCAGTCACCTGAGGGCCTGAGCCTGGCTTTTGCCACTGCTCTCCAAGCTACATGTGCCGGAAGAGATTCTTGCACACCAAGGGCAGCCTTCTCCCATGTGCTGGACACGACTAGAGAAAGCACAAGCAGCTCTGCTTTCTGCCCCTGAACAAAGGGCTTGCTCATTTCTGCCTTGCACTATCTGAAGGAACGCTGACATGCCAACACCCCAACCTGTCTAAGTAGGTAACAATATTGGGATTCCTGTTGTCCCTCATGGCCACGATTTCATTGACAGCCAGCTCCTCGCAATCCTCCTCTTGCAGTGTCATTTTCTTGATAGCCACCTAAAAGGACATAGAGGACCTCTCACTGGACAAGTCCCTCCTTGCAGCAGATCACAAGGAACATGGAGCGAGTGCTTGTGCAACGACGCAGCCGAGCTCTACCAAACTGCCTTGTTACTAGACAGCAGAGCTTAAGAGAAGCACCAAAGCCTGTCCCAAATTCAGCATTCTTCATGCTGAGCCCAGTCTGTGCTGCAGACGAGCAGCCTCTGCTGCAGAGAGGGAGCGGCCGGCCAAAGCTCCAGCCGCGGTTTCCAGCATCGGGGGAAGCGCTCTGGAGCTGCACAATCCGCCAGGGCTACTGACCCTTTACCTGTTTCCCTGTGCTGGCGTACAGGGGTCTATAAACAGCTCCAAAGCCCCTAGAAAGAGAAGGGCAGCAGAAAAACCCCTTTAGTCCCTGGCACTGAAAGCCAGCCTAAGCAGGAGATCTCCCCACGCTGCCTGCTGCACTCTTTCCAAACAGCCTGGCTGCAGTGTCTCTTCAGCCAAGAGCACATCAGCCCAGCTGCCCTGGGATCTTCAGGGTGTCCAAGAGAACACTCGGGTCCAACATGAAGACCAAGAGCTGCTGCAAATCTCCAAGGCACACGCGCACTTGCTTCTGAAGCAAACGCACTGAAAAGTGGGGCTCTTAAGCCTGTGTGTCTGTGTGTGTGTGTGGGTGTATAAAGTGGACAAGACTAACTTTGGAAACACTGTCTTTGAGAACTATTATCTGGCAGCTCTTGTTTGGCAAGGTGCTCTGCTGTCCCATCAAGCTTGCAGGGCCAGCAGATCCTCCAGCTCCTGCTCCTTGCCACAAGCAAGACACTGCCAGCACCAGGTTGTCTTGGATGATGCCATCTGCTTGCTCTTGACTCGGCAGTCGTGAGAGGTGGCAGGAGGAAAAGCCAGCGCTGGACCGTGTTTGGACTTGGCGCTGGATATGGCAGCAGCGAAAGCCCTGGCCCACGCTGTTGTACAAGGAGCAGACCTTGTCACGCTTACCCTCGCCCAAGTTCTTCAAGGGCCGTGTATTTGCTCCTTGGCTCACCCGGGTTCACAACTCTCCCTGAAAGACAGAAGCAGTGCAAGGCGCCCACTCAGAAGCAGAGACGCCGCTTCCCAGACCATCCAAAATGCAGCCCCACTGCCAGTCGGCAGCTTGAGAGCTCCCTGGGGCTGGCTAAGTGCCAGCCTTGTGCTCAAGCAGAAACAATTGCTGCCTGTGTCTTTGCCGCAGAAGGCAGCTCAGGCAGAGGCAAGCCAATCCCATCTGCCTGAAAGAACAGCAACACTCTAACCTGCCAGAAATCCAGTAGACGTACTCAGTCTCATCAGCCTCTGCTCCTCTCTCGTCTCAGCCGGCTGGGCGGGGCTGCCGGACCCAGTGCCGGCAGCTGCGGGAGCCTTTTGGGGCCGTGGAGGGACAGCAGCTGGGGGCTTGATGTGCTCTTGCTCCTCTTCAGCCTCTTCCTCAACAAGAGAGGGAGCCAGAGTAGGTGCCGACCCTGCCGTTGAGCCCTGCAGACAGACAGCAGTGAGACACACTGGCAGCAGCCAATCCTTCAGGAGATGCTTGCTCTTCAGCTGCCGAAGCACCTGGACTAAGGAGAAATCCTAGACTTTGATACAAGTGGCATTCTGAGCCATCCAAACCCTATGGAGATGGCTGAATTGGGTGCTCCTCCATCTTGCCATGCATTTCATCTTGCACCCCGGCTACAACCAGCAAGACACCTTTTGGGCTGCCACACTTGGCTTTCCTCTCTTGAAAGGCTCTTCACCAGAAAATTAGGAAAGAGCCAGTGCTGCCTTTGCTTCCGCTGACACCAACAGGCAGCTGGGCTTTCCTTCAGCCTCCCCGCCTGCCGCTCTCCACTCCAGTGCAACAGGCCAAGCTCACAGCTTGCTGCACAATTCTTACACGCCAGCAAGGTCAGAGGCTCCTTTGCCACTCACTCACCAAAGGACACGCTTGTCTCCATCCACGGGTGAAGTGACCTGCAGCCAGCAAGGGGAAAGGAAGCAGAGGCCCTCAGAGAAGTGCCTGTGCTGGCGACTCCCACAAGACAAGTCAGTCCCAACAGAGAGCATTTCCCTTCCCCAACATCCCTCCCATCTGAGGGGACCAAGACCTCTGTCCCACAGCAAGCAAGCAAGCAAGCAAGCAAGCAAATAACAAGGATTCTGTACTAGGCTCTGTCTACATTTGGGCCTCTTTTGCCAGGAGAGAAATAGAAAGAGAGGCATGGAAATGCCAGTTGTTCATTAACAGCCAGAGCTTCTGTTCTGCCCAGAAGCACAAGCAGCTTTTCACATCAATTGCATGCAGGGATTCCCATGCATTGGCTGAAGACACTAGCCCAGCCAAGCGGCCCCGAAGGGCCCCTCAGCTGTGGCAGCCCTCTGCTCGAGCAGCCCGGGAACAGCTCCCGGCTTCAGCAGCAAAGCCTAACTGGCTTTGGAGTTTGCGCTTGGTGGCCAAGGCAATCGCTCTCTTTGGCACACCAGAAAGGCTCAAGCCACGCAGCCAAGGCTTCTCACGGCAGGAGTTGGAGCAAATGACTCTTTCCCTCAGCCCTGGAGAGAATCCTGGAGATTTTACAGGTACTACTGAGCATCTCTCCTTCGAGTTTGCAATTTGCAGCTTGAAGCAGCAAGCTGAGGAAATGACAGACTGCGCTGCCACGTGCTCTCCCGTGGAGAGAGCACGGCTGCAGCAGGTTCCAATGCAAATACTCTCCACCCTGCAGCGAGTACAGACACCCCCTTTGCAGCCGATGCCCCTGGCAGGAGCTTTAGCAAAGGAAAGCTGGCGTCTTCATGGCAATTTTGTTGCCAGATATACCAGCTCCCTCCATGGGCATAAGGAACAGAGTGAAGCACAAGGCAAGGAGATGTTCCCCCCAGGAGTGAGCTTTCCTTACGTGTCAGGTGATCCAGGAAGTAGCCAGAATATGCCATGGAGAAAACAGTGCAAACCACGGCACAGACTTTCTTGATCATTTTAGCAGTGCTGTGCGGGTTTGCACAATGCGCAATGCCACCCAAGGGAAATAGCAAGACTCCTCGCGGGGTGCAGGCCGTCTGCTGAGAACTCCTTGCTCACAAGGGTCCTCCTGCAGCGAGCCAGCGAGCGCAAGAGCTGCCCTGGAACAACGGGGCCTTGCGCGTACCAGGACAACGGCACGCTGACAGCACTGTGATGTGGCAGCGCTCCCTTGACCTCACAATAGCAGCCGCTCTGGCTTTGCTGCCGTCGTTGTGCCCGGCAACCCAATCTCGTGTCCAGCCGAGGCAAAAGAGGAGCCTGGGAAATTGCCCTCAGTCATAAAGCAGCCAAAGAAATCCTTACAGGGCGTGCTGCAGTGCTCCACGCTTGCCAGGGGAGCTCAGCAAATGCAGCCATCCTGCAGCTCCCTAGCCCAAGGAGAGGCCTGGGAAGGAAGAAGGATGTCAAGAAAGCAAAGCAAACCCCACTTCTGGGCCCCAAGGCTATGACTGAGAGCAAGTGTACTTCTTCTGGCTGGCCTCTTAGTTGCTTCTCAAAAGCCGAACTTTTGCTCTGAGAATTAAACCTTCTGATCTTGTTTTCATAGTTTTTAGACACTTTCTGAGGATAGTAACTATAAACATAGATGTTTATACATTCCATTAAAGATATGTCTTTTAATACATATTTCTCATGACCAGTGTGGTTGGGAAGGTAGTAACCTGACTATCCAATCCCTGGTCATTGTTGAGGATCTCTGAGTACTGAAACAACAGAATAAATCTCTCTTTTTCTATCACACATTGAGCTGTGTTTGTGTGAATCATTTTGTGTCCAACAGCGACACCTAACTTCTTCCATGATGCATGGGGGACAAAAGAAGCAAAGCAAATGAATTTCCAGCAGTATTGCAGTGTGCAGCTGCTTCTTGAGCACGTAGGTGCCTGCTGAACTTTGCTGTGACTTTGCTGGGAGCCTGAGCTCCCTTTGTGGCGGGGAGGTGTTGGCTTATCTCCTGACGCCAAGCTCCTCTCCTCGCTCGTGCCGTTTCTCTGGCAAATGAAGGCCAGAGAACACCCAGAGGAGCTGTCGGCTGATTCTCGGGCCGCCTCAGTTTTGTTGTGTTGGAGCTCGGGTAGCAGCCACTGCTCTGCAATGCCACGCAGATGTGGAGCCCAAAGAAGGCCCCTTTTGAACCCACTCTCACAGACGTTTGCCCAGACTCCATGCTCCCTGCATGATTCCTTGCAGACATTTGGATGGCCACAGCCCAAAGAAAAGGAGACGCCATCATTCCCTTCTCTGGCAAAGGCCCAAGTTAAACACAGGAGGCAGCTTGATGGAGTGGCTGGGAGAGGGTGGGAAAAGGGAACGCAATGCAAGTGCTCTGGAAATCAACTCTGCTCCCGGTGGAATGATGATCCTAGGCTTAGCTTACTTTCCTGCTGACTCAGCCCAGACACATGCCCTGCTGGTGGACAGCACAGTGTGTTGGAGGAGCTTTCCACTGGGCTCTTCACACTTGGCATGCTGAGGGTGGCATTTGAAACTTCCAACAATTGCTGAATGGCTCGGCTCTACCCTGCAGTTCTATTGCTGCAAATCTGCAGTAGTTAGCCAGGAGAGTTGCCTCCATATGAAAGCATCTCTTTGGCCCCAGTTTCTAGGTGCTGTGCTGACCGAGAGATGGGACTCTAAAGGAGGACAGCAAAAAGTAACCTAAGCAGGAAGCTTTGGCCAAAAGAAATGCAAAGCCGAGCAAGAAGAAGTCTGAGGTTGATTGGAAGTGCAAGGAGAAAAGAGGTTGAAGCGGTTTCTTGAAGTCCTTGAAGTCACTGAAGTCATCTCTTGATTTCAAGGTTCAGATGATGTCCCATTGCAGCCTCAAGCAGTGATAGCCCTAAGTAGTGAGAGCCCCAAGCAAAAAATTTTCCACCCCTTACAGAATCATTTGTGTTCCAAAATCACATGGTTTTAAACAACTTGATACTTTGAAAGCTTGTACCTAGACACAGCACATGCTGTACTTTTCCCAGCTCTTCCCTTCCCATCCACGGGTGCCTATGCCATGGGCTGTAGCTCTGCAAGGCCAGAACAGAAGCTCAAGTGTGCTCTCTGTTGCGTCCCTCATTTGTTTTCCCATACCCAGGCAGCTCACATCAAGCAGCTGTAGGGCTGTAGGGCTGAGGGAAGGAAGAAGGACACCTCACCACGGAGAGGCGCGTGCAGGGCCCCAGACCCCCTTGAGTAGAGCGCTTTGGTGCCCCAGAGGTTTACAGGAGGGAATCCTTAGGAAGCCTTAGTGCCATTTCAGCCCTCCTTTCCTCTCCCATGTCAAGTGATGGCCTGGAGCGGGGGACAAGCAGGGCCTGCTCCCTCCTGCTGCCCCGCTGTCAGCTGCAGCTGGCCCTGGGGGACGACAGGGCACGGGGGACAACATCTCTACAGGGCAGGTGGGCTGGGCTGGGGCAGGGCCCCAGTGTGAAGGGGAGAGCCTTGGGCCTCTGGCAAGCAGCGCAAAGCCACGAAGCCCACAGCCTGGCCAGAGTGCACAGCTCCGAAGGCACTGTCTGCATGGTGTGGCAAGGAAAGGAACCTAGCAGGGCTCTGGAGGCTTTTGGGCTTTTACTGCCAGTCTTGCTGAAACCCAGGGCTGAAACAGAGCCTCTTCTGGCTACTTCATCATATTCACCTTCATCATTCTCTCCTCTGGGTGGCCTGTTCAGGCTGACAGCTCGTAGCACGTGCATGCTCCGCTTCTACTGAGTCCCAGCTTTTGCTTTGATAGCTTCATTCTTACTATGACAATTCTCTCTTTTCTCCTAAAAGGCTACTCCTGAGCTTCCCTACAACAATACTCTACTCTGAGCTAAACATTAATGAAGCTTGCTATGCTCTAGTGTCCTAACTAAAAGCGGCTAAGTTAAGAAAATGACAAAACATTAAATTTTCCTCTGCGTGGCTCAGCTCCTCATAAAGTGCAGGGGATGGCTGACTCTCTGCCTAAACACCATCCATCACTAGCGGCCAGACAATGAGAGGTGGCGGTGGGCACGAGGGGACACTGCCGGCCAATGAGAGATGCTCGGGGCAGAGCTGAAGCCGAGGGGCAGTTACGGTGTGAAAAGGGGCGGAGTCACATGGGGCAAGTCAAGGGAAAGGGGGCGTGGTGAGCGTTGTCCCCTGCAGGACTGTGACTGGAGGGGACACTCGGTGCCCCCTGATGGCCCTCATGTGTCACCTGCAGGGCAGTAAACTTATGCTCTAACACCACCCTGACAACCAGGCCATGGCGCTGAGAGCCACATCCAGTCACAAGAAACCAAGGTCGAAATCTTGGTCGAGTTTCTTTTCTTTAAGGGCAGTTGTGAACGGCCTGCTCTGTTTACCAGCTGAAAACTCTTATTTCTGTCTTAAACTTAACCCAAAATGGGTTAATTGTCACTTGTGCTTATGGACCATTGATTTCTTTGCACCCTTTATGCTGAGTCCCTGGTGTTTATTTCCTCTGTGGTTTCAGCCTGCCTCAGTATCTCCTACAAGTAGGGATAACATGGTTTTGGGGATCCCAGGCAGAGGGGTGAGGTGTTAATGGCCTGGGGGTCCTGATGAGCCCACTCCACTCACAAGGGTTGTGTCATTACCATGGGGATCCCATGGAGAGGGGGTGCAATCACTACAGGAGGGACTCAGAATTTGGGGAGGTTAATGCTCCTGAGTATCCTGATGTCCTGTGTCCCCAGTGGCCTGACCCCCAACCTGGGGTTGCCACAGTTCTGGGAGTCCTACTGAGCTCAAGCTCCCCTCAGGAATAAGTGTCCCAGAACTGTGGGTGCTGCAAAGTTCAGGAGACAAATAAGAAAAGACAGGATCCTGGTTGTGGGGATCCCACAGCCATCCCAAGTGTCCCAGAGGTCCTGCCAAACCCTTCATGCCCAGGAAAGAGGATCCCATGGGGGTCCCAGGGTGTAAAAGACAGTCTGAAGGTTCTCTCATCTGTGTCACAACCATCTCAAGGACAGAGATGAAGACCCTGAATATCACAAGATATTTGGTTTAGGGGTTTGGGCCTAGCTGAGGTGGATGTTTGCTAAGTGATTGTTTGCAGGTGGTTGCACGGTACAGTGCCCTCGTTCCTGCTGGTGAACAAAGGCTTGCAAGACGTGGTTTGCTCTCTACCCTACCCCCGCCCCCTGCACAATGGAATTCATCACAGTGATCATCAATCTCCTCTGGTTTTGGCCCTATGCCCCTTGCTTTGTAATATCTATAAAATTACACCCCAAACTTACCTTCCTTTGAGATCTCCCCAATGGACAGAAGACCCTGCGTTGATGGATGGCTGAGTGGACCTCGACGTTGGTAGCTATAATCCCCTTACTCTCTTTTCCTTCTGCTTTGCTTTCTCCTCTTTCCCTCTATCACATATTAGTGCTGATGAGCACTCAATAAAGTGTGTTTTGCTGTTTAAGTCCCTGGTTTCCTGATAATCTTTTGTACTCTAAGATCAAATCAGAGAACCACATCAGGAATCCCATCTTGGGGATCGTGACACCCTGGCAGTAAATTCTTGGATATCATGAGTGTGATAAATGGAAATGATTCATGCTAACTAAATTGTAACTATTTAGAAAGTTATTATTAGTAGCAATCAAGGGAATTAGTGTTACAAGGCAGATGTACCCCTTTACAGGTGTTATATGTTAAAATTAAGGTACAGGATGTAGTTTTGAGCTAAGTAATGTCTCAAGACAAAATTGACCTTGAGATGGACAAGGTTGGAATGCCTTTAGGCATGAAGCCTGAAATTATGAAATGTAAGACTAATTAGTGGAAGAAAATGCTTACTTCCATAACACAACGCTGAGTGTGCACACGCAACCTGTAAGGCCATCCAGAGGACAATGAGGATGAGTGTAAGCCTTCATCCAAAAGCCCCCCAAAAGAAGACTGAAGAACCCTAGCAACAAGTGAGGCATGCGCCGTGAAGAATAGTGATGGAAAATTAGAGAATCGGAAATAGGATGAGATTTGCAGGAAACAATAAGGGATATGTATAAGCATACAGTATATAAGTTTAGTTTGAATTGCTTTGTTTTGTACGTGAGGTAGGGCGGGAAACCCTCTCCATACCCCAGTCGGTTTTGCTTATGCTTTAATCATACTTAATTACTGGCAAGCTATATTCATATATATGTGTATGTGTATATATATATATACATATATATGTGTGTGTGTGTGTGTGTGTGTGTGTGTGTGTATATATATATGTGTATATATATATATATATATATATACACATATATATATGTTGTAGTGCATCTAAAAATCTTGGTACCTCCCAAGGGTAAAACTCACCTCTGGTTTATGTAATGTTTTCCTACCTGAAAACCTTCTTTCCCTTTCCCCTTCCCATTGGCTGTGACCTCCCTGCATCCCCTGATTACCCCTGCCCCCTGGTATGAGACACCCACAGCATTTTGCTCTCTCTCTTGCCCCGGATGGACGACAGACAATAAACCCGGGATTAATCCAGCAAGTTTGAGCCTCCTGTGTCTAGATACTTTGAGTCTGTGTTGTATCCACTCCAGGACCTCCTCCTCCGCCTGTGCCCTGAGATGAGCAGGCTCTCACCACAGGGGATGGGACAGAGGGGTCCCATCGGGGAGAAGGATTGCAACAGAGTGGCGCCCGGCCGAGGGCAAACAAGCCCACCTTCAAAGGCTTATCCGAGCCAGGGTGAGCCGCTCTTTGGAGACTTTGGATGCAGTTTAAAAAATACAGCGAAAAAAGCTTCCAAAAAGGAGTCAAAAATCCTCCAGCACCAGGGGACCGATTCCAGTGCAACGAGTATCTTTCCACCTCCAGAAAACGACAGAATAAGGTAAGATTGAACTCCGACACTGGGCTGGGAGGGCTGGAGAGTGAAACAGACCCCGGGGGACTGTGTTCCGTGTAACTCCTTCCCAGCGGCAGCAGCCCCGAGCGTGTGGGGTTCACCCAGCTGTGGGCAGAGACGGAGCAGGGGTGGGAGAGGGAATCCTCCCTGCTGCCTGTACAGTGTGAGTTTAATTGTAATCCTTTTGGTGCAACTTTGTTTTCTGTGGTAGGGAAAATAGACAGATTGTGTGCAGAGCTGCTGTGACCTCCAAAATGGGATCCCGGCTCTCCACACAAGAAAGGAGTCATACACAACAAATACAGAATTTTTTAAAAACCACAAATGTAAAAATTTCAAAACATAAGATAAAACAGTTTGTATCATATTTGACTCAGCAAAGTGAACAGATCGAATTGTTTAAATTGGATTCAGTAACTGCCTGGGATAAAATTGGAAACTTATTACCCTTAAAAATAGAAGGAGGAGACAAATCGGCCCTGAAATTCCTCCCGGTTTTTCTTTTAATTTGAAAAGAATTAGTTAACAGAGAAATAAAAACGGAAGACAAACAAGCACCACAGTATCCACCTAACTTCCCTAACTTTTCCCCCAAAACCTCTGCTCCCCCAATGAAAAAGATACCTGAGACAAACAATACAAGTTCTAGTCCGGTGTGTCTCTCTCAGTCACCCAGTCCTGCCTCACAAGCCATCAAGGCTCCCTCCCTATACCCTGTCAGTGTTACAGAAAATGTATCTTCCTATCCCCACATGGCTGAGAGCCAAAATGGCATGCACCATAAATGGTGATGTTACCCGGCCACATGGTGAATCCCCCGGTGTATCCCCTTTCTCCTAAGTGATCCCTTCCACCCACCGGTTCCCGCCCCTAACCCTTATCAAAATCCTTTTGTTCCCCCTGACATTCCACCCTGCTCCACCCCCCAGCCCTGCTTGTCCCCACCCTATGACCCTGTCCCCCGAGGCTGTAACCCTATCCCCTATTCCTCCGGCCCCTGTCCCTTGGGGAGGAGGAGCGGGGAGGGAGAGAGTTACACCCTTTGCTTCTGCAGAGGGGCAGGGGGACGGGTGTCCCGTCCCTGCCCCCCGGGACGGGGGTGCGAGCCTTCAGGGCATGGCGGGGGGGGGTGCAGGCCCCCGCCCGGCTCCTGCGGGGGAAGAGCTCTGTCTCTCCACAGGTGTGGGGAAGGAACGGGCACCCCGGAGCCCGGCGTGGGCGGGGGCAGGCTGATGAGCCCAGGGAATGCCAGCCCTGGAGAAGATGAAGTTATGCTAATAGCAGCTCCTGTAGTATACAGTAACAGCAGAAGAGCAATGCGATTACAACATCAGCCTTTCAATTACCAAGTAATCAAAGATATTTGTAAAATTAAAAATTATTTTGGTCGTGATAGTGAAGTCTTGAGAGGAATATAAGAACTACATTGAAATCACAGGATTTAATTCCTGCAGATATTAAAGATTTATTTTGGTGTTTGCTAACTCCCTCTGAATATGATCTTTGGGAAAGCTTATGGAAAAGATCGTTAACAAAACTCCTAGCTGAACTCAAACAAAGTAATCAAAATGCACATGATACAGAGAACAATGAAATCACTTTAGAACATTTATGTGGGGAAGGAAATTGGATTAATCCTGCTGATCAAGTGAGAATATTAACAAAGTTTGTTGCAGATAAAGTTTGTGATGTGGCTGAAGACATTTTTAACCAATTACCAACAGTTGATATTCAAGTCAGTTATATTAATATTAACCAGCTCCCATGTGAGAGTTTCTTACAGTTTGTAGATCGTCTGAGGCTACAGATACAGAGACAAGTTAAAGAACCAGTGGCCCAGATGGAACTGCTTAAAGAAATGGCCCAAAGAAATGCCAACGAGGCTTGTCGTAGAGTAATTCTGAGTCTTCCTATCAACCCTCCACCCACCATAGCAGATATGATTGAAGCGTGTGCCCAGAAAGCAGACTTGTACAGTGTACATGACAAGAAACCAGGCAACCCAAGGACAATGGCAGCAGTGACACCAGGAATGAACAAGCGACAGATGTCACCAGGACAGCTGCAGCACATCGTCTGTTTCCAGTGCAAGAGGCCAGGTCATTTTGCAAGGAACTGTCCTCAAACCCAGAAACAAGGGAAACAGCAAAAAGAAGTTATAGAAAATCAACCAAAAAAATTAAAGTCTCAGCGCTTTTCTGTCAAGCGCAGAGACATAAAAATGACAGACCTGAAGCAGAAAAAACACTCTATTTTAATGGAAAAAGGGGAGGAAAGGGAGCGGGGTGGGAGACTGCAGAAATATAATTGTGAGGAACGTTTGCCTAATAAGGTCTGGCAACCGCAAAAGTGATTCAGACTTGTAACTTCTAAAGCTTTTTGTTTCAGATCTGATCGTTGGACTGTCATTGGAGTAGATTTGCAGGATAATTCACAAGATCTGGCTGGACTGGATAGTAGGTATTTTGTTATTGGAGACACAGCACACACACCAATAGAGATTGAGGTGGCTCCCATGACAATTAAGGGAGACCTAACACACCTCATTCTCTTAGCTAGGTGCCCCCAACCACCTTTCTATGTAGACAAAGGGCAGGTAATAGCCCAGGTAATCCCTGTTCCAACAGAAGTCCCAGTAGATGACAAAGCATAAGGAGTCTACTGGGCAGAAGTAATGGGTGAAGACTAGCCCATTATTGGGTGTAATTTAACACATAAATCAGAACATCTCCATGTAGAAGGGTTAATTGATACTGGGGCAGATGTGACCATCATACCAGAGAAGGTGTGGCCCTCACATTGGGAGCTGCAAGCCGTGGCAGGAAAAATACAGGGTGTTGGAGGGATGAAACTGGCTAAAGATACTGGCTAGAGATACCGTTCAGATTGAAGGCCCGGACAGTAGGATAGCTAGTGTCCAACCTTTTGTTATTGACTACAAGTGCTCCTTGTGGGGGAGAGACACCAGGTCCCAGTGGGGAGTGAAATTAACAATTCCTGAGACACCTCAGGATTTTCCATAGAGGCCACTGTAGAGCATCCTGTCCAAAAGCTATCTTGGCTAGATAATAATCCAATTTGGGTGAATCAGTGGCCTCTCAGCAAACAAAAACTCAGGGCGCTAGAAAAATTGGTGGAAGAAGAATTGGCCAAAGGACACATAGTAGAAACAACAAGCCCTTGGAATTCCCTGGAGTTTGTAATAAAAAAGCCAGGGAAGGATAAATGGTGCCTCCTTCAAGATTTGAGAGAAATAAACAAAAAAATAGAGGACATGGAGTCTCTTCAACCAGGTATGCCATCCCTGACTATGTTACCACAAAATTGGCTACTAGCAGTGCTGGATATTAAAGACTGTTTTTTTCAAATTCCCCTGCTGATGCACCAAGGTTTGCCTTTTCCATTCCTACAATTGACCGAGAAGCCCCAGTGAAATGGTACCACTTGACAGTATTACCTCAGGGAATGAAAGCAAGCCCCTTCATCTGCCAGTGGTATGTGGAGTCATTGCTGTCCTCAGTGAGTGCTGAAAAAAGAGATGCCATTATTTTGCATTATATGGATGATATTTTAGTATGCTTTCCCAATAAGAACATACTTAAAGACACCCTTGACCTAGTGGTTAAAGTTTTAACCTCTGCTGGATTCCAATTGCAGGAAGACAAAGTTCAAAGGATGCCACCTTGGAAATACCTGGGCCTGGAAATTACTGCACAGACTGTTGTTCCACAAAAATTGGAAATTGTTGGTAATCCTAAAACTCTAGCAGATCTCCACTCCCTATGCGGGTCACTAAACTGGGTCAGGCAATGGCTAGGTCTCACAAATGAAGACCTGAGCTCCCTACTCAATTTATTAAAAGGGGAGAGAGAGTTACTGTCTCCCAGGGACCTGACTCCAGAAGCAAAAACTGTAATTGAAAAGGCACAAAAAGCCTTGACAGAAAGACAGGCACACCGCTTCAAACATGAGCTGCCTTTCAAATTTATTGTCCTGGGGAAATTGCCACACCTACATGGGTTAATATTCCAATGGGCTGAAGGGCAGAGAGACCCACTCTTAATAATAGAATGGGTTTTCCTCTCCCATCAAAGACCCAAAACTATCACCAAGCCACAAGAACTGATGGCTCAGCTGATTCAAAAGGCCAGGGTAAGGCTGCGGGAACTGGCAGGTTGTGACTTTATGTGTATTCACCTCCAAGTCAAGCTCTCTGGAGAAGGCAAAAACTCCCCTGAGAGACTGACCAAAGAGATGTTTGAGCATCTGCTGCAGAGCAATGCTAACCTCCAGTTAGCTCTGGACAGCTATAGTGGGCAAATTCTGGTCCATGCACCATCACACAAATTGTTTCATGAGGAATTCCACCTTATTCCTTGTGAGAAAAGGAGCCGAAGGGCACTCAAAGCGCTCACAGTGTTCACTGATGCATCTGGGACATCTTACAAGTCGGTGATGACTTGGAGAAATCCACAGACTCAGCTTTGGGAAGCTGATGTTGAGTTTGTAGAGGGGTCACCCCAGATAGCTGAACTGGCTGCAGTCGTGAGAGCCTTTGAGAAGTTTTCAGAACCAATTAATTTGGTTACTGACTCAGCCTATGTAGCAGGAGTGGTGTCCAGAGTGGAACAGGCAGTTCTCGAGGACATTGAGAATGAGCATCTCTTTAGATTGGTTTCAAAACTGATTTATTTAATTTCAAATCTAGAACAACTTTTCTATGTGATGCATATAAGGTCGCATACCCCATTGCCAGGTGAAATCGCTGAGGGAAACTGAGAGGCTGATTCCCTTGCTGCCCCAGCTGAAAAGATACGTCTCCCAGATGTGTTCCAACAGGCAAAGTTAAGTCAACAGCAATACCATCAAAATGTGCCAGGACTGATTCGTCAGTTCCAGCTGACACAGGGTCAAGCTAAAGCCACTGTGGCTACCTGTCCCAATTGTCAGCTCCAGGCAGTGCCATCATTAGGCCTGGGGGTTAATCCCCGAGGAATAGAAAGCTGTGAAGTGTGGCAAACAGATATCACTCACATTCCCAGTTTTGGTCGCCTTAAGTATGTACACGTGAGCATTGACACATACTCAGGAGCGGTGTATGCCTCTGCTCATGCAGGAGAAGAATCTGTGCATGCTAAACAACACTTAGTACAGGCCTTTTCTGTATTGGGAATCCCTAAAGAAATTAAAACAGATAATGGCCCAGCGTATAAATCCAAGGAGTTCCTGGAATTTGTCCAGCAGTGGGGAGTGGAACATAAAACTGGCATCCCCCACTCCCCCACAGGTCAAGCTGTAATCGAGCGTACACACCAGACACTCAAACAAGTCCTAGCCAGGCAAGGTAGTGAGGCAGTGTGGATGTCTCCACAACAGAAACTCTGTAAAGCTCTATTTACTATTAACTTCCTAAACTGCTCATTTGAAAACATGAATCCTCCTGTGACTCGGCATTTTAACAGTGGTGATCAGTTTAAATTGTCACAGCATCCACCAGTTTTAATCAGGGACCCTGAAACTTGGCAAACCAAGGGTCCCTATGAACTTGTCACCTGGGGGCGTGGCTACGCGTGTGTATCCACCCCCACAGGCCCCCGATGGATTCCTCAGAAATGGGTAAAACCTTTTGTTCCAAAGAATCCAGCACCAGCAAGAAGAGAAGAGAAGCAAGTGGCTGTTGCTTCCAAGAGAAGATGCCTCTGGAGAGAGCAAGAAGAAACCTTTCTAGCCTCTGACCTGCATACTTTGGCGGTGAATATGTTTTAAAAAATGTCTGTTTCCTTTTTTTTAGAAATAACCTACCTCTTACTTGTTATGAATGCACTAGAGAGAGATGTATAATGAAAGGTTTTATTAATTACAGCAAGCAAGCAATAAGCAAAAGTCGGTGCCAGGCGACAGGGAGAAGAAAAAAATTTCTTCTCCACGAAACTGCCGCAGCTTCCCGCTTCCGTGTTTCTCCTTTTATTTGTCTCGACTTCCGGGTTACGTGTCCTTTCTCCGGCATCTCTGCGCATGCGTCTCTAGTTATTAGAGGGTCGTTTTCTGCTCTCTGGTGGTCATAGGATGAAGGCTCCAAGTCTTCCTCAATCTTACTCTGCTGACCTTTTCTCACTGTTTTCCCTTTAAGGCTTATCTTGTCCTAGCATTCCAGGACTCTCTGCTAGGCTGTTAATTATTATGCAAGCCTCAGCGATTTAGCAGCCTTCAACTTCTTCCCGATTTTACACACAAAGCACAGTTTTGCAAAGCATCATATCATATCTATATATTTAGGTGAACAAAAGAGTTTCTGTCTATTACAACACTCAAATCGATGATGAACCTTAACCCTGCTGTCATCCTACTCACACTGAGCAGCCTGACAGCGGCCTGGATTGTCCCACAGACACGCCAGAACATCTGGGTGACCCTGGCACAAACACTCCAGAAAGAAAACATATGTCTATCTACCGCAGCAGCAAAAAATCCTATGTCTACTTGCCTGGTAGGAATCTCTTTGCAGCATGATGAATTTACACATAGCTTTAATGCACTGACTCCTGAACCAGGTAATAAACTACACCACACTCAAATAGAAGCAGAGTTAAAAAACCCCATTGAAGAGTGGCTACCACATTTTTCTAAGGCAACGCAGGAACCCCAGGAGTTAGAGCTACTGGGTTCCTCTCCAGCATTATACTGTGTACACTTTAGGGTCAGTCCTCCAATTAATAAAGAAACCTTCCACCATATAGTACAATATCAAAAAGAATTCACAGCAAAAAAGTGGTGCCGTGTCCTAAGCTACATCAAAGTGCACTCCTCAGCTCATACACATCCCAAAGGCCTCCCCAAAGGACTGTTCCTCATATGTAGCTGTTGTGGTTTTAAACAAATAACTAAGAAAATTACTTACTTCTTGCTGTGAGATATGGATTAGAACAAGAGCAAAACAGGCATACAACTTAAAAGGGGAAAAAAAAGAAAGTTTATTGACAAACCACAATAATAAGAACACCAGAATAAACTTCCAGAAAAAACCTTTCCATCCCCTATCTACCCACTATTCCCTTGTTCACATGACAACAGAGACAAAAACTCTGGAACTCTGATGGTTAAAACAGTCCCAATTCTTGCTAGTCTTTTCACCAGTCTTTATAGAGAAACAGAAATTTCTTCCTGTTAATTTATGGAGTTTCTCACAAGAAAACTATTTTTGTTATAGTTTTCTATTGCCATAATGTTAGCTGCTCAGAGCTGCTATTATTAGAGTTCACTCCTCCCATTTTCACATCACTCTGAAGTATGTATGGGCCATGAGTCTACAGGTAGCATTTTTAAGGATAAGTTATTCAAAGGCAATAAAAAGTCTTCTTCATCTGTTTCTGTGAGCTTCACCAGAAAACAGTTTTCTCATTGCCTTTCAAGGCTTCAAATCTCCCAACAGTTTTCTCATTGCCTCTCAAGGCTTTTAATCTCCCAGCACTTCACTATACTATAATTACTCTTTACTTAAATTTACACTTTGAACACTATTCCTCTCTAGATCTTATATCATGAATTAAAGGAGTTCTTCTCAGGACTTCATTGTCCATCTCCATAGTTTTAACAGGGAGATATTTCAGCTTAATTAAAGCATCTTCTTAATTCTCTACCTTTCTTGAAGCTTCTTTTCTTTCTTGTCACTGGTAGTTTATAAAGTCTCTTTTCATGTTGATCTCTCTCTCTCTCTCTGGATAAAAAGATTAATCCGCAAGTCTCATCTGGAAAATGAAAGAGTTAACATCTTGCCCAGGCTTTTGTAGATGGTTCGGAGATCTCTGCCGAACAGGAGCTGGAGCCGTCTGTGATGGAAGGTTCCTCATGGCTGCTCTGGAGCGTGTAGTCGCTGCTCCAACCCGCTGCAAGTCCAGGGCCTCTCTCTTTCTTCACTGGGCAGTTTCTAGTGAATTTAGTTACAGCAAAACCTGCAGCCGAGCCAGAGATCGGCTCGGCCCGGCCCGGGGAAAACCTTCCCCAGGCCCCCCCATCTCCTGGCCGGGAGACGGGGCAGCCCCGGCCCCATCCCCGCCCAACCGCATGGCCTGGGCAGGGACGGGAGGCCTGGAGCTCTGCCACCCTTCACAGCCAGGAAACAAAGAGAACCCAGAGAGCTCTGCTTTTACATTTTAAGGTAGGGTTCACAAGTTGATCCCACTTTTCAATGGCCTAAACTGCTGTCAATTCCCAGCAATGACCGATAATTGGTCAGGAGAAAAGACTCCAAGCACTTCCCAGCAACTCCAACTCCCTTAAAGGTAAAGTAACTCCATGACAGTAGCCTTTCAAGCAAGGCAAACACCCTGGTTCAGAAGCCAGCACAGTGGCCACACCCAGGCCACTTGGATCATTTTACCCACAAGACATCAATGTGATGGATGGCGAAGAAATGGCGTTTATTGCAGGAGAATTTGACATTTTATAACCTAGGGTCACTATGTTACTCCCATCTGCTTTCATATAGCTAGGTGCTATTAGCTTGGCTAATTGCAGGAGGCCTTACCACCCTAACGGAGAGTGGGGGTTTACTAACTTACCATGACATTCCGATATCTTTCAAACGCCAAACCCTTTCTTCAACATGTGGGGATTGCGCATGGGCAGGGATTCCATCCCGTCTTCTCGGAGGGCCATGTACCATAGGGCGTCTATCATTGTTAGCACCCAATCAAACATTAATTGGTGAATGGACCCATAAAAACAATTTGACTAGAAAAATTAAAAAAAGAAGTGTTACAAATTTAGATGAAAGTTGTGATTCAGGGATTTTCCATTGGTCCAAATCAAAAAGAATTGCTGCATCCATTTTCCTTCCTTGGGTGGCTGCAGCCAAATCCCTAGGTGAGCTGGGACACCTAGAATGCTGGGTGGTAAAACAAGCGAATTTAACATCTAACGCCATAAGTGCCCTCCTAGAAGATGAGGAAATTACCAGGCAGGCAACACTCCAAAATCGTGCAGCAATAGACTTTCTCCTATTGCTCCATGGGCACAAGTGCCAGGAGTTCGAGGGTCTCTGCTGCATGAATCTGACATCAAAAGCTCCTAACATCCATGCTACGCTCCGAGAGATGAAAAGCATGATCAGACAAGTCAAGCAAGAAGCAGATGACTAGTTCAATGGACTGTTTAAAAACTGGGGACTCTTGGGGTGGTGAGCTTCAGTAGTGAAAACTATTCTGTTGCTGCTAGTCATTCTTTTGCTAATGGTGTTAGTGTTTGGAGTGTTAAGCAGAATACTGTACAGAAGCATAATTAAGCTAATCTCAGCTACCTCAGATGTCAACCATATAGAGTTGGCAGACCGGAGTAACCCTCACCGGCCTGCAAATGAGAACTGGTGGGTCACTTCAGGTCAGTAAGTCATATAAGCTCGTTACCTTTTATTTAATTATATATAACAAAATAGGTGGAGATGTGGTAGTGCACATTTCTGGGCATTACTTGCTTTCTGTGTAAACCCTCCCTGCAGCTGTGACGTGTTTTTCCCCTCCCCTGTGTCTGAAATGTTATCCCTTTGGTTGGTGTTATATGTCTCCCTGCCCCTCTCCTGAGGTTTGAAAGAGCTGGGGAAATGTATCCTTTTCCCTCCTGGATCCCAGCCAGAATAAATATCCTACTTTATCCCAGAGGGAGAAGCAGCCCTTTGGTCTTTTTTCTTGGTCATGAAGAGCCATCCTGACACCCCCCATTGACAGAGCTAGCCAGGATTACTTCGGGGCACAAAGGGAGGTTACTTCAGGAGGGTACAAACAAACAGCCAATGGGGAATCCAGGAGGGAGTAGCAAAGGGAGGGTGTTACAATGCAGGAACCACCTAGGATGAGGCGGAATAGAGGACCGGTCACGTAGGCCAATGAGGCCTCGAGGCTTACGGGGTTGACAGGGAAGGATCCAGAAGAAAGGGCAGGGTTTACAATGATGGACAAGGGGTAGGAGCAGGGTTGTGGTGACAGGCAGGGAAGGCTTGGGAATAAGGAGCTGGCTTTACAATGAAGGGCAGTTCAGGGGAGGATACAACTCCAAGGGGCAAACCACCTTTGGATGAACAGGGGGGAGCAGAAGAGTGAACCATGGAACTGACAAACTTACAACAACAACTAAACTTAAACAATTGCCGCAACACTGTCTTAGACACTTTGAGCAGAGATTCCTTCCAACCGGGGCCACTTTGAGGGGGGATGGGGGGCAGGGGGAGAACCAGGGCACGTGACAGTGTTTGCAAGGGCCCTTTGTGACATGGTCACCATGGGATGGAAAGGGACAGGGTGTCAAAGGGCCCTTTGTGACACATGGTGACATAGGAGCTGGCCACAGCGACAGGCCCACACCACAGTGCTCGGTGCACGCGACGGGACAGGACACGCCAGAGCGGTGCTGTGAGGAGCCCCCGCACAGCGAACTCGTTTGTGTCTGACCCGGAGCTTCTCTGAGCTGTCATTCCTGCAGGTGATCTCGAGGCCAGACTGCAGGACTTGGTGACCTGTGGCCTTGCCGAGGCTTATCTTCGTAAGGTGACCTCAAGGGCAGACTGTGGGACCTGGTGACCTGGAGCTTTTCCGAGGCATCGCCCATCCCTGCAGTCACTGCCCTTGAGACCAGGGCACAATCCTTGAGGAGGAGCCTCGTGTCCTTGTGGCAGGAGCCCTCAAGACCCGAGTGCAGGACTTGCTGTCCTGCAGTCTTGCCAGGACTTGAGTCTTGCAGGTGTCTTCCAGGCACGACTGCAGGACTCCCTGCCTCGGAGCTTTTCCGAGGCATCTCTCTTGCAAGTACCATAAATCCAGGCACTGCCATGGAGCAGCGACCCCCAAGAGTTCCCAAGCTGGCCTGGGTGCAGGAGGAGGAGGAAGAAGAAAGCCCTGGAGCTGCCCCAGAGGTAGAGACTGAAGAGATGCAGGAATTCCAGCCGCTGGAGGAGGGTGAGCTGCAGAGCTGGGCCTTAGGGCTAGTGCCTGTTGCCAGCTTGGCCCCATCCCATTGCATGCCATGCCATGCTATCCCCTGGTGCTGTTCCTATGGAAAGGATGGGAGAGTGTTGGAGATCTGGAGCAGCGACCGCCGAGAGTGCCCAAGCTGGCTTGGGTGGAGAAGGAGGAGGAAGAAGGTCCTGGAGCTGCCCCAGAAGTGGAGACTGAAGAGGTGCAGGAGTTCCAGCCGCTGGAGGAGGGTGAGTGGCAGAGCTGGGCCACAGGGCTGGTGCCTGCAGACAGCTTGGTCCCATCCCATCCAATTCCATCCCCTGGGGACATGCCCACAGAAAGGATCGGAGAGAGGCTGGGGCTGGCCACCAAGCAGGGCTGTGCTCAGTTCCCTGGGGCTGTCCCTGCCTGGGGATCACAGGGCTAGGCTGCGTTCTCCAGCCGCTCCTGCAGCCCCTCAGCTCTTGCTGCTCTCACTCTTTGCCAGATGCAGCCGTAGACCAGACACAAGAGCAGGACCTTGCCTGTGGCCTCTTCCACAAAACACCTGCACAGGTACCTGCAGCCATCCCCAACTGGGCTGGGCCTGCTGGCACTGCTCAGCTCAGCACCATGCTTGGAACACTCCATGCAATATCCCTCTCTTCCCACCCTTCCTTCTCCTACCCAACATGCAAATTCATCAAGCGCATTTGGCAGGAAGAGACCAGCGTCATGGGCACTGGGTCCATGGAAGATGGTGACATCTACACCAGCGACACCAGTGCTGCCATGATGGAATTCATTTTGGAGGAGGGTGTTTCCATTCCAGAGCAAGTAAGCAGCCTGTGGCCAGGGTTTGATCCTCCAGGGATCGCTTGGCCTCCCAAGCCACGCCTGCTGATCACTCTAAGCCTTTGAGGCCATTGCAGCGTGGTGACAAGGGAAGCACTTCTCTGGGGAAGCAGGGGACATTCCTAACTCCCTCTGGCAGCTTTCCAAGTCTCCCATTGTGCCTTCTCCAGGTGCCTGCCATGGTGAGGTACATCCACCAGTGCCTCATGGCTAATGAGTCTGCTGACTCCAGGCTGGGCAGGACCCTGCTGGATCTGACCGAGGCACAGCCTGCTGACGTGGTCACTGCTCTCCTGCGTGTGGCCCCAACGTGTGACAGGTATGAGGCCCATGTGCCCAGAGGGCTCAGGGCTCCCCAGACCATCAGTCTACACAGCCTGGCCCAGGTGTCTGACCAACAGAGAGTTCCAGGGTCCTGTGTACCTGGGACCTTTCCCAGCCCTGCTCCATTGGCCCCTGAGCCTGCTGCCATGCCATGCCCTGTCAGGGCCCTGTCCCCGCAGGGCTGGGTTGCCTGGGTGCTGCTGCTGGTGAGGGGCAGCGGGCAGAGGCAGAGCTGGCAACGCCAGCTCAGCTCCTGCCACTGCTGCCCATGCCACGGGGATGTGTCTGAGACCCCCATGAGACAGAACTGTCACCCCACAGAGCTGCAGTGACCATGTGGAAGACCATCATGTGCTCGAGCAGGACTGTGGAGCCAGTGATGCAGATACTTCTTGATGTGCTGAGAACCTGGCCAGAGCACAGCAAGTGCACCTCTGATGGGGACAACACGGGTGTCTTTGCCCTGGCTGTGAGTTTCTGCAACTGGCCTTTGCTCACCCCATGGCCGACCGCCTCTCCAATAGCTCTGTTTCCTCCTTCCCCACCGCATCTGCCTGCCTCAGGCACTGGGCTGAAACCTGGCCTAGGGGCAGCTTCAGGGGCACCAGGCGTGGAGCTCCCCAAGGCTTTCCCCTGGCCTTGCCCTGCCGCGCTCAGGCCCTGCCACACAGATACCTTGGCACTGGGCACTATCCCTGGGTGCTTTGTCCTCTGCAGGCAACAGTGGTGATGTGGAAGTTCCTTCAGGTGCCCTGTGTCCCACGGGTAGTGAATGTGTATTTCCCCCGCCTCGTTGTGCATCTGCTCTTCCAAGTGTTCTTCAGCACTTTGGATATATCAGAGGATCTCAATGCCTTCTGGAAGGGATGCCAGGAGCAACATGGCCTTGCCATCAGCCCCAGCAGGTGCTCCATCCCAGTCATCCTGTTCCTGCCATGTCCCCAGGGCAGGAGCCAGTGCTCCCAGCGTGACCTGGGCTTTGCTGTGCACACAGGTTTGCAGTGCGGGCCCTGAAGTCTCTACTCTGCCGAATGCATTATGAGCAAGTCGTGCTTTCAATGGAACGCAAGTGTGGCTGGGACACGCTGCTCTGTGCTGACACCCACCATCATGCTGTGGGTCTGCTGGCCAGGTGAGACCCCTTCTCCCCATTGCTTCTGGCATTTGTGTCCCATGCTGAGGTTACCCTACACAGTCCCCATTGTCATGGGTCAGAGGGCCTCATCACCAAGGGACAGCTAAGGAGACTGGAAAACGCTGGGAGAGGAAGGCTCCCACATGGAGCAGTCACCTCCCCAAGGGTTCAGGTCCCCTTGCAGGATGCTGATCAAAACTCTGTGAATCAGTCCTGGGAGATGTTTGTCCCCCTTACCCACAGGCTTTGTTACTTTTTCACCCTGGCAGGGAGATATCCTGTGTCTCCAGGCGCTTGTGTTCCCGGATAGCTCGCTACCTGCTCCGGGTTCTTAGCACACAGGAGGCACGCTGGGATCTGCCTGCCCTGGCATTCCTTGTGGAGGTGAGCCCCATGGCCAGAACTGCCTCCCTGCAGAGCTGTTTGCCACCTCTCTGCCCTCTCATAGCTGCAGCTGCCTGGGACGGTGCCCATGCCCTGGGCTGCCGCCTGGGCCCTGTTTCCTGTGTGGTTCCTGCTCCTGCCGGCTGGCTCCCCTGTCACTGTCCTGTGCCTTTCAGATCCTGGACTACCTGGACTTGAGTGAACGTGGTGCTAACAGGCTCCTGGAAATCTTGTCAATGCACCTGCGAAGTGAGTGCAGGGAGAGGCATCAACTGTCACTCAGGGCCCTTCTTCAGCTTATTGACAAACCCTCAATGGTGAGAAGTGGGCAGTGGCAGAAGCTGCACTGGGGAATGCAGTCACATGGGTTTGGCTGGGCTTTGGGCAAAAAGGCAGCTATTGCCAGCTCTCCTACCTCCCGCTTCAGCTGCCTGAGTGCTTTGGGACAGGCCTTTGGCCTCTTGGCCCTGTGGCAGCAGCAAGGTAGCGTTTCATTTACTTCTGTTCTGCACAGACTGAAAAGATGTGGAGCCTGACTGAAAGGCTTGTGGAGCTCCTGCAGGATGCAGATGGAGAGATAGTTAAGATGACAAACATGGTGCTCAGCTTTATAGTCTTGGCCAAGGAGATGCTGATACCCAGCCCCATCGTCCTGCAGCTGGCTGAGGCGCTCCCACCACTCTTTGACCACGTAAGGCTCTGTGCCCCCAGCCGAGGCCACTGGCTGCTGCCTGGACACTTGGTGCACCAGGCCTGTGCTCTGCTGAGCCCCGTGCCAACAGGGCTGAAGTTTTTTTCTCTTCCTTTCATATAGGATAATAGCCAGGTGCAGCTGGTGTCCATATTGCTCTTCCGAACATTGGTGACCGTTGTGGTGGAAAAGGAAAACAAGGCCCTGAAGTCACATGTGCGCCAGAGCCTGCTGCCACTCTTCTTCCACTGCCACGACGAGAACCAGCATGTAGCAGAGGTGAGGACTCCCGGGCTGCTGCTGTCACCCAGGCAGGGGGCTCGGCTGCCTCCTGCCCTGGCACCTTGCTGGCTGCAGCCTCCTGCAGGCCTTGGCACACGAATGCGGGTCCTGTGCCCTGGCTTGTGAGGCCATCTGCGGGTCTCTGCTGCTCTCCAGGCCTCTCAGAGAGCACTCTTTTGCATGGCCAAGTTCCTGAACAGTAGAGATCTTGGAAATCCCATGAAGAACAAGCAACTGTGGAAGTTCGCTGAGGTCCTGGTAAGGACGGCCTGGAAGGCCCAGCCTTAACCTGGAGAAGCTCCCTGTCTCCGGCGCTCGGTGTATGGGGCTGGCAGCTGCGCCCCTGCCCAGTGTCGCAGCCGGGGGCCGCACGGCTTCTTCTCCAGGCTCCTGTGGCCCCGAGCCGGCTGCCTATGGAGCCCCGAGCCACTGGGGCTGCGGGGCGGGCCGGCACCGCGGCTTCCCGGGCAGCAGCCGGCCCGCTGCCCCCTCCAGAGCCCGGCACCAGCGGCTGCTGCCCGGTGCCTCAGGGCTGGGCGGCCACGGGAGGCCAGGGCTGGCCGCAGGCAGCGCCCGGCCGAGGGGCAGAGCCCGCGCCAACCCTTCCCTCCTGCCGCTCTCTGCAGCTGGCACAAGACGAGAGCCGAGCGGCCGAGCACCTGCACCGGGCCCTGCCATACCTGCAGAACCCACAGGAGCCCCTGCGAGCGGCGGCCATCAGGTTCATCGGTGAGCCGCGAGCCCGGGCTCCCTCCCCGCCGCAGCTCGGCCCCGGCCCCGGCTGCTGCTGTCCCGGCAGCGGCCCCCGGGCCCGGCGCCCTGGAGCCCCGGCTGCCCTCGGGGCTGCTGCCGGCCTCTGGCAGCCGTGCCCTTGGGCTGAGTCAGGATGCGGCAAGGGCTGGGGCTGAACCCTGCCGGGGCGGGAGGGCGTGTGGCCCCAGGGCTGGCAGCGCCGCTGGCAGGGAGCTGTGCCGCCGGGGCCCTGACAGGCTCTGTGTTCCCAGGGATTGCCGGGCGGCTCCTGATGGGGCAGAAGAAAGAGCTGCAGCTCATTTACCAATGTGAGTGAGGGCAGCGGGCTGTCAGCGGGGCTAGCGGGGGGAGCTGCAAGTCCTGGCCTGGCTGTGGAGGGCTCTGCTCCCTCAACAGATCAGGGGTGGTGTGGGCAGAGCACACCGAGATTTCAGGGGCACGTGGGGCATTTGTGGCCAGCAGCTTCGGGCTGATCCCCTGGGTCCCTGCTCCCTGCTGCCCATGGCAAGAGCCAGCTGGGATGGCCCTGGCAGGGGGCTCTCCGTGGGCCCTCATAGGACTGGGATCTGACCGTGGCTCTGTTTGTCTCTCTTCCAGCCCTAGCAGACATGATGAATGACATCAGCCTGGAGATCAGAGGCCAGGCACTTCAGACATTGCGCCTTCTGATGGCAGGAGACCCCGCTCCGATCTCCATGTTCCAGAGGCTGCGAGATCAGCTCCGCAGGGCATGGAGATCACGGCCTCGTCTATCGATCCTCAGCTGCCTATGCTGCTGCAGCTGTGGCGGGGACTGATCCGGCAGGCTCTGTTTGCTGGGGCCACATGAGCTGGCAGGCATTTTGCATTTCTTAAATATTGTTATTTTTCTTCTTTCATTTTTCTGTAGTATATAAATATAGGATGTGTTACAATACACAGACTCCCAAGACTTTTCTTTTGCTGCTCATGGTGCACAGGGCATAGGGGAAGAGGGTGAAAAGGGTGCTTGTGCTCGGCAAGCTGCCCAGGCGTGCAGTGGTGCAGGGAAAGTGGCCAGAAGCCCTTGGCCTGTGGTGCTTCTTTTGGTGCCTTCAGCACAACCTCTGTCCCAGCCAGGAAGCGCCATCTGTGTCCTTGTGCCCATGTGTTGCTGCCTGCATTGCTGAGAGCTTCCAGGTGCCTCTTGATCCAGCTCCATAAGCAACCCCCAGCATCTGCCTTGTTCCTGACACGCAGCTTCTCTGGTGTTTCCCCAGAGCTCCAAACTGGAGCAGGTTTATCTGAGGGGGTTGAGAATGCTGGGATGTGCCAGCACTGGAGATCTCAGGATTGCAAGGAAGAAGCCACAAATCCCCTTTTTCAGGATATTCCAACCTTCTGAATCACATCCGGAATAGGGATCTGTGGAATTACCAGAATGCTGATGATTGGAAGATTCGAGCTGTACAGAGACAGGGCAACTGAGAGGCACTTTGAAATACTTGATTCCATTATCAGTCTCATGGAAGGGTAAGTTATTTAAGATGTTACATTCAACACCATCACATCAGAAGCCAACTTACTTCCTGGTTACAATACCTTATGTTTTTCAGCCTATTATCTTTTCCTGTATAATGCTGCTAATACTTCTAACACCAATCACCTCTGATTTTACCCCATGTGATCTTGATACAATGCATCTTTCCCAGTTCTGATTCTCCAAAATGTCTGGTCTGTTTGCAAGGCCATTGTTTGAAACTCGTTTCCAGTTCAATCTCGTTCTCTTCGAGGTCTTCTCTATTCCATGGCCTAGCTAAGTCAGCAAACCTTATCTCAGAGTTTGCATACAAATGTACAAGAATATCTAAGCTTCCTTATCTCAGAGTTTGCATACGAACGTACAAGACTATGTGAGCTTTCAGTCAGGCTTTGAGAATCTTCTACAATTCCATATCTCACAGCTGAGGACTAGAATGCTGGGAAGAACCCAATTTCCTGATGGAAAATAATCCAATAATTCAGTTTCTGGAATTGGGAAAGCAAGGAAACGGTTTTCTGGGAGGTGCCATCGGTGTTCCTGGACCGGGGAATTCCCTAATCCATCCTTCCCTGATTGAGGAGCGGAAGTTCCTGGGATGAGTCAGGTTTAACAGACCCCTCCCTCAAGTGTGCGATGCAGGATTTTCCTGGTTTTTC
The DNA here is from genome assembly GCF_971803275.1 of Cyanistes caeruleus. Taxonomy (NCBI): domain Eukaryota; kingdom Metazoa; phylum Chordata; class Aves; order Passeriformes; family Paridae; genus Cyanistes; species Cyanistes caeruleus. The sequence continues at coordinate 6,676,226 of NC_141732.1, read as the reverse complement.
CCAGCCCAGGTGAACCATGTGCAGCATTCCAAATAGATTGGTTAAAACCAGGAAGGATTTTATTCCTTGTGGGGATAAAACCATGCTCAAAAATGCTCCCAGAAAGGGAAAATCCCAATTTTTACAGCTTTTTACACCTCGCCATTGCAGGAATTCATGGTCTGCTGGATAGTGGATACTCATCCTGAATATTCTGCCCATTTGCTAGGAACACTCCGGTGACAATGCTGATGCAAGTTGGGCTGATTCTGAGGTTTTTTGGGATATTTCTTAGCGATTTCAGGGGGCCGGGGAGGGGGAGAACGAGCCAAAACAACCCAGATCCACAAAAATCCCAGCTATTAAGGGAATGAGAAAATTGAAGCAAAAACAAGCACAAAGGAACTGGAAAAAAAAAGAATTTTGAAGAAGGAAATATAAGGGGAAAAAAAGAATAACATTCTAAACAAATCCACTGGAAAAAAATAACTTGGTGATGGAATGGGAGAAATTCCAACACAACAGGTCACCAGGGCCTGGGTGGGCCCAAATGTTTGGTTTTATTTGGGAATATTTTGGATTTTAAAACAATTTTATTAGATTTTTTTCCCACGGAAATCCCACTTTTCCTTTCTGATGGGACTGGAAGTTACCTCCTGTTCATTGGTTTTGCCCAACCTCATTCCCAGATATTTATGTATAAATCTTCTGTAAAATGGTGAAAAATGATGATGGACTGTGACCTTTTTTTCATTCTCCTTACTTATGATGCAACTGCGGTGAAAAGAAGAGGAAAAAACAAGACAAATTGGGAAAAACATAAAAGATTAAAAAAATCAGAATTTTACCATGTATCAGTGCCTGGCTATTTGTTATAAAGCTTCATTTGTCTAGTGCTCTTTTTGCTATAAAACAGACTCATAGGACACCCTGAGTAGATTAAAGAAATAAGAAAAAAGGCAATAAAAAAATTGGCTTATTTTTCACTTTTTTATTCCATTAAAAAATTCCCACAAAAAGAATAAAAAGGAGAAATAATAATAATAATAACAACAACAATAATAATAGCTTGTCAGTATTCTGAATATTTCTCCTTTATAGCTTTTTTAGGGACTAAATTTTGGTACTTTATTTTACTATTTAAAATATATGATTTTGCCATGTGTTATTCTGGAGAAGAAAACTATTTTGGTTTCTTGGACTTCTCATTTTTTTGCCTTTGAGTTGCCTGGAATTTTTCTGATTGAAAATGAAAAGGGGTTGAGATTTTTTTTTTTTTTTAAAAAAAGGGGGAAAAAGAAAAAAAAACAGGGAAAAAAGGAGGACAAATGATTTTAAAAGGGAAAGATTTCTTGAAAATATAAAAAATGAACAAAAAAACCCAGTTACACGGTTTCCAATGTGTGGCTGAGTGCCTCAATGTTTCCATGTTTTTTTGTGTGTTCCTGAGTTGTAGAGTTGTCCAGATATGATGAGCTTGGCAGAGATTCCACAGCCACTGGAGCCATTCCCAGTTTTCCTTCCCACCTGTAGTATCCAATGCCATCAAGTACATGACCGTTCTGTAGTAATAACTGTGCCATTATTCAAACTCCTGATGCCCAGAATGCTATTATTCCATTGGAATTTGGTTCAACAACTGGAGGATTTGAAATTCCCGATGCCTGGAATGCTGTTATGATATGGGAATTTTGGAGGGGAGCTGGAGTGTTGGGGAGGATGAAACAGGGAAACCTTATGAGTGTGATTGTTTGGCAAAATATTCTGAAAATATGAAGGCTAGAATCAAAGTAGAAATGAAAGCCTGCTTTGAGTCATGATGCTGAGTACCAGTTACTGTATAAGCGAAGAACAATAGCCTAGCGAGCTAAAGGAGAATCCCTGGTTGATAAAACAATGTCCTTCTGCTGACAGAAAGTCCAAAGGTCAAGAAGCAAGGAAAGAACTTGTAAAGCTTTTAGAGTTGCATTTTTTAAAATGCAACACTGTATGTTAATATGGGGATGCTCATAGGCTGTATGTAAATTCTTTAGTGGGTGTATCTCGTAGTGATTGGTTACTGTGAATTAGAATATTCACTATAGAAAAAGATATATTGTATTGTAACAAGAACTTCGCTCTCTTAGCTCTTACCTCTCTCTTATTTCCCTACCCCTCTCTTAGTTCCTACCCCTCTCTTACTTCTTACCCCTCTCTCAGCTCTTAGTTCCTTCCCTACTCTTAGCTCTTCTCTCATAGCCTTCCCCTACTCTCAGCTCTTGCTTTCCCTGCTCCTACCTCCCTCTTAGCTCTTACCCCTTTCCCCACCTCTTAGCCTTTCCCCCTCTCTTAGCCCTTCCCTGCTCTTACCCCTCTCTAGCTTTTCCTGTTCTCTCCCTCTTGTTTTTCCCTCTTTCCCCCTCTTACCCCTCCCTTGTCCTCCCCCTCTCTCCTAATCCTCTCTGTTTTTCCCTGCTCTCCCTCTGTTGCTTTTGTTCCCTCCCTCCTCATCTCTAACCTCTTTTCTCCCTCTCTCCCCGCACTCTCTCCCCTTGACCCGGGACCATGCGAACGCCGAGGCTGGTGGCGGACACGGGTCTCTCCCTCTCTTTGCCCTTACAATAAATTGCTTACACCTGAACAGCTTGACCCTGGAGAAGTCTCTCACCGCAAGCAAGCATTTTGAACAGCAATACTGGAGGATCTGAAATTCCCAATGCCCAGAATGCTGTTATTCCATGGGAATTTGGGAGGGGAACTGGAGGATTCCATATTCTCAATGCCCATAATGCTGTAATTCCATGGTTTTGCTGGGATTCTGGGAGGGGAGTTGTGTAGTAAAACATTTTAATAGGGTAAAAGCATGATATTTTAGTAAAAGCCTGTCTGCACAAGCCAGCCTTTGGTATAAGCGATGATATTAAAGATAGTGTCCTTGAAACTCTCCTGAAGCAGCGAGAATGAAAGAAAAACAATAGCCTTGTGTACTGGGGAAAGAATGTAAACCATATGTATTAACCAGTAGTAGCTTGCTAAGCCCGCGGACCTTGTCGGACCCTATAAAAGTGTGCTAGAGATAGAAATAAACAACGTTTGCCATAGTTCCTGTGAAGACTCAGCTGAACAGTCTGGCGGTTTCTCAATATCTGGTGCCCGAACAGGGACCCCTTGCGGGCAGAGGGGATTCGGTGGTAGAGCTGGTGGGGCAGATCCATGCGCGGGAAGACGCGGATGCAGATCAGTACCGGGTAGGCGAGCCTGCGGGCGGGGAGACGCGGAATGGAGGCAGGCTGCTGGGGGAGACCGAGGGCAGAAGAGGTGAGGAGGGGTCGTGACCCTCCCCCCACCCGTGGTCACAAAGAATGGACGGGTTTGCAGCAGCACGAACTGCTTCTAAACATTATCGTAAATGAAATGAAGCAGTCAAGGATATGGACCTTGGAAAGCTCGTTTTATGGGCTAGAGATAATAGGTACGGGCGCCCCCAGGTCCCACTGCTGCCTTTTGCAGTGGAAGAATGGAAAGACATAGGAGATTTATTGTAGAAAAAAGCAATCATGGAGAAAATCAGCTGTCTGGGTACTTTCTCTGGGGTTGGGCACATTCTGCCTGTGACAAGGCTCACAGAGAAGCGATGTGGCTCGCTCTCGGAACTTTTAAAAGCTCAGGAGTGTGCCGGGGCAGCCAGGACCGCATCAGCGGAGCCCAAGCCAGAAGTTAATCCGCCAAATACGGATCTAGAAATGGCGTGTCTCCAAAAGGAGATGGCACCAGTCCCAGGTAGGCAGAGCCTCACACATCATCAGAAATCAGAGCCCCAGATTGCCAGTCCCCTTCTACTGTTCACTGGGGAAAGCTGCAGGACGTCCCTCTCCCCCCAAGGCGTGTCAATGCATTCAGCAGACAGGCAACCATCGGCAGGAGAAGAATCAGTAAATGATAATGATGCATCGAAAAAAGATCTATCAGTGTGGCAACAGCAAATAGAGATACTTGTGCAACATGAACATGTTCGTATTCTTAATTGAGCAGTCATTAAGAAGTGGAGCTCAGCACCATCAAGAGAAAGCAGCCCTACAGCAAATGCCGAAACAATGAACAGAATCTGTTCAGCAACAGCAGGAAGTGTTGCATCCTGAACTATCTGCTCCACCTTTGGAGACACTTTCAACACCACAATCTTATTCAAGTCCCAACTTTACTACCCTGGAAGAAGAGAAGCCAGATTTAGATTGGTTCCCACCCGAACCAGGGAGGCGTAGGGGGAAAGCACTGAAGTGTGCACAGAGAACAAAGGCACCCCCAAGGCAGAGGCAGTGCAGAAAAAGCTCCAAGGCCATGCTGGGCAAATATCAGCAATTACAGAAAGAGTTGAACAGAAACAGGTGGCTCAAACAGCTTCAAAGGGAGACAAAATATTCAAAAAATTGCTAACTATATGATATCTAGTTTGAAATTCATCACTGTAATTAAAAGTTAATACGTTGCAATGATCACTGTTGTTACCACCTGGCCCTCAGTGGCTTTCCGTGTAACATCGCCTGTTTTTGTAAAATCGCTCCCTTTTCCCTTTATCTGTGAACAACGAGAGAAATATTGAGGGAAAGAACTGCATTTGTTCAAGTTAACTTTGTGAGTTTTTTTGGTTTATTTCTCTCTGTTTTTCCCCTCTGCGAGAGTATGTGGGGGAATGTGAAGAAAGATAACAGCAGCAGAGCAGCAGCAAAGTGGGAAGTTCATCCCCGCCGCTCCCTCTCCAACAAGAGGCACCGGGATAGTACCTAGTTTGTTAAAAAGTCATAGTTCATTGGTTTTTTAAATATTTTTATATACCCTTTCAGAGTTAATTGTGTGTTTTAAGTAATTATGAATTTATGTAGTTGCAGTTTTTTAGAGTTTTACTAGAGAATTTACTGTGATTCTTTGAAAGTTCAAAGAGCCCCTTTTTAAAAAGTGTTTAAGATGAATATTAACAGAAGTAAAAGTTACCTTGCAATAATTAGTTTTAAAAGTTAATGTTAAAATATTGAATGATTTACATCTACTAATGAAACAATCTTCCAATTAATGTTATCTACAAAAGATATTTATGGTTTAAAAAGTAATTAGCTAAAGAAGAGAGAACTAGTTAGAGAACTTTACTGCACAAGACAAAGTTAAGGTGACCATATATTACCTATTTGCTTGGGGTTTTTTTACAATTTTAATAAGGTAATCTTAATGTGAGTCCTTTTGTTAAAAAAACATGTATAACAGCATATATATAAATTTGAACTTCAGAATTTAATTAAAAAACTTGATGTTTTTGAAAAATGCTACAAAAGCTGAGTGGCAACTTGCCAAATCCTGTGTTGTTGTGGTTTTTCTCTATTAAAACTGCACTTTAAAAATCCTAACCAACTTAAGCATATACTAGGCAAATTCCTGTTATGAATAAGTATTTTTGGTAACATTTCCAGTTATTGTGAGTTATTCTCAAAGCCAGATGACATAAAATTGTGATGTATTTGTTACATTTTTATAATTTTTATAGTGAATCCATGTTACTGTTACACTGTGTCCAAAAGGTATATATCAAACTTTCAGCTGCCTTTTTATAATAATAGAGTAAGATTAAGTCATGCTTTTATTTGATACAGATTTCGTGTTAATAGAATTAAACAAAGTTAAGTTTTATTATGTTTAAATTTGAATGTTTTTAAGTTAAGTTTTATAACTTGGATATTCTTTTAAGGTTTTGTTATTTCCTTTTGTTAGAATTAATTTTTACCAGGTTTAAGTATTATTTAATTTAAATGGTTTCATGTTTTATTGGAGACCCTTGTTTAAACTGCAAAGTATAGTTATTTTCCTGGAGAGATAAAGATGACAACTGAAACAGCTGTGACAGAATGCTGATGAACACCTGCTTGTGGATAGAAGTGAATGCAGTCTGTGAAACCCTTGGTTTCATTGGGAGTTCTATTGTTTGTTGCAATTTCTGCAGTTTTTGTTTTTTTATTGCTTTATTATTTTTCAGTGTTTCCAGAATTTCAAGGAAATGTATCATTGCTGAGGGTCAGCTGCCATGGGAGAGGCTTCAGATTAAACCAACTGCTGAATGGTTTATTTGGTCTGGTACCTAAGGCTTCTGATCATTTGCTTTGTACAAATGCATTTTAACAGTTTGCTGTGCTGTAAGCATCTCATAGCTGCTACTATTGAGAACCGTGTTTTGAAAATGACTTAAGAGGCATCTTTCCAGTTTAAAGCCTAAGGCCCTGGCCAAGCCTTGATAGAATACCTGGATAGAATGTTTGCCAACAGATCCAGATGTTTTTTGCGCCAAATCAGTATTTGAGTCACTTTTTGACTTAGCAATTTGACCCTATTAATATGACTGCTGGATCAATTTTGAAGTGGGCTTGGAGAATCCTTTACAGAGGTGGTTATCCAATCCTTCACTGATTTTTTTTGTTTGTTTGCAGACTCTGAGATGCTGCTACAGTGTTTTAGTGGTTAGTGGTAGTTCTATATTACATATGTTATTAATAATGTTTATGATTTGATTGATTTTTAACTGCTATAGGTTTTTATTCATTGTGGATATGGTTTTGTGTTAATATTGATGTACATGACGGAAGTACATCTCTTTTTTTTTTTTAAAAAAAAAAAAAAGGGGGAATTGATGCCCTAGAAGCATTTTATTAGTGTAATATTAGAAATTTGGACCACAAGAATGAAATATTTAAATCCAAATTTAGAAAGATCATATCATCTAAATTTACAATTGGGTGTGCCACAGCTAAGTCAAAATGATTCATTAACTTCAAGGGGAGAAGTGTCTGTGTTTTGTTAACAAGTTCAGAAAGGTCACCTGTTCATCTGACCAGGCTGTCTGCCTCTGAAAACGTGAGATCCAGTGAACGGAGACATCACCACACAACCTTGGTACTCCAAACAAGATCAGAAGTGGAGCTGCCAGGACACAGTTGTGTCTGAAAACTACACAGACAGTTTGCCAACAGAAATTTTATGTTGTTATCATGATGTTGTGTCTCTACCAATTTTCTTCAGTTGTTCTCTGTTTCAAGATTTAGAAGGATGTGAAGAACAATCCAAACATCGTTGCCTTCAGTCAGTCACTGATCAGCTGCCAGCTGACGTCACAAGAGCAGCAGGTGTTCCAAGACTGAATCGCGTTAAATCATTGTTTGTGAAAAGTTTTATGGAAGATCTAGAAGAGTATAGAGACTCCATCTAAATGTATATAAAAGCAAGTTGTAACTGTATTTTACCCTTTAAGCAAATTGCTTTCACACTTAGATTGCATAAATACTAGAGCACGATAGATAATAGTTTAAAGAGTTTAGCTTGTGTGATAATTGTTATTTGTAAGTTATTGATAAGTTTAGAAAAGATATTAGTATAAAGTATAAGTATTCCCCCTTCAAGAGTTAAAGTGAGCATATTTGAAAGTTCATTTAACCTTAAAACCTTAGCTGTAATTCTGAAAGCATGGTGTCATTTGCATGGAACAAACTGCTTATGGTAATTGTACTGTGTAGAGTTCCAACTGTATGCTAACTAACATCCAGAAGTGACAGAACATATGGGTCACTCTGGCACACTTAACAGGCCAAAAATCAATGTGTCTAAGCCTAGCCACACCTGAAGATCCTTTTTGCACCTGTCTCATAGGTGTCCCTGAATGGGATCCTCAAACATTTAAAGGTTTAGTTAGTAATGAGACTCGACTGAATCCATTAGCAATGTTATGAGAGTGCCATCGCACTGTTGGCTTCACGTCAAGACAACTTGAAGCCTGTTGGCAAGAAAAAATGATTAAAATTCTCAATGTTACCATAGGGCCCCCAGAAGAATTGGATTTGTTAAACTCCACCAATACCTCAGGTGGATGGATGATGATTGAATCCCTAAAAAAAAGCCACTCCAATAAAGTGGTGCAACACTGAGCTACAGTTAACCCTATAGTTGATCTCATTACTAACACCAAAAGTAAAGCTTTTTATTCACGATGCAGTCTCACAGGACGATCACCAAAGCGATTACCTGGTTCAGTATTCTTAATTTGTGGAGATAGAGCATGGAATGGAATTCCTGCTAGCCCACATAGAGGACCCTGCTACCTTGGGAAACTTACTTTGTTCCATCCAAACTTACACCCATTGCTGAATATAGCTGGTAAAATAAAAAACATCAAATGGTCAAAGTGAAACCTAAATGAATTACAATGTGATGAGGTTAGAGACCTCAGATTTTTGGGGTCATGGTATAATATAGCTAGCCTCCCTTTTACTCCAAGAGCAGCTGCTGCTAAAAGCTTGTCAACTCTAAAAGAGCTAGCTTGTTTGACCAGGAAAGAACTGAACTTAACATCAACACTGTGTAAGTGAACTTTCAGTGGATGTGAGTGGTGTACGCCACGCTGTATTGCAAAATCAAACTGCAATTGATTTCTTGCTCTTAGCACAAAGACATAGTTGTGAGGAGTTTGAAGGCATGTGCTGTTTGAACCTTACTGATCATTCGGTTTCAATCCACAAACAACTAAAGCAGCTACAGAATGGGTTACATGCCCTGAAAGAAGACAGCAACACCATTGGAAGTTGGTTGGCCAGCTGGGGCATTGCTGGATGATTTAAGTCTCTTGTGCTGAAGGGAGGACAAATTTTACTTATAGTATTAATAAGGATAGTAGTTTTAAGTTGTATGTTATCTTGTCTCTGTAAAAGTGTAAATAGAATTGCGTCTAAAGTCTGGCTTGTGCAAAAAGAGAAATGGGGAATTGTAGTAAAACATTTTAAGAGAGTAAAAGCATGGTATTTTAGTAAAAGCCTGTCTGCACAAGCCAGCCTTTGGTATAAGCGATGATATTAAAGATAGTGTCCTTGAAACTCTCCTGAAGCAGTGAGAATGAAAGAAAAACAATAGCCTTGTGTACTGGGGAAAGAATGTAAACCATATGTATTAACCAGTAGTAGCTTGCTAAGCCTGCGGACCCTGTCAGACCCTATAAAAGTGTGCTAGAGATAGAAATAAACAACGTTTGCCATAGTTCTGTGAAGACTCAGCTGAATAGTCTGGTGGTTTCTCAATAGAGCTGGAGGATTCTGAATTCTCAATGCATGGAATGCCGTTATCCCATGGAAACTTGGTGGGAATTTGGAAAGGGGAGCTGTGGGATTAAAAATACCTGATACCTGGAATGCCATTCTTCCATGGGAATTTGGGAACAGAACAGGAGGATTCAAAATTTCTGACACTTGGAATGCTGTTATTCCATGGCAGATGGGGAGGGCAGCTTGGGAATTCCAAATTCCTGAAATTTGGAATGCCATTATTCCATGGGAATTTGGATGGGGACATGGAGGATTCCAAATTCTCTACACCCAGAATGCTGTTATTTCATGGGAATTTGAGAGGGGAGCTGCAGGATTCCAAATTCCCGACACCTGGAATACTGTTATTCCATGGGAATTTGGCAGGGGAGCTGGAGGGTTCCAAATTCTCTTCACCCAGAATGCCAGTATTTCATGGGAATTTGGGAGTAGAACTGGCAGATTCGAATTTCATGATTCTTGGAATGCTGTGATTCTATGGGAATTTGGGAGGGGAGCTGGAGGATTTGAAATTCCTGAAGCTTGAAATCCTCTTATTCCATGGGAGTGTGGGAGGGCAACTGGAGAATTTGTATTTCCTGACACTTGCAATGCTGTTACTCCATGGGAATGTGGTGGCAATTGGCAAGGGTATATGGGGAATTCTAAATTCCCTACAGCTGGAATGCTGTTATTCCATGGGAATTCTGGGAGGGGAGCTGGAGCATTCAAAATTCCTGACAGCTGGAATGCCGTTATTCCATGGGCATTTGAGAGGGGAGCTAGAGCATTTGAAACTCCTAGCACCCAGAATGCCATTATTCATAGGAATTTGGATGGGGAACTGGAGGATTCAAAATTCCTGGTGCCTGGAATACTGTTATTCCTTGGGAATTTGATGGGAATTTGAGAGGACATATGGAGGAGTCAAAATTTCCAGCACTTGGAAATGTGTAATTCTATGCTTTTGTGGGAGTTTGGGAGGGGAGCTGAAGGATTCCAAATTCCTGATGCCCGAAATGCTGTAATTCCATGGTTTTTGTGGGAATTTGTGAGGGAAATTGGAGGATTCTGAATTCCCAATGCTTGAAATTCTATAATTCCATGGGTTTGGGGGCAATCTGGGATGGGAGCTGGAGGATTCCAAATCCTCAGTGCACAGAATGCCATTCCATGAGAATCTGGGAATGAAACTGGAGCATTCAAAATTCTTGATGACTGGAATGCTGTTATTCCATGGGAATTTTGGGAGGGGAGCTGGAGGAGTTTAAATTACCCATGGAAAGCAATTATTCCATGATTTCCCAGTGTTCCCCATCAAAACCAAACCTCAACCTTCAAATCCAGCTTTGGACTTTCAAATCCAACCTTTGCCCACCTAATCCAACCTTGGATTTCAAGTCCAAAGTGGACCATAAATTTAACGGTGAACCACGTGGGATGGGATGGGATGGGATGGGATGGGATGGGATGGGATGGGATGGGATGGGATGGGGCCAAGCTCACTGCTTGCCCTGGGTCCGCCCCCATCCCCCTCAAAGTGGCCCAGGTTGGAAGGAATCCCTTGCCCAAAGTGTCTAAGACAGCATTTCAGGATCTTTAGGAACGCCTCAAACCATCAGCAAACGGTGCCATGCTCTGCAGGCTCAGGGCAGCAGAAGGAGCCCCCAGGGCTGCCGACGCACCCGCAGCAGGAAGGGCACGGGGCCCTGCACAGAAGCTAGCACGGCCTCTTTGGGACACGGCCCTGATGGTGGCCATCCTAAACCTGCACAGGGTGTGACACAGACAAGGAACGTGTGTGCCTGAATGCTGCTCTGAGCCCTGGGGTCTGGCCAGCACTGAAATCAGCAGGTGTGGCAGAGTCCCTGCCGAGGCAGACCTGCCACCCCCCAAGGTGAGCCCTGGCAGTGCTGGTGCCCTTCTCCTGCCCCAGAGACCTGTGCCCCTGGGGGGCTTCTGTGCCAGAGGGCAGCCAAAGCCCACATGCATTGGGGGCTGGGCTCCATCTTGCAGGGGCTATTGGCAGAAGCTCCTGAAACTACTGCTGACAGTTCTTGGTATCTGTCAGATGATGTTGCTTCTTCCTGGAATGAATTTTTTTCACGGAAAGGATTGGCAGTAGCACCAGAACACCATCAGTTTCTGAGTTTCCCAGGACAATGCATTTGTACAGACATACTGTCAGGCGGCATTTGAGACAATAACTAACAGAACTGCCTCAACCTTAGAGCTAATAACAGAACAACAAAGGTAAACAAGGACAGTCATTTATCAAAACAGATTGGACTTAGAATATCTTTTAACTGAAGAGGGAGGTGTGTGTGGAAAAATTCAATACATCAGATTGTTGTTTACAAATAGACAATCATGGAGAGGCAGTGATGGACTTGGCAAGGGAAATTAGAAAGATTGCACTTGTACCCAAAGTGGGAACCCATCTTGAACAGTGATTGATGGAATAAGTTATTCAGAAGGGCTTGGTGGAAAATGGTAGGATTTATAATATGTTCTTTGGTAGGACTCCTATTTCTCCCTTGTCTAATACCTTGTTTTCCCAGATTAATAACCAGTGTGGTACAGAACATGCATTTGGTAGCCATATCTACAAAGCAAAAACAGTTTGTACTTTAAATAGAAAAGACATTAAGCTGGGTAGTGGAGAGTATTAAGGTATTAAGGTTAAATTAAAGAAGTAGCTATAATCTATGGTGATTCTAATAGTTATTATCTCAACTGCTGGCTGTAATCAGATTATCCTATTAAGCATGTATGTAGGAGTTTGGTAAACCCAACTGCCATCTGGAGCCCAGGTGGCAGGTCCCTAAGTCTCTAGGATTCTTTTTGGGGGTCACTCATCCTTTCCCCACCTTTTGGTACCTCCAATCTGGTCCCTTCAAGACCTTTTGAGGTCTTCATACATGGGTACTCCTAGTTTATCTCCTTTTTCAAAGGTAATAGGAAAAAACCTGGTTGGATTAATGCCAGGGTACAGCTTCCTCTCCATTCTGAGGGTAAATTCATCTATGCTCTGCTTTCACCAATGAAATAAACGAATAGGCATGGATTTGATTGAGAAACTTGCAAAACAACTTTGATTAGGGTGCAAACAAAAGAACATAATCTAAACAGCAGTACAGGGCAACCTCAAAAGACTCCAAAATTGGGCAAACATAACTTACTTAACAATATATACGACACTGATAACCAATGATCAACAGGAACTCAGAACATAACCTTAGATGTAAAACAATAATAACCAAACACCAACAAGAACCAAGAACATTACCTTATATGTCTTAGTGCATTTACATAATATGAACATAATCCTTCCCATCATCCCGTCCTCCTCCCCACGATCTAACCCAATGTTTCTCACAGCCTTAGATTAATGGCCACTTCACAAACAGCCAAGGCCAACTCATTGCCAATCCCTGTCAATCCAACTCCCACAGGTGGATACTGGTGGGCTTGCCAGCTTTTTGGTGGTATCCTGTATGATTTCTTGTTCTACCAAATCTTGCACTCCACCTTCTTCTGAGATATCCCAATGTCCAGCCTAAGAGAAACAGATCCACTTTTCTCACCATAGGCATCCCAACCCAATCCTTATCCTTCCTGGCCATAAATTTTTTGCCACTCAGTAATTTTGTCCTTGAATGCTTCACGTTTCTAGCTTCTATGGGTCGTAACAGACTATTTATGTGAGTGTGGGTCACCAGACAAGAACCCTGGGTATTTCCATAATATTGATTTTGATAACATGGTGACATAGGAGCTGGCCACAGCGACAGGCCCACGCCACAGTGCTCGGTACACGCGACGGGACAGGACACGCCAGAGTGGTGCTGTGAGGAGCCCCCGCACAGCGAACTCGTTTGTGTCTGACCTGGAGCTTCTCTGAGCCGTCATTCCTGCAGGTGATCTCGAGGCCAGACTGCAGGACTTGCTGACCTGTGGCCTTGCCAAGGCTTATCTTCTTAAGGTGCCCTCGAGAGCAGGCATGGGACTTGGTGACCCGGAGCTTAAATATTTTAAATAGTAAAATAAAGTACCAAAATTTAGTCCCTAAAAAACTACAAAAAAGAAATATTCAGCATACAGACAATTTTTAATTAATAGTATTACGATGATTATTACTAATTATAATTATTATTATGACTATTCTTTTTCTTTTATTTATCTTTTTGCGGGAATTTTTTCTTTTTTTTTTTGTGGTATGAAAGGTTTGCTTCTGTGAAAATGAAGCAAATATTTTAGATTTTAATTTACCTTCTTCCTCTTTTGTTTTTAACCTTTTCAGTATGTCCTATAATTATATTTTATAGCAAAAAGATCACCAGACAAATGAAGGTTTATAACAAATAGCCAGGCTCTGGTAGGTGGTAAAATTCTGATTTTTTAAATATTTTTTCCCATTTTTTTATTGGTGCTTTTTCACTGCAATTGCATCACAAGTAAAGACAATGAAAAAAGGTCACAGTTCATCATCATTTTCACCATTTTACAGAAGTTTCTAACAACAATGAGGATGACCAAAACCAGAACAAAACACAAACAGGAGGTAACTTCCAGTCCCATCAAAAAGGAAATGGAATTTTCTTGGAAAAAAGAATTTTAAAAATTTTAAAAAACAAAAAAAAACCCCAAATAAAACCAAACATTTGGGAACTCCCAGGCCTTGGTGACCTGTTGTGTTGGAATTTCCCCTATTCCACCTCCAAGTTATTCTTTTCAAGTGGATTTGATTGGAATCCTTTTTTATCCTTTTCTTCCCCTTCCTTTTCCTTCTTAAAAATTATTTTATTCCTTTGTGCTTGCTTCCACACCAATTTCCTCATTCCCAGCACTATCTGGTATTTTTCCGAATCCGAATTGTGTCCAGCCTTGCTTCCCACCTCCCAACCCCTGAAATCACAAGAAAAAAAAATCCCAAAAAACCTCAGAACACTGAATCAGCACAACTTGCATCAGCACTGCCATTGGAGTGTTTCTAGACAAATGGGCAGAATATTTGGGATGAGCATCCGCTATCCAGCAGGTCCTGCAATGTGGAGGTGGAAAAAGCTGCTAAAATTGGGATTTTCCCTTTCTGGGAGTGTTTTTGAGCCCAGGATTATTCCCATGGGGAATAAAAAACCTAATTGGTTTTAACCAATCCATTTGGAATGCTGCACGTGGTTCACCTGGGCTGGGAAAAATCGGGGAAAAAATGGAAAAAAACATGGATTTCCCACTTAATGGCTTCATCCCTTTGGAATGCTGCACATGGCTCACATGGGCTGGGAAAAAATGGGAAAAATCCTGGACCACACACCTGAGGGAGGGGATCTGTTAATCTTGGCTCATCCCAGGAACTTCCATTCCTCAATCAGGGATGGATGGATTAGGGAATTCCCCAGTCCAGGACTGCCTATGGCACCTCCAAGAAAACCATTTCCTTGCTTTTCCAACTCCAGGAACTGAATTCCTGGATTATTTTCCATCAGGAAATTGCGTTTAATTAAAGTCTGGGTTTTTTTCCCCAGCAATCCAGTCTTTGGCATTCCAACCATTCTACCGATCCCTATCCTAGGTGTGCTTCAGAGGGCTGGGATCTCCTGGAAAAGGGGATTTATGGTTTCTTCCTTGGAACCCAAGGGCTCCAGTGCTGGCACATTGTAAGAGATGGTCTGCAGTTTCCCTCATTTGCCTCACGCCTGTCACAAGAACAGAGACCGAGACCCTGAAAGATGCCAAGGGACTTTGTACAGGAGTTCTGGCCTGGTTGAGGTGGATGTTTGCCAGGTGATTCTTTGCAGGTGTGGTTGCTCTGCTGCCACTGTACACTGCCTTCATTCCTGCTGGTAAGCAAGGATGTGATAGATTGGCATTTAAGAAAACAAAAAGAAACACCTAAAGAAGTTAAAACTGCTGGAGGCTGCTAGGAGTTTTTCTCCCGGCAAACAACTGGCCATTTCTGAGAATTGACAGCAGTTTTGACCATTGAAAAGTGAGATCAACCTGTGAACACCACCTTAAGATCTAAGCCTGGGAATTTCTTTGTCTCTTTGTTTCCTGGCTGTGAAAGGTAACAGAGCTCCAGCTGGCCTCTCGTTCCCTGCCCAGACCATGTGGCCCGGGCAGGGGCTGGGCTGGGCCTGCTGTGGCTCCCAGCCGGGAGATGGGGCCTGCGGGGCTTCTCCCTGGGCTCTGGCCAGGCCAGGCCAGTCCCTGGCTTGGCTGCAGTTTTTGCTGTGACAGAATTCACCAGAGACTGTTGAGTAAGAAAAGTAAAAAAAAGCTCTTGAACTGCGGTGGGCTGAGACAGTGACCACACTCTCCAGAGCGGCCATGAAGAATCTTCCATCGCAGACAACTCCAGCTGCTGCTCCAGCAGAGATCACAGAACCATCTACAAAGGCTGGGCCAGATTTTAACCCTTTCATTACCCAGATGAGACTTGAAGATTAATCCTTTTTTCCAGAGAGAAAAAGAGAGAGTAATCAACATGTAAAGAGACTTTATAAACTATCAGAGATAGTAAAGAAAAGAATTAAGCTTCAGAAGAGGTAGAGAATAAGGAGAAGCTTTAATAACCTGAAATATTTTTCTGTTAAAGCTATGGAGGTGGGCAATAGTATTCTGAAAAAAATCCTTTAATTCATGACAGAGTATATTGAGAGGAATAGAGTAGTTCCAAGTGTGGATTTTAAGCAAAAAGTAAAGTCATTGTGATACAGTGAGGCGCTGGAACAGAGGGGGAGAAGTAATCGTTGGAAATTTGTAGCTTTGTAGAGGCAAAGAGAAAACTTCTGTTTCCAGGGAAGCTCACAGAGACAGATGAAGAGAACTTTTGCCTTTGAATAACTCATCCCTAAAAATGACATCCCTAGACTCATGACCCATAACACACCTCAGAGTGATGTGAAATGGAAAGAGACAACTGTTGACAGGTTTCCGGGCAGCTGGCATCAGAGAAATAGAAAGCTATAACAGAAATAGTTTTCTGGTGAAAAACTCCATAGATTTACAGAAGAAGACTTCTGTTTCTCTACAAAGACTAATGGAAAGACAATAGCAAGAATTGAGATTGTTGTAAACAGCAAAGTTTTTTTGTCTCTATGTTGTCATATAAACAAGAGAATAGTTGGGTAGTGAGAGAAAAAGAGAGAAAAGTGAGAGAGTTGGGTTTTCTGGAAGTTTTATTCTGGTTCTGTTATTCTTGTAGTTTTGTTAATAAACTTTTATTCCTTTTGACTTCTAATCCTGTTTTGCTCTTGTTCTAATCCATATCTCACAGCAAGTAATAAGGAAGTTTTCTAGTGATTTTTTAGTTGCTGCTTTAAAACCACAACAAGGGACTTGTAAGGAGTGGCCTGTTCTGTACTTTACATTTGTTTCCCAGAGCAACAGGTCTGATCACAATAGCCTAGGAATTTCCCCACCTCTTGGCCAGCTGCCCCTCGCTTTGAAACAGACTGTAAAAGTGACTTTCTAAGTTACCTTCTTTGAGAGAGATCTCCCCACAGAAGAAGACACCGGTGACCCCGTCTTGTGTGTTGGTAGCCATAACTCCCCCTTTTCTCTCTTTTCACTTTGCCTCTTTATCCCTCTCTCCCCCTCTCTTTCTCTCCCTCTCATCTATCACATAACCCATGTTACTTGCACTAAAATAAAAGTGCATTATTGCTGATGTGATTTAAACTGAAATCCCTTGGTGTCCTTTTTGCACTCTGAGATCCAACAAATCTCTCATGACACCTGCTTGTGCTAGCAGATCATGACATTTAAATTGGTGGCATGGACAGCATTTCTGACAGACAGAAGAGGCTGCAGGTTTTGTTGTGCAGTCTGTATTAGGGGAAGGATGTTTCGCTCCAGCTGCACCTAGCCCGACACTCCCAAAAGAGTGAACAAGGGGGGGAAACTCAAATTTCCCGCAAACTGTATACGCCTAGGTGAAAATCACCCCACGCTCATTTGAGGGCTCTGTCTTCAGACTTTTGCAAAAGATCTCAGTGCAAAAGGGTGGGACTGTTTTTTCTTGTTGCTGTGTATGAATTTTGACTGCTTGGTGTAGCAAAGAGACAACAAGAATTTTAAACTGAAGGAGTGCTTCCCAAGCAGATTTGGTCTCATCACCCGTCACTGTCGGACACGAAATAAATCACACAGACACAGCTCAAGAGATGGTGAAGAAGAAGCAAACTTTATTTCTTCTCTCACAATTTATTGCTTTCTGACCATGGCCAGGGATTGGGTAGTCAGCATAACACCTTTCCAACCACACTGGCCGTAAGAGATGTCCATCAAGAGACATGTAACAGAAGGAATGCATACATATCTATGTTTATAGTTACTGTCTTGGGAAAGTTCTTTAGAAACTATGTCAACAAGCTCCAAAGCTGAGTTTTCAGGGCGACAGTCACCCACACAGGGAAGCAAAGGGTGATGCAGCAAAAGCTGTGTGTGTGCATAACTTGATACCTCCCTGTAGTGGTTTTCCCTTTGTAAAAATGAGTGAAAATGGCAGTGCAGAAGTTAAAGCTGTATTTTATGCCCTATTAGCAAAACACAGTGCCAGACCTCTCTGGGAGGGGAAGAGTGTGCACTTAATAACTGGTTTAATTTGGGAAATGTAATTGATAGAATATGTTCCTTACAACATGAAACAAAATTTAAACTGGGCAAAAATATATACTCTGCTCAGTTTTGGGAGCTTGTCTTACAGAAGCTATAGAAACTCGCTTTAAGCAAAGAAGCAAGGAAAGAACTATTATAGACTCCCTTCAAAACCTAGTTGAAATTTTGCAAAAACAATTAGATGAGGAAAGGAATGAGATCCACCTGTTGCCAGCGGCCCAAAGAGATGTGTTAAAAATTCAAAGTGTGCTTGCCCACCAAAAGAAACAGAGGAGAGAGAAACCCCTCTCATTAATCAAATTTACCCTCAAAGAGAACTAACCGATAAAAAATTGTGGGGAGCACTGCTGTCCTTGCTGGAAACCTTTAATCAAAACAGAATATAATGATATCAATGATGAAGATATTGATCCGCATACAACCACTGAAGAAATCCTGTACACTGCCACTGAATTGGCTAAGTTGAAAAAGGCGTACAGGCATCTCCCTCACGAGTCAGAGACAAAATATGTATTGTGATTATCTCTCACTGGAGGAGATCAGATTCAACTGACAGGTGAAGAAGCCAGTGGGTACTGGGGACATGGGGTCTTCTCAACAGCAGGAGACAGATGTAACCCGTGGTCCCTAACTGTCCTGGGTTGCAGTATATTCTATCACCATCCTCATGTACTGTTGAAACCAGGTGAGGCAGTGCTCCCTGCCTCCCCCCCCCCCCCCCCCCGGGCTACCTTCTGTTAATGGGCCCATCAATGCCCTGCCCCATGACTCATAGATAACTTCCCCCTGTATTGTCCCCTGTTAATGGGCCCACCACTGCCTTGCTGCATGACTCAGAGATAACTTCCTCCTGGACTGTTTTCTGTTAATGGCTCATCAAGGCCTTATCTCATGACTCACCATCCCATTGTGAGATGCTCCTCCCCGAGGGAGGAGCCAAGCATTCCATACTGGATATAAGCTGAGAATTCGAACACCACAGCAGCCCTTACCTACGGGACTTCCAGAGGACAGGAGCTACTGCTGGACTTTCAGCTGAAGACCAGACCCCCTTTCTTCCAGAGGATCACGCTTCAACAAGACCACCTCATCTGGACGACTACCATCACCCTAACAGGGTTCCAGGCTGTATTCTGACTCTGTCAGTGTTTTTGATATTATTGCATTTATTCTTTTTATCATTTTCCTATTAAATTATAATTCTGACTTGCGATCTCTCACTGGTTTGATTTCAAACTAGTACATATTTTGGCGCCCAACGTGGGGCATTAACCTGAGAGAAAGTCAGAATTGCAATTTCATATTAACAGAAACCTATCCACCATGGTGGTTGGCTTGTCTATATGGGTACTGTATCTTGCTCTCTATATTTTCCCTCACATGGGGAACTACTTGCCTGTTGTATTGCTCCTGTTGAGACCAGGGAATGGTATGAGAATTGCTTTATTGGTTTATTATGCTTATGGCATGATAACCTGTGAGGCAATGAATACCATTCGGAATATATACTCAATTTTGTTTGCTTGTCCTAGTCTGGGCTGCTACATCTGGGACCTTCTCAACAATCGCACCCTGCCCTTGGTGGGAAGAGTGGAGAGTGGTTTCTTCCAGCCTTTCAGGTCAGGCACAGCAGTTTTTAAAAATATTGAGTTCTCTCTGGATGCCAAGGACAGCCTAGTCTTGCTGTTTTGTTTTCTCTGCATGGCCTGCACCATGTACACCATGCTTAGAAACAAAGCACTGTTTGGTGTGGTACAGCGTCTTCTTGAGGAGGAAGAGAAAAGAACCAAGAGCAGAGCAACAGCATCCATGACCACACAGACTGCCACAGAGGAGAAAGGAACCAAGAGCAAAGCCACAGCGTCCGTGTCTACGCAGACTGCCACAGAGGAGAAAGAAACCAAGAGCAAAGCAACAGCATCCGTGTCCACTCAGACTGCCACAGAGGAGAAAGGAACCAAGAGCAAAACAACAGCGTCCATGTCTACGCAGACTACCACAGAGGAGAAAGGAACCAAAAGGGCCATGAGCACCTCCACACAAACAGTCACCGAACCAGAGCAGCCTAAACCGGTAGAAGTTGCCCCCATTCAGAAAAAGAAATCAAAAAGCAAATCAGTCCGCATAGTGACTGATGAGGGTGAGGCAGGACCTTCACACGCAGCGGAGGAGACAGAACCAGAGATTATCACTCGCTCTCTATCCCTAGGTGAGCTGCGTGACCTGCGGAGGGAATTCACCCGCCAGACGAACGAGTCCATCCTAACCTGGCTGCTCCGCATCTGGGACGCTGCAGCAAACGACACCATCCTGGATGGAAGTGAGGCCAGGCAACTGGGATCGCTGTCCCGGGATGTGGTCATTGACCAGGGGATTGGGAGAACCCAAGAAACTCTCAGCCTCTGGAGGCGACTGCTGACAAGTGTAAGGGACAGATACCTCTGCAAAGAAGACCTCCAGGTGCACCAGGGAAAATGGAGCACAATGGAACAGGGTATCCGATGCCTGAGGGAGTTGGCTGTGCTGGAGATCATTTTTGCAGAAGATGAGAGATTTCCTAAGAGCCCAGATGGTGTCCAGTGCACGTCACAGATGTGGCTGAGATTTGCACGGCTTGGACCAGAGATGTACTCCCGTTACCTGGCAACACTGCAATGGAGGGAAGGTGAGGACAGGGTGGGTGTCCTGGCCAATAAACTAAGAATCTACGAGGACACTGTCACTGCCCCGTTTCGCACCCATGTCTCATCTGTGGAAACAAGGCTGGCTGAGCAAGTCCGGAGCTTGATTGAAGAGGGCCATCAGAAACTAAAAAAGGAACTTAAGGAAGAAATTTACCACGTCTCCCCAGAACCAACAAGAGTCTCTGCTATTAGGAGTAGGCATTCCCCAGCCAGGGAGAAAGGATACACTCCACGAGGTAACCTCTGGTTTTTTCTCCAGGAGCATGGAGAAGACATGAGGAAGTGGGATGGAAAACCCACCTCCTCCTTAGCAGCCCGGGTACGTGAACTAAAAAGAGGGACAACTACCACAAGGAGCTCATCTAGAGCCAGCGCCGCTCCGGTCTCTCGTGGCCAGAACATCAGAAGGTATAGAAATGATGATATGAGTGATCCTCTTGAAGGGACATCAAGAGCATATTCACCGGAGGAGAGCAACGTGCACCATGACCAGGATTAGAGGGTCCCTGCCTCTAGCCAGGTAGAGGAGAGGGACAACCGGATCTATTGGACAGTGTGGATCCGATGGCCTGGCAATCTGACCCACAAAGATATACGGCTTTGGTTGATACCGGCGCTCAATGCACTCTAATGCCATCAAGGTATGTGGGAGCGGAACCCATTTCTATTTCTGGGGTGACAGGGGGATCCCAGGAGCTCACGGTACTGGAAGCTGAAGTGAGTTTAACTGGGAATGAGTGGCAGAAACACCCCATCGTGACTGGTCCAGAGGCCCCATGCATCCTCGGCATAGATTACCTCAGGAACAGGTACTTCAAAGACCCAAAAGGTTATCGCTGGGCTTTTGGGATAGCTGCTCTAGAGACAGAAGGCATCAGACAACTGAGTACCTTGCCTGGTCTCTCAGACAACCCTTCTGCTGTGGGACTACTGAGAGTTGAAGAACAACAGGTACCAATTGCCAGAGCAACAGTGCACCGTCGGCAATACCGCACCGACAGAGACTCTGTGGTCCCCATCCATACGATGATTCGTGAGCTGGAGAGCCAAGGGGTGGTCAGCAAGGCTCGTTCACCCTTTAACAGCCCCATATGGCCAGTGCGTAAGTCCAGTGGAGAATGGAGACTGACGGTGGATTACCGTGGACTGAATGAAGTCACGCCACCACTGAGTGCAGCCGTACCAGACATGCTGGAGCTTCAGTATGAGCTGGAATCCAAGGCAGCAAAGTGGTACGCGACCATTGATATTGCAAATGCGTTTTTCTCCATTCCTCTGGCAGCAGAGTGCAGGCCTCAGTTTGCCTTCACCTGGAGGGGTGTGCAGTATACCTGGAACCGATTGCCCCAGGGGTGGAAGCACAGTCCTACTATCTGCCATGGACTGATCCAGACTGTGCTAGAAAAGGGTGAGGCTCCAGAACACCTGCAGTACATTGATGACATCATTGTGTGGGGGAACACGGCAGCAGAAGTATTTGAGAAGGGACAGAAGATCATCCAGATTCTCCTGAAGGCTGGTTTTGCCATCAAGAGGAGCAAAGTCAAGGGACCTGCCCGGGAGATCCAGTTCCTGGGGGTAAAGTGGCAAGATGGACGGCGTCAGATTCCCACTGAAGTCATCAATAAGATCACTGCGATGTCTCCACCGACCAACAAGAAGGAAACACAAGCTTTCCTAGGTGCCATAGGCTTTTGGAGAATGCACATTCCTGAATATAGCCAGATTGTGAGCCCTCTCTACCTGGTTACCCGCAAGAAGAACAATTTCCATTGGGGCCCTGAACAGCAACAAGCTTTCGCCCAGATCAAGCAGGAAATCGCTCATGCGGTAGCCCTTGGTCCAGTCAGAACGGGGCCAGAAGTGAAAAACGTGCTCTACTCTGCAGCCGGGAACAATGGTCTGTCCTGGAGCCTTTGGCAGAAGGTGCCTGGTGAGACTCGGGGTCGACCACTGGGATTCTGGAGCCGAAGCTACAGAGGATCCGAGGCCAACTACACCCCAACAGAGAAGGAAATTTTGGCCGCCTATGAAGGAGTCCAAGCTGCCTCAGAGGTCATTGGTACTGAAGCGCAGCTGCTTCTGGCACCCCGACTGCCGGTGCTGGGGTGGATGTTCAAGGGAAAGATTCCTTCCACGCATCATGCCACCGATGCTACTTGGAGCAAATGGATTGCCCTCATTACACAGCGTGCCCGTATTGGAAACCTGAACCGCCCTGGGATTCTGGAAATTATAACAAACTGGCCTGAAGGTGAGACTTTTGGATTATCTTCTGAAGAAGAGGAGCAAGTGACACGTGCTGAGGAAGCCCCACCATATAATGAGCTACCGGAGAGTGAAAGACGATATGCCCTCTTCACCGATGGTTCCTGCCGAATTGTAAGCACTAACCGGAAATGGAAAGCTGCTGTATGGAGCCCCACACGACGAGTTGCACAAGCTACCGAGGGAGAGGGTGGATCGAGTCAGGTCGCAGAACTTAAAGCTGTCCAGCTGGCTTTAGATATTGCTGAAAGAGAGAAGTGGCCGAGGCTCTATCTCTACACTGACTCCTGGATGGTAGCTAATGCTCTGTGGGGATGGCTGGATCGCTGGAGAAAAGCCAACTGGCAGCGCAGAGGGAAACCCATCTGGGCCGCTGAGATTTGGCAGGACATCGCCGCTCGGGTGGAGAAGCTGATCGTGAAGGTTCGACACGTGGATGCTCATGTACCCAAAAGTCGGGCTAATGAAGAGCACCGTAACAATGAGCAGGTGGATCGAGCTGCCAAGGTGAAAATATCACAGGTGGATCTGGACTGGCAGCACAAGGGAGAATTATTTTTAGCTCGTTGGGCCCATGATGCCTCTGGTCATCAGGGACGAGATGCAACGTACCGATGGGCTCGTGAGCGAGGGGTGGACCTTACTATGGACAGCATCTCACAGGTTATCCACAACTGCGAGACCTGCGCTGCAATCAAACAGGCCAAGCGGGTGAAGCCTCTGTGGTACGGTGGAAGATGGTCCAAGTACAGGTATGGGGAAGCCTGGCAAATTGACTACATCACCCTTCCCCAAACCCGCCAAGGCAAGCGCTACGTGTTGACCATGGTGGAAGCAACCACTGGATGGCTGGAGACATACCCTGTGCCTCATGCTACTGCCCGGAACACCATCTTGGGCCTGGAAAAGCAAGTCCTTTGGAGACATGGCACCCCTGAGAGAATCGAGTCAGACAACGGGACGCATTTCAAGAACAGCCTCGTAAGTACTTGGGCCAGAGAACATGGAATTGAATGGATCTATCATATCCCTTATCATGCACCAGCTGCTGGGAAAGTTGAACGGTGCAATGGACTACTCAAGACTACCCTAAAAGCACTTGGTGGAGGAACCTTCAAAAATTGGGAAGTGAACTTAGCAAAGGCCACCTGGATGGTTAACACCAGAGGATCCATCAATCGAGCTGGTCCTGCCCAGTCTGAACCCTTGCACACGGTGGATGGAGATAAAGTCCCTGTGGTACACATGAGAGGTGTGTTAGGAAAGACTGTTTGGATTAATCCCACCTCAGGCAAGAGCAAACCTATCCGTGGGATTGTCTTCGCTCAAGGACCTGGTTGCACTTGGTGGGTAATGCGGAAAGATGGGGAAACCCGATGTGTGCCACAAGGAGACCTCATTTTAAGTGAGAACTGTGTGTAAGGTTCCATTGTATATATATATATATATGTGTGTGTGTGTGTGTGTGTGGAGTTTAAGGAAGGTACTGATTTGGAATTATGTAGATGGTAATAGAATAAGGGGTGGATTATGTCCTGGGTTGCAGTATATTCTATCACCATCCTCATGTACTGTTGAAACCAGGTGAGGCAGTGCTCCCTGCCTCCCCCCCCCCCCCCCCGGGCTACCTTCTGTTAATGGGCCCATCAATGCCCTGCCCCATGACTCATAGATAACTTCCCCCTGTATTGTCCCCTGTTAATGGGCCCACCACTGCCTTGCTGCATGACTCAGAGATAACTTCCTCCTGGACTGTTTTCTGTTAATGGCTCATCAAGGCCTTATCTCATGACTCACCATCCCATTGTGAGATGCTCCTCCCCGAGGGAGGAGCCAAGCATTCCATACTGGATATAAGCTGAGAATTCGAACACCACAGCAGCCCTTACCTACGGGACTTCCAGAGGACAGGAGCTACTGCTGGACTTTCAGCTGAAGACCAGACCCCCTTTCTTCCAGAGGATCACGCTTCAACAAGACCACCTCATCTGGACGACTACCATCACCCTAACAGGGTTCCAGGCTGTATTCTGACTCTGTCAGTGTTTTTGATATTATTGCATTTATTCTTTTTATCATTTTCCTATTAAATTATAATTCTGACTTGCGATCTCTCACTGGTTTGATTTCAAACTAGTACACTAACTCAGCGTGCAACTCATTGGGCAGCAGGGCTTAACCCCTTGGAAAGAGGAGACCTATAGCTATAGTTGGTACCCCTGACCAACTACTGGAAGACATGCACAAAGCTGCCTGCTTGCAAATGATACATGACAGAAAATCAACTACTGGTTATGAATCACCAATGCAGTTACCTGTGAAATGATGAGCCCTTTAATTTGAGGCCTTCCAGAATCACTTAAACCTAGTGCAATTCTCCTTCAAAAAACCATAGCAGCTCTAAGTCCTGTTGTTGGCACTAAAATAAAAGTGCACTGTGGGGGCCGAGGAATCGAGTGCCGGTGATCCCCTGCAGATCTTCATCATAGGCCAGGCACTTTGCCCTCCCAGCGAGAAAAGTGTCTCTCCCAGAAACCCTTTGGTGTTACATGTTAAACTCTTGTACCCCATTGGTGTTCTTCCCTGCCATTCCACCCTGCTACTTGTATCCAAGTTTCCCCCGCCCCTCTCTTTCCCTATATAAATCCTGGTTTTTTTTTTCTCCCCCAGTTGAGTGAAGCTGCTGTGCTAGCCCCCTTGGCTGAGGGCCCTGCACTAATAAAGGCTGATTTCTCTGTGGTAATTGCTGGCCAGAGCTCTAGTCCTTTTTCTCCCTGCATTGCCTGGGAAGGAGCTGCTGCTTAGCAAGTCATCACTTGCCAGGCCAGGAGAGGGACATGCCAGTGCCACTAAGAGCCGTCCTTCTCAGGACGCTTTTTCAGGAAGGTCACAGCACCCCTGACATCCACCCCGCCGCAGCAGTGCACCATTACTGTGATTTAAAATTAAATCCCTTTGTGTCCTTTTGCACTGAGAGATCAAACGAATCTCTCACGAGGTCCACCTGTGTTAGCAGATCATGACAGAGCCCTCAGCAAACCAACCAGCACACACACAAGGACACAGATGGCACTTCCTGGCTGGGACAGGGCTTGTGCCTTCAGCAAAACCACCAGCAGCCAAGGGCTTCTGGCCATTTTCCCCGCACCATTCCACACCTGGGCAGCTTGCCGAGCACAAGCCCTTTTCCCCCTCTTCCGCTATACCCTGTACACCATGGGCATCAAAAGAAAGCTCCTGGGAGTCTGTCTAACATAACATATCCTATATTTATATACTAAAGAAAAACAAAAAGAAGAAAAGAACAATCTTGAAAAAAAGGGAAATCTTTGCCTGCTCATGTGGCCCCAGCAGACAGATCAGCTCTCTGCAGACCTCCAGCAGCACAGCCAGCTGAGGTCCGATAGACGAGGTCGTGACCTCCATGCCCTGCGGAGCTGATCTCGCAGCCTCTGGAATGTGGAGATCGGAGCGGGGTCTCCTGCCCTCAGCAGGCACAACGTCTGAACTGCCAGGCTTCCGACCTCCAGGCTGCTGTCATCCATCGTGTCTTCAAGGGCTGGAAGAGAGACAAACAGATCCCAGACCTGCAAGGGCCCCCGGAAAGCCCCCTGCCAGAGCCATCCCAGCTGGCTCTTGCCATGGCCAAGAGGGAGCAGGGACCAAGGGGAACAGCCCAAAGCTGCGACCATGAACACCCCACGTGCCCCTGAAATCTCGGTGTGCTCTGCCCACGCTGCCCTTCATCCGCACATTGAGCAGAGCCCTCCGCAGCCAGGCCAGGACTTGCAGCTCTCCCCGCCAGCCCCGCTGACAGCCCGCTGCCCTCACTCACATTGGTAAATGAGCTGCAGCTCTTTCTTCTGCCCCATCAGGAGCCGCCCGGCAATCCCTGGGAACACAGAGCCTGTCAGGGCCCCGGCGGCACAGCTCCCTGCTAGCGGCGCTGCCAGCCCTGGGGCCACACGCCCTCCCGCCCCGGCAGGGCTCAGCCCCAGCCCTTGCCGCATCCTGACTCAGCCCAAGGGCACGGCTGCCAGAGGCCGGCAGCAGCCCCGAGAGCAGCCGGGGCTCCAGGGCGCCGGGCCCGGGGGCCGCAGCCGAGACAGCAGCAGCTGGGGCCGGGGCCGAGCTGCGGCGGGGAGGGAGCCCGGGCTCGTGGCTCACCGAGGAACCTGATGGCTGCCGCTCGCAGGGGCTCCTGTGGGTTCTGCAGGTACGGCAGGGCCTGGTGCAGGTGCTCGGCCGCTCGGCTCTCGTCTTGTGCCAGCTGCGGAGAGCGGCAGGAGGGAAGGGTTGGCGCGGGCTCTGCCCCTCGGCCGGGCGCTGCCTGCGGCCAGCCCTGGCCTCCCGTGGCCGCCCAGCCCTGAGGCACCGGCCAGCAGCCGCTGGTGCCGGGCTCTGGAGGGGGCAGAGGGCCGGCTGCTGCCCGGGGAGCCGCGGTGCCGGCCCGCCCCGCAGCCCCAGTGGCTCGGGGCTCCATCGGCAGCCGGCTCGGGGCCACAGGAGCCTGGAGAAGAAGCCGTGCGGCCCCCGGCTGCGACACTGGGCAGGGGCGCAGCTGCCAGCCCCATACACCGAGCGCCGGAGACAGGGAGCTTCTCCAGGTTAAGGCTGGGCCTTCCAGGCCGTCCTTACCAGGACCTCAGCGAACTTCCACAGTTGCTTGTTCTTCACGGGATTTGCAAGGTCTCTCCTCTTCAGGAACTTGGCCATGCTAAGCAGTGCTCTCTGAGAGGCCTGGAGAGCAGCAGAGACTCGCAGATGGCCCCACAAGGCAGGGCACAGGACCCGCATTCGTGTGCCAAGGCCTGCAGGAGGCTGCAGCCAGCAAGGTGCCAGGGCAGGAGGCAGCCGAGCCCCCTGCCCGGGTGACAGCAGCAGCCCGGGAGTCCTCACCTCTGCTACACGCTGGTTCTCGTCATGGCAGTGGAAGAAGAGGGGCAGCAGGCTCTGGCACATTTGTGTCTCCAGAGCTTCTTTTTCCATTTCAGCTAAAACAATCACCAATGTTTGGAAGAGCAGTATGGACACCAGCTGCACCTGGCTATTATTCTATATGGAAGGAAGAGAAAACAACCTCAGCCCTGTCGGCACGGGGCTCAGCAGAGCACAGGCCTGGTGCACCAAGTGTCCAGGCAGCAGCCAGTGGCCTCGGCTGGGGGCACAGAGCCTTACGTGGTCAAAGAGTGGTGGGAGCACCTCAGCCAGCTGCAGGGCAATGGGGCTGGGTATCAGCATCTCCTTGTCCAAGACTACGGAGCTGAGTACCATGATTGTCATCCTAACTATTTCTTCATCTGCGTCCCGCAGGAGCTCCACAAGCCTTTCAGTCAGGCTCCACATCTTTTCATTCTGTGTGGAAGACAAGTCTGTGAAATGCCACCTTGCTGCCACAGGGCCAAGAGGCCAAAGGCCTGTCCCAAAGCACTCAGGCAGCTGAAGCGGGAGGCAAGAGAGCTGGCAGCAGCTGCCTCAGTGCCCAAAGCCCAGCCGAGCCCAAGTGACTTTGTTCCCCAGTGCAGCTTCTGCCACTGCCCACTTCTCACCATTGAGGGATCGTCACTGAGCTTGAAAAGGGCTCTGAGCACTAGATGACGCTTGTCCCTGCACTCGCTACTCAGGTGCCTTGAGAAGATTTCCAGGAGCCTGTTAGCACCACGTTCACTCAAGTCCAGGTAGTCCAGGATCTGAAAGGCACAGGACAGTGACAGGGGAGCCAGCCGGCAGGAGCAGGAACCACACAGGAAACAGGGCCCAGGCGGCAGCCCAGGGCATGGGCACCGTCCCAGGCAGCTGCAGCTATGAGAGGGCAGAGAGGTGGCAGACAGCTCTGCAGGGAGGCAGTTCTGGCCATGGGGCTCACCTCCACAAGGAATGCCAGGGCAGGCAGATCCCAGCGTGCCTCCTGTGTGCTAAGAACCCGGAGCAGGTAGCGAGCAATCCGGGAACACAAGCGTTTGGAGACACAGGATATCTCCCTTCCAGGGTGAAAAAGTAACCAAGACTATGAGCCAGAGGGACAAACATCTCCCAGGAATGACTGAAAAGTCCTGATTTTTCACCATGATCCTGCAAGGGGATCTGAGCCTTTTGGGAGGTGACTGCTCATGGGTGCTCATGGGTGAGCCTTTTGGGAGGTGACTTCCTCTCCCAGCCTTTCCCAGTCTCCTTGGCCATCCCTTGGTGATGCGGCCCTTTGGCCCTCGACAATGGGGACTGTGGACACAGGGCAACCTGGGCACAGGGCACAAATGCCAGAGGCAGTGGGGAGAAGGGGTCTCACCTGGCCAGCAGACCCACGGCATAGTGGTGGGTGTCGGCACAGAGCAGCGTGTCCCAGCCACACTTGCGTTCCATTGACAACACCACTTCATTACAGCGCATTTGGCAGAGCAGGGACTTCAGGGTCTGCACTGCAAACCTGTGTGCACAGCAAAGCCCAGGTCATGCTGGGAGCACTGGCTCCTGCCCTGGGGACATGGCAGGAACAGGAGGACTGGGATGGAGCACCTGCTGGGGCTGATGGCAAGGCCATGTTGCTCCTGGCATCCCTTCCAGAAGGCATTGAGATCCTCTGATATATCCAAAGTGCTGAAGAACACTTGGAAGAGCAGATGCACAAAGAGGCGGGGGAAATACACATTCACTACCCGTGGGACACAGGGCACCTGAAGGAACTTCCACATCACCACTGTTGCCTGCAGAGGACAAAGCACCCAGGGATAGTGCCCAGTGCCAAGGTATCTGTGTGGCAGGGCCTGAGCGCGGCAGGGCAAGGCCAGGGGAAAGCCTTGGGGAGCTCCACGCCTGGTGCCCCTGAAGCTGCCTCTAGGCCAGGTTTTAGCCCAGTGCCTGAGGCAGGCAGATGCGGTGGGGGAAGGAGGAAACAGAGCTATTGGAGAGGCGGTTGGCCATGGGGTGAGCAAAGGCCAGTTGCAGAAACTCACAGCCAGGGCAAAGACACCCATGTTGTCCCCATCAGAGGTGCACTTGCTGTGCTCTGGCCAGGTTCTCAGCACATCAAGGAGTATCTGCATCACTGGCTCCACAGTCCGGCTCGAGCACATGATGGTCTTCCACATGGTCATTGCAGCTCTGCGAGGTGACAGCTCTGTCTCACGGGGATCTCAGACACATCCCCGTGGCCTTGGCAGCAGTGGCAGGGGGAGCTGAGCTGGCGCTGCCAGCTCTGCCTCTGCCTGCTGCTCCTCACCAGCAGCAGCACCCAGGCAACCCAGCCCTGCGGGGACAGGGCCCTGACAGGGCATGGCATGGCAGCAGGCCCAGGGGCCGATGGAGCAGGGCTGGGAAAGGTCCCAGGTACACAGGACCCTGGAACTCTCTGTTGGTCAGACACCTGGGCCAGGCTGTGTAGGCTGATGGGCTGGGGAGCCCTGAGCCCTCTGGGCACATGGGCCTCGTACCTGTCACACGTTGGGGCCACACGCAGGAGAGCAATGACCACGTCAGCGGGCTGTGCCTCGGTCAGATCCAGCAGGGTCCTGCCCAGCCTGGAGTCAGCAGACTCATTAGCCATGAGGCACTGGTGGATGTACCTCACCATGGCAGGCACCTGGAGAAGGCACAATGGGAGACTTGGAAAGCTGCCAGAGGGAGTCAGGAATATCCCCTGCTTCCCCAGAGAAGTGCTTCCCTTGTCACCACGCTGCAATGGCCTCAAAGGCTTAGAGTGATCAGCAGGCGTGGCTTGGGAGGCCAAGCGATCCCTGGAGGATTAAACCCTGGCCACAGGCTGCTTACTTGCTCTGGAATGGAAACACCCTCCTCCAAAATGAATTCCATCATGGCAGCACTGGTGTCGCTGGTGTAGATGTCACCATCTTCCATGGACCCAGTGCCCATGACGCTGGTCTCTTCCTGCCAAATGCGCTTGATGAATTTGCATGTTGGGTAGGAGAAGGAAGGGTGGGAAGAGA
This sequence comes from Cyanistes caeruleus, assembly GCF_971803275.1. Taxonomy (NCBI): domain Eukaryota; kingdom Metazoa; phylum Chordata; class Aves; order Passeriformes; family Paridae; genus Cyanistes; species Cyanistes caeruleus. Next base: position 6,645,650 of record NC_141732.1, on the reverse strand, counting down.
GGGATATTGCATGGAGTGTTCCAAGCATGGTGCTGAGCTGAGCAGTGCAAGCAGGCCCAGCCCAGTTGGGGATGGCTGCAGGTACCTGTGCAGGTGTTTTGTGGAAGAGGCCACAGGCAAGGTCCTGCTCTTGTGTCTGGTCCACAGCTGCATCTGGCAAAGAGTGAGAGCAGCCAGAGCTGAGGGGCTGCAGGAGCGGCTGGAGAACGCAGCCCAGCCCTGGGCTGTCCCCAGGCAGGGACAGCCCCGAGATGCCCCAGGGGATGGAGCACGGCCACTGCTGGAGGGGTAGCCCCAGCCCCACTTGTGTCCTGTCCCTGGGTGTGTCTCCACAGGATAGGGTGGGATGGGATGAAATGGGATGCAATGGGTTGGGATGTGGCAACCAGCCTTTTGTCCCAGCTCTGCCACTCACCCTCCTCCAGCGGCTGGAATTCCTGCACCTCTTCAGTCTCTACCTCTGGGGCAGCTCCAGGGTCTTCTTCTTCCTCCTCCTCCTGCACCCAGGCCAGCTTGGGAACTCTTGGGGGTCGCTGCTCCATGGCAGTGCCTGGATTTATGGTACTTGCAAGAGAGATGCCTTTAGAAAAGCTCCGAGGCAGGGAGTCCTGCAGTCATGCCTGGAAGACACCTGCAAGACTCAAGTCCTGGCAAGACTGCAGGACAGCAAGTCCTGCACTCGGGTCTTGAGGGCTCCTGCCTCAAGGACAGGAGGCTCCTCCTCAAGGATTGTGCCCTGGTCTCAAGGGCAGTGACTGCAGGGATGGGCGATGCCTCAGAAAAGCTTTGAGGCAGCAAGTCCCACTGTCTGCCCTCGAGGGCACCTTAAGAAGATAAGCCTCGGCAAGGCCACAGGTCACCAAGTCCTGCAGTCTGGTCTTGAGGTCACCTGCAGGAATGACAGCTCAGAGAAGCTCCGGGTCACACACAAATGAGTGTGCTGTGCGGGGGCTCCTTACAGCACCGCTCTGGCGTGTCCTGTCTCGTTGCATGCACCGAGCACTCTGGTGTGGTCTTGTCACCACCAGCTCTTGTCCATTCCACTGTTCCATTCCACCGTTACCATGCTGCACCATGTCACTAACGGCCCTTGCACACACTGCCACCTTCCTGGTTCCTCCCCCATTGTTGTGGTTTTAAACTAATAACTAAGACAATTACTTATTTCTTGCTGTGAGATATGGATTAGAACAAGAGCAAAACAGGCGTAAAACTTAAAAGGGAAAAAAAAGAAAGTTTATTGACAAACTACAATAATAAGAACACCAGAATAAACTTCCAGAAAAAACTTTTCATCCCCATCTACCTTCCCTTGTTCACATGACAACAGAGACAAAAACTTTGGAACTTTGGTGGTTAAAACAGTCCCAATTCTTGCTACAGTCTTTTCACCAGTCTTTGTAGGGAAAGAGAAGTTTCTTCCTGTTAATTTATGGAGTTTCTCACAAGAAAACTATTTTTGTTATAGTTTTCCATTGCCCTTATGTTAGCTGCCCAGAGCTGCTGTTATCAGAGCCCACTCCTCCCATTTTCACCTCACTCTGAGGTGTATATGGGCCATGAGTCTAGGGATAGCATTTTAAGGATAAGTTATTCAAAGGCAAAAAAAGTCTTCTTCATCTGTTTCTGTGAGCTTCACTAGAAAACAGTTTTCTCATTGCCTCTCAAGGCTTCAAATCTCCCAGCACTTCAGTATACCATAATTACTCTACTTTTTACTCAAATTTACACTTTGAACACTTTATTCCTCTCTAGATCCTGTATCATGAATTAAAGGAGTTCTTTTCAGGACTTCATTGTTCATCTCCATAGTTTTAACAGAGAGATATTTCAGCTTAATTAAAGCATCTTAATTCTCTACCTCTTCTGAAGCTTCTTTTCTTTCCTGTCACTGGTAGTTTATAAAGTCTCTTTTCATGTTGATCACTCTCTTTTTCTCTCTCTGGATAAAAAGATTAATCTGCAAGTCTCATCAGGGTAATGAAAGAGTTAAGATCTTGCCCAGGCTTTTGTAGATGGTTTGGTGATCTCTGCCGAACAGGAGCTGGAGCTGTCTGCGATGGAAGGTTCTTCATAGCTGCTCTGGAGAGTGTGGCTGTCTCTGCTTGCTGCAGGTCCTGAGCCTCTCTCCTTCTTCACTCGGCAGTTTCTAGTGAATTTAGTTACAGCAAAAACCTGCAGCCGAGCCAGAGATCGGCCCGGCCCGACCAGAGCCCGGGGAAAGCCTTCCGCAGGCCCCATCTTCCGGCTGGGAGCCGCTGGGCCCGGCCCCGTCCCTGCCCGGCCACATGGCCTGGGCAGGGAACAGGAGGCCTGGAGCTCTGCCACCCTTCACAGCCAGGAAACAAAGAGAACCAAGAGAGCTCTGGTTTTACACTTTAAGGTAGGGTTCACAAGTTGATCCCACTTTTCAATGGCCTAAACTGCTGTCAATTCTCAGCAATGACCGATAATTGGTCAGGAAAAAAGACTCCAGGCAGTTCCCAGTAACTTCAACTTCCTTAAAGGTAAAGTAACTCCATGACACCCATCCCCCCCAGAGTGGCCCAGGTTGGAAGGAATCTCTTGCCCAAAGTGTCTAAGACAGCATGACAGGATCTTTAGGAGCGCCTCAAACCATCAGCAAACGCTGCCCTGCTCTGCAGGCTCAGGGCAGCAGAAGGAGCCCCCAGGGCTGCTGACGCACCCGCAGCAGGAAGGGCACGGGGCCCTGCACAGAAGCTAGCACGGCCTCTTTGGGACACGGCCCTGATGGTGGCCATCCTAAACCTGCACAGGGTGTGACACAGACAAGGAACGTGTGTGTTGAATGCTGCTCTGAGCCCTGGGGTCTGGCCAGCACTGAAATCAGCAGGTGTGGCAGAGTCCCTGCCGAGGCAGACCTGCCGCCCCCCCAGGCGAGCCCTGGCAGTGCTGGTGCCCTTCTCCTGCCCCAGAGACCTGTGCCCCTGGGGGGCTTCTGTGCCAGAGGGCAGCCAAAGCCCACATGCATTAGGGGCTGGGCTCCATCCTGCAGGGACTTCCTGGATCAACTCTTGCTATCTTTCCCATGACATTGCCCCTTCCTGGAGTAATTTTTTTTCCCTAGAAGGGATTGGCAGTAGCACCAGAACACCATCAGTTTCTGGGTTTCCCTGGACAATTCAATTGTACTGAGGTTCTTCCATGTTTCCTTCTGCTTTTCTTTCTTGCATCCTGGAAAAAAAAATTGGATCTACACAGCCTCTGATATTCTACATTCCTCTTGCTGCATGTCTGGCTGTGGCAGCTCATGTCCAAACACAACTGCATCTCTGCTGAGCACGGGAATGGACGGCTACAAACAGGGAGGTCCCCAGTGAACCTCAAGGCAGACCCATGGGGAAGTGCAGACTATTGGGATAACTCTGGGCAGAGAAGCTGTTCTGTGTCTCTGATTATGGTGCTGCTGCCCAGAAACTAGGCAAGAAAACTGTACTCCTTAATATAAGACCTATGGAGCAGGTATTTGTTTATTCGATTCCGAGATTTAGGGGTGTTGCTTCACTCATTCATCCATTCTTCACACCGTACTACCTTTTGTATATTTTTTTAGTTAATGTGCACATTATACTTTCCAAACCTTCATATTGCAGCGTATTTTCCAATCACGTGGTTATGTAAGCCCTTGTAGCACGTGTGCGGTTTCTACACGAGATGGTCCTCAGCCTCCTGGTGGTTGTTTTGGATGATGGCTCGTAAGACTTCCTCAGGCTTGAACTTTTCACCCCTGCTTCCAAGGCGTGCTCTATATGATTGTCTGCTCACATAGTCTGTGGTTAGTTTTTGCAGTTCACTTGTTCTGCTAAATTTGCTGATTTCTAAAAAGTGCTTCATTTACATACCCTGTTACAACACAGCTACTTACTGCACAGCTCCAGCTTTTTGTGTAGCTCAAACATTATCTCATTGCCTTTGCAACAAGTCTGCCCTTTCTTTTATCCTTTGCAAATTCTTTTGCATCCATAGTCTTGCTGTGGTCACAAAATATTTACCTGTTTTGATCCTGAATGTCATTTTAATTTGCTTCAATTTGTGATACATGGTGACAGTTTGGTTACAATATCATATGAAACTCTGGCTCATCATGCAGGTTCCTAAGATTAGTATTCCAGTTCCTAAAATTCCTACAAACAATTGTGTTAGCCAATTCGTATAAGGTAGCCAAGATCTTAGAGTTTCCCACAAATGTTTACTCCAAGACGTATCATCTTTGGTTACTTCAGGGAGCACCTTTGCACGTTGCCAAATGGTATGGATATCCATTGCTCTTTGCCCTGACTGATCTATCTAAGTGCAACAACTGGTATTAATTAGAATACAAACTCTTCCCATTTGGGATTTTATCATCTCTAACACCATGTGGTTTTGAAAGACTGCTTCTTTTAGTGAGTTTATTTCATTTTGTAGTCTTAGTAAGTGTTGTGGTTTTAAAGCATTAGCTAAAAAATCACTAGAAAACTTATTCATTTCTTGCTGTGAGATATGGATTAGAAGAAGAGCAAATCAGGGTTAAAACTTTAAAGGAATAAACAAAATTTATTAACAAAACTACAAGAATAAGAAACCAGAATAAAACTTCCAGAGCTCCTTTTTCCCCACTACTCAACCATTCTCTCATTCACTTGACAACACAGAGACAAAAAACTTTGATGGATAAAACAGTCCCAACTTTGCTATAGTCTCTTCATCAGTCTTTGTAGAGAAAAAGAACTTCTCTTTTGCTAATCTATGGAGTTGTTCACAAGAAACCATTTTCCTATGGTTTTCTATTGCTCTGATGCCAGCCACCTGGAAAACTCTGTCATCAGTTCTCTCCTCACATTTTTTACATCACTCTGAGCTGTGTTATGGGTCATGGGTCAAGGGGTGTCATTTTAAGGATGAGTTATTCAAAGACAAAAGTGCTCTTCATCTGTCTCTGTGAGTATCTCTGGAAACAGAAATTTTCTCTTAAGGCCACAAATTTTCAACAACTCTCCCTTCTCCGTTTTTGTTCCAGCATCACGTAAGATCACAACTACTTCACCATTTGCTTAAATTCACACTTCAAAATACTCTATTCCCCCCAAAATACTCTTTCATGAATTAAAGGAGTTTTTCAGAACACTATTGTCCATCTCTATAGTTTTAGCAAAAGAATATTTCAGCTTATTAAAGCATCTCTTTATTTCTCTTCCCATCTGAGGCTGAATTCCTTTCTTCACTGTCTTTGATAGTTTATGTTGTCTCTTTACCTGTTGATCACTCTCTCTTTTCCTCTCTCTCTCTGGAAAAAAAAAAGGATTAATCTGCAAGTCTCAGCTGGGTAGTGAAAGAGTTAAAATCTTGCCCAGGTTTTGTAGATGGTTCTGTGATCTCTGCCAGAGCAGCCGCTGGACCTGTCTGCAATGGAAGATTTTTTTCATGGTTGCTCTGGAAAGTGTAGTCACTGTCTCAGCACACTGCAAGTCAATGGCTTTCTCTCTCCTTACTCAGCAGTCTCTGATGAAACTCAGCAACGGCAAAAACTGCAGCCAAGCCAGGGACCAGCCTGGCCTGGCCAGAGCCCAGAGAGAAGCCCCGCAGGCCCCATCTCCCGGCCGGGAGCCACAGCAGGCCCAGCCCAGCCCCTGCCCGGGCCACATGGTCTGGGCAGGGGAACGGGAGGCCAGCTGGAGCTCTGTTACCTTTCACAGCCAGGAAACAAAGAGACAAAGAAATTCCCAGGCTTAGGTCTTAAGGTGGTGTTCACAGGTTGATCTCACTTTTCAATGGTTAAAACTGCTGTCAATTCTCAGAAATGGCCAGTTGTTTGTTGGGAGAAAAACTCCCAGCAGCCTCCAGCAGTTTTAACTTCTTTAGGTGTTTGTCTTTTTGTTTTCTTAAATGCCAATCTGTCACAGTAAGTCATCTGCTGTTGAGTTAGCAATCCTATTTTGGCTGAGATGTTTGAAATTGCCTTTTCCAATTGTGCAATTCTTAAAATTGGGAGCAACACTCTAACAAAACTGTGAATCCTAGTGCTGCATCACACCAGTGGGGCAATTGGGTGTTCTCTTAGCGAGTCTGTTCTTCCATAGTCCTTGAATAATAAGTGTCATTTCATTAGTTTGATTTATAACCTGTAAATGAGGGATAAGGCATCCCATGGTTACATTGGCCAGTGCAGTCACCTGGTAATTACTTTAATGCTGTTCCATTCCCACAAAACCACCAAGATGCATCAGTAAGATCACAGCTGGTATCAATTCTCACAGACTCATTTCTCGTATGTCTATCAAAAAGACAGGTTTTCCGCCTTGGATGAGTGACATGGACCCACCCAGCTGTGTTACCGGAAAAGTTGCTGAGATCTGTCCCAGACTTGTTCAGCCCTGTGTATGTGACTGACTCCTTGATAGGTAGTAATTGGAAAAGGGGCTTTCCCAGGGAAGATCCTGCCTGTCTACATTGAGCACTAGTATTGTGTGAGCTGTAGGGGTTCAAATCTGACCAATTACTTGATGGTACCCCTGTTAAGGGAAGGTTCGTTCCATTGTTGCACCTCTCTGCAAAGACAGAAATCCCTGAGTCCTGTGTAATTAGCTGTGGCCCCTTTCAGTGTTACATAGGTGTCAACACTGAAGGCAGTGACAGTATAATCAATGAAAAAGACAGTGAAATACAATATTAATTTAATGGTTTATGAGTGAATTGCAATTTTAGTCTATGATCCCCAACAGGTTTGGTCATCCAGGGTTTACTTGGTGATTTCTTCACTGGGGTGTAGTGAATCAAGGTCGTCTTTCCTTTACTCAAATGGATGTAAAGGCAATCAGAAGCACTTGGAACAGTCTGTCCCACTTTTCTTGCAGAGGATCACCTGTAAAATTCTTACCATACACTCAGTCACCAGGATCAATTACATGCAATTTATGATCTGGCTGCTTAGGTTGAATCTCAAACACAGCATTAAACTTCTGGAGCAATTGTTTGTTTATAGCCATTAAATAGTCATAGATATATTGATTACCAATTTGCGCCAAATTTTTATCACAAGTAACATTTCATCCATAAGGTCTGCCATAAAGCATTTCAAATGGGCTAACTTTTTATTTAGACCTAGGTTTTATTCTGAGTCTGATAAGGGCAATAGGTAAAGCTTGATACCAATATAAATTCATTTCTTGACCAATTTTAGCCATCTGTTGTTTGATCATAGGGTTCAGCTTTTCTACTTGACCACGAGCTTGTGGTCTATAGGGCGTGTAAAGCTGCCATTGGATTCCTAATGCTTTGCTGAGAGCTCGCACCATTTGTGCACAGAAATGTGATTCTCCATCAGAGGATATTTCTCTAGGTGCACCAAACCTAGGTATGCTCTCATTCAACAATGCTTTTGTCATTTCTCTAGCTTTATTTGTCCTACAAGGGAACGCTTCTGACCACCCAGAGAAAGTATCAGTAAGTACCAGGAAATATCAAAATCACCCCCCACTTTCTTGGGAGTTCAGAAAAGTCTATCTGCCACAAGTGTCCAGGAAATGCTCGTCCTAAAAACTCCTTTTTCTTGCCTAACTGTTGGATTTGGATTATTCTTCAAACACGTCACACATTGTGATGTTACTTCTTCAACACTTTCCTGCAAGCTTAGGCCTGCAATTTCTTCCCTTAGGTATTGGGGTAAGGGCTCTGCTCCCCAGTGAGATTTCTCTCCCCACCTTCAGACTTCACATAATGTCTCATAAACTTTTCTGGTGGTATTAGTTGACCTGTTCCTAATTTTCCCCAACCATTTTCTAGAAGTTTTCCTTTATTTTCATTAATCCATTTATAATCAGAAGGTTGGTATTTTACAGGCTGCTTAGTTGATACTGCAGTAGGTATTAGAGCTGCCACAAGTGGTTAATTTCTTTTGGCAGTGATTCCAGCTTCAGAATCTGCAAATTTGTTGCCTGCTTCCGGGAGGCTGTTACCTTTAGAGTGCCCTCAGCAATGTATAATTGCCACTTGCAATGGGAGTTCCACCGCCTCAGGGAGCCTGAGGATTTCAGCTGCATGTTTGACAATCTCCTTTGGTGAATGTAGTCAGGAGTCCCCTTTCCCTCCTTATGGCTCCGTGGACATGAACAATTCCATAAGCATATTTGGAATCAGAGCAAATAATATTTTTCTTTTCCATTGCCATTTCTAATGCTCAAGTGAGGGTGTCCTGGTTTAGGGCAAATTTGGGAAGAAACCTCCAAATGCCGTCCCTCCTGAAAGCAAATTCAAGCGGCCCCTCCCCTAGTTGGTTTGGGAAAAGATTTCTTTGGAGAAAAATGGACAAAATGTTTATTTAGCAGCCAAGTATTCACAAGTATAAAAAATGAATAATATTAAAAAATAAAACTTTTCACAGTTCTGAAGAGATGGTAAATTCAGAAAGTCCTTTTTTGCAGAGTGTAACTCAGCTCACTCAGTCTCTTATCAGTCCCTCTGGTGCTGGAGTGCAGTCCCAGGCCCTGGTGGGCCACAGGCATGAGCTCCTGGTATTTCTCTGTATTTTCAGTACAGAGCAGGTTTAAATCATTCCAAGGAAAAGAAAAGCCACAGTCCAAGGGACTTCTCTGCCTCAGCTAGCTAAAAAAACCAACTAAAAGCAAAGGAGACCTCTGTCTCACTGTCCATCCATACTGCAGACAACACAGTCCAGGAGCAGGATGCAGGGGAGTGAGGGCAGTTTCTGAAAACAAACTGCGTGCTTCCTTTTTTCCTCTCTTTGCTCTCAGAACCAGTCTTAAACGTGCAGAAATTAATATCCAGCATCAACAGAACAGACAACTGGGAATACAAGCATCATAAAGTCACCCCAGGGCTATTATCTCAGTCTTTTGTGCTGAGGCTCCTGCTGGTCACGGGTTTGACTCGATTACCTCCAAGACTGTAGTCACAGTGTAGCCCACCCTTTTCACTCCCTGTCTCACAAAACTGCTGCCAACAGTGAACCAGTTCATGGCACCTGGGAGCGGCTCCTCCTTTAGACCTGGGCAGCTGGAATACACAGCTTTGATGGTCTCTAGGCAGTCACGTACTACAGGTTCAGCTTCAGACCCTCCTTGCAGAAAAGAGGCAGGGTTAATAATATTGGTCACTTGAATTTCAATATTGTCAGATTCAGCCAGGACTGCTTGGTAGTTTTGGAACCTCGAGGAAGACAACCAATGGTTCCCTTTCTGATCTAATACAGGTGGCACTGTGTGTGACACTAAGACAATCACCTTTTGCCCTAGTGTAAACTTCTATGCTTCTTCAATGTTTGTGATTGCTGCTGCTGCTGCCCTAAGGCAGGCAGGCCAGCCTTTGGTCACAGTATCAAGTTTAGAAAAATAGGCTACTGCCCTTTTGTAAGAACCCAGGTGTTGTGCCAGAACCACTAAAGCTATTCCCCGTCTCTCATGGGAGAATAACCAAAATTACTTCTTTCACACAGCCCCAAAGCAGGGACCCTCATGAGTTCACGCTTCCATTTTTCAAAGGCCCTGTTTGCTTTGGGGTTCCATATCACGGCATTTTCAGAGATTTTCACCAATTCATATAAAGGTTTCTCGACCAATCCATAGCCGTGTACCCACAGTTGGCACCAACCTGTCATTACAAGGAAAATACAGAGTTCTCTTACGGTTTGTGGTTGATGTGTCTGGAAAATTGCTTTCTTCCGGGCAGTTCCCAAGGACCGTTGTCCTACGGAGGCCTCATATTTGAGGTAGGTCACTTGTTGCTGTTCCAGTTGGGCTTTCTGTTGAGATACTTAATAACCATTCAATCCAAGAACATTCAAACTGCCCATTCAAAACATTCTTTAGTACTTTCAGTGGCAATCAACAAATCATCTACATTCTGTGGGAGTGTTCCTTGCCAGGCAGAGACTGCTATTGCTCTAATTCTTTAGCCAATTGATTCCTGTTACAAATGACTCAGACCATAAGCAGGAATGAGTAAATAAAATTTAGTTAGATCATGTTCAAGTTACAAAGCAAAGTGGGGACAGGGCTGGGAGCATTGTGAGACTCTTTCTGCTCACCAGAGGCTCAGCCCACAGAATGGTGTCTCTGCCTTTTATACACTCAAGGTTGCACCAGCTACATTAATATTGATAAGCAGTCCCTGTATTTCCTCCCAGCACCTCCCGCAGTCCGTGGCTTTGCCCATATATGTATACTTGGCTCCTCCTAGGGTCCGTGGCCTCATCCCTAGCGGTAGATTTGGCTCCTCCCAAGGTCTGTCAGTCAGTCCTCTGTGCCTTTTGTCGGTGAAGCCCTTCTTGCATCTTGACTGATGGCGAGATATTGGCCTGCCAAGCCTCCCAGCACCCAGTGTCCCCCACTCCCTGCCACCTCTTGCCAGGGACAAGAGTACGCCCACCCTGACGTGTTTTGACAGCCCGGCCAGCCAGAGCTGCCAGGCAGTAACCACAGAAAGGAAGGGGAGGATTGAGGGGACAGCAGAAAAGGGTTGAAGACCAAACTGGAACCACAGGAGTACCTGTCAAAAGACCTATAAATCTTAACAGAACTTCTTCCCAACATACTTAATAACTCCTCCTCATTTGCGTGAGCCAATCATTACACCTTATTCATTGCAATTCCCAAAAACTTTGGGAATTTTTTTGAACCCTTGAGGTAATACCCTCAATGCATCCAGCTAAGGTTGTTTTTTCCTGCCAGTGGTGGGATTCTCCCATGCAAAAGCAAATGTATTTTGATTTTCTTCTGCAAACGGAAGACAGAAGAAAGCATCTTGAAGAACTATCATTGAAAACCCCTTCCAGCCCTTGAAGACATGACAGGTGACATCAGCCTGGAGGTCAAAAGCCTGGCAATTCAGACATTGTGCCTTCTCAGGGCAGGAGACCACGCTCCAATCTCCACGTTCCAGAGGCTGCAAGATCAGCTCTGCGGAGCATGGAGGTCATGGCCTCATCTGTCGGGTCTTTGCTGGCTGCGCTGCTGGAGCTCTGCTGGCAACTGATCTGGCAGGCTCTGCCTGCTGGACCCACATGAGCAGGCAAACATTTCCCTTTCCTTCAAGATTGTTCTTTTCTTCTTTTTGTTTTTCTTTAGTATATAAATATAGGATGTGTTATAATAGACAGACTCCCAGGATCTTTCTTTCGCTGCCCAGGGTGTGCAGGGCATGGGGAAGAGGAGGGAAAGGATGCTTGTGCTCGGCAAGCTGCCCAGGCATGCAGTGGTGCAGGGAAAATGGCCAGAAGCCCTTGGCCTTTGGTGGTTTTGCTGAAGGCAGAAGCCCTGTCGCAGCCAGGAAGCGCCATCTGTGTCCTCGTGCCCGTGTGGTGCTGACTGGGTTGCTGAGGACTCCCAGGTGCCTCTTGATCCAGCTCCTCTGGAGCTCCTGTGGGGCTGCAGCGCTGCTGCCAGGCCACGCCGGGGGAGATGCTGAGGGGATGGGGTGGTTGGAGGCCATGAAGGGATGAGAGACTGCGGTGGCCATGACAGGACAAGGCTGTGGGAAGGCACGAGGGGGATGTGTGGAGGCTGGAGGCTCCAAGGGGACAGGAAGCTCTTGAGGAGCTGGGGCAATAGGAAGCCCTGAGGAACTGGGTGTCAGAGGGATAAGCAGCCCCCGGACAGCCGATGCCCAGCAAATCTGACGCTTCCCCAAAGTGTCTCCCGGACCTGCGGCAGAAGCCATCAAGGCTGGGCTTTACCAGGATGGTGGGGACACCCTGAGGTGCGCAGGCTGGGCTGGCTGGGGACAGGGAGGACAAGGCCCTCCTGCTGGAGTATGGCACAAGGTAGTGGGAAGTCAGATAACCTGATATTTTACTCCCAAAACGTTCTTTCTTTCTCCTAAAATTTATCTCAGATTTTGTCACAAAATTATCGCAATGTCCTCTCTAGCTATTACCTCAGACTCTTCCTCAAATGTAATTTTGTCTCTTCGAGGTCACTTCTAATTATCTGCCAAATGTCCACTACATGTACTCCAGAGATTGCTTCCGATTTCGTAATTCTCTCAGCCTAGTGATTACCTCAACTTTAAACCCCAAATGTTCATTCTGTGCCCTACAGGTGACACCAGATAATGCCAGCATTCCTCTCCTATGAAGTTCTCTCCCTCTGAGCCACTCCAGGTTTACCTCTCACAAACTGAAACACTCCCTAGTCCTGAGACAATCCTGCCCCATTCTCCTCTATGTGTATCAGCGCTGGGCTGCCCCAGGGCACTTCCCACACCGCTTATGGAAGGCCGCCCAGTGCCTGGCCTGGAGGGGCGGACATAGTGGGTTCGAGCTCGCACCCCGTGGCTGAGGGGAGAGGCGGGCCGGGGCCGCCTGCGCCTGGGCGAGAAATGCCCTCTGCGGCAGGGAGCGGCGGCGGCGGCGGGGGCGGCTGCGCAGTGGGGACGCGCCTGCCCCTCCCGTGTCCCTCAGGGAGCGCCCACGTGCCCTCAGAGGCCCTCAGGTACCTTCAGCGACCAGCATGTGTGCTCAGCCACACCCGGCATGCCCGACTCCCCCTCAAATGAGGCCCACGTTCCCTCAGTGACCCCGACATCCCCTGAGGGACTCAACAGACACCCGCCTCTGCTCAGTGACCCCCATGTCACCTCAGTGGAATCCTGAACACCTGCCACCCTCAGTGACCCTCATGGCTCCAGAGTGGCATGCAGGGAATCTTCATGACACCTCAGCAACACACGGGGCATCCGCCTTCCCTCAGTGACGCATGAGGCACTTATGCCAGGAAAATTAGTCCACAAACACCAGAGGTTTATATCCAAAATAAAGACGGAGGAGTCTTGTTACTTTACTTGAATAAAGGGAAAGGCCATGGGGCATTCCCCTGGGGTCTCTCAAATTTTTAGAGGATGCAGCCTCCTTTTTTTCCTAATTTCCCGGCTGCATTTCCCACTCTCTTTACCCATTGGTGGAAGTATTTGAGACGTACAGGCTTCCCAAATTGCCTAATAAAGACCCCCTTCTAATGTATACCCCACCCCCCCTTTTTCTTATCCTATGGATCTGATGGTTCCACGCATTGCTTCTTCCATCTCTCAGTACCTAGTTGTCATGGAGTTACTTTACCTTTAAGGGAGTTGGAGTTGCTGGGAACTGCCTGGAGTCTTTTCTCCTGACCAATTATCGGTCATTGCTGGGAATTGACAGCAGTTTAGGCCATTGAAAAGTGGGATCAACTTGTGAACCCTACCTTAAAGTGTAAAAGCAGAGCTCTCTGGGTTCTCTTTGTTTTCCTGGCTGTGAAGGGTGGCAGAGCTCCCGGCTTCCCGTTCCCTGCCCAGGCCATGCGGCCGGGTGGGGACGGGAGCCGGGCCTGCCACGTCTCCCGGCCGGGAGATGCGGGGGGGACGCCTGGGGAAGGTTTTCCACGGGCCACGGGCCAGGCCGAGCCGATCTCTGGCTCGGCTGCAGGTTTTGCTGTAACTACATTCACTAGAAACAGCCAAGTGAAGAAAGAGAGAGGCTCTGGACCTGCAGCGGGCTGGAGCAGCGACCACACTCTCTAGAGCAGCTGTGAAGAACTTTCCATCGCAGACGGCTCCAGCTCCGGTTCAGCAGAGATCCCCGAATCATCTACAAAAGCCTGGGCAAGATTTTAACTCTTTCATTACCCAGATGAGACTTGCAGATTAATCTTTTTATCCAGAGAGAGAAAAAGAGAGTGATCAACATGAAAAGAGACTTTATAAACTACCAGTGACAGGAAAGAAAAGAAGCTTCAGAAGAGGTAGAGAATTAAGAAGATGCTTTAATTAAGCTGAAATATCTCTCTGTTAAAACTATGGAGATGGACAATGAAGTTCTGAAAAGAACTCTTTTAATTCATGATACAGGATCTAGGGAGGAATAAAGTGTTCAAAGTGTAAATCTGACTAAAAAGTAGAGTAATTATGGTATAGTGAAGTGCTGGGAGATTTGAAGCCTTGAGAGGCAATGAGAAAACTGTTTTTTCGTGAAGCTCACAGAAACAGATGAAGAAGACTTTTTTTACCTTTGAATAACTTATCCTTAAAAATGCTACCCCTAGACTCATGGCCCATACACACTTCAGAGTGATGTGAAAATGGGAGGAGTGAACTCTAATAATAGCAGCTCTGGGCAGCTAACATTAGAGCAATAGAAAACTATAAAAAATAGTTTTCTTGTGAGAAACTCCATAAATTAACAGGAAGAAACTTCTGTTTCTCTACAAAGACTGGTGAAAAGACTGTAGCAAGAATTTTGACTGTTTTAACCATCAAAGTTCCAAGGTTTTTGTCTCTGTTGTCATGTCAAGGGAATAGTGGAATAGTGGTTAGGTAGGGGATGAAAAGGTTTTTCTGGAAGTTTATTCCGGTGTTGTTATTATTGTAGTTTGTCAATAAACTTTCTTTTTTTTCCCTTTTAAGTTCTATGCCTGTTTTGCTCTTGTTCTAATCCATATCTCACAGCAAGAAATAAGTAATTTTCTTAGATATTGGTTTAAAACCACGACACTAGCTTTACCCGCAGTTTGTAAAGAGAAATCTCTCTCATTCCTTTCAACTGGATACCTATTCTGGGAATCTAGTATCAGCTCAGTGACCCACATGTCCCCTAAAGATCACTTGGGTTGAAACAGAGAAATTAAGAATCAGGAATCATTTATAAAATTGCCTTGTGTAAAAGAAGGGGCTACAAAACCTGTGTGAAATGCTGACTGCTCCAATATTAGCAGGAAGAGAATAAAGACTACTGGATGAGATAAGGAGCTGGAATATGTAAACAGGCTGCAAGCATAAATGTGCCATAGGATGAGGGTGTTCCTTGGCTTCTTTTGGACCCCTAAGCCAGAAGAAATGGAAAGAGGGGGGTGAAAGAACTGAAGGGAGCATTCGCAAGAAGACAAAGTGAAAAGTTCAGCTGAAGGAAAATTGCTCACTTCAGCCCCAAAGACCCCCAGAAGACCAGCAGAGTGAGTATTAATTAATACTCAGTGAGGAGGGAAGAAGCCAGCCAGGAAAATGATTTTTCTGAGAGAATCTGTTAAGAGCTTCCTCTGTGCCTAGGAAAAAACCAATAGCTGTCTAGTTCTGAGAGCTGACAACCCATTAAACCATTTAGAAGCTTGCTCTGCCCCTGTGAATTCTACATTTTAAAAGACAGGCAAGCCCAAGAGGGCTCTCTCTTGTTTCCAGCCTTGAAAGGTAACTGGGCTCTGGCTGGGCCTGCCCCGCTCCACCGCAGCCTGCGAGGCCTGGAGGGGCCGGGCCAGGCCCCAACAGGAGCCAGGCGGGGGATGGGAGGCTGCAGGGCCCTGGCCAGAGCTAAGTCAATTCACAGCTACTAACATCTTACTAACACTAAGCCCTGGCCTCAGCCCTGGCCCTGTCTGCTCGTGCTGAGCCAGAGTCCGCTGGGCCCTGGGAGTAGCTGCTGGTCAAGCCGGGCCCCCTCCAGCGCGACCCCCCACAAGCGGCTGCCATCAGTGGGAAGGGGGAGCCATCAGTCTGCAGCTGAAATGAAAAACAGCAGGGGCCAACCACACAGCCAGAACAGCCATGACCACTGTGGTCAGGTCCCTGAGATCTTAGCACAACCACAACATGGCCTCAAATTCATCACTGTAACTATTTCAACCACTACCCAGCAAAAATCATCATATCCATCTGCAGGCCTGGGTGAGATATTAACTCTTTCGCTGCAGAGAGAAGACCTAGAGACCATAATCCTCTCTCAAGAGAGAAAAAAATATAAAGACACGTATAAGATAACATAAAAGTTAATAAAAAAAGATCAAGTTCCAAATAAAAGAACCATGAGGAGATGCCCTAATATGCCACTGCCATCTGCTGCAAGTATTTCCACCGAGGCTCCCTTCTAGAAATGTCCCTGCAGCACATCAGCATCAGCTCTAGGTTTGGTTGCATCAGTGAGGCAACTCAAGCATTACCTCAAGCAAACAATCTCCATTCTCAGGCAACATTTTGCTTTGGGTTATCGTTGCAGCTCTTTTGGCTGTGTAGATGGCCCTAATAACAGGAAACAAGCACCTCAGAACTGGTATTATTTTTCCAGCAATGAAGGAAAGAAACTCAAACCAAACAAAGTTTCTGAAATAGTGGTTTTGAGGGAAGTGCACCCCCATTCTTCTCACTTCTTGCCTGTAACCTGGAGAGGATGGTTTAAAGGCACAGAGTCCCTGCTGCTTCTTGTGCCGTGCTGCTGAAACACTTAGTGACCATATTTGTTCATAAGCCAAGCCACTTTCTCCATATCAGCAAGCTGGAGCCTGGTGATGGGGAGAGCCTGCCAAAACCTCCAGTTTGTTTCCTGCCACTTTCTGGGATGGGCCCAACAGTATTTGAGTACTCAAATGCTCATTGACTTGAGTATCCAACGAGTAGAGGGTTAGCAAAGGG
The DNA here is from genome assembly GCF_971803275.1 of Cyanistes caeruleus. Lineage (NCBI taxonomy): Eukaryota > Metazoa > Chordata > Aves > Passeriformes > Paridae > Cyanistes > Cyanistes caeruleus. The sequence goes on along the minus strand of NC_141732.1, from coordinate 6,629,267 downwards.
ATGACACTTCTCTTTCTTCAGATTTCACCAGGAATATTTTCCTTTTACATCATAAGGAAATCTGAAATTTTCAGACTGCAGAGAGACAAATCTGCAGGTGGCTCTTGTGTGCCCAAAAAGGCATTTTTATCCCATACATCTGTGGAGGCATCTTAATGTATCTCTGTTGAATATAGCATGCCAAATATTTCTTTCCTTCCCTGAAGAGCACCTGGGGGATTTCCTTTCTTTTCTTCCAAATACCAATGTTTTCAACAACAGGACAAAAAGCTTGATGAGTTTTGGTTTATGGCAGCTGTGCTTAAGGGACAAACACGCCTTGCAGAGATCCTCATGTAATAATTCTTGGAAACAGTAGAGTTAGAATAGCAAAATCCCTCTTCCAAGAAGCCTGTCAAGCTGGTGTGAATCCTCAGAGAAGGAAACATGCATTTGCATGTCTTTATTTTCCCACTAACTAGATCAGTCCATGAAATCAGCTGCCAAAGCCAGACCTGCTGGATGTTGGAAAAGCTGGGGCTGCTTTGGGGCTTGTGTTTTTTGATGATACAGGGAAGTCATCTCTGCCTCTCTGCCAGGGCAAAATCTGCCACTGCAGAGTGGAGCTGAAACAATGGGCTCTGGGAGAGCAGTTGCAGGGAAAGGAGCAGGTGGAGCCTCTTGTTTCCTTTTTGCTCCAGGTTCAACTCCTGATAGCCAAAGGAGGGACCCCACAGCTGCGGCAGCCCAAACTCCTCTCAGCTTTGCTGCGTGACTTCCTGAGCTGCTGCCTGCAGACAGACGAGGCACAGTGCTGGTCTGCTGAGGAGCTCCTGCAGGTAAAATGCCAAGGGGCTGCAGGTGAAACAGTGTCTGAGGGATGGTGGCTCCTCCTCCACTGAATTCCAAGGCATCAGATGTGCCCCCCTCCTCCTCCCTTCCAATCTTGGTGCTGTTCAACTGAGAATGGTGAGGAATCCTAGACTGGGCAGGGCTGGCAGGGACCTGTAAAGCTCATGTGGTCCGAGTGCCCTGCAGAGAGCAGGGACATCTTTAAAGAGAACAGGATACTCAGACCTGAGCTGTTTCCAGGGGTGGGGCACTTACCAGCTCTTGGGCCAACCTATGCCACTGCTGCCCCATGCTCCTTAGACCTCCTCTGACTCAATGCCCTTTTCATTTAAAAAATACTCCCCTGCCTTTGAAGCTCTTAGCTTGGAAAAGCATGCTTCTTTCTTCTTTTCCTTTCTGCAGCATCAATTTGTAACATCAGCCAAGCCTGGCTCCAGCCTGGTGCCACTCATCCTTTCCGTGAAGCAGTGAAAGGCGAGAAAAATAATGTTTTAATCAATTTAGAACAGTTTTCTCCATGGCCAGCTTAGAGTAATATTGTAGACTAGTAATGTAGAGTTGGATTTTAGAGTAGGATTATAAATCCATAAACTTTCTGAAGCCTCATCTCCTTTGGATGATTCCCCTCCTTCTGACCCTGTGAGAAAGCTCAACATTTCCTTCTGAATTGCCACTTTTTCCTTAGAGGTAGAAATTGACATTGATGTCTTCTTTGGTATGGTTTGTAAGTGGGGAAGGCTCTTCTTCAGTCATCCTCTCCAAAGGTCACACTATTCAAGAGGCATCCTGATCACATAGTATCTTTCATCAATCTGCTGCTGCTCTTGGAATTCGAAAAACACTGGCTCGAGCAGTGCTTGCAGCATGTCCTGACAGCACTATTCTGACACCAGTGCAAGATGGAGGAGCTAATCCTCGGGGACTCCAGCCCCATGAGTTTGGCAAACTGATGTTACTGAATTTTCACCTTTTGGACCATTACATTATGTGCATATGTCAGTGGATACTTGCTCAGCATTTGTGTGGGCTTCTGCCCATTCATCTGCCTCAGCTGCTGCAGCTCAACAACTTTGGAGAAGGACTCCAACTTTTGCTGTGATGGGCTGCCCCAAGAAGATCAAAACTGATAATGGTCCCGTGTATTGAGCGACTTCTACTGCTAATTTTTTACAACATTGGGGTATTCAACTTCTCCATGGAGTCCCATATAACTCGTCTAGCCAAGCAATTGTTGAATGCATTCATGGCATTCATAAAAGTCACCTTAATATTTTGGAAAAACAGGGGAAAATAGGGGGTTCCCCCCATGAAATATTGGCAAAAACATTATTTGTTATAAATTGGTTGAGTGTAGGTGGACGACAAGACCATCCTCCTGCAGTAGTACACGTGCAAACAAACCAATCTGATTTTACCTTTAAAAATATGCAAGTTAAATATTTTCCTCCTCTGACTGGGTTATGGGAGGGCCCAATGCAGTTATTAACTTGGGGAAAATCTTATGCTTGTATTTCCACAGGGAAAGATTCATCTACATGGATTCCTGCAAAATGGCTTAAACCATGCTTACAGAAGAATAATGACATCAGCTCTTTGTCTTGAAGCATGGAAGAGACATCAGCATGGAATGAACTTGGCATTGACACCATTGCTGAGTGCCCTGCACCCTGACAATAAGGATGCAGTTGGTTTTTTGCCAGATCTTACTGCATTTTATGTGGCTGTTTGAAAACAATTGTTGACAAGAGACAGTTAGAGACTCTTGAAGGTGTTTGTGGAGAAGAAGGGCTTGACTATTGACCCTGGCTATTGGTGTGTTGTTCTTGGTGTAAACAAGAGAGTTGGAGAGTCACTCGGGCACATGAAAGAGAGGAGGTGTATACGTGTCAGCCGTGTATCACATGGGTTATTACCTACTCCAGAGCACGATGGTTGACTGACTTTGGTGGTCCATCATTAGATCAGTTGTCTGGAGGGAATGCTCCAAGGGGTGCAGTCAGAGTACTGCGTGAACAACAACAGTTTCTAAACTCATTCAAACAGATTGAAGATTTTGGACAGGGAGTATTAGCAGACATTAGCTTTGAGCTTCTTAAACGCTTAGCATTATTACGTATTAGGCAAGGCAATAAGGTAGTGAACACCAAGTGTGGTCTGGGTGTTGGAGTTGCCCAAAGTTGGCAAGTTTGTAGTCGTGAACGGGACATGGGAGAAAGACGATGGTGACGTGCACGCCCATGGCGATGTTAATGTTGATTTTGGGGGGTTTTTCATTGTATGGTGAAGGGTGTTTTTGGACAAAGCACAAACAAATGTTTGGGTAACCTGGGCTAATGTGTCTGGTATGCAGGATTTTTGTCTCAGTTTACAGCAGGCCAATGACCCTTTTTGAACTTGCTTAATTGGCATTCCCCTTCAGGAGAACAAAACAGATTTTTCTGGTTGATGGGACCCGAAAATTGTAAATTTAAGAAGCGGCAGAAGTGATGACTGTCTCAGTCCAAAGGGACAGTATACTCGGCCGTTTATGCACAATGCAGCCTGGCAGAAAAGAGTAATTGCAAATTTGAACTGATCATATCCTATTCCATTTCAAGAACTGGATTTGTTAGCCAGTGTTTTCCCAACCTTGGATGTCAATGTTACTGTTCTGCCTAGTTGCAACAGTATGGCCCCACCATGGTAAGCAGTTAATGGTAAAGGAGTAGTTTGGTTTGGAGATCCTTGGATTAGTTGGTTACAAGAGCAAGGAGGAAAAACGTTGTTTGAAGGTTATCCAAATGTTACAGGACAATCTCCATGGAACAGATTAAAAACAGGGGGTCTGACAGGAAACACTTCAGGAGAGTGGGAACTCCTGCCAGGATTCCTTTTGATCTGTAGGAATCGAGCATGGCCTGCTGACGAGTTTGGCGGGAGAAAATGCAGCACTCAATATGAATGATCAGCAAATCTCATTTATTGGTAACTCTAAAACCACTTATATAGCATCAATAATTAGGCTCATACATAGTGCAAAAGCAAGCTCATTATTGGATATTTCATTTAAGGTCAACTCCACCTAATTCTACATTCCTGTGATAGCTCATCTATGCTGAATTCACATTCTTCTGATCACAGCATCCTGTTCTCAGTTAACAGTTATCACCAAGGCCTTCCTGACTTTTGCAACATCTCACACCAACTGTACTCCATTGTCTAACTCTTTCCCAGCTAACTGCTGCATGGGAATATGACCTTTGCTCTCTAGCCATTCCTCTACAATTCCCCCGTTTTCTTTTTGTACTAACGAAACTGTAGAAGTAGCCTTTTTTACCATGTTTTGCAAGCATTGCAGCATGCAAGGAATAAACAGTAACACAATCACAATGATCAATATAACAACAATTGCCATTTGTGCCAAATTTTTTAACCATCCTGTAAGACCTAGGGATTGAAACCATTCCTCTAATGGATTTGTTTGCATGGTTAATTTTTTCATATTGCTCTGTAGTTGTTGAAGACGAGCATGAATAGACACTGAATGATCAGAAAGGTTCATGCAACACATCCCATCAAAGTCTTCACAGCCATGGCCCTGTGCTAATAGTGGAAAATCAATAGCAGCTCTATTCTGCAATACAGCATGCCTAACACTGTTCATATCCAAAAGCAAATCAGACAAAACCTTTGATGTAATGTTAAACTGTTTTCCTGTCCAACATGCCAGTTGTCGTAACTGTGTTAAGGCTTGAGCACTGGATACTCCAGGTGTAAAAATAGATGACACAATCACTGTACGATGTTCCCAAAGTTCAACCTGATCTTTGCATTCTGGTCGCAATTGAAACACACTTCTCTTTGTTCATAACCTGGTTCTATTGGCTCCTAATAGTTGCTGTATAGTGGGTGCAAACAATGTCAATTTCCCAAAATAACAAGGCCCTCCATAAATGTTTGCTGGCAGTCCTTACCATGCACGATCTCCACAAATTAGAAAAATACTAGGTGGTAATTGTAGAGATGTACTGCTAGAATTTACTTTGTGAGACCAATTGCCACAGTATGTATCATTATTTTGCAAATATAGCAAATTTTGTGGAGAAACATTTGTACCATTTTGCCCATGAGACTTTTTTGCATGATTGCTCCTAGCCCTATTGACAAAATTTAAACAGTAATTGCTAGGGGCTGAACCTAACTGTCTTAACTCTTGTGGATCTGACCCAGTAACATTTAAACCTGTAGCAATGTTCCAATTTTGAGCACCAATGGGATTTGCCTGAATTAAACCTTTGTCACAGATATTGATCCTGAATTTACCTGATGGAATTTCACATAATGTTTTGTTTGCTTCCTTGGGTGTTTTCCAATTCTTTGTCCAGTTTTTAAACATTGTGGCATTGAGTGAATCATCTAAAGGTGCGCCCACTAAACAAGTTCAAAAAGGATCCGAAGTGGTAGCCATTGAAAGGCAAAAATTATCCTGTCCAGTTTGATTAGCCCATGTTACCCACATATTTTGTCTCTTATCCATGTCAATCAAAAACCCTTCATTTCCCTTTGTCATGGTAAACCACAACAACCTGATCAGAAATAGTCCTTTAAGGACTTTAAAAAGATAGTTGCAGTTCCGCCAGCATTTTGGCTGGATCCCATGTGAGATCTTGCTTCCCTTTTCTTTTACCCCTCTGCCTTGCCCATCGATTCGGTTGCTTCGAACCACAGGGTGTTCCATCTTCTCAGCAGCAGGGATAACTTTCAGGGAAAGACCCTTTCTCTCGAGACTGCCGTTTTAAGAATTGCTCCCAATTTTTATTTTTTACCCCTGGGATATCACACCTGACTTGTGTAAGTGTCTTACGACAACGTATTGTTGTTATTTCAATAATAAACGGTAAAGGGGTATTAGGATGATAACAATAGTTTTCTGGATTTACCCCAAAAGCAAAAATCTCCCACCATCTATCAGATCCTTTTTCAAATTGTCCTGTTTGCACACCTTCCTGTAAATGCAATCTCAGTTAAACTTCTTTCAAAGTTGTAACACTCTGTATAAATCCCTCTTGGAGATCTACCCCACTTAGAATGTGTCCACCACTTTTCTTTACACACTTTACAAATGTAACATACAAAAGGATAACATTCACAATTTGGTACTGTACACAAGATTTTCATGTGAGAGTTCATCAGATCCCGTCTCTATGTTGATGGTAGAGAGCGAGAAGTATCTGCTAAATTTTCTGGATCAGCTGAAGGTAAATCACTGGGATCAGCAGCACTGGGATCAGCAGGTTTAGTCCATCGGCTCAGCACCCAGACAGGCCCTGTGGGGGTAGACACACAAAGATAACCACGTCCCCAGTATAGTACCTTGCTAGGACCTCCCCACAGACCTATTTTTGGATCTTTATAGCGAACCCATATTGAACTTTGAGTTTTTTCTGCTTCAGGTGCACTATGACGTATTGCTGCAGGCAAATCGCTGTTTCCAAAGATACACAGAAAATTTAAAACAAATAAGCAACGCAATAATCTTTCTTGTGGATCTTTGATCTCTCTAAATTTGTTCAGATATTGCTTCAAAGTACCATTAGCTCGTTCTACTATTGCCTGACCTGTGGGGGAATGAGGAATCCCTGTTATGTGTTTGATTCCCCATGATTGCATCACCTGTTTAATTCTACTACTGCAATAAGCAGGCCCATTGTCTGTTTTGATAGAACGTGGAACTCCCATGACTGCAAAACAACTTACTAAATGTCACTCAACATTCCGTGCTTTCTCACCAGATTGAGCTGTAGCCCAGATGTAATGACTGTAAGTATCAACGGTGACAAGTACATACTTAACTCTCCCAAACTCTGCAAAATTAGTAACATCCATTTGCCACAACTCATTAGCCTGTAATCCTCTAGGGTTTACCCCAAGACCCAATCCACTGCCTTGATTGTGAAAACTACAAATAGGACAAGCTTTGACAATAGCCCGAGCCTCCTCTAAAGGTATCTGAAACTCCCTATAGACACCTTTTGCATTTTGATGAAAGATGGCATGAGCTTCTCTAGCTAACGTCTGTGGTGGGACAGGACTATTTTGTGTCAATGAAACCAGTTGATCTGCCCTAGCATTTCCTTCTCCTAAACCCACATCCCATTTGTGGCTACGAATATGGATAATAGCAAAGGCAGCAGTCCTCAACTTTACTGCTCTTTGAAGCTGCAAAAACAGTTCATATAAGCGAGGGTTTTTTACTTCCTTGATGTCTGCATTTTCAATACGTTCACTCACTCCTGCAACATATAAAGAATCAGTTACCACATTAACAGGACCCTTAAACTGCACCAAAACCCAAACAACAGCAACTAATTCAAGAGTTTGTAATGTGTCCTCCTTTTGAGCTGGAATAATGTGATGATTCCATTGTCCTTCTGAATTTTGCCATGTAGCAGCAGCTGTACAAGATTTCTTTCCAGCATCAGTGAACACAATTGGTGCCCCTGGTAATGGCACAAATGATCGTTTGGGCTTTTCAATCCAGTTCTGCTGGCCTATCCATCGTAGTGGTATTCGAGGCACTTCCTCAGTACTGACCACACTACTATTGTCAAGCAATGCTTCTTGCAGTGTGGAACTGTGAATTAAATACCAGTCTAAAGTGTCCTTTTTTATTGGTATCTGAATTACAGCTGGATCTGCACCCATAATTTGCCACAATCGCTTCCGCCCTTGTTTTATCAAATTTGCTAAAATTTCAATTTTTTGAATTAAGGTATGTCTCTGTTGAAGTGGTGGCAATAACCACTCTAATACCCATATTTCCCCCGTTTTCTTTTGTTGTTGCGTTAAGGCACCAATGAGATGTTGAGGTCCAAACCATACAGTAAGGTTAATGTCCAAGTCTGGATCTCGCCTATGAACAACACCTGTCTGGATACAGTCCATTATTTTATTGAGAGTTTCTTGTTGTTCACTGGTGACCTGTATAGGTGCTGTAGGATCAGTACCTTTTAACAAAGGTCGTAAGGGTTGTATAAATTCATTAGGAATACCTACAACATGTTTAAGCCATTGCAAATCTCCTAGCAATCGCTGAGCATCATGAACAGTATGAAGTGACATGTTCAATGACAGTTTCTGAGGGGCAACATACTGCTCAGTTAAAGTCCACCCGAGATATTTCCATGGGGATGACTGCTGTATTTTCTCAGGTGCAACAATCAGTCCATTCTGAAGTAGTTGTGTTTGAATGTCCTGAACTTGTTTATCTGCAAAAGGTTGTGACTGAGCAAAAAGAATATCATCCATATAGTGATAAATAATAGTTGTAGGCCATCGAGCACGTAGTGGCTACAAAGCATTGTCAACGTAAAGCTGACACAAGGTAGGAGAATTACGCATACTCTGTGGTAAAACTGTCCATTCAAATCTCTTGTCTGGTTCTGCTCGATTTAATGATGGCAAAGTAAAAGCAAATCTGCAAGTATCCTGTTCATGCAATGAGATAGTGAGAAAACAGTCCTTTAAATCAATTATTAACAAGGGCCAATCTTTTGGTAACATTGCAGGATTGGGCAAACCAGGTTGTAGTGCCCCCATTGGCTCCATTTGTTCATTTACTGCACGTAAGCTGTGAAGCAATCGATATTTCCCAGATTTCTTTTTTATAACAAAAATAGGAGTATTCCAAGGACTTGTTGACAATTTTAAATGTCCTTGTTGATATTGTTCCAGCACTAATTGATGAGCTAGTTGCAGACTTTCCCTTTTTAAAGGCCACTGTTCAACCCATACTGGTTCCTGAATTATCCATTTAAGTGGGAGTGGGAAAGTCCAAACAATGGCCTCTGTTCTAAAGGGTGTTCGTTGGTCAAAATAACACCAAGTTGTGACAGAATATCTTGTCCAATTAGACATTGAACTTTGTCTGGTAATGGAACAATTGACAAAACAGAATTGATGACCTTCCCATCTAATTGAATCTGGATTTGTGGAGACCTTTTTGCCAGAGTTAAGCCTCCCACCCCTGTAACAGGAACCATACTAGGCAACAAAGGCCATTCCTGGGGCCAATATTGTGGAGCAACAATACTTGAGTTCGCCCCACTATCCAATAGTCCTTCTAAGTGGTGGGATTCTCTGTTATAATTGAGAACAACTGTTCGCTTGGCTCGAGTGTTTAAGTCCAGAGTAAGCAATGTAATTCCTCCTGTAGAACCAAATCCACCCGTACCCCGTGATTGATTTTTCAGTGGTGTCAACTGATGGGTACATTGTGGCAGCGGCACTAATTGTGCAATTCGCTGTCCTTTATCAATTCTAGTTGGTGGTGCCAGTGTATATGCCATGATATGTATTTCACCAAAATAGTCCACATCAATTACTCCAGGTAAAATAAATAGTCCCACAAGACTAGCAGATGAACACCCCAACACTATTGCACCCATAGCTTTTCCATTTATTATCAGTGGTCCAATAATTCCCGTGGGAATCTTGTAGGGCTGTGATGTCAATAAATCCACAGTCACTGAGGCTGCCAGGTCCAGACCAAGGCTCCCTGCTGTGGCAGGCTGGAGGGAAGTTGCACTGATGTTCCAGCAGCTGCTATTTGTGTCCTGGCGCGGCGGCTTCTCATGCTGGCTTTCCCATTTCCCGATCGCTGGTGGCAGACATTATCAGCGTGGGTATTGGACCGACACTGATTGCACCAAACAGACAATACAGTACATTCCTTTCGAATATGTCCAAGGTTGCCACAGCGAAAACATTTGAATCGAGAGGCTGGAATCGTGCCATTGTTAGTTGTAGCCACTTGTAGGGGTGCAAGAGCTTCTAAAACCTGACTCTGAGTAGATGCAGCCTGCTTTTCTAACCCTTGCCCTAGTTCTTTAATTGCTTGGACGAACATTGCCTGTGAACCCACTGGTATATTAGACATTCTCTCTAATGCCTCCTCAATAGTCCAATTAGCACTTAGGGAATTTAAAATTGACTTGGTTGCTGGATTACAATTTTGTAAGGCACATTGTTTTAATAATGCTCCCCTCATATATTCAGGAACACCTGCCCGTTCTATAGCTGTAGCCGCTTTATCAATAAATGCTCCAAATGACTCATCTTGCCCCTGTTTAATACCCATATAAGATGGAATTCCTCCTGGCTTCTTAATCTGATCAAACGCAGCTCATGCCAGTCGCATTCCTTCTTTCAATTTATCTGGTCCCAAAACAGCTTGTGCCTCAATTTGACTATATGCTCCTAATCCCAGAAGTTCTTCCAAAGTTAATCCATGCAGTGGATCACCTGCCTGCCTTTGCACATTTACACATTCTTGACAATAAGCTTGCCAGTGCGCATTAAACAACAACTGCTGATGCTTAGTAAGAATCAACTTCATAATGCTCCTACAATCTGCAGGCAACAAAATCTGTGTACCCCACAGATAATCTGTCTAACCGGTTCACTGGTCACTCCAAACTGACTGACTGCAGATCGCAACTGTGATAACCACTTTCAATCTAAAGCTGTAATTTGAGCTTGTATTCCTCCCCCTTGCATCGGTGCAAAGGTTACGGGACATACTACTTCCAATACAGCATCTGTCATTTCCTGATCTCCTTCTTGCAAAACATTCCGTGCCAACGTAGCCCATGTCTCCCTTCTTTCCCGTGCAACAGTCTCACCTAACTCACATCCTACCCCAGGGACAGATTTATTTCCCATAGGAGAGGATGGTAACGGTGCCAAAGGCTCCGTTCCAGAATCAAGGTTAGTAGGTGAAGGAATTTGAGATGACACAAAAGAATTAGCAGCTGAAGCAGAGGTCAGTGACTGCGTGGTGGGGGTTAAGATTACTGTGTTCGTGGCGGGTGGCAATGGACATTCATTAATTCCCTCTAATAATTTATTTTTTGACATAGCTGCAGATGCCTTTGTGGCAGCTGCCTGTTCAGCCTGATACTGCAAAAGAACATTATGAACTGTCCGCCACAGCTTTCCCAATTTTTTAGCAGTTTTATCATCATCTAAAGTAGCTTCCCACAATTTTTCTCCAAACTTTCGCCACTCACTTAATTCATGGACTGTATGGGGATTCTGAAAACAACCCTGAGCATACCCATAAGCAAGAAGTTCAGGAAGCTCCTTGCACAAATCAAAGTTTTTAACCTGTTGCTTTTCTAAAAAGCAGGTAAATAAATCATATGCTACTTGCCTTTCCATCTTACCATCAGCACTGTTGCAGCCCTACAAGGTTTCGGCAGCACGTTACGGCAGGACTCTCCTCTAAGGTCGCCTGGGCACGGCAACCCTACTGTGTGATCAGAACCCTCCTCCGAGGTTGCCTGGAATGCAGCACAGCTGTTGCTTTTCGCCGTCCTTGCTACGGAGGACCCGTCCCCTGTCACCACTCACTTGGCCGACTCCGACTCCTTTTTAAAGTCCCAAAGATTCCAAAGGTTCCAAGGGTCGCTCAGGTCCCTGTTGTTCGGGTGCCATTTGAAGAGTTTGGCGGGAGAAAATGCAGCACTCAATATGAATGATCAGCAAATCTCATTTATTGGTAACTCTATAACCACTTATATAGCATCAATAATTAGGCTCATACATAGTGCAAAAGCAAGCTCATTATTGGATATTTCATTTAAGGTCAACTCCACCTAATTCTACATTCCTGTGATCGCTCAGCTATGCTGAATTCACATTCTTCTGATCACAGCATCCTGTTCTCAGTTAACAGTTATCACCAAGGCCTTCCTGACTTTTGCAACATCTCACACCAACTGTACTCCATTGTCTAACTCTTTCCCAGCTAACTGCTGCATGGGAATATGACCTTTGCTCTCCAGCCATTCCTCTACAGCCTGGTATTCCAAGATGACCTGTTGGTGGACCATGCTCTCTTGGTCCACTAAAATTATTTGCCCCCCACATGAGGAATTTATTGAATGCCAGTCAAAGTCATCATCAAAGATCACATCAATCCATTTGAATTTTGATGAGACTTGTAGTGCCAATGTGCAATTACCATCATTGGTGACTGTCATTGCAACATCTTTCCATTTACCAGAGGGAATGGCTGCCAGGAATGTGAAAAATAAAGCTCATCTTGCCTGTTGGGGAGTGTACTAGTTTGAAATCAAACCAGTGAGAGATCGCAAGTCAGAATTATAATTTAATAGGAAAATGATAAAAAGAATAAATGCAATAATATCAAAAACACTGACAGAGTCAGAATACAGCCTGGAACCCTGTTAGGGTGATGGTAGTCGTCCAGATGAGGTGGTCTTGTTGAAGCGTGATCTTCTGGAAGAAAGGGGGTCTGGTCTTCAGCTGAAAGTCCAGCAGTAGCTCCTGTCCTCTGGAAGTCTCGTAGGTAAGGGCAGCTGTGGTGTTCGAATTCTCAGCTTATATCTAGTATGGAATGCTTGGCTCCTCCCTCGGGGAGGAGCATCTCACAATGGGATGGTGAGTCATGAGATAAGGTCTTGATGAGCCATTAACAGAAAACAGTCCAGGAGGAAGTTATCTCTGAGTCATGCAGCAAGGCAGTGGTGGGCCCATTAACAGGGGACAATACAGGGGGAAGTTATCTATGAGTCATGGGGCAGGGCATTGATGGGCCCGTTAACAGAAGGTAGCCCGGGGGGGGGGGGGGGGGGGAGGCAGGGAGCACTGCCTCACCTGGTTTCAACAGTACATGAGGATGGTGATAGAATATACTGCAACCCAGGACATAATCCACCCCTTATTCTATTACCATCTACATAATTCCAAATCAGTACCTTCCTTAAACTCCACACACACACACACACATATATATATATATATATACAATGGAACCTTACACACAGTTCTCACTTAAAATGAGGTCTCCTTGTGGCACACATCGGGTTTCTCCATCTTTCCGCATTACCCACCAAGTGCAACTAGGTCCTTGAGCGAAGACAATCCCACGGATAGGTTTGCTCTTGCCTGAGGTGGGATTAATCTAAACAGTCTTTCCTAACATACCTCTCATGTGTACCACAGGGACTTTATCTCCATCCACCGTGTGCAAGGGTTCAGACTGGGCAGGACCAGCTCGATTGATGGATCTTCTGGTGTTAACCATCCAGGTGGCCTTTGCTAAGTTCACTTCTCAATTTTTGAAGGTTCCTCTACTAAGTGCTTTTAGGGTAGTCTTGAGTAGTCCATTGCACCGTTCAACTTTCCCAGCAGCTGGTGCATGATAAGGGATATGATAGATCCATTCAATTCCATGTTCTCTGGCCCAAGTACTTACGAGGCTGTTCTTGAAATGCGTCTCGTTGTCTGACTTGATTTTCTCAGGGGTGCCATGTCTCTAAAGGACTTGCTTTTCCAGGCCCAAGATGGTGTTCCGGGCAGTAGCATGAGGCACAGGGTATGTCTCCAGCCATCTAGTGGTTGCTTCCACTATGGTCAACACGTAGCGCTTGCCTTGGCGGGTTTGGGGAAGGGTGATGTAGTCAATTTGCCAGGCTTCCCCATACCTGTACTTGGACTATCTTCCACCGTACCACAGAGGCTTTACCCGTTTGGCCTGTTTGATTGCAGCGCAGGTCTCGCAGTTGTGGATAACCTGTGAGATGCTGTCCATAGTAAGGTCTACCCCTCGCTCACGAGCCCATCGGTACGTTGCATCTCGTCCCTGATGACCAGAGGCATCATGGGCCCAACGAGCTAAAAATAATTCTCTCTTGTGCTGCTAGTCCAGATCTACCTGTGATATTTTCACCTTGGCAGCTCGATCCACCTGCTCATTGTTACGGTGCTCTTCATTAGCCCGACTTTTGGGTATATGAGCATCTACGTGTCGAACTTTCACGATCAGCTTCTCCACCCGAGCGGCGATGTCCTGCCAAATCTCAGCGGCTCAGATGGGTTTCCCTCTGCGCTGCCAGTTGGCTTTTCTCTATCGATCCAGCCATCCCCACAGAGCATTAGCTACCATCCAGGAGTCAGTGTAGAGATAGAGCCTCGGCCACTTTTCTCTTTCAGCAATATCTAAAGCCAGCTGGACAGCTTTAAGTTCTGCGACCTGACTCGATCCACCCTCTCCTTCGGTAGCTTGTGCAACTCGTCGTGTGGGGCTCCATACAGCAGCTTTCTATTTCCGGTTAGTGCTTACAATTTGGCAGGAACCATCGGTGAAGAGGGCATATCGTCTTTCACTCTCCGGTAGCTCATTATATGGTGGGGCTTCCTCAGCACGTGTCACTTGCTCCTCTTCTTCAGAAGATAATCCAAAAGTCTCACCTTCAGGCCAGTTTGTTATAATTTCCAGAATCTCAGGGCGGTTCAGGTTTCTAATACGGGCACGCTGTGTAATGAGGGCAATCCATTTGCTCCAAGTAGCATCGGTGGCATGATGCGTGGAAGGAATCTTTCTCTTGAACATCTACCCCAGCACCGGCAGTCGGGGTGCCAGAAGCAGCTGCGCTTCAGTACCAATGACTTCTGAGGCAGCTTGGACTCTTTTATAGGCGGCTAAAATTTCCTTCTCTTTGGGGTGTAGTTGGCTTCGGATCCTCTGTAGCTTCGGCTCCAGAATCCCAGTGGTCGACCCCGAGTTTCACCAGGCACCTTCTGCCAAAGGCTCCAGGACAGACCATTGTTCCCGGCTGCAGAGTAGAGCACGTTTTTCACTTCTGGCCCTGTTCTGACTGGACCAAGGGCTACCGCATGAGCGATTTCCTGCTTGATCTGGGCGAAAGCTTGTTGTTGTTCAGGGCCTCAATGGAAATTGTTTTTTTTGCGGGTAACCAGGTAGAGAGGGCTCACAATCTGGCTATATTCAGGAATGTGCATTTTCCAAAAGCTTATGGCACCTAGGAAAGCTTGTGTTTCTTTCTTGTTGGTCGGTGGAGACATCGCAGTGATCTTATTGATGACTTCAGTGGGAATCTGACGCCGTCCATCTTGCCACTTTACCCCCAGGAACTGGATCTCCCGGGCAGGTCCCTTGACTTTGCTCCTCTTGATGGCAAAACCAGCCTTCAGGAGAATCTGGATGATCTTCTGTCCCTTCTCAAATACTTCTGCTGCCGTGTTCCCCCACACAATGATGTCATCAATGTACTGCAGGTGTTCTGGAGCTTCACCCTTTTCTAGCACAGTCTGGATCAGTCCATGGCAGATAGTAGGACTGTGCTTCCACTCCTGGGGCAATCGGTTCCAGGTATACTGCACACCCCTCCAGGTGAAGGCAAACTGAGGCCTGCACTCTGCTGCCAGAGGAATGGAGAAAAACGCATTTGCAATATCAATGGTCGCGTACTACTTTGCTGCCTTGGATTCCAGCTCATACTGAAGCTCCAGCATGTCTGGTACGGCTGCACTCAGTGGTGGCGTGACTTCATTCAGTCCACGGTAATCCACCGTCAGTCTCTATTCTCTACTGGATTTACGCACTGGCCATATGGGGCTGTTAAAGGGTGAACGAGCCTTGCTGACCACCCCTTGGCTCTCCAGCTCACGAATCATCGTATGGATGGGGACCACAGAGTCTCTGTCGGTGCGGTATTGCCGACGGTGCACTGTTGCTCTGGCAATTGGTACCTGTTGTTCTTCAACTCTCAGTAGTCTCACAGCAGAAGGGTTGTCTGAGAGACCAGGCAAGGTACTCAGTTGTCTGATGCCTTCTGTCTCTAGAGCAGCTATCTCAAAAGCCCAGCGATAACCTTTTGGGTCTTTGAAGTACCCGTTCCTGAAGTAATCTATGCCGAGGATGCATGGGGCCTCTGGACCAGTCACGATGGGGTGTTTCTGCCACTCATTCCCAGTTAAACTCACTTCAGCTTCCAGTACCGTGAGCTCCTGGGATCCCCCTGTCACCCCAGAAATAGAAACGGGTTCTGCTCCCACATACTTTGATGGCATTAGAGTGCATTGAGCGCCGGTATCAACCAAAGCCGTATATCTTTGTGGGTCAGATGTGCCAGGCCATCGGATCCACACTGTCTAATAGATCCGGTTGTCCCTCTCCTCTACCTGGCTAGAGGCAGGGACCCTCTAATCCTGGTCATGGTGCACGTTGCTCTCTTCCGGTGAATATGCTCTTGATGTCCCTTCAAGAGGATCACTTATATCATCATTTCTATACCTTCTGATGTTCTGGCCACGAGAGACCGGAGCGGCGCTGGCTCTAGATGAGCTCCTTGTGGTAGTTGTCCTTCTTTTTAGTTCACGTACCCGGGCTGCTAAGGAGGAGGTGGGTTTTCCATCCCACTTCCTCATGTCTTCTCCATGCTCCTGGAGAAAAAACCAGAGGTTACCTCGTGGAGTGTATCCTTTCTCCCTGGCTGGGGAATGCCTGCTCCTAATAGCAGAGACTCTTGTTGGTTCTGGGGAGACGTGGTAAATTTCTTCCTTAAGTTCCTTTTTTAGTTTCTGATGGCCCTCTTCAATCAAGCTCCGGACTTGCTCAGCCAGCCTTGTTTCCACAGATGAGACATGGGTGCGAAACGGGGCAGTGACAGTGTCCTCGTAGATTCTTAGTTTATTGGCCAGGACACCCACCCTGTCCTCACCTTCCCTCCATTGCAGTGTTGCCAGGTAACGGGAGTACATCTCTGGTCCAAGCCGTGCAAATCTCAGCCACATCTGTGACGTGCACTGGACACCATCTGGGCTCTTAGGAAATCTCTCATCTTCTGCAAAAATGATCTCCAGCACAGCCAACTCCCTCAGGCATCGGATACCCTGTTCCATTGTGCTCCATTTTCCCTGGTGCACCTGGAGGTCTTCTTTGCAGAGGTATCTGTCCCTTACACTTGTCAGCAGTCGCCTCCAGAGGCTGAGAGTTTCTTGGGTTCTCCCAATCCCCTGGTCAATGACCACATCCCGGGACAGCGATCCCAGTTGCCTGGCCTCACTTCCATCCAGGATGGTGTCGTTTGCTGCAGCGTCCCAGATGCGGAGCAGCCAGGTTAGGATGGACTCGTTCGTCTGGCGGGTGAATTCCCTCCGCAGGTCACGCAGCTCACCTAGGGATAGAGAGCGAGTGATAATCTCTGGTTCTGTCTCCTCCGCTGCGTGTGAAGGTCCTGCCTCACCCTCATCAGTCACTATGCGGACTGATTTGCTTTTTGATTTCTTTTTCTGAATGGGGGCAACTTCTACCGGTTTAGGCTGCTCTGGTTCGGTGACTGTTTGTGTGGAGGTGCTCATGGCCCTTTTGGTTCCTTTCTCCTCTGTGGTAGTCTGCGTAGACATGGACGCTGTTGTTTTGCTCTTGGTTCCTTTCTCCTCTGTGGCAGTCTGAGTGGACACGGATGCTGTTGCTTTGCTCTTGGTTTCTTTCTCCTCTGTGGCAGTCTGCGTAGACACGGACGCTGTGGCTTTGCTCTTGGTTCTTTTCTCCTCTGTGGCAGTCTGTGTGGTCATGGATGCTGTTGCTCTGCTCTTGGTTCTTTTCTCTTCCTCCTCAAGAAGACGCTGTACCACACCAAACAGTGCTTTGTTTCTAAGCATGGTGTACATGGTGCAGGCCATGCAGAGAAAACAAAACAGCAAGACTAGGCTGTCCTTGGCATCCAGAGAGAACTCAATATTTTTAAAAACTGCTGTGCCTGACCTGAAAGGCTGGAAGAAACCACTCTCCACTCTTCCCACCAAGGGCAGGGTGCGATTGTTGAGAAGGTCCCAGATGTAGCAGCCCAGACTAGGACAAGCAAACAAAATTGAGTATATATTCCGAATGGTATTCATTGCCTCACAGGTTATCATGCCATAAGCATAATAAACCAATAAAGCAATTCTCATACCATTCCCTGGTCTCAACAGGAGCAATACAACAGGCAAGTAGTTCCTCATGTGAGGGAAAATATAGAGAGCAAGATACAGTACCCATATAGACAAGCCAACCACCATGGTGGATAGGTTTCTGTTAATATGAAATTGCAATTCTGACTTTCTCTCAGGTTAATGCCCCACGTTGGGCGCCAAAATATGTACTAGTTTGAAATCAAACCAGTGAGAGATCGCAAGTCAGAATTATAATTTAATAGGAAAATGATAAAAAGAATAAATGCAATAATATCAAAAACACTGACAGAGTCAGAATACAGCCTGGAACCCTGTTAGGGTGATGGTAGTCGTCCAGATGAGGTGGTCTTGTTGAAGCGTGATCTTCTGGAAGAAAGGGGGTCTGGTCTTCAGCTGAAAGTCCAGCAGTAGCTCCTGTCCTCTGGAAGTCTCGTAGGTAAGGGCAGCTGTGGTGTTCGAATTCTCAGCTTATATCTAGTATGGAATGCTTGGCTCCTCCCTCGGGGAGGAGCATCTCACAATGGGATGGTGAGTCATGAGATAAGGTCTTGATGAGCCATTAACAGAAAACAGTCCAGGAGGAAGTTATCTCTGAGTCATGCAGCAAGGCAGTGGTGGGCCCATTAACAGGGGACAATACAGGGGGAAGTTATCTATGAGTCATGGGGCAGGGCATTGATGGGCCCATTAACAGAAGGTAGCCCGGGGGGGGGGGGGGGGGAGGCAGGGAGCACTGCCTCACCTGGTTTCAACAGTACATGAGGATGGTGATAGAATATACTGCAACCCAGGACAGGGAGACAAACAGTTGCATTTGACTAAGAAAGTGTTGAGTGAGTTGCTGACTGATGTTGATAGTATTAGGCATGCCACCCATGCAAAATCTTGCAGCTATAGATTTTTTGTTATTAGCACATGGACACGGGTGTGAAGATTTTGAAGGAATGTGTTGTTTTAACTTATCTGAGCACTCCCAAAATATTGATAAACAAATGGCAGGACTACATGAAAACATGAAGCATATCAGAGAATGACATGATCCTTTTTCTTCCTAGTTTGGGTTTAAGGGGTTGGTGGCAGACCTTGGTCAAGAGGGCAATAATATTACTGATTGTATTTCTAAGCTTTCTGCTGCTTCTGCCTTGTTTCTTACAATGCATTCAACAAATGTTGCACCATTTAGTTCCTCCAATTTTAAAGAAAAGAAGGGGAGATGTAGGACCCTGAGCTGCATTAGAACAAATTTCACCATAAAGAGAAAGAGTTAAGAATGTGGGCAAGGTTATCAGACAGGGAAGGAACAGTTGTGGTCAGCAAAAGAACACAAAGGAAGAGCCAAAGGAGATGAGAGATAGAGAAGTTGAACACACAAGTTGTGGTCCCATATACACAAATGTAATTATCCAATACAAATGCTTACAAGGATGTGTGCAGCCAGTTCTGCAGGAGATACTTGTATGAATAGATCTATATACAGTATAAAAGTAACCAAGCTTAGAGAATAAACAAATGATCTGATCCTCATATTGGTGCTGTGTTATTCCTGTTCCTGCATGAAGAAATGAAGACCCTGGCACTGAACCTATGACAATGACTAGCAGAGAGCCTCAGGATACCACTACTCTCATGTCAATAAATTCTGAGTTGTGATTTAAGTCTGTCAGAAAATGAAAATGGTAAAAATGAAATATTTTCCAGCTGTTTCTCTCTGGTTTACCTTTTTTGAAGGCCAAAGCTCTGTACTGCAGGTGGCCCAAGTGTGTGCAGAGTAATGCAGCTCCCAAAAAACTCCTTGTTTTTCCCAGAAGTCATCATCACTTGTTCCCAGGTGTGTCCAGATCTGGCAGGAGAAAGAGCCCACAGCACAGTGGGCACCGTGCCCTGCCCAGACAGAGCTCTCTGGCACTGAGCAGCAGCAGCAGCAGCAGCAGCGCCAGCACTTTTCAATCTGCTCCTGCCTTGGCTTCACCTGGGGGACAGAAGGCTCTGGAAATCAGCACTGCCACTCATGTTCCCAGCCTGGAGCAGCTGCTGCTGCTGCTGCTGTGCAGATCCTGCCAGTTCAACTGCTTCCAAATGGGAATAAAGACAGAGATATATGTACACAGGAGCCCTGGGCATGTCCAATAAATATGCAAATATGTGGAGAGATTTGTTAAGAATTATTTCAGCTGTTATGGCAACAGTGTTTTCTTCCCTGGTTCTGTGCAATGCTTTGGGCCATTCTCTTGGTCTGGCTGCTTTGTCTTTGGTCCCATGTGAGTGCTCAGTTGGGGAACAGGCTGTAGGTGCTTGGGCCACTCTTGCTTTTACTCTTGGATCCCTTGAACAACAGGGTTTGTTTCACCAGGGGACTTTGTGCAGCTTTGTGACAGAGGAGAACTTCCCAGGCTATTTGGTGTTTGCTGTAGGGGAGGTTGGGTTGCTTTGCATAAATTTGCATAAATTCCAAGACAGAACACTTGCTTTGTGATGTCAGGGCATGGTTGCCACATTGTCATGGAGACATCAGAAGGTTGCCTTGGTGCACGGAAGGCCTCAGTGTCAGAGCAGCTGTTGGGCTTGCTCAGTGCAGGAGCATCCTCCTGCTTGAGGCGTTTGTCAGTGGGCAGCTGCACACTGACAAGAGCCTTGTTCTTCTTGAGTTGGAGCAGTGTCTGCAAACTGGCACAGCAGTGCTCCAATGATGGAGCCACTCGCTGCTGCAGTTTGCACTGTTTACGGCTTTATTTATTCCGGCTATTACCTGACAAACCTGGCATGTAAGTAGAGGTTTTCCCTGGGTGTAACCTAATCTGGCTTTTGTAGGTCTTCCTGCTTTTTCTTAGTCACGGGGTTGATTTTGAAACAGAAGGACCATTAGGATGCCACTGCTTTGCTAGAGCTCCTGTCAACAAGTTTAGCAAAAAACAGGATGCCTGTAGCCAGGGGTCTGCAGGCAGCATTTGCAAGGGTTCCATTCCCTGCACAGGAGAGTCTGTGGCAGCAGAGTCTGTCCTTTCCTCAGTTTGCTGGCTCAAGCAGGATAGCTTTGAAAATGAAGAGACCTTCTCAGAAGGCCTTCTTAAGACTTTGTGGTTCTCCCCACAAATGAGGGAAAGCTTCTTTTGTTCTTAATTTTGTCATGAAAGGATTTGACTAAGTTCACCCTTTTCTGAGTGCTAGAATAGCAATACCCTTTGCAATGAAGTGCAAACTCCAAAGCAGCGAGTGTGTGCTCCTGAACGCTGGAGCTGCTGTTGCTGTGCTGCACAATAGAACTGCCACAGCTCAGGGGGATTTGGGGGAAGATATTCTGGGCCAATGTTTTCAGGAAGTTAATGAGAATTACTGCATGCAACTTATCTTTTAAAAAAGTACTTGAAAGGGAAAAGAGCAAAAGCTACTTTATCTGTTGGACAAGACTCGAGCATTGACTGTTAAAGAACACTTTGCATGTTCTTGATCAACTTTGTGTTCACTTACTGGCAAAAGAGGCCAAAGTGTAGGCACAAGCAAGAATATTGCCCAGTTCCTTGTTGGATGTGTGAAAGAATTGTGTCCCCTGACGGTTGCTGTCAGAGGAAAATACCCTCTGTTTGGGTTCACTTATTCTATGGGATTCAGCAGCCCAGGCAGTTTTCTCACCCCATTGCGTTCATTTTCCCTTGCTCACTGCAGGTCACCTGAGGCGTGTGTTCAGAGGTGTCGATCCTGAGGTGAGTGAGAAAGGAACCTTTGATATTCCTGTTGTTGGAGAATTGTGGAGCAAGCTGGGAGCTTGGCCTGTGGCAGCAGAGTGTAGGTGGCCAGCTGAGTAGGCTGAAAGGAAATCCATTTCCATGTCTGCAGCAGTGATAGCAAAGGCATTGCTGCCTATTTCCTCATCTTCCACTGCAATGCTTTAAAAGAACCAGAAGACCAGTTTTCAGAGAGAACACTGCTTCTTGACAGTAGCCAGGGTGGGAGATCTAATTCAGACAATTTGCAGTCCAGTTGAATTAAGCCATTTTCATTTAGTTGGAGTGACTTAGAATCCCACTGCTATCAAAGTGGATGATTTGTCTTTAGTCGAGCTGGTTGTAGAAATAGAGCAGAATAGAAGTAAGGTTATAAATGATAGGTAGCTGCCTGTCCCTAACACTACTATCTCTGCACAGAGCCCAGAACCAACAGCAGACTCTTCTCTGGCTCCCCCTGCTCCTGGAGAAGAGGCCAAAGAGGAGCAAAATGACCACGAGCCTCCAGCAGTGGTCACACCCCAGCCTGAACATTCAGAGACTGTAAGTGCCTCTTCTGGCTGGTGTTGTCTTTAGTGCAAGGCACAGCTGCAAGTTCCTCAGCAGCCGGCACTTGCTGTTGGTAGCTGAGGCTGCTGAGTGCTGGAGTCGTGCCAGCACCTAGCAAGTCACCCCAGCCAATGGCAGCTGAAAAATGACTTTTGATCTGTCATGTTTAGGCCCCCAATTGCTGGGATTCTGAGAGGGGCCAGCCTGAAGCATGAAGGCTCCCTGTGCCCAGAGGAGGGAGCATTTCAAAGACACTCTGCTCAGCCATGTCACATTCTGGAGAGGACACTGTGGTCTGGAGAGTCCTGTGCCCTACAGACTGGCCAAGTAGCTGCAGGCACAAAAGATGTTGATGTGACCACACAAGCGCTTTGGGGTGGTTTGTCCCCATGAGCTTCTTGGGTGTCCTTACCTGGGAGTATTTCAGAGACACACTGGGGATGTGGAATTTCTCACTGAAATCAGGGATTTTGGTGCCTTTGTTGCTGGGTTGTTGTTTTGCCTCTTCAGGCAGAGCAGTCAGTAGCAGAGCTGACAGGTGCTCTGAGCCCACGTCTCTTCTGGCTTTTGATAAGCTGCAAAGAGATGATTTTGTGGTCCATGAATCCATGTGGGGCCACTCTTCTCTTGTGGCAGAAGACACAAACTGCACAGTTCTGAACCCTTCTTCTGAGGCAAAACCAGAGACTCCATATGTCTGTTGAGACTTTTCTTTCTGAAGTCTGCAGCTTTGAAAACTCCCTAGGAGCCTGGAGGCTGGGATAAAGCTGCAAGTCCTTGAGTGCTGTCTTGTGTTGCTAAGAACAGGAAAGACATCTCCAGATTCTGAATGGTGTCTTTAAAGTCAAATGTGTAATGTGGTGCCTGAGCAGCTGCGTGGGACAAAGCACCCAGGGGTGTCGCTCAACAGCAGCTGAACGTGAGCCAGCTTGGGCCCAGGTGGCCAAGAAGGCCTGGGGCATGCTGGCCATGTGTCAGCAAGAGTGGGGCAGCAGGAGCAGGGCACTGAGCGTCCCCCTGTGCTGGGCAGTGCCGTGGTGCTTCAAGTCTGCTTCAAGAAGAGTTCCATCAATTCCTACATGACAGTGCTCACCACTTGGGCCACTTTCCTGCCAAACATCCCCTCCCTGCAGCCAAGAAGATTAGACCCTGGAATGGGTGACAGTTTCATCTTTTGCTTTGTTTATTTGTCTATTGGTTTGATTGTAAAAAAGACTCTGTGTAATTTCTCTTTCTGCAGCCATTAAAGGTGCTTTGGCTCAACCCTTCCTGCCCACTTGCAGCACTGGAAGAGACTCTGTTAGAATTTGAATTTGGAAGATGGCAGTTCTGGAAAATGCAGTATTTTTGCAGGAGAACACATAGTTTGGGGTGGGGATGTTGGGGCAGAAGGAGCTGTTCTGGTGCCAGGCCAGACAGCAGGGCTTGCACATCACTTTCAGGTGAACAGTGCCCATGCCTTTTGGCAGCCCATGGTTGATCAATAGGTGCTGTGTTTGGGAATTGGGCAGGAAATCAATGGCCTTGCATTCCAGCTGGTGCTGAGAGATCAGAGAGGCTGGGAGGGGCTGGGCTTCATTTCTGATTGCAGCCACTTCAGCACCATCAGTGTGCTTGAGTCCAAGAGAAGAACTTGTCTGAGCACAGATGCACAAAGACTGCAGTTCCCAGAGCAGTGCTCTGGGTCTGACAGCAAAGCACTGACACAATCCAGATTCCCCAAGAGTGTGATTTATTGAAGCAACAGGAGAGCAAGTTCAGCACTGCTGCTGATGGGGGCACTGGCTACCAAGTGTTCATGTGTGTAGGGATAGAAAATATAGTAAGAGAGTTTATAATAGTGAGATCCATCTGTCTATCTATCTATCTATCTATCTATCTATCTATCTATCTATCATCTATTTGATAGATATAAAATATTCCATTTGAATTTTCCCATCTCTGCTCCAAAGCAGTTGGTGGTATAAAGGTCACCTAAAGGTATCCCTTTGAGGAGAGGAGGAGAGGCAGGTTACATTAACTGATCTGGAGCAGGCAGAGATGATTCCCCCTGCAGAGATGGTTGTTTTTTCCCCTCACAGCTCTTTTCCTCCTCCACTCTCTTCTGCTGTGAAACCTTCTTTTTATGCAACAAATTGCTGCATGTCCTAAGGGAGTGGAACAATCTCAAGCTCTAGGTGGAGTTTGGAGACTTTGGTCATACATGGATTACATGACACATGGTTTCCTTCATTTCCTTCATCCCTAGGGGTGTGTCAATTCATTTGTTGATGGGGCCTTTGGAGGATCTCTGTTAGTGCTGCTCAGAATTCTCAGCTGACAAAAGAGGGAGGATAAACACCTTGGTCCTCTTCCATATACTCAGGTGGCCATAGGGGCTCTCTGACCTCCATCAGAAGATCAAACTGCACACATCCTTATCTCCTGAATGAGCAGGATTTCTAGCAAGAGTGTAGATGTCAGAAAGGCAGGAATGGTGGTGCAGGCCTGAAGAGAACATGAACTCCACAAGTGTCTCTCACAAGGGATGAAATCACACAGGAAGCCACCTGCAGAGCCAGGGTGGAACTGTGGGACAGGGCTGAGTGTGAGTGACTATGGAAACACAAAGAGGACAGAGCAGAAGGGGAGGGAGGCCCTCAGCAGACCCTTGAGAAATGGCACACATTTCCTGTCAGCTGCCCAAGAGTCTGTTGGGGATTCAGACCCAGCTGGACCCTGATTGTACTGCCAGTGTCACTTTGGAATCTGTGTTTCCCCATGGGCAGAGAACGAGCCAGGAGAGCATCAGCACAGTGCTTTGGGAACGTGTGAGCCCATCAGTGTTTGAGTCTTGGCCCACAAATGTTGTGTGGGGAGTCGAAGCCCATGTTCTCTTGCTTTCTGTGCAGGTTGTTCTGGAGAAAGAGCAGGAGCAGATTGATTTGTCAGAGATGCCATGCCAGACTGAGGGAGAGCTGTTGCCAGCCCGAGAGCAGGAAGAGCAGCTTGGGCAGCAGGTGGAAGAGGCACTGGAGAATGGCCAGGTAAGCCTGACTCAGCAGGTGACAGAGTGCAGGGCAGGAAGAGGGGCATAAAACACAGCTCTTGGGACTGAGGAGGCCAGGAGTCCAAGAGGCACTGAAAGCACAGAGCCTTGTAATCTGCAGAGATCAGCTCTGGGACAGGAGGGTTACAGTGGAAGCAGAGGTGGTTAAGTAGGCAGAAAGAAGTGACTGAATGAGTGTGATTTTGAGGCTGAAAGAGGGAAAAGCTGAGCCTGATGGCAGCTCCCAGTCACTTCTTCTTCCTTTGTGTGTACAGAACATCAAGGCAGAGCCACAGGCAGAGCTGCCTGAAGCTCAGAGTGCCATCGTGGCAGTGAAGAGGAGGCCCCAGGAAGACATGAGGAACATTCAAGAGGAGATGACACTCTATCGGCAGAGAAGAGATCAACAAAACAAGGTGAGTGATAGAGTGGCAGCCACTCCACTCATCAAGCTGTCTCTCTCATGTGTTTTAGAGGACAGCAAGGAAAATCTCCAGGCAGAGATGCAGGATATTCGGGCTAGGATCAAGGAAAGGGAGAAGAGGCTGGAGGAAGAAATGAAGATGGTGGAAGAGGAAATCAATCACCTGATTCAGGAGAAGAATTTTCTACATAAACAAGTGAGTGAAACAGCGATAGCCACTGCAGTCACTGCAGTCTGGTGGTTTGTGCCCTTCTTGCCTTTCCCCTGCAGAGCAGCAGGGAGCTGGGGTGATGCCCCTCAGTGCCATCCTGCTGTAGTGTCTATCCCAGCTGCTTTGAAGGAAATTTCCTGGTGTGCTGAATCCCAACTACTGCTCTGGACAGTGGCACAAGTCATTTTCTCCTTTTGCCAGCACTCATCTGAGTGCATTCTTGCTGGCCTCTTCCTGCTCTCCTTGTTTCTTCAGGTGTTTTTGCAAGTGAACACAGTCACCCAGATAGATGTTGAACACAAGCCACAAGCTGTCTGTATCCCTTGGGGAATCTGCTCCTCTCCTGCTCGTTCCCTTTCCTCACAGTCAATGAGCCTTGGCAGAAAGGGACAAGCTGTAGTCTCTGACTGCTTTGTTCTGTTTGACTTGAGGTTGGAGTGTTGACATCTCACCTGGCAGCCTGGGAAGGCTTCCAGCAAATGACTGGTGATGAGGAGCCCCAAGGTCGACATGAGGCACAGCAGCTGTCCCAAGCAGAGATGCTGAAGGTTGAGCATGTCTCAAAGATGGAGGAAAAGTGGACTCATTGTGAGGAGGTACAACATTTGGACAAGGATCTGCAAATGTGTCTGCAGTCTTTGGAGGGGGAAAGGGATCCTTGGGAGGAAATGGAATGGTCATTGTTGCAGTCATCCTTCAGAAAATCCATGAAAATGGGATATGAAGGTGTCTATGAACTCAAATAAAACAACCTCTGGTTTTGACCATTTGGTTTCAGAAGCAGGTGTCCAAAAAAATCCAGTTTATGAGCTTGGCATGTGGCTAAGAGCAACTTCTTACGGGCTTGAATTTGAAAAGGGTACTCGGGGTAATCTCTGCCATTCACTTTTCTGACACCAACTCATTTCTACTCTCAGAGCTACCAAGAAGCCTTGGTTCCCCTCCCTGAGAAGTGGAGCCTGTGCAATTTCTTCATCTCCAGCATTGACACAGATGCTGCTCAGCCACAGGAGGATTTCCCGGAGCTACTGAGTACATCTAATTTATTTCTTGTCTGAGGGACAGTGAATTGTGTGCACATGCCAGCATAGCTGTACCAAATGTTCCTCCTCAGTTTGGTGTCACAGGGACATTTAGGTCTCTCCACAGGAAGTGCTCTGCTTCGAGGCAGGGAGAGAGCACTCTGCATGCTCCTGCTGTCCCTGAGGGCAGCCTGGACAAAGGTTAAAGTTTACCTGGCTTCCCTTTCTACTGAAGAAAGAAGCAGGAATTGTTGCTGGAGCCGTTGCTTGAGTTCTACCCATTGGCCCAACCCCTGCTCAGATCAGTCTCTAGGAAAACACATCAAGCCCTTTGTGATTCTGCAGCACAACCCATTTAATCTGCTTCTCGCCCATAAGAGCTGCCAGTGTTGTGCCCTCCCATAAAGACCTGGTGGGGCTGAGAAAAGATCCCATTTCATTCTGTGTGTACCTTCACCTGTTGAGACAAAAAAGGGCATTGATCCACACCTCGGTGTATCTGATGCCAAAGCCAATCCCGTTGTGTCCTGAATGGGGGCAGCAGCTTGTCAGGGGCTCAGGCTGGCTGTGGCTTGTGGCCATGGCTTGTCAGTGCTCATGCTTGGCCTTTGGCAGCCTTGCTGTGTGCCCTGGCCCTGAGGGCTGCTGTGACTGCAGGGGCTGGAGCCTTCCTTAGCTGGGAGAGTGGCGCTGCCGCCCAGCCGGCCGCTGCAGAGCCGAGCTGGCCCGAGGCAGCAGCCCCTCGTCTGGGCCGGCTTCTGCACGGCACGGCCTGGACTCCCGAGAGGGACAGCATCTCCTCTGGGCAGCTGTGCGTGTCACAGCGGCGCCTGAGCAGCACTGCTGTCCTCGCTGCCCTTGCCCGCTGTGCCCACTTGGGAAGGTGGGGGGAACGTGTGCAGTGCTGAGAGGCCGAGTCCAATGGCAGCCACTGATCCGCGCTGTCAGGGTGAAGGGAAGCACTGGGGTTCTTCCCATGGGCCACGGGCAAGGGCGTCTTGGAGCTCAGCCTGCTCATACAGGGTGAGGGTCCTGATGCTGAAAGCCCCCTTGGAATGGGTTACAGAATCAGCTGCTCTGCTTTACAGATGGAAAGCCATTCATTCTGTTGGCAAATGCTGCAAGCTAGAGAAGATGCCCTCCTCTCCTGGCAATGCATCTCCCTGGGCTTTATTTCCTGACAAGAGAAGTCTTCAAAGGACTGGACAAAACCAGTCTCTCTGCTGGCCATTTGGACTGCAGAACTGCCTGGCTTGTTGCT
Organism: Cyanistes caeruleus; assembly: GCF_971803275.1. Lineage (NCBI taxonomy): Eukaryota > Metazoa > Chordata > Aves > Passeriformes > Paridae > Cyanistes > Cyanistes caeruleus. Next base: position 6,601,455 of record NC_141732.1, on the reverse strand, counting down.
CTTGCTCTTGTTGTTGTTGTGGTTGCTGCCCAGCTGACCACAAAGGGTTCAGAGCCCCAGACAGTGGGGCTTTCATATCTCCTGGAAATTGGAATTTCTGCATGAAAGTGAGAATCCTGCATTTTGTTTTCCTCAGGAAGAATAGTGAATGTGGAAAATCCCATACGAAAATACACTGAACTGGAAAATCTCGGCAGCGGGTGAGTCCACAGATACTTCTACACAGCCTTGGGCCAGGTGTTTCGCTGGTGGAATATCCATCAAGTGGGAAGTCAGACAAGCTGCAAACATGTTTACACACCAGGGTTAGTCTGCCCCATCTCTCAGTACTGGCCAGAATTTGTAAGTGTGCTCAGAGGGCATTGCCAAAGACCTCCCCATGCTGCCAACCAAGGTCTTGCCTGCAGCAAGGAACAGAACCTGGTAGATCTCCTTGTCTCTCAAGTGTGGGACAGCTCTGTGGTAATTTCCTTAGCATTTGTGTATGTCTCAAGATCATAGAATTTTGCCACACGAATGACAGAAGAAGAACCCTGCTTACCTGAAAGAGCAACCTGCCCCCTTATGATAGCTGTCAGATGACACTTCTCAGGGACCTTTTTTTCCAAGAGTTTCCTAAAGGAAATACTCCATGCTCAGGATTAGAACTGCCCAGTTTAGAAACTGATAGCCGAGATGAAGGAATAAGCTGTCTTTTTGAGCTGAGGCAGGAAAGCCCAGCACTTCAGGAACAGGCCCAGTGCCCATGCACTGGAGGGGAAAATGTATCATCTGCCTTCTGGCAGACCCCTCCTGCAACCTGCAGCTTTTAGGTATTTACAGCAGAGATCTCCTGTCTGGACTGGCTTTCACTGCAAGATCTAAATGGCTTCTCCTTTCTTTGCTGCTGTTTTGTTTCTAGGGCTTTTGGAGAGGTTTCTATAGCACTTGACATTGCCACAGGAAGACAGGTAAATGTCAACAGCCCCTGCAGACTCTGCTGCTCTCGAGGCCTTTCCCTACGGGTGACATCTGTGCCTGAAGCTTTGGGTAGAGCTGTGCAGCAAAGACACAGGAAGCACAGACTGGTGCCAGCCTGCAAATTGCACTTGGGACAGTCTTTGTCCTTCTCAGCTGCCAGTAGGAAGGCAAGGAGGGCAGCGGTTCCTTGCAAAGAAGGACGTGCCCACTTGCTCTCAATTGCTAAAACCAAGGTTTAGCATGTCACTTAGAGCATCTCACTGCTCTTTGGGGCTACAGTTTCAGAGTCCTGAATCCTCATTTATGGCTACCAGCAAATACATCTGAATGTTACTGGTAGCTCATTAGCCACTTGGGAGCTGTACGTAGGGAGAGATCTGCAAGGTGTCCCTAAAAGCCCAAAGGCCTGCCTGTATCCACAGAGTACCAAGGCACAGATTACCTCTCTGGAAGTGCAGGCAGAGCAGCAGAGAGTGTGGTCAGAGCTTTGTGGGTGAGAGTTGATACACCTTTGTTACCAAGTGGACAAGGCAAAGTGTCAGTGGTCAGGTGTCATGTAACTGTCCCCAAGGGAGCAGAGCAATGGGCTGTTGGATTGTCACTTCCTAATTACTCCAATGTCTAATCACAAGGTGCTTTGGCACAGCTTGGCTGTGCCGTTCCAGAATCACTCACTCCATGTGAGAAGCTCCATGCCAACTTCCATAGTTACTCATTTTCAATATCATTTTAGGTGGCCATAAAGAAAATCAATGTTCAAGGACGGATCAGGAAGGAAGCAATTGCTTATGAACTCATGGTCATGAAAATGAACAGGAACCCCAACATTGTGACCTATTTAGAGAGGTGAGGGATTCTTGTTTTATCCCACCAATATTTATTTACATGCTTCATGCATGCAAAGTTAAAAACCCACTTTGGATACTGGCAGGAAAAAAGAGCTCTTAATTACTGGTTAATTATGATTTCTCACCTTATCTCCAGTGGATGGAAGAGATTTTTGCATTTTGTCTGCATTATTCTACCCTGGCAAATGCAGTTTGAAAATTGTCCAAAAATCTGGACCAGCCCTATCTTAAGAACAAAACACTCTGTAAATTCATTTCCTCCACATTGGATTGGGGCTTAACTTTTTCAAGTTTTTAGGAGCACCTTTGAAGTGCTGAAAAACCACCCTAGAGAGAGGATTTCCCTTGCATTGCTGCCCTTTTTCCATTGCTGTGCATGCCAGGAAGACTCGGTGCTTATTAAAAGAGATACCATGTGTGACAGCTTTTTATCTGGTCTGTTACTAAACTGCATTTGTCACTTGCTGGCCATCTAAGACATCTCCTTTTTTGTACATGTGCCATTCTCCTTGAGACTGCACAGACTGCAAACCCTGCACAGCCTAGAGGCAATGTCTATTCCTTTTATTCTGTCCTTGTCACAAAGACACCCAGAAACAAGAATCAACTGTTGTCTTTTGCAAACAGCAACGTAGCCATGCATGTTCATCTCCACACCCTTGTTTCCTTCTTTCAGTTACTTTGTGGGGAAGCACCTTTGGCTGGTGATGGAGTACATGGACGGAGGCACTCTGAGAGATATCATCAATGAGACTCAAATGTCAGAAGGAGAGATTGCAGTTGTCAGCCGTGAGGTCAGGGATCCCACCTGTGCTTCCAAGGGCTTGAGCAAGATTGTCTGGGAAACTGGGGCTCAGAATGGGAGTGATTTCATGGGCCAAGCTTGGTTTCTGTGTTGCTGGTATGCTATGGGCAAGCAAGAGCCTTTCAAGTGAACTGCCTGCCAGTGTCCCTGCACTCACTCTACTCACTCCATGTACTCTTATCTCCTGCTGTTGTATTCTAGTTCTGTTGCTTCTATTTGGATTTGCTGTTCTCCACCTTGCCTCTCTAAATGCTTACTTTGTGCTTATCTGCACTGCATTCCTTGCCTGTAAAAGCAAAGGTGCTGGTTGGCAGAATTTGAAATGAACAGCAGAGAAGAAAAAGAGACTCATTTCTTTTAGGTCTCAGCTGAAAAGGATAGTAGTGCAGCCCAAATGCTGTTTGCTTCTGAGCACACCCACTGCAGCTGCAGTCACTCTGCCTGGTTTGCAGGGGACAGTCTACAACAGCAGTTGCTGCTGCTGCTGTTTCAAAAGCTGCCATGCCTTTCTTGACAAAGGTCCTGCTCTGCTGCTGTTGCAGCAGCAGGCTCTTCCTCTCAGTGGCACTGTGTTCTGCCATTACTCCCCATTCCCCTGCAAAGGGAATTTTTACAGCTGTTTCCTTGCTTGTGTAATGAAATCACATCACTCATTTTGCCCCCCTGTTTCTGCTTTCTCTCTCAGTGCCTGCAAGGACTGGATTTTCTTCACTCCAACCATGTGATCCATCGAGATGTGAAGAGCTGCAACATCCTTCTCAGAATGGACGGCTCTGTCAAGCTGGGTCAGTGTATTCTTGGTCAGGTTCAGCCTCCCAGGGATGTGGGGTGTGGGGCTGCTTTCAGTGACTGCCAGCTCCCCAAAAATGGTGCTGCTGGCAGTGCAGGGGCCCCTGCTGTGAGCTGAAGGCACAGCTGTGATGTGCACAGAGGTATGACAAGGTACCACAAGCAGTCAAGAGTGGCATTGCTGTGTCCCATCCAAAGGGAAGGAGCTACAATCTAAAGCTTCGGAAAAAGAAAGGCCATTGCTGGAGGAAGTGTAAAAAAGGTGGGGATTTTTTGAAGCAGCCAATGCCATATTTCCTTGACTAAAGCCCTGAGGAAATTGAGCAGGAATGGATTTCCAGCAGATGACAAAGTGCATTCTGCGCCTGGGAGTGGGCAATTCTTTTGCTTGGTTTCCTAATTGGAGCTGCCTTTCATGGTGTGTTGTTTTCTCCACAGCTGACTTTGGCCTCTCTGCTCAGCTCACCCCTGAGCAGAGGAGACAGATCTCCGTGGCCAGCACTTCTGGGTTGATGGCGCCTGAAGTCGTGACAGGTCACCCGTATGGCCCCAAAATGGACATATGGTCTTTTGGAATTGTGGGCATCGAAATGGTGGAACGAGAAGTTCCTTACTGGAATGAAACTCCTGTCTCGGTAAGGTGCAAATACTCACTGATCCTGCTGACTTTCTCACCTGTCCCATGTTCTGTGTGCCACAGGACAAAATGCCATTGCCCTCTGCTGGCATTACTTCCACCAAGGTCCCCTTCTAATAATGTCCCTGCAGCACATCAGGATCTGCTGTAGGTTTGGTTGCATCAGCAGGTAAGTGGCAAGTACCCAGTTCAGAAACGTGCCATTTTGGCCTGCAGCCCTGCTGGCCTCCGTGACATTTCTCCTTTGCTTTTTGAAAATTCTTGAAGCTTGTCTCTGAAGGAGAAGAATTTTTCAGTGGGGAGTTCAGCAGTGTGATAAATATCCTTTGAGATGGAGTTGGGACCTTCCCGTTTTCAATTTTCTAGAAGAAGAAAAAATGAAAATAAAGAAAAGGAAATGGAAAAGAAAAAGCAAAAAAGAAGAGAAAAGGGATGAGAAAAAAAGAAAAAGGAATAGGATAAGGAAAAGAGGGAGGAAGAGGAAGGGAAAAGGGAAGGGAAAAGGAAAGAGAAAGAAGGAAAAAAGAAAGGAAAAGGAAAATATAAAACTAAACTTAAAATTAAAAATAAAAATAAAATCAGGAAAAGGAAATGAAAAAGAAAAAGAAAAAGAAAAGGAAAATAATAGAACAAAAAGGAAAAGTAAACAGAAAACACAAAAATCAAAGTAGTTCTGCTTGCTTTTTCCTTTATTAAAACAAAGCACATCCATTTTTGTCCAAATTCTAGCATCTTTTCCAAATCCTGTGGGACCTCCAAACTTTCAGGCTTTCAAGTCATCTGTACATTGTTCTGTCATGTGTCTGGGTGGCCTGGAAAAGTTCAGGATGTGTTTTTCTCCAGCTGCAATCAGAATTGTGTGCCAAAGCCCCGGCTGTTTCTTGGTACTTGAACAGGAGGATGAGCCTGCAGTCAGGTGCCTGGGGCTGGGATCCAAGGGGTGCGGTTGACGCCGGTGCTGTTCCTTTAGCACAGGAGCAGGGCCATCCCTGGGCTGCACAGCGCTAGTGACAGTGAGGACTCCCCACCATGCCCACTAGCTGAGCTCAGCTGCAGAGGGACAGGATAAAACATCCTTTTTGACCTCTGCTGCTGTGGGAAAAGTGAAGGAAGTTTTCCTCTGGCTTGAAGAGGATCAAAGTCTTCTTGGTCAGCATCTATTTCATTGCTACCAGCACTGGTGGGTGTTTTCATGCAGACTCCTAAGCCTCTCCCCACTGTCATTTCTGTCTGTTTTAAATGCTTTCTGCATTTCTTTCAAGAAGTAAAACAAAAACTTGATGATTTTTGTTTCAAGGAAGCTGTGCTTGAGGGACCAACAAGCATGGCAGTGATCCCTTTTGTGCAATAATCCTTGGAAATAGTATAGCTAGAGCAAATTCCCCCTCCCAAATGGCCTGTCAAGCTATTCACACAAGCTGGTGTGAATCCTCAGAGAAGCAAAAGCTGCATTTGGTGATGGAGTTCTCATTAACCAAAGAACTAGTCAGTGAAAATCAGCTGCCAAGGCAAGATCTGCTGGATGTTGGAAAAGCTGGGGCTGCCTCGGTGTTTAAGTTTTTTATTGGTATAGGAAGGTCATCTCTGCCTCTCTGCCAGGGCAAAAAATGCCACTGCACAGTGGAGCTGGAACAATGGGCTCTGGGAGAGCAGTTGCAGATGGGAAAGAAGCAGGTGGAGCCTCTTGTTTCCTTTTTCTCTAGCCTCAACTCCTGATAAACATAAGAGGGACACCAAAGCTGTGGCAGCCCAACCTATTCTCACTTTTGCTGCATGACTTCCTGAGCTGCTGCCTGCAGACAGACGAGGCACAGCGCTGGTCTGCTGAGGAGCTCCTGCAGGTAAAATGCCAAGGGGCTGCAGGTGAAACAGTGTCTGAGGGATGGGCTCCTCCTCCGCTGAAATCCAAAGCATCAGATGTGCCCCCCTCCTCACCTCCAATCTTCCTTCTGTTCAAATGGAAATGGTGAGGAATTCTAGCAGGACTGGCAGGGACCTGTAAAGCTCATGTGGTCCAAGTGCCCTGCAATGAGCAGGGACATCTTTAAAGGGATCAGGATGTCCAGAGCCCTCTCCCACCTGCCTGGAATGGTTCCAGGGACAGGGCACCTACAAGCTCTTAGGACAACCTGTGCTAGTGTTGTTTGTGTGTCCAAGGAAACAAGTTCTTCCTTAGACTTCTTCTGATTCCATCCCCTTTTTCTTTAAACATATTAGCCCATGTCCTGTTGTCACTGGACCTATTCAAAAAGATGTCCTGCACACCCTCAGAAGCCACTCTGAAGTTTTGGAAAGTGTCTAGAAAGTCTCCCTGGGGCCTGTTCTTCTCCAGGCTGAATAACTCCAGCTCTCTTAGCCTGGCAGAGAAAGCACCATTTCTAGAGCCCTGCTAGGGCAAAAGTCCCATCAAAATGAAGAAAGAAGAATCAATGGATGAGTGGGATTCTGGGCCAGGTTTGCCTGTGATGGCAAGGTCCTGCACGTGAAGATGGAGGTGCAGATGCCCCCATTGGTCCCCTCTCTGGGTCTGTCTGGGAACCAGAGGAATCCTGATTGAGGCTGTGAGGCACTGAGTTTGGAAAGTCATGGTTAACTGAGTTTTGTTGATTTCTTTTTTTCCCTTTTGGGCAGCATCCACTTGTAACATTAACTGAGCCTGTGTCCAGCCTGGTGCCGCTGATCATTTCAGTGAAGAGGAGGAAGGAGGAGAAAACATCAGGACCAGCGTAGAGTCAGCTTGTAGACTAGGATTGTAGAGTAGGGTTATAGAGTCAGATTGTAGACTAGAATTGTAGAGTAGGGTTATAGAGTAGGATTCTGAACTAGGATTATAGAGTAGGGTTCTAGAGTAGGATTGTGGACTAGAATTGTAGAGTAGGGTTATAGAGTAGGACTATAAATCAATAAAATTTCTGAAATTTTAACTCATCTGGAAGATTGCTTTCTTTTTTACCCTGTGAATAAACTCAGCATTTCCTTCTGACTTATCAGTTGTCTCTTCAAGGTGCAAAGTGATATTCATGGCTTCTTTGGTGTGCTTTGAAAGTGGGGAAGGCTCTTCTTCAGTCATCCTCTCCAAAGTGCACTGCCTTTGGAATTTGGCTCACTGGCTGGGTTTTGCCCAGCTGTGTGGTATGTCTAATTGAGGCAGAAAGGGCAATGGCATTTGCAGGTACAAGCAGTGGAGGGGTGGGGCAGCCGAAACATCCTGTGCAGATGCAGGCCTTCAGCTGTGACTCCAGAGCATTTGGGTTCCTGCCATTTGGATTTGTATCCCTGTGGTGGTTTCACATTGATTGATATTTGGAGAAGGAAGAAACCACCTATGGAAGAGATTTTTTGGAGAGAAGCTGCTGGGAGCTCCTTCTGTGCCTGGGAAAGGTCAATAGCTGGCTAGTGCTGAGAAGTGACAACATTTTGAACCATTTAGAAATTAGGTCTGCCTCTGTGAGATCTACGTTTTTAAAAATAAAGCTTGGGAAATCTCTCTCTTGGCTTCCGGACCCAGAAGGTGACGGAGCTCTGGTGAGGCCGGCCCTGATCGCCCACGGCCTGTGCTCCTGGGAGAGGCTGGGCCGGACCCCAGTGGCTCCTGGACGGGGGATGGAGGCTGCAGAATCCCAGCCCCAGGCAAGGCTGGGCCACAGCTGCTGACATCTCGCTGACACTAAACCCTCTCCCCAGCACACACCGATGGCTCCAGGCCCGGCAGCTGCCGGGCAGAGAGAGGGGCCCAGGGCAGCCTGAAATCCTCATCATAAGTGCTGCAGCCACTGCCCACGACCATCTGCAGACCTGGCAAGATTTAAGCCTTTCATTTAACCCTATTAGTGCACAGATGAGAACTGCAGACCACCATTCTCCCCTCAAGAGAAAAGGACAAAGAGGGGACACGTAGAAGACAACATGAAGACACTGGGGTCATTAAAGTAAGAATTAAAGAAGGTGAATGAGGAGATGTCTCAGTGTTGGGCTGAAAATTTCTTTTGGTAGGGCTATGGATATAGAAAATGATACACAGAAATATCTCCTTCAATTCATGAGAGAGGATGGGGGAATGAAGCATTCAAACTGTGCATGTGAACAGAGGCATGCATTGATAAGAAGTCAAGCAGATGTTGGAATAGCTGTGATCCCATGAGAAGTCTGAACAGAGAGCGAGAGAGATGAGAGTGAGGAAGACCTTTTGCCCCCAGGGAGAGAAGAAGAAAAACTCTGTTCCCAGAGGTGATGACAGAGACAGATGAAGGGAACATTTGCTGTTGAACAACTCATCCTTAAAATAATACCCCATGGGTTCGTAGCCCATGAAGACACTTGTAGCAGGGCTGTGAAAATGGGAAGGATTTCACAACTGCAGAACTTAACCTGGGCAGATGCTATCTGTGGAAATGAAAAGCCATGAGAAACTGTTTCTTGTAGAGAAGTCTTGGTGGCATGGCAAGAGAAATCTTCTCTCCCTTCACGAACTGACAGAGGAGTATTGTATTGTTGGTACTGATTTAACATCCCATGTTTTATGTCTATGCTGTCAGTTTGGAAAGGAAAGAAGTTAGTCAGGGGGAGGAAAGGAGTCCTGGAAGTCTTATTCTGATGCTTCTCTTTCTTGTAGTCCTGTTAATAAAGTTTCTTTATACCTTTTATGTTTTGAGCCTGTTTTGCCCTTCTCCTAATCCATATCTCCCAGCAAAAACAAATGAGTAAGTGCACTGGTGATTTTAGCCAGTGCTAAACCCACCACATTATTTAGTAATTATAAAATAGAATTATTACAAGAAAAATAATTGTCCTGGTGTGACTTTATATATCTTGAGTTCTGCACCTTTAAGGTTTGCTTTGGGAGCTGGGGGGAAGTTGAAGCTGCTGGAGGCTGATGGGACTTTTTTCTCCTGACCAATTACTAGCCATTTCTGAGAACTCCCAGTGATTCTGACCATTGAAAAGTGAGATCAACTTGTGAATACCTATTGTAAGACTTAAGACTGGGAATTTCTTGTTCTCTTTGGTTTCCATCTTTTGAACAGGTAACAATGCTCCAGCTCCGGCTCCGGCTCAGCCTCTTCCTCCCCAACCAGGCCGGACAAGGCCGCGGAGGGTGGGGGGAAGGAGAAGAGCGGAGGCGGCCGGCCTGACTTGGTTTGCAGTTTGTGCCACTGAACTGAAACCTGACTCCATGAACATCTGCAGCTTTCCAAGACTTGAACTCTTTTACTACCTGGATGAGACTTACGTATTAACCCTTTTTTCCCAGAGAAGGGGAAGAGAGAGAGAGAGAGAGAGGGATCATCAACATGAAGAAGGAACAATAAAACTATCAAAGTCAGTGAAGAAAAGAATTAAGTTTTAGATGGGGAAGAGAGAATAAGGAGATGCTTTAATAAGTTGAAATATTTTTCTGTTTAAGCTATAGAGATGGACAATATTGTTCTGAAAATAAAACTCCTTTAATTCATGACAGAGTATATTGGGAGGAATAGAGTGTTTCAAAGTGTGGATTTTAAGCAAAAGGTGGAGTAGTTGTGATACGTGATGTGCTGGACCAGAGGGGGAGAAGTAATAGTTGAAGATTTGTGGCTTTGTAGAGGCAAAGAAAAACCTTCTGTTTCCAGGGAGGCTCAGAGAGACAGATGAAGAGAACTTTTGCCTTTGAATAACTCATCCCTAAAAATGACATCCCTAGAATCATTTGACCCATAACACACCTCAGAGTGATGTGAAATGGGAAGAGACAACTGATGGCAGATTTTCAGGCAGCTGGCATCAGAGAAATAGAAAGCTATGAAGAAAATTAGTTCTCTTTTGTGAAAAACTCCATAGATTAGCAGAAGAAGACTTCTGTTTCTCTATAAGGACGGATGAAAAGACTATAGCAAGAATTGGGACTGTTGCAAGCACCAAAGTTGTTTTTTTGTCTCTATATTGTCAGGTGAACAAGGGAATGGTTGGGTAGTGGGGGAGAAAAGGGTTTTCTGGAGGTTTTATTCTGGTTTTCTTATTCTTACAGTTTTTGTTAATAAACTTTCTTCATTCCTTTTAAGTTTGCAGCCTGTTTTGCTCTTGTTCTAATCCATATCTCCTAGCAAGAAATAAGTAAGTTTTCTAGTAATTCTTTTAGTTACTGCTTTAAAACCACAACATTTATTTGGTGTGTTGGCCGGGAAACAAAATTAGCAAATCTAAACCACTACACAAATTAATTTATTATTCTTGGTGTTTGCCAAGAAGCTGAAATTAGCAAATCTAAACCACTACAATCCCTAAGTGCAATCTCTTTGGCTGGATGAGAGTCTTGCTCAAGTGAGAAAGCAGAAAGATCAGTGGTGGTGCTCTGCAAGGTCTCCTCTGGTGCAGAGCTGTCAGCGACTGGGAGGTGAGAGCAGGCTGTAAGAGACGGTGCCAGGTTTCCCTCATCTGCCTCACAATCATGGCAAGAACAGAGACCGAGACCCTGAAGACCACAAGGGACTTTGTGCAGAGCTTCTGGCCTGGTTGAGGTGGATGTTTGCTAAGTGATTGTTTGGAGGTGTGCTTGTCCTGACACCAGCTTTCCAGAGCAACAGGTCACAGCACAAGAGTGATGTGGTGCTGGTGAGCAGGGACTTGTGAAGAGCGGCCTGCTCTGTGCCTTACACCGGCTTCTCAGAGCAACGGGTCACACCACAATAGCCTATAAATCTCCCCACCTTTTGGCCAACTGCCCCTCACTTTGAAACAGACTATAAAAGTGACTTTTCTAAGTTACTTTCAGAGAGAGAGATGTCCCCACAGAAGACACCAGCACCCCCATCTTGTCCATTGGTAGCTATAACCCCCTCCTTTTTTCTCTCTTTACTTTGCTTCTTTATCCCTCCCTTCACTCTCTCTCTCTCTCTCTCTCTCTCTTTCTCTCTCTTATTCTCTCCCTCTCATCTATTGCATAACCCATGGTGCTGGCACTAAAATAAAGGTACATTGTTGCTGTTATGATTTAACCTGAAATTCCTTGGTGTCCTTTTTGCACTCTGAGATCATACAAACCTCTCACAACTCTAACTTGTGTTAGAGGATCGTGACAGAGGCCCTGTCATATTTGATCCATGTTTGAGCAGGTCAACAAGACAATGAAGAAAACTGTATTGATTAAGGGGTGGGAACTTGACCCTTGCAAGAGAAACAATGGATTGGTCAATGGGTGGGCAGTTAACTTTTGAGAGAGGAACTGTTCATAATGGAGGCATTGTTGGCATGGAGTCGGTATTCCGAGCCATCGTGGTCTCATCTCACGTGCCGGCCATGTGGGAGCTGATGCTGTCACTGGGAAAATTGCACTCCTCAGCAGGAGATCTAAGGCCTGGCTCTGACTTGGAGGGGTGAGAAGGACGAAATGCAGACTGTTGATGCTGGGGATGTCCTGAAATTGCACGGCCTACCTCCCTCTCCTGCTGAGCACCATGCTTCATCTCCTTCTCCTGCTCAGTGGGTTTCTGGGAATACAGGGGTTGGTATGTATTATTTGCTACTGCAACTAATGGAATAAATCTGCTTTGCAACCCCAGTTGTGTCTTGGCTTCTTTTCTAAGAAAAGTGTTTCCTCCTGAAGCTATGACAATGACTAGCAGAAAGCCTCAGGACAACCCTACTTTCATTTCAATATATTCTGAGATGGGATTTAAATATGTCAAATAATCTGGGGAAATGGTTTGCCTGTGAATTTCAGCAAAGTATTCAATATGTCTTAGTTATATGGATACAAACTAGTAGGTGAGATTGCTACATGTGCCCAATTTAGGGAAGGGATTCTCCAAACACCCTGCACAGAAATAGATTAATGCCTCCTTTCAAGCCCTGAGCTGGCCATGGGGAACTGGCACTTCTTGGTCACTTTTATTTTGGCCATTTCTCTTGAACAGGTAAGAAAGATCAAAACAAAACCTTTTCCAGCTGTTTCTCTCTGGTTTACCTTTTTTGAAGGCCAAAGGTCTGTGCTGCAGGAGGCCCGTGTGTGTGCAGAGTAATTAGCTCCCAAAAACCCCTTGTTTTTCCCAGAAGTCATTATCACTTGTTCCCAGGTGTGTCCAGATCTGACAGGAGAAAAAGCCCACAGCACAGTGGGCACCGTGCCCTGCCCAGCCAGAGCTCTCTGGCACTGAGCAGCAGCAGCAGCAGCAGCAGCAGCAGCAGCAGCAGCACCAGCACTTTTCAATCTGCTCCTGCCTTGGCTTCACCTGGGGGACAGAAGCCTCTGGAAATCAGCACTGCCACTCATGTTCCCAGCTTGGAGCAGCTGCTGCTGCTGCTGGGTAGATCCTGCCAGTTTGACTGCTTCCAAATGGGATTAAAGGCCGAGGTAGAGATGGACAAACAGAGGAGCCCTGGGCACATCCAGTAAATGTACAAATATATGGAGAGATTTGTTAAGAATTATTTCAGCTGTTATGGCAACAGTGGTTGCCTGGTTCTTTGCAATGCTCAAATGCCCACTGTGCTGTGGGCTCTTTCTCCTGCCAGATCTGGACACACAAGTCATGATGAGTTGGGAGGAAAACCAAGGAGTGTGTGGGAGCTGCATTACTCTGCACACACTCAGGGCACCTGTAGCAGAAAGCTTTGTCCCCCAAAAAGGTAAACCAGAGGGAAACAGCAGGAAAATTTCAAAAACTCAAAAAAAAATTTCAAAAATTTCACAAACTGAGCCAGGGGTGAAGGGCATGGAAGGTGCCAGAACAAAGGGTAGGGTTTACAATGATGGACATGGGTTAGGGGCAGGCTGGGGGTGATGGACAGGGAAGGTCTAAGAATAAGGGGAGGGGTTTACAAAATTGACAAGGGGGGTAAAACCATTACATAACCATGGGGGAATAACAAGTTAAACCAACAAGTTAAACAAACAAAATCAACAAACAGAATGCAACACCCATCCATTAAACAATATGGTCTTCTTTGAGTTTTCTGAAGGAGTCAAAAGGAGGGGAATTTTCCAACTGAGTTGATGTTTCAGAAAACTTTATTTATTTACAATCCTACTCTATAATCCTACTCTACTAAACTGCTCGGCAATCCTACACTACGGTCTTACTACTTGGCAATGTTACCCTATAAAACTGCTCGGCAGTCCCACACTACAGTCCTACTGTACACTAGTTATGAAAATAATGTCTTCTGTCATATTTTTCTCATCTTCTTTTTCTTCAGTGAAATGATGAGTGGTGACAGGGTGGATGCTGGCTTGGCTGATGTTACAAATGGATGCTGTCCACAGGAAAAAAACGAACAAAAACCATTAAACCATGACTTTCCAAGCTCTGTGCTTCACAGGCTCACTCAGGATTCCTTTGCTTCCTGGAAAGACCCAGAAATGGGGCAGATGAGACCATCTGCACCTCCATCTTCATGTGCAGTGCCTTGCCATCGCAGGCAAACCTGGGCCAGAGTCCCACTCATCCGTGAATTCTGGTGTCTAAACTTGATGGGACGTTTTCCCCGCCAGTGCTCTAGAAATGGTGTTTTCTGTCCCTGGGGTTTCTACCTTTCAGGAAACTCCAAAGCCTCACATAGGCCCCTCTCTTTGAAAGACAGGCACTGTGCTAATTTCCACAGGCAGACCGAGCAGTGTCTACCTTTCCATGCCCTGCTCCTCCAGTGCTGGATGGCACCTTCCTTCCCAGCAGGGACAGCCGAGTGGCACTGGGTCCTGCAGTTCCCTCTCTGCCACACAACCTGGCAGTAACCCTGGGGCAGTTGCTGTCTGCTTGACCGTGCCAGGCTGAGGATGGGGCAGGGACAAGTCCCACTCAGCTGTCCCTGTTTGCATGGCAGAAACCTCAAAGAGAGGGACAGGGTGACGCTGCACCGGAGCTCCGGCTGGCTCTACGGTGGTCTTTGCACTCCGGCGCAGGCGAACGCCAGGAGTGGCGAATCCCTGGGGAGTAGGCTTTTCCCTCAGTGAAACCTCCAGAGTCTTGGGCCACCTCAAGCTCTTTTTTCCCTGCCTCCAATGGGGATCTGCAGTCCCTGCCCAGCAGTGCTCGCTGTGGATTCTCAAGACAGAGGTGATGCTCCAATGCACTTGGCGCAGGTCAGCCTTGGCTCCAAGGAGGCTCCGATGCTCCGAGCTGTCGCGGATGCGGCGGCGAACCCGAGCGGTGCCATTGCTTCGCTGGGAGCCTGAGCGGTGCCCATCGCGCTGCCTCTCCGGACAGGCCGTGCTCTCACCGCCGCCGGGGCTGCGAGCAGCTGCTTTCCACGTGCCTCCGGCTCCGGACCCATCCCCGCAGCAGCGCTCTCCCAAAACGCGCTGACCCGCGCCCATTCTCAGCCCAGCTGCGGGACTCCCCGATCCGGGGATTCCCCGCTTGCCAAGGCGGTTCTCCCCTCCCTCCACGGCCGTCTTCCCTCTCCCAAGGATGCCCTCTCACTCCGGCTCTTCTCCCTCTGCCCTGGACTCTTCCCCTTCTCTCAGGGCTCTCCCCCCGTTCCCGGGATCCTCTCTCTCGGACTCTCCCTCTCTCCCGTGCTCTTGCTCTGCTCTCGGGCTCTTCCCCCTGCCAGGGTCTCTCTTCTGTCGAGCTCCACCCCGTCTCCCTGGGTCTCCCCCTCTATCCCGAGAGCTTCTCCTTCTCTCGGGATCTCCCGCTCTTTCCTCTTCCAGGATTCCTCCCCTCTGCCAGCATCTTTCCCCTCTGCTGGTCACTTCTCCCTCTGCCAAGGTCTCTCTCCCCTCTCCCGGGATGTCCGCCCGTTCCTGGACCCCCTGGCTGCGGTGGTGCCGTGCTCGGAGCGCAGCGGGGCCGGGCCGGGGCCGCCGGGGCCGCGTCAGCTCCGAGCCGCGGGAGGAGCCGCGACACCGCCCCGGCAGCGGCCCCGCGCAGGCGGAGCGGCCCCGGCTGAGCCACGGGCTGTGCCTGGCCAGGGGCTGCGGGCTGTTGGAGCTCCTCCAGGCTCACTCCGGGCAAAAAGAGCTCCGACCAGTGCTCACTTTGGACCTTCAAGGCTGTCGGATGCCTTGCAGTGAAGCTGGAGAGCCCGGGATATTATGGTCACTTCTTGTCCTCAGCTCAGCTGGAAAATGGTTCCAAGCGTGAGTGCAAGGGATGGATGTGTGTGCATCCAACGGTGTGTGTCTGCATCCGTGTCTGTGTCCGTGTCTGTCTCTGCCTCTGTGTCCCTGGGTGCTGGAGCTTCATGTGTTCACCCTGTGTAAGAGATGAAGATTCCCTCATCTGTCTCACAACCATCTCAAGGACAGAGACTGAGACCCTGAATGTCACAAGGCACTTGGTTTAGGGGTTTGGGCCTAGCTGAGGTGGATGTTTGCTCAGTGATTGTTTGCCGGTGGTTGCACGGTACACTGCCCTCGTTCCTGCTGGTGAACAAAGGCTTGCAAGACGTGGTTTGCTCTCTACCCTACCCCTGCCCCCTGCACAATGGAATTCATCACAATGATCATCAGTCTCCTCTGGTTTTGGCCCTATGCCCCTTGCTTTGTAATATCTATAAAATTACACCCCAAACTTACCTTCCTTTGAGATCTCCCCAATGGACAGAAGACCCTGCGTTGATGGATGGCTGAGTGGACCTCGATGTTGGTAGCTATAATCCCCTTACTTACTCTTTTCCTTCTGCTTTGCTTTCTCCTCTTTCCCTCTATCACATATTAGTACTGATGAGCACTCAATAAAGTGTGTTTTGCTGTTTAAGTCCCTGGTTTCCTGATAATCTTTTGTACTCTAAGATCAAATCAAAGAACCACATCAGGAATCCCATCTTGGGGATTGTGACACCCTGGCAGCAAATTCTTGGATATCATGAGTGTAATAAATGGAAATGATTCATGTTAACTAAATTGTAACTATTTAGAAAGTTATTATTAGTAGCAATCAAGGGAATTAGTGTTACAAGGCAAATGTATCCCTTTACAGGTGTTACATGTTAAAATTAAGGTACAGGATGTAGTTTTGAGCTAAGTAATGTCTCAAGACAAAATTGACCTTGAGATGGACAAGGTTGGAATGCCTTTAGGCATGAAGCCTGAAATTATGAAATGTAAGACTAATTAGTGGAAGAAAATGCTTACTTCCATAACACAACGCTGAGTGTGCACACGCAACCTGTAAGGCCATCCAGAGGACAATGAGGATGAGTGTAAGCCTTCATCCAAAAGCCCCCCAAAAGAAGACTGAAGAACCCTAGCAACAAGTGAGGCATGCGCTGTGAAGAATAGTGATGGAAAATTAGAGAATCGGAAATAGGATGAGATTTGCGGGAAACATTAAGGGATATGTATAAGCATACAGTATATAAGTTTAGTTTGAATTGCTTTGTTTTGTATGTGAGGTAGGGCGGGAAGCCCTCTCCATACCCCGGTCGGTTTTGCTTATGTTTTAATCATGCTTAAGTACTGGCAAGCTATATTCATATATGTGTGTGTATATATATATATATATATATGTGTGTGTGTGTGTGTGTATGTATATATATATATATATATATATATATATATATATATATATATACATGAATATATTTATTAAATTGTATTCTTTTACTAAATGGTATTCCTTTTATACCAAATTGCTATTCAATTCACTAAATTATATTCTTTTATTAAATTGTATTCTTGTATTCAATCCCACTAAACTGTATCTTTTTTTGTTGTTGTTGTTATTAAATTGCTGTTAACTCAATAGACGTAAATTGACTAAATTTCAATTTCATTTGTAACAGTGAGTATGAGCCTGGATTTACCCAGGCTTTTAAGTGAAGAAACCTTGGGTCTATTTCTCTATGGAGTTCCTAGGAAGCAAAGCTACATTTTCAGTGGTGGTTCTATTGTATTTTGATTAGTCTCTGATGGACTTGTGGGTTTATTTGCTGCTGGAGTTGATCAATAGTTTACTCATGTAAGCATGAATTAACTATTAAGAGTCAGCAAATATTAATCACAAGCCTAAGAAGCAGGATGCACCTTAGCCTTGTCAACATAAACAGAATGCACCTTAAGAAGAGAAGAGAAGAGGAGCAGAACCTGTTGAAACTGGCGCAGAAACTGCTGATGAAGGACTGTTCATGCTTCAGAAAGAAAGGTGAAAAGTGCAAAGTGAGGGAGACTGCCAGCCTTCATCGGAATGACCCCTGTGGAAGACTCGCAGCCTTCCTCAGAGCAATCACCACAGGACACTGCATGGGCGAGTCAGTAATGCTAGTGATATGAATGACTTTCAAGAAGTAACTTGCATAACCAGTCCTATCCCAAGGAATGTAATGAACATGCATGAAATTGAACCATAAACTGTGCTGTGTAAAGTGCTGAGTGTGTGTGTTAGGAGGAGCGACCCCCATGTACCCGGCGCCGAATAAAGCCAATCCCTACCTCACTGAGTCAGTGTCTGAGGTGACTCTTAGCTCAGCATTGGAGCAAATCAGAGCAGTTGCTGAATAGGAATCATTTTGAGTAGCGTGCTATAAAAAAATAATACTGAGAGGGTGAGCATCTTTTGTTCCCAAACAGCAGTGGCTTTCCAAAATGTTGTTTGGATAAATTAAATCTATGCTTTGCAGTTTAGTTTAGTTTTGTTTTGAGACTTTTCTTTCCCAATGGTTTATGAATAGCTAGCATAGAGTTTTGAATAGGAGACTGTCATTGTGCTGCTTTAAAATAGAAAAGATTCCATGAAATAATGGAAGCTGGAGTTTTTCTTGTAGTAGCATAAAAATGGATTTAGTGATGTAGTCAGTCACTTTTGTGTATAAATATCCAGTTAATATAGCATTAAGAAAGACGTATTGTAGGTGTAGGCAATCCATTACTAAAAAGATTTTCTGTGTCCTGAAGTTGGTGCATCAAGGATCTCTATTTATTTCTTGCTTCTAATTTTTACTGTTTTCAATTTGGGGTTGCTTTTCTTACTGTTTTATTTGAGTCTCAATGTTTCAGTGATCTTGTCTTTATGTTGTAGGCTGTAGTAAAGCTGAGCCACTGCTATCAGGATTGAATTGCTATGAATGGTGGTGTGAAAATACTTAAGGGCAGTCTCTGACACAAAGAGCTGCACTGTTTGCTGCTCTAAGTCCAATACTTAAATAGCTGATGTGGGTCTGTGCAAGTGTAATCTCATAACAATTCTAGTATAATATAGTGCTGGTTTACAGATGAATCCTGTGAAAAGCAAATGCCAGATGTCTTTCAAGAGACGCTTATAAACAAGAGATTTGTAGTCTGTATTTTGACAAATCTGTAGACTTTTTTGGGAAGCGGGTAAATGGTGTTCTGCTTGTAAATCACAGGCATCCTTTACAGACCATCAATGTGGTGTGAGCTTGCTGGATCAACATATGCTTCAGATGCAATGGTCATTCAGTTATCAGCATTTTGTAGCAGTTATCCCTGTGTCACATTAAAATATCCCCATGGACAACGTTCTACATTGAGGCTGAGGCATAGGAGATGGGAGTTTTTGCCCAAAATTTTTAATTGTTTCACTTTCTGTACTAAGTCAGAATTTCTTTCTGTGGCACTTGAAACAAACTTTTTAAGGAACAGCCTCTAACCAGTCTTGCTGTAAACAATTCTTTTTCCATGTCACTGCCCTTTATGCAGTAGGATCTGTACTGTCACTGTAAACACTGAATGTTCTGCCTTAATGTCAGTAAAGTCAGCAACACGAAGAAAACCGCTACAATTCTCAGTGCTTATATACCTGAGCATCCTATTTCAGGCCCTTCATAGTCATTCATGGGACTACAGGTTAATACTGAGTGTGAAATACATAGAAATGTTAATGTATGATGTTGTTCTGCCTTTACAGTATGTGCTTCTAAACCAATTACATTTTCCTTCCTGAATGCAGTTTCTTTTTGTTGATGGTGTGTCATGGTTTTAAATCAATAACTAAGAAAATTACTTATTTCTTGCTGTGAGATATGGATTAGGACAAGAGCAAAACAGGCATAAAACTTAAAAGGAAAAAAAAGAAAGTTTATTGACAAACTACAATAATAAAGAACACCAGAATAAACTTCCAGAAAAACCTTTTCATCCCCTATCTACCCACTATTCCCTTGTTCACATGACAACAGAGACAAAAACTTTGGAACTTTGATGGTTAAAACAGTCCCAATTCTTGCTACAGTCTTTTCACCAGTCTTTGTAGAGAAACAGAAGTTTCTTCCTGATAATTTATGGAGTTTCTCACAAAGAAACTATTTTTGTTATAGTTTTCCATTGCCCTAATGTCAGCTGCCCAGAGCTGCTGTTATCAGAGCCCACACCTCCCATTTTCACATCACTCTGAAGTGTGTGTATGGGCCATGCGTCTAGAGATAGCATTTTTAAGGATAAGTTATTCAAAGGCAAAAAAAAAAAAAAAGTCTTCTTCATCTGTTTCTGTGAGCTTCACTAGAAAACAGTTTTCTCATTGCCTCTCAAGGCTTCAAATCTCCCAGCACTTCACTATACCATAATTAATCTACTTTTTACTCAAATTTACACTTTGAACACTTTATTCCTCCCTACATACTGTATCATGAATTAAAGGAGTTCTTTTCAGGACTTCATTGTCCATCTCCATAGTTTTAACAGAGAGATATTTCAGCTTAATTAAAGCATCTTCTTAATTCTCTACCTCTTCTGAAGCTTCTTTTCTTTCTTGTCACTGGTAGTTTATAAAGTCTCTTTTCATGTTGATCTCTCTCTCTCTCTCTCTCTCTGGATAAAAAAGATTAATCTGCAAGTCTCATCTGGGTAATGAAAGAGTTAAAATCCTGCCCAGGCTTTTGTAGATGGTTTGGTGATCTCTGTCGAACAGGAGCTGGAGCCGTCTGCGATGGAAAGTTCTTCATAGCTGCTCTGGAGAGTGTGGTCGCTGTCTCTGCTTGCTGCAAGTCCGGGGCCTCTCTCCTTCTTCACTGGGCAGTTTCTAGTGAATTTAGTTACAGCAAAAACCTTCAGCCGAGCCAGAGATCGGCCCAGCCCGGGCCCGAGGAAAACCTTCCGCAGGTTCCTCCCATCTCCCGGCCGGGAGACGTGGCAGGCCCGGCTCCCGTCCCCGCCCAGCCACATGGCCTTCATGCACCCTTCACAGCCAGGAAACAAAGAGAGCCAAGAGAGCTCTGGTTTTACACTTTAAGGTAGGGTTCACAAGTTGATCCCATTTTCAATGGCCTAAACTGCTGTCAGTTCTCAGCAATGACCGATAATTGGTCAGGAGAAAAGACTCCAGGCAGTTCCCAGCAACTCCAACTCCCTTAAAGGTAAAGTAACTCCATGACATGGTGGCAGTGTTGATTTCAAGTTCATATCTTATAACCGAATTCATCTTAAGAAACTAGCATTCATGTCTGATGTATATCCTAATCTAGATGAAGAAAAGTGAACGTTCCTTTGCTTTTTGAGATGTTCTTTTTTGGTGAAATACATCTGCCTGTTTGACTTGTGGAGCTTGGCTGGAGCTGATTCAAAGGTATATATTCATCTTCCCAGCAGGGCTGGACTTTAATGCTGAATCTGTCCTTAGCAAAAGGGTAACCAAACGAGGGCTGAAGGCTGGAATTCCACAGAAAAAGCGAAGAAAGGTATTTTGAGAGGGTTGAGAGGAAGAACAACCATCTGTAAAGTCCCAAGCAACTTGCTAAAAGGGCATTTTAAAAGGGATTATGTTAAAATGGTTCTTGTACTCTGGGTTAAATGCATGGGAGAAGAAACAAAAATAGATTCTTGAGGGGTCCAAACAACTTTACTGGAAAACTTCAGAAAATCAGTGAGCTTTGGCAAAAGGTTTGGTACAGCACCCAATCAACATTAAACACTTCTCAGAGCATTAACTAGACCCATTCTACTTTGCAAACTTCAAATTTGTTTGATGTTAAATTACTCAAAATGATGTTACTCCAAGAAGAGGGAATTAGAAGAAGAAAAAGAGAGAAAAGTGTCATGGAGTTACTTTACCTTTAAGGGAGTTGGAGTTGCTGGGAAGTGCTTGGAGTCTTTTCTCCTGACCAATTATCGGTCATTGCTGGGAATTGACAGCAGTTTAAGCCATTGAAAAGTGGGATCAACTTGTGAACCCTACCTTAAAATGTAAAAGCAGAGCTCTCTGGGTTCTCTTTGTTTTCTGGCTGTGGAGGGTGGCAGAGCTCCAGGCCTCCCGTCCCTGCCCAGGCCATGCGGTTGGGCGGGGATGGGGCCGGGCCTGCCCCGTCTCCCGGCCGGGAGATGGGGGGGCCTGGGGAAGGTTTTCCCCGGGCCAGGCCGGGCCGAGCCGATCTCTGGCTCGGCTGCAGGTTTTGCTGTAGCTAATTCACTAGAAACTGCCCAGTGAAGAAAGAGAGAGGCCCTGGACTTGCAGCGGGTTGGAGCAGCGACTACACGCTCTAGAGCAGCCATGAGGAACTTTCCATCGCAGACGGCTCCAGCTCCTGTTCGGCAGAGATCTCCGAACCATCTACAAAAGCCTGGGCAAGATGTTAACTCTTTCATTACCCAGATAAGACTTGCGGATTAATCTTTTTATCCAGAGAGAGAGAGAAAGAAAGATCAACATGAAAAGAGACTTTATAAACTACCAGTGACAAGAAAGAAAAGGAGCTTCAGGAAAGGTAGAGAATTAAGAAGATGCTTTAATTAAGCTGAAATATCTCCCTGTTAAAACTATGGAGATGGACACTGAAGTCCTGAAAAGAACTCCTTTAATTCATGATATAAGATCTAGAGAGGAATAGTGTTCAAAGTGTAAATTTGAGTAAAGAGTAATTATAGTATAGTGAAGTGCTGGGAGATTAAAAGCCTTGAGAGGCAATGAGAAAACTATTGAGAGATTTGAAGCCCTGCGAGGCCATGAGAAAACTGTTTTCTGGTGAAGCTCACAGAAACAGATGAAGAAGACTTTTTTTTTTTTTTTGCCTTTGAATAACTTATCCTTAAAAATGCTATCTCTAGACGCATGGCCCATACACACACTTCAGAGTGATGTGAAAATGGGAAGAGTGAACTCTAATAATAGCAGCTCTGAGCAGCTAACATTATGGCAATGGAAAACTATAACAAAAATAGTTTTCTTGTGAGAAACTCCATAAATTAACAGGAAGAAACTTCTGTTTCTCTATAAAGATTGGTAAAAAGACTAGCAAGAATTGGGACTGTTTTAACCATCAGAGTTCCAGAGTTTTTGTCTCTGTTGTCATGTGAACAAGTGAATAGTGGGTAGATAGGAGATGGAAAGGTTTTTCTGGAAGTTTATTCTGGTGTTCTTATTATTGTGGTTTGTCAATAAAATTTCTTTTTTTTTTCCTTCTAAGTTGTATGCCTGTTTTGCTCTTATTCTAATCCATATCTCACAGCAAGAAGTAAGTAATTTTCTTAGTTAGTGGTTTAAAACCACGACAAAAAGATACATAAAAGCACGCATAAAGATACAAACTCCTGAGTTCCAGTGGTGTTCAGATAGACACTTCAAGATGAAAGTAGTACCAGGACATGTGGCCTCATGCTGAGCCTTAAACATCCTTCAGCCTCCATGGGCCCACCCCTCAGGTGGGACTTCTGGTCATTTGGCCACACAGAAGCTGGGTCAGGGGCTCCAGGGTTGGAGGGTGGGGCATTTCCTCTAGTGTGCCAGTGCCTGGCAGCTCAGCCAGGCTGGGATACAGGCCCTTTGGCAGATGTGAGGTAGTTCACTGCCTTGCCCGGGGAAGGCCTGACCTTTTCTCCAGAAGCTCTCAAGACATCGATCTTTCCAGTCTCTGACACCGGCACAGGAAATTCTGCAGGGATAAATCTGCTCTAGTTTCCAGTGGGCAAGTTCTCCGAATAGAAGGGCTGATGTTACTTTGATCTTCTTGTAGGCACTTCCAGTTCATATTCATTAGAAGTGAGAAATGAGTACTATGACCCGGACTAGAGGGGTTCTGTGCCCACCTGAGTGGAGGAAAGGGACATTCAGCTCTCTTGGACTGTGTGGATTGATGGCCTGGCACATCGGACCCACAAGAGCAAGTGGCTTTGGTCAACAGCAGTGCAAAATGTACCCTGAAGCCACTGAGCTGTCTAGGGGCAGAATCCATCTCTGTTCCTGGGGTGACAGGGAATCCCAACAGCTGCCTGCACTGCAAGCTGAGGAGAGCCTTCAGCTCAAACAGCCACAAATGATAAAACGCCACTGGCGCAGAGGCCCTGTGTATCCTCGGCATAGAGTACTTCAGGAGATGATGTTTCAAGGACCCAGAAGGGCATTGTTGGGCTTTTGGGATAGCTGCTGTGGAGACAGAGGAAATTAGAGAGTTGGTCCCTGGTGCCTCAGGGGACCCTTCTGCTGTGGGGCTGCTGAGGGTCAAAGAACAACAGGTACTGATCGCTACCACAAGAGTGCATTGTCAAAAATACTACCTCAGCTGGGACTGTGTGACCCCCATCCATGAGATGGTTTGTGAACTGGAGAACCCAGGAGTGGTCAACAAGACTTGCGAGCCTTTGCAGTCCCATATGGCCTGTGAATAAGTCTAAGGGAGAGTGGAGACTGACAGTGGAGTATCATGGCCTGAATGAAGTCACACCATGTGACGAATTGGCATTTAAGAAAAAAAGTATAAAACACCCACAGACGTTAAGGCTGCTAGAGGCTGATGGGAGTATTTTTCTCCTGGCCAATAGCTGGCCATTTCTCAGAATTGACAGTAGTTTTGACCATTGAAAAGTGAGATCAACCTGTGAACACCACCCTTTAAAACCTAAGCCTGAGAATTTCTGTTCTCTTTGTTTCCGGCTGTGAAAGGTAACAGGGCTCTGGTTCAGCCTCCTCCCCCCCAGGCCGGACAAGGCTGCGGGGGGAGCGGGGCTGGCCGGAGTTGTGCGGTTCCCAGTGGGGGATGGAGACTGTGAAATGACAGGAGCCCCTTCTCAGAGGGGCTGAACCCCTTGCAGGGCTCGCTGAGCCTTGTACAGGGGGGCTGCCGGGCCAGGCCAGATCCTGGCTCAGCTGCAGTTTCTGCCACTGCTGAGTTTCACCAGAGACTGCTGAGGAAGGGGAGGGAAAGTCATCAGCCTGCAGCATGCTGAGATGCTGACCACACTCCCCCAGAGCAGCCACTGAAAATTCTCCATCACAAACAGCCGCAGCCTCTGCCCAACAGAGATCAGGTAGCCACCCACAAGGCTTGAGCCAGATTTTAACCCTTTTATTACCCAGATGGGACCTGCAGATTTAATCCTTTTCCAGAGAGAGGAAAGTGAGAGTGATTCACATGTAAAGAGACAACATAAACCATCCAAGTCAGTAAAAGAAAGGATCAAGCCTCAGATGGGAAGAGAATGAGGAGATGCACTAATAAGCAGAAATATTCTTTTGTTAAGGTTATGGAGGTGGGCAATAATGTAGTGAAAAAAACTCCTTTAATTCATGAAAGAGTATTTCAAAGGGGTATGAAGTATTTCAAAGCATAGATCTGAGCAAAAGTAATCCATTGATGAAGCTGAGCAGATGGTGAAGCAGTTGTGATCTCATGAAATGCTGGAACAGAGAAAGAGAAGTGAGAGTTGCCGAAGACTTGTGTCCCCCAAGAGGAAAAAGAGAAAACTTCTGTTTCCAGAGAGGCTCGCAGAGACAGATGAAGAGAGCCTTTGCCTTTGAATGACTCATCCTTAAAATGACATCCCTTGAGTTCATGGCCCATGAACACACCTCAGACTGGTGTGAAATGGGAGGAGAACCTGATGGCAGAGTTTCCGTATGGCTGGCATCAGAAGAATAGAAAGTCATGAGAAAACTGTTTTCTTGTCAAGAACTCTCCATAGAATGACAGAAGAGAACTTCTTTTTCTCTACAAAGACTGATGAAAAGGATACTATATACTATGTAGTTGTGACTGCTTTAATCACCAAGTTTTGTCTCTAAGTTGTCAGTTGGACAAAAAAAAGTTGATAGTGGGAAGATTTTTTTAATCTGGTTTCTTATTCTTGTAGTTTTGTTAATAAATTTTCTTTATTCCTTTTAAGTCTGTTTTGCCCTTCCCCTAATCCATATCTCACAGCAAGAAATAAGTAAGTTTTTTAGTCATTTTATTTTTAGCTTGTGCTTTAAAACCACGACACACCATCACCGAGTGCTGCCATGCTGGGCGTGCACAAAGTTCAGTGTAAACTGGAGTCCACAGCACCATAGACATAACTGGCACATTTTTCTCCATTACTTCATCAGGAGAGTGCAGGTGCAGTTTGCAGGTGCACAGGAATCCAGTATAGCCCCAGGGCTGGAAACACAGCCCCAGTATTTATCATGACACTGGAAAAGGGTGAGGCTCTAGAACATTTGCAGTACATCCATTACATCATTGTATGAGGCAGCGCAGCAGGGCAAGTTTTGGAAAGGAGAGAAGATAATCCAGATCCTCCTGAAAGTTGGTTTTGTCATAAAACAAAGTAAGGTCAAGGGAGCTTCCCAGGAAATTCATCTTCTGGGAGTAAAATATGAAGATGGATATCATGCAATTCCAATGAATTCAGTCAAGAAAATAACAGATCTGTCCCCACTGACCGAGCAAGAGGGAAGTTTCCTAGGCCCCCTGGGTTTTTGGAGAATGCATATTGCAGAGTAGAGTCAGATGTGACTTAGAGGAATAATTTTAAGTGGGGTCCTGAACAAATTAAACTGTTTATGCAGTAGCCCTTGGGGTAGTCAATACAGGACAAGATGTGAAAAATCTGGTGGATTTATGTTGGGGTGGGTAAAAACCTTGACTGAAGGCCATGTAGTTGTGGAGAGTAAAGTATCACCCACATTGCCCCTTGTTTAGTTTTATGTAAATGTTGCCAGAAAGTTCTATAGTTTCTTTGTTATCACTGGTTAAGATTTGATGCATTATCTTACATATTCCTAATCCTCAGCTTTTTTTGGTCCCTTTCCCTCAGATGCCGCCCCTACCTTAGTTTATATAAATTACTGTGTTACCCTGTCCCTCGACTCTTGTGTGCATCCCCATATGTGTTTGGATTATGTGTTTGTTATTTTGCTTATTAGAGATCTTTTTTTTTGGGTCACACAATCATACCCATCCCTATTTATTTTCTCCACCCTCTGCCCTGAAAAGGTTTGTTGCAGCCACCCGTGCTGCAAGAGACTGACCCTGCATGGACCCTGTCCAGGCACCCAGCAAAGCCACTCTATCACTTCCCTCTGCCAAGTGGGCAGGTAAGAGAAAATATAGAGGCAGGCTGAGGGCATGGTCCTGTGGCAGGACCAGCTGCCCCTGATGCCTGCTGTGCCTATGGCTTCTGCTGCTCTGTGGGTGTGCAGCTGCAGCAGAAGCTGTGGGAAGAGGTGCTGCTGCCATGGCCATATGGCTCTGGGACCCCATGGCTGTGCCCCCCAGTGCCTGAGTGCCGCCCACAGCAGTACCCAGAGATTTTCTGAGGGAAATCACAATTTATTTCCTTCTCCTTGAAAAAGGTTTGCAAGAGCCCTGCTAGAGCTACTGGTGGAGCAGCCTCTGGCAGGCCTGGGGAGGGTTCTAGGGCCCGGGCTCTTCCTTTTGTCAGACATGTGGGGGCCCAGTGCACAATCAGTCCCTACCCTGGGAGCAGATGCAATTGATGCCCTGGACAGGGGGAAGCCTCTGATGCACCAGCTTCCTCCTCCTCATCGGAGCCTGTGGGGCTGCTGTTGGGAGTCCCTTGCTGGGAACTGCTGGAGCTGCAGCTGTTGCTGCTGGAGCTGCAGCTGCAGCTGTTGGAGCTGGAGCTGCAGCTGTTGCTGCTGAAGCTGGAACTCCTAGAGTTGCTGGAGCTGGAGATCCTGGAATTGCTGGAGCTGGAGCTGGAGCTGGAACTGGTGGAGCTGGAGCTGGAGCTGGCCTCAGGGCCATTGTTCCCATCTTCTGTGTGCAGAAGCCTCTGGGCCTCCTCACGGTGCTGGCCCATAATGATGCTGATGACATCATGGACCAGTGGTGCTGTGTGTTCCTCGAGGAGAGGCTGCAGCACCTCAACCAGAACCCCAGCATTTGGCCCGTGGATGCAAAGGCCATGCAAGATGCTGCTCTCTATGGCATCTACCACCCACCACCAGCCCTGGTATATTCCTGCCAGCCTCTCATGCAGCCAGGGCCGCACGGATTCCAGGAGATGCTGTTGTTGACGGAAAGTTTCTGCCCAGACCTCAGGCAGGACACTCCCCACAAACTCCAGCCCTGAACCTTCCTGCTCTGCTGGAGACACTGTCCCCTGTGGAGAAGATGAAGGGGACACCACAGGAGGATGGGAGCTGTTCTCATCCAGAGAGCCAGGAGCTCTCTCTGCCTGGCTGCTGCCATCTGGCAGCTCCTCAGGGACTGTGATGGGTATCTCCAGATAGTCGTCTTCTCCATGATCAGAAAATCGCACAGTCACTATTGCTCCTCTGCAGAGTGGGCACACTGGATTTCTCTGTGTCCACCGCAGGATACAGCCCAAACAAAACTGGTGGTGACAGGGCAAAGTAGAAGCCACATCCTTAAAAGTGTCCTGGCAGATGGGGCAGTTGCTGTCAGTCTCTGTGGACATTTTTGTGCTCTGCAGCACACTGGGGAGAGATGAGGATCAGCGGCTGTTTTCCCTCACTGCTGCCACCTCCTGCAGGAGGGAGAGGCCATGGTCATCAGCTGTTCTGGGGCAGGGAGGAAGAAATGGCCAGGCTCCTGGGGAAGGCCACCCTCCCAGCTCTCTGAGTCCTGTCATGCACCCCACAGCCGCCCTAGTGGGACATTTTCCTGCACAGCTTACCCTCAGTGCTGCATCTGCAGTGCTTGGCTGCCTGAAGCAGGCAGGGCAGGGAAAACAGGAGTGATGGCTCTGAGGCTGGCACCAAGATGGGCCAGTAACAGGCACCACCCAGCACTAGAGAAGCCTGGCTTGATCCTCCAGTCCTCACAATGTTGCTTGGATGGAGTTCAGGCTGCAGCCAGACTGGCCCAAGCTCTGCCAACTGAGTAGAAGCAGTAAGGAACACAAGGTTGTCATCCATTCCTTCTGTGATGTCACAGTCCACTGCTTGGTGACATCAGTCCCCACTCATCAGTGACAGCTAAACCTTTCACCTTCTGGTCACCCCAAGATAAGCAGTGAGGGGAGTAAGGTCACAACCCATTGCTCAGGGATGTCACAGTCCACAGGTTGGCCACATCAGCCTCCTCCACCTGGTGATGTCACAGAGCAGACCTTCCATCCCTGTAGGTACATGGCATCAGAGAGAAAAAAAGGAATATAAATTCTTGTTTCCAGCTTCTACCTTCCCATATTGCTCCCTCCTTGGTCACCTGCACCGTGTGTCTGTGGCTAGGTGTCTCATCATGCTTTTAAAGTTCTCCCTGGGATACACTGACAGGGCACAGGGAAATAATTCAAAGCTGTGCCAGAAGGCATTAGTGAAATTGGCCAAATAGAAACTTTCTAACACAGTTTTGAGTATTGGAAAGCAGGCATTCTTTATTACACTGTGCTGGTCACTCAGAGGATCCCTCCTCTAATTGAGTGCCCCGAGTGTCAGGTGAACAGAGTTTTTATCGTACACACTGATTACATGTTCATTCGCTATCCCTTCTTACTTTGATGTATATTTATTACTTTATTTTACAAATTTGCACCCATTATTGGAAGTCCTTTTAGTTCTTGGGGTTCTGTCTTCAATATCCAGTGTACTTTTTAGGTGTCTGTTCTTCGCCCCTCACTTTTGAGTAAGGACAATATAATTTTTTGCACAATAACTTCTGCTTTGTCAGCCTTGCAGAGCGGAGCTGGCATCCTACTTTTGTTTTGCACGACTTCTGTTTGCCTAAGTTACATCCTTCATCCACTTCTTCAAGGCTGTGCTGCTCTGTTCTGTGGTCCTTACCAAGTCCCGCCTTTTCTTGAGATAAACTTCCTTGTGGGAACTTGTTTCTTAATACTTCTATTTCATTTTACAGCATAAGGCCTTATAACAGGTATAGACTGCTATTTTAACAAAGTCCAGGTGAGTAAAGTTTGGTCCAGATTTCTCCAAATCCCCAGATGTCATCTTGAGCTAAGGAGTTTTGGCTCTTTTGACACTGGAATAATGTATCCACGATTTTGCTCTGTCCATTTGAATGCAGTAAGAGTTGGCAACAGAAGTTGGAAAGGTCCTACTTTGGCTGTAGCAGAGCAGTTCCCCAGTCTTTCAAGCACACCCAAGCTCCTGGCTGGAACTTGTTCACTGGTATGTCCAGTCCTGTTGATCTGTTGTCTTGGGGTGACTTTACTTTGAAGATAGCTTGGGGAGCTGGGGGGAAGTTGAAGCTGCTGGAGGCTGATGGGACTTTTTTCTCCTGACCAATTACTAGCCATTTCTGAGAACTCCCAGTGATTCTGACCATTGAAAAGAGAGATCAACCTGTGAATACCTACCTTAAGACTCAAGACCAGGAATTTCTCTTTCTCTTTTGGTTTCTGGCTTTTGAACAGGTCACAGGGCTCCGGCTCCGGCTCAGCCTCTTCCTCCCCAACCAGGCCGGACAAGGCCGCGGAGGGTGGGGGGAAGGAGAAGAGCGGAGGCGGCCGGCCTGACTTGGTTTGCAGTTTGTGCCACTGAATTGAAACCTGACTCCATGAACATCTGCAGCTTTCCAAGACTTGAACTCTTTTACTACCTGGATGAGACTTACAGATTAATCCTTTTTGCCCAGAGTGAGGGTAAGAGAGAGGGGGGGGGCGGATAATCAACATGAAGAAGACATGATAAAACCATCAAAGTCAGTGAAGAAAAGAACTAAGTTTTAGATGGGGAAGAGAGAATCAGGAGATGCTTTAATAAGCTGAAATATTTTTCTGTTAAAGCCATGCAGATGAACAATAGTGTTCTGAAAAAAACTCCTTTAATTCATGACAGAGTATATTGAGAGGAATGGAGTGTTTCAAAGTGTGGATTTTGAGCAAAAGGTGGAGTAGTTGTGATACAGTGAAGTGCTGGAACAGAGGGGGAGAAGTAATAGTGTAAAATTTGGGGCCTTTGTAGAGGCAAAGAATACCTTCTGTTTCCAGAAAGGTTCACAGAGACAGATAAAGAAAATTTTTGCCTTTGAATAACTCATTCTTAAAAATAACATCCCTAGACTCATTTAACCTAGAACATACCTCAGAATGATGTGAAATAAGAAGAGACAGCTGATGGCAGTTTTTTTCCGGGCAGCTGGCATCAGAGAAATAGAAAGCTATAATAGAAACAGTTTTCTTGTGAGAAACTCCATAAATTAGCAAAAGAAGACTTCTGTTTCTCTACAAAGACTGATGAAAGGACTATGTCAAGAACTGAGACTGTTATAAACACCGAAGTTTTTTTGTCTCTCTGTTGTCATGTAAACAAGAGAATGGCTAGGTAGTGAGGGAGAAAAGAGTTGTTCTGGAAGTTTTATTCTGGTTTCTTATTCTTGTAGTTTTTGTTAATAAACTTTCTTTATTCATTTTAAGTTTTAAGCCTGTTTTGCTCTTGTTCTAATCCGTATCTCACAACAAAAAAATAACTAAGTTTCCTAGTGATTTTTTAGTTGCTGCTTCAAAACCACGACATCTGGAGATCACCACTCCTTGCTGTAAATCCTGTAAAGTTTTACTAAGAGAAATGAGGTAATTATTCAGATCAACCTCTCCTTATATGTGTGTGTTTCCTGAAATGTGTGGTACTTGGTAGGGTTGATCATACAGCAGCCCATAGGGGCTGATTTTGCTGGTGTCCCATGGTTGAATTCTAATTTGAAGTAGAGCAACAGGTAAAGCTTGGACCCATGCCAAGGAGGTTTCCTAACATAATTTGCCCGACTGCAGTTTGATTGTATGATTCATTCTCTCCACTTTGCCACTGGCTTGGGGCCTATAATGAGCATGAAGATCTGTCTGATGACGTTCCCAAAGGCAACCTCAATTTAGGTATTACTTGGTTCAACAGTATTTTAGCCACTTCCCTAGAGTGGTTGGTGTGACAAGGGAAGTCTTCTGGCCAGCCAGAAAAGGTATCCACCAGAACTAGGATGGATTTATACCTCCGTGTTCTGGGAAATTCAGTAAAATCCATCTGCCGCTATTCACTTGGAACACCTCCAGATTTTATGGCTCTTAGCACTGCATAGTGAACATTAGGCTTGTTTCTATTACAAACTATACGTTTTTTGAGTCTTGATTGTACAATCTGAGCCATTTCAGACCCAATTATAGATTTTTTGCAAATTTTTCAAAAGTTTTTCAGTAGTCCAGTGAATGGCTCTGTGTTTTCAATTTGCTATTTCACACAAGAGTGATCCTAGGACTACTCTTTGCCCAGTTAGGATAACTGCCAATCTTATGGATCAAACCTTGCTTCTACACTTTCAATTCTTTGACAATCCCTAGCACTATACTCTGTTTTTTCTACTGGGAGAGGTATCTCTGACAAGAGTGTTAAAACTTTGTTTTCTAACATGTCTTTTTCTGCAGCCTCATTGGGCTAAATATTTCCCAGGTCCAGTTTGGTCTTATCTACTTGGTGTGCTCTGCAATGCCTGATGGCACCTTCCACTGGTTTCTTGATACTTTCAAGTTGAGCCAAGATTTGTTTTCTGTTTTTGATGGATGTGCCTTGAGATGTCAAAAGGTCCCTTTCTTTCCAGAAGTCCCATTTGCATGTACCACTCCAAAACTTTATTTTGGGTCAGTTCAATTGTTAACTCATTTTCCTTTACCCAATTGCAAAGCTCAAGAGATTGGAATTAGTTCTACTTTCTGGGCAGAAACATCAGAGGGGAGTGCCCCCAGTTCGATTCCCAACCTCGTGTTGTGGAGTCACTGCATATCCAGGTGGCTGGAAAGGAAGATTGAGGACATGGTCCTGTGTCAGCAGCTGCTCCTGCTGCCCACTCTGGCTTTGGCATTTGCTATGCTGCAGGTATGCAGGTGCAGCAGGATTTCCTGGGGGAAGTGGTAGCGCTGCTGACACAGCCCTGAGAGTCCAGGGGCCCATGGCTGTGCCCCCCAGCACAGGGGGTGAGCCACGGGGGGGCAGAAGGGGAAGGGCATTAGAAGGGAGAGAAAGCAGTGTCCAGGGACCGTGTGAGGGAAATAACAATTTATGTCCTTTTGGTTGAATGAAGAGTTCCAAATGCCCTGCTAGAGCTGCTGGTGGATTGGCCTCTTGCAGGGCTGGGGAGAGCCCTGGGGCTAAGGTCCCTTGTCCTTTTGGGGCACCAGGTCCACCTGGGCAAGTGGCCCCTGTTCCAGCCAGGAGCAGAGGTGCTGTTCCTTCTGCCCTGGGCAGAAGGACCTGCCACTGTCAGCCCCTCTTGCCACAGGTCCTCCTGATGCTGGTCCTGCCCTGCAGGGATGGGCACAGGTGAAGAGTGGCTGTGAAAGCCTGAGCAGGGGGTTTAACATGAACTGCTCTCAATGAGTTGTCTGGAAGTGAGAGTTTTCCTTTTTCTGCCAACCAAGGCTGTCAGTGTTTCTGTGTTTGTATTAATCAGAAAGATAAGAGTATAGGTTTGTGGTTTAATGGAGAGCAAAGGGGTGTCTGAATTCAATTGATTTCAATTTTTTTTTTTTTTTTTTTTTTTGTAAAATGACATTTTGTCCATGAAAAGTCTGCAAAACATGCACATCTTTTTGGAAGTGCTCAGAACCCACTGTCTGTGTCCTCAATACTAGCTGAGTGACCCTTCAGAACCTTGAACTGACTAAGCAAAGGCATGAACTCTTTTGTCTTTGTTTAGAGGAAGAAAAATACCAAACCTGGAAAATCTGACTTATTCAAGAAAGTATAATTCTGTTCATCATTCATTCAGACACCTGTGAAGCCAGGCCAATAATGCTCTCTTCAATGATTTAACACAGCTGATTGACATAAAATCACTTGGAATTTTGGCCTCAACTGTCAATGATATTTTGAATATGAGAAAGTCCATGTAGGGGGGGAACAGAATGCATTTGGACCATTCAATTTTTAAATTTTATTTTCAACACACAGATCCTCTCATTTTTCCTTCTTTAGCCTTAAGCATTAAAGTCAATCATCTGCAGCTCAAATGTAACTGTTTCTGCTCTTTTGCTTAAATTTTTTTTTTTTTATGAGCTGAAAATATTCAACTGTAATTTGCTTTATAGAATTGTCAGTGTGGGACTGGAAAAAGACCACAGGACTTTTCTCCCACCATAGATTTTTAAATATTTTAAAATATTTTAAAATCTTATTATAAAGATTATTTGGCAATATTTAATTTTTGCTTTCTTTGTAGCTTTATTAAGTCTGCACTTTAAAACAAGCGCTACCTAGCAGGCTTTCAGTTCAATTACAGCAGCTGCTTTTCAGCTGGCTAATTTTCCTGTAGGACTAGACAAGGAAAGTAATCACTTGCATAATAAATGGAATTGATTTGTGCTAACTAACTTGTAACTATTTGGAAAGTTCCTATTAGAAGCAATCAAAAGAATCAGTGTTACAAGGCAGATGTACCCCTTGACAGATGTTACAGATTGAAATTGAGATACAAGATGTAGTTGGAAGATAAGTGATGTCCCGAGATGAAAACAACCTTGAAATAGACAAAATTAGAACAACTTTAGGCATTGGGCCTAAAAATCATTAAATATAAGACTAATTACGAGACTTACATAACATAATGCTTGGTACACACATGTAAACCTGTAAGGTTATCCAAAGGACAATGAGGAAGAGGAGAAGCCTTCGCCAAAATACCCCAAAAGAAGACTGAAGACCCCCTAACACCAAGTGAGGCATGAGCCATGAAGAAAAATGATGTAAAGTCAGAAAAATGAGAAATAGGAGGAAACTTAGGGGAAACATTAATGAATATGTACAAGCATACAGTATGTAAGTTTAGCTTGAAGTGCTTTGTTTTGTACATGAGGCAGGGTAAGAAACCCCCTCTGTACCCTGGTCAGTTTTGTACGTGAGGTGGGGTGAGAAGCCCTCCCCGTACCCCGGTTGGTTTTGCTTATGCTTTAATCATACTTACTACTTACAGTCAAGTTATATATATAAATTGTATTTTTTATTAAATTGTTTTTGTTTATTAAACGGTATTCTTTTGTATCAAATTAATATTTAATTTATTAAATTCTATTAATTTTTATTTAAACTGGTGTTAACTCAAGGGACCTGGTTGTCTGAAATTCTAATTTCATTTATAACACTTGGGAAATTGAGTTTTCCACATTGTTGCAGTGTAGGAATGGTATTCCCCAGTTTAGTGCTCACACTGAACCACCTCAGACCATGTGACACTCACTGACTTCCCCACCACTTTCCCTGTGGCAGGATGGAGAGGAGAACACAAGTAGGTAAAGATCATGGGTTGAGATAAGAACAATTTACTAGAAACAGCAGTGAAACAAGAACACAAACAGTAACAACAACACTAAAAGCAGAGTGTACAAGAGGTGAATGAGTCACATAGGACCACAAAGGACTTGACATGCCCCATGACTTACAGCACACTGGCCAAAGAAGAACAAATCCCTTCCATTTCCCCCTGCCATGTGGGAGGTGGCATGGAATTACCCCAAGGTCCTGTCCATGCTCCTCCTGGCTGCTGCAAAAGTTACCCCTGTCCTGGCTGGATCCAGGACACAGGATCTGCCCTGTGGGTCCTGGCTCCTGCTCTGGATGAGAGCCCCCACGGCATCTGCCCCGGCAAAAGGGACTTGAGGACAACCTCTCACTCACTGACATTCCCCCTCTGCCCCTGCCCCAGCTGCCTTTTTGCCTCCATCCCCTTTTTTTGCTGCAGCAGTGCTTAGGAGTACTTAAAATGCTCCTTTCCAGTTTTCTTTAAGTGCCTCGTTGCTCTGCATTTTGACATAGACTCAGTTTCCAGGTTGATGAGATGTACCTGAGCATGCAGATTCATCAGGGATGGTCAAACCAGAAACCTGTGCAAAGATGAGAGCACTTGTCCCAGAGATAATAGACATGGTCTTAAATTTTCATTTCCTATCATATTATTTTCTCCAGAAAGGATTGCAACTTGGTGAGGTCTTCCATAGAGCACTTCATATAGGCTGACTTTTTCTTTAGAAGCCATCTGAATTGTGGTTCTCAGAAGGGCAAGGGGAAGTGCTTGTGGCCAGTGAGTTTTCCTGACCAATTTTACTCCTTTGTCTTTTTAGACTCTGATTTGGTCTCTCAACCTGGCCACTGGGGTATGACCTCCATGGGCTAAGTAGGTCCCATTGAACTGGGAATGTTTTGCATAGATTTTGTAGAATTTAAGGCATGAAAAGAGAATCTCTATCTGGTGACATTCCAAATGGGATCCCCAACCTGAGTATTATTTCTTGTACTTCTCTAGCTTTGTTGGTGTGGCAAGGAAAATCCTCTGGCCATGCAGAATATGTGTCTACTAAACCTAATAAATAGCTATATGGCTCTTATTGAGGTAACTCAAGAAAATCTCTTTGGCATTAAGCTCCTGCACTACTTCCCTTTTTTGTGATAGTTACTGGCAGTCTTCTGTAAAACTGTGCATTGCTCTGTAAGCAGATTTTACGTTTTCTCTCTATACTTGTCACAATCCCTGTCAGCCTAGCGCTAAGTAGCTGCCTTTTCAAATTGTCTACCATGCTTTCAATACCCCAATGAGTTTCTTTATGTTTATCTTCTACAATTTATCTCATTGCTTGTGGCACTCTAACTTGTTGGTTTCTTGCTACCCACCACCCTTCAGGATTCAATCAGGCATTAAAAGCTTTTGCCAATTGATTATCTGCATCATGGTATTTTGTGACTGGTTTGGAAAGGTTCACAACTTAGGGAAAAATTGCTTTGTTCTGCCACCTCTCTAGCAGTTTTGTCTCCTACTCAGTAGCTGATGCTGGCTGGTGTTTGTCTGAACTGGTGAGCTTTGCAGTGCATTATTGGTACTTTAGCAGGGAACTGGACACTCCCAAAGCTTTCCATATTTGATTGGAGATCCTGATTCCTTATAGAAGGATCAAGAAACATAGTAGGATTCACGGCAGTAGGTGTCTTTAGTGCCATGTCTTTAGTTCCAGGAGTACTGCCTGTTACTTTAAGATTCTGCTCAGGGATAACCAGTGACCTCCTTTTTGCTCTAAACCAGACACAAGCAAGTGAAGGACAGAAATTGACATTTATTTCCCCATTAATTTTCAGACCTATTCAATCAGTCAGGACCATGGGCCCTCCTACTCTGATGCACACAGGCCATCCCTCAAGTACATTATTCAGTTCTTTTTTGAGAAATATGCTCCTTTCCACTGGTTCTTTCCTGCATTTCTAGTCTTTGAGCTAAAAATGGATCTACTGTGCAAGATGAAGGCAGTCATGTATGAAGAGTGCCAAGAGCTCAGTCAATTCTGGTAACCCCAGAGCAGAAGTCATGAAATTTAAGATATGAAGAGCCTGTTGGACATTCAGGAGTCCAGTGTGACACCTCCTTGATTTCCTTTGATGTTTCATACAAAGGCTTTTCCAATAGTCTGTAATTGGGGATCCATAATCAACACCATCCTGTCAATCACAAAAAAGGACACAGTTCTAGATCTGGTGTTGGACAATTTGCTTTCTTCCTTTCTGTTCCTCAAACTACCCTGTTCTTGTGTGTTTGGAAGCCAGGAGACCTGACATGGACAGATATGGACATGGTCTTGTAGAAAAACACACACAAAAAAAAAAGGAAAGACAAGATTTCTTAGGAAATGAGCTTTGGAAAGTAATTCAGGACACATTTTCAATTACATGCTTTTGTTCCCTCCCCCTGTAATGACAAGACAAGGGTTTTGGTGCGTGGTTTAAATCAGGAATAAGCTTGTGTATGGGGAAAATGCAAATATAAACCCAGTGTAAAATATTTTTCCAGATGTGTCAGTAACTTCAATGGCCACCAGTAGTCAGCACACCTTTCAGCCTGTAATTGTGTTCAGGATCAGTGCAGGCTCTTCCATGTCAGCTCCTCCTGCAGGGCACGTGGGGGCCTGGGCATGCTGCTGGCTTGCTTTCTTTTAGGAGGCTGGGATGAGGAAGGCTCTGGGGTTTTTTGTCAAGGAGATAATATTTGAGTGACCATGTATGTGCTCAAAGGCTCACAGACTGACCAGCCCATGGCAGGACTGACCAGTGCTGGGAGGGCTGCACCTTGCTGCCCTGCTTAGAGGTGTTAAGCTGCTCCTTCACCTCGGAGACAGCCAAGTACAACACTTTTGTGCAGAAACACTCTGTTAGCCCTGGTTTGCACTGCTGCAGCAACTGGGATGGTTGGAGTGCCCCTTTCTGCACTTGGAAACCAACTGAGTCATTCATGGGACAGGGCTGGGAATTCCCCACATTTGCCCATTTGGAATTCCCTCTGCCCCGAGCGTGTCACATCCCGCTCCTCAGTGACATCCCACCCAGCCTGGAACATGGAACTCCCCGTTTCCAAGGACACGTGGCCATTGTCACCGGCACACAGCAGGCCCGCTCAGACCCTTCCGTGGCTGCAGCGAGAGCGGAGGTGTCACAGTGCTAGGGAGTGTTGCTCCAAATTGCTTGGTTCTAGCACAAGGTGATCAAGAGGCCAATCCACGCACTGAGTGGAGGTAATTCTTTACAGTTCTGTGCAGAAAGGGGGGCTCAGTGGTCAATCCACAAAGCTACTACCACAAGAATCAGAATGTTTTAGTATTTATACTATTTATCAACTAAAGCAATTAGTGTTCTTTGTCTCCAAGTTACCTAGTTCTTCTCATAATCACTATTCCCTCTACTGTTAGATTATGATCCTGTCACTTCTCATGTTAATTAGTCTGCATGTTCTGTCTCTCTGTTCTTAGTGAGAGCTTTCTGGAGTGAGTGGCCATGGTTTGCCCTGCTGCAATTCCCTTTTACCCCACCAGAGCTGATTCAGCACAGTTGCTGCTTTGGCTTTAGTAGTTGGCTCCTTGTCTTGGGGGTTCTGTCAAATGTCCTTGTGCCCATAAGTTCTGCATTCTTTGTGTCCACCATCAGTGGTACAAACTTCTTCCCAAGCCTTGCTAAGCTCCCCTATATGGATGCTAAATCTGAACCAGAGTGCCTGTAGTTATTACAGGCCACATAGCTCTCAGGCCTGACTGAGAACTAGCCTGAGAAATTCATGAGAAGGAATTAAAACAATTCTCAGAGATACTAAACAACCTTACAAGTGTTGTTTTGCAGCCTTGTGTTTCTCCTTGCAAGAGACAGTCAGGGGGGGGCAAAGTGCCCCTGACCAATGATAGTAATGTAGTACTTTGTTAACCAATAAGAGTTTCCTTTCTGTACTTTTCCACGTATCGGTCTATAAGACAGAGCTGAAGCAATAAACTAGGAATTCTCGTGTTGTGACTCCCTTGAGAGTCCATTGTCGTTCTTTATCGCCGTTCCCAATCGGAGCGACACCCCTAGGTCGGAGATAACTCTTGCCTGTCAAGCCCTACACCTTCAAAAGGCAATTCAGCCAAGAAGTAATTTGCCTTTCCAACACCTGGCCATCACTTAGAGCTTGTTGGCTGCTTTCTGTTTCATGGAAATAATCTCCCTTCTTGTTGATGAGCCTTGGAAGCCATAAAGGCCAAAGAGCAAAGAACACCTTTTCCTAACATCAAGTTTACATTTCCCAGATTTTGCGACAGAAGCAGTGGCTGTGTGGGAGCGGGAGCAGCCAAGGCAGAGCCGGATGGCCGAGCAGAGAGCCTGGGCACGATCCACCATGTTCCACAGGGCTCTAATCCACACTGCGCCCCGCAGGGCCCCCAGCACCACTGCCATGCCCATCAGGGTGACCCAGAGGTCCCAGGACCAGCAGGTGAGGGGTGGCTGTCGGGCTCTGGGCGTTGACACCGTGGGGGCTTGGCCGTGGTTTTGGTGTCAGGGGCTGCTGACCCTGCGGGTCCTGCTGTGCAGGGCTGGGGCCCCACTGGTGCTCCAAGGGCCCCTTTGAGGCAGCCGCCCCGCTGGAGGCGATTCACAGGGATGACACCCAGGAGGTGCCAGTGGAAGTCACAGGTTCCCTGATGGAAGTGGCTCTCAAGGATGACATGGAGGAGGTACCAGTGGAAGCTGGAAGTACCCCATGCTGTGACATTCAGTAACCTCATGCTCTGGGCATGGCTTTTGGCCCAAATGCATGGATTTCTCATTGTCCCATGTTTTTAATGGGGTCACTGAAAATGTAAAGACAAAAGAGGCCCTTGAACAGGAATTTTTTTTTTATATTACGTGTAGGCATTACTTTATTCCTGGCTCTGGTGCATAGTGGAGAACTTCTGCCACATTCATGCCACTTCCTAAGCTTTTCCACTTATTCATACCTTTTTATCAAACCAAGAAATTACTGTTCATAGCTTCTAAATGACATCATTCTTCTCATTAACTACTTTTCTATTGTATTGGCTTGGATATTGGTGTCACCTTTCTCATTTCAATTAGCCCACATTTTTCAGACTGTTGATTAACTTTTTCCCAGACGAGTTGTTTTGAGCTCTGAGGCAGAAATGTTTTTATTAGTGTTTGTCTCCTGGTTACTCCAACATGTTCTTGGAGGGCAATGAAGTGTAGATTCCAGGTGTCCAGCCTTTTACACCTCCGGCTTTGTTCATTGAAGCTTATCAGGGTTAGTTTTGGAAAACGACAACTTCTGGTGATCTAACAATCCAGTTCTGACAGTTGACTGCCAAAAGGTTCTTAGCTACCTGCTCTCTAAAGTGGGAAATGACAGTGCTTAAGACTGATACAGTGCTTATGATTAATATACTGCTTATGATTAATTAAACAATTACTTACAAAGTTAATTAAGATAATTAGGTAGGAAAAAATGCAGGCTAAACAAACAATGAACAACTGCATAAGTAACTCAAGCTCATGTTTTGGTCACTTACATGATTGGTTTCCCTTCTTCTATAAAATGCACAGATGCTCTTAGAGCATAGTCCTTTGTTAAGCTGATGTAAAAGGATGTGAAGTTCAGGTGGCTCCCTGTTCCCTTTCATGTCCTCTCCCTGTCCCAAGCTCTGCCAGTAGTGATGAACGAAACAGAAATATTAATGGAATTGTGTTGAGGCAGCACTTTGTGCAAGTGACATGGATGAAGGATGAACAGTCTCACAAGCAAAATGTAGAAGGATTTCTAAAAGACTGCTGAATATTGCTTTCACAGATGTTTGCAAGTGATCCTCCTATTTCTTGAAAAGTTCAAGCCAATTTCAGATGAGCAGCTTTTTAGCTTCACTGACAGCCAGTTTTGCCTTCAGAATGAAGCCCTTGCATGGCAGTCAGGTGTTTTTGTTAAAAAATATGATTATGCCAAAAGACATTTAGTGATTTTTAAGCTCCAGTGGAATGCAGCACATTCAGGACTAAGTGATGAGTTCAAGCCAAGCAAGCCAAATTTTGTCACATCTGACTAACTTAGGATAAACTGTTTCCATTTTAACATCTATGCAAATAATTGCATCTTGAGTTGAGGAAAAGAACAAGGGTTTTCCTGCCTGTTACAAATGAAGTTGATATTTTGCAGTTGAAGTTGTTCTTGGAGCTGACTCCAGAATGGGTTTCCTAAGTTCCAAATAAATCCCAGTGTGGGTTCCTGCCCCAACTTTGTGATCTTTCTGTGAACCACTCTTGCCAGGTTTGTTAGCTGAGCGCTGGCCAGTTCAATTGCACTCAGGCACTTGATCTCAAGGGAAGCTGGTGCCCATAAATTCCAGCAACTGGGAAAGGATGACTTGGTACTTGAATGCTTGGTTGCATTAGAGGCTAAGTGACGGTCGCTCTCTCAGGGCAGTTTTGTAGCTGGCTGCTTTCAGAGGGAGAATTGTGTCAAAGCAGCCCTTTGTACTTCATAGGAGAGCAAACCTTTCCAAATTCAGCTCTTGTTTAAAATTAGGGACCTGCTTAGTCAGCAGGAATGGAGTGCGGGCTGAACGTTTTACAGAAGATTTCTTTTTCCTTTTAGCCAAATACCGGGGAGGCATCACACACTGGAAGTGCGCAGGTTGTCAAATTGTCTAACCCACTTGGAGGTATGGTTGCTTTTCATATTTTGCTCCATGTCTGTAAGACTTGAAACATGGTAACTCATTTTTGCAGCATATTCTTGAGACAAGGGGGTGTGTTCAGAGATCTCAACTGTGGGTGCTTTGCTCTTAGGTCAGCTTTGCAATCTCTTGTCACAATGGCATTCAGCCATTGGCCTGTTTTCCCCTGAGGAAGCCTGCTCGTTCTTCCTTGTTCCCATGCTGATTGACGGCTTGGAATTTTGAGCATTGAAGTCAAGAGTTGCACCACTGCAAGCACACTGGGCTAAACCATTCACCTTAAGTGGAAATTGAAAGAAAATGACTTTGAGGAAGTGGCATAGAGAATTTCATCAGGCCAATATGCAAAACTTTGCTTGATTTCATTTTTTGTCTTGGTCATTATTAGGTGACTGTTGCCGCAATACCCTCTTGGGTTCTTTTCAAGGCAAGTGAAAGGAAAGTCATGATGTCCTCTTCCCCATGGATTTTGTCATTTCCCACAAAAAATACACTCCAATGTGCTTAGGTGGTGTCGTTTGTTTTTTATCTGTTGTGAGTGTTGTTTCCCCAAGGAGCCTGGCTCCAGGCACACACAAGGTGGACATTGCCATTGCAGGCACTCAGTGGTGCTGCCTTCAGCAGTGAGCTGAACCAGGCACAGCCAGCTGCCCTGAGAAAAAGGAGCTCTCACCTGGCTGTGGCTGCAGTCCCCTGCCTGCAGGGACATGCCTGCCACTGGAAGGGCAGCTCTTGCCCTGCTTTAGCTCAGTCTAGAGCATTTTATGGCAGCATCATCCTGGCTTTTTGGAGAGACAAAATTCACCTTGCCAATTTCTCATTGGGGATGTTCCATTTCACATGTGAATGATGATTTGTGTGATTCTTGGTGGTGCTTTACATAGATCCTAAGGGCATATTTAACATTTAGTGACTGGGGTCTGAGGACTGGCAGTGGTGGGACAATCATGGAACTTGGGGCCACTTTTGCTTTGGGCTGGCACTGAGAAACACAGGTGAGACAGAACTGGTTGCTGGTAGGCTACAGGGTGCCTCTGCAGCATGCTCCATGCAGTATCAGTTAGGGAGTGGGATTTGTCACAGAATCAGAGAATGCGCTGTGTTGGAAGGGATCCACACGGATATTTAAGTCCAGCTCTGTCCCAAAGAATTGCATCATCCTTTGAAATCAAGTTTCTTGACTTCTCCCAACCTCCCATTTCACACTTCTTTATCTCTTTTCCTTTCCTTTGGGAAAACAAGCAGATGTCAAAAGAGCTGAACCGAGCGCTTCATGTCCTGAACCAGAGGAAAGAAAAACAAAGCCCATGAAGCCTGCAGACAGTGAACAAAATCCTTGCACTGCTGTTTATCACTGACCCTACAAGGACAGGGTGATTCACTTACTTGCTCTGAGGGCCTACAAGAAGCCAGAGTTACTCGCTCGCTTGCAGAGAGATGGAATCAAGGAAAAGGACAAGGGTACCCTTGGAATGATCCTCCATCAGGTGAGATTGTGGAGTTTGTGACAGCAATTTTTCCACAGTACTACTCTCTTCTTCCTCATTTTCACTTGTTTCTTTCACCCTCTTTCAATTAGAAATTAGAAACTAAGCAGTGGCTTATAGAATGCTCCATACACCTAAGTTCAGTTTGTCCATCAACATAGTCCAGATGCCTCAAGCTGCATCCATGTGAGGAAAAAGAAAGAAAACTTCAAAATATTTGAGGTCTTGGTGTTTTGCTAGAATAGCTGGCAATGAGTAACACATTGTAGCGTTGTTGCTGCTCATGCCTCTTTTAATCCTCTCTCTTTTCCTAGCACTGTTGAACTGTTTCATGCAGTAACTTCACAGGGGTTCCTTGATTTTATGAAGTGGTTTGTAGTGGTACCTAAAATTTCCTAGGATAAATTTGAGAGGAGAGAAGTTTGGAAAGGGCACAGGGCAGCATTTCCTTTTAACAGACTTGGTGACCTCTCAATGGTACTTGGCTTCTGCTGGGATCTGTGAGGATTGCCTGCCAGGAAAAGGTGTTCCAGGCAAAATCTCCATGATAAAGGTGGTAGCCTAAATTTGAGCACAGGGTTTCTTTCCTGTCATGTAGATTGAGTCTTCATCTTGCTTGGAACAATGTTATTCAGTGCCTTCTCCAGTGCTGCTCTATCTTCTACTACTATTTCTTTAGGATAGCCAGTTAGAAGATGCACACCCATGGAAAGATGCAGTAGTTTTGTCCTTCTGTTTTAAATATTCCCTGTTCCCTTAGGCTATATGTCAAGTAGGAATATTTCTTTTTTAGGTAGGAAAAATTTTTTGGAACATAGTCAAGGCAGGAAAATTCAGCATGGACACAGTTTCAGTTGATCCCACAGGGACTTTTTAAGAACTTGATTGAAGAATTTCATTCCTTGTCATTCTGAAGTTTGTTACTGTGGTTGCTCAGGGCAGTGGCAGGGTTTTTGCCTGCTGAAGACACAAATTGACAATTTCATGAGAGCCATATTCTACCATCCCAAGTGAGGAAGCCCATTTAGATTTCAAATAGATTAGAAAAATTTCCAAGCTCGGCTCCTTAGAAGGTAGAGGGTGAAAACATTTTCTCCTGTTCCACTGCAATGTTTAAGATTGCTTTGGAGGTAATGTCCTGTAGGAGGTGTGAACTGCCTCAAGGTACTGGTTTGCATTCTGAAAGGGCTGTGTGAGCACTGCACACTCAAATGCCTTGCTCAGGCTTTTCCAGATAGCAGAGCAAGTGGGAGTTTCTTTTGTATAAATGTAAAATGGGCAGCCTGAGCTGGCTGAGATGTGGTACACACACTCTTGCTTCCCTTCAAACACAACCTTAGTTCTGATTTTAAGAGGGGAATTCCTAATTCAAAGTAGCTTTGTTACTTTTACATTTTTTTAAGCTGTTGACAGACAGACATCATCATTGACCCAAATCAGCAATATTTATCATGCTTTCAAGGAGAAAAAAAGGGTAAATTTTTA
Source organism: Cyanistes caeruleus (assembly GCF_971803275.1). Taxonomy (NCBI): domain Eukaryota; kingdom Metazoa; phylum Chordata; class Aves; order Passeriformes; family Paridae; genus Cyanistes; species Cyanistes caeruleus. Next base: position 6,557,453 of record NC_141732.1, on the reverse strand, counting down.
CAGATGGTGGTGATGTGTTGATCATGTATTCAGTGTGCTGTAGTGGTCAAACTTTCCTGTGGGCTTTTCTGTGGAACTCTGAGCAGGTGTGAAGTGGTGAAGCCTAAACCAGCACTTTTGATATTAGTGATCTTGAGGTTTTACTCCTGCATTATACCTTTTTGAGTAGACTTGGAAGTTGTCTTCAGGAAGATATGAAGCTTGCTGGTTTTCAAAGGAATACAGCAAGGCATGTGCATGGCCTTCTCATGGCAGCACTTTGCTGGAATGAACCCTGGCTCTGCCACATGAAGAGGGACTCTGGGCCTGACCACAGTTCTGTCTTGTAGCACTACATGTTGGTTTCCAAGGAACACTTGCTAGATAGAAATAGAATTATGTGGTTGTTTCTATTTGGTGAAACTTTAATATAGCTGAAAACTCATGCAATAAGGGAATCATTCATCTCTCTACCAAAAGATGTTGTTTAGTTCAAAGTGGGTGTTCACAAATCATTGCTGAGGACCAATCCTATTGCTTTAGTTTACATACAGCACCCATCATGAATGGTTGTTCTCTTAAATGTCTGCCTGTAGGTAGCCAACCTGAATCTAAAGGATAATTCCTACAGTCTGAAGGAATATCTGTTGGAAAGCATTCAGAACAATTGGCCTGGTTATACTGATGAAGACAGAGAGAATTTGAAGTTGATACTTTCCAGGTAAGTTCAGTCTTTAGGGGAAGGAGAAGAGTCTTTTCAGAAGAAGGCCCTAGGAAATGAAGCCTAGATTCTTAGAGTACGCTGAGGTAGCAGGGACCCATTGAGATCCAACTAATGGCCAACTCCTGGCCCTGCACAGGACACTGCAAGAATCACACCATATGCCCAAGAGTGTTGTTGAAACACTTCTTGAAGCCTTGCTGCACTGACCAGTGCCCTGGGGAGCCTATTCCAGGGCTCAAGAACCCTTTGGGGCAAGAATGTTTTGCTGACATCCAGCCTAAAGTTGCCTCAACTCATCTTCATGCTGTTTTCTTGAGTAGTGACACTGAAGGTCAGATTTACCGGCAAGGAAAGACTTATGGATGTTGACCATTTAGAGCTTGTAGCCTGAACTCTTGCACCATCCTTCCAGAAAAACAGCTCCATCTCAGAACACAAGCAGCACCAGCCAAGAGCCATCTCTGGAAGCTTCTAAGAGAGATGCTTCAGCAAGGCCTGCTCAGGTAGTTTGTGCATTTTTAACATTCTGGAGTGTGTATGAAGTTGCAGCACACTTGCTAAATAGCTTTCACACACTTGCTGCTGGTGTAAAAGCTGTGCTGGGAATGTGCAGGACCAGGCCAAAGCACGTTAGTCAGTAATTCTGACTGCTGGCACAGGAAGGTTGTGATCAGAAGAGAAGCTCCTGCAGGGCTCGAGCAGCAGCATCCTGAGCCAACTTGCTGCTCTGCCTGGAGCCTTGAGCTCAGTCTCCGCCCTCAACTCATTCCCTGCAGAAGGGCTCAAAGGATTAGCTGTGCATATGTGACAGAAGCAGATGAAAAATCTACTGTACATGAGAGGCTGCACCATGGTGGAGCAGATGAGGCCCTCTCACTCTCTTTCCCCCCTCTCTCTCTTTCACTCTCTTTGTTGACTTCAGCTCCAGACTATGCACATGTCAGGACCAATGCAGGATCTCCAGACCCTTGATATTCTCTCTTGTGTCTCTCTTTTCTCTGCCTTTATTTTTCTCCTGTCTCACTCTGCCTGGGCACAGCATGGCTGTCCTGTTCTACTCCATCCTCGGCCCTGAAGTTTGCAGTGGGAGTGGGGAGCTTGTGGCCGTGTGCTGTGGCTTTGAATCCAGCACCTTTGAGAAGGTCCTTGGGAGGTGCTGAGAGATGATTGAAGGGCACTGAGGAAAAGTGAGGGCTCCTTAGTCACCACTTGTGAAACTCTCTTATAAAAATTTCAAGATTCCCAGCTATGAGCTTTTGAGTGTAAAGTGTGGGGTGGCTGCTGGAGTGAAGGTCACTCTTGTTGAAAGCACAGGAATTCCTTACATGTGACTGAGGTTTTTGTTCAGCCTGATGAGAATTCACAACCAACCATCCCACCTTGTACTGACAGATTGTGGCAGTGAAGATTAATCCCGTCTTTACCACATAAAACCTGAAGCCAGTCAGATGCCTCTTTAGTAAATCATGTGGGTGTGTGACAGCAAAAGCTGAGTCTCTTCCTGGTGTGTACTAGTGGAAATTGAGAACTAGACAAAACAGACCAGACCTCCCCCTCTTTGGGGAAACCTTTGATAGAGCTGCTGAAGGGAGTGTCTCTCTCCCACAACTTGGAGAAAGACTTGCTAAGTCTTAAGATGAGAAAGTAGGAGTGAGATAGAGAATGTATTTACCTGCAGTACTTCCTGGTTTCAATGCTGTTTTCAGTTAAGATGTATTTTCAAGCACTGCCAGTTCAGAAATGCTACTTTTTCAGAATGGGAGAGAAACCTGATCTAGATAGATAAATATATGGACATAGATGAATGAGTTCTTTTGTTATTGTTGCAGAAACGGCCTCTGGCTTCTGACTTTAGCGGTCCTGTGATGAGCAAGAAGCGGAGAATTGCTCGCCAGCTCAGTTACAACCAGCCAGCAGCTGATGGCCACTTCTCTTCCTTGCTGCTGCCTTCCACATCCACTTCCACTTTGAACATGTCTCCAAGTGTTGGCTCCGTTTCCCCCTGCACCTGTGAGGTGCAAGAACAAGACAGATTTCAGAGTTCTAGCATCCCAGAGCCTTCTGGGGTGCAGGAGGAGATCCCCAATTCTAATGGAAAGAAAAACCAACTGGGGAGGCTGAAGCAGCTGTGTCCCTGGGAATTCGATGAAGGTATTAATGTGCTGCCTTTCCTAAGCTCTGGGTGGATAACTGTGGTGTAAAGATGTGGTTATTAAGAGAAGCTTCTGCCCAAATCAAGGTGTAAGTGCAGCCCTTTTCCAGTGTCAATAGGAAAAATGTTATTTAACAATTAATACAAACTTGGGAGATAAAAAGAAATTAGGGAAGAGAGGCAGGGTGGGGGGAAGAGAGAGACATTAAGTAGGAAGATATCAGTACCATGTGGATTCTCTGTTGTCCAATTGGTCCTTCTTCCCTCTGGTCTTCTTGGTGGTGGGGGTTCCCAAGTTGCTCTGAAAGTACCACCTTTATACTAGATCCACAGGGTGCTCACAAATGTTCCCACACCTTGGGCTAGAAGTGATGGAAGTGTTTATTCCCTTACCCACAGTGGAATGTTTGTCTGGTGTCCTAATTGCAAACCTTCAGCACTGTTAGGCCAAGGCTGGTGCTTTCCTTCATGCCATCTGTGCTTCTCTCAAATTCCCCTTGTGCTGCCTTATCTCTTATGGGAACATCCTTCTTGGACAGTGTTCTCAAGTAGATAATTGTGTTCTTGCACCTGCTGAAAAGGCAGCTTTGAAGGCTGCATACATGAAGGCACTGCTCTACATTTCTGCTCTACCATTATTCCTTGCTTGATGGTCATGAAAAACCAAGACTCTTTTTTCTGCCATTGCATTCCATTGTAACTCTTGGTTTAAAAGATAGCAGCAGCAAAGGCCAGAATCTGTGCTGCTGCAACCTTATCTAAAACTACCTTAATTTTTAGAAATTCTCCCTCTGTAGTGCAAAACCAATCAAGAAGAAAGAAATGTCCAATAGATTGCTGTTGGGAGAACGTGGTTAAAAGGAAGAGCCAGGCATTAGAAAGTCACAGGGATTGGATTTTTTCTTTTCATTTGATTTCTAGTAAACACACAGTTGACTCAGACAGTTGATTGAGCCACCACTTTTTCCACCAGCAGCTTTTCAAGTCTGCATGCTGGAGATAGAAACCTGTCAGACATTTACTGCAGACTAGTTTACTGAAACATGTAAGCATCTCAATGATTTCATCATTGTTTGTTGAACTCAGCCTTTCCATGGCAACTCCATGGAAGCTACAAAACCTGGCCTGTGGTTTGCTGGAGTTGTAGTTTGAAGTGGCCTGGGAGCTCCTCTCCATCCTAGCTGCAGAATTTCTTTCTTCAAAAGCTCTAGAAATGGTACAGACTGAAAACAGCATTGAAAAGCTAACCGGAAAATCCACAAGGAGCACTTGATTTGTCATCAGAGGGACACACCCAGTATGGCAGAGTTCAGTTGCTTTGTTAAATCTATGTCTTGTCCCTTTTGGAGGTTGAGCTTGCAAATGACAAGGGTTTTTTAGCCTGGAGGCATGTCTGCTCTTGCAAGTGGTGCTGTGCTTGTAGAGACAGGTGCCTTGAGATGGTCTTTGCACATTTCTTCTGCACATACACATGGTAGCTGCAAACCTTGAGATGTCTTTTGGAAAGATTCCTGCATGAGTCTCTAAAGATGTGAGCATTGTTCTTCAGAAGCAAGTTAGAAAATTCTGCCCAGCTGCTGTTGGAAAAATCTGTACTGTGTTTCAAGTTGGGGCTTAGGCTGAAGTTTTTGTGTGGACTGAGCCATGAGAGCAAATGCACTTTTGGAAATGAAATGCCCACCCCAAAGCTTACCAGCTGTATTGAACATACTGTGACTATTGCTATTTCTGTCCAGTTTAATTAACCCTTTGACACTTCTGTTTATACTTCTGCTACACCATGTAGCAATGCAGAACCTGTAGAACAAAGTGGCCATCCTCTTTCTAAACCCTGGGACTGGCTACTGTGGAGAAGATCACATGTGCCCTCCTATGATAAAATGCTGTGAGAAGGAAGCTCTAAAAGGACTTGTTCAAGCCAATACAGTGGGTGTTTTTGGATATTTAAGATTATATAATCAAGATCCTACTTTTCTGCAGGCGAAACAAAAGATACTTCCATTGCCTCTACATGCTCTGCAACAGCCAACCAACCAGACGACTTGAGGTGAGTAAAATTGCCATTAACTCTTGCCACTCTCAGTGGGGTGCAGTGTCAAGCTGTTTCCTGTGTGGAAAGGATAAGTTGGGGAAGGTTTGGCTGGGCCTCCAAGGCTCCGAGTTGAGATGAGCACCGAGGTGGGTTAGGCCTGGAAAGGCCCTTCCTTGCTGCAGTGCAGGTGCCCAGGGCCAGCTGCAGCAGTGGTGCTGCATCCCGTCATGGGATTTGCAGTGCAGGAGGGGAGGGGGAAGTGTGTGTGTGTGTGTGTGTGTGTGTGTGTGGTATAAAGCAGTGGGAATTGCTCTCAGCTTCTGTCAGAGCTGTGATGTTGGCAAGGGCAGTCAGGCCTCCTGCAGCCCTTGGGCTCTGGGGCAGCTGCGGCCTTTGGAGCAGGCGTGGCAGGGCCCTGGCTCATATTGGATACAGCCAGGGATGTTCCGTGGGGAGGCTGAGGGCAAGGCGGGCCCTGCAGGGGAGCAGCTGAGGGAGGCCTGTGGTAGGGCTCTTGCTAGGGGATGTCCCTGGGCAAAAGCCAGTAGTCCAGGCTATTGCTTTTCTGCTACCGCCCAAAATGTTGAAAGGCCTCTGCAGTTTTCTTTTCAAAACCATGCAGCACACCAGTCAGGTGCAGCTGGCCTGGGGTGCATCTGTTGTATATGTTGTCTGTCTTGGTACTGAATTTCAAGTTGTTAAAGATTTTGTGCTTGTAAATATTAATCTCAGATGCTTTGAAGGATTCATTCCCATGAGGAAAGAGTTCTTGTCATCCAAAAAGAAACCAGTCTTCAGGGCCAGAGCAGCAGAAGTACTGGTGTGGCAGTGTTGAAGTGATATCTATTATTCTCATTGCCACTTCATCTTGGATTTGTGTCATGAGTTTGATAGAACTGCACTTGTGTTGATTTGAGGGAGAAGGGAATGAAGAAGGCTTTACTCCCATCAGTGGCTTCAAGCATTAATGAGTTCTGCCCTCCTTAAGAGGTGATATGATTTGGGGTTTAGTTGTTTGGTTTCAGACCAGTCTGCAGTTTGTTCTTGTGCTTGTAATACAAGTGCCTCTTTTCAATGGTCAGTGATGTAACTGCTGCTCACTAGAAAAATGAAATTTTATGCTTAACTCTGCTTTGCTGTTAGACAGACAAAAATGGAGCTCAAAAGTCCAACTCTGCACCCAGTTCATCAGAAATGCAGTCCCTGCCAAAATAGTATTGCAGATGGATTTTCAAAAAGAAATGTAAATGAAAAAGTTTTCCTACCCAGAAAGAAAGAAGATAAAATTAGGCAATGTTTCTTCTCTCCCTGAAGATGCTGTGTTTATTAGTCCTTTGACATTGGAAATCAGTGCTGATATTTCCTAAATGTGATCCACTTGCTAATGAAGAGAATCTCTACAATATAAAACAGAAGTTACTAGGTGTCATAGAAATGTGGCAGATTTTTAGAGCTACCTGATTTGATTCTCTTGAAGCACATCAGCTTATATGTAGAATCATTGAGTCCCAGAGTGACTGACTGAGAGTTTGGGGGTCTGTGTTTGACATTCACCACGTGCTTGGTGTAACAGTACAAGTGTGCTTTCTGGAATAGAAACATATCAGAATATTCTCTTAGAGTACACTCCTAGAAAAATAGTCTGATTTTTCCATTAGAAAATATGTAGCCATAGTCTCCTTGGACCAATGCCAGCGCTACAAGGATGACTTCAATGCAGAGTATGAGGAATACCAAAATTTATATACTCAGATTGACAAGATCAGAGAGCACTTCACACAGCTTCAGGAACAACGGAAGTCTGTGACCGCAGGCTCTGAAGCCCATCAGGTAGAGAAGGATAAAGCCATGAAGACTGTGCTTCATCAGAGCAGTCCTTTGGATTCCCTGGAGCTGCTCAGTGAGATGCAGGGAAACTGAGGAATTGGCATATATGCTCAGACACTGCTTGGGCTTGGTCAGATTTTGGCAAGACCCTGCCCATAAAAGCTTGTTTGAACTGTCTGAGAACAATCCGTAGGGTGAGAGGTGTCCCAAGCAGAGTCTAAGAGCATGTGCTCCTTCTGGTGCCTGTTGAGAGGCTCAATTGCAGATCTTGGGTGACACTGGGGGTTGGGGATTTGTTTTTGCAAACCTCCCAGAAGAGTGGTGGCTCACAGAGAAGAAAATCTCAGGAGTCAAACGGAGTGCATTTGTAGTGCTTTAGTAAAGTTTGCATTTTATGGTGGTAGTGAAACATTCTTTGTGTGTTTTTTCTTGAAGATGCTGCTTCATCGAATCCTAGCAGATTATCAGCAGATACAACAGGTATGTTTGACACCAGATCTGCAGAGCTTGGTTACTGCTGAGTCTGGCTCAAGGCTTTTTTAAAGCAAAGCACATCTTGTAAACTCTGCAGAAGTCTTTGCCTGCCCTATTTTTTTTTTTTTATTTCTCCTTCATAGGGTAGCCCCAGCTACTTTGAAATGAAGAACAGGTGCCTGTACCTCCACAACAAGCTGTCACATATTCATCAGAGCCTCATATCTGAATTTGACAAGCATTAAGTGGAGTCCTGGCACCAGGCAACTGCTTCAGCCAGAAATATCTATGAACTCTGGATTTTTGATTTAAACCAGAAGATTAGGTTTTTAGGATTATTTACATTAGTGTTGAACAGTAGGTTCTGCTAGCAATAAAGAGTGGGTTAATTCCAAAAAATATAGGATTAATTAAAAGAAATTTATTAAGTTTAAGAATTTCAAATATGATAGTATTGAACTTTAAGAATAAAGAAATTTCCCTTGTGACAACTCCTCTCATTGTTACTTGTATCATATTGGAGTGGCTTTTTTCTTCTGGCCAATTATTTTTTCCAAGATGTAGGTTTGTCTGTGGAGACTTGTGGCAGAATGGTTAGGCGAGAAAGGCCATGACTGTACAAACTTGCTAGAGATAAAACACCACTAGTGCAGAGGCAGTCTCAAGGACGGATTGCCCTTGAGATATGGGGAGGAGAACAAGAATGTGGTAAACAGAACGAGAAAGAAGAACCAGGGACGGTCTGGTAATCGCAAGAATGCAGAAGCACATAGCTATGTACCGCAGTGACATAGATAGCAGAATAGCCAATGATGAGCTATGCTTTTGCAATATGTATGAGCTAATTAAATCATGTATTTAAACACGAGTGTAATGATCAATAAACGAGATTTGCTTGACGACCACCTGGTGTCTGCGTCTCCCTTCTCCGACAAATGGCGACCCCGACGTAGACCCCCTGCTGAGAAGAAAGTCGGGGAGAGAACATGCCACGGTCGGTGAAGTAGTGTTGGGGCCCGATGCACCCGGGTCGGTGCTAAACGACGAAGGGAAAGCACCCTCAAGGACTACATCGGTGGTCTTGAGCCATACGTGCTGCCGGAGCCGGAGAGGTGCAACAGCGCTGATGACAAAAATGGACAGGCAAGCAGCATATGATTTATTTTTGGGGTTATTAGATAAGCTGGGGGTTAGAGACATAAATCCTAGAAAAGACGTACCGGGATTGCTAGCATGGGGTCACGCGAAGGGTTGTTTTTCCAACCCGCACACGGTACATGAATTGAGTGAGTGGCGTAAGTTAGGAGATGTGTTGTGTGAAGCAGTCTTAGAAGAAGATAAAACAGCAAAAAAGTTAGGAAAAATTTGGCGAGTTGTGCATAATACTCTATTGAAACATCAGGCAGAAAAAAGAGCGGCTCAGCAAGCAGTAGAAGCCTATAAAAGGAATGCACGGTATGGAGATCATGAACCTTTAGCGCCAAGTGTCTCTCAAGTAATTATACCTGCTTCTAGCAGTTTGGGCACAGATGATTGTGCTTGGCCCTCGGCGCCCCCTCTCAATGAGTCCACAGAGGACGTTGAAGTGCCTGTCGTAGCCACCTCTGATATTAAGGACCCTTCAGCCCAATCTGTTAAGCCTGGAATGCGTAGTTCACAATCTCCGCCAGAGCCAGATCCAGTCCCTGGGGCAGAGAGTGACCTGTGGGAGGAAATGGCTAGACAGAGGAGAGAAGCATGGAACGCATTGGCTAAGCATGGGCTAGAGAGTGGGGATGAAGTCACCGTGGAGGTGGCGAGGACGTGGGCTCTGCCTGTAGTTTACACTCCGGGGGTAAACCAACAAGGACAAGCTGTTCAGTTAGGGACCTATACACCTCTTGATTGGAAGTTGTTAGCTCAGCTGCGACAGACAGTGAGTCAATTTGGATTTAAGAGTGAACCAGCTAAACAAATGATAGACTACATATTTGATACGCATTTGCTAACTGTCAATGACTGTAGAAGCATTGTGAAACTGATGTTTACTCAACATCAGCAGCTGCTGTTTAACGCACATTGGCAAGCTTTAGTTCAAGAGTCGGTTGGAGTTCAAAGAGGACCCGGTGATCCGTTACAGGGAATTACAGTGGAAGAGATGATGGGATTAGGAAATTATAGAAGAACCGAGGCTCAGATGATTTCCGGACCAGACAAAGTTAGGGAAGCTATGCGTCTGGTTAGAGTTGCTATCAGTCAGGTGAAAGATAGCTCAGGAATTCCCATGTATATGGGAATCAAACAAGGGAGAGAGGAGTCTTTTGGAGACTTTGTTGATAAGGCTGCTACCGCTATAGAATGAGCAGGGGTCCCTGAGTATATGCGAGGGGCTTTGCTTAAACAGTGTGCCTTGCAGAATAGTAACGAGACTACTAAAAGAGTTCTGTCGACCCTGGGGGCTAATTGGACGATTGAGGAAGCCTTAGAAAGAATGGCATTACAACCAACAGGGCAACAAGCATTCCTAGTGAATGCCATTAAAGCATTAGGAGAGGGGTTACAGAAACAGGCAGAAAGTACACAGACACAAGTGTTAGCTGCTCTTGCTCCGCTCCGCGCTCAAGCAGCAGCAACCGCGGCGGCGACCCAGAAGCCCCCTTCCATGAAATGCTACCGCTGTGGAGGAGGAGGGCACATGAGACAACAATGCCGCGCGACTGGGATCTGGTGCCAAAATTGTCAAAGCAATACGCACAACTCTTCTGCCTGCCGCCGACGTTCGGGAAACTCGCGGCGGAGCGCGAATGGCGGCCGCGCCCAGACACAAGTTGCTGCCGCGACGTCAGCGCCACCTCGTGTCTACAACCAGCCACTGCCGGGAGCTTGGGACTTGACTTGGCAGCAGCAATAAAAACAACGCTGATGACAACACACCCTGTTCGAATTCCTACGGGAGTTTACGGCCCAATAAAGATTAGGGGACAAGTATATGGAGGACTTTTATTGGGGCACTCCTCGATTTCTGTGATGGGCCTATTTGTTTTACCTGGAGTCATAGATGCGGACTATACCGTAGAGATACAAATTATGGCATATACGCTCTACCCTCCAATTACTGTTGAAGCCGGTCAACGCATTGCCCAATTTATACCACTGCCACAAACAACTAAAGGCATTCAAACATTGATGCAAGGCCCTCGGAATAATCAAGGATTTGGATCATCAGGGATAGCCATGCTCACAATGGACTTAAACAGCAGACCAAAAAAGAAAATAACATTGAAATATGCTGAACAATCAGTAGAACTTTGGGGCTTGTTGGACACGGGAGCAGACACCAGCATAGTATCTCCGGAGTATTGGCCTAGCAGTTGGCCATCCAGACAAACCATGGATACAGTGACCGGAGTCGGGGGATACACGCTAGCTAAAAGAACACCCCCTATACAAGTGATCATAGATGGGCAAACATTAGTGGCTGTGTTGTCCGTTGTCCCTTTACCTCCAACAGTACAGTGTTTAATAGGAAGGGACATTTTAGTCCAGCTTGGAGTTGTTCTATCTAATGAGCACCCTTTGGAGTAATTGCCATTGCTTGGACTTTCCCTATTCCACTTACCTGGACAACCGACAAACCAGTGGTGGTTAAGCAATGGCCTCTAAAAAGGGAAAGTTTGTTGCAAGCACATCAACTAGTCAGAGAACAATTTCAACAAGGTCATCTAAAATTGTCTACTAGCCCATGGAATACTCCTATATTTGTGATTAAGAAGAAATCTGGAAAGTATCGTCTTTTGCATGACTTGAGAGCAGTAAATGATCAAATGGAAGCTATGAGAGCATTGCAACCAGGTCTTCCAAATCCAGCTATGCTCCCACAACATTGGGCCTGTCTGATCATCGATTTAAAGGACTGTTTTTTCACTATCGCCCTCCACCCACAAGATACAAAGCGATTTGCCTTTACCTTGCCTGCAATTAACAGAGGGGAACCTGATAAGCGATTTGAATGGACAGTATTGCCTCAGGGCATGCGTAACTCCCCTACCTTGTGTCAACTATATGTCGATGCAGCCCTACAGCCTTTGAGGCAAAAGTGGCCTGAGACCATAATTTATCATTACATGGATGATATTCTTTTTGCTCAAAAGCCCCAATTCACTTCTGATCAATTGAGAGAGATCCAAACTACATTAGCAAAAGCATCTCTTGTGGTTGCTCAAGAAAAAATACAACAGACCGCACCTTGGAAGTACCTGGGATGGACTATTACCAATCAAATTGTGCGTCCACAAAAACTGCAGCTCTCAACAAAAATTGTCACTTTAAATGACGCGCAACGCCTACTTGGTGATCTTCAATAGTTGAAACCCATAGTTGGCATCCCAAACACCTTACTAAACTGCCTTCGCCCACTGTTGAAAGGAACAGATCCCAGTTCGCCTGTCACGATTTCCCCTCAACAGAACAAAGCAATCAAAGATATTCTCCAGTGTATAGAAGTAAGTTTTGTTTCCCGTCGCGATATTGACTTGCCCATTGACCTTACTATATGGAATACCTCAGAACATCTTCTCAGCGCTCTTACCCAATTGCAGAAAAAAGCGGGGGAAATGAGGGTCCTAGAATGGCTATCCCCACCACTACAAGCAAAAAGAACAATAAGTACAAAAATTGAACAGATGGCCACCCTGTTATGTAAAGGCCGTACCAGGATAATAGAAATTACTGGAACTGAACCTACAACAATTTACATACCTATAAAAAACGAAGACCTAGACTGGTACCTGCATAATTCGGAGGAGTTACAGACAGCGTTGCTGGGATCAGGAGCATCTGTTTGTACAGGACCTTTAATACCACGACATTTCCTATGGTTAAAAGATTGGGACTGGGTTGCAAAACCGTTGCGGTCAGACCAGCCTATACTAGAAGCCGTTACGGTCTTCACAGATGCCGGGAAAAAGTCAAGGAAAGCAGCCATAACCTGGAAGGAAGGGTCCCAATGGAAACATCACCTGATTGAAGCGGCTCCAGAAGACAGTCTGCAAACATTAGAACTTCTTGCCGTTGTGTGGGCATTAAGTAAACTACAAGGGCCTTTAAATGTAGTCACAGATTCTTACTATGTAGCAGGGGTAGGACAAAGAATAGAGGATGCAGCAGTCAAGGAAGTCCAGAACAAAAGACTATATGAATTGTTGTTGCAACTAAAACGGGCTGTGAGGGCTAGAACAGAACCCTATTGTGTTATTCACATTCGAAGCCACAAGTGGGATGTAGGATTAGGAGAAGGAAATGCAAGGGCAGATAGATTAGTAATGAATGTAGTTGATGACAAAATAACAGAAGCCAAGGAGTCGCATGCTCGATTCCACCAGAATGCAAAAGGATTGGTGCGAGAATATAGAATAGCAATCCAAGAAGCAAAAGCTATAGTAAGAGCTTGTCCAGTTTGCAGTCATCACAATAGTGGTACAGGGTTGGGTTGTGGTGTAAACCCTAGAGGGTTGAAGAGTAATGACATTTGGCAGATGGATATCACGCACGTTTCTGAATTTGGCAGAATGAAGTATGTGCATGTCACCATAGATACATATAGCAAATATATCTGGGCCACAGCTCAATCGGGGGAAAAGGCAAATCAGGTGATTAGGCATTTAACCAGCTGTCTCGCAGTAATGGGACTGCCAAGAGAAATAAAGACTGATAATGGACCTGCATATATTAGTCAGAAGGTCAGTCGATTTATGAGATTGTGGGGAATCAAACATGTTACAGGAATTCCTCACTCACCCACGGGGCAAGCCATAGTTGAAAGAGCAAATGGAACCTTGAAACAGTATCTAAGAAAGCAGGAGCAAATAACAGATCCGCAGGAAAAATTAGCCAGGACTCTTTTTGTTCTAAATCATTTATGTGTTTTTGGGGATGAAAGTGAACCACCAGCAGTTAAGCATGCAGAAAGGGAAGGACAGAAGGAGAGACAGAGTCTAAAAGCTGTCGTTCGATATAGAGACCCGAAAACAGGACTATGGAACGGTCCTGCGGAAGTCTTGTATTGGGGCAGAGGTTATGTTTGTGTTTCCACCCCCTCAGGAACACTGTGGATTCCAGCTAGATGGGTGAAGCCCTGGATTGATACAGCCAATGGCCAGTAACCTCCTTGAGCAGCTCTCCATATCCGTGAACACAGCCCTCGAGCAACTAAGAGGATTGACTGGACTCGAATTAAATTGGGAGACACCGCAGGACTGGGTATCAATCATTACCGAGCTCCGTGGATACCGTAAACAAATTACCATACCAGATATTGAGTGTGAAAGCTGCCCTGGGCCGTGTGCTGTGTGGGTCAGGTTGTTATGTGGGGGATGTGGTAAGATTGTGTGGATTGCAAAAGGGTTATTGAGATCACCTTGGTGTAGGAAATGCTACCATGAATGGCTAAGCGTTAGGGAAGAGAATGCAGTAAGGTCCTTCATCGCGTATAGGAGGACACAAGGGTTAGACCCCACGCAGGAAGAACTTGAGTGGGTAGAAAGGGCTTTTCAGATTCAGCAACATGCAGTTAAGATTGAGAAACAAAACTACTCCAGCGTTATGGGAGTTCGGTGTGTGGGTAACATTTTTATCCCACCATGGTGGCAAGTGGAAGATAACAACTGGGGCGAAGTACTGGCTACTAGGGCTATGGTTGAGCAGTCAGCTCATAACTACCACAGCAATCCTGGACATCAACCCGAGAGCTAATATGTGGATTGCATGGGCCAATGCAACAGGAGTTAATTCCTTTTGCTTACCCATGGCTACCCCAAGTGATCCATTTAGAACATGTCTCATTGGACTACCCTTAATGGATTTTGAAGAATTTGATGCTTGGACTAAATTTAAAATAGAAAGAAATCATACGGTAGCATGCATAGCGGCCTTTTTATCAACTAGGGTCCCAAGGGTACAACCATTTCTTAATAGCCAGTGTAACCAAATAATTTGCCCCCCTTGTCAAAGAGGATCATTTATGCCAACAACGTTTGCACAACAAATGGCCAATATTACGATGAAGTTAAATAGAACAGGAACAGAACCTCAAGAACTGCAGCTGTTGGGATCTAAGGCAGGAAACTATTGTATCGAGTTTGGACACCCCGGAGAATACCCATGGGAAGACCCGCTTAGCAGGCCCAGTAATGGCAGTACTATTGTGTCTCTTTTTGATCATAGATATCAGAAAGGCACTTATTGTGGGTCTAGATTTATTGCAAGTATTGATGATATTAACCGAAGACCGAAACAATTACCACCCGGAATCTTTTTAATTTGTGGGGATCGGGCATGGGCAGGTATACCATCAAAACCTTGGGGAGGTCCCTGTTATCTTGGAAAACTTACGATGTTTGCCCCCGATTTTCAACAACTTTTACATGCTAATGGTACTTGGAATCAGAAGCGAGTTAGGGAGCGGCGATCAACTAAGCTGCTGGGAGAAGGTTGTCAGGATGAAGTACAGCTATGGGACAAACCCGCAAATACCATTGTTTCTATACTTCTCCCCAGAGTTGCAGCAGCACAGGCGTTTAATCAGTTGGGAAAACTTGCCTGTTGGACCGAGAAACAAATAAATGTAACCACAAATACATTATCTCAGTTAGCTGTAGATGTTAGTAGTGTTAGGCATGCAGTATTGCAAAATCGTGCTGCTATAGATTTTTTATTACTAGCTCAAGGACATGGGTGTCAGGATTTTGAAGGGATGTGCTGTATGAATTTGTCAGATCATTCTGAATCTATTCACAAGCAGTTACAACAACTGAAAGACAATATGAAGAAAATCACCGTTGAGTCAGCCCCAGTAGGTGAATGGTTAGACTCCTGGGGTATGAGAGGATGGGTGAAAAATGTACTTATGATGTTGGCTGGACCAGTTTTGCTTGTTGTTATAATTTTGCTTTTTGGACCATGTATTTTACAATGCATTCAGAACCGCTTAATTGCATTAACTACGGCCTTGTTAGAAAAACATGCTAACCTCGTAATCCAAAAGAAAACGGGGGAAGTGTGGAGACTTTTGTGGCAGAATGGTTAGGCGAGAAAGGCCATGACTGTACAAACTTGCTAGAGATAAAACACCACTAGTGCAGAGGCAGTCTCAAGGACGGATTGCCCTTGAGATATGGGGAGGAGAACAAGAATGTGGTAAACAGAACGAGAAAGAAGAACCAGGGACGGTCTGGTAATCGCAAGAATGCAGAAGCACATAGCTATGTACCGCAGTGACATAGATAGCAGAATAGCCAATGATGAGCTATGCTTTTGCAATATGTATGAGCTAATTAAATCATGTATTTAAACACGAGTGTAATGATCAATAGACGAGATTTGCTTGACGACCACCTGGTGTCTGCGTCTCCCTTCTCCGACATTTGTCCACTGAAATAAATTTATCAGGAAAGGGTTGAGGTCGAGTACCTCTACTATGAGGTTGCCCACATTTTAAGAAAATATTAGAGGAAATGGAAATTCTTTATGATACATATAGGGGTGTTTTCCAACCCTTCTCCTTAATGCACACTCTTTGCCTTAAGTGGTCCAAAGAGTAGGAGTTTGGACAACCCCCTCCCCCAGTCAGCTTGTTTGGGAGGGTTACAGAGGAATGTGTTATGGGCTGCTCTAAGCTGTCAGCTGAAGCAGCTGCCAGGACTGCTTGGAGATCATGGCCTCATCTTGTCAGTGAGCCAAGGAATATCCAGATCTTTTGCAAGTGTTCTATAAAACACAAGGAGAAGTGTTGGAGGCAGGGCTCTTCAAGGGGTTTTAAAGAGAAATTAGTTTAATGTATCCCTATGAATACTCTGTCTGTTTTGTAGTTTTTTCCAACATAATAGGTCACAACCAGTCTTTCTAGAGAGACACAGATGTTGATTCCTGCACAGACCTAAAGGGACTTTGAAGTCTTGTCTTTTGCCTAAGTCTCCTGCCATTAATTTCTTCAGCTGAAAGGGTAGAGGTGTGGCCAGCAATGTCATAACCTTCTTTTGGGGAAGGATATGAAATTGACTGAGGGAGGACAATATCTGGGAAAATTCAAAGGGGCTGTGAATGCCCCTTTCTTTCTTGGAGACTGTTTCACCAATTCCTCAATTGTCTGCATGCTGACGATGTTAAGCCTCCTGTATGTGAGACATCTTGGGGTGTTTGGTGATTGAACGCCTGATTGTTGCCCTTCTGTTCAAGTGAAGTTCAAGAAAATGTCACTTCTATAAACCCTGAGACTTAGGTCTTGCTTTGTCAGGGCCAGGGGCTGCTCCTACAGCTCGTCAGTACAGCAGCACAAGGAACGGTGACATGGGGAGCACAGGGTGAATTCTGCTGGGGTGCCTTCCCTTGGGCACTTGGGGACTGCTTCTGGTGGATGGAGCATGCAAGAGTGCTGCTGTTGAGAGTGTGGGCTGAGACAGAGGTTTTACAGGCCTTATTCTTTATTCTTTATTCTTTATTCTTTATTCTTTATTCTTTATTCTTTATTCTTTATTCTTTATTCCTTATTCCTTATTCTGGGTCACATTTCACTCTTGCTGTCAACTGCCTTTAGCATGTGTAATGTCCACATACTCCTTAGACCTGTGTGTTTCTGGCTGTCATTTCTGCCCACATCCCTAAAAACCAAAGGAGAAATAAAAAAACGCTCTATTCCAAACAGGAAGAAATAAAAAATGCGACAGTCTTATATGGAAAAAGACCTTCTGAATTTTACAATTAGAATGACACCAATTCAGTAAATGATAGTTGCTGGAAAGCTGCTTTATATACCTGTTAAAAATGATTGTATGAGCTCAGGGCATTTGGTGTAGCTTGGATCTAACTCTGCAAGGGGAACAAAGTAGGAGCATACTACCCAAGGCAGTATGGTTCTATGATTCTAAGAAGCTACAAAAAGTATCTCCAGTGTAACAAACAAGTATGCTAATATATATCCATAAGTAATCACGCAAGACTGATTAGAGAAGTGGGGTTTTTTTTTATTTCTTTTTATCAAAATTTTACATATTCAATCTAAAAAATACATCATTTAGTCAAGGTACACTAGAAGAAAAACATACAAATGTTTCAGAACATGCCTATTTAAATAGTTATTCTTTATTCTAACTTTCTATTTTCTTTTCTGACTTCCTAATTTTTTGAACTTTTCTCAATTTTTCTAACTTTCTGTTTCCTATTTTCTAGTGGGTTTTTTTTCAAAACCAATACACCATGGCCTAAGGACAATAACCAAGGTTTTCCGACTTTCATGTGGAAAACTTTACTAGTGCTGAAAACTTTTTTTCTCAGTCTCTATAAAGCTTAGTGCTACTCTGGGAAAAGGACACACCTATCTAGGACTGCAAGAATGAGGGGTGTAACCTGTTTTTCAAAGCATTATTTTCTAAAAGTTAATTTTGAGAGTTATCTCGAATGAAGGACTCAGGAATTGCATCTCTACTTCAACTTAAGCCTGAAGATATAATTTCAAATGCTCTAGGTACTGTCCAGGCACATACAAATTCACCACTGACCTCTTTCTTTGATCCCAATGCTGCCAGTGCCAGGGCAGTCTGGGAGGTGTTGGAACCAGTGGAAGCATTCCAGAAACATTTCATTTGTTCAAAACCACTTCCTTAAATAACTTTATTTTACAAATTGGTTTCTGATTTTTACTTTCTACTGCGATATAAGGTGGGGGGTTTATATCATAGCAGTTTTTCCTTTATGCCTTACACAGTTATAAATACCTAATTCTTCTTATTATTAATCTAATATCTGTGATAGATACATCACAGCCTCCACTAAAACCAGCTAAGAATAGCAACTCACAAAGCATCATTATCTACTTTCAGTCATATTTCTAAATACTAAAAGTAGCTGCTTTAAAAATAATTTTAAAATACATACATTTCTACAGAAGAACACCTTAGAGAATGCGGTAGTTTGGCATTTAGGAAAAAAGTGGAAAACATCCATGGACAGGATTTCTCTGAGAGAGGCTGCTGGGAGTTTCTTCTCTACTTGATACCAGGCCAACAGCTGGCCACTTCTGAGATTGACAGCTTTTTGCAGCACTGAAAACTATGTTCACCTTTGTGAATACCACCTTTGAAAGCCAAGCCCGGCAACTTCTTGTCTCTTTGTTTGCAGCCTTGAAAGGTATCGGAGCTCTGGTGCGGCTGGCCCGGTTCCCCCGCGGCCTGTGCGGCCTGGGGGAGGCTGGGCCAGACTCCAGCAGCTCCCGGGCGTGGGATGGAGAATGCGGGATGTGATAAACGGGCCAGGAGACCAGCTCCTTTTAAAAAGGCCTTTATTAAGCAGCACAGCTCTGGGGTGGGGGCCCGAGGGGTCGCGCACACCGCCACTGCTCCCACTGGACACCGCAGAAGAGGAGGATCCGTGCAGCTCTGTCACTAGGGCAGAGCTGAGCCTTCCTTCCTCACGGGAGTCCCCAGGAAGACTCGTTCTTTAGGGCTCGTAGTCTAGGCTGTCATCCCAGTCGAGTCTCCTCGAGGTTACGTCGGCCTCTGGAAAGAAGCCAGGGGACTCCTCTGGGTCTTCCTTGTTAGATGGTGCTGGTTCTATTCCTTCCCTTTTGCGTGGCTCGTTGTTTTGGGGTCTTTTCCAGTCTGGGTGCATCCCATAAGTCTCTGGTCTCTCTCGTTTGCATAAAAGTCAGTATGTCATCTTCCTCCGCAGGACGGTACAGCAACTTGGGAAAGGGATACAATGTTGCCATGTGGGAGTCTAGGAGCAGTGGGGGCAGTGCCTGGCTGAACACAGAACAAGAAACACAGGGTACAGCAACTTGGGAGAGGGGGCAGGGCCTGGCTGAACAAGGAACAAGAAATATGGGGTACAGCAATTTGCGACAGGGGTACAAGGTAAGCAAACCTGGGACAGGGGTACAAGGTAAGTAAGGAGTTTACAAACAGCAACTGTAACATATTATTCTTAACAATATCCTGGGACAGGGGTACAAGGTAAGTAAGGAGTTTACAAACAGCAACTGTAACATATTATTCTTAACAATATCCCCCCTCTTATATTTTGATCGGGCTCTAGCCCGCATCAACCATTAACTTCTGGCTCTTGGGAATATTTATCTCTTAATTCTCGATATTGCTCATATATTTCCCTGGCAGTTTTGTGCTCTCGATCCTGACTTTGAGTTTCCATTAACATGATCCTGGCCTGCTTCTTATCTTTTATTTCAGGGATCTGGATGCTTGCTTGTACTGTGGTAGTCACTGTCTTGATTAGGCGGGGGAGTAAACAGGGTAGGAACAAGAAACTTGCAAATGCACAGACAGCAATAAAGACTATTTTTTTCCACCACCCTCTTTTGAAGGACCAAAGGTCATTCCACCAGTCTGAGTTCACCAGAGGAGTCCATTCCTGGGTGCCCACATAAGCTATCTTTCGTATTTCTTTTGAGATGTTTTTGATTACCTCACTCTTATCATCTATCTCCAGGCAACATTCAGAGGAATTAAACTTTCTACAAATGCCTCCTTCATCTGCCAATAGGTAGTCTACCGCCAGCCGAATCTGATAGACTACAGCCCTGGTTTGTGCTAATTGTGTGCTAATGTGGTCTAAAGCAAGGGCAGTTCTGTTTGACACCACTTCCAATACTGCCTGGAGACGGATGATTCGGTTTAACATATAGACTGGGGTACGATACCCCCAGGATCCATCCTGGGCCCACGTGGCCGGTCCATATGTCTTAATTATTTCTTCAGGGGTCCAGATCTTCCCCTTCCATTTCTGATTGCTTCCTAGGTCCATTACATGCCTCCTCTTTCGACTGCCTTTTTTTAAGTCATCATACAAGGGGACTCCCAAGTATGACCCTGATTTCTTAGGTAGGAGGAAAAAAGCAGGCTTTATTATCCCTATTGTGCAGCTTCCTGCCCAATCCCCTGGGAGGTGGGTATAGGCAGTGCTCCCACAAATCCAAAATAAATACTCAGGGGCCTTCCAGAAAGTGTCCTGTGTGTCTGTAGGATGTTCCCAGTATTTTGAGAGTTCTCTTAACCCCCAAAAAGGGTTTATTCCTTTTTCTGCGCACTCATACAGTTTGTACCCCTCATGATAAATACACCCCCTTTCCTTTCTCCCAGTGGCCCAATACCTGTTTGGTTCTTGGGGGATCCACCTGCTACCTGAGTCTTTCACCGTCAGGTATCTTTTGCAGGCCATTTTTCCCACAGGGGTTTTGTATCTTCTTCCTGTCCTTTTAATGCATTCTTCCCCAATCACTCTTGCTTTCAGATCCCATTGTTCCCATCCCCTGTTCCCTGTCTGGGGTTTTTGCTCAGTTAATTTCCACCTTAGAATGTCTAAAGGTGCCAGGCTGATCCCTTCCCAGGGCCAAATATCTGACATCTGGGTGTTCCCACATACCCAACAATTGGTTAAGTTTAACTCTCTGCTGATTCTCTCCATCAGGTCAATGAATAGGTTCTTACCTCGTGTTTCATCCAGATCACCTTTCCTTATCTTCAATTGTTTTTCTTTTATTACATCATTCAGTCCCTCCTGTTCAAAGCAGAGCCAGGATTCTCCTACAGGGCATTCTCCAAGCAGACGTTGCCTAAATGAGGCAGTATTTCTAGTAATCCAATATGTCTTTCCTTCCTCCTGACAGGTTTCCAATTTGGTGTGATCAAAACAGGTGGGATTGATGTTTGTGTGGACCCTCATCAGTGATCCTAGATCCTCTCCATCATATAGGGGATAGTAGCACTTTGTACATGCTTCTCCACTGTCCCCTATCCCAATGCTCACCAGCTGGACCAACATCAGTCCACCTAAGAGTCCGGTATGAGCTAGTTTTGTTTTAGGGAGCTTCATGGCTCACCTTCCCTGTTAGCCTCACCCGGTCTTGCCTCTTAGGTCTTTTGGGGGATCAGGAGAGATGGTATGGTCCTTCTCCTCCCACCTTCTTCTTTAATTTAGTTGCCTTTTTGGAGAATGTCCTGTGGGAGAAGTTAATGGGTGGGGTTTTCATTCAACCAACTTTGCTAACATCAAAATATTTTACAGCAACAACCACAAGAACTTTAAGAACACTCCCACTTAAACCAACTCACTCAGCAGAGTTCTGCAGTCTTTGTTTATATTCTTTCTCTCTCAGTCTGTTTCTGGCTGCCTCTTAAGAGTCACTCTTAGACTGGTAGGATCTGTAATGGCAGTCCACTTGGGAGAATTCGTGGGGGATTTTTCTGTGCCTTGTCCACAGTCAGGAGGAGGCGATACCGGTCCTTTTACACGTGAGACGTGAGTCCACCCCTTTTCTTGGGTCCGAATAGCAGCATGGGTCACCAGCAGAACCTGGAAGGGACCTTCAAATTTCGGGGTTAAGGGGGTGTCTTTCCAGGATTTAATCAATACCCAATCCCCCGGATTGATCTGGTGGATGTTTGTGTCAAGTGGGAAGGTTTGGGGGAGATATCCTCTCTTTCTTAGGTTATTTAGGGTCCTTCCAATTGTCTCTAGGTACTTTTTAGCTATTTCTTCCCCTTCTATGTAATCTCCAGTGCTGTAAGGGGTCATTAGAAAGGGGAGTCCAAACATCATTTCATATGGGGAGGCACCAAGGTCAGATCGTGGCCTGGTTCTGATTCTCAGGAGGGCGAGAGGCAAACACTTTAACCAGTTCATCTGGGTCTCAGCTATTAGTTTTGTTAACACATTTTTCAATGTCTTGTTCATGCGTTCCACCCGACCCGAACTCTGGGGGTGCCATGGAGTGTGCAGTCTCCACTTTATTCCTAGAGCCTTTACAATGGCCTGTAAGGCTTGGGAGGTGAAATGGGATCCCCTGTCTGAGTCAATGGTATTCACTAGCCCATATCTGGGGATAATACTTTCCAGTATTACCCGGGCGACTTCTTCTGCTGTCTCTTTTTTTGTGGGGAATGCCTCTACCCAATGGGTTAGATGGTCAACTATCACCAATAGGTGTTTATATCCCTGTATAGGAAGCATTTCTGTGAAGTCTACTTGCACACTCTGGAATGGTCTCATGGCTAACTCTCTTCCCCCAGGTTCAGCCTTTCTCATTACTTTCTGGTCTACCTTCTGGCATATTACACACCCCTTTGTTATGGCCTTTGCTAGATCATAAACTCCCAAGCATAAGTTTTCCCTCAGAAAATGATCACACAACCCTTGGGTTCCCCAATGAGTCAGTTCATGTATCTCATTTAATATTTTCCGGGCTAAAGCCTTGTTCAGAGACTTTCGCCCATCTGAGGTTAACCATTCCCCTTGTTCCCCTTGAGACAGTTCTAATTTTTTTATTACTTCCCACTCTTTCTTGGTAAATATTGGTTCCTTCTTTCCGTCCTCTTCAGTTACTACCTCATCCAGTTTAAAAACTTTCACTGATTCCTTTGGATCTAAGGCCACTTCTTTAGCTGCTTGGTCAGCAAGTCGGTTCCCTCTGCTTTCTAAGGAGTCTCCCTTCTGATGCCCCTTCATGTGGACCACTGCAATCTCTGTGGGTTTGGTCAAGGACTCTAATACTGATTTAATCAGCCCTTCATGTGCCAGGTTCTTCCCTTTGGAGTTCAGGTAGCCTCTCTCCTCCCAGATCTTACCAAAGGTATGGACTATCCCAAAGGCATACTTTGAATCTGTATAGATGGTTCCTTTTTCTCTCTCTAGCAAGTCCAGACCCCTCTTTAGAGCATGAACCTCACAGCACTGAGCTGACCAACTGGGGGGTAGTCTCCCTTTTTCTAGGACCTCTAGTTTTCCTTCCCCTACCTCTATGACCACTGCATACCCTGAATATCTTTTCCCCTCCACCACCCTGGAGGAACCATCAGTAAATAGTACCTTCCCATAGGGCAGGGGTACATCTCCCAGATCCTCCCTCACTTTGGTTTGGAGATTTACCAACTCTAAGCAGTCATGTTCTAATTCAGGCAGAGGCTCCCCTGACAAAAATTGTGCCGGGTTCAGGCCCTTGGAGGTTACTAGCTCCAAATTGCTAGTATCCATTAGGATGACTTCATATTTTAATATCCTGGCATCTGTCAGCCACTGCTGAGCCTTTCGGCTCAAGATTGTTTTTAAATCATGTGGTGTGTGGACTCTGATCTTACCCTGTAGGGTTAGCTTTTGGGCCTCTTCTATTAAAATGGCAGCAGCAGCTATTGATTGCACGCAGGTGGGCCACCCACGAGCTACTGGGTCCAGCAGTTTGGATAGATAGGCTATGGGCTTACGACATCCTCCCCATTCCTGGGTCAGAACCCCATATGCAGTCCCTTCTTCAGAGTTGACAAACAAATCAAATTCTTTCCTTAGGTCAGGCAGGCTTAAAACTGGTGCTGTGGACAGCTTAACCTTTAGCTGATTTAATTGCGCTTCATCTTCAGCTGTCCACTTTATGGGTTCACAATCAACCAGCTTTTCATAAAGAAACTTGACGCTCTGGGTATATTGTTCTATCCATAGTTTGCAATATCCAAAAAGGCCTAAGAGTTTTCTTATGTCTCTCTTTGTTTTTGGTGCAGGTATGGCTAGAATGCCTGATACTCTCTCTGGGCTCAGTTCCTTACTGCCCTGTCTTATTATGTGTCCCAAGTAAATGACTTTGGGCTCTACAAACTGTAATTTATTCCGGGGCACCCTTAACCCCTTGGTCCCCAAGAAGTTTAACAGCCGCACACTGGTTTTTCTTACCCTGTCTTGATCTTCCCCTGATATCAAGAGCTCATCAACATATTGTAAAATTTGGATGTCACCTTCGGGATCAAATTGGCTCAGTAATTCTTCTAACGCTTGCCCAAAAAGGTTCGGAGACTCTGTAAAGCTTTGAGGCAACCGAGTCCACCTTAGCTGTTGTTTTCTTTTCTTTTCAGGATATTCCCATTCAAAGGCAAACCAATCACGGCATTCTTCTGCTAGGGGACATGCCCAGAATGCATCCTTTAGATCAATAACTGTGAACCAAACATGTTCATTGGGTACTTGACTCAGGAGGGTGTATGGATTCGACACCACTGGGTGCCTGGTAACAGTCCTCTTATTCACTTCCCTCAGGTCTTGGACTAACCGGTACTTCCCTTCTGCTTTTTTAACAGCCAAAATCGGGGTGTTATGGGGGGACATGCATGGCTCTAAAATGCCTTCTGTCAGCAGGTGATCAATAACTGGGGCCAATCCTTTTCTGCTATCTAGGGACATTGGGTACTGCCTGATCCTGATAGGAGGGGTTTTCTTCTGGATTTCAATCTTTATTGGGGAAATATCTAAATATCCAAACTTCCCTTCTTCCGCCCAAACCTCAGAGTTAATCTCTTCTATATCTTTGGTTGTTAGCTTCATCATATGGACCACCATTTTTCCGTTCACTGGTATTACTCCCACTCCCAGTTGTACCTGCAAGTCTCTTCCCAGCAAATTAGTCTCTAAGTCTGGTAGGTACACAAAGTCTGCATAGGACTGCCGAGAATTTCCTTTCACTTCAACATTTTTTATCACAGGAGCCATGAAGGGTTTTCCCTCAGCTCCTGACACTTCACAAACTTTGTTGCTTAAAAACATTCCAGTTGGGAGCTTGTTCAAACTTGAACGGTCTGCTCCCGTGTCTGCTAAAAATTCAAGTTCCTCACTCTGGGGACCTACCTCAAGGTTTACCAGGGGCTCTTCTCAGTGTTTCATCGGGTCCCCTATTACATATAGCCCCTGACACCCCTAATCACGACTTTCCTCTCCCCTTAAGATTTTCTCCATGACATCCTGCTCTCTAGCTATTTCCTCATCCAGGGATAATTTCTTGCAGTCTCTTTTGAGATGTCCAATCTCTCCACAGTAGTAACACCTCCCACTCACTCGAGAGTTCCTAGGGTTGGTCCATGGAGACATAACTGATTTCTTCCTATCTCCCTCAAACTGGGACTTTGGCTTTCCATCACTTTGTTGATTCCTATCTGTCTGATCCTTGTCTGCCCTAACAATCTCCCGGGCCACCGCCACCATGAGCTTTGTCCTTGTCTTCGTCTTCTCCTCTTCTCTCCTCAAGTAGACTTTTCGAGCTTCTTTTAATAGCTCATTGATCCCCTTTTCTTGCCAGTCCTCTAGTTTTTCAAGCTTCCTCCTGATATCAGGCCAGGACTTAGTCACAAACTGCACTTTTAATAACACCTGGCCCTCAGGGCTGTCAGGGTCTATGTTTGAATACAGCTGAAAATTTCTCCTCAACCTATTCAACCAGGTGGCTGGAGTCTCGTCCTTCTCCTGGGTCCCATCAAAGGCTAGTTTTGTGTTATTACCCCGGGGAACTGATTCCTTAATACCCTTCACTATTAGGGACCTGTAGTCCCTCATGTTCCGCCTTCCCTCCTCCCTGTTAGGATCCCACCCTGGATCTGCTTGTGGGAGTTTATACTCTCCTGGGAGTCCTGATCTATTCTCCCTTTCCCAGATTCGTATCCCCGCAGTACGGATCATGGCTACCTCTTCAGGGTTAAATAAGATGTTTAAAATAGAGTTTAACTCCCCCCAGGTGTAAGTATTTGGACCCAGGAACTGGTCTACCTGGCTGGCTATCCCTACTGGGTCTTCAACTAAGTTCCCTAGCTCTTTCTTGAATCCCCGGACTTCTGAAGCTGTCAATGGGGCATTGACAAACCCTAACCCTCCAGCTACTCCTCCCATAGGGACTTCTCTCAGGGGAAGGTGTTGAAAGACCCCCGAGCTGTTCACCAGTCTTCACAGAAGTAATTGTGAATGCCGTTTATTTCTATTATTAACACACCTTTTATAGGGTCTACAGGGTTTGCGGGCAGAGCAAGCTACTATTGGCTAACACACACAGGTTTACATTCTTATCCTTGTACACAAGGATATTGTTTTGCTTTACTCTCTCTTCTGCAGGCAAGTTTCAAGGATTTTAGCCCTTAATATCACGACTTATTTCAAAGGCTGGTTTGTGCATACAGGCCTTTACTAATATATAAAATATAGCAACAATTCCCCCTTTCTCTTTTTGCACAAACCAGGCTTTGGATAAGATAACACACAACTTAGGCTGTCATCCCAATTAACACTATAAGTAAAGTCCGTCCCCCTTCTAGCACAAGAGACCTCAACCATCCGGTGTTGCCCCAGCTGGCGAACCAACTTCCAGTGGGGTCACTATCTTCCTCCAGGGCATGTAACTCATCCTGTAGCTGTTGCAGTTGCTTATGGATGGAAGCTGGATGATCAGTAAGATCCAAGCAGCACATGCCTTCAAACTCCCCACAACCACGTCCCTGTGCCAAGAGCAAAAGGTCCATTGCAGCTCGATTTCATAATACTGCAGGATGTACACTACTCACATTGGCTGAAAGCTCACTTAACATTGTGGATGTTAAGTTCAATCCTTCCTTAGTCCAACAAGCGAGCCTTTTTAGGGTGGCTAAACTTTAATTCATTCAGGCTTCGCTTTGACTGTTTGATGTTCTTCATTTTGCTAGTTATATTCAACAATTGGTGTTAGCTTGGGTGGAACAAGGTTATGTTTCCCAAGATAACAGGGTCTTCTATGTGGACTAGCAGGAATCCCATTCCATGCCCTATCCCCACAGATTAGGAACATGGAACTAGGTAATCGCTTTGGTAATTGTCCTGTGAGATTGCACCACGAACAAAGGCTTTACTTTCTATGGTAGTAACGAGATCAGCTATAGGGTTGACTGCAGCTCAGGGCTACGTTACTTTGTTAGAATGACTTTTTGTCGGGGTTCAAACATTATCCATCCACCTGAGGTATTGGTGGAACTTAACAAATCTAATTCTTCTGAGGGTTGTAACGTTGAGAACTTTGGTAATTTTTTGCTTGCCAACAGGCTTCAGGTTGTCTTAATGTGAAGCCAACAGTGCAATTGCACTCTTGCAACATTGCCAGTTGATTCAGTTGAGTCTCATTACTAATTAAATCTTTAAATGCTGGAGGATCCCATTCAGGGACTCCTACGAGACAGGTGCGAAAGGATCTCCAGGTGTGGCTAGGCTTAGACACATTGACCTTTGGCCAGTTCAATGTGCCAGTGACCCACATGTTCTGCCTCTTTTGGATGTTAGTTAGCAGACAGTTGGTTGGGACTATACACAACACAATTACCATAAGCAGTTTGTTCCATGCAAATGACACCATATTTGCAAACTTACAGCTAAAACTCCAATCGTTAAATGAACCTTCAAAGATGCTTACACTAGCTCTTGAAGGGGGAATACTTATACTTTATACTAACATAACAATTACTACACAGGCTAAACTATCTTAACCTATTATATGACTACTTTTAACACACGTGCTTTGGTATATATGCAGTCTAAGCGTGAAAGCAATTTGCTGAAAGGGTAAACACACAACTACAATTTGCTTTATATACAGTTAAATGGAGTCTCTACACTTCTTAGATCTTCTACAGAATTTTTCTCTAACACGATTCAGTCCTGGAACGTTCACTGCTCCTGTGATGTCAGCTGGCAGCTGATGGGTGACTGAGGGTTTTGATGTTCAAGTTGTTCTTCAGATCCTTCTAAATCTTGAAACAAAGGATACCTGAAAAATTGGTAGAGATATAACATCATAGTAACGACATAAAAGTTCTGTTGGCAACTGTCTGTGTAGTGTTCAGACACAACTGTGTCCTGACATGTCCACTTCTGATCCATGTCTGGAGTACCAAGGCCGTGTGATGACTTCTCTGTTCACTGGATCTCATGTGTTCAGAGGCAGACACTCTGGTCAGATGGACAGGTGACCTTTTTGAACCTGCCAACAAAACACAGGCACTTCTCTCCTTGAAGTTAATGAATTACACTAATCAAATGTTTTTAGGGCATCCATTTCCCCCGTTTTCTAAAAAAAAATAAAATGAGATGTACTTCTGTTATAAACATCAACAGCAACACAAAACCATATACACAATTAATAAGAACTTATACCGGTTAAAAATCAATTAAATCATAAACATTATTAATAACACATGTAATATAAAACTACTATTAATTACTAAAACACTGCACCAGCATCCCATAGTTAGCAAACAAACAGAAACAAAACAATCAGTGAAGAATTGGGTAATCACCTCCGGAAATGATTCTCCAAGCCCACTTCAAAACTGATCCAGCTGTCATATCAACAGGGTCAAATTGCTGAGTCAAAAAGTGACTCAAATACTGATTTGGTACAGAAAACATCTGGATCTGTTGGCAAACGTTCCCTCCAGGTAAAGTCAAGGCTTGGCCAGGGCCTGGCTTTAAACTGGAAAGATGCCTCTTAACATATTTCTAGAACAAGGTTCTCAATAGTAGCAGCTATGAGATGCTCACAGCACAGCAAACTGTTAAAATACATTTGTACAAATCAAATGATCAGAAGCCTCAGGTACCAGACCAATTAAACCATGCAGCAGTTGGTTTAATCTGAAGCCTCTCCTATGGCAGCTGATCCTCAGCAATGATACATCTTCTTAAAATTCTGGAAACACTGAAAAATAAAAAAGCTATAACAAACAAAAACTGCAGAGATTGCAACAACCAATAGAACTCCTGATGAAGTCAAGGGTGTCACAGACTGCATTCCCTTCTATCCACAAGCAGGTGTTCACCAGTGTTCCATCACTGCTGTTTCAGTTGTCGCTGTCTTCATATCTCTAGGAAAATAACTATACTTTTCAGTTTAAACAAGTGTCTCCAATAAAACATAAAACAATTTAAATTAAACAATATTTAAACCTAACAATAATTATATATGATAAAAGGAAATAACAAACTTAACCTTAAAAGAATATCTAAGTTAGAAAACTTAACTTAAAAACATTCAAGCCTAAACATTATAAAACTTAACTATCCTTAATTCTATTAACACGTAACCTATATTAAATAAAATCATAACTTAATATTATTCTGTTAGTACAAAAAGCAACTAAAAGTTTGATATATACTTTTTAAACACAATATAACAGTAACATGAATTCACTATCAAGATTATAAGAATGTAACAAATACATCACAATTCTATGTCATCTAACTTTGAGAATAACCCACAATAACTGCAAATGTTACTAAAAGTACTTATTCATAACAGGAATTTGCCTAGTATATGCTTAAATTGGTTAGGATTTGAAAGTGCAGCTTTTCTAGAGAAAAACCACAACACAGGATTTGGTGAGTTGCCATCTAGGTTTTGTAGCACTTTTCAAAAGTACTACATTTACATTTTTTCAGAAACATCAAGTCCAATTCTTAAACTAAAACCCAAAATCCAAATTGGTGTATATGCAGTTATATGTGCTTTATATAACAAAAGGACTCACATTAAAATTACCTTATTAAAATTGTGGAAAAAACAAGCAAATAGATAATATATTCTTTAACTTAACTTTGTCTTGTACAGTAAAGTTCTCTTAACTAATTATTTTTTAAACCATAAACCTCTTCTGTAGATAACATTAATTGGAAGGTTTTCCTAGAAGCTGTAAATCATACCATGTTTTAACCTTGGGTTCTAAAACCAATTATTGCAAGGCAACTTCTGTTAAACACTTTTTCTCTCTTTTTTTTTTTTTTTTTTTTTTTTTTTTTTAAACGTTCAAAGAATCACAATAACTTCTCTAGTGAAATCCTAAAAACTGCAATTGCATGAACTCATAATTACTTAAAACACAAAATTAACTCTACAATGGCATATAAAAACATTTTGAAAACCCAATAAATTATAACTTTTTAACAAACTGGGTATTATCTGGGTGCTTCTTCTTAGAGAGGGAGCAGGGGGGTGAGCTGCCCACCCTGCTGCTGCTGCAGCTCTGCTCTTATTCTTCACATTCTCTACATACTCTTGCAGCGAGGAAAACGGAGAGAAAGGAAAAGAAAAACCTCACAAAGTTAACTTTAACAAATGCAGTTTTTTCTCTCAATCTCTCGTGTTGTTTGCCGATAGAGGAAAAAAGGGCACGATTTTACAAAAGCAGGCGATGTTACACGAAAAGTCTCTCAGGCCAGGTGCTAACAACGGCGATCATTGCAGCTCATCAGCGTGGCCTTGGAACTTTCCTTGCGCTGCTTCTGCCCCCAGGGTGCCTTTGTTCTCTGCACACCTCTGTGCTCCCCCATGTCCCCCTGGTTCGGGTGGAAACCAGACTAAATTTGGCTTCTTTTCTTCCAGGGTGGTAAAGATGGAACATTAATAAGATTGTAATGCTAAAAGTGACTCCAAAAGTGAAGCAAATATTTCTGGATGTATCACATCCTGCCATAACTGAACAGATTCTGTTCATTGTTTCAGCGTTCGCTGTGGAACTTTTTTTTTTTATTATTTTTTTTTGTTTTCCTTTTTTTTTTTTTTTTCTTTATTTTCTTCTCTCTGACTCTCCCTCCCTCTCTCCATGGGCAGCATAGATAGGAGTGCTAGTCCAGCAGTGGGAGGTAGAGGCATCTGCCGCTGTGACGCAGGTAGAATTACGGGGCTCACAGCCTCAGCATATCTCACTTTTCTGTCTTTTAAGGTATTAATTGCAATCTGCCAAGTTCAACCGAGAGACACAGTGTCCTTGCTCTTTTCTGTAATTACCATTTCCCATATCAGAGCCGACATATCAGTCCGTTCTTGCACCGCAAAAAGTGGTGTGAGCACTGCAAATGCCCATGACAATTAGCCCATATAATGAGCATATCCAGGTCCTTTTCCTGGGCTGCTTCGCCTCGTTTAATGAGGATACCAAGAAGCAGTTTTTTAACCGCCGCAAACTCTGCCTCCATGCTGACGGCCACCAGCAAGGGGGAAGGTTGCGACCCTTCTACCACGCCCTTGCCTTCCTGGGCCCCCCCCAGCAGCCTGACTTTCCACGTCCTACCGCTCAGCGTTTCACCGCGCTCAGGCTGTCTATCCGGTGCCGATCCAAGCCCGCGACGTCTAATGCCCAGATCCACTCCGCTGACTCCAAAGCCCCTCTGCCCGCAGGGGTGTCCCTGTTCGGGCGCCAGATGTTGAAAGACCCCCGAGCTGTTCACCAGTCTTCACAGAAGTAATTGTGAATGCCGTTTATTTCTATTATTAACACACCTTTTATAGGGTCTACAGGGTTTGCGGGCAGAGCAAGCTACTATTGGCTAACACACACAGGTTTACATTCTTATCCTTGTACACAAGGATATTGTTTTGCTTTACTCTCTCTTCTGCAGGCAAGTTTCAAGGATTTTAGCCCTTAATATCACGACTTATTTCAAAGGCTGGTTTGTGCATACAGGCCTTTACTAATATATAAAATATAGCAACAGGAAGGAGCTTAGTTGTCTTAGATCGTGTGTGACAGTAGGGTCCATCTCCAAAATCTTGTTCTTGACTAGGGGTGGGAGTCCTAGGGAGCTGCTGGTTGTTAGGAGGAGGAGGATTGGTATTAAATTTGGGGGTACTCAGCTCCCAGTTGGGAGGGGGCAAAGGGACAGTACTAGGCGAGGGAGAAGAAACTTGGTCTGATGTAGGGGTTTCTGGAGGTAAGGGGGAGGTAGGAAGTAGATTAGAAAGGACTGGGGCCACCAGCGGTGGTGGGGTTGAGGAAAAGGGTATCGGGATAGTAGAGGAAGCTGAAGATGTGGAGGGGGATTGGTTTGGGCAGAAAGGGTTTGAATCGGGTGTACAAGGGTTTTGTGGGGGTGATGCAGAAGGGGAAAAGGTCGGGGAATTGGGTGAAGAAGTCTGGGGTGCTGTTGGGTATGTAGGAGGAGGGGTAGATGATCTAGGGGGTCCCATTTACTACCTGTTTCGCTAGCTTCTTTTTCTTGCTTCTTACTTTCTTTCCCTTCCCCCTTCTCTTCCTTCAACTTACATACTTTCACCATCTCTGTGTCTGCTCTTTGTTTCAGCCACAAGGCTGCATAACTGATCTCTTCTGGACTTGAGCCTCTTCTGGTTTTCAGATACTGGTACAGTTGGGAGGACATCCAAGGATCTTTAGTACCATACCAAGGCCACTGTCCTTGTATCTCTAGTTTGGGCCAGACCTCTATACAGTAATGGATCGTCTTGATCCGGTCTAGGCCCTTGGTGGCCTCTTGTGCATCCCAGCAATTTAACATTTGCCCTAGTGGGCTATCGGGGGGAATGGTTCTGGTGGCCTCTTCATTCCCCTTGGGACCTACTCTCTTACTTAAACACTGTCCCATTGCTCCTCCTACCTCTGGACCTTCACTTAAAACTTACGGTGCCTTTTCCTGAATAAAACTGGAACTGGCAGACAACACAACTTCTAACCAACTTAAAACTGGCTCTTACTTAAATTAAACTTTATAAAGGTGCTCCTACTCAAACTGAAAATTTCTAATGACGGACAACTAACCTTTCAAACCTCAACAAAAACTCACACTTTAGGAACTCACTCTCTCCTTTCACACTAGGGAATACACTCAATCTTCTCACACAAGAATCCACACCCTTTCTTACACTCGGCTGGCCTTCCACTCACACTTTGAATTTTCTGGGGCTTGCAGTCTCCGCTTGCCCCGGGGGTTAGGTCCCAGCGGGGCTTGCAGGTTCCGCTTGCCCCTCCCTACACCCCAATCCCATTCCCCTCGCGCCTCGCCTCCCTGACCCCCTTGCCAACGAAGACTATGAGCACTCCTGGGTCGACGTCGAGGGGACCCTAGCACTAGACGCTCCTGGGACCTTCCCCCGTCCCTGTCTCAGTGCCGTCCACTAGATTTGGTCAGCAGGGCTCACCCCGGAACCCCCTGCCCCTCCGCTCCCTGACTATCCCCCTTCCCCAGTGAGAATAGCTTCTGCGCGAGGGCTGACTGTAAGTGAGTGGTGGGAGAATTCCCCCTTGCCTCCTAGCCGCTCCGCCCACCAGGGAATGGCTTCGGCTAAGGGATGCGTGAGTGTATTACTCACGCATCCCTTAGCCTCGCCCGCCCGCGCAGACTACCTGCCCCTGTGCTCTCCGGCAGCAGGTTAACGACCTCCCTTCTCAGGAACCCCCTGAGCCGAGACTGAGCCGTGACAACTAGAGCCTTTCAGCACGTCCTGTGTCACAGACCCTGGGAAGCGAGGGCCCTTCGCTGACCACCTGGTGCCGGTAGGGCCTAGGGACCCCCAATTCCAATTCCCCGGTCAGGTCGTCTGAGTACCCAAGCGGGGGGGCTGTGTTCACTCACACCGAACCTAGGCACCCCCACACACCACCCCGGGAGTTACCTAGATTGCCTGCGTGTGACTCTCACTCACCTAGGCCTTCCACATGCCCGGAGCAGCCTAGGCCGTTTAGCCCTTTTCAGTAGAGGGGCCTACCCCTATGTGCACCACTCACTCTCTTAGGTACCCTCTGCGCACTCAGAGGGGGGGCTTTTATCCCCAGGAGACGCCTCACTCGTTTCTCTGGGCCCAAGTGAGCCTCTTTCGCTTCCTGCCATTCCCGGCCGGCCCGCTCGCGGGAGTCCGGAACCGCGGTACTGGGCAGTCCACACGCCCCGGGGGTCTGAGCTGCCAGCCCCCGTCTCACTCACACATCCACTCACTCGCCTCCTACTCCCGCCACCAGTGGCTTACCCAATCCGGCGCTCTTCTGCGATGTCGATCCCAGGCTGTTCTTCTGGGTCCAGTATAGCCAGCTGTCCCCCGGAGGCCCAATAGGGTGGGCGGCCATCCTGTCCCTGGTCCTCTTCAGGGCGTGGCTATCCCAGACGAGCCCCCAAGCTGTGATAAACGGGCCAGGAGACCAGCTCCTTTTAAAAAGGCCTTTATTAAGCAGCACAGCTCTGGGGTGGGGGCCCGAGGGGTCGCGCACACCGCCACTGCTCCCACTGGACACCGCAGAAGAGGAGGATCCGTGCAGCTCTGTCACTAGGGCAGAGCTGAGCCTTCCTTCCTCACGGGAGTCCCCAGGAAGAGTCGTTCTTTAGGGCTCGTAGTCTAGGCTAGTCGAGTCTCCTCGAGGTTATGTCGGCCCCTGGAAAGAAGCCAGGGGACTCCTCTGGGTCTTCCTTGTTAGATGGTGCTGGTTCTATTCCTTCCCTTTTGCGTGGCTCGTTGTTTTGGGGTCTTTTCCAGTCTGGGTGCATCCCATAAGTCTCTGGTCTCTCTCGTTTGCATAAAAGTCAGTATGTCATCTTCCTCCGCAGGACGGTACAGCAACTTGGGAAAGGGATACAATGTTGCCATGTGGGAGTCTAGGAGCAGTGGGGGCAGTGCCTGGCTGAACACAGAACAAGAAACACAGGGTACAGCAACTTGGGAGAGGGGGCAGGGCCTGGCTGAACAAGGAACAAGAAATATGGGGTACAGCAATTTGCGACAGGAGTACAAGGTAAGTAAACCTGGGACAGGGGTACAAGGTAAGTAAGGAGTTTACAAACAGCAACTGTAACATATTATTCTTAACAATATCCTGGGACAGGGGTACAAGGTAAGTAAGGAGTTTACAAACAGCAACTGTAACATATTATTCTTAACAGGGACCCCCTCGCCCAGGCCAGGCCAGGCTCTGCTCTGGCCCCTCCTGGGAAACCCTCCAGCTCCCATTCCAGCGGGGTGGCTGAAGCCATTTCCAGGGGGACCCCTGGCCCCAGGCTGGGCCGGGCCACGGCTGCTGACATCTCGCCCCTCTTGGCCCGCGCAGACGGCTCCAGGCTGAAAACCATCCACTGCCTTCCAGGGGCTGCCCAGCTGAAATCTGACACCATGAATACCTAGCCGTGGCCTGGGCAAAATTTAACTCTTTCACTACACAGATGAGACCTGCAGACTTTAATTGCCTCTCTAGTGAGAGAAAAGTCAGAGTAATCGACAGAGAGAGAGAAACCATAAAGCATCATGGTCAGTAAAAGAAATTCAAGCGTCAGATGGAAGGAGAATGAGGAGATGCTCTTATCAGCTGAAATATTCTTTTGGTGGGGCCATGGAGATGGACAATAATGTTCTGAAAATAACTCCTTTCTTTCATGAAAGAGTACTGGGGAGAATGAAGTATTCAAAGTGTAAATCTGAGCAAAGGTATCCGTTGACGAAGCAGAGCAGACAGTGGAGTAACTGTGATCCCATGAGATGCTTGAACAGAGAGAGAGAGCTGAGAAAGACCCTTGGCCCCCAGGGAAAGAGCAAAACCTCTGCTCCCAGGGATGATCACAGAGACAGATGAAGAGAACCTTTGCCTTTGAATAACTCATCCTTCAAAAATACCCCTTGAGTTGATGGCCCATGAACACACCTCTGAGTGGTGTGAAAATGGGAGGAAGGCAGGATGGCCGAGTTTTTTCCTGGGAAGCTGCCTGTCCTGGAAATGAAAAGCCATGAGAAAACTGTTTTCTTGTAGAGAACTCTCCATGGAATGACAAGAAAAATCTCCTTCTCTCCCTACAGAGACTGATGAAAAGACAAGTACTGTCTAGTTGGTAGTGCTTTAACATCCCAAGTTTTGTCTCTATGTTGTCAGGTGGGAAAAGAAAGATTGCGGGGTTGTGGGGGGAAACTTTCTGGAGGTTTCATTCTGGTTTCTTATTTTTGTAGTCCTCTTAATCAACTTCCTTTATTCCTTGTAAGTTTTAAGCCTCTTTTGCCCTTCTTCTAATCTATATCTCACAGCAAGAAATGAGTAAGTACTCTGGTGGCTTTTAGCTAGAGCTAAAACGCACCCCATTATTTGGTGCATAGGCTGGGAAATGAACACTGACAAATCTAAACTAGTACAGAGAATGAGAATAAAATTTCTAGCCAGATTTCTTTCTAAGAATTAAAATTTATCAGATAGTCTATGTCTGCAAGTACAGCACATCTGCACCTGATACTGGCAGCATGATGGGGATGCCGAGTAAAATGGAAACATGGTTTATTGTCAGAAGAGTAGTAAGCATAAATCTCTGAAGAAATAATAAGTATCTCTATACTGCCTGAATTCTCTGTATAAAACCTGTGCCTATCACTGTCTAAAATGCATACTGCCCAAATATTGCTCTGGTTTGGATATCATGTTTTCCACAAAGCCTATTCTTGAATACCTATAAAACATTTCAAGAAAATGAAAACCAGTACTTTCTTATGTGTTGTAAATACAGAAATCATTGGCAACAGACTAACTCCTAGTAAAGAAACTGGGGAAGCTTCTAAAATCTTGAAAATGCAGGACTACAGGCAGCTTAGACTAACATTCACAGACCTTTTGTGTCACTTTTGCACAGCACGTCATGGTGAAGCATTTAATCCCCACTTTTGATACTTGAGCTGTCTTCTGGTAGAAACACACAAGGATGTTATCAAATGTCTAGACAAGCCATCGTTTAGCTGTAGGCACAAATTTTTCTATGAGTTTGAGCTTCAGAAATATTCATTTTATTCACATCTATCCAGTAATTTAAGTTTTGCTTTAATTTTTGATAACTATAGAATGATAAAAACTACTTTTTTCACATGTAAGTTCCATCAATATTATTCCCTACTAATTTTTGTTTAATAATTTCAGTTTTCTTTCATCATCTTGAAAAAGCAATGTAATGCTCTATATTTTAGACTCCCTATATGCAAAACATAGATAATTATATTCATCTTCTAAAGAACTTTAGGATCTGCAGATGCCAAGTTTTTTTAAGAAATCAATCATTCTAAAACTAACCATCAAATTTTGAGTCTGCAGCAGTCAGCTGAGTCATAAATTGTTTTTTATTTTGTATGTATGTATACAAAAATAAGGAAGGAAACACCATCTCAAGTTCTGAAATGTTGGAAAGGTAGAATCAGAAAGGAATTATAAATATGACTCCTTAGCAACAAAGGCTAAGGAAGAAATACAAATGAAAGCATGGTTTGAATAATTCAAAGAAACCAGTCTGCTATGCCAGAACACATTCTTTCCCCCAGTAAAACTAAGCTGAGACCCCTCTCCCCAACCTCATAAGGAAAAGTCCGAAGTACCCCTGAGATAACTAAAAATATGCAAAAGCAGCGATTTCTATAGGTCGCACACAAATGTTACTGTATTAGTATACTTTCAAAGATTGGTTAGTAAAGGAATAGAATATTCAAATGTAGAGGTTATAGAAGTAATTGTAAAGGAGAGCTCGTTCTCTTGCCTCTCTTGCTACTCTCTTGTCTCTCTTGCCTCTCTTGCTGCTCTCTTTCTCTGCTCTTGCTACTCTCCTGCTTCTCTTTTCCCACCTCTCTCACTTCTGTTCTCTTACTCTCTTTCTTAGCCATCTTAAATCTTGAAATCATGTGTCGGAGAAGGGAGACGCAGACACCAGGTGGTCGTCAAGCAATCTCCTTTATTGATTATTACACTCGTGTTTAAATACATGATTTAATTAGCTCATACATATTGCAAAAGTATAGCTCATCATTGGCTATTCTGCTATCTATGTTACTGCAGTACATAGCTATGTGCTTCTGCATTCTTGCGGTTACCAGACCGTCCCTGGTTCTTCTTTCTCGTTCTGTCTACCACATTCTTGTTCTCCTCCCCATATCTCAAGGGCAATCCGTCCTTGAGACTGCTTCTGCACTAGTGGTGTTTTATCTCTAGCAAGTTTGTACAGTCATGGCCTTTTTCGCCTAACCATTCTGCCACAAAAGTCTCCACAATCATGTATTCATCTTTTACCCCCTTTTGTCTTGTTCCCTCTGAGCCTGCTTTGAGCTTCATCTGCTGGCTCCTAGCAGGGCTCTATCGCCCACGCCCTGAAATAAACTACTAACATCTAACTCAACTATAGATGTCTCTGCCGTGCCCCAGACCGCCCACACCCCAAAGTACCTCTTACACTGAAAAGTATCACCAAAAAAATAATAAAAATGTCTATGACTTTAGAATGGAATTTGAAAAGAACAATTTACCTGTAAAACTATATTGAAAAATATAACAATTTTGATACCTTACTAAAAGAAAAAAAAATTCATCTCCAGCAATTTGTTTTCCCACCTTTTTCTCCCAAGTGCAGTTTCCAGGTACATTTGATGTGGCAGAAATGCCACAGTCTCCAGTTACATACCAAATTACAAAGGCAGATGAAAAAGCAGAATTGAAAGTACAAGAGTGATCATGAGGGATTGAGTTCCTTCATTAGATTTTGCTTCTAGAAGAGCACCTATGCTCAGGTAAAGGCTGGGTTCATTTTGGCATTAGCACATACAGTGTACACCCAGGGCAGCAGCATGACAAGTTCTTTTGGTCAAGAAAATGCTAAATAGCATCTGCAAGGATCATGCCAGTCATAAAATTCTGGGGTTTTCTCTTATGTCTCAGAAAGCATCCACAGCTAGGTTTGTCTCCTGGGGTGTAGCTTATGAGCACACAATGATAACTAAAATTGAACTGAGTCCCCGCTGGGGAGGTTTGAGCTCAAAGTCCCACCACAAAAGTCAATATCCCTGGCAGCACTAGCAAATCTGGGAGGGTCATCACCTCCTCCATGAGCAGCACATCGAAGATTTTTGTTGCCAGGTATTGTGGGGACAATGATTATGATTACCAGACAGACTTTTCCCAAAAATGTCACTTCTGCTAGTGAGGTTTTTTGCTCAAAGCCCATGAAAGGCTGTTGACCCCTCTGCCTTTCTTCCCTGGCCATCAGTACCGTAGAGACATGCTCTATCTCCCTCTCTTTATTCCTGATGGGGAAAAATACAATATGAGCACACTAACAAAGGTGTTCTGCAGATTGTTGCAGCAGGCTTTCTTCTCCTACTTAATAGGAGGGAAAATGATGTCATTCTTTAGATATTTGGAGACACTAAAGAACATAGTGATGCATAGGCATTCCTCTGGAATGAAAAGATCTACTCATAGTGTTGTGACAGAACTACAGGCTTTCTCTGATGTCATAAATTAACAGTAACTCCATTGCTTCTTAATCCTACCCTTTCTATTGTGAACTAACAAATGCTGCAGAAAATGTTTGCATCCTGAAGGATATGAAGAATTTATCACCTGGCTTCTCAGCTTCCCTGCTCTACTGCTACTGTACTCCTATGCTTCTCTTATACACAGATTTACAAAACCTGTTTACAAAACCTGTTTTCAACAGATTCAGTTTAGCAGCCAAAAATATCCATGGAAAAGAATAAAATAAGCAAAAAGGAAATTAGAAGGGGGAACAGATGCCAGTCATGCCACTGTTCTGTAATACACTTAACCTCTGTGCATATGAAGTCCTTGTGCTTAAAATCAATCCTCAACATACATTTCTCAATGCTTCAAGAGAAAAATTAGAGTGATTTCCTACCAAGCAGGGCCTGATCCCCACGGCCAGCTGAGGATTAGAAAGAAGGCATTACTTTATTCCAGTGCTGGGTGTGTGGGGAATCCCTTCCTGAAAAGGTGCACTCCCAGCAATCTCACCTACTAGTTTGTATTTTTAGAACAAAGCCATATTCAATACTTTGCTGAAACTCACAGACTAAACCTTTCTCCGGATTATTTGACATATTTAAATCACCTCTCAGAATTTATTGACATGAGAGTAGGGTTGACCTGAGGCTCTCTGGTAGTCATTGTCATAGCTTCAGGAGGAGACCCATGTAGAAAAGAAGTCAAGACACAACTGGGGTTGCAAAGCACATTTATTCTATTAGTTGCAGTAGAAAATAATACATACCAACCCCTGGATTCCCAGAAACCTGTTGAACAGGAGAAGGAGATGAAGCATGGTACTCGGTGGGAGGGGCAGGTAGGCAGTGCAATTTCAGGACATCCCCAGCATCAAATCCGTCTGCATCTCATCCTTCTCACCCCTCCAAGCCAGAGCCAGGCCTTAGATCTCCTGCTCAGGAGTGCAATTTTCCCAGTGACAGCATCAGCTCCCACATGGCCGGCACGTGAGATGAGACCACGATGGCTCAGAATACCGACTCCATGCCAACAATGCCTCCATTATGCACTGTTCCTCTTTCAAAAGTTAACTGCCCACCCATTGACCAATCCATTGTTTCTCTTGCAAGGGTCAAGTTCCCACCCTTTAAATGATACAGTTTTCTTCATTGTCTTGTTGACCTGCTCAAACATGGATCAAATATGGCAGGGCCTCAAACCTGACTCGGGTCCCTGACACAGTCTTTTGGAAACACCCATTCCTCATCTTCTCCTCTGGATGTCAAGACACTCCTAAAACCACTTTGTTCTCTTGAATGCCTCCCAGCTACCTTCTTAACAGGACCACTCTCTTTATTCTCAAGGCTAAGATAGTCACTTGCACACATTAATCACTGCAGTGGAGGAATACAGGCCTCAGCACTGTTTGTTAAAATGAACAGAATTCACAAGATTAAGCCCTATTGTTTACACGTCAACATTTTCCCAACACCTCTCCTTCCTTTTCTGGGAATCAAACACAAGCTTATAGTCAAGAAGTTCTGCAAATGCTCTTGCTGCATGAAGCCACATTGTGTCTTTCATTCAGAAATGAAGGAAGAAAACACAAATTGCCTACTGAGACCCTTCTGCTCCCTTCCAAATCACTACTGAAGGAGAAGCCTCAGGCACATCCTCACTCTCTCTCCCAGCAGCTCCCAGCTGCATTGCACAGTGCTTGCTGTGCTCCAGAAAGCACAAAGCAGGCTGGCCTCGTGCCCCTGAATATTTCTGTAAAACACACTGCATTTCACACCTTTGCTGTGGCTCAGTGCAGAGCTCCAGGACTGCAGGCACTTTGTCCCAGAGCTGTGAGAGGCACTGGCTCCTGCACATCTGACCTGACTTGCTGTCACTGCCTCACGCTGGCCTCGCTTCCCGTGGCAGAAATGCCATGCCTGAAGGACACTGCCCTGTGCTGGAGCCTGCGGAGCAGCCCGGCTCCCTCCCCCTGTGCCAGAGTGCTGCACACACTGCTGACCATTGCCAGCAGTTCCAGGGCAGCCGGCAGAAGAGCAGCAATGGTCAGCCAGGGCACCAGCCCTCAGCTGCTGTTTGCCTTTCTCTCCTCCTGTGCAGACTCCAGATGGCCAATGGCACCAGTGTGTGCTGTGCCCAGCACAGCTACGCTTCCCCTCAGGAGCAGCCAGCTGCCAGCTTGGCTCTGAGAGTGGAGGATTTGCCCTCTCCCAGCAAGAGGCACCCAGGGCCGGGCTGCTGCTTCTTGCCACTCCAAGGGCCTCCTTCCAGCCTGTCTCTGCCGAGGCTCAGGCTGCTCCGGGCTCTGCCAGGGCTCTGCTGGGGCTCCAGCCTGGCCAAGGTCGGGCCCGCTCTCACCTCCCAGTCGCTGACAGCTCTGCACCAGAGGAGACCTTGCAGGGTACCCTCACTGATCTTTCTGCTTTCTCACTTGAGCAAGACTCTCCTCCAGCCAAAGAGATTGCATTTGAGACACAAATCCAAGTGACAGGAACCCAAATACTCTAAAGTCACATCTGCACAGCCTGCATCTGCACGGGATGTTTGCATTGCACCACTCCTCCTTTGGTTTTTCCTGCAAATGCCATTGCTGTTTCTGCCTCAACTGGAAATGCCACAGCTGGGCAAAATTTGGCCACTGGGCCATATTCCAAAGGCAGTGTGATCTGGAGTGGATGCATGAAGAAGAGCCTTCCCCACTTACAAATCATACCAAAGAAGCCATCAATGTCACTTTTCACCTCTAAGGAAAAACTGGCAGTTCAGAAGGAAACATTGAGCTTTCTCAAAGGGTCAGAAGGGAGGGAATCATCCAAAAGAGTTGAGGTTAGAGAATATTTATTGATTTAAAATCCTACTCTAAAATCCTAGTCTTCATTACTACTCTACAATCCTACTCTACATTCCTACTCTACATTCCTACTCCACAATCCTTCTCTAAATTCCTACTCTACAATTCTACTTTAAGCTGCCATGGCAAAAACTGTTCTAAATGGATTAGAACATTATCGTTCTCTCCTTCCAATGCTTCACTGAAAGGATGAGTGGCACCAGGCTGGAGCCAGGCTTGGCCGATGTTACAAATTGATGCTGCAGAAAGGAAAAGAAAACAAGAAGAAAGCATGATTTTCCAAGCTAAGAGCTTCAAAGCAGGGGAGTATTTTTTAAATGCAAGGGTGATTGAGTCAGAGGAGGTCTAAGTAGCATGGGGCAGCAGTGGCATAGGTTGGCCCAAGAGCTGGTAGGTGCCCCACCCCTGGAAACAGCTCAGGTCTGAGTATCCTGTTCTCTTTAAGGATGTCCCTGCTCTCTGCAGGGCACTCAGACCACATGAGCTTTACAGGTCCCTACCAGCCCTGCCCAGTCTAGGATTCCTCACCATTCTCACTTGAACAGCACCAAGATTGGAAGGGAGGAGGAGGGGGGCACATCTGATGCCCTGGAATTCAGTGGAGAAGGAGCCACCATGCCTCAGCCACTGTTTCACCTGCAGCCCCTTGGCATTTTACCTGCAGGAGCTCCTCAGCAGACCAGCACTGTGCCTCGTCTGTCTGCAGGCAGCAGCTCAGGAAGTCACGCAGCAAAGCTGAGAGGAGTTTGGGCTGCCGCAGTTGTGGGGTCCCTCCTTTGGCTATCAGGAGTTGAACCTGGAGCAAAAAGGAAACAAGAGGCTCCACCTGCTCCTTTCCCATCTGCAACTGCTCTCCCAGAGCCCATTGTTTCAGCTCCACTCTGCAGTGGCAGATTTTGCCCTGGCAGAGAGGCAGAGATGACTTCCCTGTATCATCAGAAAACACAAGCCCCAAAGCAGCCCCAGCTTTTCCAACATCCAGCAGGTCTGGCTTTGGCAGCTGATTTCATGGACTGATCTAGTTAGTGGGAAAATAAAGACATGCAAATGCATGTTTCCTTCTCTGAGGATTCACACAAGCTTGACAGGCCTCTTGGAAGAGGGATTTTGCTATTCTAACTAACTCTACTCTTTACAAGGATTATTACATAAAAGGCATCTCTGCAGTGCTTGTTTGTCCCTTAAGCACAGCTGCCATAAAACAAAACTCATCAAGCTTTTTGTCCTGTTGTTGAAAACAATGGTATTTGGAAGAAAAGAAAGGAAATCCCCCAGGTGCTCTTCAGGGAAGGAAACAAACATTTGGGATCCCCTATTCAACACAGATACATTAAGATGGCTCCCCAAATGTATTGAGATAAAAATGCCTGTTTGGGCACACAGGAGCCACCTGCAGCTTTGTCTCTCTGCAGTCTGAAAATTTCAGGTTCCCTTATGTGGAAATAGGAAAACA
Source organism: Cyanistes caeruleus (assembly GCF_971803275.1). Lineage (NCBI taxonomy): Eukaryota > Metazoa > Chordata > Aves > Passeriformes > Paridae > Cyanistes > Cyanistes caeruleus. The sequence continues at coordinate 6,514,141 of NC_141732.1, read as the reverse complement.
TTCCTGGTGAAATCTGAAGAAAGAGAAGTGTCATCCCTTTGCTAAGCCTCTGCTCGTTGGATACTCAAGTCAATGCATAAATGCTGGGCCCATTCCGGAAAGTGGCAGGAAACAAACTGGAGGTTTTGGCAGGCTCTCCCCATCACCAGGCTCCAGCTTGGTGATATGGAGAAAGTGGCTTGGCTTATGAACAAATATGGTCACTAAGTGTTTCAGCAGCACGGCACAAGAAGCAGCAGGGACTCTGTGCCTTTAAACCATCCTCTCCAGGTTGCAGGCAAGTTTCCCTGTGAGAAGAATGGGGGTACACTTCTTCTCTCAAAACCACTATTTTAGAAACTTTGTTTGGTTTGAGTTTCTTTCCTTCATTGCTGGAAAGATAATACCAGTTCTGAGGTGCTTTTTTCCTGTTATTAGGGCCATCTACACAGCCAAAAGAGCTGGAATGATAACCCACAGCAAAACGTTGCCTGAGAATGGAGATTGTTTGCTTGGGGTAAGGCTTGAATTGCCTCACTGATGCAACCAAACCTAGAGCTGATGCTGATGTGCTGCAGGGACATTTCTAGAAGGGGGCCACGGTGGAAGTACTTGCAGCAGATGGCAATGGGATTTTGTCCAATGGCACAGAGAACATGGGACAGGTGAGAAAGAGAGCAGGATCAGAGAGTATTTGCTCCTTACCAAGAGAGAACTTCTACTGTCATGAGGGACTTGTCGTTCCACCATTTCAATTCCCACAATTCCAAAGGACCATATGTCCACTTTGGGGCCATATGGTAGACACAGCACCACTTCAGGTGCCATCCACCAAGGAGTCCCGGCCACCGAGCGACGATGACTTTGCTCAGGGGTGAGCTGAGCAGAAAGGCAAAAATCAGCTGAGGAGAAAGCAAAATACTAGTTTTATTTGGATCCTGTCAATTAGGAAACCAAGCTAAAGAATTGCCCAGTAGAAGTTGGAGAATGTGCTGTTGCATTTCCTGGACAGCAGTCCCTGCTCTGTTTCCATGGGGTTTATCCAAGGAAATATGGCACTGGCTACTTAAAACATCCCCACAGTTTTTACACTTCCTCCAGCAGCACTTTTTGTTGCCCTGAAGGTTTAGATTGTAGCTCCCTCACTCTGGAAGGGACACACACAAACACACACACACACACACAGAGCAATGCCACTCTTGACTGCTTGTGGTACCTTGTCATATCTCTGTGCACATCACAACTGTGCCTTCAGCTCACAGCAGGGGCCCCTGCACTGCCAGCAGCACCATTTTTGGGGAGCTGGCAGCCACTGAAAGCAGCCCCACACCCCACATCCCCGGGAGGCTGAACCTGACCAAGAATACACTGACCCAGCTTGACAGAGCCGTCTGTTCTGAGAAGGATGTTGCAGCTCTTCACATCTCGATGGATCACATGGTTGGAGTGAAGAAAATCCAGTCCTTGCAGGCACTGAGAGAAAAAACAGAAACAGGGGGGCAAAAATGAGTGATGTGATTTCATCACACAAGCAAGGAAACAGCTGTAAAAATTCCCTTTGCAGGGGAATGGGGAGTAATGGCAGAACACAGTGCCACTGAGAGGAAGAGCCTGCTGCTGCAACAGCAGCAGAGCAGGACCTTTGTCAGGAAAGGCATGGCAGCTTTTACAACAGCAGCAGCAACTGCTGTTGTAGACTGTCCCCTGCAAACCAGGCAGAGTGACTGCAGCTGACAACTGCAATCTCTCCTTCAGACATGTAAGTCTTGCTGACGACATCAGTCAGAGTGCCTCCGTCCATGTACTCCATCACCAGCCAGAGTTCCTCATGCACAAGGTAGCTGAAAGAAGAAAGAAACAAGGCCATGCAGATGAACATGCATGACTACTTGTTTTTTGCTTGTTGCTTGTTTCTGGGTCCATTTGAGACAAGGACAGAATAAAAGGAAAATTGCCTCTGGACTGTGCAGTGTTTGCAGTCTGTGCTGTCTCAAGGAGAAACGCATGTATGTAACAGCCCAGATAAAAAAGCTGCCATGCATGGTATTTCTGGAAATAAGCACCTAGTCTTCCTGGCATGCACAGCAATGGGAAAGAGGGGTAACAATCCAAGGGAAATCCTCTCTAGGATGGATCATCGGCATTAAAGAAACTTGAAAAACTCAATCCCAAGAAAATGCAGACGCAATGAACTTACAGGGTATTGAATTATTAAGATAGGGCTGATGCAGGTTTTTGAACAATTTTCAAACTGCCTTTACCAAGGTAGATGAATGCAGACAAAATGCAGTCTCTTCCCACCCACTGGAGATAAGTAGAGAAATAATAATTAACCAATAATTAAGAGCTCTATTTTCTGCCAGTGGCCAAAGCAGGTTCTTAACCTCTCATGCTTATAGTACGGAAACAAACATTGATGGGATAAGACCATGACCACTCACCTGTCTAAATAATTCACAACATTGGGACTCCTATAACTCTTCATGATCATGATTTCATTAACAGTTAATTGCTTCCTCCTCAGTCCTTGAAGATTGATTTTCTTTATGGCCACCTAAAATGATATTGAAAATGAGTAACTTTGGAAGTTGGCATGGAGCTTCTCACATGGAGTGAGTGATTCTGGAATGGCACAGCCAAGCTGTGCCAAAGCACCTTGTGATTAGACATTGGAGTAATTAGGAAGTGACAATCCAACAGCCCATTGCTCTGCTCCCTTGGGGACAGTTACATGACACCTGACCACTGACACTTTGCCTTGTCCACTTGGTAACAAAGGTGTATCAACTCTCACCCACAAAGCTCTGACCACACCCTCTGCTGCTCTGCCTGCACTTCCAAAGAAGTAATCTGTGCCTTGGTACTCTGTGGATACAGGCAGGCCTTTGGGCTTTTAGGGACACCTTGCAGATCTCTCCCTACGTACAGCTCCCAAGTGGCTAATGAGCTACCAGTAACGTTCAGATGTATTTGCTGTCAACCAGAAATGAGGATTCAGGACTCTGAAGCTGTAGCCCCAAAGAGCAGTGAGATGCTCTAAGTGAGATGCTAAACCTTGGTTTTAGCAAATGAGAGCAAGTGGGCACGTCCTTCTCTGCAAGGAACCGCTGCCCTCCTTGCCTTCCTACTGGCAGCTGAGAAGGACAAAGACTGTCCCAAGTGCAATTTGCAGGCTGGCACCAGTCTGAAGTCTGTGCTTCTTGTGCCTTTGCTGCACAGCTCTACCCAAAGCTCCAGGCACAGATGTCACCCGTAGGGAAAGGCCTTGAGAACAGCAGAGTCTGCAGGGGCTGTTGACATTTACCTCTCCTCCTGTGGTAATGTCAAGTGCTCTAGAAACCTCTCCAAAAGCCCTAGAAACAAAACAGCAGCAAAGAAAGGAGAAGCCATTTAGATCTTGCAGTGAAAGCCAGTCCAGACAGGAGATCTCTGCTGTAAATACCTAAAAGCTGCAGGTTGCAGGAGGGGTGTGCCAGAAGGCAGATGATACATTTTCCCCTCCAGTGCATGGGCACTGGGCCTGTTCCTGAAGTGCTGGGCTTTCCTGCCTCAGCTCAAAAAGACAGCTTATTCCTTCATTTCAGCTATCAGTTTCCAAACTGGGCAGGTCTAACCTTGAGCACGGAGAATTTCCTTTAGCAAACTCTTGGAAAAAAAGGTCCCTGAGAAGTGTCATCTGACAGCTATCATAAGGGGGCAGGTTGCTCTTTCAGGTAAGCAAGGTTCTTCTCCTGTCATTTGTGTGGCAAAATTCTATGATCTTGAGACAAATGCTAAGGAAATTACCACAGAGCTGTCCCACACTTGAGAGACAAGGAGATCTACCAGGTTCTGTTCCTTGCTGCAGGCAAGACCTTGGTTGGCAGCATGGGGAGGTCTTTGGCAATGCCCTCTGAGCTCACTTACAAATTCTGGCCAGTACTGAGAGATGGGGCAGACTAACCCTGGTGTCTGAACATGTTTGCAGCTTGTCTGACTTCCCACTTGATGGATATTCCACCAGCGAAACACCTGGCCCAAGGCTGTGTAGAAGTATCTGTGGACTCACCCGCTGCCGAGATTTTCCAGTTCAATGTATTTTCGTATGGGATTTTCCACGTTCACCATTCTCCCTGAGGGAAACAAAATGCAAGATTCTCACTTTCAAGCAGAAATTCCAATTTCCAGGAGATATGAAAGCCCCACTGTCTGGGGCTCTGAACCCTTTGTGGTCAGCTGGGCAGCAACCACAACAACAACAAGAGCAAGAGCAACAAGCCAGGCAGTTCTGCAGTCCAAATGGCCAGCAGAGAGACTGGTTTTGTCCAGTCCTTTGAAGACTTCTCTTGTCAGGAAATAAAGCCCAGGGAGATGCATTCCCAGGAGAGGAGGGCATCTTCTCCAACTTGCAGCAGTTTGCTAAAGGAATGAATGGCTTTCCATCTGTAAAGCAGAGCAGCTGATGCTGTAACCCATTCCAAGGGGGCTTTCAGCATCAGGACCCTCACCCTGTATGAGCAGGCTGAGCTCCAAGATGCCCTTGCCCGTGGCCCATGGGAAGAACCCCAGTGCTTCCCTTCACCCTGACAGCGCGGATCAGTGGCTGCCATTGGACTCGGCCTCTCAGCACCGCACACGTCCCCCCCACCTTCCCAAGTGGGCACAGCGGGCAAGGGCAGCGAGGACAGCAGTGCTGCTCAGGCGCCGCTGTGACACGCACAGCTGCCCAGAAGAGATGCTGTCCCTCTCGGGAGTCCAGGCTGTGCCGTGCAGAAGCCGGCCCAGACGAGGGGCTGCTGCCTCGGGCCAGCTCGGCTCTGCAGCGGCTGGCCGGGCGGCAGCGCCACTCTCCCAGCTAAGGAAGGCTCCAGCCCCTGCAGTCACAGCAGCTCTCAGGGCCAGGGCACACAGCAAGGCTGCCAAAGGCCAAGCATGAGCACTGACAAGCCATGGCCACAAGCCACAGCCAGCCTGAGCCCCTGACAAGCTGCTGTCCCCATTCAGGACACAATGGGATTGGCTTAGGCATCAGACACACCGAGGTGTGGATCAATGCCCTTTTTTGTCTCAACAGGTGAAAGTACACACAGAATCAACTGGGATCTTTTCTCAGCCCCACCAGGTCTTTATGGGAGGGCACAACACTGGCAGCTCTTATGGGCAAGAAGCAGATTAAATGGGTTGTGCTGCAGAATCACAAAGGGCTTGATGTGTTTTCCTAGAGACTGATCTGAGCAGGGGTTGGGCCAATGGGTAGAACTCAAGCAACGGCTCCAGCAACAATTCCTGCTTCTTTCTTCAGTAGAAAGAGAAGCCCAGGTAAACTTTAACCAGTCCAGGCTGCCCTCAGGGACAGCAGGAACATGCAGAGTGCTCTCTCCCTGCCTCGAAGCAGAGCACTTCCTGTGGAGAGACCTAAATGTCCCTGTGACACCAAACTGAGGAGGAACATTTGGTACAGCTAAGTCTGGCACATGCACACAATTCACTATCCCTCAGACAAGAAATAAACTAGATGTACTCAGTAGCTCCGGGAAATCCTCCTGTGGCTGAGCAGCATCTGTGTCAGTGCTGGAGATGAAGAAATTGCACAGGCTCCACTTCTCAGGGAGGGGAACCAAGGCTTCTTGGTAGCTCTGAGAGTAGAAATGAGTTGGTGTCAGAAAAGTGAATGGCAGAGATTACCCCGAGTACCCTTTTCAAATTCAAGCCCGTAAGAAGTTGCTCTTAGCCATATGCCAAGCTCATAAACTGGATTATTTTGGATACCCACTTCTAAAACCAAATGGTCAAAACCAGAAGTTGGTTTTAATTGAGTTCATAGCCAGTTTCATATTCCATTTTCATGGATTTTCTGAAGGATGACTGCAACAATGACCATTCCATTTCCTCCCAAGGATCCCTTTCCCCCTCCAAAGACTGCAGACACATTTGCAGATCCTTGTTCAAATGGTGTACCTCCTAACAATGAGTCCACTTTTCCTCCACCATCTTGGAGACATGCTCAACTTTCAGCATCTCTGCTTGGGACAGCTGCTGTGCCTCACGCCAACCTAGGGGCTCCTCATCACCAGTCATTTGCTGGAAGCCTTCCCAGGCTGCCAGGTGAGATGTCAACACTCCAACCTCAAGTCAAACAGAACAAAGCAGTCAGAGACTACAGCTTGTCCCTTTCTGCCAAGGCTCATTGACTGTGAGGAAAGGGAACGAGCAGGAGAGAAGCAGATTCCCCAAGGGATACAGACAGCTTGTGGCTTGTGTTCAACGTCTATCTGGGTGACTGTGTTCACTTGCAAAAACACCTGAAGAAACAAGGAGAGCAGGAAGAGGCCAGCAGGAATGCATTCAGACGAGTGCTGGCAAAAGGGGAAAGCGACTTGTGCCACTGTCCAGAGCAGCAGCTGGGATTCAGCACACCAGGAAGTTTCCTTCAAAGCAGCTGGGATAGACACTACAGCAGGATGGCACTGAGAGGCATCACCCCAGCTCCCTGCTGCTCTGCAGAGGAAAGGCAAGAGGGGCTGAAACCACCAGACTGCAATGACTGCAGTGGCTATCGCTGTTTCACTCACTTGTTTTTGTAGAGAATCCTTCTTCTGAATCAGGTGATTAATTTTCTCTATGACAATTTTCAGTTCTTCCTCCAGCCTCTTCTTCTTTGTGTCGATCCTAGCCTCTGTTTCCTGCAGCTCTGCCGGGAGATTTTCCTTGATGTCCTCTAAAAAACACGAGAGAGACAGCTTGATGAGTGGAGTGACTTCTACTCTTTCATGACGCTGCCCCTGCCGCGGCTCTCCTCGCCCTGGCTAGCTGTTGCTCCCTAGCCGCTGGCAGCGCCGGGAGTGGGGAACGGTCTGGGAGCTCGTTGTCCCAGACCGAACCTTCAGAGCCTGTAAGCCACCAAGCTCTGCGGTCTCAGGTGCGTCGTGGGTGCCCAGTGAAGGCAAGGAGGAGGCTCAGAGTCCCAGGTTCTCTCCAGAAACCAGGTTTTATTCCAGGGTCGGGAGCAGTGGATGGGGGAAGGACTGGAAAGGTCAAGGGTAGGACGGTCTGAGCAAGGAGCACCTCTGTGCGCTCTAATTTAAGGTGGGGAGGGCACAAACAAAGGAACCAATCAGGGCATCTCAGGGGAGGAGTTGGGGGGAGGGTTTACAGTGTTGGGGACCAATAGGAATAACACGTGGGAGGGGCGGAAGTCACAATGCCAATGGGGCTTCGAGTGAGGGATAAATGACAGGGAAGGAGCTAGAACAAGAGGTGGGGTTTACATAGATTGATGGGATTCAGGGGCAGGAACAGGGTGATGGACAAGGAAGGTTCAGGAAAAAGGGGAGGGGTTTACAAAACTGACAAGCGGGTAAAACCATTACAACTCATGGGGGGAATAACATCAGGAACAAACCATTTAAATTAATAACCAGAACAAAATGAACGGACGGCAACACTTTCACTCACCTGATTCTGCTGATCTCCTCTCTGCTCATGGAGCCTCATCTCCTCTTCGGTGCTCCTCATGTCTTCCTGGTGCCTCCTCTTCACTGCCATAATGGCACTCTGAGCTTCAGGCAACTCTGCCTGTGGCTCTGCTTTGATATTCTGTATACACAAATGGAGAACAAGTGACTGGGAGCTGCCATCAGGCTCAGCTTTTCCCTCTTTCAGCCTCAAAATCACACTCATTCAGTCGCTTCTTTCTGCCTACTTAATCACCTCTGCTTCCACTGTAACCCTCCTGTCCCAGAGCTGATCTCTGCAGATTACAAGGCTCTGTGCTTTCAGTGCTTCTAGGACTCCTGGCCTCCTCAGTCCCAAGAGCTGTGTTTTATGCCCCTCTTCCTGCCCTGCACTCTGTCACCTGCTGAGTCAGGCTTACCTGGCCATTCTCCAGTGCCTCTTCCACCTGCTGCCCAAGCTGCTCTTCCTGCTCTCGGCCTGGGAACAGCTCTCCCTCAGTCTGGCATGGCATCTCTGACAAATCAATCTGCTCCTGCTCTTTCTCCAGAACAACCTGCACAGAAAGCAAGAGAACATGGCCTTCAACTCCCCACACAACATTTGTGGGCCAAGACTCAAACACTGATGGGCTCACACGTTCCCAAAGCACTGTGCTGATGCTCTCCTGGCTTGTTCTCTGCCCATGGGGAGACACAGATTCCAAAGTGATACTGGCAGTACAATCTGGGTTCAGCTTGGTCTGAGTCCCCAACAGACTCTTGGGCAGCTGACAGGAAATGTGTGCCATTTCTCAAGGGTCTGCTGAGGGCCTCCCTCCCCTTCTGCTCTGTCCTCTTTGTCTTTCCATAGTCATTCACACTCAGCCCTGTCCCACAGTTCCACCCTGGCTCTGCAGGTGTTTTCCTGTGTGATTTCATCCCTTGTGAGAGACACTTGTGGACTTCATGTTCTCTTCAGGCCTGCACCACCATTCCTGCCTTTCTGACATCTACACTCTTGTTAGAAATCCTGCTCGTTCAGGAGATAAGGATGTGTGCAATTTGATCCTCTGATGGAGGTCAGGGAGCCCCTATGGCCACCTGAGTATATGGAAGAGGACCAAGGTGTTTATCCTCCCTCTTTTGTCAGCTGAGAATTCTGAACAGCACTAACAGAGATCCTCCAAAGGCCCCATCAACAAATGAATTGACACACCCCGAGGGATGCCAGTGAAGGAAACCATGTGTAATGTAATCCATGTATGACCAAAGTCTCCAAACTCCACCTAGAGCTTGAGATTGTTCCACTCCCTTAGGACATACAGCAATTTGTTGCATAAAAAGAAGGTTTCACAGCAGAAGAGAGTGGAGGAGGAAAAGAGCTGTGAGGGGAAAAAACAACCATCTCTGCAGGGGGAATCATCTCTGCCTGCTCCAGATCAGTTAATGGAACCTGTCTGTCCTCCTCTCCTCAAAGGGATACCTTTAGGTGACCTTTATACCACCAACTGCTTTGGAGCAGAGATGGGAAAATTCAAATGGAATATTTGATATCTGTCAAATAGATGATAGGTAGATGGATAGATGGAGAGATGGATAGATGGATAGATGGATAGATGGATAGATAGATAGATAGATAGATAGATAGATAGATAGACAGCTAGATCTCACTATTATAAACTCTCTTACTATATTTTCTATCCTTACACACATCAACACTCGGTAGCCAGTGCCCCCATCAGCAGCAGTGCTGAACTTGCTCTCCTGTTGCTTCAATAAATCACACTCTTGGAGAATCTGGATTGTGTTGGTGCTTTGCTGTCAGACGCAGAGCACTGCTCTGGGAAGTGCAGTCTTTGTGCATCTGTGCTCAGACAAGTTCTTCTCTTGGACTCAAGCACACTGATGGTGCTGAAGTGGCTGCAACCAGAAATGAAGCCCAGCCCCTCCCAGCCTCTCTGATCTCTCAGCACCAGCTGGAATGCAAGGCCATTGATTTCCTGCTCAATTCCCAAACACAACACCTATTGATCAACCATGGGCTGCCAAAAGGCATGGGCACTGTTCACCTGAAAGTGATGTGCAAGCCCTGCTGTCTGGCCTGGCACCAGAACAGCTCCTTCTGCCCCAACATCCCCACCCCAAACTATGTGTTCTCCTGCAAAAATACTGCATTTTCCAGAACTGCCATCTTCCAAATTCAAATTCTAACAGAGTTTCTTCCAGTGCTGCAAGTGGGCAGGAAGGGCTGAGCCAAAGCACCTTTAATGGCTGCAGAAGGAGAAATTACACAGAGTCCTTTTTACAATCAAACCAATAGACAAATAAACAAAGCAAAAAATGAAATTGTCACCCACTCCAGGGTCTAATCTTCTTGGCTGCAGGGAGGGGATGTTTGGCAGGAAAGTGGCCCAAGTGGTGAGCACTGTCATATCGGGATTGATGGAAGTCTGCTTGAAGCAGACTTGAAGCACCACGGCGCTGTCCAGCACAGGGGGACACTCAGTGCCCTGCTCCTGCTGCCCCACTCTTGCTGACACGTGGCCAGCATGCCCCAGGCCTTCTTGGCCACCTGGGCCCAAGCTGGCTCACGTTCAGCTGCTGTTGAGCGACACCCCTGGGTGCTTTGTCCCAGGCAGCTGCTCAGGCACCAAGTTGCACATTTGACTTTCAAGACACCATCCAGAATTTGGAGATGCCTTTCCTGTTCTTAGCAACACAAGACAGCACTCAAGGACTTGCGGCTTTATCCCAGCCTCCAGGCTCCAGGGGAGTTTTCAAAGCTGCAGACTTCAGAAAGAAAAGTCTCAACAGACATATGGAGTCCCTGGTTTTGCCTCAGAAGAAGGGTTCAGAACTGTGCAGTTTGTGTCTTTTGCCACACAAGAGAAGAGTGGCCCCACATGGATTCATGGACCACAAAATCATCTCTTTGCAGCTTATCAAAAGCCAGAAGAGACGTGGGCTCAGAGCACCTGTCAGCTCTGCTACTGACTGCTCTGCCTGAAGAGGCAAAACAACAACCCAGCAACAAAGGCATCAAAATCCCTGATTTTTTTTTTCCCCAGAAATTTCACATCCCCAGTGTGTCTCTGAAATACTCCCAGGTAAGCACACCCAAGAAGGCCATGGAGACAAACCAGCCCAAAGCACTTGTGTGGTCAGAGCCACATCTTTTGTGCCTGCAGCTACTTGGCCAGTCTGTAGGGCACAGGACTCTCCAGACCATAGTGTCCTCTCCAGAATGTGACATGGCTGAGCAAAGTGTCTTTGAAATGCTCCCTCCTCTGGGCACAGGGAGCCTTCATGCTTCAGGCTGGCCCCTCTCAGAATCCCAGCAATTGGGGGCCTAAACATGACAGATCCAAAGTCATTTTTCAGCTGCCATTGCCTGGGGTGACTTGCTAGGTGCTGGCACGACTCCAGCACTCAGCAGCCTCAGCTACCAACAGCAAGTGCCGGCTGCTGAGGAACTTGCAGCTCTACCTTGTACTAAAGACAACACCAGCCAGAAGTGGCACTTACAGTCTCCGAATGTTCAGGCTGGGGTGTGACCACTGCTGGAGGCTCGTGGTCATTTTGCTCCTCTTTGGCCTCTTCTCCAGGAGCAGAGGGAGCCAGAGAAGAGTCTGCTGTTGGTTCTGGGCTCTGTGCACAGATAGTAGTGTTAGGGACGAGCTGGAGGCTCTTGGTCATTTTGCTCCTTTTTGGCCTCTTCTCCAGGAGCAGAGGGAGCCAGAGAAGAGTCTGCTGTTGGTTCTGGGCTCTGTGCACAGATAGTAGTGTTAGGGACAGGCAGCTACCTATCATTTATAACCTTACTTCTATTCAGCTCTATTTCTACAACCAGCTCAACTAAAGACAAATCATCCACTTTGATAGCAATGGGATTCTAAGTCCCTCCTGTTATGATTTCACTCAAAAGTGTGATATGGTTCAATCAGAGAAAAATTTTATTAATTACAGCAAGCACGCAATAAGCAATAGATCAGCGCTGGGCGATAGGGAAGCAGGAGAATTCCCGGTCCACGGAACTGCCGCGCTTCTCGCTTCCGTGTTTCTCCTTTTAAGTGTCTCGGCTTCCGGGTTACGTGTCCTTTCTCCGGCATCTCTGCGCATGCGTCTCTAGTTACTAGGGGGTCGTTTTCTGCTCTCTGGTGGTCGTGGGACGAAGGCTCCAAGTCTTCTTCAATCTTACTCTGCTGACCTTTTCTCACTGTTTTCCCTTTAAGGCTTATCTTGTCCTGGCATTCCAGGAATCTCTGCTAGGCTGTTAATTATTATGCGAGCCTCAACGATTTAGCGGCCTTCAACTTCTTCCTGATTTTACACACAAAGCACAATTTTGCAAAGCATCCTATCATATCTATATATTTAGGTGAACAAAAGAGTTTCTGTCTATCATAATTCCCCCCTTTTTCTATTCCTTACTTTTGTTTGCTAAATCTTTGTAGTTCTCTTTTACTTAATTCTAAATAATCTTCTGTTTCTTCTCCCTTTAAGGCTTCATATTTAGCTTGTATTAACATAAGGTGAGCTGCTTCTAACCTGTTTTTTGCGATGTTAATAATTTTATTGAGAATGCAAGGGCTTAAAGTAAGTACTAAAATTAGTAAAATTAGCGGCCTTATTATGGTGGATAACAAAGTAGTTAACCAGGGGGAGTAACTAAACCAAGATTCATACCAACTCTGTTGCATTTCTTATTTTCTCTTTCTCTTTTCCAGTCCTTCTTGTAATTTGGCTATGGTTTCTTTTACTATTTCACTTTTATTTACATATACACAGCATTCTTCTTTACGGGCAGCACAAAGGCCTCTTTGTCATAAAAATAATAGATTTAATCCCCTTCTATTTTGCAAGGCCACTTCAGCCAGTGAGTCTAGGGAGTCTGTGAGGTCTTTTATAGATTTATTAATTCTTCTTAAATCTTCATCTACTGAAATTCTAAGCTCTCTGAGCCCCTGGTGCTGATTTACTAAGGATGCTACACCTGTTCCTAATCCAGCCCCTCCTATGCCTAGCAAAATGGCTACTGTTAGTGCTGTGAGGGGTTCTCACTTCACCAAATGGTGTTCTGGGTTTTGGTATTGTGTATACATATATTCTTCAGAATGATAAATAATCTTGGGAGCTATTATAACCTGTATGCAGAATTCATAGGTTTCATTAAAGGCTGTTATAGAAACACATGGGGTTACTCTTAAAGTGTTACAAACCTATTTAATATTAGGTGCTGGAATCAGCCACTGAGCTGGCTTGCGAGGGTCATTAATCAATATTTTTGTTTGACATAAATAATCCTTATCTGGGGGCACATTTCCCACACATTTCCTTTTTCTAGTGACTCGAGATAATGTTATTCCTGGGGTGTTTTCCCTTCCCAATTTCTATAAGCAAGCAGCAGGATAGGTGCCATTTACTCTCTTTGGTTCTGCTATGGAGCCTATGGCCTCATAAAAGGGTGGGTTAATGTTATAACATAACTAACATTCTCTAGTTAAATTTGGGTGTGTATCATTTAACACTTTAAAGGTAGTTTGCAGAATTTTCCAAAGAGCCTCGTTTCCATATTCTTGGGGTGTCTCTACCGTGGTTAATACTTGGGTGCTATTTTCTAGTTTTTCTGAATGGTTATTCTGATCCCTTACTTTGGGGTCTTCTGCTCCCCACACCACTGGATTTGGTCCAACAGATCTCGAATCATGGGGAACCACCTCTTTCTTTATGAGTATGTGCACTCCCCGATCCCTTATGGGTTCCCATACTCTGAGACTCCAGGTTCTTCTCAATAACCACCCAGGATCTTGGGATTGTGTGATATTAATATAGTGAAATTTGCAAGTTCTAATATATGTTATTTCCCCTGAGGGGCTTATCCAGGGCTTTACACATCCATGTGGACCTCGTTCAACCTTTAGATACTTATCTGGGTTCTGTACTTTCCATCTCATGGAAATTGTCTCACAGCCCCAATATCTACAGTAAAATTCGCCGGGATAATTACAATACCCTCTGCTTGGATTAGAAGCTGGGCACATATATAGTACCTTATGCCTGGGCGGGAAATAACTAATACCCTTCTACTTAATGAGAGAGTCCAGTGTAACTTGAAAGCTAGGGTCTCCAGAGGTGATCTGTGATTGGATAATAACCTGGTCCTCCCATCGGATTAAGGACCAATTGAAGGGTTCGTGAGTCTTACTTGTGCAAATGTTAAATGTGCTGATTAAGATTATAAATGTTACTGACTTCTTTAATGAGCATTGTCTTCCCCTACTATAATAGAGGCTTTTCTTTTGTAAAGTGTTAATTTGGATTCCCCAGAAATTATTTCGCTGGGTTGTCTCATTCCCATTCTTGTGGCATTTCCAGTACTATGACCTTTTGGTCCCATGTATATTGGAGTGTTTCCCTCCACAGTTCGTTATTCCTCTGCCTCTCCCGTCGTCAGCCCGGTTTCCGCAGGACATGGGGTGTACCATCTTCTCGGCAGCAAGAGTACTCTTCAGGAGGGAGATTACTCCGTTTATTGAATCTTTGTATGTATTTTTCCTAACTTTTATGCTTTACTAAAGGGGTATTACACCTCAATTCCTGGAGCCACCGTCTGCACAACCCACCTACTATATTTGCTACAAAAGGCGCAGGTTTGTTTGGATGGTAACAATAATACAAGGAATTGACTCCTTTTGAGTAGATGGCTTACCACTTCTCTGATCCTGTTTCAAATTCTCCTGCCCGTGTTCTGGTTATTAGGGCCCAATCAGTGAGTCTCCTCTGGGCAATGTAGCAAAATCTACACACCCCTCTCGGTGGGTAGCCTCTATGACAGTGGGTCCACCAATGTTCTTCACATATTATACATTTAAAACAAACAAAAGGGTGACAATTCTGACATACAGCACAGCTTATTTTAACACTTCTATTATATATTTCCTCACCACTAGATGGGGGTATCTTATATTCTATATAAAAACCTTTATGGAGTTTACTATTCATAAATTTCTATTAATAGTTCTTAAATATTATTTTGTTCGGGATATCTTAAGTTTCAAATCCCCAGCCGGGCTAACCACTTCCCAGTTATTAGCTTTTGGTGGCTTCACAGGTCCTTTTATTTGACTGGCATGTGTCCAGCCTTTCTCTGCCGTTCGGACTGCAGAATCAGTTGTTAGTAGGACTTGATACGGTCCCTCCCACTTCGGTGTTAGGGGATTCTCTTTCCAACTTCTTATCAGCACCCACTCTCTGGGTTGTACCTGGTGTAATATAAAATCCAATGGTGGTGTTTGAGCTATCGTCCCTTTTTCCCACAATGCCCTTTTGAACTTCATTAATTTTATTAAGTTCTTATTGATGTATTGATCACTCACGTTTGGATGTGTTTGAACTTCCTCTATATTATAGGGCATACCATATAACATCTCAAAAGGGGAAATTCCCAAATCTGCCCTTGGCTGGGTTTGAATATTCAGAAGGGCTAGTGGAACACACGTAACCCATGATAATTTCATTTCCATCACCAGCTTGGTAAATTGCTTTTTTATTTCCCCATTCATCCTTTCTACCCTTCCAGAACTTTGAGGGTGCCAAGGGGTGTGTTGTTCCCACTTTATTCCTAATGCTTCTGCCACCTCTTGAGTTATTTTTGATGTAGAGTGGGGACCTTTGTCAGAGTCTATTGTCTCTGGTACTCTTTATGTAGGGATTATTTCTTCTAATAACACCTTTACAACTGTTCGTGAAGTTTTCCTAGATGTTGGGAAAGCTCCTACGAAATGAGTGAGATGGTCTACTAGGACCAGGAGATATTTAAGTCTCCCTACCTTCGGTAGTTCTGTGAAATCAATCTGAATATTTGCAAAGGGTCTTTTTGCCAGGGGTCTCCCTCCATACGGTAATTTTCTGAGATTTTTCCTATTTGTTTTTAAACATGGGAGGCAGCTTCTAGTAATTTGCTTAGCTAAGTCTTGAATACCTGTGCTCATATACCTTGCAGCAAAATAGTCTGTTAACCCCTGTGCTCCCCAATGTGTCCTTTGATGTATTTTTTCTAATATTCTTTGAGCTATGGCTTTTGGTAGTACTTCCCGGCCATCTGGGAGAAACCATCTCCCCTCTGGGTTTTCTATTGCTCCTGTCTCTGGGAGTTTTAACCTCTCTTCCTCAGTAAATCTACTTCTTAAGTCACTATCCCTATGTTTCAAAATTTCTTCATGCCCCCCCTCTTTCTTTTAGGACCATGGTTCGTAATGCCGCTTGTTTTGCCTCCTGGTCGGCGGCATTATTTCCTCTACTCCTCAAGTCCATTCCCTTCTGGTGTCCTTTTAAATGAACCACTGCCAACCTTTTGGGCCTTCTCAGGGCTTTTAATACTGCAATTATGAGTTTTTGATGAACTAAATCTTTCCCTTGGGAGTTTATTAAACCTCTTTCTTCCCACAGTTTACCGAACGTATGCACCACTCCATAACTATATCTGGAATCTGTACATATTGTCCCCTCCTTTCCTTCTAGTAGTTTCAATGCCCTTAATACTGCATACAATTCGCAGGCTTGGCTGACCAAGATTTGTCTAATGGACCTGATTCTAGGACTTGCTAATCAGGTCCTCGTACGATGGCATAGCCTGTTTTCCTCCTTCCTTCTATTACTCTGGAGGACCCATCCACAAACAGCTTTTCTCCGCTTTCTAATTCCTCTTCTTCCAAATCAGGTCTAATTTTGGTTTGTTCCTCAATTGTAGTTATACAGTCATGTGTCAAAGGTTCGCCTTCAGGTTCTCCATACAAAAATGCAGCCGGGTTTTGTAAAGTAGTGGTTTCTAATATTAAGTTTGGGGCCTCAACTAAAATTCTTTCATATTTTAGAAGTCTAGCATCTGAAATCCACTTATCCGCCTTTTGTTGTAATACACCCCGAATGTTATGGGGGGACATTACCTTCAAATTGCTATTAAAGGTGATTTTCCTAGCTTCCTCCACCAGTAGGGCACATCCTGCTACTACTTGCAGACAAGTTGGCCAGCCCTTACTCACGGGGTCCAAGATCTTTGATAGATACCCTATCGGCTTCTTTCTCCCTGCCCACTCCTGAGTCAGGACTCCAAAGGCAATTCCATTTTCCACATTTACAAACAAATAAAAGGGTCTTCTCAAATCTGGGAGACTCAAGACAGGAGCATGAATTAAACTTTCTTGTAGCTCCCGGAATTTTTCTGTGTCTTCTGAACTCCATTTCATTAATTCCTCGTGTGTCAATTTATGATAGAAAAATTTAACTTTGCTGCTATAGTTTTCAATCCACTGTCTACAGTACCTTGTTAACCCCAAGATTTGATGTATCTGCCTTTTATTTTTGGGAACCGGTATTGACAGAATTCCTTGTATCCTTTCAGGGTCTATCTTTTTCTCCCCCTTTTTAAGGTAATGTCCTAAATATTTTACTTCTTCTTCTACAAATTGGAGTTTTGCCTTGGATACTTTCAATCCCTTTAAACCCAGGAAATTTAACAACTTAATACTCTCTCTCCTTACATCTTCCTCCTCTTTCCCAGCTAAAAGCAAGTCATCTACATATTGTATCAAGGTCACTCCTGGGTCTGTCTGATAATCCTGTAAAATCTGCTCCAATGCTTGCCCAAACAAATTGGGGGATTCCATGAATCCCTGGGGCAATACTGTCCATCTCAGTTGTTGTTTCCTCCCCGTATCTGGATCTTCCCATTCAAATGTGAAATAATCTCGGCTAGTCTCATCAAGAGGACAGGCCCAGAATGCATCTTTTAAATCTATAACACTGTACCACAAACTGTTGGGTCCCAGCTTACTTAGTAACGTGTACGGGTTTGCAACTACGGGGAACCGTGCTACTGTGCGTTTATTAATTTCTCTTAAATCTTGTACCAAATGATAAGTCCCATCTGGCTTCTTTACTGGCAATATGGGTGTGTTAAAAGGTGACATACATGGTTCTAATAGTCCCTTACTTAACAGTCTGTCAATTTCTGGTTTCAACCCTCTTCGTCCCTCAAGTGACAAGGGATATTGTTTTATTCTAACTGGGATATCTGGGTTTTTAATAGTGACCGAGAATGGGGTTATCCTCAACCGTCCCACACTCTCAGGTGTATACCACACTTCTGGGTTTATTTTGTCTTTATCTTCTACTCTTAAAGGGCATAGCCTTATCTTCAACTCCTTATCAACTGTATCTAAATGTATTCCTAATTCAATAATTAAATCCCGTCCCAACAAATTATCATCTGCTTCTGGTACTAATAAAAAATGTCCCAACCCAATTTTTGACTCTGATTCTATCACCACATCTTTAATAAGCCCCACTTCAAAGGGTTCCCCCTTTGCCCCCACTACCGTGGCAGTTTCCTTGGATATACTACATCCTTTAGGTAAAAACTGAATGGTTGATCTCTCAGCTCCAGTATCTACCAAGAATATTATTTCTTGGTGCTGGGGACCCACTTTTAACTTTATCAAGGGCTCTTTCTGGTGTTTTCGGGTCCCCAGAATAAAGAGTCCCTGACCCCCCCTAGTCTTCTTTGAACATCTTTTCATCCTGGATCCTCACCCTACATTCTCTCTTAAAGTGTCCTTTCTTTCCACAATAAAAACAAACTTTAGTGTTCTGTCTTTCATTTGAATCTCTGATCGGTCTCTGTTGTTTCCCTTTCCAGCTTTGATTTCTACTCTCTCTCACAGCAGCCACCATCATCTTAATTTGCCGCTTCTGAGCCTCCTCTTCTCTCCTAACATACACTTTTTGTGCCTCCCGCAAAAGCTCATCCAAACCTCTGTCTTGCCACCCATCCAATTTTTCTATCTTCCTCCGAATATCCTCCCAGGTTTTTGCCACAAATTGTGCTTTAAGCAGTGCTTGCCCCAATTGGGTGTCTGGATCCATTCCGGAATATAGTTGAAAATACTTTCTTAACCTTTCCAACCATTCCGTAGGAGTTTCGTCTTTCTTTTGCCTCTCATTGAATGCTTTATTAATATTATGACCCCTCGGGACTGCCTCCCTAATTCCTTGAATTATAATAGTCCTCAAATCCTGCATATGTTCTCTGTGCGCTGGATTTTGGTGATCCCAATGGGGATTTTGGAGGGGCCACTTTACATCTGCCAGTGGTCCCTGGACATGCTGAGCATCCCAAATGTGCATTCCTTCCCTTCTAATAATGTTTTTCTTTTCTGCCGTAAATAAAATATTCAGGATAGATTGTAATTCCTCCCATGTGTACATATTGGGTCCTAAGAATTGATCAACTCTTTCTGCAACCCCCAATGGATCTTCCAGGAAATGCCCCATTTCCTTTTTGAAGTCTCTAACATCCCCCGAACTAAGAGGGACAGATATAAACCCTATTCCAGCTTGGGGGCCACCCATTGGCATCTCTCTTAATGGGAATAGGTTCTCCTGTTTCCTTCTGGATCTATTCCTGGTAACAGGCCCCACCTCTGGCAGGTCTAAATCCTCCTCCTTGGGGTTTGGAGGGGGAGGAGCTCGTGGTGGTGGTGGTGGTACAAATGGAGGGGGGGGTATTATCAAAGTGTCTTCTTTTCGGGGTTTCTTTTTCTTTCCCTTCCCCTCCCCTGAGTTCTCTGTCAGCTCAAATATAAAAACTTTGGGATTTACTACCCAGATCTCTGCATAAGCACTTTCCTCTGAGCTAAAGGGGATCTTTTTATTTACCCAGGAATTTAATTTTTGTTTAGCCCAATCTTCGGTTGATCCAAATATAGGCCAAAATACATTCTTTGAAATTTCCTTTCCTCCCCATACTTCTACACAATAGTGAATCATTTTTGCCCTATCTTTATTTTCTGTTCCCGGGAAATGCTTCCAATTATCTAGTATAAAACCCAATGGACTATCTCTAGGTACCGGTGGGAGTTTAATAGATACAGGGTGCTTGCTCTTCCCCTGCCCCATTCTTCCGGAGTGCCTTCAAATCACACAGCCTCTTTCACTTCCCCTGGTTCGTGGCCCACGCCCTCGTGGGCTAATGGGAACCGCACTACTGAGGGTCCGCTCTCGCTTGGGGAATCTGGCTACCAGTCCCCCTCTCACACACACACCACTTTGCCACACTCCGGGATCCCAACCCCGACTGAACAGTTCCCGTAATACTCACGAGTCCTGCGTATTTGCTTATTGCCTTAAATTTAGGTTTGTCGGTGCAACCGAGGCAGAAACCGGTCCTCCGAGCCGCTAAATGTTAGCAGGGCGCCCCCCTGGTAGTGCCGAGAATCTGTCCTACAGATTGCATCCGAGTCACGGGACCAAATTTGTTATGAATTCACTCAAGAGAGTGATATGGTTCAATCAGAGAAAAGTTTTATTAATTACAGCAAGCAAGCAATAAGCAAAAGATCAGCGGTGGGCGACAGGGGAGCAGGAGAGTTCCTGTTCCGCGAACTGGTTTCCGTACTCCCCCTTTTAACCCGGCTTCCGGGTTACGTGTCCTTTCTCTGGCATCTCTGCGCATGTGTCTCCGGTTGCTAGGGGGTCTTTCTTCTGCCTTCTGGTGGTCGCGAGATGAAGATCATAGGTCTTTCTCAATCTTATCCTTTTGACCTTTCTTCACTGTTTTCTGTTAAGGCTTATCTTTGGTGACTTTCTGGAATTCAAGAAAGCTCGTAAGGCTGTTGGTGATTTATGCAAGCGTCAGTAGCAACCTTCAACCTCATCCTGATTCCACAAAGCATAGTTTTGCAAAGCATCGTATCTACATGTTTAGACAAACAAAAGGGTCTCTGCTTATCACAATAGCAAGAATTGAGATTGTTGTAAACACCAAAGTTTTTTGTCTCTGTGTTGTCATGTGAACAAGAGAATAGTTGGGTAGTGAGAGAAAAAGAGAAAAAAGTGAGAGAGTTGGGTTTTCTGGAAGTTTTATTCTGGTTCTGTTATTCTTGTAGTTTTGTTAATAAACTTTTATTCCTTTTAACTTCTAATCCTGTTTTGCTCTTGTTCTAATCCATATCTCACAGCAAGTAATAAGGAAGTTTTCTAGTGATTTTTTAGTTGCTGCTTTAAAACCTCAACAAGGGACTTGTAAGGAGTGGCCTATTCTGTATTTACACTTGCTTCCCAGAGCAACAGGTCTGATCACAATAGCCTATAGGAATTTCCTAATAGGAATTTCCCCACCTCTTGGCCAGCTGCCCCTCGCTTTGAAACAGACTGTAAAAGTGACTTTCTAAGTTACTTTCTTTGAGAGAGATCTCCCCACAGAAGACGACACCGGTGACCCCGTCTTGTCTGTTGGTAGCCATAACCCCCCCTTTTTCTCGCTTTTCACTTTGCCTCTTTATCCCTCTCTCCCCCTCTCTTTCTCTCCCTCTCATCTATCGCATAACCCATGTTACTTGCACTAAAATAAAAGTGCATTATTGCTGTTGTGATTTAAACTGAAATCCCTTGGTGTCCTTTTTGCACTCGGAGATCCAACAAACCTCTCATGACACCTGCTTGTGCTAGCAGATCATGACATTTAAATTGGTGGCATGGACAGCATTTCTGACAGACAGAAGAGGCTGCAGGTTTTGTTGTGCAGTCTGTATTAGGGGAAGGATGTTTCGCTCCAGCTGCACCTAGCCCGACACTCCCAAAAGAGTGAACAAAGGGGGGAAACTCGAATTTCCCGCAAACTGTACACGCCTAGGTGAAAATCACCCCACACTCGTTTGAGGGCTCTGTCTTCAGACTTCTGCAAAAGATCTCAGTGCAAAAGGGCGGGACTGTTTTTTCTTGTTGCTGTGTATGAATTTTGACTGCTTGGTGTAGCAAAGAGACAACAAGAATTTTAAACTGAAGGAGTGCTTCCCAAGCAGATTTGGTCTCATCACCTGTCACTGTCGGACACGAAATAAGTCACACAGACACAGCTCAAGAGATGGTGAAGAAGAAGCAAACTTTATTTCTTCTCTCACAATTTATAGCTTTCTGACCATGGCCAGGGATTGGGTAGTCAGCATAACACCTTTCCAACCACACTGGCCATAAGAGACGTGTAACAGAAGGAATGCATACATATCTATGTTTATAGTTACTGTCCTGGGAAAGTTCTTTAGAAACTATGTCAACAAGCTCCAAAGCTGAGTTTTCAGGGCGACAGTCACCCACACAGGGAAGCAAAGGGTGATACAGCAAAAGCTGTGTGTGTGCATAACTTAAGTTGATACCTCCCTGCAGTGGTTTTCCCTTTGTAAAAATGAGTGAAAATGGCAGTGCAGAAGTTAAAGCTGCATTTTATGCCCTATTAGCAAAACACAGTGCCAGACCTTCTCTGGGAGGGGAAGAGTGTGCACTTAATAACTGGTTTAATTTGGGAAATGTAATTGATAGAATATGTTCCTTACAACATGAAACAAAATTTAAACGGGGCAAAAATATATACTCTGCTCAGTTTTGGGAGCTTGTCTTACAGAAGCTATAGAAACTCGCTTTAAGCAAAGAAGCAAGGAAAGAACTATTATAGACTCCCTTCAAAACCTGGTTGAAATTTTGCAAAAACAATTAGATGAGGAAAGGAATGAGATCCACCTGTTGCCAGTGGCCCAAAGAGATGTGTTAAAAATTCAAAGTGGGCTTACTCACCAAAAGAAACAGAGGAGAGAGAAACCCCTCTCATTAATCAAATTTACCCTCAAAAAGAACTAACCGATGAAAAATTGTGGGGAGCACTGCTGTCCTAGCTGGAAACCTTTAATCAAAACAGAATATAATGATATCAATGATGAAGATATTGATCCGCATACAACCACTGAAGAAATCCTGTACACTGCCACTGAATTGGCTAAGTTGAAAAAGGCGTACAAGCATTTCCCTCACGAGTCAGAGACAAAATATGTATTGTGATTATCTCTCACTGGAGGAGATCAGATTTAACTGACAGATGAAGAAGCCATCTCAATTTCTCAACAGCAGGAGACAGATGTAACCCGTGGTCCCTAACTCACCGTGCAATTTATTGGGCAGCAGGGCTTAACCCCTGGGAAAGAGGAGACTTATAGCTATAGTTGGTACCCCTGACCAACTACTGGAAGACATGCACAAAGCTGCCTGCTTGCAAATGATACATGACAGAAAATCAACTACTGGTTATGAATCACCAATGCAATTACTTGTGAAATGATGAGCCCTTTAATTTGAGGCCTTCCAGAATCACTTAAACCTAGAGCAATTCTCCTTCAAAAAACCATAGCAGCTCTAACTCCTGTTGTTGGCACTAAAATAAAAGTGCACTGTGGGGGCCGAGGAATCGAGTGCTGGTGATCCCCTGCAGATCTTCATCATAGGCCAGAAACCCTTTGGTGTTACATGTTAAACTCTTGTACCCCATTGGTGTTCTTCCCTGCCATTCCACCTTGCTACTTGTATCCAAGTTTCCCCTGCCTCTTCCCTATATAAACCCTGGGGGTTTTTTTGGGTTTTGTTTTCTTTTTTTTTTTTTTTTGGTTTTTTTTCCCCAGTTGAGTGGAGCTGCTGTGCTAGCCCCCTTGGCAGGGGGCCCTGCACTAATAAAGGCTGATTTCTCTGTGGTAATTGCTGGCCAGAGCTCTAGTCCTTTTTCTCCCTGCATTGCCTGGGAAGGAGCTGCTGCTTAGCAAGTCATCACTTGCCAGGCCAGGAGAGGAACATGCCAGTGCCACTAAGAGCCGTCCTGTCAGGACCCTTTTTCAGGAAGGTCGCAGCACCCCCGACATCCACCCCGCCACAGCAGTGCACCATTACTGTGATTTAAAATTAAATCCCTTTGTGTCCTTTTGCACTGAGAGATCAAACGAATCTCTCATGAGGTCCACCTGTGTTAGCAGATCATGACAGAGCCCTCAGCAAACCAACCAGCACACACACAAGGACACAGATGGCACTTCCTGGCTGGGACAGGGCTTGTGCCTTCAGCAAAAACACCAGAAGCCAAGGGTTTCTGGCCATTTTCCCCGCACCATTCCACGCCTGGGCAGCTTGCCGAGCACAAGCCCTTTTCCCCCTCTTCCGCTATACCCTGGTACACCATGGGCAGCAAAAGAAAGCTCCTGGGAGTCTGTCTAACATAACATATCCTATATTTATATACTAAAGAAAAACAAAAAGAAGAAAAGAACAATCTTGAAAAAAAGGGAAATCTTTGCCTGCTCATGTGGCCCCAGCAGACAGAGCCTGCCAGATCAGCTCTCTGCAGACCTCCAGCAGCACAGCCAGCTGAGGTCCGATAGAGGAGGCCGTGACCTCCATGCCCTGCGGAGCTGATCTCGCAGCCTCTGGAATGTGGAGATCGGAGCGGGGTCTCCTGCCCTCAGCAGGCACAACGTCTGAACTGCCAGGCTTCCGACCTCCAGGCTGCTGTCATCCATCGTGTCTTCAAGGGCTGGAAGAGAGACAAACAGATCCCAGACCTGCAAGGGCCCCCGGAAAGCCCCCTGCCAGAGCCATCCCAGCTGGCTCTTGCCATGGCCAAGAGGGAGCAGGGACCAAGGGGAACAGCCCAAAGCTGCGACCATGAGCACCCCACGTGCCCCTGAAATCTCGGTGTGCTCTGCCCACGCTGCCCCTCATCCGCACATTGAGCAGAGCCCTCCGCAGCCAGGCCAGGACTTGCAGCTCCCCCCGCCAGCCCCGCTGACAGCCCGCTGCCCTCACTCACATTGGTAAATGAGCTGCAGCTCTTTCTTCTGCCCCATCAGGAGCCGCCCGGCAATCCCTGGGAATACAGAGCCTGTCAGGGCCCCGGCGGCACAGCTCCCTGCCAGCGGCGCTGCCAGCCCTGGGGCCACACGCCCTCCCGCCCCGGCAGGGCTCAGCCCTTGCCGCATCCTGACTCAGCCCAAGAGCACGGCTGCCAGAGGCCGGCAGCAGCCCCGAGAGCAGCCGGGGCTCCAGGGCGCCGGGCCCGGGGGCCGCTGCCGGGACAGCAGCAGCCGGGGCCGGGGCCGAGCTGGGGCGGGGAGGGAGCCCGGGCTCGTGGCTCACCGATGAACCTGATGGCCGCCGCTCGCAGGGGCTCCTGTGGGTTCTGCAGGTATGGCAGGGCCCGGTGCAGGTGCTCGGCCGCTCGGCTCTCGTCCTGTGCCAGCTGCAGAGAGAGGCAGGAGGGAAGGGTTGGCGCGGGCTCTGCCCCTCGGCCGGGCGCTGTCTGCGGCCAGCCCCGGCCTCCCGTGGCCGCCCAGCCCTGAGGTACCGGGCAGCAGCCGCTGGTGCCGGGCTCTGGAGGGGGCAGAGGGCCGGCTGCTGCCCGGGGAGCCGCGGTGCCGGCCCGACCCGCAGCCCCAGTGGCTCGGGGCTCCATAGGCAGCCGGCTCGGGGCCACAGGAGCCTGGAGAAGAAGCCGTGCGGCCCCCGGCTGCGACACTGGGCAGGGGCGCAGCTGCCAGCCCCATACACCGAGCGCCGGAGACGGGTCTTTTCCAGGCTAAGGCTGGGCCTTCCAGGCCGTCCTTACCAGGACCTCAGCGAACTTCCACAGTTTCTCCTTCTTCACGGGATTTCCAAGATCTCTCCTCTTCAGGAACTTGGCCATGCTAAGCAGTGCTCTCTGAGAGGCCTGGAGAGCAGCAGAGACCCGCAGATGGCCCCACAAGCCAGGGCACAGGACCCGCATTCGTGTGCCAAGGCCTGCAGGAGGCTGCAGCCAGCAAGGTGCCAGGGCAGGAGGCAGCCGAGCCCCCTGCCCGGGTGACAGCAGCAGCCCGGGAGTCCTCACCTCTGCTACACGCTGGTTCTCGTCATGGCAGTGGAAGAAGAGTGGCAGCAGGCTCTGGCACATTTGTGTCTCCAGGGCTTCTTTTTCCATTTCAACTAAAACAATCACCAACGTTTGGAAGAGCAGTATGGACACCAGCTGCACCTGGCTATTATTCTATATGGAAGGAAGAGGAAAAACCTCAGCCCTGTCGGCACGGGGCTCAGCAGAGCACAGGCCTGGTGCACCAAGTGTCCAGGCAGCAGCCAGTGGTCTTGGCTGGGGGCACAGAGCCTTACGTGGTCAAAGAGTGGTGGGAGCACCTCAGCCAGCTGCAGGGCGATGGGGCTGGGTATCAGCATCTCCTTGTCCAAGACTACAGAGCTGAGTACCATGATTGTCATCCTAACTATTTCTCCATCTGCGTCCCGCAGGAGCTCCACAAGCCTTTCAGTCAGGCTCCACATCTTTTCATTCTGTGTGGAAGACAAGTCTGTGAAATGCCACCCTGCTGCCACAGGGCCAAGAGGCCAAAGGCCTGTCCCAAAGCACTCAGGCAGCTGAAGCGGAAGGCAAGAGAGCTGCCAGCAGCTGCCTCGGTGCCCAAAGCCCAGCCGAGCCCAAGTGACTTTGTTCCCCAGTGCAGCTTCTGCCACTGCCCACTTCTCACCATTGAGGAATCATCACTGAGCTTGAAAAGGGCTCTGAGTGCTAGATGACGCTTGTCCCTGCACTCGCTACTCAGGTGCCTTGAGAAGATTTCCAGGAGCCTGTTAGCACCACGTTCACTCAAGTCCAGGTAGTCCAGGATCTGAAAGGCACAGGACAGTGACAGGGGAGCCAGCCGGCAGGAGCAGGAACCACACAGGAAACAGGGCCCAGGCGGCAGCCCAGGGCATGGGCACCGTCCCAGGCAGCTGCAGCTATGAGAGGGCAGAGAGGTGGCAGACAGCTCTGAAGGGAGGCAGTTCTGGCCATGGGGCTCACCTCCACAAGGAATGCCAGGGCAGGCAGATCCCAGCGTGCCTCCTGTGTGCTACGAACCTGGAGCAGGTAGCGAGCAATCCGGGAACACAAGCGTTTGGAGACACAGGATATCTCCCTTCCAGGGTGAAAAAGTAACCAAGACTATGAGCCAGAGGGACAAACATCTCCCAGGAATGACTGAAAAGTCCTGATCTTTCACCATGATCCTGCAAGGGGATCTGAGCCTTTTGGGAGGTGACTGCTCATGGGAGCCTTCCTCTCCCAGCCTTTTCCAGTCTCCTTGGTCATCCCTTGGTGATGAGGCCCTTTGGCCCTCGACAATTGGGACTGTAGACACAGGGCAGCCTGGGCACAGGGCACAAATGCCAGAGGCAGTGGGGAGAAGGGGTCTCACCTGGCCAGCAGACCCACGGCATAGTGGTGGGTGTCGGCACAGAGCAGCGTGTCCCAGCCACACTTGCGTTCCATTGACAACACCACTTCATTACAGCGCATTTGGCAGAGCAGGGACTTCAGGGTCTGCACTGCAAACCTGTGTGCACAGCAAAGCCCAGGTCATACTGGGAGCACTGGCTCCTGCCCTGGGGACATGGCAGGGACAGGAGGACTGGGATGGAGCACCTGCAGGGGCTGGTGGCAAGGCCGTGTTGCTCCTGGCATCCCTTCCAGAAGGCATTGAGATCCTCTGATATATCCAAAGTGCTGAAGAACACTTGGAAGAGCAGATGCACAAAGAGGCGGGGGAAATACACATTCACTACCCGTGGGACACAGGGCACCTGAAGGAACTTCCACATCACCACTGTTGCCTGCAGAGGACAAAGCACCCAGGGATAGTGCCCAGTGCCAAGGTATCTGTGTGGCAGGGCCTGAGCGCGGCAGGGCAAGGCCAGGGGAAAGCCTTGGGGAGCTCCACGCCTGGTGCCCCTGAAGCTGCCCCTAGGCCAGGTTTCAGCCCAGTGCCTGAGGCAGGCAGATGCGGTGCAGGAAGGAGGAAACAGAGCTGTTTGAGAGGCGGTCAGCCATGGGGTGAGCAAAGGCCAGTTGCAGAAACTCACAGTCAGAGCAAAGACACCCGTGTTGTCCCCATCAGAGGTGCACTTGCTGTGCTCTGGCCAGGTTCTCAGCACATCGAGGAGTATCTGCATCACTGGCTCCTCAGTCCTGCTTGAGCACATGATGGTCTTCCACATGGTCACTGCAGCTCTGTGGGGTGACAGTTCTGTCTCATGGGGATCTCAGACACATCCCCGTGGCCTGGGCAGCAGTGTCAGGGGGAGCTGAACTGGCTGCCAGCTCTGCCTCTGCCCGCTGCCCCTCGCTGGCAGCGGCACCCAGGCAACCCAGCCTGTGGGGACAGGGCCCTGACGGGACATGGCATGGCAGCAGGCTCAGGGGCCAATGGAGCAGGGCTGGGAAAGGTCCCAGATACACAGGACCCTGGAACTCTCTGTTGGTCAGACACCTGGGCCAGGCTGTGCAAGCTGATGTGCTGGGGAGCCCTGAGCCCTCTGGGCACATGGGCCTCGTACCTGTCACACGTTGGGGCCACACGCAGGAGAGCAATGACCACGTCAGCGGGCTGTGCCTCGGTCAGATCCAGCAGGGTCCTGCCCAGCCTGGAGTCAGCAGACTCATTGGCCATGAGGCACTGGTGGATGTACCTCACCATGGCAGGTACCTGGAGAAAGCACAAGGGGAGACTTGGAAAGCTGCCAGAGGGAGTCAGGAATGCCCCCAGCTTCCCCAGAGAAGTGCTTCCCTTGTCACCACGCTGCAATGGCCTCAAAGGCTTAGAGTGATCAGCAGGCGTGGCTTGGGAGGCCAAGCGATCCCTGGAGGATCAAACCCTGGCCACAGGCTGCTTACTTGCTCTGGAATGGAAACACCCTCCTCCAAAATGAATTCCAGCATGGCAGCACTGGTGTCGCTGGTGTAGACGTCACCATCTTCCATGGACCCAGTGCCCATGACGCTGGTCTCTTCCTGCCAAATGCGCTTGATGAATTTGCATGTTGGGTAGGAGAAGGAAGGGTGGGAAGAGAGGGATATTGCATGGAGTGTTCCAAGCATGGTGCTGAGCTGAGCAGTGCCAGCAGGCCCAGCCCAGTTGGGGATGGCTGCAGGTACCTGTGCAGGTGTTTTGTGGAAGAGGCCACAGGCAAGGTCCCGCTCTTGTGTCTGGTCCACGGCTGCATCTGGCAAAGAGTGAGAGCAGCCAGAGCTGAGGGGCTGCAGGAGTGGCCAGAGAACGCAGCCCAGCCCTGGGCTGTCCCCAGGCAGGGACAGCCCCGAGATGCCCCAGGGGATGGAGCACGGCCACTGCTGGAGGGGCAGCCCCAGCCCCACTTGTGTCCTGTCCCTGGGTGTGTCTCCACAGGATAGGGTGGGATGGGATGAAATGGGATGCAATGGGTTGGGATGCGGCAACCAGCCTTTTGTCCCAGCTCTGCCACTCACCCTCCTCTAGTGGCTGGAACTCCTGCACCTCTTCAGTCTCCACTTCTGGGGCAGCTCCACGACCTTCTTCCTCCTCCTCCTCCTGCTCCTCCTCCTCCTCCTCCTTCTCTTCCTCATCCACCCAGGCCAGCTTGGGCACTCTCGGGGGTTGCTGCTCCAGATCTTCTCCAACACTCTCCCATCCTTTCCATAGGAACAGCACCAGGGGATGGCATGGCATGCAGTGGGATGCGGCCAAGCTAGCAACAGGCACTAGTCCTAAGGCCAAACTCTGCAACTCACCCTCCTCCAGCGGCTGGAATTCCTGCATCTCTTCAGTCTCTACCTCTGGGGCAGCTCCAGGGCCGTCTTCTTCCTCCTCCTCCTGCACCCAGGCCAGCTTGGGAACTCTTGGGGGTCGCTGCTCCATGGCAGTGCCTGGATTTATGGTACTTGCAAGAGAGATGCCTTTAGAAAAGCTCCGAGGCAGGGAGTCCTGCAGTTGTGCCTGGAAGGCACCTGCAAGACTCAAGTCCTGGCAAGACTGCAGGACAGCAAGTTCTGCACTCGGGTCTTGAGGGCTCCTGCCACAAGGACAGGAGGCTCCTCCTCAAGGATTGTGCCCTGGTCTCAAGGGCAGTAACTGCAGGGATGGGCAATGCCTCAGAAAAGCTCCGAGGCAGCAAGTCCCACTGTCTGCCCTCGAGGGCACCTTAAGAAGATAAGCCTCGGCAAGGCCACAGGTCACCAGTCCTGCAGTCTGGCCTCGAGGTCACCTGCAGGAATGACGGCTCAGAGAAGCTCCGGGTCACACACAAATGAGTGTGCTGTGCGGGGGCTCCTCACAGCACTGCTCTGGCATGTCCTGTCTCATTGCATGCACCGAGCACTCTGGTGTGATCTTGTCACCACCAGCTCTTGTCCATTCCACCGTGTCGCTCCGATTGGGAACGGCTAGAAAGGAACGACCATGGACTCTCATGGGAGTCACGACAGGAGAATTCCTAGTTTATTGCTTTAGCCCTGTCTTATAGACAGATACGTGGAAAAGTACAGAAAGGAAACTCTTATTGGTTAACAAAGTACTACACCACCATCATTGGTCAGGGGCACTTGCCCCCCCTGACTGTCTCCTGCAAGGAGAAACAACAGGTTGCAAAACAACACCTGCAAGGCTGTTTAGTATCTCTGAGAATTGTTTTAATTCCTTCTCATGAATTTCCCAGGCTAGGCTTCAGTCAGGCCTGAGAGCTATGTGGCCTGCAATAACTACAGGCACTCTGGTTCAGATTTAGCATCCATAATTCACCTTTTTCGCTTAGGAAAAAAAAAAAATGTACTGTGTTTGTAATTTTCTGTTGGGCTCTTCAGAAAAGGAACAAACACAGCACAAGAGGTTTCTTTTACTAGAAATTGGAATGGATGCTGATTTAGAATTAATTTAGAATTTTGGTTTATGTTTTGGTATTTAGGATTTGTTCTTCTTGCAAGGATTTGATGGTTGAGTCTAATATTTCTAATTCAGTGAATTAATACACACACTATACAAAACTATATACAACATTGTTAGTCTGTTCGAATTGACAGTCTAACATGTCAATAGAGTAGTTTGAAAGAATACTAAAGTGATAAAAACAATGCACAATGCAATTTATATGCAATTTGATCCTCTCTTCTTATCCCGCTTTTTTTTTTTTTTTTTTTTTTTTTTTTTTTTTTTAAATACAATTGAGGGATTTTTGAGGGATTTATAAAGTTTTCATGGTTGTTGTTATTGTTCATCGGGTTTGAACAGTAGTTCATGAATTTCAGGAAGGTTTAGGGAACTTGAAGTTACCATCTCTTCACGGCTGTTTGTCAGTTCTGTAAACACAAAATTCAAAAGATACAAAATGAGTTAGTTTTGGGTCCCGCAGGGACTGCAGGACGCTGGCACGGCTCAGGCCGCTGGAGTTGACAGACTTCGTCGAGGTATTTCTTTGGGTTGGTGCAGCAGGTCCCGGTGGAGGGCCTGCCGCTGTCTTTCTCTCCCCCCGCCACCTTTATGGGTGCGGGGGGGCTGCTGCTAGAGCTCAGATCGGGAGCGGAGCACGGCAAGCGCTCTCTCTCCCTCCCGCACCTCCCTGCTGGAGTGCGGGGGGATCGTGAGGGCGAGCCATCCCGCGCACGCGCGGGGAGAGCGAGGTCGCCGGCCCCCCCCGCCTGCGCTTTCTCGCCGGTGTTTCGGACGCGCGGGGGGGGGCGATCTTTGCCACGGGCCTGGCCCCGGCCTTAGATTTGGGTTTGAGTTCGGGTTTTTCGGGGTTTTCGCGGCCGGTGGCGGCGGGCAGGCACAGGGGGAAAGCAAAGCTGCTGCTTTTCTTCTCCCCGCCGCTCCTCCGCCC
Source organism: Cyanistes caeruleus (assembly GCF_971803275.1). Classification (NCBI taxonomy): domain Eukaryota; kingdom Metazoa; phylum Chordata; class Aves; order Passeriformes; family Paridae; genus Cyanistes; species Cyanistes caeruleus. Next base: position 6,483,230 of record NC_141732.1, on the reverse strand, counting down.
ACGGTCGGCCGGCGGCCGGCCGGACCCCAGCTGGTGGCGGCGGGCAGGCGCAGGGGGAACGCGGTTGCTGTTTCCCTTCCCCCCGCCGCGGCGGCGGTGGCCCGCCGCGCTCTGGAGCCGCGCTCGGCCTCTCCGGCGGCGGTGGCCCACGCGCCGGGCGCAGGGGAGCTGAGCGCTGACTCTCTCCCCCTCCCCCGCCGCGCCGACGGGCTGCAGCGGGGATGTCTGCGCTTTTGTTCGCGGCACAGCAGGAAGAAGCTGGGACAGCTCGGAGGCGCTGGAGAAAGCAGGTTCTGCGGCGGCCGGCGGTGGCGCTTTTGGCGCCGGCCGAGGGTTCTGCGGGTGGCACGGGCGGAGGCGGGCAGTTTCCCGTTGGCAAAGCCCGTGCGCCCAGCTCTGCGGATGGCGGCCGCTCAAACGTCTCTGGAGAGGGAGATCTCTGGGCCGCAGATTGCTCTCGCTCGCCGCTAAAGTCCTCCGAGGGTCTGGGCAGAGCTAAAAGAGCACTATGCAGCTCATCCACGGTTTCATCTCCCGGTCCTTTATCTTGTACAAAGGAGGCATTCCCGGCCTCTAAGTTTTTCTTCCCGGTTTCACTGTCCTCAGACTGGCTCCGTTTCAGCGCTTTAAAAAGCACTCCCTAGGTGGCTGCTAGGCTACACACGCTGATATTTCCGTTCATGAATTTTGACTGTAAATGGTTCTCTATTGACAGCTAAAGTTCGAGATTAAAGGCATTGTCTATAGTTATATTAAAACCTTGCTCTTTAACCCACTGGAATAAATCACGCATGGCATCTTCAGAAACACTGAGTCCCATGCGGGGCAGGGCATCCTGCCATGCAAGGTAGGCCAGCTGTTCATCAGCTGAAGTACAGTCCTTCATTATGAGGACTTTATCTTGGCGGCTCTGCGAATGTAATCACACACACGCTAACGGCTCGGACTCGGGGTTTTTGAGCTCTGCTTCGCCAAGATATGCTGTTCCAAACCCGCTCACCGGCAGGCTCCACTATCTCGTTGGTTTCCAGAACCAGCTTCCTCTTGGAAAGCTCGGGAGAATTCCACTTACCCCTCTAGGGGGAAGGGCTGGCTTTTTCCCCGCTCGCTGCTTACCCTCAGGGGATTAGCAGATCACGTCGGTTGCTTTCTGACCTCGGGGGTCGGCTGCAGTTTATCTTGGGTTACCGCACCTCAGGGGTCGGTTCACATCACGTCGGGGTCACCAGATGTCGCTCCGATTGGGAACGGCTAGAAAGGAACGACCATGGACTCTCATGGGAGTCACGACAGGAGAATTCCTAGTTTATTGCTTTAGCCCTGTCTTATAGACAGATACGTGGAAAAGTACAGAAAGGAAACTCTTATTGGTTAACAAAGTACTACACCACCATCATTGGTCAGGGGCACTTGCCCCCCCTGACTGTCTCCTGCAAGGAGAAACAACAGGTTGCAAAACAACACCTGCAAGGCTGTTTAGTATCTCTGAGAATTGTTTTAATTCCTTCTCATGAATTTCCCAGGCTAGGCTTCAGTCAAGCCTGAGAGCTATGTGGCCTGCAATAACTACAGGCACTCTGGTTCAGATTTAGCATCCATACCACCGTTCCATTCCACTGTTACCATGCTGCACCATGTCACTAACGGCCCTTGCACACACTGCCACCTTCCTGGTTCCTCCCCCATTGTCGTGGTTTTAAACCAATAACTAAGAAAATTACTTATTTCTTGCTGTGAGATATGGATTAGAACAAGAGCAAAACAGGCATAAAACTTAAAAGGAAAAAAAAGAAAGTTTATTGACAAACTACAGTAATAAAAACACCGGAATAAACTTCCAGAAAAACCTTTTCATCCACATCTACCCACTATAACCTTGTTCACATGACAACAGAGACAAAAACTTTGGAACTTTGATGGTTAAAACAGTCCCAATTCTTGCTACAGTCTTTTCACCAGTCTTTGTAGAGAAACAGAAGTTTCTTCCTGTTAATTTATGGAGTTTCTCACAAGAAAACTATTTTTGTTATAGTTTTCCATTGCCCTAATGTTAGCTGCCCAGAGCTGCTGTTATCAGAGCCCACACCTCCCATCTTCACATCACTCTGAGGTGTGTATGGGCCATGAGTCTAGGCATGGCATTTTAAGTATGTTATTCAAAGGCAAAAAAAGTCTTCTTCATCTGTTTCTGTGAGCTTCACCAGAAAACAGTTTTCTCATTGCCTCTCAAGGCTTCAAATCTCCCAGCACTTCACTATACCATAATTACTCTACTTTTTACTCAAATTTACACTTTGAACACTTTATTCCTCTCTAGATCCTGTATCATGAATTAAAGGAGTTCTTTTCAGGACTTCATTGTCCATCTCCATAGTTTTAACAGAGAGATATTTCAGCTTAATTAAAGCATCTTCTTAATTCTCTACCTTTCCTGAAGCTTCTTTTCTTTCCTGTCACTGGTAGTTTATAAAGTCTCTTTTCATGTTGATCACTCTCTCTCTCTCTCTCTGGATAAAAAGATTAATCCGCAAGTCTCATCTGGGTAATGAAAGAATTAAAATCTTGCCCAGGCTTTTGTAGATGGTTCGGTGATCTCTGCCGAACAGGAGCTGGAGCTGTCTGCGATGGAAAGTTCTTCATAGCTGCTCTGGAGAGTGTGGCTGTCTCTGCTTGCTGCAGGTCCTGAGCCTCTCTCCTTCTTCACTCGGCAGTTTCTAGTGAATTTAGTTACAGCAAAAACCTTCAGCCGAGCCAGAGATCGGCCCGGCCCGACCAGAGCCCGGGGAAAGCCTTCCGCAGGCCCCATCTCCCGGCCGGGAGCCGCTGGGCCCGGCCCCGTCCCCGCCCAGCCGCATGGCCTGGGCAGGGAACGGGAGGCCTGGAGCTCTGCCACCCTTCACAGCCAGGAAACAAAGAGAACCAAGTGAGCTCTGCTTTTACACTTTAAGGTAGGGTTCACAAGTTGATCCCACTTTTCAATGGCCTATATTGCTGTCAATTCTCAGCAATGACCAATAATTGGTCAGGAGAAAAGACTTCAGGCAGTTCCCAGCAACTTCAACTTCCTTAAAGGTAAAGTAACTCCATGACACCCATCCCCCGCAAAGTGGCCCAGGTTGGAAGGAATCTCTTGCCCAAAGTGTCTAAGACAGCATGACAGGATCTTTAGGAATGCCTCAAACCATCAGCAAACGCTGCCCTGCTCTGCAGGCTCAGGGCAGCAGAAGGAGCCCCCAGGGCTGCCTACGCAGCCGCAGCAGGAAGGGCATGGGGCCCTGCACAGGAGCTGGCACGGCCTCTTTGGGACATGGCCCGGATGGTGGCCATCCTAAACCTGCACAGGGTGTGACACAGACAAGGAACGTGTGTGTTGAATGCTGCTCTGAGCCCTGGGGCCTGGCCAGCACTGAAATCAGCAGGTGTGGCAGAGTCCCTGCCAAGGCAGACCTTCCGCCCCCCCAGGCGAGTCCTGGCAGTGCTGGTGCCCTTCTCCTGCCCTCGAGACCTGTGCCCCTGGGGGGCTTCTGTGCCGGGGGGCAGGCAAAGCCCACGTGCATTGGGGGCTGGGCTCCATCCTGCAGGGACTTCCTGGATCAACTCTTGCTATCTGTCCCATGACATTGCCCCTTCCTGGAGTAATTTTTTTTCCCTAGAAGGGATTAGCAGTAGCACCAGAACACCATCAGTTTCTGGGTTTCCCTGGACAATTTAATTGTACTGAAGTTCTTCCATGTTTCCTTCTGCTTTTCTTTCTTGCATCCTGGAAAAAAAAATTGGATCTACACAGCCTCTGATATTCTACATTCCTCTTGCTGCATGTCTGGCTGTGGCAGCTCATGTCCAAACACAACTGCATCTCTGCTGAGCACGGGAATGGACGGCTACAAACAGGGAGGTCCCCAGTGAACCTCAAGGCAGACCCATGGGGAAGTGCAGACTATTGGGATAACTCTGGGCAGAGAAGCTGTTCTGTGTCTCTGATTATGGTGCTGCTGCCCAGAAACTAGGCAAGAAAACTGTACTCCTTAATATAAGACCTATGGAGCTGGTATTTTTTTATTCGATTCTGAGATTTAGGGGCGTTGCTTCACTCATTCATCCATTCTTCACACCGTACTACCTTTTATATAATTTTTTAGTTAATGTGCACATTATACTTTCCTAACCTTCATATTGCAGCGTATTTTCCAATCACGTGGTTATGTAAGCCCTTGTAGCACGTGTGCGGTTTCTACACGAGATGGTCCTCAGCCTCCTGGTGGTTGTTTTGGATGATGGCTCGTAAGACTTCCTCAGGCTTGAACTTTTCACCCCTGCTTCCAAGGCGTGCTCTATATGATTGTCTGCTCACATAGTCTGTGGTTAGTTTTTGCAGTTCACTTGTTCTGCTAAATTTGCTGATTTCTGAAAAGTGCTTCATTTACATAGCTGTTACAACACAACTACTTACTGCACAGCTCCAGCTTTTTGTGTAGCTCAAACATTATCTCATTGCCTTTGCAACAAGTCTGCCCTTTCTTTTATCCTTTGCAAATTCTTTTGCAGCTATAGTCTTGCTGTGGTCACAAAATATTTACCTGTTTTGATCCTGAATGTCATTTTAATTTGCTTCAATTTGTGATACATGGTGACAGTTTGGTTACAATATCATATGAAACTCTGGCTCATCATGCAGGTTCCTAAGATTAGTATTCCTATTCCTAAAATTTGTACAATCAGTTGTGTTAGCCAATTCGTATAAGGTAGCCAAGATCTTAGAGTTTCCCACAAATGTTTACTCCAAGACGTATCGTCTTTGGTTACTTCAGGGAGCACCTTTGCACGTTGCCAAATGGTATGGATATCCATTGCTCTTTGCCCTGACTGATCTATCTAAGTGCAACAACTGGTATTAATTAGAATACAAACTCTTCCCATTTGGGATTTTATCATCTCTAACACCATGTGGTTTTGAAAGACTGCTTCTTTTAGTGAGTTTATTTCATTTTGTAGTCTTAGTAAGTGTTGTGGTTTTAAAGCATTAGCTAAAAAATCACTAGAAAACTTATTCATTTCTTGCTGTGAGATATGGATTAGAAGAAGAGCAAATCAGGGTTAAAACTTTAAAGGAATAAACAAAATTTATTAACAAAACTACAAGAATAAGAAACCAGAATAAAACTTCCAGAGCTCCTTTTTCCCCACTACTCAACCATTCTCTCATTCACTTGACAACACAGAGACAAAAAACTTTGATGGTTAAAACAGTCCCAACTTTGCTATAGTCTCTTCATCAGTCTTTGTAGAGAAAAAGAACTTCTCTTTTGCTAATCTATGGAGTTGTTCACAAGAAACCATTTTCCTATGGTTTTCTATTGCTCTGATGCCAGCCACCTGGAAAACTCTGTCATCAGTTCTCTCCTCACATTTTTTACATCACTCTGAGCTGTGTTATGGGTCATGGGTCAAGGGGTGTCATTTTAAGGATGAGTTATTCAAAGGCAAAAGTGCTCTTCATCTGTCTCTGTGAGTATCTCTGGAAACAGAAATTTTCTCTTAAGGCCACAAATTTTCAACAACTCTCCCTTCTCCGTTTTTGTTCCAGCATCATGTAAGATCACAACTACTTCACCATTTGCTTAAATTCACACTTTGAAATACTCTATTCCCCCACAAATACTCTTTCATGAATTAAAGGAGTTTTTCAGAACACTATTGTCCATCTCTATAGTTTTAGCAAAAGAATATTTCAGCTTATTAAAGCATCTCTTTATTTCTCTCCCTATCTGAGGCTGAATTCCTTTCTTCACTGTCTTTGATAGTTTATGTTTTCTCTTTACCTGTTGATCACTCTCTCTTTTCCTCTCTCTCTCTGGATAAAAAAGGATTAATCTGCAAGTCTCAGCTGGGTAGTGAAAGAGTTAAAATCTTGCCCAGGTTTTGTAGATGGTTCTGTGATCTCTGCCAGAGCAGCCGCTGGACCTGTCTGCAATGGAAGATTTTTTTCATGGTTGCTCTGGAAAGTGTAGTCACTGTCTCAGCACACTGCAAGTCAATGGCTTTCTCTCTCCTTACTCGGCAGTCTCTGATGAAACTCAGCAACGGCAAAAACTGCAGCCAAGCCAGGGACTGGCCTGGCCTGGCCAGAGCCCAGGGAGAAGCCCCGCAGGCCCCATCTCCCGGCCGGGAGCCACAGCAGGCCCAGCCCAGCCCCTGCCCGGGCCACATGGTCTGGGCAGGGGAACGGGAGGCCAGCTGGAGCTCTGTTACCTTTCACAGCCAGGAAACAAAGAGACAAAGAAATTCCCAGGCTTAGATCTTAAGGTGGTGTTCACAGGTTGATCTCACTTTTCAATGGTCAAAACTGCTGTCAATTCTCAGAAATGGCCAGTTGTTTGCTGGGAGAAAAACTCCCATCAGCCTCCAGCAGTTTTAACTTCTTTAGGTGTTTCTCTTTGTTTTCTTAAATGCCAATCTGTCACAGTAAGTCATTTGCTGTTGAGTTAGCAATCCTATTTTGGCTGAGATGTTTGAAATTGCCTTTTCCAATTGTGCAATTCTTAAAATTGGGAGCAACGCTCTAACAAAACTGTGAAGCCTAGTGCTGCATCACACCAGTGGGCTATTGGGTGTTCTCTTAGCGAGTCTGTTCTTCCATAGTCCTTGAATAATAAGTGTCATTTCATTAGTTTGATTTATAACCTGTAAATGAGGGATAAGGCATCCCATGGTTACATTGGCCAGTGCAGTCACCTGGTAATTGCTTTAATGCTGTTCCATTCCCACAAAACCACCAAGATGCATCAGTAAGATCACAGCTGGTATCAATTCTCACAGACTCGTTTCTGGTATGTCTATCAAAAGGTCAGGTTTTCCGCCTTGGATGAGTGACATGGACCCACCCAGCTGTGTTACCGGAAAAGTTGCTGAGATCTGTCCCAGACTTGTTCAGCCCTGTGTATGTGACTGACTCCTTGATAGGTAGTAATTGGAAAAGGGGCTTTCCCAGGGAAGATCCTGCCTGTCTACATTGAGCACTAGTATTGTGTAAGCTGTAGGGGTTCAAATCTGACCAATTACTTGATGGTACCCCTGTTAAGGGAAGGTTCCATTGTTGCACCTCTCTGCAAAGACAGAAATCCCTGAGTCCTGTGTAATTAGCTGTGGCCCCTTTCAGTGTTACATAGGTGTCAACATTGAAGGCAGTGACAGTATAATCAATGCAAAAGACAGTGAAATACAATATTAATTTAATGGTTTATGAGTGAATTGCAATTTTAGTCTATGATCCCCAACAGGTTTGGTCATCCAGGGTTTACTTGGTGATTTCTTCACTGGGGTGTAGTGAATCAAGGTTGTCTTTCCTTTACTCAAATGGATGTAAAGGCAGTCAGAAGCACTTGGAACAGTCTGTCCCACTTTTCTTGCAGAGGATCACCTGTAAAATTCTTACCATACACTCAGTCACCAGGATCAGTTACATGCAATTTATGATCTGGCTGCTTAGGTTGAATCTCAAACACAGCATTAAACTTCTGGAGCAATTGTTTGTTTATAGCCATTAAATAGTCATAGATATATTGATTACCAATTTGCGCCAAATTTTCATCACAAGTAACATTTCATCCATAAGGTCTGCCAATAAAGCATTTCAAATGGGCTAACTTTTTATTTAGACCTAGGTTTTATTCTGAGTCTGATAAGGGCAATAGGTAAAGCTTGATACCAATATAAATTCATTTCTTGACCAATTTTAGCCATCTGTTGTTTGATCATAGGGTTCAGCTTTTCTACTTGACCACGAGCTTGTGGTCTATAGGGCGTGTAAAGCTGCCATTGGATTCCTAATGCTTTGCTGAGAGCTCGCACCATTTGTGCACAGAAATGTGATTCTCCATCAGAGGATATTTCTCTAAGTGCACCAAACCTAGGTATGATCTCATTCAACAATGCTTTTGTCATTTCTCTAGCTTTATTTGTCCTACAAGGGAACGCTTCTGACCACCCAGAGAAAGTATCAGTAAGTACCAGGAAATATCAAAATCACCCCCCGCTTTCTTGGGAGTTCAGAAAAGTCTATCTGCCACAAGTGTCCAGGAAATGCTCCTCCTAAAAACTCCTTTTTCTAGCCTAACTGTTGGATTTGGATTATTCTTCAAACACGTCACACATTGTGATGTTACTTCTTCAACACTTTCCTGCAAGTTTAGGCCTGCAATTTCTTCCCTTAGGTACTGGGGTAAGGACTCTGCTCCCCAGTGAGATTTCTCTCCCCACCTTCAGACTTCACATAATGTCTCATAAACTTTTCTGGTGGTATTAGTTGACCTGTTCCTAATTTTCCCCAACCATTTTCTAGAAGTTTTCCTTTATTTTCATTAATCCATTTATAATCAGAAGGTTGGTATTTTACAGGCTGCTTAGTTGATACTGCAGTAGGTATTAGAGCTGCCACAAGTGGTTAATTTCTTTTGGCAGTGATTCCAGCTTCAGAATCTGCAAATTTGTTGCCTGCTTCCGGGAGGCTGTTACCTTTAGAGTGCCCTCAGCAATGTATAATTGCCACTTGCAATGGGAGTTCCAACACCTCGGGTGACCCTGAGGATTTCAGCTGCATGTTTGACGATCTCCTTTGGTGAATGTAGTCAGGAGTCCCCTTTCCCTCCTTATGGCTCCGTGGACATGAACAATTCCATAAGCATATTTGGCATCAGAGCAAATAATATTTTTCTTTTCCATTGCCATTTCTAATGCTCAAGTGAGGGTGTCCTGGTTTAGGGCAAATTTGGGAAGAAACCTCCAAATGCCGTCCCTCCTGAAAGCAAATTCAAGCTGCCCCTCCCCCAATTGGTTTGGGAAAAGATTTCTTTGGAGAAAAATGGACAAAATGTTTATTTAGCAGCCAAGTATTCACAAGTATAAAAAATGAATAATATTAAAAAATAAAACTTTTCACAGTTCTGAAGAGATGGTAAATTCAGAAAGTCCTTTTTTGCAGAGTGTAACTCAGCTCACTCAGTCTCTTATCAGTCCCTCTGGTGCTGGAGTGCAGAGTCCCAGGCCCTGGTGGGCCACAGGCATGAGCTCCTGGTATTTCTCTGTATTTTCAGTACAGAGCAGGTTTAAACCATTCCAAGGAAAAGAAAAGCCACAGTCCAAGGGACTTCTCTGCCTCAGCTAGCTAAAAAAACCAACTAAAAGCAAAGGAGACCTCTGTCTCACTGTCCATCCATACTGCAGACAACACAGTCCAGGAGCAGGATGCAGGGGAGTGAGGGCAGTTTCTGAAAACAAACTGCGTGCTTCCTTTTTTCCTCTCTTTGCTCTCAGAACCAGTCTTAAACGTGCAGAAATTAATATCAGGCGTCAACAGAACAGACAACTGGGAATACAAGCATCATAAAGTCACCCCAGGGCTATTATCTCAGTCTTTTGTGCTGAGGCTCCTGCTGGTCACGGGTTTGACTCGATTACCTCCAAGACTGTAGTCACAGTGTAGCCCACCCTTTTCACTCCCTGTCTCACAAAACTGCTGCCAACAGTGAACCAGTTCATGGCACCTGGGAGCGGCTCCTCCTTTAGACCTGGGCAGCTGGAATACACAGCTTTGATGGTCTCTAGGCAGTCACGTACTACAGGTTCAGCTTCAGACCCTCCTTGCAGAAAAGAGGCAGGGTTAATAATATTGGTCACTTGAATTTCAATATTGTCAGATTCAGTCAGGACTGCTTGGTAGTTTTGGAACCTCGAGGAAGACAACCAATGGTTCCCTTTCTGATCTAATACAGGTGGCACTGTGTGTGACACTAAGACAATCACCTTTTGCCCTAGTGTAAACTTCTATGCTTCTTCAATGTTTGTGATCACTGCTGCTGCTGCCCTAAGGCAGGCAGGCCAGCCTTTGGCCACAGTATCAAGTTTAGAAAAATAGGCTACTGCCCTTTTGTAAGAACCCAGGTGTTGTGCCAGAACCACTAAAGCTATTCCCCGTCTCTCATGGGAGAATAACCAAAATTACTTCTTTCACACAGCCCCAAAGCAGGGACCCTCATGAGTTCACGCTTCCATTTTTCAAAGGCCCTGTTTGCTTTGGGGTTCCATATCACGGCATTTTCAGAGATTTTCACCAATTCATATAAAGGTTTCTCGACCAATCCATAGCCGTGTACCCACAGTTGGCACCAACCTGTCATTACAAGGAAAATACAGAGTTCTCTTACGGTTTGTGGTTGATGTGTCTGGAAAATTGCTTTCTTCCGGGCAGTTCCCAAGGACCGTTGTCCTACGGAGGCCTCATATTTGAGGTAGGTCACTTGTTGCTGTTCCAGTTGGGCTTTCTGTTGAGATACTCAATAACCATTCAATCCAAGAACATTCAAACTGCCCATTCAAAACATTCTTTAGTACTTTCAGTGGCAATCAACAAATCATCTACATTCTGTGGGAGTGTTCCTTGCCAGGCAGAGACTGCTATTGCTCTAATTCTTTAGCCAATTGATTCCTGTTACAAATGACTCAGACCATAAGCAGGAATGAGTAAATAAAATTTAGTTAGATCCTGTTCAAGTTACAAAGCAAAGTGGGGACAGGGCTGGGAGCATTGTGAGACTCTTTCTGCTCACCAGAGGCTCAGCCCACAGAATGGTGTCTCTGCCTTTTATACACTCAAGGTTGCACCAGCTACATTAATATTGATAAGCAGTCCCTGTATTTCCTCCCAGCACCTCCCGCAGTCCGTGGCTTTGCCCATATATGTATACTTGGCTCCTCCTAGGGTCCGTGGCCTCATCCCTAGCGGTAGATTTGGCTCCTCCCAAGGTCTGTGTCATGGAGTTTCTTTACCTTTAAGGGAGTTGGAGTTGCTGGGAACTGCCTGGAGTCTTTTCTCCTGACCAATTATCGGTCATTGCTGGGAATTGACAGCAGTTTAGGCCATTGAAAAGTGAGATCAACTTGTGAACCCTACCTTAAAAATGTAAAAGCAGAGCTCTCTGGGTTCTCTTTGTTTTCTGGCTGTGGAGGGTGGCGGAGCTCCAGGCCTCCCGTCCCTGCCCAGGCCATGTGGCCAGGCGGGGATGGGGCCGGGCCTGCCACGTCTCCCGGCCGGGAGATGGGGACGCCTGGGGAAGGTTTTCCTTCCGGAGGAGCCGATCTCTGGCTCGGCTGCAGGTTTTGCTGTAACTAATTCACTAGAAACTGCCCAGTGAAGAAAGAGAGAGGCCCTGGACTTGCAGCGGGTTGGAGCAGCGACTACACGCTCTAGAGAAGCCATGAGGAACTTTCCATCGCAGACGGCTCCAGCTCCTGTTTGGCAGAGATCTCCAAATCATCTACAAAAGCCTGGGCACGATGTTAACTCTTCCATTACCCAGATGAGACTTGCGGATTAATCTTTTTATCCAGAGAGAGAGAGAGAGAGAGAGAGAGAGAGAGAGAGATCAACATGAAAAGAGACTTTATAAACTACCAGTGACAGAAAAGAAAAGAAGCTTCAGGAAAGGTAGAGAATTAAGAAGATGCTTTAATTAAGCTGAAATATCTCCCTGTTAAAACTATGGAGATGGACAATGAAGTCCTGAAAAGAACTCCTTTAATTCATGATACAGGATCTAGAGAGGAATAGTGTTCAAAGTGTAAATTTGAGTAAAGAGTAATTATGGTATAGTGAAGTGCTGGGAGATTTGAAGCCTTGAGAGGCAATGAGAAAACTGTTGGGAGATTTGAAGCCTTGAGAGGCAATGAGAAAACTGTTTTCTGGTGAAGCTCACAGAAACAGATGAAGAAGACTTTTTTTGCCTTTGAATAACTTATCCTTAAAAATGCTATCTCTAGACGCATGGCCCATACACACACTTCAGAGTGATGTGAAAATGGGAGGAGTGAACTCTAATAACAGCAGCTCTGGGCAGCTGACATTAGGGCAATGGAAAACTATAACAAAAATAGTTTTCTTGTGAGAAACTCCATAAATTAACAGGAAGAAACTTCTGTTTCTCTACAAAGACTGGTGAAAAGACTAGCAAGAATTGGGACTGTTTTAACCATCAAAGTTCCAGAGTTTTTGTCTCTGTTGTCATGTGAACAAGGGAATAGTGGGTAGATAGAGGATGGAAAGGTTTTTCTTGAGGTTTATTCCGGTGTTCTTGTTGTTGTAGTTTGTCAATAAACTTTCTTTTTTTTTCCCTTTTAAGTTGTATGCCTGTTTTGCTCTTGTTCTAATCCATATCTCACAGCAAGAAGTAAGTAATTTTCTTAGTTATTGGTTTAAAACCATGACAGTCTGTCAGTCAGTCCTCTGTGCCTTTTGTCGGTGAAGCCCTTCTTGCATCTTGACTGATGGCGAGATGTTGGCCTGCCAAGCCTTCCAGCACCCAGTGTCCCCCACTCCCTGCCACCTCTTGCCAGGGACAAGAGTACGCCCACCCTGACGTGTTTTGACAGCCCGGCCAGCCAGAGCTGCCAGGCAGTAACCGCAGAAAGGAAGGGGAGGATTGAGGGGACAGCAGAAAAGGGTTGAAGACCAAACTGGAACCACAGGACCTATAAAAAGACCTGTCAAAAGACCTATAAATCTTAACAGAACTTCTTCCCAACATACTTAATAACTCCTCCTCATTTGCGTGAGCCAATCATTACACCTTATTCATTGCAATTCCCAAAAACTTTGGGAATTTTTTTGAACCCTTGAGGTAATACCCTCAATGCATCCAGCTAAGGTTGTTTTTTCCTGCCAGTGGTGGGATTCTCCCATGCAAAAGCAAATGTATTTTGATTTTCTTCTGCAAACGGAAGACAGAAGAAAGCATCTTGAAGAACTATCATTGAAAGCCCCTTCCAGCCCTTGAAGACATGACAGGTGACATCAGCCTGGAGGTCAAAAGCCTGGCAATTCAGACATTGTGCCTTCTCAGGGCAGGAGACCACGCTCCAATCTCCACGTTCCAGAGGCTGCAAGATCAGCTTTGCGGAGCATGGAGGTCATGGCCTCATCTGTCGGGTCTTTGCTGGCTGCGCTGCTGGAGTACTGCTGGCAACTGATCTGGCAGGCTCTGCCTGCTGGGGCCACATGAGCAGGCAAACATTTCCCTTTCCTTCAAGATTGTTCTTTTCTTCTTTTTGTTTTTCTTTAGTATATAAATATAGGATGTGTTATAATAGACAGACTCCCAGGATCTTTCTTTCACTGCCCAGGGTGTGCAGGGCATGGGGAAGAGGAGGGAAAGGATGCTTGTGCTCGGCAAGCTGCCCAGGCATGCAGTGGTGCAGGGAAAATGGCCAGAAGCCCTTGGCCTTTGGTGGTTTTGCTGAAGGCAGAAGCCCTGTCGCAGCCAGGAAGCGCCATCTGTGTCCTCGTGCCCGTGTGGTGCTGACTGGGTTGCTGAGGACTCCCAGGTGCCTCTTGATCCAGCTCCTCTGGAGCTCCTGTGGGGCTGCAAAGCTGCTGCCGGGCCACGCCGGGGGAGATGCTGAGGGGATGGGGTGGTTGGAGGCCATGAAGGGATGAGAGACTGCGGTGGCCATGACAGGACAAGGCTGTGGGAAGGCACGAGGGGGATGTGTGGAGGCTGGAGGCTCCAAGGGGACAGGAAGCTCTTGAGGAGCTGGGGCAATAGGAAGCCCTGAGGAACTGGGTGTTAGAAGGATAAGCAGCCCCCGGACAGCCGACGCCCAGCAAATCTGACGCTTCCCCAAAGTATCTCCCGGACCTGTGGCAGAAGCCATCAAGGCTGGGCTTTACCAGGATGGTGGGGACACCCTGAGGTGCGCAGGCTGGGCTGGCTGGGGACAGGGAGGACAAGGCCCTCCTGCTGGAGTATGGCACAAGGTAGTGGGAAGTCAGATAACCTGATATTTTACTCCCAAAACGTTCTTTCTTTCTCCTAAAATTTATCTCAGATTTTGTCACAAAATTATCGCAATGTCCTCTCTAGCTATTACCTCAGACTCTTCCTCAAATGTAATTTTGTCTCTTCGAGGTCACTTCTAATTATCTGCCAAATGTCCACTACATGTACTCCAGAGATTGCTTCCGATTTCATAATTCTCTCAGCCTAGTGATTACCTCAACTTTAACCCCCAAATGTTCATTCTGTGCCCTACAGGTGACACCAGATAATGCCAGCATTCCTCTCCTATGAAGTTCTCTCCCTCTGAGCCACTCCAGGTTTACCTCTCACAAACTGAAACACTCCCTAGTCCTGAGACAATCCTGCCCCATTCTCCTCTACGTGTATCAGCGCTGGGCTGCCCCAGGGCACTTCCCACACCGCTTATGGAAGGCCACCCAGTGCCTGGCCCGAAGGGGCGGACACAGCGGGTTCGAGCTCGCGCCCCGTGGCTGAGGGGAGCGGCGGGCCGGGGCCGCCTGCGCCTGGGCGAGAAACGCCCTCTGCGGCAGGGAGCGGCGGCGGCGGCGGCGGCTGCGCAGTGGGGACGCGCCCGCCCCTCCCGTGTCCCTCAGGGAGCGCCCACGTCCGCTCAGTGGCCCTCAAGTACCTTCAGCGACCAGCATGCGTGCTCAGCCACACTCGGCATGCCGGACTCCACCTCAAATGAGGCCCACGTTCCCTCAGTGACCCCGACATCCCCTGAGGGACTCAACAGACACCCGCCTCTGCTCAGTGACCCCCATGTCACCTCAGTGGAATCCTGAACACCTGCCACCCTCAGTGACCCTCATGGCTCCAGAGTGGCATGCAGGGAATCTTCATGACACCTCAGCAACACACGGGGCATCCGCCTTCCCTCAGTAACGCAGGAGGCACTTATGCCAGGAAAATTAGTCCACAAACACCAGAGATTTATATCCAAAATAAAGACGGAGGAGTCTTGTTACTTTATTTGAATAAAGGGAAAGGCCATGGGGCATTCCCCTGGGGTCTCTCAAATTTTTAGAGGATGCAGCCTCCTTTTTTTCCTAATTTCCCGGCTGCATTTCTCACTCTCTTTACCCATTGGTGGAAGTATTTGAGAGGTACAGGCTTCCCAAATTGCCTAATAAAGACCCCCTTTTAATGTATACCCCACCCCCCCTTTTTCTTATCCTATGGATCTGATGGTTCCACGCATTGCTTCTTCCATCTCTCAGTACCTAGTTGTCATGGAGTTACTTTACCTTTAAGGGAGTTGGAGTTGCTGGGAACTGCCTGGAGTCTTTTCTCCTGACCAATTATCGGTCATTGCTGGGAATTGACAGCAGTTTAGGCCATTGAAAAGTGAGATCAACTTGTGAACCCTACCTTAAAGCGTAAAAGCAGAGCTCTCTGGGTTCTCTTTGTTTCCTGGCTGTGAAGGGTGGCAGAGCTCCCGGCTTCCCGTTCCCTGCCCAGGCCATGCGGCCGGGTGGGGATGGGAGCCGGGCCTGCCACGTCTCCCGGCCGGGAGATGGGGACGCCTGGGGAAGGTTTTCCTCGGGCCCCAGGCCAGGCCGAGCTGATCTCTGGCTTGGCTGCAGGTTTTGCTGTAACTACATTCACTAGAAACTGCCGAGTGAAGAAAGAGAGAGGCCCTGGACTTGCAGTGGGCTGGAGCAGCGACCACACTCTCTAGAGCAGCTGTGAAGAACTTTCCATCGCAGACGGCTCCAGCTCCGGTTCAGCAGAGATCCCCGAACCATCTACAAAAGCCTGGGCAAGATTTTAACTCTTTCATTACCCAGATGAGACTTGCGGATTAATCTTTTTATCCAGAGAGAGAGAGAGAGAGAGAGTGATCAACATGAAAAGAGACTTTATAAACTACCAGTGACAGGAAAGAAAAGAAGCTTCAGGAAAGGTAGAGAATTAAGAAGATGCTTTAATTAAGCTGAAATATCTCCCTGTTAAAACTATGGAGATGGACAATGAAGTCCTGAAAAGAACTCCTTTAATTCATGATACAGGATCTAGAGAGGAATAAAGTGTTCAAAGTGTAAATCTGAGTAAAAAGTAGAGTAATTATGGTATAGTGAAGTGCTGGGAGATTTGAAGCCTTGAGAGGCAATGAGAAAACTGTTTTCTGGTGAAGCTCACAGAAACAGATGAAGAAGACTTTTTTTGCCTTTGAATAACTTATCCTTAAAAATGCTATCTCTAGACTCATGGCCCATACACACTTCAGAGTGATGTGAAAATGGGAGGAGTGAACTCTAATAATAGCAGCTCTGGGCAGCTAACATTAGAGCAATGGAAAACTATAACAAAAATAGTTTTCTTGTGAGAAACTCCATAAATTAACAGGAAGAAACTTCTGTTTCTCTACAAAGACTGGTGAAAAGACTAGCAAGAATTGGGACTGTTTTAACCATCAAAGTTCCAAAGTTTTTGTCTCTGTTGTCATGTGAACAAGGGAATAGTGGGTAGATGGGGATGAAAAGGTTTTTCTAGAAGTTTATTCTGGTGTTCTTATTATTGTAGTTTGTCAATAAACTTTCTTTTTTTTCCCTTTTAAGTTCTATGCCTGTTTTGCTCTTGTTCTAATCCATATCTCACAGCAAGAAATAAGTAATTTTCTTAGTTATTGGTTTAAAACCACGACACTAGCTTTACCCGCAGCTTGTAAAGAGAAATCTCTCTCATTCCTTTCAACTGGATACCTATTCTGGGAATCTAGTATCAGCTCAGTGACCCACACGTACACTCAAGATCACTTGGGTTGAAACAGAGAAATTAAGAATCAGCAATCATTTATAAAATTGCCTTGTGTAAAAGAAGGGGCTACAAAACCTGTGTGAAATACTGACTGCTCCCATATTAGCAGGAAGAGAATAAAGACTACTGGATGAGATAAGGAGCTGGAATATGTAAACAGGCTGCAAGCATAAATGTGCCATAGTATGAGGGTGTTCCTTGGATTCTTTTGGACCCCTAAGCCAGAAGAAATGGAAAGACGGGGGTGAAAAGAACTCAAGGGAGCATGCGCAAGAAGACAAAGTGAAAAGTTCAGCTGAAGGAAAATTGCTCACTTCAGCCCCAAAGACCCCCAGAAGACCAGCAGAGTGAGTATTAATTAATACTCAGTGAGGAGGGAAGAAGCCAGCCAGAAAAATGATTTTTCTGAGCGAAGATGCTAAGAGCTTCCCCTGTGCCTAGTAAAAAACCAATAGCTGTCTAGTTCTGCGAGCTGACAACCCATTAAACCATTTAGAAGCTGGCTCTGCCCCTGTGAATTCTACATTTTAAAAGACAGGCAAGCCCAAGAGGGCTCTCTCTTGTTTCCAGCCTTGAAAGTTAACTGGGCTCTGGCTGGGCCTGCCCCACTCCACTGCAGCCTGCGAGGCCGGGAGGGGCCGGGCCAGGACCCAACAGGAGCCAGGCGGGGGATGGGAGGTTGCAGGGGCCCCGCCAGAGCTAAGCCAATTCACAGCTACTAACATCTTACTAACACTAAGCCCTGGCCTCAGCCCTGGCCCTGTCTGCTCGTGCTGAGCCAGAGTCCGCTGGGCCCTGGGAGTAGCTGCTGGCCAAGCCAGGCCCGCTCCAGTGCGACCCCCCACAAGCGGCTGCCATCAGTGGGAAGGGGGAGCCATCAGTCTGCAGCTGAAATGAAAAACAGCAGGGGCCAAAGACCAGCCACACAGCCAGAACAGCCATGACCACTGTGGTCAGGTCCCTGAGATCTTAGCACAACCACAACATGGCCTCAGATCCATCACCATAACTATTTCAACCACTACCCAGCAAAAATCATCATATCCATCTGCAGGCCTGGGTGAGATATTAACTCTTTCACTGCAGAGAGAAGACCTAGAGACCATAATCCTCTCTCTAGAGAGAGAAAAATATAAAGACACATGTAAGATAACATAAAAGTTAATAAAAAAAAGATCAAGTTCCAAATCAAAGAACCATGAGGAGATGCCCTAATATGCCACTGCCATCTGCTTCAAGTATTTCCACCGAG
This sequence comes from Cyanistes caeruleus, assembly GCF_971803275.1. Lineage (NCBI taxonomy): Eukaryota > Metazoa > Chordata > Aves > Passeriformes > Paridae > Cyanistes > Cyanistes caeruleus. The sequence goes on along the minus strand of NC_141732.1, from coordinate 6,465,371 downwards.
GCCCCCTTCTAGAAATGTCCCTGCAGCACATCAGCATCAGCTCTAGGTATGGTTGCATCAGTGAGGCAACTCAAGCCTTACCCCAAGCAAACAATCTCCATTCTCAGGCAACATTTTGCTTTGGGTTATTGTTCCAGCTCTTTTGGCTGTGTAGATGGCCCTAATAACAGGAAACAAGCACCTCAGAACTGGTATTATTTTTCCAGCAATGGAGGAAAGAAACTCAAACCAAACAAAGTTTCTGAAATAGTGGTTTTGAGAGAAGAAGTGCACCCCCATTCTTCTCACTTCTTGCCTGCAACCTGGAGAGGATGGTTTAAAGGCACAGAGTCCCTGCTGCTTCTTGTGCCGTGCTGCTGAAACACTTAGTGACCATATTTGTTCATAAGCCAAGCCACTTTCTCCATATCAGCAAGCTGGAGCCTGGTGATGGGGAGAGCCTGCCAAAACCTCCAGTTTGTTTCCTGCCACTTTCTGGGATGGGCCCAACAGTATTTGAGTACTCAAATGCTCATTGACTTGAGTATCCAATGAGCAGAGGCTTAGCAAAGGGATGACACTTCTCTTTCTTCTAATTTCACCAGGAATATTTTCCATTTACATCATAAGGAAACCTGAAATTTTCAGACTGCAGGGTGACAAATCTGCAGGTGGCTCCTGTGTGCCCAAAAAGGCATTTTTATCTCAATACATTTGTGGAGGCATCTTAATGTATCTCTGTTGAATATAGCATGCCAAATATTTCTTTCCTTCCCTGAAGAGCACCTGGGGGATTTCCTTTCTTTTCTTCCAAATACCATTGTTTTCAACAACAGGACAAAAAGCTTGATGAGTTTTGTTTTATGGCAGCTGTGCTTAAGGGACAAACAAGCCTTGCAGAGATCCTCATGTAATAATCCTTGGAAACAGTAGAGTTAGAATAGCAAAATCCCTCTTCCAAGAAGCCTGTCAAGCTTGTGTGAATCCTCAGAGAAGAAAACATGTATTTGCATGTCTTTATTTCTCCACTAACTAGATCAGTCCATGAAATCAGCTGCCAAAGCAAGACCTGCTGGATGTTGGAAAAGCTGGAGCTGCTTTGGGGCTTGTGTTTTTTGATGATACAGGAAGTCATCTCTGTCTCTCTGCCTGGGAAAAAAGTACCACTGCAGAGTGGAGCTGAAACAATGGGCTCTGGGAGAGCAGTTGCAGATGGGAAAGGAGCAGGTGGAGCCTCTTGTTTCCTTTTTGCTCCAGGTTCAACTCCTGATAGCCAAAGGAGGGACCCCACAGCTGCGGCAGCCCAAACTCCTCTCAGCTTTGCTGCGTGACTTCCTGAGCTGCTGCCTGCAGACAGACGAGGCACAGTGCTGGTCTGCTGAGGAGCTCCTGCAGGTAAAATGCCAAGGGGCTGCAGGTGAAACAGTGTCTGAGGGATGGGCTCCTTCTCCACTGAATTCCAAGGCATCAGATGTGCCCCCCTCCTCCTCCCTTCCAATCTTGGTGCTGTTCAACTGAGAATGGTGAGGAATCCTAGACTGGGCAGGGCTGGCAGGGACCTGTAAAGCTCATGTGGTCCGAGTGCCCTGCAGGGAGCAGGGACATCCTTAAAGAGAACAGGATACTCAGACCTGAGCTGTTTCCAGGGGTGGGGCACCTACCAGCTCTTGGGCCAACCTATGCCACTGCTGCCCCATGCTACTTAGACCTCCTCTGACTCAATCACCCTTGCATTTAAAAAATACTCCCCTGCTTTGAAGCTCTTAGCTTGGAAAATCATGCTTTCTTCTTGTTTTCTTTTCCTTTCTGCAGCATCAATTCGTAACATCGGCCAAGCCTGGCTCCAGCCTGGTGCCACTCATCCTTTCTGTGAAGCAGTGAAAGGAGAGAACGATAATGTTTTAATCAAATTAGAACAGTTTTCTCCATGGCCAGCTTAGAGTAATATTGTAGAGTAGTAATGCAGAGTTGAATTTTAGAGTAGGATTATAAATCCATAAACTTTCTGAAGCCTCATCTCCTTTGGATGATTCCCCTCCTTCTGACCCTGTGAGAAAGCTCAACATTTCCTTCTGAATTGCCACTTTTTCCTTAGAGGTAGAAATTGACATTGATGTCTTCTTTGGTATGGTTTGTAAGTGGGGAAGGCTCTTCTTCAGTCATCCTCTCCAAAGATCAGACTATTCAAGAGGCATCCTGTTCACATACTGTCTTTCATCAATCTGCTGCTGCTCTCTGTAAACAATTTGGAATTTGAAAAACACTGGCTCGAGCAGTGGTTGCAGCATGTCCTGAGAGCGCTATTCTGACACCAGTGCAAGATGGAGGAGCTAATCCTCGGGGACTCCAGCCCCATGAGTTTGGCAAACTGATATTACTGAATTTTCACCTTTTGGACCATTACATTATGTGCATATGTCAGTGGATACTTGCTCAGCATTTGTGTGGGCTTCTGCCCATTCATCTGCCTCAGCTGCTGCAGCTTAACAACTTCGGAGAAGGACTCCAAATTTTGCTGTGATGGGCTGCCCCAAGAAGATCAAAACTGACAATGGTCCCGTGTATTGAGCGACTTCTACTGCTAATTTTTTACAACATTGGGGTATTCAACTTCTCCATGGAGTCCCATATAACTCGTCTGGCCAAGCAATTGTTGAATGCATTCATGACATTCATAAAAGTCACCTTAATATTTTGGAAAAACAGGGGAAAATAGGGGGTTCTCCCCATGAAATATTGGCAAAACCATTATTTGTTATAAATTGGTTGAGTGTAGGTGGACGACAAGACCATCCTCCTGCAATAGTACACGTGCAAACAAACCAACCTGATTTTACTTTTAAAAATATGCAAGTTAAATATTTTCCTCCTCTGACTGGGTTATGGGAGGGCCCAATGCAGTTATTAACTTGGGGAAAAGCTTATGCTTGTATTTCCACAGGGAAAGATTCAGCTACATGGATTCCTGCAAAATGGCTTAAACCATGCTTACAGAAGAATAATGACATCAGCTCTTTGTCTTGAAGCATGGAAGAGACATCAGCATGGAATGAACTTGGCATTGACACCATTGCTGAGTGCCCTGCACCCTGACAATAAGGATGCAGTTGGTTTTTTGCCAGATCTTACTGCATTTTATGTGGCTGTTTGAAAACAATTGTTGACAAGAGACAATTAGACTCTTGAATGTGTTTGTGGAGAAGAAGGGCTTGACTATTGACCCTGGCTATTGGTGTGTTGTTCTTGGTGTAAACAAGAGAGTTGGAGAGTCACTCGGGCACGTGAAAGAGAGGAGGTGTATAAGTGTCAGCCGTGTATCACATGGGTTATTACCTACTCTAGAGCACGATGGTTGAGTGACTTTGGTGGTCCATCATTAGATCAGTTGCCTGGAGGGAATGCTCCAAGGGGTGCAGTCAGAGTACTGCATGAACAACAACAGTTTCTAAACTCATTCAAACAGATTGAAGATTCTGGACAGAGAGTATTAGCAGACATTAGCTTTGAGCTTCTTAAACGCTTAGCATTATTATGTATTAGGCAAGGCAATAAGGTAGTGAACACCAAGTGTGGAATGGGTGTTGGAGTTGCCCAAAGTTGGCAAGTTTGTAGTCGTGAACGGGACATGGGAGAAAGACAATGGTGTAGTGCACGCCCCATGGCGATGTTACTGTTGATTTTGGGGGGTTTTTCATTGTATGGTGAGGGGTGTTTCTGGACAAAGCACAAAGAAATGTTTGGGTAACCTGGGCTAATGTGTCTGGTATGCAGGAGTTTTGTCTCAGTTTACAGCAGGCCAATGACCCTTTTTGAACTTGCTTAATTGGCATTCCCCTTCAGGAGAACAAAACAGATTTTTCTGGTTGATGGGACCCGAAAATTGTAAATTTAAGAAGCGGCAGAAGTGATGACTGTCTCAGTCCAAAGGGACAGTATACTCGGCCGTTTATGCACAATGCAGCCTGGCAGAAAAGATTAATTGCAAATTTGAACTGATCATATCCTATTCCATTTCAAGAACTGGATTTGTTAGCCAGTGTTTTCCCAACCTTGGATGTCAATGTTACTGTTCTGCCTAGTTTCAACAGTATGGCCCCACCGTGGCAAGCAGTTAATGGTACAGGAGTAGTTTGGTTTGGAGATCCTTGGATTAGTTGGTTACAAGAGCAAGGAGGAAAAACGTTGTTTGAAGGTTATCCAAATGTTACAGGACAATCTCCATGGAACAGATTAAAAACAGGGGGTCTGACAGGAAACACTTCAGGAGAGTGGGAACTCCTGCCAGGATTCCTTTTGATCTGTGGGAATCGAGCATGGCCTGCTGACGAGTTTGGCGGGAGAAAATGCAGCACTCAATATGAATGATCAGCAAATCTCATTTATTGGTAACTCTAAAACCACTTATATAGCATCAATAATTAGGCTCATACATAGTGCAAAAGCAGGCTCATTATTGGATATTTCATTTAAGGTCAACTCCACCTAAATCTACATTCCTGTAGATAGCTCATCTATGCTGAATTCACATTCTTCTGATCACAGCATCCTGTTCTCAGGTAACAGTTATCACTAAGGCCTTCCTGACTTTTGCAACATTTCACACCAACTGTACTCCATTGTCTAACTCTTTCCCAGCTAACTGCTGCATGGGAATATGACCTTTGCTCGCTAGCCATTCCTCTACAATTCCCCCGTTTTCTTTTTGCACTAACAAAACTGTAGAAGTAGCCTTTTTTACCATGTTTTGGAAGCATTGCAGTATGCAAGGAATAAACAGTAACACAATGATCAATATAACAACAATTGCCATTTGTGCCAAATTTTTTAACCATCCTGTAAGACCTAGGGATTGAAACCATTCCTCTAATGGATTTGTTTGCATGGTTAATTTTTTCATATTGCTCTGTAGTTGTTGAAGACGAGCATGAATAGACACTGAATGATCAGAAAGGTTCATGCAACACATCCCATCAAAGTCTTCACAGCCCTGTGCTAATAGCAAAAAATCAATAGCAGCTCTATTCTGCAATACAGCATGCCTAACACTGTTCATATCCAAAAGCAAATCAGACAAAACCTTTGATGTAATGTTAAACTGTTTTCCTGTCCAACATGCCAGTTGTCATAACTGTGTTAAGGCTTGAGCACTAGATACTCCAGGTGTAAAATTAGATGACACAATCACTGTAGGACATTCCCAAAGTTCAACCTGATCTTTGCATTTTGGTCCCCATTGAAACACACTTCTCTTTTTTCGTAACCTGGTTCTACTGGCTCCTAATAGTTGCTGTATAGTGGGTGCAAACAATGTCAATTTCCCAAAATAACAAGGCCCTCCATAAATGTTTGCTGGCAGTCCTTACCATGCATGATCTCCACAAATTAGAAAAATACTAGGTGGTAATTGTAAAGGTGTACTGCTAGAATTTACTTTGGGAGACTAATTGCCACAGTATGTATCATTATTTTGCAAATATAGCAAATTCTGTGGAGAAACATTTGTACCATTTGGCCCATGAGACTTCTTTGCATGATTGCTCCTAGCCCTATTGACAAAATTTAAACAGTAATTGCTAGGGGCTGAACCTAACAGTCTTAACTCTTGTGGTTCTGACCCAGTAACATTTAAACCTGTAGCAATGTTCCAATTTTGAGCACCAATGGGATTTGCCTGAATTAAACCTTTGTCACAGATATTGATCCTGAATTTACCTGAGGGAATTTCACATAATGTTTTGTTTGCTTCCTTGGGTGTTTTCCAATTCTTTGTCCAGTTTTTAAACATTGTGGCATTGAGTGAATCATCTAAAGGTGCGCCCACTAAACAAGTTCGAAAAGGATCTGAAGGGGTAGCCATTGAAAGGCAAAAATTATCCTGTCCAGTTTGATTAGCCCATGTTACCCACATATTTTGACTCTCATCCATGTCAATCAAAAACCCTTCATTTCCCTTTATCATGGTAAACCACAACAACAACCTGATCAGAGATAGTCCTTTAAGGACTTTAAAAAGATTGTGGCAGTTCCGCCAGCATTTTGGCTGGATCCCATGTGAGATCTTGCTTCCCTTTTCTTTTACCCCTCTGCCTCTCCCATCGATTCGGTTGCTTCGAACCACAGGGTGTTCCATCTTCTCAGCAGCAGGGATAACTTTCAGGGAAAGACCCTTTCTCTCGAGACTGCCGTTTTAAGAATTGCTCCCAATTTTTATTTTTTACCCCTGGGATATCACACCTGACTTGTGTAAGTGTCTTACGACAACATATTGTGGTTATTTCAATAATAAAGAGTAAAGGGGTGTTAGGATGATAACAATAATTTTCTGGACTTACCCCAAAAGCAAAAATCTCCCACCATCTATCAGATCCTTTTTCAAATTGTCCTGTTTGCACACCTTCCTGTAATGCAATCTCTGTTAAATTTCTTTCAAAGTTTTAACACTCTGTACAAATCCCTCTTGGAGATCTACCCCACTTAGAATGTATCCACCACTTTTCCTTACAGACCTTACAAATGTAACATACAAAAGGATAACATTCACAATTTGTTACTGTACACAAGATTTTCATGTGAGAGTTCATCAGATCCCGTCTCTATGTTGATGGTAGAGAGCGAGAAGTATCTGCTAAATTTTCTGGATCAGCTGAAGGTAAATCACTGGGATCAGCAGCACTGGGATCAGCAGGTTTAGTCCATCGGCTTGGCACCCAGACAGGCCCTGTGGGGGTAGACACACAAAGATAACCACGTCTCCAGTATAGTACCTTGCTAGGACCTCCCCACAGACCTATTTTTGGATCTTTATAGCGAACCCATATTGGACTTTGAGTTTTTTTGCTTCAGGTGCACTATGACGTATTGCTGCAGGCAAATCGCTGTTTCCAAAGATACACAGAAAATTTAAAACAAATAAGCAACGCAATAATCTTTCTTGTGGATCTTTGATCTCTCTAAATTTGTTCAGATATTGCTTCAAAGTACCATTAGCTCATTCTACTATTGCCTGACTTGTGGGGGAATGAGGAATCCCTGTTATGTGTTTGATTCCCCATGATTGCATCACCTGCTTAATTCTACTACTGCAATAAGCAGGCCCATTGTCTGTTTTGATAGAACGTGGAACTCCCATGACTGCAAAACAACTTACTAAATGTCGCTCAACATTCCATGCTTTCTCACCAGATTGAGCTGTAGCCCAGATGTAATGACTGTAAGTATCAATGGTGATATGTACATACTTAACTCTCCCAAACTCTGCAACATGAGTAACATCCATTTGCCACAACTCATTAGCCTGTAATCCTCTAGGGTTTACCCCAAGACCCAATCCACTGCCTTGATTGTGAAAACTACAAATAGGACAAGCTTTGACAATAGCCCGAGCCTCCTCTAAAGGTATCTGAAACTTCCGATGGAGACCTTTTGCATTTTGATGAAGGATGGCATGAGCTTCTCTAGCTAATGTCTGTGGTGGGACAGGATTATTTTGTGTCAATGAAACCAGTCGATCTGCCCTAGCATTTCCTTCTCCTAAACCCACATCCCATTTGTGGCTATGAATATGGATAATAGCAAAGGAAGCAGTCCTCAACTTTACTGCTCTTTGAAGTTGCAAAAACAGTTCATATAAGCGAGGGTTTTTTACTTCCTTGATGTCTGCATTTTCAATACGTTCACTCACTCCTGCAACATATAAAGAATCAGTTACCACATTAACAGGACCCTTAAACTGCACCAAAACCCAAACAACAGCAACTAATTCAGGAGTTTGTAATGTGTCCTCCTTTTGAGCTGGAATAATGTGATGATTCCATTGTCCTTCTGAATTTTGCCATGTAGCAGCAGCTGTACGAGATTTCTTTCCAGCATCAGTGAACAGAGTTGATGCCTCTGGTAATGGCACAAATGATCGTTTGGGCTTTTCAATCCAATTCTGCTGACCTATCCATCGTAGTGGTATTCGAGGCACTTCCTCAGTACTGACTACACTGCTGTTGTCAAGCAATGGTTCTTGCAATGTGGAGCTGTGAATTAAACACCAGTCTAAAGTGTCCTTTTTTATTGGTATCTGAATTACAGCTGGATCTGCACCCATAATCTGCCACAATTGCTTCCGCCCGTGTTTTATCAAATTTGCCAAAATTTCAGTTTTTTGAATTAAGGTATGTCTCTGTTGAAGTGTTGGCAATAACCACTCTAATACCCATATTTCCCCTGTTTTCTTTTGTTGTTGCGTTAAGGCACCAATGAGATGTTGAGGTCCAAACCATACAGTAAGGTTAATGTCCAAGTCTGGATCTCGCCTATGAACAACACCTGTCTGGATACAGTCCATTATTTTATTGAGAGTTTCTTGTTGTTCACTGGTGACCTGTATAGGTGCTGTAGGATCAGTACCTTTTAACAAAGGTCGTAAGGGTTGTAAAAGTTCATTAGGAATACCTACAACAGGTTTAAGCCATTGCAAATCTCCTAGCAATCGGTGAGCATCATGAACAGTATGAAGTGACATGTTCAATGACAGTTTCTGAGGGGCAACATACTGCTCAGTTAAAGTCCACCCGAGATATTTCCATGGGGATGACTGCTGTATTTTCTCAGGTGCAACAATCAGTCCATTCTGAAGTAGTTGTGTTTGAATGTCCTGAACTTGTTTATCTGCAAAAGGTTGTAACTGAGCAAAAAGAATATCATCCATATAGTGATAAATAATAGTTGTAGGCCATCGAGCACGTAGTGGCTACAAAGCATTGTCAACGTAAAGCTGACACAAGGTAGGAGAATTACGCATACCCTGTGGTAAAACGGTCCATTCAAATCTCTTGTCTGGTTCTGCTCGATTTAATGATGGCAAAGTAAAAGCAAATCTGCAAGTATCCTGTTCATGCAATGAGATAGTGAGAAAACAGTCCTTTAAATCAATTATTAACAAGGGCCAATTTTTTGGTAACATTGCAGGATTGGGCAAACCAGGTTGTAGTGCCCCCATTGGCTCCATTTGTTCATTTACTGCACGTAAGCCGTGAAGCAATCGATATTTCCCAGATTTCTTTTTTATAACAAAAATAGGAGTATTCCAAGGACTTGTTGACAGTTTTAAATATCCTTGTTGATATTGTTCCAGCACTAATTGATGAGCTAGTTGCAGACTTTTCCTTTTTAAAGGCCACTGTTCAACCCATACTGGTTCCTGAATTATCCATTTAAGTGGGAGTGGGAAAGTCCAAACAATGGCCTCTGTTCTAAAGGGTGTTCATTGGTCAAAATAACACCAAGTTGTGACAGAATATCTCGTCCAATTAGACATTGAACTTTGTCTGGTAATGGAACAATTGACAAAACAGAATTGATGACCTTCCCATCTAATTGAATCTGGATTTGTGGAGACCTTTTTGCCAGAGTTAAGCCTCCCACCCCTGTAACAGGAACCATACTAGGCAACAAAGGCCATTCCTGGGGCCAATATTGTGGAGCAACAATACTTGAGTCCGCCCCACTATCCAATAGTCCTTCTAAGTGGTGGGATTCTCTGTTATAATTGAGAACAACTGTTCGCTTGGCTCGAGTGTTTAAGTCCAGAGTAAGCAATGTAATTCCTCCTGTAGAACCAAATCCACCCGTACCCCGTGATTGATTTTTCAGTGGTGTCAACTGATGGGTACATTGTGGCAGCGGCACTAATTGTGCAATTCGCTGTCCTTTATCAATTCTAGTTGGTGGTGCCAGTGTATATGCCATGATATATATTTCACCAAAATAGTCCACATCAATTACTCCAGGTAAAATAAATAGTCCCATAAGACTAGCAGATGAACACCCGAACACTATTGCACCCATAGCTTTTCCATTTATTATCAGTGGTCCAATAATTCCCATGGGAATCTTGTAGGGCTGTGATGTCAATAAATCCACAGTCACTGAGGCTGCCAGGTCCAGACCGAGGCTCCCCGCTGTGGCAGGCTGGAGGGAAGTTGCACTGATGTTCCAGCAGCCTCTATTTGTGTCCTGGCGCGGTGGCTTCTCACGCTGGCTTTCCCATTTCCCGATCGCCAGTGGCAAACATTATCAGCGTGGGTATTGGACCGACACTGATTGCACCAAACAGACAATACAGTACATTCCTTTTGAATATGTCCAAGGTTGCCACAGCAAAAACATTTGAATCGAGAGGCTGGAATCGTGCCATTGTTAGTTGTAGCCACTTGTAGGGGTGCAAGAGCTGCTAAAACCTGACTCTGAGTAGATGCAGAGCCTGCTTTTCTAAAGCTTCTAAAACCTGACTCTGAGTAGATGCAGCCTGCTTTTCTAACCCTTGCCCGAGTTCTTTAATTGCTTGGACTAACATTGCCTGTGAACCCACTGGTATATTAGACATTCTCTCTAATGCCTCCTCAATAGTCCAATTAGCACTTAGGGAATTTAAAATTGACTTAGTTGCTGGATTACCATTTTGTAAGGCACATTGTTTTAATAATGCTCCCCTCATATATTCAGGAACACCTGCCCGTTCTATAGCTGTAGCCGCTTTATCAATAAATGCTCCAAATGACTCATCTCGCCCCTGTTTAATACCCATATAAGATGGAATTCCTCCTGGCTCCTTAATCTGATCAAACGCAACTCGTGCCAATCGCATTCCTTCTTTCAATTTATCTGGTCCCAAAACAGCTTGTGCCTCCACTTGACTATATGCTCCTAATCCCAGAAGTTCTTCCAAAGTTAATCCATGCAGTGGATCACCTGCCTGCCTTTGCACATTTACACTTTCTTGACAATAAGCTTGCCAGTGCGCATTAAACAACAACTGCTGATGCTTAGTAAGAATCAACTTCATAATGCTCCTACAATCTGCAGGCAACAAAATCTGTGTACCCCACAAATAATCAATCATCTGTCTAACCGGTTCACTGGTCACTCCAAACTGACTGACTGCAGATCGCAACTGTGATAACCACTTCCAATCTAAAGCTGTAATTTGAGCTTGTATTCCTCCCACTTGCATCGGTGCAAAGGTTACGGGACATACTACTTCCAATACAGCATCTGTCATTTCCTGATCTCCTTCTTGCAAAACATTCCATGCCAATGTAGCCCATGTCTCCCTTCTTTCCCATGCAACAGTCTCACCTAACTCACGTCCTACCCCAGGGACAGATTTATTTCCCATAGGAGAGGATGGTAACGGTGCCGAAGGCTCCGTTCCAGAATCAAGGTTAGTAGGTGAAGGAATTTGAGATGACACAAAAGAATTAGCAGCTGGAGCAGGAGTCAGTGACTGCGTGGTGGGGGTTAAGATTACTGTGTTCGTGGTGGGTGGCAATGGACATTCATTAATTCCCTCTAATAATTTATTTTTTGACATAGCTGCAGATGCCTTTGTGGCAGCTGCCTGTTCAGCCTGATACTGCAAAAGAACATTATGAACTGTCCGCCACAGCTTTCCCAATTTTTTAGCAGTTTTATCACCATCTAAAGTAGCTTCCCACAATTTTTCTCCAAACTTTTGCCACTCACTTAATTCATGGACTGTATGGGGATTCTGAAAACAACCCTGAGCATATCCATAAGCAAGAAGTTCAGGAAGCTCCTTGTGCAAATCAAAGTTTTTAACCTGTTGCTTTTCTAAAAAGCAGGTAAATAAATCATATGCTACTTGCCTTTCCATCTTACCATCAGCACTGTTGCAGCCCTACAAGGTTTCGGCAGCACGTTACGGCAGGACTCTCCTCTAAGGTCGCCTGGGCGCGGCAACCCTACTGTGTGATCAGAACCCTCCTCCGAGGTTGCCTGGAATGCAGCACAGCTGTTGCTTTTTGCCGTCCTTGCTACGGAGGACCCGTCCCCTGTCACCACTCACTTGGCCGACTCCGACTCCTTTTTAAAGTCCCAAAGATTCCAAAGGTTCCAAGGGTCTCTAAGGTCCCAAAGGTTCCAAGGGTCGCTCAGGTCCCTGTTGTTCGGGCGCCATTTGAAGAGTTTGGCGGGAGAAAATGCAGCACTCAATACGAATGATCAGCAAATCTCATTTACTGGTAACTCTAAAACCACTTATATAGCATCAATAATTAGGCTCATACATAGTGCAAAAGCAAGCTCATTATTGGATATTTCATTTAAGGTCAACTCCACCTAATTCTACATTCCTGTGATCGCTCAGCTATGCTGAATTCACATTCTTCTGATCACAGCATCCTGTTCTCAGTTAACAGTTATCACCAAGGCCTTCCTGACTTTTGCAACATCTCACACCAACTGTACTCCATTGTCTAACTCTTTCCCAGCTAACTGCTGCATGGGAATATGACCTTTGCTCTCTAGCCATTCCTCTACAGCCTGGTATTCCAAGATGACCTGTTGGTGGACCATGCTCTCTTGGTCCACTAAAATTATTTGCCCCCCACATGAGGAATTTATTGAATGCCAGTCAAAGTCATCATCAAAGATCACATCGATCCATTTGAATTTTGATGAGACTTGTAATGCCAATGTGCAATTACCATCATTGGTGACTGTCATTGCAACATCTTTCCATTTACCAGAGGGAATGGCTGCCAGGAATGTGAAAAATAAAGCTCATCTTGCCTGTTGGGGAGACAAACAGTTGCATTTGACTAAGAAAGTGTTGAGTGAGTTGCTGACTGATGTTGATAGTATTAGGCATGCCACCCATGCAAAATCTTGCAGCTATAGATTTTTTGTTATTAGCACATGGACACAGGTGTGAAGATTTTGAAGGAATGTGTTGTTTTAAGCTTATCTGAGCACTCCCAAAATATTGATAAACAAATGGCAGGACTACATGAAAACATGAAGCATATCAGAGAATGACATGATCCTTTTTCTTGCTAGTTTGGGTTTAAGGGGTTGGTGGCAGACCTTGGTCAAGAGGGCAATAATGTTACTGATTGTATTTCTAAGCTTTCTGCTGCTTCTGCCTTGTTTCTTACAATGCATTCAACAAATGTTGCACCATTTAATTCCTCCAATTTTAAAGAAAAGAAGGGGAGATGTAGGACCCTGAGCTGCATTAGAACAAATTTCACCATAAAGAGAAAGAGTTAAGAACGTGGGCAAGGTTATCAGACAGGGAAGAAACAGTTGTGGTCAGCAAAAGAACACAAAGGAAGAGCCAAAGGAGATGAGAGATAGAGAAGTTGAACACACAAGTTGTGGTCCCATATACACAAATGTAATTATCCAATACAAATGCTTACAAGGATGTGTGCAGCCAGTTCTACAGGAGATACTTGTATGAATAGATCTATATACAGTATAAAAGTAACCAAGCTTAGAGAATAAACAAATGATCTGATCCTCATATTGGTGCTGTGTTATTCCTGTCCCTGCAGGAAGAAATGAAGACCCTGGCACTGAACCTATGACAATGACTAGCAGAGAGCCTCAGGATACCCCTACTCTCATGTCAATAAATTCTGAGTTGTGATTTAAATCTGTCAGAAAATGAAAATGGTAAAAATGAAACATTTTCCAGCTATTTCCCTCTAGTTTACCTTTTTTGAAGGCCAAAGCTCTGTACTGCAGGTGCCCCGAGTGTGTGCAGAGCAATGCAGCTCCCAAAAAACTCCTTGTTTTTCCCAGAAGTCATTATCACTTGTTCCCAGGTGTGTCCAGATCTGGCAGGAGAAAGAGCCCACAGCACAGTGGGCACCGTGCCCTGCCCAGCCAGAGCTCTCTGGCACTGAGCAGCAGCAGCAGCAGCAGCAGCAGCAGCAGCAGCAGCAGCAGCAGCAGCAGCAGCGCCAGCACTTTTCAACCTGCTCCTGCCTTGGCTTCACCTGGGGGACAGAAGCCTCTGGAAATCAGCACTGCCACTCATGTTCCCAGCTTGGAGCAGCAGCTGCTGCTGGTGGTGAGCAGATCCTGCCAGTTCAACTGCTTCCAAATGGGAATAAAGGCAGAGATATATGTACACAGGAGCCCTGGGCATGTCCAATAAATATGGAAATATGTGGAGAGATTTGTTAAGAATTATTTCAGCTGTTATGGCAACAGTGCTTTCTTTCCTGGTTCTGTGCAATGCTTTGGGCCATTCTCTTGGTCTGGTTGCCTTGTCTTTGGTCCCATGTGAGTGCTCAGTTGGGGAACAGGCTGTAGGTGCTTGGGCCACTCTTGCTTTTACTCTTGGATCCCTTGAACAACAGGGTTTGTTTCACCAGGGGACTTTGTGCAGCTTTGTGACAGAGGAGAACTTCCCAGGCTATTTGGTGTTTGCTGTTGGGGAGGTTGGGTTGCTTTGCATAAATTTGCATAAATTCCAATGCAGAACACTTGCTTTGTGATGTCAGGGCATGGTTGCCACATTGTCATGGAGACATCAGAAGGTTGCCTTGGAGCACGGAAGGCCTCAGTGTCAGAGCAGCTCTTGGGCTTGCTCAGTGCAGGAGCATCCTCCTGCTTGAGGCGTTTGTCAGTGGGCAGCTGCACACTGACAGGAGCCTTGTTCTTCTTGAGTTGGAGCAGTGTCTGCAAACTGCCACAGCAGTGCTCCAATGATGGAGCCACTCGCTGCTGCAGTTTGCACTGTTTACGGCTTTATTTATTCCGGCTATTACCTGACAAACCTGGCATGTAAGTAGAGGTTTTCCCTGGGTGTAACCTAACTTGGCTTTTGTAGGTCTTCCTGCTTTTTCTTAGTGCCTGGATTGATTTTGAAACAGAAGGACCATTAGGATGCCACTGCTTTGCTAAAGCTCCTGTCAACAAGTTTAGCAAAAATGGGATGCCTGTAGCCAGGGGTCTGCAGGCAGCATTTGCAAGGGTTCCATTCCCTGCACAGGAGAGTCTGTGGCAGCAGAGTCTGTCCTTTCCTCAGTTTGCTGGCTCAAGCAGGATAGCTTTGAAAATGCAGAGACCTTCTCAGAAGGCCTTCTTAAGACTTTGTGGTTCTCCCCATAATTGAGGGAAAGCTTCTTTTGTTCTCAGTTTTGTCATGAAAGGATTTGACTAAGTTCACCCTTTTCTGAGTGCTAGAGTAGCAATACCCTTTGCAATGAAGTGCAAACTCCAAAGCAGCGAGTGTGTGCTCCTGAACGCTGGAGCTGCTGTTGCTGTGCTGCACAATAGAACTGCCACAGCTCAGGGGGATTTGGGGGAAGATTTTCTGGGCCAATGTTTTCAGCAAGTTAATGAGAATTACTGCATGCAACTTATCTTTTAAAAAAGTACTTGAAAGGGAAAAGAGCAAAAGCTACTTTATCTGTTGGACAAGACTTGAGCATTGAGTGTTAAAGAACACTTTGCATGTTCTTGATCAAGTTTGTGTTCACTTACTGGCAAAAGAGGCCAAAGTGTAGGCACAAGCAAGAATATTGCCCAGTTCCTTGTTGGATGTGTGAAAGAATGGTGTCCCCTGAGGGATGCTGTTAGAGGAAAATACCCTCTTGGTATTTGGGTTCACTTATTCTATGGGATTCAGCAGCCCAGGCAGTTTTCTCACCCCATTGCGTTCATTTTCCCTTGCTCACTGCAGGTCACCTGAGGCGTGTGTTCAGAGGTGCCGATCCTGAGGTGAGTGAGAAAGGAACCTTTGATGTTCCTGCTGCTTGGGAATTGTGGAGCAAGCTGGGAGCTTGGCCTGTGGCAGCAGAGTGTAGGTGGCCAGCTGAGTAGGCTGAAAGGAAATCCATTTCCATGTCTGCAGCAGTGATAGCAAAGGCATTGCTGCCTATTTCCTCATTTTCCACTTCATTGCTTTAAAAGAACCAGAAGACCAGTTTTGCAGAAAGAACACTGCATATTCTTGACAGTAGCCAGGGTGGGAGATCTAATTCAGACAATTTGCAGTCCAGTTGAATTAAGCCATTTTCATTTAGTTGGAGTGACTTAGAATCCCATTGCTATCAAAGTGGATGATTTGTCCTTAGTCGAGCTGGTTGTAGAAATAGAGCAGAATAGAAGTAAGGTTATAAATGATAGGTAGCTGCCTGTCCCTAACACTACTATCTGTGCACAGAGCCCAGAACCAACAGCAGACTCTTCTCTGGCTCCCTCTGCTCCTGGAGAAGAGGCCAAAGAGGAGCAAAATGACCACGAGCCTCCAGCAGTGGTCACACCCCAGCCTGAATATTCAGAGACTGTAAGTGCCACTTCTGGCTGGTGTTGTCTTTAGTGCAAGGCAGAGCTGCAAGTTCCTCAGCAGCCGGCACTTGC
Source organism: Cyanistes caeruleus (assembly GCF_971803275.1). NCBI lineage: Eukaryota > Metazoa > Chordata > Aves > Passeriformes > Paridae > Cyanistes > Cyanistes caeruleus. The sequence goes on along the minus strand of NC_141732.1, from coordinate 6,449,222 downwards.
TGTTGGTAGCTGAGGCTGCTGAGTGCTGGAGTCGTGCCAGCACCTAGCAAGTCACCCCAGGCAATGGCAGCTGAAAAATGACTTTTGATCTGTCATGTTTAGGCCCCCAATTGCTGGGATTCTGAGAGGGGCCAGCCTGAAGCATGAAGGCTCCCTGTGCCCAGAGGAGGGAGCATTTCAAAGACACTCTGCTCGGCCATGTCACATTCTGGAGAGGACACTGTGGTCTGGAGAGTCCTGTGCCCTACAGACTGGCCAAGTAGCTGCAGGCACAAAAGATGTGGCTCTGACCACACAAGTGCTTTGGGCTGGTTTGTCTCCATGGCCTTCTTGGGTGTGCTTACCTGGGAGTATTTCAGAGACACACTGGGGATGTGAAATTTCTGACTGAAATCAGGGATTTTGGTGCCTTTGTTGCTGGGTTGTTGTTTTGCCTCTTCAGGCAGAGCAGTCAGTAGCAGAGCTGACAGGTGCTCTGAGCCCACGTCTCTTCTGGCTTTTGATAAGCTGCAAAGAGATGATTTTGTGGTCCATGGATCCATGTGGGGCCACTCTTTTCTTGTGTGGCAAAAGACACAAACTGCACAGTTCTGAATCCTTCTTCTGAGGCAAAACCAGAGACTCCATATGTCTGTTGAGACTTTTCTTTCTGAAGTCTGCAGCTTTGAAAACTCCCCTGGAGCCTGGAGGCTGGGATAAAACCGCAAGTCCTTGAGTGCTGTCTTGTGTTGCTAAGAACAGGAAAGGCATCTCCAAAATCTGGATGGTGTCTTGAAAGTCAAATGTGTAACGAGGTGCCTGAGCAGCTGCCTGGGACAAAGCACCCAGGGGTGTCGCTCAACAGCAGCTGAACGTGAGCCAGCTTGGGCCCAGGTGGCCAAGAAGGCCTGGGGCATGCTGGCCATGTGTCAGCAAGAGTGGGGCAGCAGGAGCAGGGCACTGAGTGTCCCCCTGTGCTGGGCAGCACTGTGGTGCTTTAAGTCTGCTTCAAGCAGACTTCCATCAATCCCGACATGACAGTGCTCACCACTTGTGCCACTTCCCTGCCAAACATCCCCTCCCTGCAGCCAAGAAGATTAGACCCTGGAGTGGGTGACAATTTCATCTTTTGCTTTGTTTATTTGTCTATTGGTTTGATTGTAAAAAGGACTCTGTGTAATTTCTCCTTCTGCAGCCATTAAAGGTGCTTTGGCTCAGCCCTTCCTGCCCACTTGCAGCACTGGAAGAAACTCTGTTAGAATTTGAATTTGGAAGATGGCAGTTCTGGAAAATGCAGTATTTTTGCAGGAGAACACATAGTTTGGGGTGGGGATGTTGGGGCAGAAGGAGCTGTTCTGGTGCCAGGCCAGACAGCAGGGCTTGCACATCACTTTCAGGTGAACAGTGCCCATGCCTTTTGGCAGCCCATGGTTGATCAATAGGTGTTGTGTTTGGGAATTGAGCAGGAAATCAATGGCCTTGCATTCCAGCTGGTGCTGAGAGATCAGAGAGGCTGGGAGGGGCTGGTCTTCATTTCTGGTTGCAGCCACTTCAGCACCATCAGTGTGGTTGAGTCCAAGAGAAGAACTTGTCTGAGCACAGATGCACAAAGACTGCAGTTCCCAGAGCAGTGCTCTGCGTCTGACAGCAAAGCACTGACACAATCCAGATTCCCCAAGAGTGTGATTTATTGAAGCAACAGGAGAGCAAGTTCAGCACAGCTGCTGATGGGGGCACTGGCTACCAAGTGTTGATGTGTGTAGGGATAGAAAATATAGTAAGAGAGTTTATAATAGTGATTATCTATCTATCTATCTATCTATCTATCTATCTATCTATCTATCTATCTATCTATCTATCTATCTCTATTTGATAGATATCAAATATTCCATTTGAATATTCCCATCTCTGCTCCAAAGCAGTTGGTGGTATAAAGGTCACCTAAAGGCATCCCTTTGAGGAGAGGAGGAGAGACAGGTTCCATTGACTGATCCAGAGCAGGCAGAGATGATTCCCCCTGCAGAGATGGTTGTTTTTTCCCCTCACAGCTCTTTTCCTCCTCCACTCTCTTCTGCTGTGAAACCTTCTTTTTATGCAACAAATTGCTGCATGTCCTAAGGGAGTGGAACAATCTCAAGCTCTAGGTGGAGTTTGGAGACTTTGGTCATACATGCATTACATGACACATGGTTTCCTTCATTGGCATCCCTAGGGGTGTGTCAATTCATTTGTTGATGGGGCCTTTGGAGGATCTCTGTTAGTGCCGTTCAGAATTCTCAGCTGACAAAAGAGGGAGGATAAACACCTTGGTCCTCTTCCATATACTCAGGTGGCCATAGGGGCTCCCTGACCTCCATCAGAGGATCAAATTGCATACATCCTTATCTCCTGAACGAGCAGGATTTCTAACAAGAGTGTAGATGTCAGAAAGGCAGGAATGGTGGTGCAGGCCTGAAGAGAACATGAAGTCCACAAGTGTCTCTCACAAGGGATGAAATCACACAGGAAGCCACCTGCAGAGCCAGGGTGGAGCTGTGGGACAGGGCTGAGTGTGAGTGACTATGGAAAGACAAAGAGGACAGAGCAGAAGGGGAGGGAGGCCCTCAGCAGACCCTTGAGAAATGGCACACATTTCCTGTCAGCTGCCCAAGAGTCTGTTGGGGACTCAGACCCAGCTGGACCCTGATTGTACTGCCAGTGTCACTTTGGAATCTGTGTCTCCCCATGGGCAGAGAACAAGCCAGGAGAGCAGCAGCACAGTGCTTTGGGAACGTGTGAGCCCATCAGTGTTTGAGTCTTGGCCCACAAATGTTGTGTGGGGAGTTGAAGGCCATGTTCTCTTGCTTTCTGTGCAGGTTGTTCTGGAGAAAGAGCAGGAGCAGATTGATTTGTCAGAGGGGCAATGCCAGACTGAGGGAGAGCTGTTGCCAGCCCGAGAGCAGGAAGAGCAGCTTGGGCAGCAGGTGGAAGAGGCACTGGAGAATGTCCAGGTAAGCCTGACTCAGCAGGTGACAGAGTGCAGGGCAGGAAGAGGGGCATAAAACACAGCTCTTGGGACTGAGGAGGCCAGGAGTCCAAGAGGCACTGAAAGCACAGAGCCTTGTAATCTGCAGAGATCAGCTCTGGGACAGGAGGGTTACAGTGGAAGCAGAGGTGGTTAAGTAGGCAGAAAGAAGTGACTGAATGAGTGTGATTTTGAGGCTGAAAGAGGGAAAAGCTGAGCCTGATGGCAGCTCCCAGTCACTTGTTCTCCATTTGTGTATACAGAACATCAAGGCAGAGCCACAAGCAGAGCTGCCTGAAGCTCAGAATGCCATCGTGGCGGTGAAGAGAAGGCACCAGGAAGACATGAGGAACATTCAAGAGGAGATGACACTCTATCGGCAGAGAAGAGATCAACAAAACAAGGTGAGTGATAGAGTGGCAGCCACTCCACTCATCAAGCTGTCTCTCTCATGTGTTTTAGAGGACAGCAAGGAAAATCTCCAGGCAGAGATGCAGGATATTCAGGCTAGGATCAACGAAAGGGAGAAGAGGCTGGAGAAAGAAATGAAGATGGTGGAAGAGGAAATCAATCACCTGATTCAGGAGAAGAATTTTCTACATAAACAAGTGAGTAAAACAGCAATAGACACTGCAGTCACTGCAGTCTGGTGGTTTGTACCCTTCTTGCCTTTCCTCTGCAGAGCAGCAGGGAGCTGGGGTGATGCCTCTCAGTACCATCCTGCTGTAGTGTCTATCCCAGCTGCTTTGAAGGAAATTTCCTGGTGTGCTGAATCCCAACTACTGCTCTGGACAGTGGCACAAGTCACTTTCCCCTTTTGCCAGCACTCATCTGAGTGCATTCTTGCTGGCCTCTTCCTGCTCTCCTTGTTTCTTCAGGTGTTTTTGCAAGTGAACACAGTCACCCAGATAGATGTTGAACACAAGCCACAAGCTGTCTGTATCCCTTGGGGAATCTGCTCCTCTCCTGCTCATTCCCTTTCCTCCCAGTCAATGAGCTTGGCAGAAAGGGACAAGCTGTAGTCTCTGACTGCTTTGTTCTGTTTGACTTGAGGTGGAAATGTTGACATCTCACCTGGCAGCCTGGGAAGGCTTCCAGCAGATGACTGGTGATGAGGAGCCCCAAGGTCGACATGAGGCACAGCAACTGTCCCAAGCAAAGATGCTGAAGGTTGGGAATGTGTCAAAGATGGAGGAAAAGTGGACTCATTGTGAGGAGGTACAACATTTGGACAAGGATCTGCAAATGTGTCTGCAGTCTTTGGAGGGGGAAAGGGATCCTTGGGAGGAAATGGAATGGTCATTGCTGCAGTCATCCTTCAGAAAATCCATGAAAATGGAATATGAAACTGGCTATGAACTCAATTAAAACCAACTTCTGGTTTTGACCATTTGGTTTCAGAAGCAGGTGTCCAAAATAATCCAGTTTATGAGCTTGGCATGTGGCTAAGAGCAACTTCTTACGGGCTTGAATTTGAAAAGGGTACTCGGGGTAATCTCTGCCATTCACTTTTCTGACACCAACTCATTTCTACTCTCAGAGCTACCAAGGAGCCTTGGTTCCCCTCCCTGAGAAGTGGAGCCTGTGCAATTTCTTCATCTCCAGCACTGACACAGATGCTGCTCAGCCACAGGAGGATTTCCCGGAGCTACTGAGTACATCTAGTTTATTTCTTGTCTGAGGGACAGTGAATTGTGTGCATGTGCCAGACTTAGCTGTACCAAATGTTCCTCCTCAGTTTGGTGTCACAGGGACATTTAGGTCTCTCCACAGGAAGTGCTCTGCTTCGAGGCAGGGAGAGAGCACTCTGCATGTTCCTGCTGTCCCTGAGGGCAGCCTGGACTGGTTAAAGTTTACCTGGCTTCCCTTTCTACTGAAGAAAGAAGCAGGAATTGTTGCTGGAGCAGTTGCTTGAGTTCTACCCATTGGCCCAACCCCTGCTCAGATCAGTCTCTAGGAAAACACATCAAGCCCTCTGTGATTCTGCAGCACAACCCATTTAATCTGCTTCTTGCCCATAAGAGCTGCCAGTGTTGTGCCCTCCCATAAAGACCTGGTGGGGCTGAGAAAAGATCCCAGTTGATTCTGTGTGTACTTTCATCTGTTGAGACAAAAAAGGGCATTGATCCACACCTTGATGTGTCTGATGCCAAAGCCAATCCCGTTGTGTCCTGAATGGGGGCAACAGCTTGTCAGGGGCTCAGGCTGGCTGTGGCTTGTGGCCATGGCTTGTCAGTGCTCATGCTTGGCCTTTGGCAGCCTTGCTGTGTGCCCTGGCCCTGAGGGCTGCTGTGACTGCAGGGGCTGGAGCCTTCCTTAGCTGGGAGAGTGGCGCTGCCGCCCAGCCGGCCGCTGCAGAGCCGAGCTGGCCCGAGGCAGCAGCCCCTCGTCTGGGCCGGCTTCTGCACGGCACGGCCTGGACTCCCGAGAGGGACAGCATCTCCTCTGGGCAGCTGTGTGTGTCACAGCGGCGCCTGAGCAGCACTGCTGTCCTCGCTGCCCTTGCCCGCTGTGCCCACTTGGGAAGGTGGGGGGGACGTGTGCGGTGCTGAGAGGCCGAGTCCAATGGCAGCCACTGATCCGCACTGTCAGGGTGAAGGGAAGCACTGGGGTTCTTCCCATGGGCCACGGGCAAGGGCGTCTTGGAGCTCAGCCTGCTCATACAGGGTGAGGGTCCTGATGCCAAAAGCCCCCTTGGAATGGGTTACAGCATCAGCTGCTCTGCTTTACAGATGGAAAGCCATTCATTCTGTTGGCAAATGGCTACAAGTTGGAGATGATGCCCTCCTCTCCTGGGAATGCATCTCCCTGGGCTTTATTTCCTGACAAGAGAAGTCTTTAAAGGACTGGACAAAACCAATCTCTCTGCTGGCCATTTGGACTGCAGAACTGCCTGGCTTGTTGCTCTTGCTCTTGTTGTTGTTGTGGTTGCTGCCCAGCTGACCACAAAGGGTTCAGAGCCCCAGACAGTGGGGCTTTCATATCTCCTGGAAATTGGAATTTCTGCTTGAAAGTGAGAATCTTGCATTTTGTTTCCCTCAGGGAGAATGGTGAACGTGGAAAATCCCATACGAAAATACATTGAACTGGAAAATCTCGGCAGCGGGTGAGTCCACAGATACTTCTACACAGCCTTGGGCCAGGTGTTTCGCTGGTGGAATATCCATCAAGTGGGAAGTCAGACAAGCTGCAAACATGTTCAGACACCAGGGTTAGTCTGCCCCATCTCTTAGTACTGGCCAGAATTTGTAAGTGTGCTCAGAAGGCATTGCCAAAGACCTCCCCATGCTGCCAACCAAGGTCTTGCCTGCAGCAAGGAACAGAACCTGGTAGATCTCCTTGTCTCTCAAGTGTGGGACAGCTCTGTGGTAATTTCCTTAGCATTTGCGTATGTCTCAAGATTATAGAATTTTGCCACACAAATGACAGGAGAAGAACCTTGCTTACCTGAAAGAGCAACCCGTCCCCTTATGATAGCTCTCAGATAACAGTCCTCAGGGACATTTCTTTCCAAGAGTTTGCTAAAGGAAATACTCCATGCTCAGGATTAGAACTGCCCAGTTTAGAAACTGATAGCCGAGATGAAGGAATAAGCTGTCTTTTTGAGCTGAGGCAGGAAAGCCCAGCACTTCAGAAACAGGCCCAGTGCTCATGTACTGGAGGGGAAAATGTATCATCTGCCTTCTGGCAGACCCCTCCTGCAATCTGCAGCTTTTAGGTATTTACAGCAGAGATCTCCTCTCTGGAGTGGCTTTCACTGCAAGATCTAAATGGCTTCTCCTTTCTTTGCTGCTGTTTTGTTTCTAGGGCTTTTGGAGAGGTTTCTAGAGCACTTGACATTGCCACAGGAGGAGAGGTAAATGTCAACAGCCCCTGGAGACTCTGCTGCTCTCAAGGCCTTTCCCTACGGGTGACATCTGTGCCTGGAGCTTTGGGTAGAGCTGTGCAGCAAAGACACAGGAAGCACAGACTGGTGCCAACCTGCAAATTGCACTTGGGACAGTCTTTGTCCTTCTCAGCTGCCAGTAGGAAGGCAAGGAGGGCAGCGGTTCCTTGCAGAGAAGGACGTGCCCACTTGCTCTCATTTGCTAAAACCAAGGTTTAGCATCTCACTTAGAGCATCTCACTGCTCTTTGGGGCTACAGCTTCAGAGTCCTGAATCCTCATTTCTGGTTGACAGCAAATACATCTGAATGTTACTGGTAGCTCATTAGCCACTTGGGAGCTGTACGTAGGGAGAGATCTGCAAGGTGTCCCTAAAAGCTCAAAGGCCTGCCTGTATCCACAGAGTACCAAGGCACAGATTACTTCTCTGGAAGTGCAGGCAGAGCAGCAGAGGGTGTGGTCAGAACTTTGTGGGTGAGAGTTGATACACCTTTGTTACCAAGTGGACAAGGCAAAGTGGTCAGGTGTCATGTAACTGTCCCCAAGGGAGCAGAGCAATGGGCTGTTGGATTGTCACTTCCTAATTACTCCAATGTCTAATCACAAGGTGCTTTGGCACAGCTTGGCTGTGCCGTTCCAGAATCACTCACTCCATGTGAGAAGCTCCATGCCAACTTCCATAGTTACTCATTTTCAATATCATTTTAGGTGGCCATAAAGAAAATCAATCTTCAAGAACTGGTCGGGAAGGAAGCAACTGCTTATGAACTCATGGTCATGAAAATGAACAGGAACCCCAGCATTGTGACCTATTTAGAGAGGTGAGGGATTCTTGTTTTATCCCACCAATATTTATTTACATACTTCATGCCTGCAAAGTTAAAAACCCACTTTGGATACTGGCAGAAAAAAGAGCTCTTAATTACTGGTTAATTATGATTTCTCACCTTATCTCCAGTGGATGGAAGAGATTTTTGCATTTTGTCTGCATTATTCTACCCTGGCAAATGCAGTTTGAAAATTGTCCAAAAATCTGGACCAGCCCTATCTTAAGAACAAAACACCCTGTAAATTCATTTCCTCCACATTGGATTGGGGCTTAACTTTTTCAAGTTTTTAGGAGCACCTTTGAAGTGCTGATAAACCACCCTAGAGAGAGGATTTCCCTTGCATTGCTGCCCTTTTTCCATTGCTGTGAATGCCAGGAAGACTCGGTGTTTATTAAAAGAGATACCATGTGTGACAGCTTTTTTATCTGGGCTGTTACTAAAACTGCATTTGTCACTTGCTGGCCATCTAAGACATCTCCTTTTTTGTACATGTGCCATTCTCCTTGAGACTGCACAGACTGCAAACCCTGCACAGCCTAGAGGCAATGTCTATTCCTTTTATTCTGTCCTTGTAACAAAGACACCCAGAAACAAGAATCAACTGTTGTCTTTTGCAAACAGCAACGTAGCCATGCATGTTCATCTCCACACCCTTGTTTCCTTCTTTCAGTTACTTTGTGGGGAAGCACCTTTGGCTGGTGATGGAGTACATGGACGGAGGCACTCTGAGAGATATCATCAATGAGACTCAAATGTCAGAAGGAGAGATTGCAGTTGTCAGCCGTGAGGTCAGGGATCCCACCTGTGCTTCCAAGGGCTTGAGCAAGATTGTCTGGGAAACTGGGGCTCAGAATGGGAGTGATTTCATGGGCCAAGCTTGGTTTCTGTGTTGCTGGTATGCTATGGGCAAGCAAGAGCCTTTCAAGTGAACTGCCTGCCAGTGTCCCTGCACTCACTCTACTCACTCCTTGTACTCTTATCTCCTGCAGCTGTAGTCTAGTTCTGTCGCTTCTATTTGGATTTGCTGTTCTCCACCTTGCCTCTCTAAATGCTTACTTTGTGCTTATCTGCACTACATTCCTTACCTCTAAAGCAAAGATGCTGGTGGCAGGATTTGAAACAAACAGCAAAGAAAAAAAGAGGGACTAATTTCTTTTAGGTCTCAGCAGAAAAGGATGGTAGTGCAGCCCAAATGCTGTTTGCTTCTGAGCACACCCACTGCAGCTGCAGTCACTCTGCCTGGTTTGCAGGGGACAGTCTACAACAGCAGTTGCTGCTGCTGTTGCAAAAGCTGCCATGCCTTTCCTGACAAAGGTCCTGCTCTGCTGCTGTTGCAGCAGCAGGCTCTTCCTCTCAGTGGCACTGTGTTCTGCCATTACTCCCCATTCCCCTGCAAAGGGAATTTTTACAGCTGTTTCCTTGCTTGTGTGATGAAATCACATCACTCATTTTTATCTCCCTCTTTTGTTCTCTCTCTCAGTGCCTGCAAGGACTGGATTTTCTTCACTCCAACCATGTGATCCATCGAGATGTGAAGAGCTGCAACATCCTTCTCAGAATGGACGGCTCTGTCAAGCTGGGTCAGTGTATTCTTGGTGAGGTTCAGCCTCCCAGGGATGTGGGGTGTGGGGCTGCTTTCAGTGACTGCCAGCTCCCCAAAAATGGTGCTGATGGCAGTGCAGGGGCCCCTGCTGTGAGCTGAAGGCACAGCTGTGATGTGCACAGAGGTATGACAAGGTACCACAAGCAGTCAAGAGTGGCATTACTGTGTCCCATCCAAAGGGAGAGAGCTACAATCTAAAGCTTTAGAAAAAGAAAGGCCATTGCTGGAGGAAGTGTAAAAAAGGTGGGGATTTTTTGAAGCAGCCAATGCCATATTTCCTTGGTTAAAGCCCTGAGGAAATTGAGCAGGAATGGATTTCCAGCAGATGACAAAGTGCATTCTGAGACTGGGAGTGGGCAATTCTTTTGCTTGGTTTCCTAATTGGAGCTGCCTTTCACGGTGTGTTGTTTTCTCCACAGCTGACTTTGGCCTTTCTGCTCAGCTCACCCCTGAGCAGAGGAGACAGAGCTCCGTGGCCAGCACTTCGGGGTGGATGGCGCCTGAAGTCGTGACAGGTCACCCGTACGGCCCCAAAATGGACATATGGTCTTTTGGAATCGTGGGCATCGAAATGGTGGAACGAGAAGTTCCTTCCTGGAATGAAACTCCTGTCTCGGTAAGGCGCATATAAATGCCATTGCCATCTGCTGGCACTACTTCCACCAAGGTCCCCTTCTAAAAATGTCCCTGCAGCACATCAGCATCTGCTGTAGGTTTGGTTGCATCAGCAGGTAAGTGGCAAGTACCCAGTTCAGAAACGTGCCATTTTGGCCTGCAGCCATGCTGGCCTCCGTGACATTTCTCTTTTGCTTTTTGAAAATTCTTGAAGCTTGTCTCTGAAGGAGAAGAATTTTTCAGTGGAGAGTTCAGCAGTGTGATAAATATCCTTTGAGATGGAGTTGGGACCTTCCTGTTTTCAATTTTCTAGAAGAAGAAAAAATGAAAATAAAGAAAAGGGAATGGAAAAGAAAAAGCAGAAAAAAAGAGAAATGGAACGAGAAAAAAAGAAAAAGGAATAGGATAAGGAAAAGGGGGAGGAAGAGGAAGGGAAAAGGGAAGGGAAAAGGAAAGAGAAAGAAGGAAAAGGAAAAGGAAAAGGAAAAGGAAAAGGAAAAGGAAAAGGAAAAGGAAAAGGAAAAGGAAAAGGAAAATATAAAATTAAACTTAAAATTAAAAATAAAAATAAAATCAGGAAAAGAAAAAGAAAAAGAAAAAGAAAAAGAAAAAGAAAAAGAAAAAGAAAAAGAAAAAGAAAAAGAAAAAGAAAAAGAAAAAGAAAAAGAAAAGGAAAATAATAGAACAAAAAGGAAAAGTAAACAGAAAATACAAAAATCAAAGTAGTTCTGCTTACTTTTTCCTTTATTAAACAAAGCACATCCATTTTTGTCCAAATTCTAGCATCTTTTCCAAATCCTGTGGGACCTCCAAACTTTCAGGCTTTCAAGTCATCTGTACATTGTTCTGTCATGTGTCTGGGTGGCCTGGATAAATTCAGGATGTGTTTTTCTCCAGCTGCAGTTAGAATTGTGTGCCAAAGCCCCGGCTGTTTCTTGGTACTTGAACAGGAGGATGAGCCTGCAGTCAGGTGCCTGGGGCTGGGATCCAAGGGGTGCAGTTGACGCCGGTGCTGTTCCTTTAGCACAGGAGCAGGGCCATCCCTGGGTTGCACAGCGCTAGTGACAGTGAGGACTCCTCACCATGCCCACTAGCTGAGCTCAGCTGCAGAGGGACGGGATAAAACCTTCTTTTTGACCTCTGCTGCTGTGGGAAAAGTGAAGGAAGTTTTCCTCTGGCTTGAAGAGGATCAAAGTCTCCTTGGTCAGCATCTATTTCATTGCCACCAGCACTGGTGGGCGTTTTCATGCAGACTCCTAGGCCTCTCCCCACTGTCATTTCTGTCTGTTTTAAATGCTTTCTGCATCTGCATTTCTTTCAAGAACAGAACAAAAAGCTTGATGATTTTTGTTTCATGGAAGCTGTGCTTAAGGGACCAACAAGCATGGCAGTGATCCCTTTTGTGTAATAATCCTTGGAAATAGTATAGCTAGAGCTATAGCTATTCCCCCTTCCAAATGGCCTGTCAAGCTATTCACACAAGTTGGAGTGAATCCTCAGAGAAGCAAAAGCTGCATTTGGTGATGAAGTTCTCATTAACCAGAGAACTAGTCAGTGAAAATCAGCTGCCAAGGCAAGATCTGCTGGATGTTGGAAAAGCTGGGGTTGCCTCGGTGTTTAAGTTTTTTATTGGTATAGGAAAGTCATCTCTGCCTCTCTGCCAGGGCAAAAAATGCCACTGCAGAGTGGAGCTGAAACAATGGGCTCTGGGAGAGCAGTTGCAGATGGGAAAGAAGCAGGTGGAGCCTTGTGTTTCCTTTTTCTCCAGCCTCAACTCCTGATAAACATAAGAGGGACACCAAAGCTGTGGCAGCCCAACCTATTCTCGCTTTTGCTGCATGACTTCCTGAACTGCTGCCTGCAGACAGACGAGGCACAGCGCTGGTCTGCTGAGGAGCTCCTGCAGGTAAAATGCCAAGGGGCTGCAGGTGAAACAGTGTCTGAGGGATGGGCTCCTCCTCCGCTGAAATCCAAGGCATCAGATGTGCCCCCCTCCTCCTCACCTCCAATCTTCCTTCTGTTCAAATGGAAATGGCGAGGAATTCTAGCAGGACTGGCAGGGACCTGTAAAGCTCATGTGGTCCAAGTGCCCTGCAATGAGCAGGGACATCTTTAAAGGGATCAGGATGTTCAGAACCCTCTCCCACCTGCCTGGAATGGTTCCAGGGACAGGGCACCTACAAGCTCTTAGGACAACCTGTGCTAGTGTTGTTTGTGTGCCCAAGGAAACAAGTTCTTCCTTAGACTTCTTCTGATTCCATCCCCTTTTTCTTTAAACATATTAGCCCATGTCCTGTTGTCACTGGACCTATTCAAAAAGATGTCCTGCACACCCTCAGAAGCCACTCTGAAGTTTTGGAAAGTGGCTAGAAAGTCTCCCTGGGGCCTGTTCTTCTCCAGGCTGAATAACTCCAGCTCTCTCAGCCTGGCAGAGAAAGCACCATTTCAAGAGCCCTGCTAGGGCAAAAGTCCCATCAAAATGAAGAAAGAAGAATCAATGGATGAGTGGGATTCTGGGCCAGGTTTGCCTGTGATGGCAAGGTCCTGCACGTGAAGATGGAGGTGCAGATGCCCCCATTGGTTCCCTTTCTGGGTCTGTCTGGGGACCAGAGGAATCCTGATTGAGGCTGTGAAGCATTGAGCTTGGAAAGTCATGGTTAACTGAGTTTTGTTGATTTCTTTTTTTCCCTTTTGGGCAGCATCCACTTGTAACATTAACTGAGCCTGTGTCCAGCCTGGTGCCGCTGATCATTTCAGTGAAGAGGAGGAAGGAGGAGAAAACATCAGGACCAGCGTAGAGTCAGCTTGTAGACTAGGATTGTAGAGTAGGGTTATAGAGTCAGATTGTAGACTAGAATTGTAGAGTAGGGTTATAGAGTAGGATTCTGAACTAGGATTATAGAGTAGGGTTCTAGAGTAGGATTGTGGACTAGAATTGTAGAGTAGGGTTATAGAGTAGGACTATAAATCAATAAAATTTCTAAAATTTTAACTCATCTGGAAGATTGCTTTCTTTTTTACCCTGTGAATAAACTCAGCATTTCCTTCTGACTTATCAGTTGTCTCTTCAAGGTGCAAAGTGATATTCATGTCTTCTTTGGTGTGCTTTGAAAGTGGGGAAGGATCTTCTTCAGTCATCCTCTCCAAAGTGCATTGCCTTTGGAATTTGGCTCACTGGCTGTGTTTTGCCCAGCTGTGTGGTATGTCTAATTGAGGCAGAAAGGGCAATGGCATTTGCAGGCAAAAGCAGTGGAGGAATGGGGCAGCCGAAACATCCTGTGCAGATGCAGGCCTTCAGCTGTGACTCCAGAGCATTTGGGTTCCTGCCATTTGGATTTGTATCCCTGTGGTGGTTTCCCATTGATTGATATTTGGAGAAGGAAGAAACCACCTATGGAAGAGATTTCTCGGAAAGAAGCTGCTGGGAGCTCCTTCTGTGCCTGGGAAAGGTCAATAGCTGGCTAGTGCTGAGAAGTGACAACATTTTGAACCATTTAGAAATGAGGTCTGCCTCTGTGAGATCTACGTTTTTAAAAATAAAGCTTGGGAAATCTCTCTCTTGGCTTCCGGACCCAGAAGGTGACGGAGCTCTGGTGAGGCCGGCCCTGCTCACCCACGGCCTGTGCTCCTGGGAGAGGCTGGGCCGGACCCCAGTGGCTCCTGGACGGGGGATGGAGGCTGCAGAATCCCAGCCCCAGGCAAGGCTGGGCCACAGCTGCTGACATCTCGCTGACACTAAACCCTCTCCCCAGCACACACCTATGGCTCCAGGCCGAGCCTCCCCTCCCAGCAGCTGCCGGGCAGAGAGAGGAGCCCAGGGCAGCCTGAAATCATCATCATAATTGCTGCAGCCACTGCCCATGACCATCTGCAGACCTAGCAAGATTTAAGCCTTTCATTTAACCCTATCAGTGCACAGATGAGAACTGCAGACCACCATTCTCCCCTCAAGAGAAAAGGACAAAGTGGGGACACGTAGAAGACAACATGAAGACACTGGGGTCATTAAAGTAAGAATCAAAGAAGGTGAATGAGGAGATGTCTCAGTGTTGGGCTGAAAATTTCTTTTGGTAGGGCTATGGAGATAGAAAATGATACACAGAAATATCTCCTTCAATTCATGAGAGAGGATGGGGGAATGAAGCATTCAAACTGTGCATGTGAACAGAGGCATGCACTGATAAGAAGCCAAGCAGATGTTGCAGTAGCTGTGATCCCATGAGAAGTCTGAACAGAGAGCGAGAGAGATGAGAGTGAGGAAGACCTTTTGCCCCCAGGGAGAGAAGAAGAAAAGCTCTGTTCCCAGAGGTGATGACAGAGACAGATGAAGGGAACATTTGCCTTTGAACAACTCATCCTTAAAATAATACCCCATGGGTTCATAGCCCATGAAGACACTTGTAGCAGGGCTGTGAAAATGGGAAGGATTTCACAACTGCAGAACTTAACCTGGGCAGATGCTATCTGTGGAAATGAAAAGCCATGAGAGAACTGTTTCTTGTAGAGAAGTCTTGGTGGCATGGCAAGAGAAATCTTCTCTCCCTTCACGAACTGACAGAGGAGTATTGTATTGTTGGTACTGATTTAACATCCCATGTTTTGTGTCTGTGCTGTCAGCTTGAAAAGGAAAGAAGTTAGTCAGGGGGAGGAAAAGAGTCCTTGAAGTCTTATTCTGATGCTTCTCCTTCTTGTAGTCCTGTTAATAAAGTTTCTTTATACCTTTTATGTTTTGAGCCTGTTTTGCCCTTCTCCTAATCCATATCTCCCAGCAAAAACAAATGAGTAAGTGCACTGGTGATTTTAGCCAGTGCTAAACCCACCACATTATTTAATAATTATAAAATAGAATTATTACAAGAAAAATAATTGTCCTGGTGTGACTTTATATATCTTGAGTTCTGCACCTTTAAGGTTTGCTTTGGGAGCTGGGGGGAAGTTGAAGCTGCTGGAGGCTGATGGGACGTTTTTCTCCTGACCAATTACTAGTCATTTCTGAGAACTCCCAGTGATTCTGACCATTGAAAAGTGAGATCAACTTGTGAATACCTATCGTAAGGCTTAAGACTGGGAATTTCTTGTTCTCTTTGGTTTCCATCTTTTGAACAGGTAACAATGCTCCAGCTCCGGCTCCGGCTCAGCCTCTTCCTCCCCAACCAGGCCGGACAAGGCCGCGGAGGGTGGGGGGAAGGAGAAGAGCAGAGGCAGCCGGCCTGACTTGGTTTGCAGTTTGTGTCACTGAACTGAAACCTGACTCCATGAACATCTGCAGCTTTCCAAGACTTGAACTCTTTTACTACCTGGATGAGACTTACAGATTAACCCTTTTTTCCCAGAGTGAGGGGAAGAGAGAGGGATCATCAGCATGAAGAAGGCACAATAAAACCATCAAAGTCAGTGAAGAAAAGAATTAAGTTTTAGATGGGGAAGAGAGAATCAGGAGATGCTTTAATAAGCTGAAATATTTTTCTGTTTAAGCTATAGAGATGGACAATAGTGTTCTGAAAATAAAATTCCTTTAATTCATGACAGAGTATATTGGGAGGAATAGAGTGTTTCAAAGTGTGGATTTTAAGCAAAAGGTGGAGTAGTTGTGATACAGTGATGTGCTGGAACAGAGGGGGAGAAGTAATAGTTGAAGATTTGTGGCTTTGTAGAGGCAAAGAAAAACCTTCTGTTTCCAGGGAGGCTCAGAGAGACAGATGAAGAGAACTTTTGCCTTTGAATAACTCATCCCTAAAAATGACATCCCTAGAACCATTTGACCCATAACACACCTCAGAGTGATGTGAAATGGGAAGAGACAGTTGATGGCAGATTTTTGCGCAGCTGACATCAGAGAAATAGAAAGCTATGAAGAAAATTAGTTCTCTTGTGAAAAACTCCATAGATTAGCAGAAGAAGACTTCTGTTTCTCTATAAGGACGGATGAAAAGACTATAGCAAGAATTGGGACTGTTGCAAGCACCAAAGTTGTTTTTTTGTCTCTATATTGTCAGGTGAACAAGGGAATGGTTGGGTAGTGGGGGAGAAAAGGGTTTTCTGGAGGTTTTATTCTGGTTTTCTTATTCTTACAGTTTTTGTTAATAAACTTTCTTCATTCCTTTTAAGTTTGCAGCCTGTTTTGCTCTTGTTCTAATCCATATCTCCTAGCAAGAAATAAGTAAGTTTTCTAGTAATTCTTTTAGTTACTGCTTTAAAACCACAACATTTATTTGGTGTGTTGGCCGGGAAACAAAATTAGCAAATCTAAACCACTACACAAATTAATTTATTATTCTTGGTGTTTGCCAAGAAGCTGAAATTAGCAAATATAAACCACTACAATCCCTAAGTGCAATCTCTTTGGCTGGATGAGAGTCTTGCTCAAGTGAGAAAGCAGAAAGATCAGTGGTGGTGCTCTGCAAAATTTCCTCCTGTGCAGAGCTGTCAGCGACTGGGAGGTGAGAGCAGGCTGTAAGAGACGGTGCCAAGTTTCCCTCATCTGCCTCACAACCATGGCAAGAACAGAGACCGAGACCCTGAAGACCACAAGGGACTTTGTGCAGAGCTTCTGGCCTGGTTGAGGTGGATGCTTGCTAAGTGATTGTTTGGAGGTGTGCTTGACCTGACACCAGCTTTCCAGAGCAACAGGTCACAGCACAATTGTGATTGTTTGCAGGTGTGTTTGCTGTGCTGCCACGCTACACTGACTTAATTCCTGCTGGTGAGCAGGGACTTGTGAAGAGCGGCCTGCTCTGTGCCTTACACCGGCTTCTCAGAGCAATGAGTCACACCACAATAGCCTATAAATCTCCCCACCTTTTGGCCAACTGCCCCTCACTTTGAAACAGACTATAAAAGTGACTTTTCTAAGTTACTTTCAGAGAGAGATATGTCCCCACAGAAGACACCAGCACCCCCATCTCGTCCATTGGTAGCTATAACCCCCTCCTTTTTTCTCTCTTTACTTTGCTTCTTTATCCCTCCCTTCGCTCTCGCTCTCTCTCTCTCTCTCTCTCTCTCTCTTTCTTATTCTCTCCCTCTCATCTATTGCATAACCCATGTTGCTGGCACTAAAATAAAGGTACATTGTTGCTGTTATGATCTAACCTGAAATTCCTTGGTGTCCTTTTTGCACTCGGAGATCATACAAACCTCTCACAACTCTAACTTGTGTTAGAGGATCGTGACAGAGGCCCTGTCATATTTGATCCATGTTTGAGCAGGTCAAAAAGACAATAAAGAAAACTGTATTGATTAAGGGGTGGGAACTTGACCCTTGCAATAGAAACAATGGGTGGGCAGTTAACTTTTGAAAGAGGAACTGTTCATAATGGAGGCATTGTTGGCATGGAGTCGGTATTCTGAGCCATCGTGGTCTCATCTCACGTGCCGGCCATGTGGGAGCTGATGCTGTCACTGGGAAAATTCCACTCCTGAGCAGGAGATATAAGGCCTGCTTCTGGGCTGGAGGAGTGAGAAGGACAAAATGCAGACAGATTTGATGCAGGGGATGTCCTGAAAGTGCACTGCCTACCTGCCTCTCCTGCCGAGCACCATGCTTCACCTCCTTCTTCTGCTCAGTGGGTTTCTGGGAATCCAGGTGTTGGTATGTATTATTTGCTTCTGCAACTAATGGAATAAATTTTCTTTGCAACCCCCACTGTGTCTTGGCTTCTTTTCTACACGGGTCTCCTTCTGAAGCTATGACAATGACTACCAGAGAGCTTCAGGACCACCCTATTTCCATTTCAATATATTCTGAGACAGGATTTAAATATGTCAAGTAATTTGGGGAAATGTTTAGCCTGTGAGTTTCAGCAAAGTACCGAAGATGTCTTAGTTCCATGGATACAAGCTAGTAGGTGAGATTGCTACATGTGCACAATTTAGGGAAGGGATTCTCCACACACCCTGCACTGAAATAGAGTAATATTTCCTTTTGAACCCTGAGCTGGCTGTGGGGATTGGGCCCTGCTTGGTCACTTTCATTTTGGCCATTTCTCTTGAGCAGGTAAGAAAGATCAAAACAAAATCTTTTCCAGCTCTTTCCCTCTAGTTTACCTTTTGGGGGGGGCCAAAGCTCTGTGCTGCATGTGGCCCAAGTGTGTGCAGAGCAATGCCTGCAGAGCCTCCTCAAAATCCATCAGCACTGCCACTTGATGTTCCCAGCCTGGAGCAGCTGCTGCTGCTGGTGGGCAGATCCTGCCAGTCTGACTGCTTCCAAATGGGAATAAAGGCAGAGGCAGAGACGGACACACAGAGAAGCTCTGGGCTTGTGCAATAAATGGGAAAAGGTATGGGGGAATGGGTTAAGAATTATAACACCTCTTTTGTCAACAGTGCCTTTTCTCCTGCCTTTTTCTACCTTCTCATTTCCTATCTTTTCTCCCTTCCCAATCATGATTGTCACAACTCTCTTGACCATTTCTCACTCTTGTTTCCCAGCCTTTTCACCTCATCTTCCTCGCACTTTTCTTCTCACCTTTCCCACCCTTTTCTCCCCTCTTGTTTCCTTATCCCAGGTTGCTTTCTCAAAATTTCTCCTTATGTTTCTCACTTTTCTCCTCATGCTTCTCACTCTTTTCCTCTCATGTGTCTCACACTTTTTTCTTCACATTTATAATTCTTTTCTCTTCATGGTCCTTATACTTTTTTTCTCATATTTTGTTCCCCTCTTTCACTCATATTTTCTGACTTTTCCCACCCTCGGGTTTCTCTATTTTTTTTTTTTGTTGTTCTTCTGCCTCAGGTTTCCACAATGTTCCTCTCACATTTCCAGCCTCTTTTACTCTTTTCACAAATAAAACTTCTCACGCTCTTCCCCTCACATCCTCTCCCTTCTCTCCCTTTGTTTCTCACCATTTTGTACTCATGTTGCTTAGAATTTTCCCGTCATATTTCCTGCCCTCTTCTCCCCTCACCTTCTTCTCCTCTTATCACTCACATTTCTCACCATTTGCTCCTCATGTTTCTCACCCTTTGCCACTCGTCTTTCCTACCCTTTTCTTCCCTCCTGTAGTGGCCAGGGATCTGGCCAGCGGTGTGGCCATTCTTCCCTGGAGGGAGGAGACCCCTTAGGCTGCAGATGGTTGCCCTCTCCTTGGGAGAGAGACCCTGGCTGGCCACCTTTACAGGTGTGCTGAGGTCAAAAAGCCACCCCCGGCATGCCTCCAGTTTTATGTACATTCTGTGTTTCTCACTGGTTATTCCCTTTGACCCACCCTTTTCCACAGTGGATAAAAAGCAAGTTCTATCCAACCCTAGCAGCTTTTGAACTGGGATTTCTTGGAGGAGAAAGTTGAATTAAAACCTCCTAAGAGATCAGAGCTACGAAGATCTGTCTCTTTTCTTCTGTATTTGCCTTAAGAGCTGTTTTCACTCCAGCAGCCCTTTTGAGGGCTAAAGAGCTGAAAGCCCAGAAGCAGCTGCTGAGGTGCCCGAGCCCTGAAGTTCTCACCACCCCACCGTCACACACAGCTGACTTCTCCTTCCCATTTCTCTCCTTTCCTCACTCACATTTCTCACACTTGTGACCTCCCATTTTCTGCCTTTTTCCTCTCACATTTCTTCACCCACTGCTTCCTGTCAGTGACTCTTTCACTTCAGGAGTTGATGGGTTTCTCTTGTTTTTTGCCTGCAATCCCCTACTCAAAATATCGGGTGCTAGAGCAGCAGCCCAAGAAGCCTCTGCCTGTGCATCTGCTGAACACAAAAGCTCTGCTCAACCTAAAGCATCTAAATTAAGAAGAACCTAAGCCACAATGGATTTCCTGCTGCAGTTTGATGGGTTATTTTCATTCCTACATAGTCTTCATAGTGTTCTAAATAAATAGGTACCCTGAGGGATAGATATCACAGGTGAGCACCCATTGCACAGTCTGCTTTCAGTTAAATTCCATCTCCATTTTCATCACCTCACACTCACTATGAGTCCTGCATGGAAGACGCATGCTCTGATGCCTCATTGTGCTTTTGGTACTTTTTCTTTAAGCAAATGAAATTTTCTATTTTAAAACATTCAAACCCTGGAGTTTCTTTCTATTTTCACCTGAGACTACAGCCAGCCAAGGTTACAAACTGGCTGGTACATGTTTGTGTGCACAGACCACAGATGCTACCCTGTGTCCGTGCCCCGGGTGTCTGTCAATGTCCATTGAAAGAGATGGCTGGAAGGGGGGCTCTGACTGCCCTGCGATGTTCTGGGGATGGGCTGGTAGAGGCTGCAGAACGCTCTGAGAGACAAAGCCTCACCTCTGGCCACCATCTTGTGCATGGCACAGCCTCATCTCTGGCCGCCATCTTGTGTGTGGCACAGCCTCATCTCTGGCCGCCATCTTGTGCGTGGCACAGCCTCAGCTCTGGCCACCATCTTGTGCATGGCACAGCCTTAGCCCCAGCCGCCATCTTGTGCATTGTGGCAGCTTTGAGGGCTGTGCGAGGGACGCTCTTCCCCAGAGCTGTTTTGTGTCCTTTCCTTTCCAGGGATGGCATTTGGAAATTCTGCTTCTGTCCCGGGGTTACCCTGTTTTGGCCTTCTCAATACACAACTCGCTCTCTTACTCTTATTATGATTAGAAGATCCTAAGAAGAAAATGAAAATCATACCAGGATTATGATGCATGAAATGTAGTCAAGAAAACAGTACTCCATAGTGCAGGGCCTATAGAGCAAGGATTTGTTCATTCAACACCACAAGTGAGGGGAATAGCTCCGCCACTTGTCCATTGTTTGCACAGTACAAGCTTTTCAACTTTTTTAACTTATTGGGCACATTCTACTTTCCTGACCTTCATATTTTCTAATTCCTTGATTATGGAAGCCCTTGTAGCAGGGCTCTGCACAAGGTGGTCGTCAGCCTCCTGGTGGTCATTGCAGATGAAGGCCAGAAGTGTTCCTCAGGCTTGAACTTTTTTATCTCTGTTTCTGCACATGCTCTATAAAATTTGCTCAAATAGCCAGTGGTTAGCTGTTTGCAGTTGGCTTGTTGGGCTAAAGTTGCTGATTTCTAAGAAGTGCTTGATTCCCATACCCTGTTACAAAGTAACTACTTTCCTCAGAGCTACAGCTTTTTCCCCTAGCTCAAGCACTATCTCTTTGCCTCAGTATCCAAAAGAAGAAAGGGAGGAGGGGGAAAAGTGGGCAGGGTGATAGGGCAACATTATCTTGTTGCCCAGGGATCAATTCCTAGGTCAACTAAGCAGTATTCTCGTCCATCTAGTAAGTGTGGGGGTACCACAGGGACAATGCCATTGCATGGATTTGGAGTGTTGGGGTGTTGGCACCAAAGTCTTTCTCTTGAGGGAAGTGCAGGGACACAGGGGCTGTCAGAGGACAATGAGACACGGGGGACATGAGGCCATAATGTGCCGAGCAAGATCCTGCCCAGGATGGCAGCAAAGGCATTTCCTCCCCATGGCTTGGCACTGCAGGAAATCCCAAAAGGGGCTGAGGAGTCCCATGGGTAACCAGGAGGGATGACCGACATCACTGTGGCTGCCAGCATTCCCCAATCACTGGCCGTTCCGTGGGCACTGGGGACTCTGAGGATGTGTGCATATGCTGGTTTTACATTAATTAAAACTCAGTGAGGAGGGAAGAAACCAGCCAGAAAAATGATTTTTCTGAGAGAAGCTGCTAAGAGCTTCCTCGGTGCCTAGAAAAAAACCAATAGCTGTCTAGTTCTGAGAAGTGAAAACCTATTAACTCATATTAGTAGCTGGCTCTGCCTCAGTGCATTCTACATTTTAAAAGACAGGCAAGCCCAAGAGGGCTTTCTCTTGTTTCCAGCCTTGAAAGATAACTGGGCTCTGGCTGGGCCTGCCCCACTCCACCGCAGCCTGCGAGGCCTGGAGGGGCCGGGCCAGGCCCCAACAGGAGCCAGGCGGGGGACGGGAGGCTGCAGGGCCCCGGCCAGAGCTAAGCCAATTCACAGCTACTAACATCTTACTAACACCAGGCCCTGGCCTCAGCCCTGGCCCTGTCTGCTCGTGCCAAGCCAGAGTCCGCTGGGCCCTGGGAGTAGCTGCTGGCCAAGCCAGGCCTCCTCCAGTGCAACCCGCCACAAGTGGCTGCCAGGCAGAGAAAGGGGAAGCCATCAGTCTACAGCTGAATTTTAAAATATCAGGGACCAAAGACCAGCCACACAGCAAGAACAGCCATGACCATTGTGATCAGGTCGCTGAGATCTTAGCACAACCACAACACAGCCTCAAATCCATCACCGTAACTATTGCAACCACTACCCAGCAAAAATCATCATAACCATCTGCAGGCCAGGGTTAGATATTAACTCTTTCACTGTACAGAGAAGACCTAGAGACCTTAATCATCTCT
Organism: Cyanistes caeruleus; assembly: GCF_971803275.1. NCBI lineage: Eukaryota > Metazoa > Chordata > Aves > Passeriformes > Paridae > Cyanistes > Cyanistes caeruleus. The sequence goes on along the minus strand of NC_141732.1, from coordinate 6,426,991 downwards.
CAAGAGAGAGAAAAATATAAAGACATGTAAAAGATATCACAAAACTCAATAAGAAAAGATTAAGTCCTAAATCAAAGGAGCATGAGGAGATGCCCTAATATGCCATTGCCATCTGCTGCAAGTATTTCCACCGAGGCCCCCTTCTAGAAATGTCCCTGCAGCACATCAGCATCAGCTCTAGGTATGGTTGCATCAGTGAGGCAACTCAAGCCTTACCCCAAGCAAACAATCTCCATTCTCAGGCAACATTTTGCTTTGGGTTATTGTTCCAGCTCTTTTGGCTGTGTAGATGGCCCTAATAACAGGAAACAGGCACCTCAGAACTGGTGTTATTTTTTCCAGCAATGAAGGAAAGAAACTCAACCCAAACAAAGTTTCTGAAATAGTGGTTTTGAGAGAAGAAGTGCACCCCCATTCTTCTCACAGGGAAACTTGTCTGCAACCTGGAGAGGATGGTTTAAAGGCACAGAGTCCCTGCTGCTTCTTGTGCCGTGCTGCTGAAACACTTAGTGACCATATTCTTTCATAAGCCAAGCCACTTTCTCCATATCAGCAAGCTGGAGCCTGGTGATGGGGAGAGCCTGCCAAAACCTCCAGTTTGTTTCCTGCCACTCTCTGGGATGGGCCCAGTGTTTATGCATTGACTTCAGTATCCAACGAGCAGAGGCTTAGCAAAGGGATGACACTTCTCTTTCTTCAGATTTCACCAGGAATATTTTCCTTTTACTGCATAAGGAAACCTGAAATTTTCAGACTGCAGAGAGACAAAGCTGCAGGTGGCTCCTGGGTACCCAAACAGGCATTTTCATCTCAATACATCTGGGGTGCCATCTTAATGTATTTCTGTTGAATATAGCATGCCAAATATTTCTTTCCTTCCCTGAAGAGCACCTGGGGGATTTCCTTTCTTTTCTTCCAATTACCATTGTTTTCAACAACAGGACAAAAAGCTTGATGAGTTTTGTTTTATGGCAGCTGTGCTTCTGGGACCAACAAGAACTGCAGAGATGCCCTTCATGTAATGATACTTGGAAATAGAGTTAGTTAGAATAGCAAAATCCCTCTTCCAAGAAGCCTGTCAAGCTTGTGTGAATCCTCAGAGAAGAAAACATGTATTTGCATGTCTTTATTTTCCCACTAACTAGGTCACTCAAAGAAATCAGCTGCAAAAGCCAGACCTGCAGGATGTTGGAAAAGCTGGGGCTGCTTTGGGGCTTGTGTTTTTTGATGATACAGGGAAGTCATCTCTGCCTCTCTGCCAGGGCAAAATCTGCCACTGCAGAGTGGAGCTGAAACAATGGGCTCTGGGAGAGCAGTTGCAGATGGGAAAGGAGCAGGTGGAGCCTTGTGTTTCCTTTTTCTCCAGCCTCAACTCCTGATAAACATAAGAGGGACACCAAAGCTGTGGCAGCCCAACCTATTCTCACTTTTGCTGCATGACTTCCTGAGCTGCTGCCTGCAGACAGACGAGGCACAGCGCTGGTCTGCTGAGGAGCTCCTGCAGGTAAAATGCCAAGGGGCTGCAGGTGAAACAGTGGCTGAGGGATGGTGGCTCCTTCTCCGCTGAATTCCAAGGCATCAGATGTGCCCCCCTCCTCCTCCCTTCCAATCTTGGTGCTGTTCAAGTGAGAATGGTGAGGAATTCTAGACTGAGCAGGGTTGGCAGGGACCTGTAAAGCTCATGTGGTCCAAGTGCCCTGCAGGGAGCAGGGACATCCTTAAAGAGAACAGGATGCTCAGACCTGAGCTATTTCCAGGGGTGGGGCACCTACCAGCTCTTGGGCCAACCTATGCCACTGCTGCCCCATGCTCCTTAGACCTACTCTGACTCAATGCCCTTTTCATTTAAAATATACTCCCCTGCCTTTGAAGCTCTTAGCTTGGAAAATCATGTTTTCTTCTTGTTTTCTTTTCCTTTCTGCAGCATCAATTTGTAACATTGGCCAAGCCTGGCTCCAGCCTGGTGCCGCTCATCCTTTCAGTGAAGCAGTGAAAGGAGAAGACAATAATGTTGTAATCAATTTAGAACTGTTTTCTCCATGGCCAGCTTAGAGTAGGAATGTAGAGTAGAATTAGATAGTAGGACTGTAGAGTAGTAATGTAAAGTAGGATTGTAAATCCATAAAGTTTCTGAAACCTTAACTCCTTTGGAAAATTCCCCTTTTTCTATCCCTGTGAGAAAGCACAACATTTCGTTCTGAACTGCCACTTTTTCCTTAGAGGTGGAAAGTGACATGGATATCTTCTTTGGTATGGTTTGGGGAAGGCTCTTCTTCAGTCATCCTCTCCAAAGATCAGACTATTCAAGAGGCATCCTGTTCACATACTGTCTTTAGGCAATAAGGTAGTGAACACCAAGTGTGGAATGGGTGTTGGAGTTGCCCAAAGTTGGCAAGTTTGTAGTCGTGAACGGGACATGGGAGAAAGACAATGGTGTAGTGCACGCCCCATGGCGATGTTACTGTTGATTTTGGGGGGTTTTTCATTGTATGGTGAGGGGTGTTTCTGGACAAAGCACAAAGAAATGTTTGGGTAACCTGGGCTAATGTGTCTGGTATGCAGGATTTTTGTCTCAGTTTACAGCAGGCCAATGACCCTTTTTGAACTTGCTTAATTGGCATTCCCCTTCAGGAGAACAAAACAGATTTTTCTGGTTGATGGGACCCGAAAATTGTAAATTTAAGAAGCGGCAGAAGTGATGACTGTCTCAGTCCAAAGGGACAGTATACTCGGCCGTTTATGCACAATGCAGCCTGGCAGAAAAGAGTAATTGCAAATTTGAACTGATCATATCCTATTCCATTTCAAGAACTGGATTTGTTAGCCAGTGTTTTCCCAACCTTGGATGTCAATGTTACTGTTCTGCCTAGTTGCAACAGTATGGCCCCACCGTGGCAAGCAGTTAATGGTACAGGAGTAGTTTGGTTTGGAGATCCTTGGATTAGTTGGTTACAAGAGCAAGGAGGAAAAACATTGTTTGAAGGTTATCCAAATGTTACAGGACAATCTCCATGGAACAGATTAAAAACAGGGGGTCTGACAGGAAACACTTCAGGAGAATGGGAACTCCCACTGGGATACTTTTTGATTTGTGGGAATCGAGCATGGCCTGGAATTCCAAGATGGCCGGTTGGTGGACCATGCTCTCCTGGTCCACTAACATTATTTGCCCCCCACATGAGGAATTTATTGAATGTCAGTCAAAGTCATCATCAAAGATCACATCGATCCTTTTGGAATTTTGACTAGGAAAGTTATAGTGCTTCACCATCATTGGCGACTGTCATTGCAACATCGTTCCTTTTACTAGAGGGAATGGCTGCCAAAAATGCAGTCTGCAAACTGGCACAGCAGTGCTCCAGTGATGGAGCCACTCGCTGCTGCAGTTTGCACTGTTTACGGCTTTTTTTATTCCGGCTATTACCTGATAAACCTGGCATGTAAGTAAGAGGTTTTCCCTGGGTGTAACCTAACTTGGCTTTTGTAGGTCTTCCTGCTTTTTCTTAGTCACTGGGTTGATTTTGAAACAGAAGGACCATTAAGATGCCACTGCTTTGCTAAAGCTCCTGTCAACAAGTTTAGCAAAAAACAGGATGCCTGTAGCCAGGGGTCTGCAGGCAGCATTTGCAAGGGTTCCATTCCCTGCACAGGAGAGTCTGTGGCAGCAGAGTCTGTCCTTTCCTCAGTTTGCTGGCTCAAGCAGGATAGCTTTGAAAATGCAGAGACCTTCTCAGAAGGCCTTCTTAAGACTTTGTGGTTCTCCCCACAAATGAGGGAAAGCTTCTTTTGTTCTCAGTTTTGTCATGAAAGGATTTGACTAAGTTCACCCTTTTCTGAGTGCTAGAATAGCAATACCCTTTGCAATGAAGTGCAAACTCCAAAGCAGCGAGTGTGTGCTCCTGAACGCTGGAGCTGCTGTTGCTGTGCTGCACAGTAGAACTGCCACAGCTCAGGGGGATTTGGGGGAAGGTTTTCTGGGCCAATGTTTTCAGCAAGTTAATGAGAATTACTGCATGCAACTGATTTTTTAAAAAAGTACCTGAAAAGGAAAAGAGCAAAAGCTACTTTATCTGTCGGACAGGACATGAGCATTGAGTGTGAAAGAAAACTCTCCATGTTCTTGATCAACTTTGTGTTCACTTACTGGCAAAAGAGGCCAAAGTGTAGGCACAAGCAAGAATATTGCCCAGTTCATTGTTGGATGTGTGAAAGAATGGTGTCCCCTGAGGGATGCTGTCAGAGGAAAATACCCTCTGTTTGGGTTCACTTATTCTATGGGATTCAGCAGCCCAGGCAGTTTTCTCACCCCATTGCGTTCATTTTCCCTTGCTCACTGCAGGTCACCTGAGGTGTATGTTCAGAGGTGCCGATCCTGAGGTGAGTGAGAAAGGAACCTTTGATATTCCTGCTGTTGGAGAATTGTGGAGCAAGCTGGGAGCTTGGCCTGTGGCAGCAGAGTGTAGGTGGCCAGCTGAGTAGGCTGAAAGGAAATCCATTTCCATGTCTGCAGCAGTGATAGCAAAGGCATTGCTGCCTATTTCCTCATTTTCCACTGCAATGCTTTAAAAGAACCAGAAGACCAGTTTTGCAGAGAGAACACTGCTTCTTGATAGTAGCCAAGGTGGCAGATCTAATTCAGACAATTTGCAGTCCAGTTGAATTAAGCCATTTTCTTTTAGTTGGAGTGACTTAGAATCCCATTGCTATCAAAGTGGATGATTTGTCTTTAGTCGAGCTGGTTGTAGAAATAGAGCAGAATAGAAGTAAGGTTATAAATGATAGGTAGCTGCCTGTCCCTAACACTACTATCTGTGCACAGAGCCCAGAACCAACAGCAGACTCTTCTCTGGCTCCCTCTGCTCCTGGAGAAGAGGCCAAAGAGGAGCAAAATGACCACGAGCCTCCAGCACTGGTCACACCCCAGCCTGAACATTCGGAGACTGTAAGTGCCACTTCTGGCTGGTGTTGTCTTTAGTGCAAGGCAGAGCTGCAAGTTCCTGAGCAGCCAGCACTTGCTGTTGGTAGCTGAGGCTGCTGAGTGCTGGAGTCGTGCCAGCACCTAGCAAGTCACCCCAGGCAATGGCAGCTGAAAAATGACTTTGGATCTGTCATGTTTAGGCCCCCAATTGCTGGGATTCTGAGAGGGGCCAGCCTGAAGCATGAAGGCTCCCTGTGCCCAGAGGAGGGAGCATTTCAAAGACACTCTGCTCGGCCATGTCACATTCTGGAGAGGACACTATGGTCTGGAGAGTCCTGTGCCCTACAGACTGGCCAAGTAGCTGCAGGCACAAAAGATGTGGCTCTGACCACACAAGTGCTTTGGGCTGGTTTGTCTCCATGGCCTTCTTGGGTGTGCTTACCTGGGAGTATTTCAGAGACACACTGGGGATGTGAAATTTCTGACTGAAATCAGGGATTTTGGTGCCTTTGTTGCTGGGTTGTTGTTTTGCCTCTTCAGGCAGAGCAGTCAGTAGCAGAGCTGACAGGTGCTCTGAGCCCACGTCTCTTCTGGCTTTTGATAAGCTGCAAAGAGATGATTTTGTGGTCCATGGATCCATGTGGGGCCACTCTTCTCTTGTGTGGCAAAAGACACAAACTGCACAGTTCTGAATCCTTCTTCTGAGGCAAAACCAGAGACTCCATATGTCTGTTGAGACTTTTCTTTCTGAAGTCTGCAGCTTTGAAAACTCCTCTGGAGCCTGGAGGCTGGGATAAAGCCGCAAGTCCTTGAGTGCTGTCTTGTGTTGCTAAGAACAGGAAAGGCATCTCCAAAATCTGGATGGTGTCTTGAAAGTCAAATGTGCAACTTGGTGCTTGAGCAGCTGCCTGGGACAAAGCACCCAGGGGTGTCGCTCAACAGCAGCTGAACGTGAGCCAACGTGGGCCCAGGTGGCCAAGAAGACCTGGGGCATGCTGGCCATGTGTCAGCAAGAGTGGGGCAGCAGGAGCAGGGCACTGAGTGTCCCCCTGTGCTGGGCAGCACTGTGGTGCTTTAAGTCTGCTTCAAGCAGACTTCCATCAATCCCGACATGACAGTGCTCACCACTTGTGCCACTTCCCTGCCAAACATCCCCTCCCTGCAGCCAAGAAGATTAGACCCTGGAGTGGGTGACAATTTCATTTTTTGCTTTGTTTATTTGTCTATTGGTTTGATTGTAAAAAGGACTCTGTGTAATTTCTCCTTCTGCAGCCATTAAAGGTGCTTTGGCTCAACTCTTCCTGCCCACTTGCAGCACTGGAAGAAACTCTGTTAGAATTTGAATTTGGAAGATGGCAGTTCTGGAAAATGCAGTATTTTTGCAGGAGAACACATAGTTTGGGGTGGGGATGATGGGGCAGAAGGAGCTGTTCTGGTGCCAGGCCAGATAGCAGGGCTTACACATCACTTTCAGGTGAACAGTGCCCATGCCTTTTGGCAGCCCATGGTTGATCAATAGGTGTTGTGTTTGGGAATTGGGCAGGAAATCAATGGCCTTGCATTCCAGCTGGTGCTGAGAGATCAGAGATGCTGGGAGGGGCTGGGCTTCATTTCTGATTGCAGCCACTTCAGCACCATCAGTGTGGTTGAGTCCAAGAGAAGAACTTGTCTGAGCACAGATGCACAAAGACTGCACTTCCCAGAGCAGTGCTCTGGGTCTGACAGCAAAGCACTGACACAATCCAGATTCCCCAAGAGTGTGATTTATTGAAGCAACAGGAGAGCAAGTTCAGCACTGCTGCTGATGGGGGCACTGGCTACCAAGTGTTGATGTGTGTAGGGATAGAAAATATAGTAAGAGAGTTTATAATAGTGAGATCTAGCTGCCTATCTATCTATCTATCTATCTATCCATCTATCTATCTATCTATCCATCTATCTATCATCTATTTGACAGATATCAAATATTCAATTTGAATTTTCCCATCTCTTCTCCAAAGCAGTTGGTGGTATAAAAGTCACCTAAAGGCATCCCTTTGAGGAGAGGAGGAGAGACAGGTTCCATTGACTGATCCAGAGCAGGCAGAGATGATTCCCCCTGCAGAGAGGGTTGTTTTTTCCCCTCACAGCTCTTTTCCTCCTCCACTCTCTTCTGCTGTGAAACCTTCTTTTTATGCAACAAATTGCTGCATGTCCTAAGGGAGTGGAACAATCTCAAGCTCTAGGTGGAGTTTGGAGACTTTGGTCATACATGCATTACATGACACATGGTTTCCTTCATTGGCATCCCTCGGGGTGTGTCAATTCATTTGTTGATGGGGCCTTTGGAGGATCTCTGCTAGTGCTGCTCAGAATTCTCAGCTGACAAAAGAGGGAGGATAAACACCTTGGTCCTCTTCCATATACTCAGTTGGCCATAGGGGCTCCCTGACCTCCATCAGAGGATCAAATTGCATACATCCTTATCTCCTGAACGAGCAGGATTTCTAACAAGAGTGTAGATGTCAGAAAGGCAGGAATGGTGGTGCAGGCCTGAAGAGAACATGAAGTCCACAAGTGTCTCTCACAAGGGATGAAATCACACAGGAAGCCACCTGCAGAGCCAGGGTGGAGCTGTGGGACAGGGCTGAGTGTGAGTGACTATGGAAAGACAAAGAGGACAGAGCAGAAGGGGAGGGAGGCCCTCAGCAGACCCTTGAGAAATGGCACACATTTCCTGTCAGCTGCCCAGGAGTCTGTTGGGGACTCAGACCCAGCTGGACCCTGATTGTACTGCCAGTGTCACTTTGGAATCTGTGTCTCCCCATGGGCAGAGAACAAGCCAGGAGAGCAGCAGCACAGTGCTTTGGGAACGTGTGAGCCCATCAGTGTTTGAGTCTTGGCCCACAAATGTTGTGTGGGGAGTTGAAGGCCATGTTCTCTTGCTTTCTTTGCAGGTTGTTCTGGAGAAAGAGCAGGAGCAGATTGATTTATCAGAGATGCCATGCCAGACTGAGGGAGAGCTGTTCCCAGGCCGAGAGCAGGAAGAGCAGCTTGGGCAGCAGGTGGAAGAGGCACTGGAGAATGGCCAGGTAAGCCTGACTCAGCAGGTGACAGAGTGCAGGGCAGGAAGAGGGGCATAAAACACAGCTCTTGGGACTGAGGAGGCCAGGAGTCCTAGAAGCACTGAAAGCACAGAGCCTTGTAATCTGCAGAGATCAGCTCTGGGACAGGAGGGTTACAGTGGAAGCAGAGGTGGTTAAGTAGGCAGAAAGAAGTGACTGAATGAGTGTGATTTTGAGGCTGAAAGAGGGAAAAGCTGAGCCTGATGGCAGCTCCCAGTCACTTGTTCTCCATTTGTGTATACAGAATATCAAGGCAGAGCCACAGGCAGAGTTGCCTGAAGCTCAGAGTACCATTGTGGCGGTGAAGAGGAGGCACCAGGAAGACATGAGGAGCACCGAAGACAAGATGAGGCTCCATCAGCAGCGAGGAGATCAGCACAATCAGGTGAGTGAAAGAGTAGAAGTCACTCCACTCATCAAGCTGTCTCTCTCGTGTTTTTTAGAGGACATCAAGGAAAATCTCCAGGCAGAGCTGCAGGAAACAGAGGTTAAGATCAATGCAAAGGAGAAGAGGCTGGAGGAAGAACTGAAAATTGTTATAGAGAATATTAATCACCTGATTCAGAAGAAGGATTCTCTACTAAAACAAGTGAGTGAAACAGCGATAGCCACTGCAGTCACTGCAGTCTGGTGGTTTCAGCCCCTCTTGCCTTTCCTCTGCAGAGCAGCAGGGAGCTGGGGTGATGCCTCTCAGTGCCATCCTGCTGTAGTGTCTATCCCAGCTGCTTTGAAGGAAACTTGCTGGTGTGCTGAATCCCAGCTACTGCTCTGGACAGTGGCACATGTCGCTTTCCCCTTTTGCCAGCACTCATCTGAGTGCATTCCTGCTGGCCTCTTCCTGCTCTCCTTGTTTCTTCAGGTGTTTTTGCAAGTGAACACAGTCACCCAGATAGATGTTGAACACAAGCCACAAGCTGTCTGTATCCCTTGGGGAATCTGCTCCTCTCCTGCTCGTTCCCTTTCCTCACAGTCAATGAGCCTTGGCAGAAAGGGACAAGCTGTAGTCTCTGACTGCTTTGTTCTGTTTGACTTGAGGTTGGAGTGTTGACACCTCACCTGGCAGCCTCGGAAGGCTTCCAGCAAATGACAGGTGATGAAGAGCCCCAAGGTTGGCGTGAGGCACAGCAACTGTCCCAAGCAGAGATGCTGAAGGTTGAGCATGTCTCCAAGATGGTGGAGGAAAAGTGGACTCAGTGGGAAGAGGTACAACATTTGAACAAGGAGCTGCAAATGTGTCTGCAGCCCTTGGAGGGGGAAAGGGATCCTTGGGAGGAAATGGAATGGTCATTGTTGCAGTCATCCTTCAGAAAATCCATGAAAATAGGATATGAAGGTGTCTATGAACTCAAATAAAACAACCTCTGGTTTTGACCATTTGGTTTCAGAAGCAGGTGTCCAAAAAAATCCAGTTTATGAGCTTGGCATGTGGCTAAGAGCAACTTCTTACGGGCTTGAATTTGAAAAGGGTACTCGGGGTAATCTCTGCCATTCACTTTTCTGACACCAACTCATTTCTACTCTTAGAGCTACCAAGGAGCCTTGGTTCCCCTCCCTGAGAAGTGGAGCCTGTGCAATTTCTTCATCTCCAGCACTGACACAGATGCTGCTCAGCCACAGGAGGATTTCCTGGAGCTACTGAGTACATCTAGTTTATTTCTTGTCTGAGGGACAGTGAATTGTGTGCACGTGCCAGACTTAGCTGTACCAAATGTTCCTCCTCAGTTTGGTGTCACAGGGACATTTAGGTCTCTCCACAGGAAGTGCTCTGCTTCGAGGCAGGGAGAGAGCACTCTGCATGTTCCTGCTGTCCCTGAGGGCAGCCTGGACTGGTTAAAGTTTACCTGGCTTCCCTTTCTACTGAAGAAAGAAGCAGGAATTGTTGCTGGAGCAGTTGCTTGAGTTCTACCCATTGGCCCAACCCCTGCTCAGATCAGTCTCTAGGAAAACACATCAAGCCCTCTGTGATTCTGCAGCACAACCCATTTAATCTGCTTCTTGCCCATAAGAGCTGCCAGTGTTGTGCCCTCCCATAAAGACCTGGTGGGGCTGAGAAAAGATCCCATTTCATCTCTGTGTACTTTCACCTGTTGAGACAAAATCGATCCACACCTCGGTGTGTCTGATGCCAAAGCCAATCCCGTTGTGTCCTGAATGGGGGCAACAGCTTGTCAGGGGCTCAGGCTGGCTGTGGCTTGTGGCCATGGCTTGTCAGTGCTCATGCTTGGCCTTTGGCAGCCTTGCTGTGTGCCCTGGCCCTGAGGGCTGCTGTGACTGCAGGGGCTGGAGCCTTCCTTAGCTGGGAGAGTGGCGCTGCCGCCCGGCCGGCCGCTGCAGAGCCGAGCTGGCCCGAGGCAGCAGCCCCTCGTCTGGGCCGGCTTCTGCACGGCACGGCCTGGACTCCCGAGAGGGACAGCATCTCCTCTGGGCAGCTGTGCATGTCACAGCGGCGCCTGAGCAGCACTGCTGTCCTCGCTGCCCTTGCCCGCTGTGCCCACTTGGGAAGGTAGGGGGGACGTGTGCGGTGCTGAGAGGCTGAGTCCAATGGCAGCCACTGATCCGCGCTGTCAGGGTGAAGGGAAGCACTGGGGTTCTTCCCATGGGCCACGGGCAAGGGCGTCTTGGAGCTCAGCCTGCTCATACAGGGTGAGGGTCCTGATGCCGAAAGCCCCCTTGGAATGGGATACAGCATCAGCTGCTCTGCTTTACAGATGGAAAGGCATTCATTCTTTTGGCAAATTGCAACATGCTGGAGACGATGGGAACATTTGGCAATGCTCTTCCTCTTACCAAATTGGCATCTCTTTGTAGGAATTGATTCTAGGTGTCAAGATGCATTTAATCTTAGGAAGTATGAAACCTTTTGTTGAATGAAACATTGAAGTGTTTATTCCCAAGAAAAGAAAGGCTCTGTTAGGTCCAGCTCTCTTTAATGTTTATAGATGACAAACATACTTGCCGTGCTACCTGTTCTCTTCTGGTCTCTGTTTCCTCTGAATGTAGTCTCCCTGTGCTTAGTTTCCTGTCAAGAAGTCTTTGCAAAGGATTGTTCAAAATCAGTTTTTGTGCCAGGCACTTGTGCTGTGCAGCTGCCTCTCTTCTTGTTGTTGCTCCTGTTCTTGTTGCTGCTGCCCAGCTGACCATACTACTCTAAAATCCAACTCTACATTACTACTCTACAATCCTACTCTACAATCCTTCTCTAAATTCCTACTCTACAATTCTATTCTAAGATGGCCACGGAGAAAACTGTTCTAAATTGATTAGAACATTATCCTTCTCTCCTTCCACTGTTTCACTGAAAGGATGAGTGGCACCAGGCTGGAGCCAGGCTTGACCGATGTTACAAATTGATACTGCAGTAAGGAAAAGAAAACAAGAAGAAAGCATGATTTTCCAAGCTAAGAGCTTCAAAGGCAGGGGAATATTTTTTAAATGACAAGGGCATTGAGTCAGAGGAGGTCTAAGGAGCATGGGGCAGCAGTGGCATAGGTTGGCCCAAGAGCTGGTAGGTGCCCCACCCCTGGAAATAGCTCAGGTCTGAGTATCCTGTTCTCTTTAAGGATGTCCCTGCTCCCTGCAGGGCACTTGGACCACATGAGCTTTACAGGTCCCTGCCAGCCCTGCCCAGTCTAGGATTCCTCACCATTCTCAGTTGAACAGCGCCAGGATTGGAAGGGAGGAGGAGGGGGGCACATCTGATGCCTTGGAATTCAGCGGAGAAGGAGCCACCATCCCTCAGCCACTGTTTCACCTGCAGCCCCTTGGCATTTTACCTGCAGGAGCTCCTCAGAAGACCAGCACTGTGCCTCGTCTGTCTGCAGGCAGCAGCTCAGGAAGTCACGCAGCAAAGCTGAGAGGAGTTTGGGCTGCCGCAGTTGTGGGGTCCCTCCTTTGGCTATCAGGAGTTGAACCTGGAGCAAACAGAAACACAAGGCTCCACCTGCTTCTTTCCCATCTGCAACTGCTCTCCCAGAGCCCATTGTTTCAGCTCCACTCTGCAGTGGCAGATTTTGCCCTGGCAGAGAGGCAGAGATGACTTCCCTGTATCATCAAAAAACACAAGCCCCAAAGCAGCCCCAGCTTTTCCAACATCCTGCAGGTCTGGCTTTTGCAGCTGATTTCATGGACTGATCTAGTTAGTGGGAAAATAAAGACATGCAAATACATGTTTTCTTCTCTGAGAGTTCACACCAGCTTGAAAGGCTTCTTGGAAGGGGGATTTTGCTATTCTAACTAACTCTACTCTTTCCAAGAATTATTACATAAAAGGCAGCTCAGCAGTGCTTGTCGGTCCCTCAAGCACAGCTGCCATAAAACAAAACTCATCAAGCTTTTTGTCCTGTTGTTGAAAACAATGGTAATTGGAAGAAAAGAAAGGAAATCCCCCAGGTGCTCTTCAGGGAAGGAAACAAACATTTGGGATCCCCTATTCAACACAGATACATTAAGATGGCTCCCCAAATGTATTGAGATAAAAATGCCTTTTTGGGCACACAGGAGCCGCCTGCAGCTTTGTCTCTCTGCAGTCTGAAAATTTCAGGTTTCCTTATGCAGTAAAAGGAAAATATTCCTGGTGAAATCAGAAGAAAGAGAAGTGTCATCCCTTTGCTAAGCCTCTGCTCGTTGGATACTCAAGTCAATGCATAAATGCTGGGCGCATCCCAGAAAGTGCCAGAAACAAACGGGACGTTTTGGCAGGCTTTCCCCATCACCAGGCTCCAGCTTGCTGATATGGAGAAAGTGGCTTGGCTTATGAAATAATATGGTCACTAAGTGTTTCAGCAGCATGGCACAAGGAGCAGCAGGGACTCTGTGCCTTTAAACCATCCTCTCCAGGTTACAGGCAAGAAGTGAGAAGAAGGGGGGTGCACTTCTCTCAAAACCACTACTTTAGAAACTTTGTTTTGTTTGAGTTTCTTTCCTTCATTGCTGGAAAAAATAACACCAGTTCTGAGATGACTGTTTCCTGTTATTAGGGCCATCTACACAGCCAAAGGAGCTGGAAAAATAACCCAAAGCAAAATGTTGCCTGAGAATGGAGATTGTTTGCTTGGGGTAAGGCTTGAATTGTCCCACTGATGCAACCAAACCTAGAGCTGATGCTGATGTGCTGCAGGGACATTTCTAGAAGGGGGCCTCGGTGGAAATACTTGCAGCAGATGGCAATGGCATATTAGGGCATCTCTTCATGGTTCTTTGATTTGGAACTTGATCTTTTTTTATTGACTTTTATGTTATCTTATACGTGTCTTTTATATTTTTCTCTCTCTTGAGAGAGGATTAAGGTCTCTAAGTCTTCTCTGTACAGTGAAAGAGGTAATATCTCACCCTGGCCTGCAGATGGTTACGATAATTTTTGCTGGGTAGTCTTTGCAATAGTTACGGTGATGGATTTGAGGCCGTGTTGTGGTTGTGCTAAGATCTCAGGGACCTGATCACAATGGTCATGGCTGTTCTTGCTGTGTGGCTGGTCTTTGGCCCCTGTTGTTTTTCATTTCAGCTGCAGACTGAGGGCTTCCCCTTCCCACTGATGGCAGCCGCTTGTGGGGGGTCGCGCTGGAAGAGGCATGGCTTGGCCAGCAGCTACTCCCAGGGCCCAGCGGACTCTGGCTCGGCACGAGCAGACAGGGCCAGGGCTGAGGCCAGGGCTTGGTGTTAGTAAGATGTTAGTAGCTGTGAATTGGCTTAGCTCTGGCCGGGGCCCTGCAGCCTCCCGTCCCCCGCCTGGCTCCTGTTGGGGCCTGGCCCGGCCCCTCCAGGCCTCGCAGGCTGCGGTGGAGCGGGGCAGGCCCAGCCAGAGCCCAGTTACCTTTCAAGGCTGGAAACAAGAGAGGGCTTGCCTGTCTTTTAAAATGTAGAATTCACAGGGTCAGAGCCAGCTTCTAAATGGTTTAATGGGTTGTCACTTCTCAGAACTAGACAGCTATTGGTTTTTTACTAGGTACAGAGGAAGCTCTTAGCAGCTTCTCTCAGAAAAATCATTTTTCTAGCTGGCTTCTTCCCTCCTCACTGAGTATTAATTAATGTAAAACCAGCATATCCACACATCCTCAGAGTCCCCAGTGTCCATGGAATGGCCAGTGATTGGGGAATGCTGGCAGCCACAGTGATGTCGGTCATCCCTCCTGGTTACCCATGGGACTCCTCAGCCCCTTTTGGGATTTCCTGCAGTGCCAAGCCATGGGGAGGAAATGCCTTTGCTGCCATCCTGGGCAGGATCTTGCTCGGCACATTATGGCCTCATGTCCCCCGTGTCTCATTGTCCTCTGACAGCCCCTGTGTCCCTGCACTTCCCTCAAGAGAAAGACTTTGGTGCCAACACCCCAACACTCCAAATCCATGCAATGGCATTGTCCCTGTGGTACCCCCACACTTACTAGATGGACGAGAATACTGCTTAGTTGACCTAGGAATTGATCCCTGGGCAACAAGATAATGTTGCCCTATCACCCTGCCCACTTTTCCCCCTCCTCCCTTTCTTCTTTTGGATACTGAGGCAAAGAGATAGTGCTTGAGCTAGGGGGAAAAGCTGTAGCTCTGAGGAAAGTAGTTACTTTGTAACAGGGTATGGGAATCAAGCACTTCTTAGAAATCAGCAACTTTAGCACAACAAGCCAACTGCAAACAGCTAACCCCTGGGTATTTGAGCAGACAATCTCATAGAGCATGTGCAGAAACAGAGACAAAAACGTTCAAGCCTGAGGAACACTTCTGGCCTTCATTCACAACGACCACCAGGAGGCTGACTTGTGCAGAGCCCTGCTACAAGGGCTTCCATAATCAAGGAATTAGAAAATATGACGGTCAGGAAAGTAGAATGTGCCCATTAAGTTAAAAAAGCTCAAAAGCTTGTACTGTGCAAAGAATGGACAAGTTGTGGAGCTATTCCCCTCACTTGTGGTGTTGAATGAACAAATCCTTGCTCTATAGGCCCTGCACTATGGAGTACTGTTTTCTTGACTACTTTTTATGCTTCATAATCCCAGTATGATTTTCATTTTCTTCTTAGGATCTTCTAATAAGATCATAATAAGAGTAAGATAATCATAATAAGAGTTAACATAATAATCATAATAAGAGTAAGAGAGCGAGTTGTGTATTGAGAAGGCCAAAACAGGGTAACCCAGGACAGAAGCAGCATTTCCAAATGTCATCCCCAGAAAGGAAAGGACACAAAACAGCTCTGGGGAAGAGCGTCCCTCGCACAGCCCTCAGAGCTGCCACAATGCACAAGATGGCAGCTGGGGCTGAGGTAGCCACGCACAAGATGGCGGCCAGAGCTGAGGCTGTGCCATGCACAAGATGGTGGCCAGAGATGAGGCTGTGCCATGCACAAGATAGCGGCCAGAGCTGAGGCCGTGCCATGCACAAGATTGTGGCCAGAGATGAGGCTGTGCCATGCACAAGATGGTGGCCAGAGGTGAGGCTGTGCCTCTCAGAGCGTTCTGCAGCCTCTACCAGCCCAGCCCCAGAACATCGCAGGGCAGTCAGAGCCCCCCTTCCAGCCATCTCTTTCAATGGACATTGACAGACACCCGGGGCACGGACACAGGGTAGCATCTGTGGTCTGTGCACACAAACACGTACCAGGCAGTTTGTGACCTTGGCTGGCAGTAGTCTCAGGTAAAAATAGAAAGAAACTCCAGGGTTTGAATGTTTTAAAATAGAAAATTTCATTTGCTTAAAGAAAAAGTACCAAAAGCACAATGAGGCATCAGATCCTGGGTCTTCCATGCAGGACTCATAGTGAGTGTGAGGTGATGAAGATGGAGATGGAATTTAACTGAAAGCAGACTGTGCAATGGGTGCTCACCTGTGATATCTATCCCTCAGGGTACCTATTTATTTAGAACACTATGAAGACTATGTAGGAATGAAAATAACCCATCAAACTGCAGCAGGAAATCCATTGTGGCTTAGGTTCTTCTTAATTTAGATGCTTTAGGTTGAGCAGAGCTTTTGTGTTCAGCAGATGCACAGGCAGAGGCTTCTTGGGCTGCTGCTCTAGCACCCGAAATTTTGAGTAGGGGATTGCAGGAAAAAAACAAGAGAAACCCATCAACTACTGAAGAGAAAGAGTCACTGACAGGAAGCAGTGGGTGAAGAAATGTGAGAGGAAAAAGGCAGAAAATAGGAAGTCACAAATGTGAGAAATGTGAGTGAGGAAAGGAGAGAAATGGGAAGGACAAGTCAGCTGTGTGTGACGGTGGGGTGGTGAGAACTTCAGGGCTCGGGCACCTCAGCAGCTGCTTCTGGGCTTTCAGCTCTTTAGCCCTCAAAAGGGCTGCTGGAGTGAAAACAGCTCTTAAGGCAAATACAGAAGAAAAGAGACAGATCTTCGTAGCTCTGATCTCTTAGGAGGTTTTAATTCAGCTGTCTCCTCCAAGAAATCCCAGTTCAAAAGCTGCTAGGGTTGGATAGAACTTGCTTTTTATCCGCTGTGGAAAAGGGTGGGTCAAAGGGAATAACCAGTGAGAAACACAGAATGTACATAAAACTGGAGGCATGCTGGGGGTGGCTTTTTGACCTCAGCACACCTGTAAAGGTGGCCAGCCAGGGTCTCTCCCCCAAGGAGAGGGCAACCATTTGCAGCCTAAGGGGTCTCCTCCCTCCAGGGAAGAACGGCCACACCGCTGGCCAGATCCCTGGCCACTACAGGAGGGAAGAAAAGGGTAGGAAAGCTGAATGGCAAAGGGTGAGAAACATGAGGAGCAGTAGCTGCTCCAAGCTGGGAACATGAGTGGAAGTGCTGATTTTCAGAGGCTTCTGTCCCCCAGGTGAAGCCAAGGCAGGAGCAGGTTGAAAAGTGCTGGCGCTGCTGCTGCTGCTTATTGCCAGAGAGCTCTGTCTGGGCAGGGCACGGTGCCCACTGTGCTGTGGGCTCTTTCTCCTGCCAGATCTGGACACACCTGGGAAGAAATGATGATGACCTGTGAGGAAACTGATGGATTTTGTGGAGGCTGCATTGCTCTGCAGACACTCGGGCCACCTGCAGCACAGAGCTTTGGCCCCCCAAAAGGTAAACTAGAGGGAAAGAGCTGGAAAAGATTTTGTTTTGATCTTTCTTACCTGCTCAAGAGAAATGGCCAAAATGAAAGTGACCAAAGAGGGCCCATTCCCCTCAGCCAGCTCAAGGTTCGAAAGGAGGCAGTACTCTATTTCAGTGCAGAGTGTGTGGAGAATCCCTTCCCTAAATTGTGCACATGTAGCAATCTCACCTACTAGCTTGTATCCATGGAACTAAGACATCTTCGGTACTTTGCTGAAACTCACAGGCTAAACATTTCCCCAGATTATTTGACATATTTAAATCCTGTCTCAGAATATATTGAAATGGAAATAGGGTTGTCCTGAAGCTCTCTGGTAGTCATTGTCATAGCTTCAGAAGGAGACCCGTGTAGAAAAGAAGCCAAGACACAGTGGGGGTTGCAAAGAAAATTTATTCCATTAGTTGCAGAAGCAAATAATACATACCAACTCCTGGATTCCCAGAAACCCACTGAGCAGAAGAAGGAGGTGAAGCATGGTGCTCGGTGGGAGGGGCAGGTAGTGTCATGGTTTTAAACCAGTAACTTAAAAAAAAAAACAACTTATTTTTTACTGTGAGATATAGATTAGAACAAGAGCAAAACAGGCATAAAACTTAAAAGGAATAAAGAAAGTTTATTAACAAACTCCAATAATAGGAACACCAGAATAAACTTCCAGAAAAACTTTTTTTATCCCCTATCTACTATTCCCTTGTTCACATGACAACAGAGACAAAAACTTTGGAACTTTGGTGGTTAAAACAGTCTTAATTCCTGCTACAGTCTTTTCACCAGTCTTTGTAGAGAAACAGAAGTTTCTTTCTGTTAATTTATGGAGTTTCTCACAAGAAAACTATTTTTTGTTATAGTTCTCCATTGCCCTGTTGTCAGCTGCCCAGAGCTGCTAGTATCAGAGCTCACTTCTCCCATTTCACATCACTCTGAGGTGTGTATCCAGCATCACTCTCTGCTGGAGAGCAAGTAACACAGGATTTGCTGTCCTTGTAAGGCCATAGTGTCTCTTAGAAGTCACTGCAAAAAGTGGTGTCAGTATGAAGACACAGAGAGCAGCCAATCCAGGTCTGCTCCAGAAGCTTCAGGCTGAAGACAGAGAAGTCAAGCACCTAAGGCAGCAGCACTTCACCCCTGAGTCTAGGGATGGCATTTTAAGGATGAGGTATTCAAAAGCAAAAGTCTTCTTCATCTGTTTCTGTGAGCTTCACCAGAAAACAGTTTTTCTCAGTGCCCCCCAAGGCTTCAAATTTTCGCTTCACTGTTTCCAGCACTTCACTATATCACAATCACTCTACTTTTTACTCGAAATTTTCACTTTGAACACTCTATTCCTCCCGATTTACTGTCATGAATTAAAGGAGTTCTTTCAGGACCTTATTGTCCATCTCCATAGCTTTAACAGAAAAATATTTCATCTTAATTAAAGCATCTTCTTAATTCTCTACCTTTCCTGAAGCTTCTTTTCTTTCTTGTCACTGGTAGTTTATAAAGTCTCTTTTCATGTTGACCACTCTCTTTTTCCTTCTCTGGATAAAAAAAATTAATCTGCAAGTCTCATCTAGGTAATGAAAGAGTTAAAATCTTGCCCAAGCTTTGTAGATGGTTCTGTGACCTCTGCCGGTGCAGGAGCTGGAGCTGTCTGCGATGGAAGATTCTTCATGGCTGTTCCGGAAAGTGTAGTCGCCGCTTTAGCTCGCTGCAGGTTCAGAGCCTCTTTCTTTCTTCACTCGGCAGTCTCTAGTAAATTTAGTCACAGTAAAACCTGCAGCCGAGCCAGAGATCGGCCCGGCCTGGCCAGAGACCGGGGAAAGCCTTCCACAGGCCCCATCTCCCGGCCGGGAGCCGCTGGGCCCGGCACCGTCCCCGCCCGGCCACATGGCCTGGGCAGGGAACGGGAGGCCGGAGCTCTGTTACCTTTCACAGCCAGGAAAACAAAAAGTACCAAAGTGCCCTGACTTTACATCTTAAGGTAGGGTCCACAAGTTGATCTCCCTTTTCAATGGTTAAAATTGCTGTCAATTCCCAGTAATGACCAATAATTGGTCAGGAGAAGACACTCCTTTTAGTCCCCAGCAACTTCAACTTAGCTCTCACAACCACCTTAAAGGTAAAGTCACCTCATGACAACATGATAGTCAGAAAACCATTGTTATTGTCCTGAAGCCATGGGGTGTTTCCTTTAAGAGGAAGAAAAAAACAAAAGATAGAACCATAAAATAGAAAATGAAAAGTTAGAAAAAAGTTAGAAAAGTTAGAAAAGAAAATAGAAAGTTAGAAAAAAGGATAACTGTTTTACTAGGCATGTTTTGAAACACTTGTATGTTTTTCTTCTAGTGTACCTTGACTAAATGATGCATTTTTTAGATTGAATATGTAAACTTTTGATTAAAATTTAAAAAAAAAAATTCTCTAATCAGTCTCATGTGATTACTTATGGATATATAGCAGCACACTTGAGATTTACACTGGAGATACTTTTTGTAGCTTCTTAGAATCATAGAACCATACTGCCTTGGGTAGAGCCATGGCTTGGGTTGCAAGGCACTTAAAGATCATCTTGTCCCAACACTCCTGCCATGGTCAGGAACAGCTTCCACTAGACCAGGTTGCTCAGAGCCCCAGCCTCACCTTGGACACTCAGCTCCTCAACTGAGCACCCACTGAGCCACAACAGCAGCACTGAGCAGTGCTGGAAGCTGCACTGTGTCCCAAAAGCCAGAGTGTGTTCAGGCAATGCAGGGAGGATTTGGGAGGAAGGCTTTGCTTTATGAGGCATTGAAGAAAGAGGGAAGAAAGAGAAAAAGGAAGCAGAGATCCCATGGGAGAGGATCACCAGGGCTGGGACCAGCATTGATCCAGCCAAGGGTGTCCAGGGTATTGTGAGCTCTCCACCCAGGCTCTGTGGGGGTACCTTTTTATAGGTAAGGCCATGTAGCCTCCCTGCAGTCCAGTCAGACTTTGCCAGTGGTTCTGAAAACAAGAGGCACAAGGACACCATTAAGACTCTTCTCCCATCCTCCCTGACACCACTGTGGGAGTGTCAACCTGTGGGAGCCTGCTGATCTTTTTCCTAAAAGCTTGTCTGGTGAAGTTTTTGTCATCTTGTGGCAAGCATAGAACTGCAAGAAATTTCCTGTGGGAAGGGATGGATGGGTGAATCATATGATTTCATGCAGAGGATTGGCACTGACTTGGCTGGAGATGGTGTCTTGTTTCCAGGGTTGTGGCATGGTAGCCATCGAGGATTGCCAGGGATGGTTTGTGCCCATTTCACTGCAGTGGTATTAGGGGAAACTCTGCTGCTGGAGAGCAAGTAACACAGGATTTGCTGTCCTTGTAAGGCCATAGTGTCTCTTAGAAGTCACTGCAAAAAGTGGTGTCAGTATGAAGACACAGAGAGCAGCCAATCCATGTATGCTCCAGAGCCTCAGGCTGAAGACAGAAAAGTCCAACACCTAAGGCAGCAGCACTTCACCCAAGTATAGAGAGTGGTTTGAGGTGGAAGGCTGAATGCTGCTTAAAGTTATATTTTTAAAAGGTTTGAAGTTATTCTTCCTCTCCAGGTCTGACTTTCCAGTCATGTGATGTACTCACAGAATGTTTTTACTGCATGTGTTTTGCATTCAGTGTTATTAGGACAAAAATGGCTATTTTGAAAGCATGTATCTTATGAAATCTCGAAGCCATTCTAAGCCTGTATATGTGGCTGTCACATTTGGAAAGGAAGAGGAGGTTGAGGTCAAGTGGTGGGGAAAATCCCCCAAGCCTCCAGTACTGACATCCACCCCTTTTCTCACTTCTGCTCTGCTCCCAGCCTCTCCTTCAAGGACAGCTGAACACAATGGCTGAGCCCAACAAGAATATCACTCTATCAGTCTTCATCTTGTGCAGGCAGCTGGCCAAGTTCTTTTTGTGTCAGGGAGGCAGACTTGGTCAGAGGAAAGCCAGCCCTGATTCTGACTTTTGTGGCTGTCAGGGTGAAGACTGTGTTTTAAGGTTTGTAACCTGAAAGATTTTCCACCTTACCTGGAGATTCCCCTGGGAACTCCCAGCTGAAGACATTCAATTCTCACTCTTCTTTCCTCAAAAGGATAAAGATTTGGGGGCTGGCTATAGACTCAAAATGCACAATCAACAACTACCTACATTCTTTTATATGTTCAGCCACATTCAGTTAAGATATTAGCTCGACAAGCCTGAGCCAGGACAGTCCCTTCTTTCTGAAGACCAAGGATACTTGTTCATATACAAAGACATTCTAAAGACTTTTTATTCATTAACCTGATGAGTTCTGCTCTTTCCAACAACAAAATCTTCTCACCTGCAGCAGGTGGGGACCACCCCATGCACAGGTGCAGCTTCACAAGCACTGCAAGCTGGGATGCTCAGATCTGGTTTGCACCAGGGCTTCTCCCCACTGTGAGCAGGCATGGGACAGAGGAGTAGTGACAGGCTTCTGGGAAAGCCAGCAGGGTGCCAACCCCCCATCACATTCCTCTGCCAAGGACACTGTGCCCTGCCCCACTCCCAGCAGTTTCCAGCAGCCTTCTGCTCTTCAGGGATATTCCTGCTTTGTTCCCCAGCTATGAACTTGCAGACTTAAATCCAAGCTACACCAAACCTCCCAAGCTCATACAATCATTTTTAACAGGTATATAAAGCAACTGTAATTTACTGAATTGGTGTCTTTATAATTGTAATATTCAGAAGCTCTTTTTCCATATAAAGCTGTTGAGGTTTTATTTTTTTCCTGTTTGGCACAGAGTGTTTTTTTATTTCTCCTTTGGTTTTATAGGGATGTGGACAGAAATGACAGCCAGAAACACACAGGTCTAAGGAGTATGTGGACATTACACATCCTAAAGGCAGTTGACAGCAAGAGTGAAATGTGACCCAGAATAAGGATGTGCCTCTAAAACCTCTGTCTCAGCCCACACTTCAACAGCAGCACTCTTGCATGCTCCATCCACCAGCAGCAGTCCCCAAGTGCCCAAGGGAAGGCACCCCAGCAGAATTCACCCCGTGCTCCCCACGTCACCGTTCCTTGTGCTGCTGCACTGACGAGCTGTAGGAGTAGCCCCTGGCCCAGACAAAGCAAGACCCAAGTCTCAGGCTGTGGATGCTAAAAGCAAGCGGCAAGCAGGGAACCCAGTGTCTGTGGAAAAGCAAGTCACATAACTTTCTCAGGCTTGAATAAGAAAGTAGCCTGGGAAATCATAAGGAGGAATCCAAATAATCATTAGAAATAGAAGACAGCCTTGCAGGTGTTTTCAGTTTCTTGTTTTACTGCAAGAGAAGGTCAAGGGGTGGTGTAGACCACTGACCAATGATGGTAATGTCTTAGTTTACTGACCAATAAGGATTTTACTTTTCTGGACCTTTGCATACTTGTCTATAAAACAAGATCTGCAGTAATAAACCTTGCTCTCCTGTTCAAATCACAAGAGACTCCATGTCGTTACTACCTCACTGTCCCCAATATAGTGAGACATCAGGATTTATAGAGGTGACATGTTCTTGAATTTCACTTGAAAAAGAACAGAAGGGCAACAATGGATCAGGTGTTCAATCACAAAACACCCCAAGATGTCTCACATACAGGGGGCTAAACATTGTAGGCATGCAGACAATTGAGGAATTGGTAAAATAGTCTCCAAGAAAGAAAGGGGCATTCACAGCCCCTTTGAATGTTGCCAGATATTGTCCTTCCTCAGTCAATTTCATATCCTTCCCCAGAAGAAGGTTATGGCATTGCTGGACACACCTCCACCCTGTCAGCTGAAGAAATTAATGGCACGAGACTTAGGTAAAAGACTAGACTTCAAAATCCCTTTAGGTCTGTGCAGGAATCAACATCTGTGTCTCCCTAGAAAGACTGGTTGTGACAGATTATTTTGGAAAAAACTGTAAAACAGACAGAGTCTCCATAAAGACATTTCAAGCCACTTTCTCTTTAAAATCTGTTGATGAGCCTTGCCTCCAACACTTCTCCATGTGTTTTATAGAACACTTGCAAAAGATCTGGATATTCCTTGGCTCACTGACAAGATGAGGCCATGATCTCCAGGCAGTCCTGGCAGCTGCTTCAGCTGACAGCTTAGAGCAGACCATAACACATTCCTCTGTAACCCTTCCAAACAAGCTGACTGGGGGAGGGGGTTGTCCAAACACCTACTCTTTGGACCACTTAAGGCAAAGAGTGTGCATTAAGGAGAAGGGTTGGAAAACACCCCTATATGTATCATAAAGAATTTCCATTTCCTCTAATATTTTCTTAAAATGCGGGCAACCTCATAGTAGAGGTACTGGGCTTCAACCTTTTCCTGATAAATTTATTTCACTAGACAAACATATGTCTTGAAGAAAATAATTGGCCAGAAGAAAAAAGCCACCTCAATATGATACAAGCAACAATGAGAGAAGGAGTTGTCACAAGTGAAATTTCTTTATTCTTAAAGTTCAATAATATCATCTTTGAAATCCATTAACTTACTCAACTTCTTTGAACCAGTTCTACATTTTTAGAAAGTCATCTATTGCTCAATGCTACCTACTGTTCAATACTAATGAAAATAATCCTAAAAACCTAATCTTCTAGTTGTGATAAAAAATCCAGAGTTCATAGATATTTCTGGCTGAAGCAGTTGCCTGGTGCCAGGACTCCACTTAATGCTTGTCAAATTCAGATATGAGGCTCTGATGAATATGTGACAGCTTGTTGTGGAGGTACAGGCACCTGTTCTTCATTTCAAAGTAGCTGGGGCTACCCTATGAAGGAGAAATAAAAAAATAAAAAAAATAGGGCAGGCAAAGACTTCTGCAGAGTTTACAAGATGTGCTTTGCTTTAAAAAGGCCTTGAGCCAGACTCAGCAGTAACCACGCTCTGCAGATCTGGTGTCAAACATACCTGTTGTATCTGCTGATAATCTGCTAGGATTCGATGAAGCAGCATCTTCAAGAAAAAACACACAAAGAATGTTTCACTACCACCATAAAATGCAAACTTTACTAAAGCACTACAATTGCACTCCATTTGACTTCCGAGATTTTCTTCTCTGTGAGCCACCACTCTTCTGGGAGGTTTGCAACAACAAATCCCCAACTCCCAGTATCACCCAAGATCTGCAATTAAGCCTCTCAACAGGCACCAGAAGGAGCACATGCTCTAAGACTCTGCTTGGGGCACCTCTCACCCTACGGATTGTTCTCAGACAGCTCAAACAGGGTTTTATGGGCAGGGTCTTGCCAAAAATCTGACCCAGCCCAAGCAGTGTCTGAGCATATATGCCAATTCCTCAGTTTCCCTGCATCTCACTGAGCAGCTCCAAAGGACTGCCCTGATGAAGCACAGATCACAAATCAAGTGCTCCTTTTGGATATTCTGTTTAGCTTTTCAATGCTGTTTTCAGTCTGTACCACTTCTAGAGCTTTTGAAGACAGAAATTATGTAGCTAGAATGGAGAGGAGCTCCCAGGCCACTTCAAACTACAACTCCAGGAAACCACAGGCCAGGTTTTGTAGCTTCCATGGAGTTTCCATGGAAAGGCTGAGTTCAAAAAACAACAATCAAGTCATTGAGATGCTTACATGTTTCAATAAACTAGTCTGCAGTAAATGGGTGATAGGTTTCTATCTCCAGCATGCAGACTTGAAAAGCTGCTGATGGAAAAAGTGGTGGCTCAATCGACTGTCTGAGCCAACTGTGTGTTTACTAGAAATCAAACGGAAAGAAAAAATCCATTCCCTGTGACTTTCTAGTGCGTGGCTCTTCCTTTTAACCACGTTCTCCCAACAGCAATCTATTTGACATTTCTTTCTTCTTGATTGGTTTTGCACTACAGAGGGAGAATTTCTAAAAATTAAGAGTTTTAGATAAGGTTGCACAAGCACAGATTTCTGGCCTTTGCTGCTGCTGTCTTTTAAACCAAGAGTTACAATGGAATGCAATGGCAGAAAAAAGAGTCTTGGTTTTTCATGACCATCAAGCAAGGAATAATGGTAGAGCAGAAATGTAGAGCAGTGCCTTCATGTATGCAGCCTTCAAAGCTGCCTTTTCAGCAGGTGCAAGAACACAATTATCTACTTGAGAACACTGTCCAAGAAGGATGTTCCCATAAGAGATAAGGCAGCACAAGGGGAATTTAAGAGAAGCACAGATGGCATGAAGGAAAGCACCAAGCCTTGGCCTAACAGTGCTGAAGGTTTGCAATTAGGACACCAGACAAACATTCCACTGGAGAGACTGTGGGTAAGGGAATAAACACTTCCATCACTTCTAGCCCAAGGTGTGGGAACATTTGTGAGCACCCTGTGGATCCAGTATAAAGGTGGTACTTTCAGAGCAACTTGGGAACCCCCACCACCAAGAAGACCAGAGGGAAGAAGGACCAATTGGACAACACAGAATCCAGGTGGTACTGATATCTTCCTACTTAATGTCTTACTCTTCTCCCACCCTGCCTCTCTTCCCTAATTTCTTTTTATCTCCCAAGTTTGCATTTCCTGTTAAATAACATTTTTACTATTAACACTGGAAAAGGACTGCATTTGCACTTTAATTTGGGCAGAAGCTTCTCTTAATAACCAAATCTTTACACCACGGTTATTCCCCCAGGACTTAGGAAAGGCAGCGCATTAATACCTTCATCGAATTCCGAGGGACACAACTGCTTCAGCCTCCCCAGTTGGTTTTTCTTTCCATTAGAATTGGGGATCTCCTCCTGCACCCCAGAAGGCTCTGGGATGCTAGAACTCTGAAATTTGTCTTGTTCTTGCACCTCACAGGTGCAGGGGGAAACGGAGCCAACACTTGGAGACATGTTCAAAGTGGAAGTGGATGTAGAAGGCAGCAGCAAGGAAGAGAAGTGGCCATCAGCTGCTGGCTGGTTGTAACTGAGCTGGCGAGCAATTCTCCGCTTCTTGCTCATCACAGGACCGCGACAGTCAGAAGCCAGAGGCCGTTTCTGCAACAATAACAAAAGAACTCATTCATCTATGTCCATACATCTATGGATCTAGTTTCTAGATCAGGTTTCTCTCCCATTCTGGAAAAGTAGCATTTCTGAACTTGCCGTGCTTGAAAACACATCTGAACTGAGAACAACATTGAAACCAGGAAGTACTGCAGGTAAATACATTCTCTGTCTCATTTCTTGTTTCACATCTTAAGACTTAACAAGTCTTTCTCCAAGTTATGGGAGAAAGACACTCCCTTCAGCAGCTCTATCAAAGGTTTCCCCAAAGAGGGAGAGGCCTGGTCTGTTTTGTCTAGGTCTCAATTTCCACTAGTACACACTAGGAAGAGACTCAGCTTTTGCTGTCACACACCCACATGATTTACTAAAGAGGCATCTGACTCGCTTCAGGTTTTATGTGGTAAAGACGGGATTAATCTTCACTGCCACAATCTGTCAGTACAAGGTGTGATGATTGGTTGTGAATTCTCATCAGGTTGAACAAAAACCTCAGACACATGTAAGGAATTCCTGTGGTTTCAACAAGAGTGACCTTCACTCCAGCAGCCACCCCACACTTTACACTCAAAAGCTCATAGCTGGGAATCTTGAAATTTTTATAAGAGAGTTTCACAAGTGGTGACTAAAGGGCCCTCACTTTTCCTCAGTGCCCTTCAATCATCTCTCAGCACCTCCCAAGGACCTTCTCAAAGGTGCTGGCTCCAAAGCCACAGCACACGGCCACAAGTTCCCCACTCCCACTGCAAACTTCAGGTCCGAGAATGGAGTAGAAGAGGACAGCCATGCGGTGCCCAGTCAGAGTGAGACAGGAGAAAACTAAAGGCAAAGAGAGACACAAGAGAGAATATCAAGGGTCTGGAGATCCTGCATTAGTCCTGACATGTGCATAGTCTGGAGCTGGAGTCAACAATGAGAGTGAAAGAGAGAGAGAGAGAGAGTGAGAGAGAGAGAGAGAGAGAGAGAGAGAGAGAGAGAGAGAGAGGGGAAAGAGAGTGTGAGGGCCCCATCTGCTCCACCATGCTGCAGCCTCTCATGTACAGTAGATTTCTCATGTGCTTCTGTCGCACATGCACAGCTAATCCTTAGAGCCCTTCTGCAGGGAATGAGTTGAGGGTGGAGACTGCCTACAGTCATAAAGGCTTCTATGCAGACCACACCAGAGTAGTGAGAGACACCATGGCAGAGCTACGAGACAGGCTGTCTCAACAGAAGGCAGAGAGAGAAGCCCAGCAAAGCTGGTTCCAATCTTGGTTTGACCAATCTCCGTGGCTAACCACCCTGGTGTCTACCCTGACTGGACCAGTTGTGATGATTTTACTTGTGTTAATTTTCGGACCATGTATTTTAAATAAGCTTGTGTCCTTTGTTAAGAGCCGACTAGAAAAAGTTAATATTCTGCTTATAGAAAGGCAATGGATGCTCTAAAAATGCACTTAGTCACTGCATGTGTCTTATATTTATTAATGAAAACTGCAGTATCCACTTTATAAGCTTTTAGCCTTTTAGTTAAGTATAGTGTATCCTATATTTTATTCAAGTTTATACTATCTATTTTTAAAACTTTTATAATATAGATAAGTTAGACAGTGTTTAGAGATACGTATATAGAAAATAACATTAGAACTTTTTAAGACTAATACACCTTATATTCTAGCAAATTAGTTATGCATAGACGGGGGGAATATATTGAAGAAAGGGTCTTGCGTTCAGAACACATCGGGTTGTGATGGAAAGATAGAGTCACCCCCCTTCTCCACATAGTATGGTAATGACTTCTGCAATTAACCAATAGCACCTAGCTGTGATGAAAGCAGATGGGAGTACCATAGTAACCCTACGTTATAAAATGTCAAATTCTCCTGCAATAAACACCATTTTCGCCATCCATCACATTGATGTCTTGTGGGTAAATGGTCTGAGTGGCCAAGGGGGGCTGCCGTGCTGGCTCTGAACCAGGGTGTTGCCTTGCTTGAAAAGCTGCAGTTACACTGGGAAATAATACTTTTACTGATGGAGAAATGAGATTTTAGAATTTTTAATAACTCTTTAAATAATAAGTACAGTAACTGTTAGATACTCTATTACAAAACAGTAAGAGAATAACGATAAAATCTACAAGGATAACAAAGGTTAATTGTAAGAGAAATAGACGAGAGTTATTGGAGAGAGTGGTTCATGGTGGCTTTTCATCATCTTGCAGTGGTGCTACTGGACCTTTCAGTTGCCTAGTGTGGGTCCAACATTTCTCTAGTGTCCAGATGGCTGTCTCTGTGGTTAATTGAACTTGGAATGGACCTTCCCATGATGGAGTCAGGGACTTTTCTTTCCATGTTTTAATAAGTACCCAGTCTGCAGGGGAGATGTTATATAGACTGAAGTCTAAAGGAGGATTCTGGGATAAGAGACCTCTTTCCCTGAAGTCATTTAGATTCTGGGCAGTCACTTGAATATATTTTTGCATGTTCACATTCCCACACTCTTTAGCAGTTACCTCATATGGGGTGATTAAGTAGGGTAATGCGTATAACATTTTGTAAGGCGAGCAGCCTAAGTCTGCTCTGGGTTGAGTCTGGATTCTAAGAAGGGCAAGAGGTAGGCACTTTGTCCAAGCCCACTTAGTTTCTAACATTAATTTGGTTAATGTTTTGATGGTCTGGTTCATGCGCTCTACCCTCCCCGCACTTTGAGGATGCCAGGGGTTTTGTAGTTTTCAAGTTATTCCTAATTGCTGAGCTACTTGTTGCAATACTAATGATGTAAAATGGGTACCTTGATCAGAATCAATTTTACTTATAATTCCGTATTTTGGGACTATCTGTTCCAGGATTACCTTACTCACTGTTTGAGCAGTAGCACTGACAGCTGGAAACGCTTCAACCCAGTGGGTAAGGTGATCTACAATTATTAATAAATACTTCCATCTTTGGACCTGGGGCAGTTCAATTTGAATACGTTGGAAGGGTCTAACTGCAATTTCTATTCCCACAGGTCTTGTTTTCCTCGTTAATTTCCTACTGACTTTTTGGTATATTATACAACCTTTGTTGTACTTTGGTTAGCTAATTCAGAGATTCCCTGACATCCGGAAGTTCGAAGAAAGTGGTCTGCCACTTTCTAAAGCTTTAGATCCCCAATGTGTGGATTGGTGGAGATTCCATAATATTTCCCTAGTAAGCTCTTTATTTAACATCTGGTGGCCATCAGCGAGATGCCTGTCCTGTCCCTCTGGATCTTCTTTCCCATCCAGTGATAAGAGCTTTTGTTTTTCATTGTCTTTAAAAGTAGGGATAGGAAGAGCATTTGGTATGCTCTCAGGTGTATCTTTTTGATGGAAACAGTATATTTCTACTTCAAGAGCATCCTCTTTCACAGGGTGTTTCCTCTGGTTTCTTGGGAATTCCCTTTTTGATGACCTGGAACATGTACTATTGCAATTTCTTCAGGTAACTTAAGTTCTTCCAGAATTTTTAATATGAGTTCTTTGTGTAGAATGTCTTTGCCTTTTGATGTCAGAAACCCTCTTGCAGCCCGAAATTTCCCGAATGTGTGGGCTACTCCATAGGCATATTTAGAATCTGTATAAATTGTTCCAGTAGCTCAGTCCAGTCTGCGCAATGCCTTTTCCAAGGCATGTAACTTGCATACCTGGGCAGACCAGGAAGGTGGTAATTTTCCTTTTTCTAGCACACATTCTAGCACACACTGTTTTCCATTTATGATGGAGTAGCCAGGGCACCTCTTTCCATTTACTACTCTGGATGATCTATCAATAAACAGCATTTCTCCTTTATCTAACGGACTCTCCAGGAGATCATCTTCAATTTTTGTTTGTAAATTTATAATATCTATATAGTTGTGCATGAGATCCTGTTTTTGGGGTGTTCCATATAAAAACTCTGCAGGATTGGTATGTGTGGTTGTTTTCAAGGTTACATTGGTGAAATGAATGAGGGTGCTCTCACATTGTGTAATACACATTGTGTATTGTATCTCACATTGTGTTAGCCATTCAACTGCTCGTTGTTTAAGAATAGTCTGGATGGAGTGTGGAGTGTATAGCATCAGATTTCCCCCGAAGGTGAGTTTTTGGCTCTCTGTTACTAGGATGGCTGCTGCAGCAACTGACTGAATGCATGTTGGCCATCCCTGGGACACAAGGTCCATTAATTTGGACAAGTAGGCTACTGGTTTATGGATTCCAGCCCACTCTTGGGCCAAGACCCCGTAGGCAATTCCTTTCTCCACATTAACATACTGGTGAAAATCCTTTTCTAGAGAAGGAAGGGATAAAACTGGGGCTCAAATCAATTTTTGCTTCAAATTTTCTAAATTTTTATTATCTTTTTGAGTCCAATTAATAGGTTCTGATTCAGTTAACTTTTCATATAAAAAATTGACACATTGTGTGTATTCCCCAATCCATAATCTACAAGACCCAATTAAGCCTAATAATTGTCTGTCTTCCCTCTTTGTTTGGGGAGGTTGTAAATTTAGAATTCCTTCTATCCTTTCGGTACTCAGTTTTCTGGTACCATGACTAATTATGTGTCCTAAATATTTTATTTCTTGCTGAACAAATTGAAATTTAGATTTGGATACTCTTAGTCCATTCTTTCCTAGAAAATTCAGTAATTGAATAGTGCTCAATTTCACAGTAGATTATTGCTCTCCAGAAAGTAGCAAATCATCTGCATAGTGTGTTACCTGTATTCCTGAAGGTGGAGAAAAGGAACTTAACAGGCTCTCCAAGGCTTGACGAAAGAGTGTGGGAGATTCCGTATACCCTTGGGGTAGCCAGGTCCAGGTGAGCTGCTGTTTCGTCTCTGTGTCTGGATCTTCCCAGGTGAAGGCAAACAGGTGCCTGAAATGAGAATCTAAAGGGCATGACCAAAATGCATCTTTCAGATCAATTACTGAGAACCAAGAGTGTGTAGGGGGTAACTTACTTAACAAAGTGTAAGGGTTTTCAACTAATGGGTATGCTGCTTGCACTCTTTTATTTATTTCACATAGGTCTTGAGCTAGCCTGTAAGTATTACCAGGCTTTTTGTTGACTAGAATTGGGTTATTGTATGAAGAAGTGCATGGTTCTAATATATTATCATGCAACAGTTTGATTATGATGGGTTTTAGCCCATCTCTTTTGGTCTTTGAAAGAGGATACCGGGGTACTTTTACTGGTTTAATGTCTGGAAGGAGATTAATTACAATGGGTGTAATATCCATTCTACCTCTGTTACCTGGTTGGGCCCACACTATAGAATTGATGAGTTGTTCATCTTGTGTGGATAAAATAAACAATTTGACTCTCACCTGCCCTGCTTGGGGAACCACTCCCACTTTCAAAGGTATCTGGTGATCCTGGCCAAGCAAGTTGTTACCTGCTTGAGGTAAAAAGAGCAAATCTCCTTCTCTGGTTAATCCATTGCCTTTTATAGTAACATTCTTAATGATGGGAACAGGGAAGGATTCTCCTTTGGCACCACAAATATTTAAAGTGTCTTTGGTTATTGTGCATCCGTTTGGTTTCTCAACCACACAAGTTCTCTCTGCTCCTGTGTCCACTAAAAATTCCATTAATTGCTCTTGGGGTCCTATTCTTAATTTTATCAAGGGCTCTTGGAGATATTTTTGTGTCCCAAGAGGAAGAGCCCCTGACCCCTTCAATTCTCCAAGGGTTGATTCTCCACTTGGAGAATCTCTAGGTCTTTCATTTTCTTAAAACAGCGGGATTCTGTATGACCTACTTTCTTACAATAAAAACAAATTAGTTTCTTTAATTGAATATTCTCCCCATCCTGCTTAGTTAGTTTAAAAGTTTGGACAGCAGCCATAAACTTAGCTTTGGCTTTCATTTTCTCTTCATCTCACTGAACATAAACCTTCTGTGCTTCACCCAGTAACTCATCTAAATCTTTCTCTGGCCATCGATCTAATTTTTCTTATTTTCATTTTATGTCAGGCCAGGAATGCAACACGAAGTAGACTTTAAGCATTGTCGTTCCCCCTTCACTGTTTAGATCTATTTCTGAATACAACTGGATGTTATTCCTCAAGTGAGTCATCCAAGCAGTTGGGCTTTTGTCATTTTCTTGTTCACCACAAAAGGCTTTCCTCATGTTATTAACTCTGGGGACTGCTTCTTTTACTCCTTTGACAATTAAGGTTCTGTAATCTGCCGTGCTTCTCCTTCCTTGGTCTGAATTAGGGTCCAAATCTGGATCTATTAATGGTAATTTGTTCTCTCCAATTGGTCCTACATTATTTTCTCTATCCCATATATTAATTCCTGCGGTCCAAATAATTTTTCTCCTCTCTAGAGAGAAAAGGGTTTGCATGATTGAATTTAATTCCTTCCAAGTGTAAATACTAGGGCCTAAGAACTGGTTGAATTGTTCTGAGATACCCACTGGGTCACTTAATGACACTTCCATTTCCTTTTTAAAATTCCTTACTTCTGAAGAGGTGAGATGTACATTCACATACCCTATTCCACCTTGCGCTCCCCACGTTGGGACTTCTCTGAGGGGTAGCATCTTTGGTTCAGCTCTACTACTGGAACAGGTGGAATATTTCTGTGTTGTAAGAGTTTTTCTCCAAGTGAAGAAGGCTGGACCTTCTTGACTGGAAGGAATTTCTGGTACAGTTGCATTTGTACTTTGGTTGGAGAAGGATGGTAGATCACATCTTACTTTTATTTTCAATTTCTACAGTCCTCCTGGTTGGGTGACTCATTGAGGCTTCCAATGACTCAGCTGCAATTGCAGCTGATTCGTCAGAAGGTGCAATAGGGGGGAGGAAATTCAATGGGTCCCACTTAGGTTGGTTGAATTTCCTTTTAGTGTCTTTATCATTGGTCATTACAGGGAGGATTTGGATTGTTTTATCTGTCTCGTTTTTCTTTGTCTACATTCCAATTTATACCAGATTTCTGCACATTGTAATTCAATTGAGTTTACATTTGATTTATTTTGAATATAATTGTTAAGTCCTTTATTAATCCCCATCTCGGTAGATCCCATGTTTCTGCCAACGAAGACCCCCCTGTTTCAATTTTTTCTTTGCCCATTTAAACATGCAATATTCAATTATAAGCTGTGGATCTTTATCTTTAGTAAGCTGATGTTCTTCCCATTGCATTAACACGATTCCCAGGGGACTCTCGGGGAAGATACTGTATTTCTGTAACTGCTTGTTGTTCTTCCTATTCTTTTGTCTCATTTTGATATTAAGAGGAACAAAATAACTAAATATATATATATATCAAGAAATATTGAATTAACTTAGGTATGTATAATAAACTGAATAGAAAAGCTGTATAAAACAATGGTGGGAAATATTAAACCTTGGGAATCAATATGGAGTACTGTGGGAGCTACAAAAATAAAAACTAAAACACTCAAAACAGCTGACTTCTTGTGAGAGGAAATATGGTTCCCTCTTCACAGGAGGTGGGAGAAATCAATATGACTGTCTAGAGAAATAGCTGACAATTTAAAGGAAAAAGATCAGAATAGTGGCCCCACCTGCTACAATAAACAAAATAAGGTTCCGGTAGGTACTAATTTAAAATGGTGGCCCTGCCCACCTAAGATACTGGACACTCTAAATGCTTAGAATACAAATAGTAAAAGAAAAATAATTAATAACATTACAAAGTACAAAATTGGTATTTTAATATTAAAAAGAACAGCGCACGATAATACAATAGTCCACTGGATGATACTATCTGTAGCAACTGAAAGAATAAAGGTACTGGCTAACACTGGCCATAAAAATCTAATTCAAAATAGATCACACATATACAACCCTCAAGTAACTTACAATAGTGGCACTGCCCACCAGTAATTAACAACTGTCTAAATAAAATATACTTTAAATAATAAACGGTTCAAGTAAACAAAATAAGAATCTAATATTCCACAATAATATTTATAACGTAATATGCAACATAATATATAATATCCGCAACACTCTAATAGTGGTGAGTGAGTTCTAGACTTCACACATTTAGATGCACAGCCATAACTTTAAAATAGGGCTCACACTGCCCCCCCAGTCAAAATGGTCTGTCCTCTTTTTGAAGAGTGACAGCTTTTGATCCCCTCTCCCTCTCAGAGCCCCGTGGGGAGGAATGGATCTCTCACTGCACTCTCCACATCATGAACTTGTCACTTGTTCCTCACTCACACTGAGGTTGGCCACACCTCACACTCACACTCTGCACACAGGTCCCACTGGGAGATCACTCTAAAATAAAAGGAAAAAGCCCTTTAAAAGAGTTTTCCCTGACTTAAGGTCCCTTCCATATGGGATTCGGTCTCACTCACCTGAGTTCCTGCATTGGGGAAGGTCCTCTCTTCCTCAGTGTAATCTGATTATGGCCCAAAAACGCAAGACAGAAAGAAAAAGGTGAAATGGCCAAAAGGAATTCCCAGCCAACGCACCAACAAGTTGTGAGGAAAAAGACACAACTTTGGGATTCAAATAAACTAGGGTGTTTATTAAGGGGAAAAAAAACAAAGGGGAGGAAAGGATAATGGGTGAGGGAGTAAAAAAGAAAGGAAAGGAAAAAAGTCCTGGGTCTGAGGATTGAGGAATCCTCTGGCTGAACCGGCGTTTGGTCCCAAAGCAAGAACTCAGCAGCACTGCAGTGAATGCAGCTAATCTGCACTCAAATTTATATTAAAAAAAAGTCTCTAAAAGAGATGTAGACCATAGTGTACGGTGTCGGGTCCTCTGCTGCAGCTAATCCACAGTTAAAGGGCAGTTCTTTGAATCTCTTTGTAGCTCCTTTTATAATCTCTGTCCCCTCAGCTTGTTGCTGGCAGTCCCACCCCTAGAGTTGTTGTTGATTGGTGCTGGTAAAACCTTCTCCCACAACAGTTTGCTGTCCTTGGGGGTAACTGAGGTTTTGGAGAGAAAGTTCCTCATTAGTATGCGCTGTTCCCGTGGCGTCAAGCTACAACTCCTCTGGAGCAGGCTGAAAATTCTTTGTAAGATGCTGCATGCTGCTGACGAGGGGATTTGCTTTGAAGCCCTCAAAAGTGACAAACTTAAAAGGGATTATTAAACTTACAAATAATAAACCAATAGCAACAAATGAGTAATGGACTACAAAAATAGGGATAATGCTTATGACAACTGACAATCTTGTTGGCAGAACTATCAAACATTCAATTGGAAGACACAAAAACCAACCAGTACAGTTCTACAATGACCAACTTCTAAACAGCAACTTCAAATAATTTCACATGCAAAAGCCAGTCAAGGGGTTTTATAGATGACACTCATCCACAAGGTAGCTGAAAGAAGGAAACAAGGGCATGGAGATACAC
Source organism: Cyanistes caeruleus (assembly GCF_971803275.1). Taxonomy (NCBI): domain Eukaryota; kingdom Metazoa; phylum Chordata; class Aves; order Passeriformes; family Paridae; genus Cyanistes; species Cyanistes caeruleus. The sequence continues at coordinate 6,391,611 of NC_141732.1, read as the reverse complement.
ATGCATGGCTACTTTGGTTTCTTGGTTGATTCTTGTTTCTAGGTTTCTTTGTGACTAGGACAGAATAACAGGAATAGCCATCCCCTCTAGGCTGTGCAGTGTTTGCAATCTGTCTCAAGGAGAAAGACACAAACTGCAAAAAGGAGATGTCTTAGATGGCCAGCAAATGAAAAATGCAGCTTAGTAACAGATAAGAAAAGCTGTCATGCTGCGTGGTTCTGGAAAAGAGCACCTAGTCTTTCTGGCATGGACAGCAATGAATAAAAGGGGACACAGTTCAAGGGAAATCCTTGTTTGTTTATCCACATGGAAGGAATCACTTGAAAAAAATCAAGCCCCAAAAGAATGTGGTGAGTACGTGAACTTACAGGCTATTGATTTAGTAAGATATGGGGTTTTTTTAGTAAGATATGATCTGGGTTTTTGAGCAATTCTCAAACTACATGTGCCAGAGAAGACTCATGCAGACAAGATGCACTCTCTACTGATACACTGGAGGTGAGTAGAGCATAGTCATTAACCAATAATTAACAGCTCTATTTTCTGCCAGGGATCAAAGTGGATTTTTACCTTGCACGTTTGTAGTATGTAAACAAATATTCATGGGCAAAAAGCACAACTCATCTGTCTAAACAGGTAACCACATTGGGATTCCTATTCATCTTCACGACCCTGAGCTCATTCATTGACTCTTAGTTCCTTCTTCCTCAGTCCTCGGAGATTTATTTTCTTTATGGCCACCTAGAATGACATTGAAAATCAGTAACTTAAGAAGTTGGTGGCACCAGACCACAACGCACATGGCGTGAGTGATTTTGCAGTGAGTCAGCACAGCTGAGCTGTGCCAAAGTGCCTTGTGATTAGACATTGGAGTAATTAGGAACTGACATTCCAACAGCACATCTCTCTGCTCCCTTGCGGGCCAGTGACAGGATACATGGGCACTGACACTTTGCCTTGTCCACTTAGTAACAACTATCACCCACAAACCTCTGACTACACTCTTTTCTGCTCAGTCTGGGATTCAGAAGAAACACTCCATCCCATCCATTCTCTGTGGCTACATCCTGGGCTACAGGCAGGACTTAGGGCTTCTAAGGGCATCTTGCAGATCTCTCCCTGTGTGTGGCTCCCAAGTGCAGGTGGCTAAGAAGCTACCAGTAACATTCAGATGTATTTGCTGGCAGCCAGAAATGAGGATTCAGGACTCTGAAGCTGCAGCCCCAAAGAGCAGTGAGATGCTCTAAGTGAGATGCTAAACCTTGGCTTTAGCAAATGAGAGCAAGTGGGCACGTCCTTCTCTGCAAGGAACCGCTGCCCCCCTTGCCTTCCTACTGGCAGCTGAGAAGGGCAAAGACTGTCCCAAGTGCAATTTTCAGGCTGGCACCAGTCTGTGCCTCTTGTGCCTTTCCTGCACAGGTGTACCCAAAGCTCCAGCCATAGCTCTTCTCAGTGGGAAAAGGCCTTGAGAAGAGTCTTGAAGGCTGCTCACACCTATTTCTCCTCCTGTGGCAGTGTTGAGTATTCTTGACAAACCTCTCCAAAAGCCTTAGAAACAAAAGAATAGCAAAGGAAGGAGAAGCCATTTAGATCTTGGAGTGAAAGCTGTTGCCCTGAAAATCAGGCTCTCGATATTGTTTTTCTACATGTTCTAACCACTTTCCCGGGAAAATAACTATAAACGTAGGTGTTTATACATTCTGTTTTAAGTGTTTTAAATGAACTCTTTTATATAGTGTTAAACGAGGGTTTGAATAATTGTAATTGTTGGTTTTGTGGGTATGTTCTTGTCCCCTCCCCCTGCTATTAACTGTGTTGGTTTTGGCCCCCGTTGTCTGTTATGTAGACCCCTCCTAGTTTCCCTGAACATTCCTTATCAATCACCTCAACCCTGCCCCTACCCCCTATCCATCATTGTAAACCCCACCTCTTCTTCCAGACCCTTCCATGTCTACCATTCCCGCCTCGATACTTTATTGGTTGTTATGCTCCATTCCCGCCTTCCTTGTATCCCCATTGGCCCCTGAAAGTGTAACCACCGCCCCTCACTCCTCCTCCCGAGAGCTCCTATTGGACCCTGGATTGTACCCAACTCTGGAGATCGGGCTGTATTTAATCTCTTGCACAGCTGTGTTCAGGGGCTCTCCTTGTCGGGTTATCACTGAGGGATTTCAGGCTAACCTGGGTTCCAAGTCCTGTTGGTTCTTTCATTGAGTTATCAAATAAAAGGTTTGGCTACTTGCCTTTTTAACATCTAGTAAGAGTCCAGAACCTGTTTTTGACACATTCCATTAAAGGTATGCTTTTTGATGGACGTCTCTCATGGCCAGTGCGGTTGGGAAGGTGTTAACCTGACTATCCAATCCCTGGTCGTGGTCAGAAGTTTATAAATACTGAAAGGAAAAATAAAATTTGCTCTTTCTTTCACCACACCTCAAACTGCGTCCGTGTGACTCATTTCATGTCCAACAGTCATAAAAGCCAGTCCAGACAGGAGATCTCTGTTGTAAATGCCTAAAAGCTGCAGGTTGCAGGAGGGGTCTGCCAGAAGGCAGATGATGCATTTTTCCCTCAAGTGCATGGGCACTGGGCCTGTTCCTGAAGCGCAGGGCTTTCCTGCCTCAGCTCAAAAAGACAGCTTATTCCTTCATCTCGGCTATCAGTTTCTAAACTGTACAGTTCTAATCCTGAGCACGGCATATTTCCTTTAGCAAACTCTTGGAAAGAAATGCTCCCGAGAGCTGTTATCTGACAGCTCTCATTGGGGGTAGATTCTTCTCCTTTTGTTAGTGTGGATGTATGATTTGGAGATATGCAAAAATGCTAAGGAAATTACCACAGAGCTGTCCCACACTTGAGAGACAAGGCTGTCTTCTTCCATGTCCTCCTCCTGCTGCAGGCAAGACCTTGGTTGGCAGCATGGAGATGTCTTTGACAATGCCTTCCGACCACACTTGCCAATTTGAGCCAGCACTGAGAGATGGGACAATCAATCCCCAGTGTCTGAACATGTTTGCAGCTGGTCTGACTTCACACTCGATAGACATTCCACCAGTGAAACAACACCTGGCCCATGGTTTTGGAGAAGTAACTGTGGTTGGACTCACCCGCTGCCAATATTTCCCAGTTCAACGTATTTTGTTATGGGATTTTCCACGTTCACCATTTTCCCTGAGGGAAACAAAATGCAAGATGCTCACTTTAAAGCAGAGATCCCAGCTTCCAGGAGATACAAAAGGTAGCCCCAGTGCCTGGGGCTCTGAACCCTTTGTGGCTGGGTAACAGCAACAGCAATCACACAGACAGCTCTGCAGCACAGACAGACGGGCAGCACAGAGACTCATTCTCTACAGCAGTTCCTGTGGGGAGTCCAAAATGTCCCTGCGACATCAAACTGTGGAGGATCATTTGGTACAGCTTTGCTGGCACGTGCACACAATACACTGTCCCTTGGACAAGAAATACACAAGACATACTCAGTAGCTCCAGGGAGTCATCCTTGCTCTGGTGTTGCTGAGCAGCAGCTGTGTCAGTGCTGGACATGAACAGTCTGCCTGGGCTTCGCTTCTCAGGTTGGGAAACAAAGGCTTCTTTACAGAATACTGATGCTGCAGGAGGTTCAGTGACAGAGGCTGTGTAGATCTGAGAGTAGAAATGAGTTTGTGTCAGAAAGCTGGCTGTCAGAGGTTACCCTGAGATCCCATTTCAAGTGCAAGCCCTCAGCAAGATGCTGTCAGCCATATGCAGGGCTCTTAAAAAGGATTTTTGGATGTCCACTTCTCAAACTGCATGGGTCAAAACCAAAGGTTGGTTTTACTTGAGTTCATGGCCAGATTCATGTTAAATTTTTGTGGATTTTCTGAAGAATGACTGCAACAATGACTGTCCCACTTCCTCCAAAGGATCCCTTTCCCCCTCCAAGGGCTGCAGACACAATTGCAGCTCCTTGTCCAAATGTTGTACCTCCTCCCACTGATTCCACTTTTCCTCCACCATCTTGGAGACATGCTCAACCTTCAGCATCTCTGCTTGGGACAGTTGCTGTGCCTCACGCCAACCTTGGGGCTCTTCATCACCTGTCATTTGCTGGAAGCCTTCACAGGCTGCCAGGTGAGATGTCAACACTTCCACCTCAAGTCAAACAGTCAGAGACTACAGCTTGGCCTTGTCAGCCAAGAGTCATTGACTGTTAGGAAAGGGACAGAGCAGGTTTATAAGGGCTACAGACAGCTGGTTTCAGTCCTTCCTCTGGGGCACCATGTTCTCCTGTAAAAACACCTCAAGAAACAAGGACTCCAGGCACAGGCCAGCAGGAATCAATTTGGATGACTGCTGGCCAAAAGGCCAAAGGATTAGTCCCATTGTCCAGGGCAACATTTGAGAATCGGCACACCAAGAAATGCCCTTCAGCGTGGCTGTGATAGACACTACAGCAGGATGGCACTCAGAGGCATCCCACTACCCCTCTATGCTCTGCAGTGGAAAGGTGAGAAGAGCAGAATCCACAAGGTTGCTGACTGCAGTGTCTATTGCTGTTTCATTCACTTGCTTTTGTAGAGTCTGAAGGAGGGGACAAAATTTCTCTCTGATGGTTTTCATGTCTTCCAGCAGCTTCTTGTCCCTTGCGTTGAACCTAGCTTTGGTTCCATGCAGCTCTGCCTGCAGCTTTTCCTTGATGTTTTGTGAAAAACAAGAGAGTGGAAGTTTCATGAATGAAGTGGCTGCCACTCTCACTCTCCTGGTTTTGTTTTTTGCCTTTCTGTTGGTGGAGATTCATTTTCTCTTGGACGCTTCTCATGTTTTCCTTGTGCCTCCTCTTCACTGCCACAATGGCACTCTGAGCTTCAGGCAGGTCTGCTTGTGGCTCTGCCTTGATGTTCTGAACACACAAATGGAGAACAAGTGACTGGGAGCTGCCATCAGGCTCAGCTTTTTCCTCTTTCAGCCTCAAAATCACACTCCTTCAGTCACTTCTTTCTGCTTCCCTGCACACCTCTGCTTCCACTGTAACCCTCCTGTCCCAGAGCTGATCTCCGCAGATTACAAGGCTCTGTGCTTTCAGTGCTTCTAGGACTCCTGGCCTCCTTAGTCCCAAGAGCTGTGTTTTATGCCCCTCTTCCTGCCCTGCACTCTGTCACCTGATGAGTCAGGCTTACCTGGCCATTCCAGTGGCTCTTGCACCTTCTGACCTGTATGAGTATATAAGGAGTTTGTTCATAAAAACAAGAAAATAAAGGGTTAAGCAAGGTATTGGGAATTGCAAAGTTCCAAGCAGAACTGGTAGAAACCCCAAGGACATCCTGTTGTTGAGCATAACTTGTATATTCATTATCTTAGCCAAATATGGAGCTTGAAGCATAACTTGTGTTTCCAGTACTTTAGCCACATATGGAGCTTAGCTTGCAGGTCAAGGGTGATGCTGTGAGGAGGAAGAAGAGTACCTTCCTCCCCACGACCACCGAAAGGCAAAACACGACCACCAAGCAACAAGCCACGCAGAAGCAAAAGCAACCCAGATGACGCAGAAACCAGAACTGGAAAGACAATAAGGACTCTAAAGTTTGGGGAGGGAGGCGCAAGCCGTTGGTGGAGCGGTGACTCCCCCGGCCGCCCAGCACTGTTTTGCTTGCTGCCGCTTGCTAAAATAAATCCAATTATTTTTATTCAACAAGGATTTTGATTTTTATTAATATAACCCATAACAGACCAAGCTGCTCTTCCTGCTCTTGGGCTGGCAACAGCTCTCCCTCAGTCTGGCATGGCATCTCTGATAAATCAATCTGCTCCTGCTCTTTCTCCAGAACAACCTGCACAGAAAGCAAGAGAACATGGACTTCAACTTCCCATAAAACATTTGTGGCCCAAGACTCAAACACTGATGGGCTCACACGTTCCCAAATCACTGTGCTGCTGCTCTCCTGGCTTGTTCTCTGCCCATGGGGAGACACAGATTCCAAAGTGACACTGGCAGTACAATCAGGGTCCAGCTGGGTCTGAATCTCCAACAGACTCCTGGGCAGCTGACAGGAAATGTGTGCCATTTCTCAAGGGTCTGCTGAGGGCCTCCCTCCCCTTCTGCTCTGTCCTCTTTGTCTTTCCATAGTCACTCACACTCAGCCCTGTCCTACAGCTCCATCCTGACTCTGCAGGTGTTTTCCTGTGTGATTTCATCCCTTGTGAGAGACACTTGTGGAGTTCATGTTCTCTTCAGGCCTGCACCACCATTCCTGCCTTTCTGACATCTACACTCTTGTTAGAAATCCTGCTCGTTCAGGAGATAAGGATGTGTGCAGTTTGATCTTCTGATGGAGGTCAGAGAGCCCCTATGGCCACCTGAGTATATGGAAGAGGACCAAGGTGTTTATCCTCCCTCTTTTGTCAGCTGAGAATTCTGAGCGGCACTAACAGAGATCCTCCAAAGGCCCCATCAACAAATGAATTGACACACCCCTAGGGATGCCAATGAAGAAAACCATGTGTCATGTAATGCATGTATGACCAAAGTCTCCAAATTCCACCTAGAGCTTGAGATTGTTCCACTCCCTTAGGACATGGCAGCAATTTGTTGCATAAAAAGAAGGTTTCACAGCAGAAGAGAGTGGAGGAGGAAAACAGCTCTGTGGGGTAAAATCAATGATCTCTGCAGGGGGAATCATCTTTGCCTGCTCCAGATCACTCAATGGAACCTGTCTCTCCTCCTGTCCTCAAAGGGATGCCTTTAGGTGACTTTTATACCTCCAACTGCTTTGGAGAAGAGATGGGAAGATTCCACAATGTAAATGGTAGGTAAATGGTAGATAGATAGATAGATAGGTAGATAGGTAGATAGATAGATAGATAGATAGATAGATAGATAGATAGATAGATAGATAGATAATAGATCTCAGATATAGAGATCTGATTATTACATATAACCTGTCTTTACTATTCTTTCTGTCCCAGCACATATTAACACTTGGTAGCCAGTGCCCCCATCAGCAGCAATGCTGAACTTGCTCTCCTGTTGCTTCAATAAATCACACTCTTGGGGAATCTGGAGCATGCTGGTTCTTATGGAATGTGATCAGAACCAGAGCACTGCTCGGGGACTGCACTCTGTGCATCTGTGCTGAAAGAAGTTCTTCTCTTGGACTCGACCACACTGATGGTGCTGAAGTGGCTGCAATCAGAAATGAAGCCCCGCCCCTCTCAGTTCCACTGATCACTGAGGACCAGCTGGAATGCAAGGCCATTGATTTCCTGCCCGATTTCTAAACACAACACAAACTGCTCCTGTGACAGGGGCTGGGATGAGGGCTGCCAAAGACACGGACACTGTTAATCTGAACTTGATGTGCAAGGCCCAGCTGACTGGCCAAGAACCAGAACAGCTCCTCCTGCACCAAAGTCCCCACCTCAAATGAGTGTTCTTGTGCTAAAATACTCCATTGTTCACAACTGCCATATGGAAAATTAAAATTATATCAGAACCTCTCTCAGTACTGGAAAAAGGCAGGACATATGCAGCAAAACAACTTTCCATTGTGGAAAAAGTAAAAAAAAAACCCAACAGGTTATGATTCCTAAGATTGCAAAAATGCAACCAAAAAAACCCATAATAATGTGACTCCCTCTAGTGTCTAAAATAATAATTGGATGCAGTGAGGGAATGCTGATGGTCCCTCATCAGCCTGCCTGTCTCCAGGCTAAAGCTTCCTCAACACCTCCTCATTGGACCTGTCTTCCACAGCCTTCCCCAGTGCCCTTGTCCTTCTCTGGACATGCTCCAGCCCCTCAATGACTTTCTGATCACAGGGGCCCAGGACTGGACACAGCACTCCAGCTGCGGCCGCGGCGCTGCCCAGCACAGGGGGACGCTCACTGCCCTGCTCCTGCCGCCCCACTATTGCTGACACATGGCCATCATGCCCCAGGCCTTCTTGGCCACCTGGGCCCAAGCTGGCTCACGTTCAGCTGCTGTTGAGCGACACCCTTGGGTGCTCTGGGCCCAGGCAGCCCCCCGGGCACCACGTTACACATTTGACTTCAAAGACAGCATCTGGAATTTGGAGACGCCTTTCCTGTTCTCAAGGATTTTCAGTCACTCCGCATTCGAGGCTTCAAAGCAGCTTTCAAAGCTGCAGACTTCACCACAAAATGTATCCACAGAAGCTTGCTGCTTATGCTTTTAACCTCAGAGGAAGGCTTCAGAACCACGCAGTTTGTTTCTTTGGCCTCATGGGACAAGCATGGCCTTCACAGCTTCATGGACAACATTATCATCTCCTGGCAGTGTTGTGGTATATTTTTATTCATTTTATTTGATCCAATTATCTTTTGTATTGTTAAGTCGTACCCCCCACCCTTGGTAATAGTTTATTCCCAGTTGTGCCCTCCTACCCCGGTTGCCAATCCACCCTGATACCTGCCCCTTGTTCCCGAATGTTCGCTGTTCCCCCGCCCATTAAGTTGTCAATCCTCCCTTGTGCCAACCCCTGCCTGGACAGCCCCGTTTGGAATTCCCCTGCTCCTCCGAGCCCCATTGGCCCATGTGCCCCACTCTCCTCCCCTTGTGTTCTCCATTGGTTTATGTATTATGTAACCCCGCCTTGTGCTCCTCCCCTAAGTCTTCCCTGTTGGGTTGTTATATGTACACGCCCCTTGCTCCTCCCCCGCAGAGAAGTTGCTGTACACCCCGTTTCTTTTGTCTTTTGTTTCTGGATCCTTCAAGAGAATAAATCTCTTTTGAAGCCACATGGAAGACCTCTCCCTCCTTGCTCCTGTCCCTGACACTGGACAGCCAGTGCCATAGAGCATAAGCCCTAAGCTCCTGCGCTTCCCCGGAGCAGCCCACTCCTGGCCCGGTGCCGGGAGCTGGCTGGGGAAAATGCGGCAGCATGTCATGGCAACAGTTTAACAAAAGCCAAAGGACAGATGGGCCACCAGACTCTGTAAAAGTGAAGAATTGTTCACAAAACTACAGAGCTGTTTCACTAGCTGAACACAGAATTCTAAAAAGGGAAAGCAAACAAACCAAGCCCCGTGAGGCCCAGTGCCCTTGGCCATGGCATTGGAGAAGCCAAGAGACAGAGCTTCACTGAGCCAAGCAGCCACATGCTCACCCACAGGCACCAGCGCTTTGGTGCCTCAGCACGGCAGCTCAAAGCCCAATTCCCAGCGGTCTTGTGCTGGAGGGAATGGCTAGGTGCTGCCAGGACTCCAGCCCTCAGCACCCTCAGCCTCCAACAGCAAGCGCTGGCTGGCCAGAAACTTGCAGCTCTGCCCCTCACTAAAGACAGCTCCACCCAGAACTGGCACTTACTGTCTGGGATGGCTCCGCCTCTTCGGTGAGCACAGCTGCACTCTCCTGCTGCTCTTGCTCAGTTTCCCCCTCTTTGTTTCCCTCTCCAGGAGCAGAGGGAGCCAGGGCTGAAACTGCTCTTGCTTCTGGGCTCTGTGTAAAGAGACAAGCACAAGGGACAGGCCGTTACTTATCACTTCCAACTTCCTTGCTTTTTGCATCTACAGCCAACCTGCTCTACTCAGGAGAAATCATCAGCTTGCACAGCAAAGGGATTCTAAGTCACTCCCATTAAATGAAAAAAAGGGCTAATTCAAGCCTACTGCATATGGCTCTGAATTCCATATTCCTCCTTGGCTACTAGCAGCAAGCAACATTCCCTGGGCAAAACAAGGCTTGTAGTTCTCTAAAGCCCTGACATAGAAAAGGAGGAAATAGTGCACAATGCCTTTGCAGTTCCTACTGGAGGTCTGCAAAGTTAAAAGTGTATGGGAATCTCATCCAGTGCTGGAAAAGTGCAGCAAAGCCTGTGCAGAAGTAACTTTCTTTGCTGGAGCAAGGGAATAAGGAACCAGCCTTCTCCTCCTAGCAAAACAAGCAACCAACAGATGAAAGAAAGTGTCACCTGCTCCAGTGTCTAATGTACTTGGAAGCAGGGAAGGGATCTTTCCCAGGGAAATGGCCCTTGTGGTGAGCACTGTCACGTAGGGATTGCTGGAAGTCTGCCTGATGCTCCCTCATCAGCCTGCCTGTCTGACACCAGCCTAAAGCTCCCTCCGCACCGCCTCACTGGACTTGTCCTTCTAGTGGTTGACATCTGCTAATTTCACTTTTCTGGCTAATGTACTAAAGAATGACATGGATTTTTTGCGCTCGCCGCAATCACCAGGGAACTTACTCCATTTTCTTTTTTTTTTTTTTTTTTTTAGTGTGTTGTGCATTAGGAGTAGGTTAAAACAGATTGAAAACTTAGCAAGAATAAAGAAACTTTATTATCAGGATTGCAAGTATAAGAAACCAGAATAAAACTCCTAGATACTTTTCCTCCCCCTACCCAACTTTTTCTTCTCCTAACTGACAACACAGAGACAAAACTTGGGATGGTAAAGCAGAACTAACTATACAGTAGTCTTATATGAGTTTTCGTAGGGTGAGGAGGGGGTGTTTGGTTATGTTAGGGAGACTTGTTTAGAGAAAAGCAGGTTCTTGCTGTTTTTTCATTATCAGGAATTGCAGGAGCCCTGGAAAAAAGTTGCTATCCTCCTATCCTTCGCATTTTCACAGCTTTCTTACAAGTGTGTTTATGGGCTAGGAACTCATGGGGTATTATTTTATGGATGAGTTGTTTAAAGGCAAAGGTTTTTCTTAGTTGGTTTTTGCAATCATCTCTGGAAACAGAGCCTTTTTTCTTCTCTCCCTGGGCGCAAAGGATTTGCATCCCTCTCATCTCTTTCTCTCTGTAAAGTTTTGATGGGCTTACAGCTACTTTAACATTTGCTTTGCTTTATTAATGGATGTTTTGGTTCAGATTTACAGTCTCAATACTTCATCCCCCCCTACTCTCATGAATTAAAGGAGATATTTTAGTATATTATTGTTTATTTCTATGGTACTACTGAAAGAATATTTTAGTCCTATTTGCCATTTTCTCATCCCTCTTTGATTTCAGCTTTGACTCATTCTTTCATTGACTTCAAGGTTTTTAGGTTGCTTTTCCCCATGTTGTCACTGTCCTTTTCTCTCCCTGCAGAGAGGAACAAGGTCTGGAGGTCTCATCTGCCTATCTGACAGGGTTCCATTTTTTATCTAGTGGCTGCAGCAGGCATGGTGCTGGATGTCAGGCCACTCTGGGCACCTCTCTGCCCTGGCAGGGGAAGTAGGCTCGGCCTGGAGCTGCCAAGCACCACGGAGGACTCAGCGTCGGCAAGATGTCAGCAGCCGTGGCCAGGCCCGGCCTGGGGCCGGGCTCCTGCTGCCTCCATTTCTCACCCGAGAGCCGCTGGCGTCCGGCCCGGCCTCCCCCAGGCCGCCCAGGCCGTGGGCGAGCAGGGCCGGCCTCATCACAGCTCTGCTACCTCCTGGGTCCGGAAGCAAAAGGGTCAGTTCCCAGACTCGTGCATTTTACACTGGTGCATTCCCAGGGGCAGATTGAGTTTTTCAGTGCTGTTGTAAAATGTTGTCACTTCCCACAACTTGCTAACTATTGGCTTCTTTTAGGCACAGAGGAAGTGCTCAGCACCTTGTCACAAAGAAATCACTTTTCCCCTGTGTTCCTTACGTCTTTCCCCAAATAACCATTAAAATCAAACTACCACAGTCATCCACAGCCTTCCCCAGTGCCCTTGTCCTTCTCTGGACATGCTCCAGCCCCTCAATGACTTTCTGATCACAGGGGCCCAGGACTGGACACAGCACTCCAGCTGCGGCCACGGCGCTGCCCAGCACAGGGGGACGCTCACTGCCCTGCTCCTGCCGCCCCACTATTGCTCACACATGGCCAGCATGCCCCAGGCCTTCTTGGCCACCTGGGCCCAAGCTGGCTCACGTTCAGCTGCTGTTGAGCGGCACCCCTGGGTGCTTTGGGCCCAGGCAGCCCCCCGGGCACCACGTTACAATTTGACTTCAAAGACAGCATCCGGAATTTGGAGATGCCTTTCCTGTTCTCAGCAACTCAAGACAGCACAAAAAGAGACTTGCAGAGTCACCCCACATTCGAGGCTTCAAAGCAGTTTTCAAAGCTGCACTCATCACCACAAAATGTATCCACAGAAGTTGCTGATTCTGCTTTTAGCCTCTGAAGAAGTGTTCAGAACCACGCAGTTTGTTTCTTTGGCCTCACGGGACAAGTATGGCCCCCCACAGCTTCATGGACATCACCCAGCAGCATCTTAACAAAAGCCAAATGACAGAGGGGCCAACAGGCTTTGTAACATCGGAGGTTAATTTTCTCACTAGTAGGATGGGACTGCCAGGTGACACGTCATGAGCTTTTCTTTCAGACATCAGTCTCACCTATAGATACAGGAGATGGCACAAGATCACCTCTACCATAAGCAGCTTCAAAATCTCTTTTTTATAGAGCATTTTATGAGTGTTTCAGCCAATAGCATATTGCTAAATCTTACTGACAATTCTTTTATCCAATCACTCGAAACATACATACGTCTTCTTCAAACAATGCTTGCTTGTTTGCTTTCTATTAACAATACTCAATACTCTGTTATTAGACTTAAAACTTGCTACTATCTTGGTAAGCATATTTTTGCAGTCTTAAGGTCTAAGGCCAAGCCTAAAGACTCAACTCTTGTTTTATGTCCTTGCATAATAATACATGTATTATTGTATCTTCCTCCCTTTCAGGCCTTGCAGCTGCAGCTAGCTCTAAGTTCTCAGCTTTTTCTTTTCTGAGGCCCTTTTTCACAGCTTCTGAAAGCCTTCTTGCATTTACTCTTGGTACAAGCACAAAGAAACTTGCTTAACTTTGTCGCTTATTGACTACCTTGTGTTACACAGCTCTACTGCAAAACTTAAAGTCTTTAGGTACTTAATATATTTCTCTTTACTTACTTAAAGCACTACTCTTGCTTACTTTGAGTGTTGTTATTTTAAACTACAGCAATTTTAATGCTGTAAAAGATCGGGTCTATTCCAAGGATGTAAGTCAAATGTGGTAGCAATTGTCATTTCTTATTCAAGTAAGTCTGATCCCTTCCAGGGTCGTAATTCAAAACCTTCATCTCTGTCTATACTTGGATGGTTAAGGCAACCCAAACATTTGGTTTTGTTTGTTCTACAGGCAATTCTGCACTGCACAGAACAAGCAAGATCAGCAAGTACCAACACAGTAATCAATTTTGCTCCATGCTTTTCGTCAGCTATTTTTTGGCAAAAGACTTTTCCATGTATCTTAATTCATTTAGAGACTATAACAAAAAAAGAAGGGTCAATTTCACCTTTGCAAATTTGATGGGGGAATATACTCTCTATAACAGGAAAATACCACACTTTTGCCAAAAGAGCTTTATGAAATCAACAATTTACACATTTACACAATGACATAAAAATCAGGGTTCGTAGGTTCCACAGGTGAACAAGGGATGCCAGCTGGGACTCATAGGCTCTCCGTTTGGCTCACGTCGACGTGCCTATTTCTCTGCTCTTACACTCATCAACACATTGTCGTGTGTGATACTGTTTGACATTCTTTGCTAGAACCCACTAGTTCTGGCACCCGTGGAGACACAAGCATAGCCTTTGCCCCAAGTTATTAGTCAAAAAGGGCCTTCAATTTGTCCTGTCTCAGAGTTTCTAATTAAAACAGGGGGATTTTCTTTTCATTTTGCTTGTGTGTTATTTGAAAAATGCCTAAAAGCTGGTGGATCGGGTTCTGTCAAAGATCTGTCCCAGAAATTAAAAACATATAAAGCTTTGCTCAGTCTCATCAGAGGTGTTGCCTCTACTCCCCCTTCTGTTGATCTAGAATGCGTTTTAGGGTGTGATATGTCCTTTCAATAATTGCTTGGCTTGTAGCGGAGTAGGGAATTCCAAAAGAGTGGCAAACACCCCTTCATTGTTGCCTTGAAAACTCAACTTTTCCACCTTGTTTACGTAATTTCTAAGAACTTTCCCAGGACAGTGACTGTTAACTTAGATAGATATACATTCTTTCTGATACGCATCTTTTGATGGACGTCTCGCACGACCAGTGTGATTGGAAAGGTGGTAACCTAACTCTCCAATCCCTGGTCATTGCCGAGAATCTAAAAATACTGAAGTTGTAAGAATAAAACCATTTTTTCCCCTATCATACGGGAGCTGTGTCTGTGTGAGTCGTTGCGTGTCCTACAGTGACAGTCCATCAAAAATGTGGCCAATTTTTGGGCTGTATATGCAGGGCCATTGCCTGGTTTTACTTCTTGGGGTAGTCCTAGTGAAGCAAATGACTGCAAAAAGTGTTGACAGGCATGATTGGCTGTCTCTCCTGTGTGAACAGAAGCAAAACCTGCACCTGAAAAGGTGTCAACTGATCTGTGAATATTTTTACATTTCCCAAAGGAAGGGTAATTAGTGATGTCTGTCTGTCACAACTGCAGGCTTTGCAAACCCCATGGGTTGACAGCTCCTGTAGAAGCAGAGGACTGCACAAGCTGACAGTCAGAGCAAGTACTAATGATGGCTTTAGCTTGACTTTTAGAAATGTGAAACCTCCACACAAGTGCTTGTGCATTTCGGTGAAAGAAGCCATCACTTAGTTCTGCTTGTTCAAAAATGTTTGGCAAAGCATTACAACAACCATTGTCAACTTATCCGCTCTTGCGCTTCCTTCTGCTAAAAATCCTGGAAGTGAAGAATGAGCCCTAATGTGAGAGGCAAAATATGGATTAGTTCTGTATTGTGAAATTGCATCAAAGCTTGAAAGCCAACAATACAAGGTATCATTTCCAACATCTTTTAGAACTGATCTTTCTACTCTTTTAACTACATTACCAACATAAGCACAATCTGTAATTAAATTCAAAGGTTCTGGAAAAGCTGAAAGGCCCTGACTACAGCAGCTAATTCAGTAATTTGAGAAGATCCCTTCACTGTTTGAATATGCAATTCCCATGTTTTAGTTGTTTGATTTAGCCATACTATCACTGATTTATGTGTTTTCCCTGATCCATCAGCGAAGAGAGTTACAGCACTTAAAGGTTCTTCGCTTAACGTGGGTTTTTCTCTAAAACTCAATTTTGCTTGCAACCATTTATGAGCTGGGTAATGAATAGAACAAACATTCTATTCTGAAAAATTCAACAATGCATTTTGCAAATCATCTGAATTTTGCAATGCCCAATCAAGGTAGTCTTTTTTCAAAGGTAAACAAATAACTGCAAAATCTTGGCCTGCTAAGGTGAACAACCTTGTTCTGGCTCCAATAATAATTTGTGCTGTCATCTCCATAGTTGTAAAAATTGTCTTCAGGGACCTATGAGGAATATTTTACATCCATTATTAACAAAGGATCTCTTTCAGAAGCATCCCATTGAAAAATGAGACCATAAAGTTGCAGTTTTTCTCCCAAAATTGCAAAAAAAAGGGATTTTCTGGAGGACACCAGTGGGCTTGTCTTCTTTGGAAAGCCTCTGTGACCTTTCCAAGGGCTACTTGAGCTTCAGGTGTTAGAGCCCTAGGAGATTTGATATTACAATCTCCTCTTAATAAGTCAAAGAGTGGGGCAAGTTCATCGTTGGTAATTCCCAAAATACGTCTGACCCAATTAATTTCCCCCAGAAGCTGTTGTAAATCTTGCAAGGTGTTGACACTGGTCCAGAGTTGTATTTCCTGTAGAGGAATTGTTTGTTCAGTCATTCTCCATCCCAGATATTTCCAGGGCAGAACTTCTTGAATTTTGGATGTAGAAATTTTCAGTCCAGCCTTTTGAATTTCAGTAACAACACTGTCATGAGTTTCTTCCATTTCTGCTTGTGTTGGTGCTGCAATAAGCAAATTGTCCATGTAGTGTAAAATCATAGATTATGGGCGCTTCTGGCGAGCTGGAGACAGAGCTTGTGCAACGAAATATTGGCATTATTGGAATTGGAATTATTCATCATTGCTTGAGGCAAAGATTTCCAGTGATATCTTTGCAATGGTTCTCCTCTAGTGATAGCTGGAACCAAAAAAGCAAACCTCAGTGCTGACGAGTTTGGCGGGAGAAAATGCAGCACTCAATATGAATGATCAGCAAATCTCATTTATTGGTAACTCTAAAACCACTTATATAGCATCAATAATTAGGCTCATACATAGTGCAAAAGCAAGCTCATTATTGGATATTTCATTTAAGGTCAACTCCACCTAATTCTACATTCCTGTGATCGCTCAGCTATGCTGAATTCACATTCTTCTGATCACAGCATCCTGTTCTCAGTTAACATCACTAAGGCCTTCCTGACTTCTGCAACATCTCACACCAACTGCACTCCATTGTCTAACTCTTTCCCAGCTAACTGCTGCATGGGAATATGACCTTTGCTCTCTAGCCATTCCTCTATAATTCCCCTGTTTTCTTTTTGCACTAACAAAACTGTAGAAGTAGCCTTTTTTACCATGTTTTGCAAGCATTGCAGCATGCAAGGAATAAACAGTAACACAATCACAATGATCAATATAACAACAATTGCCATTTGTGCCAAATTTTTTAACCATCCTGTAAGACCTAGGGATTGAAACCATTCCTCTAATGGATTTGTTTGCATGGTTAATTTTTTCATATTGCTCTGTAGTTGTTGAAGACGAGCATGAATAGACATTGAATGGTCAGAAAGATTCATGCAACACATCCCATCAACGTCTTCACAGCCATGGCCCTGTGCTAATAGCAAAAAATCAATAGCAGCTCTATTCTGCAATACAGCATGCCTAACACTGTTCATATCCAAAAGCAAATCAGACAAAACCTTTGATGTAATGTTAAACTGTTTTCCTGTCCAGCATGCCAGTCGTCATAACTGTGTTAAGGCTTGAGCACTAGATACTCCAGGTGTAAAAATAGATGGCACAATCGCTGTAGGACGTTCCCAAAGCTCAGCCTGATCTTTGCATTCTGGCCCCAATTGGAACACACTTCTCTTTTTTCGTAACCTGGTTCTATTAGCTCTTAATAGTTGCTGTATAGTGGGTGCAATCAATGTCAATTTTCCAAAATAACAAGGTCCTCCATAAATGTTTGCTGGCAGTCCTTACCATGCACGATCTCCACAAATTAGAAAAACACCAGGCGCTAATTGTAGAGGTGTACTGCTAGAATTTACTTTGGGAGACTAATTGCCACAGTATGTATCATTATTTTGCAAATATAGCAAATTTTGTGGAGAAACATTTGTACCATTTGGCCCATGAGACTTCTTTGCATGATTGCTCCTAGACCAATTGACAAAATTTAAACAGTAATTGCTAGGGGCTGAACCTAACAGTCTTAACTCTTGCGGTTCTGACCCAGTAACATTTAAACCTGTAGCAGTGTATCAATTTTGAGCACCAATGGGATTTGCCTGAATTAAACCTTTGATACTGATCCTGAATTTACCTGATGAAGTTTCACATAATGTATTGTTTGCTTCCTTGGGTGTTTTCCAATTCTTTGTCCAGTTTTTAAACATTGTGGCATTGAGTGAATCATCTAAAGGTGCGCCCACTAAACAAGTTCGAAAAGGATCTGAAGGGGTAGCCATTGAAAGGCAAAAATTATCCTGACCAGTTTGATTAGCCCATGTTACCCACATATTTTGTCTTTCATCCATGTCAATCAAAAACCCTTCATTTCCCTCTATTATAGTAAACCACAACAACAACCTGATCAGAGATAGTCCCTTAAGGACTTTAAAAAGATTGTGGCAGTTCAGCCAGCATTTTGGCTGGATCCCATGTGAGATCTTGCTTCCCTTTTCTTTTACCCCTCTGCCTTGCCCATCGATTCGGTTGCTTCGAACCACGGGGTGTTCCATCTTCTCGGCAGCAGGGATAACTTTCAGGGAAAGACCCTTTCTCTCGAGACTGCCGTTTTAAGAATTGCTCCCAATTTTTATTTTTTACCCCTGAGATATCACACCTGACTTGTATAAGTGTCTTACAAAAATGTATTGTGGTTATTTCATTAATAAACGGTAAAGGGGTATGTCATGGAGTTACTTTACCTTTAAGGGAGTTGGAGTTGCTGGGAACTGCTTGGAGTCTTTTCTCCTGACCAATTATCGGTCATTGCTGGGAATTGACAGCAGTTTAGGCCATTGAAAAGTGGGATCAACTTGAGAACCCTACCTTAAAATGTAAAAGCAGAGCTCTCTGGGTTCTCTTTGTTTTCTGGCTGTGGAGGGTGGCGGAGCTCCAGGCCTCCCGTCCCTGCCCAGGCCATGCGGCTGGGCGGGGATGGGGCCGGGCCTGCCCCGTCTCCCGGCCGGGAGATGGGGGGGGCCTGGGGAAGGTTTTCCCCAGGCTGGGCCGAGCCGATCTCTGGCTCGGCTGCAGGTTTTGCTGTAACTACATTCACTAGAAACTGCCGAGTGAAGAAAGAGAGAGGCCCTGGACTTGCAGCGGGTTGGAGCAGCGACTACACGCTCCAGAGCAGCCATGAGGAACTTTCCATCACAGACGGCTCCAGCTCCTGTTCGGCAGAGATCTCCAAACCATCTACAAAAGCCTGGGCACGATGTTAACTCTTCCATTACCCAGATGAGACTTGCGGATTAATCTTTTTATCCAGACAGAGAGCGAGAGAGAGATCAACATGAAAAGAGACTTTATAAACTACCAGTGACAGGAAAGAAAAGAAGCTTCAGGAAAGGTAGAGAATTAAGAAGATGCTTTAATTAAGCTGAAATATCTCCCTGTTAAAACTATGGAGATGGACAATGAAGTCCTGAAAAGAACTCCTTTAATTCATGATATAAGATCTAGAGAGGAATAGTGTTCAAAGTGTAAATTTGAGTAAAGAGTAATTATAGTATAGTGAAGTGCTGGGAGATTAAAAGCCTTGAGAGGCAATGAGAAAACTGTTGGGAGATTTGAAGCCTTGAGAGGCAATGAGAAAACTGTTTTCTGGTGAAGCTCACAGAAACAGATGAAGAAGACTTTATTTGCCTTTGAATAACTTATCCTTAAAAATGCTATCTCTAGACTCATGGCCCATACATACTTCAGAGTGATGTGAAAATGGGAGGAGTGAACTCTAATAATAGCAGCTCTGAGCAGCTAACATTAGAGCAATAGAAAACTATAACAAAAATAGTTTTCTTGTGAGAAACTCCATAAATTAACAGGAAGAAACTTCTGTTTCTCTATAAAAACTGGTGAAAAGACTAGCAAGAATTGGGACTGTTTTAACCATCAGAGTTCCAGAGCTTTTGTCTCTGTTGTCATGTGAACAAGGGAATAGTGGGTAGATAGGGGATGGAAAGGTTTTTTCTGGAAGTTTATTCTGGTGTTCTTATTATTGTGGTTTGTCAATAAACTTTCTTTTTTTCCCTTTTTATGTTGTGTGCCTGTTTTGCTCTTGTTCTAATCCATATCTCACAGCAAAAAGTAAGTAATTTTCTTAGTTATTGGCTTAAAACCACGACAGGGTATTAGGATGAAAACAATAATTTTCTGGATTTACCCCAAAAGCAAAAATCTCCCACCATCTATCAGATCCCTTTTCAAATTGTCCTGTTTGCACACCTTCCTGTAATGCAATCTCAGTCAAATTTCTTTCAAAGTTGTAACACTCTGTACAAATCCCTTTTGGGGATTGACCCCACTTAGAATGTGTCCACCACTTTTCCTTACACACCTTACAAATGTAACATACAAAAGGATAGCATTCACAATTTGGTACTGTACACAAGATTTTCATGTGAGAGTTCATCAGATCCCGTCTCTATGTTGATGGCAGAGAGCGAGAAGTATCTGCTAAATTTTCTGGATCAGCTGAAGGTAAATCACTGGGATTAACAGGTTTAGTCCATCGGCTCGGCACCCAGACAGGCCCTGTGGGGGTAGACACACAAAGATAACCACGTCCCCAGTATAGTACCTTGCTAGGACCTCCCCACAGACCTGTTTTTGGATCTTTGTAGCGAACCCATATTGGACTTTGAGTTTTTTCTGCTTCAGGTGCACTATGACGTATTGCTGCAGGCAAATCGTTGTTTCCAAAGATACACAGAAAATTTAAAACAAATAAGCAACGCAACAATCTTTCTTGTGGATCTTTGATCTCTCTAAATTTGTTCAGATATTGCTTCAAAGTACCATTAGCTCGTTCTACTATTGCCTGACCTGTGGGGGAATGAGGAATCCCTGTTATGTGTTTGATTCCCCATGATTGCATCACCTGCTTAATTCTACTACTACAATAAGCAGGCCCATTGTCTGTTTTGATAGAACGTGGAACCCTCATGACTGCAAAACAACTTACTAAATGTCACTCAACATTCCATGCTTTCTCACCAGATTGAGCTGTAGCCCAGATGTAATGACTATAAGTATCAATGGTGACATGTACATACTTAACTCTCCCAAACTCTGCAACATGAGTAACATCCATTTGCCACAAATCATTAGCCTGTAATCCTCTAGGGTTTACCCCAAGACCCAATCCACTGCCTTGATTGTGAAAACTACAAATAGGACAAGCTTTGACAATAGCCCGAGCCTCCGCCAAAGGTATCTGAAACTTCCGATGGAGACCTTTTGCATTTTGATGAAGGATGGCATGAGCTTCTCTAGCTAACGTCTGTGGTGGGACAGGCCTATTTTGTGTCAATGAAACCAATTGGTCTGCCCTAGCATTTCCTTCTCCTAAACCCACATCCCATTTGTGGCTACGAATATGGATAATAGCAAAGGCAGCAGTCCTCAACTTTACTGCTCTTTGAAGTTGCAAAAACAGTTCATATAAACGAGGGTTTTTTACTTCCTTAATGACTGCATTTTCAATACGTTCACTCACTCCTGCAACATATAAAAAATCAGTTACCACATGAACAGGACCCTTAAACTGCACCAAAACCCAAACAACAGCAACTAATTCAAGAGTTTGTAATGTGTCCTCCTTTTGAGCTGGAATAATGTGATGATTCCATTGTCCTTCTGAATTTTGCCATGTAGCAGCAGCTGTACGAGATTTCTTTCCAGCATCAGTGAACACAACTGATGCCACTGGTAATGGCACAAATGATCGTTTGGGCTTTTCAATCCAATTCTGCTGGCCTATCCATCGTAGTGGTATTCGAGGCACTTCCTCAGTACTGACTACACTGCTGTTGTCAAGAATGCTTCTTGCAATGTGGAGCTGTGAATTAAATACCAGTCTAAAGTGTCCTTTTTTATTGGTATCTGAATTACAGCTGGATCTGCACCCATAATTTGCCACAATTGCTTCCGCCCGTGTTTTATCAAATTTGCCAAAATTTCAGTTTTTTGAATTAATGTATGTCTCTGTTGAAGTGGTGGCAATAACCACTCTAATACCCTATTTCCCCTGTTTTCTTTTGTTGTTGCATTAAGGCACCGATGAGATGTTGAGGTCCAAACCATACAGTAAGGTTAATGTCCAAGTCTGGATCTCGCCTATGAACAACACCTGTCTGGATACAGTCCATTATTTTATTGAGAGTTTCTTGTTGTTCACTGGTGACCTGTATAGGTGCTGTAGGATCAGTACATTTTAACAAAGGTCGTAAGTATTGTAAAAGTTCATTAGGAATACCTACAACAGGTTTAAGCCATTGCAAATCTCCTAGCAATCGCTGAGCATCATGAGCAGTATGAAGTGACATGTTCAATGACAGTTTCTGAGGGGCAACATACTGCTCAGTTAAAGTCCACCCGAGATATTTCCATGGGGATGACTGCTGTATTTTCTCAGGTGCAACAACCAGTCCATTCTGAAGTAGTTGTGTTTGAATGTCCTTAACTTGTTTATCTGCAAAAGGTTGTGACTGAACAAAAAGAATATCATCCATATAGTGTCTGGTTCTGCTCAATTTAATGATGGCAAAGTAAAAGCAAATCTGCAAGTATCCTGTTCATGCAATGAGATAGTGAAAAGCAGTCCTTTAAATCAGTTATTAACAAGGGCCAATCTTTTGGTAACATTGCAGGATTGGGCAAACCAGGTTGTAGTGCCCCCATTGGCTCCATTTGTTCATTTACTGCACGTAAGTCGTGCAGCAATTGATATTTCCCAGATTTCTTTTTTATAACAAAAATAGGAGTATTCCAAGGACTTGCTGACAGTTTTAAATATCCTTGTTGATATTGTTCCAGCACTAATTGATGAGCTAGTTGCAGACTTTCCCTTTTTAAAGGCCACTGTTCAACCCATACTGGTTCCTGAATTATCCATTTAAGTGGGAGTGGGAAAGTCCAAACAATGGCCTCTATTCTAAAGGGTGTTCATTGGTCAAAATAACACCAAGTTGTGACAGAATATCTCGTCCAATTAGACATTGAACTTTGTCTGGTAATGGAACTATTTTGTGTCAATGAAACCAATTGGTCTGCCCTAGCATTTCCATTTCACAAAACAGAATTGATGACCTTCCCATCTAATTGAATCTGGATTTGTGGAGACCTTTTTGCCAGAGTTAAGCCTCCCACCCCTGTAACAGGAACCATACTAGGCAACAAAGGCCATTCCTGGGGCCAATATTGTGGAGCAACAATACTTGAGTCCGCCCCACTATCTAATAGTCCTTCTAAGTGGTGGGATTCTCTGTTATAATTGAGAACAACTGTTCGCTTGGCTCGAGTGTTTAAGTCCAGAGTAAGCAATGTAATTCCTCCTGTAGAACCAAATCCACCCGTACCCCGTGATTGATTTTTCAGTGGTGTCAACTGATGGGTATATTGTGGCAGCGGCACCAATTGTGCAATTTGCTGTCCTTTATCAATTCTAGTTGGTGGTGCCAGTGTATATGCCACGATATATATTTCACCAAAATAGTCCACATCAATTACTTCAGGTAAAATAAATAGTCCCATAAGACTAGCAGATGAACACCCCAACACTATTGCACCCATAGCTTTTCCATTTATTATCAGTGGTCCAATAATTCCCATGGGAATCTTGTAGGGCTGTGATGTCGATAAATCCACAGTCACTGAGGCTGCCAGGTCCAGACCGAGGCTCCCTGCTGTGGCAGGCTGGAGGGAAGTTGCACTGATGTTCCAGCAGCTGCTATTTGTGTCCTGGGACGGCGGCTTCTCACGCTGGCTTTCCCGTTTCCTGATCTCCGGTGGTAGACATTATCAGCGTGGGTATTGGACCGACACTGATTGCACCAAATAGACGATACAGTACATTCCTTTTGAATATGTCCAAGGTTGCCACAGCGAAAACATTTGAATCGAGAAACTGGAATCCTGCCATTGTTAGTTGTAGCCACTTGTAAGGGTGCAAGAGCTGCTAAAACCTGACTCTGAGTAGATGCAGAGCCTGCTTTTCTAAAGCTTCTAAAACCTGACTCTGAGTAGATGCAGCCTGCTTTTCTAACCCTTGCCCGAGTTCTTTAATTGCTTGGACTAACATTGCCTGTGAACCCACTGGTATATTAGACATTCTCTCTAATGCCTCCTCAATAGTCCAATTAGCACTTAGGGAATTTAAAATTGACTTGGTTGGATTACAATTGGATTACAATTTTGTAAGGCACATTGTTTTAATAATACTCCCCTCATATATTCAGGAACACCTGCCCGTTCTATAGCTGTAGCCGCTTTATCAATAAATGCTCCAAATGACTCATCTTGCCCCTGTTTAATACCCATATAAGATGGAATTCCTCCTGGCTCCTTAATCCGATCAAACGCAGCTCGTGCCAATCACATTCCTTCTTTCAATTTATCTGGTCCCAAAACAGCTTGTGCCTCCACTTGACTATATGCTCCTAATCCCAGAAGTTCTTCCAAAGTTAACCCATGCAGTGGATCACCTGCCTGCCTTTGCACATTTACACTTTCTTGACAATAAGCTTGCCAGTGCGCATTAAACAACAACTGCTGATGCTTAGTAAGAATCAACTTCATAATGCTCCTACAATCTGCAGGCAACAAAATCTGTGTACCTCACAAATAATCAATCATCTGTCTAACCGGTTCACTGGTCACTCCAAACTGACTGACTGCAGATCGCAACTGTGATAACCACTTCCAATCTAAAGCTGTAATTTGAGCTTGTATTCCTCCCCCTTGCATCGGTGCAAAGGTTACGGGACATACTACTTCCAATACAGCATCTGTCATTTCCTGATCTCCTTCTTGCAAAACATTCCATGCCAACGTAGCCCATGTCTCCCTTCTTTCCCGTGCAACAGTCTCACCTAACTCACGTCCTACCCCAGGGACAGATTTATTTCCCATAGGAGAGGATGGTAACGGTGCCGAAGGCTCTGTTCCAGAATCAAGGTTAGTAGGTGAAGGAATTTGAGATGACACAAAAGAATTAGCAGCTGAAGCAGAGGTCAGTGACTGCGTGAGGGGGGTTAAGATTACTCTGTTCGTGGCGGGTGGCAATGGACATTCATTAATTCCCTCTAATAATTTATTTTTTGACATAGCTGCAGATGCCTTTGTGGCAGCTGCCTGTTCAGCCTGATACTGCAAAAGAACATTATGAACTGTCCGCCACAGCTTTCCCGATTTTTTAGCAGTTTTATCATCATCTAAAGTAGCTTCCCACAATTTTTCTCCAAACTTTCGCCACTCAATTCATGGACTGTATGGGGATTCTGAAAACAACCCTGAGCATACACATAAGCAAGAAGTTCAGGAAGCTCCTTGCGCAAATCAAAGTTTTTAACCAGTCGTTTTTTAAAAAGCAGGTAAATAAATCATATCCTGCTTGCCTTTCCATCTTACTGTCAGCGCTGTTGCAGCCCTACAAGGTTTCGGCAGCACATTACGGCAGGACTCTCCTCTAAGGTCGCCTGGGCACGGCAACCCTACTGTGTGATCAGAACCCTCCTCCGAGGTTGCCTGGAATGCAGCACAGCTGTTGCTTTTCGCCGTCCTTGCTACGGAGGACCCGTCCCCTGTCACCACTCACTTGGCCGACTCCGACTACTTTTTAAAGTCCCAAAGATTCCAAAGGTTCCAAGGGTCTCAGGTCCCTGTTGTTCGGGCGCCATTTGAAGAGTTTGGCGGGAGAAAATGCAGCACTCAATATGAATGATCAGCAAATCTCATTTATTGGTAACTCTATAACCACTTATATAGCATCAATAATTTGGCTCATACATAGTGCAAAAGCAAGCTCATTATTGGATATTTCATTTAAGGTCAACTCCACCTAATTCTACATTCCTGTGATCGCTCAGCTATGCTGAATTCACATTCTTCTGATCACAGCATCCTGTTCTCAGTTAACAGTTATCACTAAGGCCTTCCTGACTTTTGCAACATCTCACACCAACTGTACTCCATTGTCTAACTCTTTCCCAGCTAACTGCTGCATGGGAATATGACCTTTGCTCTCCAGCCATTCCTCTACAGCCTGGTATTCCAAGATGACCTGTTGGTGGACCATGCTCTCTTGGTCCACTAAAATTATTTGCCCCCCACATGAGGAATTTATTGAATGCCAGTCAAAGTCATCATCAAAGATCACATCGATCCATTTGAATTTTGATGAGACTTGTAATGCCAATGTGCAATTACCATCATTGGTGACTGTCATTGCAACATCTTTCCATTTACCAGAGGGAATGGCTGCCAGGAATGTGAAAAATAAAGCTCATCTTGCCTGTTGGGGAGACAAACAGTTGCATTTGACTAAGAAAGTGTTGAGTGAGTTGCTGACTGATGTTGATAGTATTCGGCATGACACCCATGCAGAATTGCGCAGCTATAGATTTTTTGTTATTAGCACATGGACATGGATGTGAAGATTTTGAAGGAATGTGTTGTTTTAACTTATCTGAGCACTCCCAAAATATTGATAAACAAATGGCAGGACTACATGAAAACATGAAGCATATCAGAGAATGACATGATCCTTTTTCTTCCTAGTTTGGGTTTAAGGGGTTGGTGGCAGACCTTGGTCAAGAGGGCAGTAATGTTACTGATTGTATTTCTAAGCTTTCTGCTGCTTCTTCCTTGTTTGTTACAATGCCTTCAACAAATGTTGCACCATTTAATTCCTCCAATTTTAAAGAAAAGAAGGGGAGATGTAGGACCCTGAGCTGCATTAGAACAAATTTGACCATAAAGAGAAAGAGTTAAGAACGTGGGCAAGGTTATCAGACAGGGAAGAAACAGTTGTGGTCAGCAAAAGAACACAAAGGAAGGGCCAAAGGAGATGAGAGATAGAGAAGTTGAACACACAAGTTGTGGTCCCATATACACAAATGTAATTATCCAATACAAATGCTTACAAGGATGTGTGCAGCCAGTTCTACAGGAGATACTTGTATGAATAGATCTATATACAGTATAAAAGTAACCAAGCTTAGAGAATAAACAAATGATCTGATCCTCCTATTGGTGCTGTGTTATTCCTGTTCCTGCATGAAGAAATGAAGACCCTGGCACTGAACCTATGACAATGACTAGCAGAGAGCCTCAGGATACCCCTACTCTCATGTCAATAAATTCTGAGTTGTGATTTAAATCTGTCAGAAAATGAAAATGGTAAAAATGAAACATTTTCCAGCTGTTTCTCTCTGGTTTATGTTTTTTGAAGGTCAAAGCTCTGTACTGCAGGTGCCCCGAGTGTGTGCAGAGTAATTAGCTCCCAAAAACCCTTTGTTTTTCCCAGAAGTCATTATCACTTGTTCCCAGGTGTGTCCTGATCTGGCAGGAGAAAGAGCCTACAGCACAGTGGGCACCGTGCCCTGCCCAGCCAGAGCTCTCTGGCACTGAGCAGCAGCAGCAGCAGCAGCAGCAGCGCCAGCACTTTTCAACCTGCTCCTGCCTTGGCTTCACTGGGGGACAGAAGGCTCTGGAAATCAGCACTGCCACTCATGTTCCCAGCTTGGAGCAGCAGCTGCTGCTGGTGGTGAGCAGATCCTGCCAGTTCAACTGCTTCCAAATGGGAATAAAGGCAGAGATATATGTACACAGGAGCCCTGGGCATGTCCAATAAATATGGAAATATGTGGAGAGATTTGTTAAGAATTATTTCAGCTGTTATGGCAACAGTGCTTTCTTTCCTGGTTCTGTGCAATGCTTTGGGCCATTCTCTTGGTCTGGTTGCCTTGTCTTTGGTCCCATGTGAGTGCTCAGTTGGGGAACAGGCTGTAGGTGCTTGGGCCACTCTTGCTTTTACTCTTGGATCCCTTGAACAACAGGGTTTGTTTCACCAGGGGACTTTGTGCAGCTTTGTGACAGAGGAGAACTTCCCAGGCTATTTGGTGTTTGCTGTAGGGGAGGTTGGGTTGCTTTGCATAAATTTGCATAAATTCCAATGCAGAACACTTGCTTTGTGATGTCAGGGCATGGTTGCCACATTGTCATGGAGACATCAGAAGGTTGCCTTGGAGCACGGAAGGCCTCAGTGTCAGAGCAGCTCTTGGGCTTGCTCAGTGCAGGAGCATCCTCCTGCTTGAGGCGTTTGTCAGTGGGCAGCTGCACACTGACAAGAGCCTTGTTCTTCTTGAGTTGGAGCAGTGTCTGCAAACTGCCACAGCAGTGCTCCAATGATGGAGCCACTCGCTGCTGCAGTTTGCACTGTTTACGGCTTTATTTATTCCGGCTATTACCTGACAAACCTGGCATGTAAGTAGAGGTTTTCCCTGGGTGTAACCTAACTTGGCTTTTGTAGGTCTTCCTGCTTTTTCTTAGTGCCTGGATTGATTTTGAAACAGAAGGACCATTAGGATGCCACTGCTTTGCTAAAGCTCCTGTCAACAAGTTTAGCAAAAACGGGATGCCTGTAGCCAGGGGTCTGCAGGCAGCATTTGCAAGGGTTCCATTCCCTGCACAGGAGAGTCTGTGGCAGCAGAGTCTGTCCTTTCCTCAGTTTGCTGGCTCAAGCAGGATAGCTTTGAAAATGCAGAGACCTTCTCAGAAGGCCTTCTTAAGACTTTGTGGTTCTCCCCACAAATGAGGGAAAGCTTCTTTTGTTCTCAGTTTTGTCATGAAAGGATTTGACTAAGTTCACCCTTTTCTGAGTGCTAGAATAGCAATACCTTTTGCAATGAAGTGCAAACTCCAAAGCAGCGAGTGTGTGCTTCTGAACGCTGGAGCTGCTGTTGCTGTGCTGCACAGTAGAACTGCCACAGCTCAGGGGGATTTGGGGGAAGATTTTCTGGGCCAATGTTTTCAGCAAGTTAATGAGAATTACTGCATGCAACTTATCTTTTAAAAAAGTATCTGAAAGGGAAAAGAGCAAAAGCTACTTTATCTGTTGGACAAGACTCGAGCATTGAGTGTTAAAGAACACTTTGCATGTTCTTGATAAACTTTGTGTTCACTTAATGGCAAAAGAGGCCAAAGTGTAGGCACAAGCAAGAATATTGCCCAGTTCCTTGTTGGATGTGTGAAAGAATGGTGTCCCCTGAGGGATGCTGTTAGAGGAAAATACCCTCTTGGTATTTGGGTTCACTTATTCTATGGGATTCAGCAGCCCAGGCAGTTTTCTCACCCCATTGCGTTCATTTTCCCTTGCTCACTGCAGGTCACCTGAGGCGTGTGTTCAGAGGTGCCGAATCTGAGGTGAGTGAGAAAGGAACCTTTGATGTTCCTGCTGCTTGGGAATTGTGGAGCAAGCTGGGATCTTGGCCTGTGGCAGCAGAGTGTAGGTGGCCAGCTGAGTAGGCTGAAAGGAAATCCATTTTCATGTCTGCAGCAGTGATAGCAAAGGCATTGCTGCCTATTTCCTCATTTTCCACTTCAGTGCGTTAAAAGAACCAGAAGACCAGTTTTGCAGAGAGAGCACTGCTTCTTGATAGTAGCCAGGGTGGGAGATCTAATTCAGACAATTTGCAGTCCAGTTGAATTAAGCCATTTTCATTTAGTTGGAGTGACTTAGAATCCCATTGCTATCAAAGTGGATGATTTGTCTTTAGTCGAGCTGGTTGTAGAAATAGAGCAGAATAGAAGTAAGGTTATAAATGATAGGTAGCTGCCTGTCCCTAACACTAGTATCTGTGCACAGAGCCCAGAACCAACAGCAGACTCTTCTCTGGCTCCCTCTGCTCCTGGAGAAGAGGCCAAAGAGGAGCAAAATGACCACGAGCCTCTAGCAGTGGTCACACCCCAGCCTGAACATTCGGAGACTGTAAGTGCCACTTCTGGCTGGTGTTGTCTTTAGTGCAAGGCACAGCTGCAAGTTCCTGAGCAGCCAGCACTTGCTGTTGGTAGCTGAGGCTGCCGAGTGCAGGAGTCGTGCCAGCACTTAGCAAGTCACCCCAGGCAATGGCAGCTGAAAAATGACTTTTGATCTGTCATGTTTAGGCCCCCAATTGCTGGGATTCTGAGAGGGGCCAGCCTGAAGCATGAAGGCTCCCTGTGCCCAGAGGAGGGAGCATTTCAAAGATACTCTGCTCAGCCATGTCACATTCTGGAGAGGACACTATGGTCTGGAGAGTCCTGTGCCCTACAGACTGGCCAAGTAGCTGCAGGCACAAAAGATGTGGCTCTGACCACACAAGTGCTTTGGGCTGGTTTGTCTCCATGGCCTTCTTGGGTGTGCTTACCTGGGAGTATTTCAGAGACACACTGGGGATGTGGAATTTCTGACTGAAATCAGGGATTTTGGTGCCTTTGTTGCTGGGTTGTTGTTCTGCCTCTTCAGGCAGAGCAGTCAGTAGCAGAGCTGACAGGTGCTCTGAGCCCACGTCTCTTCTGGCTTTTGATAAGCTGCAAAGAGATGATTTTGTGGTCCATGAATCCATGTGGGGCCACTCTTCTCTTGTGGCAGAAGACACAAATTGCACTGTCCTGAATCCTTCTTCTGAGGCAAAACCAGAGACTCCATATGTCTGTTGAGACTTTTCTTTCTGAAGTCTGCAGCTTTGAAAACTCCCCTGGAGCCTGGAGGCTGGGATAAAGCCGCAAGTCCTTGAGTGCTGTCTTGTGTTGCTAAGAACAGGAAAGGCATCTCCAAATTCTGGATGGTGTCTTTAAAGTCAAATGTGTAACGTGGTGCCTGAGCAGCTGCCTGGGACAAAGCACCCAGGGGTGTCGCTCAACAGCAGCTGAACGTGAGCCAGCTTGGGCCCAGGTGGCCAAGAAGGCCTGGGGCATGCTGGCCACGTGTCAGCAAGAGTGGGGCAGCAGGAGCAGGGCACTGAGCGTCCCCCTGTGCTGGGCAGCACCGTGGTGCTTCAAGTCTGCTTCAAGCAGACTTCCATCAATCCCTACATGACAGTGCTCACCACTTGGGTCACTTTCCTGCCAAACATCCCCTCCCTGCAGCCAAGAAGATTAGACCCTGGAGTGGGTGACAATTTCATCTTTTGCTTTGTTTATTTGTCTATTGGTTTGATTGTAAAAAGGACTCTGTGTAATTTCTCCTTCTGCAGCCATTAAAGGTGCTTTGGCTCAGCCCTTCCTGCCCACTTGCAGCACTGGAAGAAACTCTGTTAGAATTTGAATTTGGAAGATGGCAGTTCTGGAAAATGCAGTATTTTTGCAGGAGAACACATAGTTTGGAGTGGGGATGTTGGGGCAGAAGGAGCTGTTCTGGTGCCAGGCCAGACAGCAGGGCTTGCACATCACTTTCAGGTGGACAGTGCCCATGCCTTTTGGCAGCCCATGGTTGATCAATAGGTGTTGTGTTTGGGAATTGGGCAGGAAATCAATGGCCTTGCATTCCAGCTGGTGCTGAGAGATCAGAGATGCTGGGAGGGGCTGGGCTTCATTTCTGATTGCAGCCACTTCAGCACCATCAGTGTGCTTGAGTCCAAGAGAAGAACTTGTCTGAGCACAGATGCACAAAGACTGCAGTTCCCAGAGCAGTGCTCTGCGTCTGACAGCAAAGCACCGACACAATCCAGATTCCCCAAGAGTGTGATTTATAGAAGCAACAGGAGAGCAAGTTCAACACTGCTGCTGATGGGGGCACTGGCTACCGAGTGTTGATGTGTGTAGGGATAGAAAATATAGTAAAAGAGTTTATAATAGTGAGATCTAGCTGTCTATCTATCTATCTATCTATCTATCTATCTATCTATCTATCTATCTCCCTATCTATCATCTATTTGATAGATAGCAAATATTCCATTTGAATTTTCCCATCTCTGCTGCAAAGCAGTTGGTGGTATAAAGGTCACCTAAAGGCATCCCTTTGAGGACAGGAGGAGAGACAGGTTCCATTGACTGATCCAGAGCAGGCAAAGATGATTCCCCCTACAGAGAGGGTTGTTTTTTTCCCTCACAGCTCTTTTCCTCCTCCACTCTCTTCTGCTGTGAAACCTTCTTTTTATGCAACAAATTGCTGCATGTCCTAAGGGAGTGGAACAATCTCAAGCTCTAGGTGGAGTTTGGAGACTTTGGTCATACATGGATTACATGACACATGGTTTCCTTCATTGGCATCCCTCGGGGTGTGTCAATTCATTTGTTGATGGGGCCTTTGGAGGATCTCTGTTAGTGCCGCTCAGAATTCTCAGCTGACAAAAGAGGGAGGATAAACACCTTGGTCCTCTTCCATATACTCAGGTGGCCATAGGGGCTCCCTGACCTCCATCAGGATCAAATTGCACACATCCTTATCTCCTGACAGAGCAGGATTTCTAACAAGAGTGTAGATGTCAGAAAGGCAGGAATGGTTGTGCAGGCCTGAAGAGAACATGAAGTCCACAAGTGTCTCTCACAAGGGATGAAATCACACAGGAAGCCACCTGCAGAGCCAGGATGGAGCTGTGGGACAGGGCTGAGTGTGAGTGACTATGGAAAGACAAAGAGGACAGAGCAGAAGGGGAGGGAGGCCCTCAGCAGACCCTTGAGAAATGGCACACATTTCCTGTCAGCTGCGCAAGAGTCTGTTGGGGATTCAGACCCAGCTGGACCCTGATTGTACTGCCAGTGTCACTATGGAATCTGGGTCTCCCCATGGGCAGAGAACAAGCCAGGAGAGCAGCAGCACAGTGCTTTGGGAACGTGTGAGCCCATCAGTGTTTGAGTCTTGGCCCACAAATGTTGTGTGGGGAGTTGAAGGCCATGTTCTCTTGCTTTCTGTGCAGGTTGTTCTGGAGAAAGAGCAGGAGCAGATTGATTTGTCAGAGATGCCATGCCAGACTGAGGGAGAGCTGTTTCCGGCCCGAGAGCAGGAAGAGCAGCTTGGGCAGCAGGTGGAAGAGGCACTGGAGAATGGCCAGGTAAGCCTGGCTCAGCAGGTGACAGAGTGCAGGGCAGGAAGAGGGGCATAAAACACAGCTCTTGGGACTGAGGAGGCCAGGAGTCCTAGAAGCACTGAAAGCACAGAGCCTTGTAATCTGCAGAGATCAGCTCTGGGACAGGAGGGTTACAGTGGAAGCAGAGGTGGTTAAGTAGGCAGAAAGAAGTGACTGAATGAGTGTGATTTTGAGGCTGAAAGAGGGAAAAGCTGAGCCTGATGGCAGCTCCCAGTCACTTGTTCTCCATTTGTGTGTTCAGAATATCAAGGCAGAGCCACAAGCAGAGCTGCCTGAAGCTCAGAGTGCCATCGTGGCGGTGAAGAGGAGGCACCAGGAAGACATGAGGAACATTCAAGAGGAGATGACACTCTATCATCAGAGAAGAGATCTACAAAACAAGGTGAGTGATAGAGTGGCAGCCACTCCACTCATCAAGCTGTCTCTCTCATGTGTTTTAGAGGACAGCAAGGAAAATCTCCAGGCAGAGATGCAGGATATTCGGGCTAGGATCAAGGAAAGGGAGAAGAGGCTGGAGGAAGAAATGAAGATGGTGGAAGAGGAAATCAATCACCTGATTCAGGAGAAGAATTTTCTACATAAACAAGTGAGTGAAACAGCGATAGCCACTGCAGTCACTGCAGTCTGGTGGTTTCAGCCCCTCTTGCCTTTCCTCTGCAGAGCAGCAGGGAGCTGGGGTGATGCCTCTCAGTGCCATCCTGCTGTAGTGTCTATCCCAGCTGCTTTGAAGGAAACTTCCTGGTGTGCTGAATCCCAGCTACTGCTCTGGACAGTGGCACAAGTCGCTTTCCCCTTTTGCCAGCACTCATCTGAGTGCATTCCCGCTGGCCTCTTCCTGCTCTCCTTGTTTCTTCAGGTGTTTTTGCAAGTGAACACAGTCACCCAGATAGATGTTGAACACAAGCCACAAGCTGTCTGCATCCCTTGGGGAATCTGCTCCTCTCCAGCTCTCTCCCTTTCCTCCCAGTCAATGAGCCTTGGCAGAAAGGGACAAGCTGTAGTCTCTGACTGCTTTGTTCTGTTTGACTTGAGGTGGAAATGTTGACATCTCACCTGGCAGCCTGGGAAGGCTTCCAGCAAATGACTGGTGATGAGGAGCCCCAAGGTCGACATGAGGCACAGCAACTGTCCCAAGCAGAGATGCTGAAGGTTGGGAGTGTGTCAAAGATGGAGGAAAAGTGGACTCATTTTGAGGAGGTACAACATTTGGACAAGGATCTGCAAATGTGTCTGCAGTCTTTGGAGGGGGAAAGGGATCCTTGGGAGGAAATGGAATGGTCATTGTTGCAGTCATCCTTCAGAAAATCCATGAAAATAGGATATGAAGGTGTCTATGAACTCAAATAAAACAACCTCTGGTTTTGACCATTTGGTTTCAGAAGCAGGTGTCCAAAAAAATCCAGTTTATGAGCTTGGCATGTGGCTAAGAGCAACTTCTTACGGGCTTGAATTTGAAAAGGGTACTCGGGGTAATCTCTGCCATTCACTTTTCTGACACCAACTCATTTCTACTCTTAGAGCTACCAAGGAGCCTTGGTTCCCCTCCCTGAGAAGTGGAGCCTGTGCAATTTCTTCATCTCCAGCACTGACACAGATGCTGCTCAGCCACAGGAGGATTTCCTGGAGCTACTGAGTACATCTAGTTTATTTCTTGTCTGAGGGACAGTGAATTGTGTGCACGTGCCAGACTTAGCTGTACCAAATGTTCCTCCTCAGTTTGGTGTCACAGGGACATTTAGGTCTCTCCACAGGAAGTGCTCTGCTTCGAGGCAGGGAGAGAGCACTCTGCATGTTCCTGCTGTCCCTGAGGGCAGCCTGGACTGGTTAAAGTTTACCTGGCTTCCCTTTCTACTGAAGAAAGAAGCAGGAATTGTTGCTGGAGCAGTTGCTTGAGTTCTACCCATTGGCCCAACCCCTGCTCAGATCAGTCTCTAGGAAAACACATCAAGCCCTCTGTGATTCTGCAGCACAACCCATTTAATCTGCTTCTTGCCCATAAGAGCTGCCAGTGTTGTGCCCTCCCATAAAGACCTGTTGGGGCTGAGAAAAGATCCCAGTTGATTCTGTGTGTACTTTCACCTGTTGAGACAAAAAAGGGCATTGATCCACACCTCGGTGTGTCTGATGCCAAAGCCAATCCCGTTGTGTCCTGAATGGGGGCAGCAGCTTGTCAGGGGCTCAGGCTGGCTGTGGCTTGTGGCCATGGCTTGTCAGTGCTCATGCTTGGCCTTTGGCAGCCTTGCTGTGTGCCCTGGCCCTGAGGGCTGCTGTGACTGAAGGGGCTGGAGCCTTCCTTAGCTGGGAGAGTGGCGCTGCTGCCCAGCCGGCCGCTGCAGAGCCGAGCTGGCCCGAGGCAGCAGCCCCTTGTCTGGGCCGGCTTCTGCACGGCACGGCCTGGACTCCCGAGAGGGACAGCATCTCCTCTGGGCAGCTGTGCATGTCACAGCGGCGCCTGAGCAGCACTGCTGTCCTCGCTGCCCTTGCCCGCTGTGCCCACTTGGGAAGGTGGGGGGAACGTGTGCGGTGCTGAGAGGCCGAGTCCAATGGCAGCCACTGATCCGCGCTGTCAGGGTGAAGGGAAGCACTGGGGTTCTTCCCATGGGCCATGGGCAAGGGCGTCTTGGAGCTCAGCCTGCTCATACAGGGTGAGTGTCCTGATGCTGAAAGCCCCCTTGGAATGGGTCACAGCATCAGCTGCTCTGCTTTACAGATGGAAAGCCATTCATTCTGTTGGCAAATGGCTACAAGTTGGAGATGATGCCCTCCTCTCCTGGCAATGCATCTCCCTGGGCTTTATTTCCTGACAAGAGAAGTCTTCAAAGGACTGGACAGAACCAGTCTCTCTGCTGGCCATTTGGACTGCAGAACTGCCTGCCTTGTTGCTCTTGCTCTTGTTGTTGTGGTTGCTGCCCAGCTGACCACAAAGGGTTCAGAGTCCCAGACAGTGGGGCTTTCTTATCTCCTGGAAATTGGAATTTCTGCTTGAAAGTGAGAATCCTGCATTTTGTTTCCCTCAGGGAGAATGGTGAATGTGGAAAATCCCATACGAAAATACACTGAACTGGAAAATCTCGGCAGCGGGTGAGTCCACAGATACTTCTACACAGCCTTGGGCCAGGTGTTTCGCTGGTGGAATATCCATCAAGTGGGAAGTCAGACAAGCTGCAAACGTGTTTAGACACCAGGGTTAGTCTGCCCCATCTCTCAGTACTGGCCAGAATTTGTAAGTGTGC
This sequence comes from Cyanistes caeruleus, assembly GCF_971803275.1. Taxonomy (NCBI): domain Eukaryota; kingdom Metazoa; phylum Chordata; class Aves; order Passeriformes; family Paridae; genus Cyanistes; species Cyanistes caeruleus. The sequence continues at coordinate 6,356,275 of NC_141732.1, read as the reverse complement.
TCAGAGGGCATTGCCAAAGACATCTCCATGCTGCCAACCAAGGTCTTGCCTGCAGCAAGGAACAGAACCTGGTAGATCTCCTTGTCTGTCAAGTGTGGGACAGCTCTGTGGTAATTTCCTTAGCATTTGCATATGTCTCAAGATCATAGAATTTTGCCACACGAATGACAGAAGAAGAACCCTGCTTACCTGAAAGAGCAACCTGCCCCCTTATGATAGCTGTCAGATGACACTTCTCAGGGAGCATTTTTTCCAAGAGTTTTCTAAAGGAAATACTCCGTGCTCAGGATTAGAACTGCCCAGTTTGGAAACTGATAGCCGAGATGAAGGAATAAGCTGTCTTTTTGAGCTGAGGCAGGAAAGCCCAGCGCTTCAGGAACAGGCCCAGTGCTCATGCACTGGAGGGGAAAATGTATCATCTGCCTTCTGGCAGACCCCTCCTGCAATCTGCAGCTTTTAGGTATTTACAGCAGAGATCTCCTGTCTGGAGTGGCTTTCACTCCAAGATCTAAATGGCTTCTCCTTTCTTTGCTGCTGTTTTGTTTCTAGGGCTTTTGGAGAGGTTTCTAGAGCACTTGACATTACCACAGGAGGAGAGGTAAATGTCAACAGCCCCTGGAGACTCTGCTGCTCTCAAGGCCTTTCCCTACGGGTGACATCTGTGCCTGGAGCTTTGGGTAGAGCTGTGCAGCAAAGACACAGGAAGCACAGACTGGTGCCAGCCTGCAAATTGCACTTGGGACAGTCTTTGTCCTTCTCAGCTGCCAGTAGGAAGGCAAGGAGGGCAGTGGTTCCTTGCAGAGAAGGACGTGCCCACTTGCTCTCAATTGCTAAAACCAAGGTTTAGCATGTCACTTAGAGCATCTCACTGCTCTTTGGGGCTACAGCTTCAGAGTCCTGAATCCTCATTTCTGGCTGACAGCAAATACATCTGAATGTTACTGGTAGCTCATTAGCCACTTGGGAGCTGTACGTAGGGAGAGATCTGCAAGGTGTCCCTAAAAGCCCAAAGGCCTGCCTGTATCCACAGAGTACCAAGGCACAGATTACTTCTCTGGAAGTCCAGGCAGAGCAGCAGAGAGTGTGGTCAGAGCTTTGTGGGTGAGAGTTGATACACCTTTGTTACCAAGTGGACAAGGCAAAGTGTCAGTGGTCAGGTGTCATGTAACTGTCCCCAAGGGAGCAGAGCAATGGGCTGTTGGATTGTCACTTCCTAATTACTCCAATGTCTAATCACAAGGTGCTTTGGCACAGCTTGGCTGTGCCGTTCCAGAATCACTCACTCCATGTGAGAAGCTCCATGCCATCTTCCAAAGTTACTCATTTTCAATATCATTTTAGGTGGCCATAAAGAAAATCAATGTTCAAGGACGGATCAGGAAGGAAGCAATTGCTTATGAACTCATGGTCATGAAAATGAATAGGAACCCCAACATGGTGACCTATTTAGAGAGGTGAGGGGTTCTTGTTTTATCCCACCAATATTTATTTACATACTTCATGCATGCAAAATTAAAACCCACTTTGGATACTGGCAGGAAAAAAGAACTCTTAATTACTGGTTAATTATGATTTCTCACCCTATCTCCAGTGGATGGAAGAGATTTTTGCATTTTGTCTGCATTATTCTACCCTGGCAAATGCAGTTTGAAAATTGTCAAAAAATCTGGATCAGCCCTATCTTAAGAACAAAACACTCTGTAAATTCATTTCCTCCACATTGGATTGGGGCTTAACTTTTTCAAGTTTTTAGGAGCACCTTTGAAGTGCTGATAAACCACCCTAGAGAGAGGATTTCCCTTGCATCGCTGCCCTTTTTCCATTGCTGTGAATGCCAGGAAGACTCGGTGCTTATTAAAAGAGATACCATGTGTGACAGTTTTTTATCTGGGCTGTTACTAAACTGCATTTTTCACTTGCTGGCCATCTAAGACATCTCCTTTTTTGTACATGTGCCATTCTCCTTGAGACTGCACAGACTGCAAACCCTGCACAGCCTAGAGGCAATGTCTATTCCTTTTATTCTGTCCTTGTAACAAAGACACCCAGAAACAAGAATCAACTGTTGTCTTTTGCAAACAGCAACGTAGCCATGCATGTTCATCTCCACACCCTTGTTTCCTTCTTTCAGTTACTTTGTGGGGAAGCACCTTTGGCTGGTGATGGAGTACATGGACGGAGGCACTCTGAGAGATATCATCAATGAGACTCAAATGTCAGAAGGAGAGATTGCAGTTGTCAGCCGTGAGGTCAGGGATCCCACCTGTGCTTCCAAGGGCTTGAGCAAGATTGTCTGGGAAACTGGGGCTCAGAATGGGAGTGATTTCATGGGCCAAGCTTGGTTTCTGTGTTGCTGGTATGCTATGGGCAAGCAAGAGCCTTTCAAGTGAACTGCCTGCCAGTGTCCCTGCACTCACTCTACTCACTCCTTGTACTCTTATCTCCTGCAGCTGTAGTCTAGTTCTGTCGCTTCTATTTGGATTTGCTGTTCTCCACCTTGCCTCTCTAAATGCTTACTTTGTGCTTATCTGCACTACATTCCTTACCTCTAAAGCAAAGATGCTGGTGGCAGGATTTGAAACAAACAGCAAAGAAAAAAAGAGGGACTAATTTCTTTTAGGTCTCAGCAGAAAAGGATAGTAGTGCAGCCCAAATGCTGTTTGCTTCTGAGCACACCCACTGCAGCTGCAGTCACTCTGCCTGGTTTGCAGGGGACAGTCTACAACAGCAGTTGCTGCTGCTGTTGCAAAAGCTGCCATGCCTTTCCTGACAAAGGTCCTGCTCTGCTGCTGTTGCAGCAGCAGGCTCTTCCTCTCAGTGGCACTGTGTTCTGCCATTACTCCCCATTCCCCTGCAAAGGGAATTTTTACAGCTGTTTCCTTGCTTGTGTGATGAAATCACATCACTCATTTTTGCCCCCCTGTTTCTGCTTTCTCTCGCAGTGCCTGCAAGGACTGGGTTTTCTTCACTCCAACCATGTGATCCATCGAGATGTGAAGAGCTGCAACATCCTTCTCAGAATGGACGGCTCTGTCAAGCTGGGTCAGTGTATTCTTGGTGAGGTTCAGCCTCCCAGGGATGTGGGGTGTGGGGCTGCTTTCAGTGACTGCCAGCTCCCCAAAAATGGTGCTGCTGGCAGTGCAGGGGCCCCTGCTGTGAGCTGAAGGCACAGTTGTGATGTGCACAGAGGTATGACAAGGTACCACAAGCAGTCAAGAGTGGCATTGCTGTGTCCCATCCAAAGGGAAGGAGCTACAATCTAAAGCTTCGGAAAAAGAAAGGCCATTGCTGGAGGAAGTGTAAAAAAGGTGGGGATTTTTTGAAGCAGCCAATTCCATATTTCCTTGGTTAAAGCCCTGAGGAAATTGAGCAGGAATGGATTTCCAGCAGATGACAAAGTGCATTCTGAGACTGGGAGTGGGCAATGCTTTTGCTTGGTTTCCTAATTGGAGCTGCCTTTCATGGTGTGTTGTTTTCTCCACAGCTGACTTTGGCCTCTCTGCTCAGCTCATCCCTGAGCAGAGGAGACAGAGCTCCGTGGCCGGCACTTCTGGGTTGATGGCGCCTGAAGTCGTGACAGGTCACCCGTACGGCCCCAAAATGGACATATGGTCTTTTGTAATCGTGGGCATCGAAATGGTGGAACGAGAAGTTCCTTACTGGAATGAAACTCCTGTCTCGGTAAGGTGCAAATACTCACTGATCCTGCTGACTTTCTCACCTGTCCCATGTTCTGTGTGCCACTGGAGAAAATGCCATTGCCATCTGCTGGCACTACTTCCACCAAGGTCCCCTTCTAAAAATGTCCCTGCAGCACATCAGCATCCGCTGTAGGTTTGGTTGCATCAGCAGGCAAGTGGCAGGTACCCAGTTCAGAAACGTGCCATTTTGGCCTGCAGCCCTGCTGGCCTCTGTGACATTTCTCTTTTGCTATTTGAAAATTCTTGAAGCTTGTCTCTTAAGTAGAAGAATTTTTCAGTGGAGAGTTCAGCAGTGTGATAAATATCCTTTGAGATGGAGTTGGGACCTTCCCGGTTTCAATTTTCTAGAAAAAGAAAAAATGAAAATAAAGAAAAGGAAATGGAAAAGAAAAAGAAAAAAAGAAGAGAAAAGGGATGAGAAAAAAAGAAAAAGGAATAGGATAAGGAAAAGGGGGAGGAAGAGGAAGGGAAAAGGGAAGGGAAAAGGAAAGAGAAAGAAGGAAAAGGAAAAGGAATATATAAAATTAAACTTAAAATTAAGAATAAAAATAAAATCAGGAAAAGGAAAAGAAAAAGAAAAAGAAAATAATAGAACAAAAAGGAAAAGTAAACAGAAAATACAAAAATCAAAGTAGTTCTGCTTGCTTTTTCCTTTATTAAACAAAGCACATCCATTTTTGTCCAAATTCTAGTATCTTTTCCAAATCCTGTGGGACCTCCAAACTTTCAGGCTTTCAAGTCATCTGTACATTGTTCTGTCATGTGTCTGGGTGGCCTGGATAAGTTCAGAATGTGTTTTTCTCCAGCTGCAGTTAGAATTGTGTGCCAAAGCCCTGGCTGTTTCTTGGTACTTGAACAGGAGGATGAGCCTGCAGTCAGGTGCCTGGGGCTGGGATCCAAGGGGTGCGGTTGACGCCGGTGCTGTTCCTTTAGCACAGGAGCAGGGCCATCCCTGGGTTGCACAGCGCTAGTGACAGTGAGGACTCCCCACCATGCCCACTAGCTGAGCTCAGCTGCAGAGGGACAGGATAAAACCTTCTTTTTGACCTCTGCTGCTGTGGGAAAAGTGAAGGAAGTTTTCCTCTGGCTTGAAGAGGATCAAAGTCTCCTTGGTCAGCATCTATTTCATTGCTACCAGCACTGGTGGGCGTTTTCATGCAGACTCCTAGGCCTCTCCCCACTGTCATTTCTGTCTGTTTTAAATGCTTTCTGCATTTCTTTCAAGAAGTAAAACAAAAACTTGATGATTTTTGTTTCATGGAAGCTGTGCTTGAGGGACCAACCAGCATGGCAGTGATCCCTTTTGTGCAATAATCCTTGGAAATAGTATAGCTAGAGCAAATTCCCCCTCCCAAATGGCCTGTCAAGCTATTCACACAAGCTGGTGTGAATCCTCAGAGAAGCAAAAGCTGCATTTGGTGATGGAGTTCTCATTAACCAGAGAAGTAGTCAGTGAAAATCAGCTGCCAAGGCAAGATCTGCTGGATGTTGGAAAAGCTGGGGCTGCCTCGGTGTTTAAGTTTTTTATTGGTATAGGAAAGTCATCTCTGCCTCTCTGCCAGGGCAAAAAATGCCACTGCAGAGTGGAGCTGAAACAATGGGCTCTGGGAGAGCAGTTGCAGATGGGAAAGAAGCAGGTGGAGCCTTGTGTTTCCTTTTTCTCCAGCCTCAACTCCTGATAAACATAAGAGGGACACCAAAGCTGCAGCAGCCCAACCTATTCTCGCTTTTGCTGCATGACTTCCTGAACTGCTGCCTGCAGACAGACGAGGCACAGCGCTGGTCTGCTGAGGAGCTCCTGCAGGTAAAATGCCAAGGGGCTGCAGGTGAAACAGTGTCTGAGGGATGGGCTCCTCCTCCGCTGAAATCCAAGGCATCAGATGTGCCCCCCTCCTCCTCACCTCCAATCTTCCTTCTGTTCAAATGGAAATGGCGAGGAATTCTAGCAGGACTGGCAGGGACCTGTAAAGCTCATGTGGTCCAAGTGCCCTGCAATGAGCAGGGACATCTTTAAAGGGATCAGGATGTCCAGAGCCCTCTCCCACCTGCCTGGAATGGTTCCAGGGACAGGGCACCTACAAGCTCTTAGGACAACCTGTGCTAGTGTTGTTTGTTTGTCCAAGGAAACAAGTTCTTCCTTAGACTTCTTCTGATCCCATCCCCTTTTTCTTTAAACATATTAGCCCATGTCCTGTTGTCATTGGACCTATTCAAAAAGATGTCCTGCACACCCTCAGAAGCCACTCTGAAGTTTTGGAAAGTGTCTAGAAAGTCTCCCTGGGGCCTGTTCTTCTCCAGGCTGAATAACTCCAGCTCTCTCAGCCTGGCAGAGAAAGCACCATTTCTAGAGCCCTGCTAGGGCAAAAGTCCCATCAAAATGTAGAAAGAAGAATCAATGGATGAGTGGGATTCTGGGCCAGGTTTGCCTGTGATGGCAAGGTCCTGCACGTGAAGATGGAGGTGCAGATGCCCCCATTGGTTCCCTTTCTGGGTCTGTCTGGGAACCAGAGGAATCCTGATTGAGGCTGTGAAGCATTGAGCTTGGAAATTCATGGTTAACTGAGTTTTGTTGATTTCTTTTTTTTCCCTTTTGGGCAGCATCCACTTGTAACATTAACTGAGCCTGTGTCCAGCCTGGTGCCGCTGATCATTTCAGTGAAGAGGAGGAAGGAGGAGAAAACATCAGGACCAGCGTAGAGTCAGCTTGTAGACTAGGATTGTAGAGTAGGGTTATAGAGTAGGATTCTGAACTAGGATTATAGAGTAGGGTTCTAGAGTAGGATTGTGGACTAGAATTGTAGAGTAGGGTTATAGAGTAGGATTCTGAACTAGGATTATAGAGTAGGGTTCTAGAGTAGGATTGTGGACTAGAATTGTAGAGTAGGGTTATAGAGTAGGACTATAAATCAATAAAATTTCTGAAATTTTAACTCATCTGGAAGATTGCTTTCTTTTTTACCCTGTGAATAAACTCAGCATTTCCTTCTGACTTATCAGTTGTCTCTTCAAGGTGCAAAGTGATATTCATGTCTTCTTTGGTGTGCTTTGAAAGTGGGGAAGGCTCTTCTTCAGTCATCCTCTCCAAAGTGCATTGCCTTTGGAATTTGGCTCACTGGCTGGGTTTTGCCCAGCTGTGTGGTATGTCTAATTGAGGCAGAAAGGGCAATGGCATTTGCAGGTACAAGCAATGGAGGGGTGGGGCAGCCGAAACATCCTGTGCAGATGCAGGCCTTCAGCTGTGACTCCAGAGCATTTGGGTTCCTGCCATTTGGATTTGTATCCCTGTGGTGGTTTCACATTGATTGATATTTGGAGAAGGAAGAAACCACCTATGGAAGTGATTTTTTGGAGAGAAGCTGCTGGGAGCTCCTTCTGTGCTTGGGAAAGGTCAATAGCTGGCTAGTGCTGAGAAGTGACAACATTTTGAACCATTTAGAAATTAGGTCTGCCTCTGTGAGATTTACATTTTTAAAAATAAAGCTAGGGAAACCTCTCTCTTGGCTTCTGGACCCAGAAGGTGACGGAGCTCTGGTGAGGCCGGCCCTGCTCGTCCACGGCCTGTGCTCCTGGGAGAGGCTGGGCCGGACCCCAGTGGCTCCTGGACGGGGGATGGAGGCTGCAGAATCCCAGCCCCAGGCAAGGCTGGGCCACAGCTGCTGACATCTCGCTGACACTAAACCCTCTCCCCAGCACACACCAATGGCTCCAGGCCAAGCCTCCCCTCCCAGCAGCTGCCGGGCAGAGAGAGGGGCCCAGGGCAGCCTGAAATCATCATCATAAGTGCTGCTGCCACTGCCCACGACCATCTGCAGACCTGGCAAGATTTAAACCTTTCATTTAACCCTATCAGTGCACAGATGAGAACTGCAGACCACCATTCTCCCCTCAAGAGAAAAGGACAAAGTGGGGACACGTAGAAGACAACATGAAGACGCTGGGGTCATTAAAGTAAGAATCAAAGAAGGTGAATGAGGAGATGTCTCATTGTTGGGCTGAAAATTTCTTTTGGTAGGGCTATGGATATAGAAAATGATACACAGAAATATCTCCTTCAATTCATGAGAGAGGATGGGGGAATGAAGCATTCAAACTGTGCATGTGAACAGAGGCATGCATTGATAAGAAGCCAAGCAGATGTTGCAGTAGCTGTGATCCCATGAGAAGTCTGAACAGAGAGTGAGAGAGATGAGAGTGAGGAAGACCTTTTGTCCCCAGGGAGAGAAGAAGAAAAGCTCTGTTCCCAGAGGTGATGACAGAGACAGATGAAGGGAACATTTGCCTTTGAACAACTCATCCTTAAAATAATAACCCATGGCTGTGAAAATGGGAAGGATTTCACAACTGCAGAACTTAACCTGGGCAGATGCTATCTGTGGAAATGAAAAGCCATGAGAAACTGTTTCTTGTAGAGAAGTCTCGGTGGCATGGCAAGAGAAATCTTCTCTCCCTTCACGAACTGACAGAGGAGTATTGTATTGTTGGTACTGATTTAACATCCCATGTTTTGAGTCTATGCTGTCAGCTTGGAAAGGAAAGAAGTTAGTCAGGGGGAGGAAAGGAGTCCTGGAAGTCTTATTCTGATGCTTCTCCTTCTTGTAGTCCTGTTAATAAAGTTTCTTTATACCTTTTATGTTTTGAGCCTGTTTTGCCCTTCTCCTAATCCATATCTCCCAGCAAAAACAAATGAGTAAGTGCACTGGTGATTTTAGCCAGTGCTAAACCCACCACATTATTTAATAATTATAAAATAGAATTATTACAAGAAAAATAATTGTCCTGGTGTGACTTTATATATCTTGAGTTCTGCACCTTTAAGGTTTGCTTTGGGAGCTGGGGGGAAGTTGAAGCTGCTGGAGGCTGATGGGACTTTTTTCTCCTGACCAATTACTAGTCATTTCTGAGAACTCCCAGTGATTCTGACCACTGAAAAGTGAGATCAACTTGTGAATACCTATCGTAAGGCTTAAGACTGGGAATTTCTTGTTCTCTTTGGTTTCCATCTTTTGAACAGGTAACAATGCTCCAGCTCCGGCTCCAGCTCAGCCTCTTCCTCCCCAACCAGGCCGGACAAGGCCGCGGAGGGTGGGGGGAAGGAGAAGAGCAGAGGCAGCCGGCCTGACTTGGTTTGCAGTTTGTGCTACTGAACTGAAACCTGACTCCATGAACATCTGCAGCTTTCCAAGACTTGAACTCTTTTACTACCTGGATGAGACTTACAGATTAATCCTTTTTTCCCAGAGAGAGGGGAAGAGAGAGAGAGAGAGGGATAATCAACATGAAGAAGGCACAATAAAACTATCAAAATCAGTGAAGAAAAGAATTAAGTTTTAGATGGGGAAGAGAGAATCAGGAGATGCTTTAATAAGCTGAAATATTTTTCTGTTTAAGCTATAGAGATGGACAATAGTGTTCTGAAAATAAAATTCCTTTAATTCATGACAGAGTATATTGGGAGGAATAGAGTGTTTCAAAGTGTGGATTTTAAACAAAAGGTGGAGTAGTTGTGATACGTGATGTGCTGGAACAGAGGGGGAGAAGTAATAGTTGAAGATTTGTGGCTTTGTAGAGGCAAAGAAAAACCTTCTGTTTCCAGAGAGGCTCAGAGAGACAGATGAATAGAACTTTTGCCTTTGAATAACTCATCCCTAAAAATGACATCCCTAGAATCATTTGACCCATAACGCACCTCAGAGTGATGTGAAATGGGAAGAGACAATTGATGGCAGATTTTTGCGCAGCTGGCATCAGAGAAATAGAAAGCTATGAAGAAAATTAGTTCTCTTGTGAAAAACTCCATAGATTAGCAGAAGAAGACTTCTGTTTCTCTATAAGGACGGATGAAAAGACTATAGCAAGAATTGGGACTGTTGCAAGCACCAAAGTTGTTTTTTTGTCTCTATATTGTCAGGTGAACAAGGGAATGGTTGGGTAGTGGGGGAGAAAAGGGTTTTCTGGAGGTTTTATTCTGGTTTTCTTATTCTTACAGTTTTTGTTAATAAACTTTCTTCATTCCTTTTAAGTTTGCAGCCTGTTTTGCTCTTGTTCTAATCCATATCTCCTAGCAAGAAATAAGTAAGTTTTCTAGTAATTCTTTTAGTTACTGCTTTAAAACCACAACATTTATTTGGTGTGTTGGCCGGGAAACAAAATTAGCAAATCTAAACCACTACACAAATTAATTTATTATTCTTGGTGTTTGCCAAGAAGCTGAAATTAGCAAATATAAACCACTACAATCCCTAAGTGCAATCTCTTTGGCTGGATGAGAGTCTTGCTCAAGTGAGAAAGGAGAAAGATCAGTGGTGGTGCTCTGCAAGGTCTCCTCTGGTGCAGATCTGTCAGGGACTGGGAGGTGAGAGCTGGCTGTAAGAGGCGGTGCCAGGTTTCCCTCATCTGCCTCACAACCATGGCAAGAACAGAGACCGAGACCCTGAAGACCACAAGGGACTTTGTGCAGAGCTTCTGGCCTGGTTGAGGTGGATGTTTGCTAAGTGATTGTTTGGAGGTGTGCTTGTCCTGACACCAGCTTTCCAGAGCAACAGGTCACAGCACAAGAGTGATGTGGTGCTGGTGAGCAGGGACTTGTGAAGAGCGGCCTGCTCTGTGCCTTACACCGGCTTCTCAGAGCAACGGGTCACACCACAATAGCCTATAAATCTCCCCACCTTTTGGCCAACTGCCCCTCACTTTGAAACAGACTATAAAAGTGACTTTTCTAAGTTACTTTTTGAGAGAGAGATGTCCCCACAGAAGACACCAGCACCCCCATCTTGTCCATTGGTAGCTATAACCCCCTCCTTTTTTTCTCTTTACTTTGCTTCTTTGTCCCTCCCTTCGCTCTCGCTCTCCCTCTCTCCCTCTCTCTCTCTCTCTCTCTCTTTCTTATTCTCTCCCTCTCATCTATTGCATAACCCATGTTGCTGGCACTAAAATAAAGGTACATTGTTGCTGTTATGATTTAACCTGAAATTCCTTGGTGTCCTTTTTGCACTCGGAGATCATACGAACCTCTCACAACTCCCGCTTGTGTTAGAGGATCGTGACAGAGGCCCTGCCATATTTGATCCATGTTTGAGCAGGTCAACAAGACAATGAAGAAAACGGTATCAGTTATGGGGTGGGAACTTGACCCTTGCAATAGAAACAATGGATTGGTCAATGGGTGGGCAGTTAACTTTTGAGAGAGGAACTGTTCATAATGGAGGCATTGTTGGCATGGAGTCGGTATTCTGAGCCATCGTGGTCTCATCTCACGTGCCGGCCATGTGGGAGCTGATGCTGTCACTGGGAAAATTCCACTCCTGAGCAGGAGATATAAGGCCTGCTTCTGGGCTGGAGGAGTGAGAAGGACAAAATGCAGACAGATTTGATGCTGGGGATGTCCTGAAATTGCACTGCCTACCTGCCTCTCCTGCCGAGCACCATGCTTCACCTCCTTCTTCTGCTCAGTGGGTTTCTGGGAATCCAGGTGTTGGTATGTATTCTTTGCTTCTGCAACTAATGGAATAAATTTTCTTTGCAACCCCCACTGTGTCTTGGCTTCTTTTCTACATGGGTCTCCTTCTGAAGCTATGACAATGACTACCAGAGAGCTTCAGGACCACCCTATTTCCATTTCAATATATTCTGAGACAGGATTTAAATATGTCAAGTAATCTGGGGAAATGTTTAGCCTGTGAGTTTCAGCAAAGTACCGAAGATGTCTTAGTTCCATGGATACAAGCTAGTAGGTGAGATTGCTACATGTGCACAATTTAGGGAAGGGATTCTCCACACACCCTGCACTGAAATAGAGTAATATTTCCTTTTGAACCCTGAGCTGGCTGTGGGGATTGGGCCCTGCTTGGTCACTTTCATTTTGGCCATTTCTCTTGAGCAGGTAAGAAAGATCAAAACAAAATCTTTTCCAGCTGTTTCTCTCTGGTTTACCTTGCGGGGGGCCAAAGTTCTGTGCTGCAGGTGGCCCAAGTGTGTGCAGAGCAATGCCTGCAGAGCCTCCTCAAAATCCATCAGTTTCCTCACAGGTCATCATCACTTGTTCCAGATCTGGCAGGAGAAAGAGCCCACAGCACAGTGGGCACCATGCCCTGCCCAGCCAGAGCTCTCTGGCACTGAGCAGCAGCAGCAGCAGCAGCGCCAGCACTTTTCAACCTGCTCCTGCCTTGGCTTCACCTGGGGGACAGAAGCCTCAGGAAATCAGCACTGCCACTGATGTTCCCAGCCTGGAGCAGCTGCTGCTGCTGGTGGGCAGATCCTGCCAGTCTGACTGCTTCCAAATGGGAATAAAGGCAGAGGCAGAGACGGACACACAGAGAAGCTCTGGGCTTGTGCAATAAATGGGAAAAGGTATGGGGGAATGGGTTAAGAATTATAACACCTCTTTTGTCAACAGTGCCTTTTCTCCTGCCTTTTTCTACCTTCTCATTTCCTATCTTTTCTCCCTTCCCAATCATGATTGTCACAACTCTCTTGACCATTTCTCACTCTTGTTTCCCAGCCTTTTTACCTCATCTTCCTCACACTTTTCTTCTCACCTTTCCCACCCTTTTCTCCCCTCTTGTTTCCTTATCCCAGGTTGCTTTCTCAAAATTTCTCCTTATGTTTCTCACTTTTCTCCTCATGCTTCTCACTCTTTTCCTCTCATGTGTCTCACACTTTTTTCTTCACATTTATAATTCTTTTCTCTTCATGGTACTTATACTTTTTTTCTCATATTTTGTTCCCCTCTTTCACTCATGTTTTCTGACTTTTCCCACCCTCGGGTTTCTCTATTTTTTTTTTTTTGTTGTTCTTCTGCCTCAGGTTTCCACAATGTTCCTCTCACATTTCCTGCCTCTTTTACTCTTTTTACAAATAAAACTTCTCATGCTCTTCCCCTCACATCCTCTCCCTTCTCTCCCTTTGTTTCTCACCATTTTGTACTCATGTTGCTTAGAATTTTCCCATCATATTTCCTGCCCTCTTCTCCCCTCACCTTCTTCTCCTCTTATCACTCACATTTCTCACCATTTGCTCCTCATGTTTCTCACCCTTTGCCACTCGTCTTTCCTACCCTTTTCTTCCCTCCTGTAGTGGCCAGGGATCTGGCCAGCGGTGTGGCCATTCTTCCCTGGAGGGAGGAGACCCCTTAGGCTGCAGATGGTTGCCCTCTCCTTGGGGGAGAGACCCTGGCTGGCCACCTTTACAGGTGTGCTGAGGTCAAAAAGCCACCCCCAGCATGCCTCCAGTTTTATGTACATTCTGTGTTTCTCACTGGTTATTCCCTTTGACCCACCCTTTTCCACAGCGGATAGAAATTAAGTTCTCTCTGACCCTAGCAGCTTTTGAACTGGGATTTCTTGGAGGAGAAAGTTGAATTAAAACCTCCTAAGAGATCAGAGCTACGAAGATCTGTCTCTTTTCTTCTGTATTTGCCTTAAGAGCTGTTTTCACTCCAGCAGCCCTTTTGAGGGCTAAAGAGCTGAAAGCCCAGAAGCAGCTGCTGAGGTGCCTGAGCCCTGAAGTTCTCACCACCCCACCGTCACACACAGCTGACTTCTCCTTCCCATTTATCTCCTTTCCTCACTCACATTTCTCACACTTATGACCTCCCATTTTCTGCCTTTTTCCCCTCACATTTCTTCACCCACTGCTTCCTGTCAGTGACTCTTTCTCTTCAGGAGTTGATGGGTTTCTCTTGTTTTTTTCCTGCAATTCCCTACTCAAAATATCGGGTGCTAGAGCAGCAGCCCAAGAAGCCTCTGCCTGTGCATCTGCTGAACACAAAATCTCTGCTCAACCTAAAGCATCTCAGTTAAGAAGAATCTAAGCCACAATGGATTTCCTGCTGCAGTTTGATGGGTTATTTTCATTCCTACATAGTCTTCATAGTGTTCTAAATAAACAGGTACCCTGAGGGATAGATATCACAGGTGAGCACCCATTGCACAGTCTGCTTTCAGTTAAATTCCATCTCCATTTTCATCACCTCACACTCACTATGAGTCCTGCATGGAAGACCCAGGCTCTGATGCCTCATTGTGCTTTTGGTACTTTTTTTTAGCAAATGAAATTTTCTATTTTAAAACATTCAAACCCTGGAGTTTCTTTCTATTTTCACGTGAGACTACTGCCAGCCAAGGTGTCCTGGGGTGACTTTATGATACTGGTATCCCCAATCATCTGGTTTATGTTATATATTAAGTTCTGCACCTTTAAGCCTGGCTTTGAGAGTAAGAGAGGGAGAAGAAGAAGTGCGCAGTGTGTTAAGGAAAACATCACTCCCACACACCCCGCTCCTGGACTGTGTTGTCTGCAGCACGGACAGACAGCAGAACAGAGTTTTCTCTGGCTTTTAGTTAGTTTTAGCTAGCTGAGGCAGAGGAGCTCCCTGGACCTTTGTTTTTTTTTCCAGTTTTCTTGGATGTGTGCAAGCCTGCTATGGACTGAACACCCAGCCAAACCCCGGGAGCTCACGCCTGTGGCCCACCAGGGCCTGGGCCTCGGCACTTTCCAGCGCTGGAGAGACTGATAAGAACCTGAGAGAGCCGAGCTGCACCACATGAAAAAGACTTTTCTTCCTAGACTTACCATCCCATCGAACAGGAAGAGGTTTTATTATTTAATATTACTCAATTTCTGTTAAATAAACAGCTTTTTCCACTTCTCTCCACAGAATTTTTTTTTCTCTTTTCCCGGACCTGTTAGTGGGGAGGGGCATTTCCCTGTGGAGATCCCCATTTAGAGTTTTCCTTCCTGATTTGCCCTAAACTAGGACAAATACAGGTTTTTGGCGCCCAATGTGGGGCGAGAGAAAGTGGAAAAACCTGGACTGATTGTTAGTTGTATTTATTCTGTATTGGGATAAAGCAGTCAGTAGTCATATTGTTTGGATACATAATGTCTCTTGGGGTGGAAGCCTTCGTGTGAACCTGGTCCCTAAAAGTTTTTGAGGTTTTAATACCTGTCTTTGCCCTCTTTCACAGTAGAGGGGCACGGATTAGAATGGTTATTGTGCTGGGCTCGGTGATAATGATTTATAGGAAGTTTATAGAACTACTGAAGTTTCTGTCAGGTATGTTTAGCTTATGGTTTCTTCGCCTGACCCTGCCTCCCAGTCCTAGTATCACATTTTGGGAGTTTATTGGTAATTGCACCCAGTTTGTTAGAGGAAGACCAGGGGATGAAGCTCTTCAGCCTTTTCTTTCCTTCTTCTCCTTTGAATCTGTTATGCCCCTCTTTGAGAATATCCAGTTTCCCCTGAGTGTTAAGGATACCACTTTCCTGGTAGTACAGCTGGTTCAGCTGTTAAGCTTCCTCCATATAGTCTGCAGCTTCTCTAGGATGAGGGCTGAGATATCCAGAAGAGGCAACGAGACCCCTGCCCCAGAAGTAGACTCAGGTGTGGGAAATCCTGAGTAGTGTAGAGAATGGGAGAGAATTGGCCGAACTCTGAAGGAATTTTCTGATCCCCCAGCCTGGGAATTTTCACGTGAACAAATTCAGAACCCAGATGAAGTAGGGAAATATCTAGAAGAGAATTTCTGTGATGATTCTAAAAAAAAAAAATCTCATTGCAATAAGCTGGGCCCTAGCATATGCTTATCACACGCTGCTAGATACTGTAGGGCAGGCAGATAAATCAGCAGCTACCCCAGTGACTCAGGCTAAACCAGACAGTGAGCCTAAGCCAGCAGCCAAACCAGACAGTGAGCCTAAGCCAGTGTCTGTTGCTCCTGCCACAAGAGGCATGAAATTCAAAACCAAAACCGATCGGCCAGTAGATGATGATAATGGTGATGCGGGGGAAAGACCCTCAAGACCAGCAACTGACACAAAATCAGAAGGCACTGGTGAACCTTTCTCCCTGAAGGACCTTCGTGGCCTGAGAAAAGATTGCACTTGATGACCTGATGAATCTATAATTAGTTGGTTAGTCCGTCTGTGGGATGTTGCAGGTGAGGCTACAGTTCTAGATGGCACTGAAGCGAGGCATCTGAGATCCCTGTCACACGATCCGGTTATTGACCAGGAGATGATGAGGGGGACTGACCCTTATAGACTCTGGGAAGGGGTCCTAAGAAGTGTAGCACAAAGATATCTGTGTGCAGACGATCTCTATATACAGCAAACTCGTTAGAAAACCATAGAACAAGAGATTCAGCGCTTGAGAGAAATGGCAATAGTAGAAATTGTCTTTGTGAGTGACTTAAGTACTAGAAATCCAGACCTGGTGCCATGCACATCTGTGATGTGGCGAAAACTTGTTCGACTTGGGCCACAAGAATACGCTTCTGCTTTAGCAACAATGAAGCAGGATGACCGGGAAGAGACTGTGCTGGATATGGCGAAGAAGCTTCGAGCATATGCAAATACCGTGCAATGGCCCCATACAGACAAAAATTGCAGCTATGGAAACACGTATGCAAAACTTCCACGACAAAATGGAGGAGAATTTCAAGAAACTCAGGGAAGACCTTCTTCCAGTCTCAGCAGTACAGACCAAGAGCCCTGGTACTCAACGCAAAAGTTCCCCAGATAGAGGAAAAAAAGCTACGAGCTGAGCTGTGGTTTTCCCTACGTGACTGTAGAAAAAACATGAAAAGATGGGATGGAAAATCTACTGCTGCTCTGGCAAAAAGGGTGCATGAACTGAAAGACAGCAAGACTCAGGGGGAATACTCCACCAAAAAGAAAGCCGCTCCAGTAGCCTGTAGTCAAACTGACAAGTATGATGATAACCAAGCTTAGAGGGGCCCTGCCTCTAGCCAGGTAGAGGCTAGGGAAAACCGTGTCTTTTGGACTGTGTAGATTCGTTAGCCTGGCACATCAGAACCACGAAAATATGAGGCCTTGGTTGACACTGGTGCACAGTGTACCCTAATCCCATCAAGATATGTAGGGGCAGAATCTGTTTCTATTGCTGGTGTGACAGGGGGATCACAGGACTTTACTTTAGTGGAAGCTGATGTGAGCCTGACTGGAAATGAGTAGAAGAAGCACCCCATTGTGACTGGCCCAGAGGCCCCATGCATTTTAGGCATAGACTACCTCCGAAGCGAGTATTTTAAAGACCCAAAGAGGCTTAGGTGGGCATTTGAGATAGCAGCTATAGAGAGAGAGAGCATCAAGCAATTGAACACTTTGCCTGAACTGTCAGAGAACCCATCTGTAGTAAGACTCCTGAAAGTGGAAAAACAGCGAGTACCAATTGCCACCGCGACAGTGCACCGCCGGCAGTATAGGACAAATCGAGATGCTGTGATCCCCATCCACAAGATGATCCGAGAACTGGAGAGCCAAGGAGTAGTCAGCAAAACTCACTCACCTTTCAACAGCCCCATCTGGCTTGTGCGTAAATCTGAAGGAGAATGGAGATTAACTGTGCATTGAATGAAGTGACTCCACCTCTGAGCGCTGCTGTGCTGGATATGTTGGAGCTCCAGTATGAGCTGGAGTCCAAGGCAGCGAAGTGGTACGCCACTATTGACATTGCCAATGCATTTTTCTCCATTCCCCTGGCAGCAGAATGCAGGCCTCAGTTTGCCTTCACGTAGAAGAGAATGCAGTACACCTGGAACCGACTGCCCCAGGGGTGGAAGCACAGCCCCACCATCTGCCATGGACTGATCCAGGCTGCCCTGGAAAAGGGTGAGGCTCCAGAACATCTGCAGTACATTGATAACATCATTGTTTGAAGAAAGACGGCTGAAGAAGTCTTTGAGAAAGGAGAGAAAATCATCCAGGTTCTCCTGAAAGCCGGTTTTGCCATCAAGAAGAGCAAAATTAAGAGACCAGCTCGTAAAATTCAGTTCCTGGGGGTAAAGTGGCAAGATGGACGGCGTCAGATTCCCACTGAGGTCGTCAATAAGATCACAGCAATGTCTCCACCCACTAGCAAGAAAGAAACGCAAGCTTTCCTAGGTGCCGTAAGTTTTTAGAGGATGCACATTCCTGAGTACAGCCAGATTGTGAGCCCTTTTTACCTAGTCACCCGCAAAAAGAACACTTTCCAGTGGGGCCCTGAACAACAACAAGCCTTTACTCAGATCAAACAGGAGATCGCTCATGCAGTAACCCTTGGCCCAGACAGAACAGAACCAGATGTGAAGAACGTGCTCTACTCTGCAGCCGGGAGCCACGGTCTGTCCTGGAGCCTTTGGCAGAAAGTGCCTGAGGAGACTCGAGGCCGACCACTGGGATTCTGGAGCCGAAGTTACAGAGAGTCCGAAGCCAACTACACTCCCACAGAGAAGGAAATTTTAGCCGCCTATGAAGGAGTTCAAGCCGCCTCAAAAGTGATTAGCACAGAAGCACAACTCCTCCTGGCACCCCGACTGCCAGTGCTGGAGTGGATGTTTAAAGGAAAGGTTCCTGCTACCCACCACGCCACCGATGCTACATGGAGCAAGTGGATCGCCCTCATCACGCAGCGCGCCCATATTAGAAACCCAAATCGCCCTGGGATTTTAGAGATAATTACAAACTGGCCAGAAGGTGAAAACTTTGGTCTCACTGATGAAGAGGAGAAGGAACAAGTGACACGGGCTGAAAAAGCTCCACCGTACAACCAGCTGCCAGCAGAAGAAACGCGCTACGCTCTGTTTACTGATGGTTCCTGTCGCGTCGTAGGGATGAACCGGAAGTAGAAAGCAGCCGTATGGAGCCCCACATGACAGGTCGCAGAAGCCACTGAAAGAGAAGGTGGATCAAGCCAACTTGCTGAACTCAAAGCTGTTCAACTGGCCCTGGACATTGCTGAAAGAGAGAAGTGGCCAAAGCTCTACCTCTACACTAATTCATGGATGGTAGCCAATGCTCTGTGGAGATGGCTGGAAAAGTGGAAAAAGACCGACTGGCAACGCAGAAGAAAGCCAGTCTGGGCTGCTGATGAGTAGAAAGACATCGCCACCAGGGTAGAGAAACTGTGAGAGTCCGTCATGTAGATGCCCATGTCCCCAAGAGTAGGGCTAATAAAGAGCACCGAAACAATGAGCAGGTGGATCAGGCTGCAAAGATAGAGGTGTCAAAAATAGACTTAGATTGACAACACAAGAGAGAGTTGTTCCTAGCTCGATAAGCCCATGATGCCTCAGGCCATCAGGGTAGAGATGCCACCTATAAGTGAGCACAAGACCGAGGGGTAGACCTAACCATAGACAGTATTTCCCAAGTTATCCATGACTGTGAGACGTGTGCCACGATCAAGCAGGCCAAGCGGTTGAAGCCGCTATGGTATGGTGGGCGTTAGTCCAAATATAGATATGGGGAAGCCTGGCAGATTGACTACATCACACTGCCCCAAACCCACCAAGGCAAGCGCTACGTGCTCACAACCATCACAACTGGATGGTTGGAAACCTACCCTGTACCTCATGCTACAGCCCGTAACACCATCCTAAGACTTGAAAAGCAAGTCCTCTGGAGGCATGGTACCCCTGAGAAGATTGAATCAGACAATGAGACTCATTTCAAGAATAACCTTATAAACAGCTGGGCTAAAGAACATGGCATTGAGTGAGTGTACCATATCCCTTACCATGCACCTGCTGCGGGAAAAGTGGAGAAGTACAATAGACTGTTAAAGACTACCTTGAAAGCGTTGGGTGGGGGATCTTT
This sequence comes from Cyanistes caeruleus, assembly GCF_971803275.1. NCBI lineage: Eukaryota > Metazoa > Chordata > Aves > Passeriformes > Paridae > Cyanistes > Cyanistes caeruleus. The sequence goes on along the minus strand of NC_141732.1, from coordinate 6,336,977 downwards.
CAAAAATTGAGAGCAGCATCTAGCAAAGGCCACCTAGATAGTTAACACCCGAGATTCCACCAATCGAGCAAGCCCAGCCCAATCCGAGCCCCTGCATAAAGTAGACGGAGACAAGATCCCAGCAGTACATCTCAGAAGTTTGTTAAGAAAGACAGTTTAGATCAATTCTACCTCGAGTACAGACAAACCCATTCGTAGAGTTGTTTTTGCTCAAAGACCGAGTTGTACATAGTGAATAATGTGGAAAGATAGAACAACACAATGTGTACCACAAAGAGATCTGATGGTTGGGTGAAGATTATAAATAAATGCCCTTGCCTGTATATAATGTATGTGTTGTAAGGTTAAAATATATATATATATTAATTTTGATAATAAGTTGACGATATGAGGATAAGGGGTGGAATGTCCTGGGGTGACTTTATGATACTGGTATCCCCAATCATCTGGTTTATGTTATATATTAAGTTCTGCACTTTTAAGACTGGCTTTGAGAGTAAGAGAGGGAGAAGAAGAAGTGCGCAGTGTGTTAAGGAAAACATCACTCCCACACACCCCGCTCCTGGACTGTGTTGTCTGCAGCACGGACAGACAGCAGAACAGAGTTTTCTCTGGCTTTTAGTTAGTTTTAGCTAGCTGAGGCAGAGGAGTTCCCTGGACCTTTGTTTTTTTTGCAGTTTTCTTGGATCTGTGCAAGCCTGCTCTGGACTGAACACCCAGCCAAACCCCAGGAACTCACGCCTGTGGCCCACCAGGGCCTGGGCCTCGGCACTTTCCAGCGCTGGAGAGACTGATAAGAACCTGAGAGAGCCGAGCTGCACCACATGAAAAAGACTTTCTTCCTAGACTTACCATCCCATCGAACAACAAGAAGTTTTATTATTTAATATTACTCAATTTCTGTTAAATAAACAGCTTTTTCCACTTCTCTCCACAGAATTTTTTTTTCTCTTTTCCCAGACCCGTTAGTGGGGAGGGGCATTTCCCTGTGGAGATCCCCATTTAGAGTTTTCCTTCCTGATTTGCCCTAAACTAGGACACAAGGTTACAAACTGTCTGGTATGTGTTTGTGTGCACAGACCACAGATGCTACCCTGTGTCCGTGCCCCGGGTGTCTGTCAATGTCCATTGAAACAGATGGCTGGAAGGGGGGCTCTGACTGCCCTGCACTGTTCTGGGGCTGGGGCTGGGCTGGTAGAGGCTGCAGAACGCTCTGAGAGGCACGGCCTCATCTCTGGCCACCATCTTGTGCATGGCACGGCCTCATCTCTGGCCGCCATCTTGTGCATGGCACAGCGTCATCTCTGGCCGCCATCTTGTGCATGGCACAGCCTCAGCTCTGACCGCCATCTTGTGCATGGCACAGCCTCAGCCCCAGCCGCCATCTTGTGCATTGTGGCAGCTCTGAGGGCTGTGTGAGGGACACTCTTCCCCAGCGCTGTTTTGTGTCCTTTCCATTCCAGGGATGGCATTTGGAAATTCTGCTTCTGTCCTGGGTTACCATGTTTCAGCCTTCTCATTACACAACTCTCTCTGTTACTCTTACTATGATTAAAAGATCCTAAGAAGAAAATGAAAGTCATACCAGGATTATGATGCACGAAATGTAGTCAAGAAAACAGTACTCCATAGTGCAGGGCCTATAGAACAAGGATTTGTTCATGCAACACCACAAGTGAGGGGAATAGCTCTGCCACTTGTCCATTCAAAAAGCACAGTACAAACTTTTACACATTTTTAACTTATTGGGCACATTCTACTTTCCTGACCTTCATATTTTCTAATTCCTTGATTATGGAAGCCCTTGTAGCAGGGCTCTGCACAAGGTGGTCGTCAGCCTCCTGGTGGTCGTTGTGGATGAAGGCCAGAAGTGTTCCTCAGGCTTGAACTTTTTTATCTCTGTTTCTGCACGTGTTCTTTAAGATTGTCTGCTCAGATAGCCAGGCGTTAGCTTAATGCTAAGTTGCCTTGTGCTAAATTTGCTGATTTCTGAGAAGTGCTTGATTCCCATACCCTGTTACAAAGTAACTACTTTCCTCAGAGCTACAGCATTTTCCCCTAGCTCAAGCATTATCTCTTTGCCTCAGTATCCAAAAGAGGAAAAGGAGGAGGGGGAAAAGTTGGTAGGGTGATAGTGCAACATTATCTTGTTGCCCAGGGATCAATTCCTAGGTCAACTAAGCAGTAGTCTCGTCCATCTAGTAAGTGTGGGGGTACCACAGGGACAATGCCATTGCATGGATTTGGAGTGTTGGGGTGTTGGCACCAAAGTCCTGCTCTTGAGGGAAGTGCAGGGACACAGGGGCTGTCAGAGGACAATGAGACACGGGGGACATGAGGCCATAATGTGCCGAGCAAGATCCTGCCCAGGATGGCAGCAAAGGCATTTCCTCCCCATGGCTTGGCACTGCAGGAAATCCCAAAAGGGTCTGAGGAGTCCCATGGGTAACGAGGAGGGATGACTGACATCACTGTGGCTGCCAGCATTCCCCAATCACTGGCCATTCCATGGACACTGGGGACTCTGAGGATGTGTGGATATGCTGGTTTTACATTAATTATTACTCAGTGAGGAGGGAAGAAGCCAGCAAGAAAAATGATTTTTCTGAGAGATGCTGCTAAGAGCTTCCTCTGTGCCTAGTAAAAAACCAATAGCTGTCTAGTTCTGAGAAGTGACAACCTATTAAATCATTTAGAAGCTGGCTCTGCCTCTGTGCATTCTACATTTTAAAATACAGGCAAGCCCAAGGGGGCTCTCTCTTGTTTCCAGCCTTGAAAGGTAACTGGGCTCTGGCTGGGCCTACCCCGCTCCACCGCAGCCTGCGAGGCCTGGAGGGGCCGGGCCAGGCCCCAACAGGAGCCAGGTGGGGGATGGGAGGCTGCAGGGCCCCGGTCAGAGCTAAGCCAATTCACAGCTACTAACATCTTACTAACACCAAGCCCTGGCCTCAGCCCTGGCCCTGTCTGCTCGTGCCGAGCCAGAGTCCGCTGGGCCCTGGGAGTAGCTGCTGGCCAAGCCAGGCCCCCTCCAGCACGACCCCCCACATGCGGCTGCCATCAGTGGGAAGGGGAAGCCATCAGTCTGCAGCTGAAATGAAAAACAGCAGGGGCCAAAGACCAGCCACACAGCAAGAACAGCCATGACCATTGTGATCAGGTCCCTGAGATCTTAGCACAACCACAACACAGCCTCAAATCCATCACCGTAACTATTGCAACCACTACCCAGCAAAAATCATCGTAACCATCTGCAGGCCTGGGTGAGATATTAACTCTTTCACTGCAAAGAGAAGACCTAGAGACCTTAATCCTCTCTCAAGAGAGAGAAAAATATAAAGACATGTAAAAGATAACATAAAAGTCAATAAAAAAAGATGAAGTCCTAAATCAAAGGAGCATGAGGAGATGCCCTAATATGCCATTGCCATCTGCTGCAAGTATTTCCACCGAGGCCCTCTTCTAGAAATGTCCCTGCAGCACATCAGCATCAGCACTAGGTTTGGTTGCATCAGTGGGGCAGATCAAGCCTTACCCCACGCAAACAATCTCCATTCTCAGGCAACATTTTGCTTTGGGCTATCATTCCAGCTCTTTTGGCTGTGTAGATGGCCCTAATAACAGGAAACAATCATCTCAGAACTGGTGTTATTTTTTCCAGCAATGAAGGAAAGAAACTCAAACCAAACAAAGTTTCTGAAATAGTGGTTTTGAGAGAAGAAGTGCACCCCCATTCTTCTCACAGGGAAACTTGCCTGCAACCTGGAGAGGATGGTTTAAAGGCACAGAGTCCCTGCTGCTTCTTGTGCCGTGCTGCTGAAACACTTAATGACCATATTCTTTCATAAGCCAAGCCACGTTCTCCATATCACCAAGCTGGAGCCTGGTGATGGGGAAAGCCTGCCAAAACCTCCGGTTTGTTTCCTGCCACTTTCTGGGATGGGCCCAGCATTGACTTGAGTATCCAACGAGCAGAGGCTTAGCAAAGGGATGACACTTCTCTTTCTTCTGATTTCACCAGGAATATTTTCCTTTTACTGCATAAGGAAACCTGAAATTTTCAGACTGCGGAGAGACAAAGCTGCAGGCGGCTCCTGTGTGCCCAAAAAGGCATTTTCATCTCAATATATTTGAGGAGCCATCTTAATGTATCTGTGTTGTATAGGGGATCCCAAATGTTTGTTTCCTTCCCTGAAGAGCACCTGGGGGATTTCCTTTCTTTTCTTCCAATTACCATTATTTTCAACAACAGGACAAAAAGCTTGATGAGTTTTGTTTTATGGCAGCTGTGCTTGAGGGACCGACAAGCACTGCAGAGATGCCTTTTATGTAATAATCCTTGGAAAGAGTAGAGTTAGTTAGAATAGCAAAATCCCTCTTCCAAGAAGCCTGTCAAGCTGGTGTGAATCCTCAGAGAAGAAAACATGTATTTGCATTTCTTTATTTTCCCACTAACTAGATCAGTCCATGAAATCAGCTGCAAAAGCCAGACCTGCAGGATGTTGGAAAAGCTGGAGCTGCTTTGAGGCTTGGGTTTTTTGATGATACAGGGAAGTCATCTCTGCCTCTCTGCCAGGGCAAAATCTGCCACTGCAGAGTGGAGCTGAAACAATGGGCTCTGGGAGAGCAGTTGCAGATGGGAAAGGAGCAGGTGGAGCCTCTTGTTTCCTTTTTGCTTCAGGTTCAACTCCTGATAGCCAAAGGAGGGACCCCACAGCTGCGGCAGCCCAAACTCCTCTCAGCTTTGCTGCGTGACTTCCTGAGCTGCTGCCTGCAGACAGACAAGGCACAGCGCTGGTCTGCTGAGGAGCTCCTGCAGGTAAAATGCCAAGGGGCTGCAGGTGAAACAGTGTCTGAGGGATGGTGGCTCCTTCTCCGCTGAATTCCAAGGCATCAGATGTGCCCCCCTCCTCCTCCCTTCCAATCTTGGTGCTGTTCAAGTGAGAATGGTGAGGAATCCTAGACTGGGCAGGGCTGGCAGGGACCTGTAAAGCTCATGTGGTCCAAGTGCCCTGCAGGGAGCAGGGACATCCTTAAAGAGAACAGAATACTCAGACCTGAGCTATTTCCAGGGGTGGTGCACCTACCAGCTCTTGGGCCAACCTATGCCACTGCTGTCCCATGCTCCTTAGACCTACTCAATGCCCTTTTCATTTAAAAAATATTCCCCTGCCTTTGAAGCTCTTAGCTTGGAAAATCATGCTTTCTTCTTGTTTCCTTTTCCTTTCTACTACATCAATTTGTAACATCGGACAATCCTAGATACAGCCTTGTGCCACTCATCATATCAGTGAAGCAGTGAAAGGAGAGAACAATAATGTTTTAATCAATATAGAACTGTTTTCTCCATGGCTAGCTTAGAGTAATATTGTAGAGTAGGAATGCAGAGTAAGATTAGAAAGTAGGACTGTAGAGTAGTAATGCAGAGTTGGATTTTAGTGTAGGATTGTAAATCCATAAAGTTTCTGAAGCCTCATCTCTTTTGGATGATTCCCTTCCTTCTGACCCTGTGAGAAAGCTCAACATTTCCTTCTGTATTGCCACTTTTTCCTTAGAGGTGGAAAGTGACGTTAATGGCTACTTTGGTATGGTTTGTAAGTGGGGAAGGCTCTTCTTCAGTCATCCTCTCCAAAGGTCACACTATTCAAGAGGCATCCTGATCACATAGTATCTTTCATCAATCTGCTGCTGCTCTCTGTAAACAATTTGGAATTCGAAAAACACTGGCTCGAGCGGTGCTTGCAGCATGTCCTGACAGCACTATTCTGACACCACTGCAAGATGGAGGAGCTAATCCTCGGGGACTCCAGCCCCAAGAGTTTGGCAAACTGATGTTACTGAATTTTCACCTTTTGAACCATTACATTATGTGCATATGTCAGTGGATACTTCTTCAGCATTTGTGTGGGCTTCTGCCCATTCATCTGCCTCAACTGCTGCAGCTCAACCACTTTGGAGAAGGACTCCAACTTTTGCTGTGATGGGATGCCCCAAGAGGATCAAAACTGACAATGGTCCCATATATTGAGCCACTTCTAGTGCTAATTTTTTACAACATTGGGGTATTCAACTTCTCCATGGAGTCCCATATAACTCATGTGGCCAAGCAATTGTTGAATGCTTTCATCACATTCTTAAAAGTCACTTTACTGCTTTGGAAAAACAGGGGAAAATAGAGTGCCCCATGAAATATTGGCAAAACCATTATTTGTTATAAATTGGTTGAGTGTAGTTGGAAGACAAGACCATCCTCCTGCAATAGTACACATGCAAACAAGCCAACCTGATTTTACTTTTAAAAATATTCAAGTTAAATATTTTCCTCCTCTGACTGGGTTATGGGAGGGCCCAATGCAGTTATTAACTTGGGGAAGGGCTTATGCTTGTATTTCCACAGGGAAAGATTCAGCTACATGGATTCCTGCAAAATGGCTTAAACCATGCTTACAGAAGAATAATGACATCAGCTCTTTGTCTTGAAGCATGGAAGAGACATCAGCATGGAATGAACTTGGCATTGACACCATTGCTGAGTGCCCTGCACCCTGACAATAAGGATGCAGTTGGTTTTTTGCCAGATCTTACTGCATTTTATGTGGCTGTTTGAAAACAATTGTTGACAAGAGACAATTAGAAACTCTTGAATGTGTTTGTGGAGAACAAGGGCTTGACTATCGACCCTGGCTATTGGTGTGTTGTTCTTGGTGTAAACAAGAGAGTTGGAGAGTCACTCGGGCACGTGAAAGAGAGGAGGTGTATAAGTGTCAGCCGTGTATCACACGGGTTATTACCTACTCTAGAGCACGATGGTTGAGTGACTTTGGTGGTCCATCATTAGATCAGTTGCCTGGAGGGAATGCTCCAAGGGGTGCAGTCAGAGTACTGCGTGAACAACAACAGTTTCTAAACTCATTCAAACAGATTGAAGATTCTGGACAGAGAGTATTAGCAGACATTAGCTTTGAGCTTCTTAAACGCTTCGCATTTTTACGTATTAGGCAAGGCAATAAGGTAGTGAACACCAAGTGTGGTCTGGGTGGTGGAGTTGCCCAAAGTTGGCAAGTTTGTAGTCCTGAATGGGACATGGCAGAAAGACGATGGTGACGTGCACGCCCATGGCGATGTTAATGTTGATTTTTTGGGGTTTTTCATTGTATGGTGAGGGGTGTTTTTGGACAAAGCACAAAGAAATGTTTGGGTAACCTGGGCTAATGTGTCTGGTATGCAGGATTTTTGTCTCAGTTTACAGCAGGCCAATGACCCTTTTTGAACTTGCTTAATTGGCATTCCCCTTCAGGAGAACAAAACAGATTTTTCTGGTTGGTGGGACCCAAAAATTGTAAATTTAAGAAGCAGCAAAAGTGATGACTGTCTCAGTCCAAAGGGACAGTATACTTGGCTGTCTGTGTGCAGTGCAGCCTGGCAGAAAAGAGTAACTGCAAATTTGAACTGATCATATCCTATTCCATTTCAAGAACTGGATTTGTTAGCCAGTGTTTTCCCAACCTTGGATGTCAATGTTACTGTTCTGCCTAGTTGCAACAGTATGGCCCCACCATGGTAAGCAGTTAATGGTACAGGAGTAGTTTGGTTTGGAGATCCTTGGATTAGTTGGTTACAAGAGCAAGGAGGAAAAACGTTGTTTGAAGGTTATCCAAATGTTACGGGACAATCTCCATGAAACAGATTAAAAACAGGGGGTCTGACAGGAAACACTTCAGGAGAATGGGAATCGAGCATGGCCTGGAATTCCAAGATGGCCTGTTGGTGGACCATGCTCTCCTGGTCCACTAACATTATTTGCCCCCCACATGAGGAATTTATTGAATGTCAGTCAAAGTCATCATCAAAGATCACATCAATCCTTTTGGAATTTTGACTAGAAAAGTTATAGTGCTTCACCATCATTGGCGACTGTCATTGCAACATCGTTCCTTTTACCAGGGAGAATGGCTGCCAAAAATGCAGTCTGCAAACTGGCACAGCAGTGCTCCAGTGATGGAGGCACTCGCTGCTGCAGTTTGCACTGTTTACGGCTTTGTTTATTCCGGCTATTACCTGACAAACCTGGCATGTAAGTAGAGGTTTTCCCGGGCTGTAACCTAACCTGGCTTTTGTAGGTCTTCCTGCTTTTTCTTAGTCACTGGGTTGATTTTGAAACAGAAGGACCATTAGGATGCCACTGCTTTGCTAAAGCTCCTGTCAACAAGTTCAGCAAAAACGGGATGCCTGTAGCCAGGGGTCTGCAGGCAGCATTTGCAAGGGTTCCATTCCCTGCACAGGAGAGTCTGTGGCAGCAGAGTCTGTCCTTTCCTCAGTTTGCTGGCTCAAGCAGGATAGCTTTGAAAATGCAGAGACCGTCTCAGAAGGCCTACTTAAGACTTTGTGGTTCTCCCCATAATTGAGGGAAAGCTTCTTTTGTTCTCAGTTTTGTCATGAAAAGATTTGACTAAGTTCACCCTTTTCTGAGTGCTAGAATAGCAATACCCTTTGCAATGAAGTGCAAACTCCAAAGCAGCGAGTGTGTGCTCCTGAACACTGGAGCTGCTGTTGCTGTGCTGCACAATAGAACTGCCACAGCTCAGGGGGATTTGGGGGAAGATTTTCTGGGCCAATGTTTTCAGCAAGTTAATGAGAATTACTGCATGCAACTTATCTTTTAAAAAAGTGCCTGAAAGGGAAAGGAGCAAAAGCTACTTTATCTGTCGGATAGGACACGAGCATTGAGTGTGAAAGAAAACTCTGCATTTCCTTGATCAACTTTGTGTTCACTTACTGGCAAAAGAGGCCAAAGTGTAGGCACAAGCAAGAATATTGCCCAGTTCCTTGTTGGATGTGTGAAAGAATTGTGTCCCCTGAAGGATGCTGTCAGAGGAAAATACCCTCTGTTTGGGTTCACTTATTCTATGGGATTCAGCAGCCCAGGCAGTTTTCTCACCCCATTGCGTTCATTTTCCCTTGCTCACTGCAGGTCACCTGAGGCGTTTGTTCCGAGGTGCCGATCCTGAGGTGAGTGAGAAAGGAACCTTTGATATTCCTGCTGTTGGAGAATTGTGGAGCAAGCTGGGAGCTTGGCCTGTGGCAGCAGAGTGTAGGTGGCCAGCTGAGTAGGCTGAAAGGAAATCCATTTCCATGTCTGCAGCAGTGATAGCAAAGGCATTGCTGCCTATTTCCTCATCTTCCACTGCAGTGCTTTAAAAGAACCAGAAGACCAGTTTTGCAGAGAGAACACTGCTTCTTGATAGTAGCCAGGGTGGGAGATCTAATTCAGACAATTTGCTGTCCAGTTGAATTAAGCCATTTTCATTTAGTTGGAGTGACTTAGAATCCCATTGCTATCAAAGTGGATGATTTGTCCTTAGTCGAGCTGGTTGTAGAAATAGAGCAGAATAGAAGTAAGGTTATAAATGATAGGTAGCTGCCTGTCCCTAACACTACTATCTGTGCACAGAGCCCAGAACCAACAGCAGACTCTTCTCTGGCTCCCTCTGCTCCTGGAGAAGAGGCCAAAGAGGAGCAAAATGACCACGAGCCTCCAGCACTGGTCGCACCCCAGCCTGAACATTCAGAGACTGTAAGTGCCACTTCTGGCTGGTGTTGTCTTCAGTGCAAGGCACAGCTGCAAGTTCCTGAGCAGCCAGCACTTGCTGTTGGTAGCTGAGGCTGCTGAGTGCTGGAGTCGTGCCAGCACCTAGCAAGTCACCCCAGGCAATGGCAGCTGAAAAATGACTTTTGATCTGTCATGTGTAGGCCCCCAATTGCTGGGATTCTGAGAGGGGCCAGCCTGAAGCATGAAGGCTCCCTGTGCCCAGAGGAGGGAGCATTTCAAAGACACTCTGCTCAGCCATGTCACATTCTGGAGAGGACACTATGGTCTGGAGAGTCCTGTGCCCTACAGACTGGCCAAGTAGCTGCAGGCACAAAAGATGTGGATCTGACCACACAAGCGCTTTGGGGTGGTTTGTCTCCATGGCCTTCTTGGGTGTCCTTACCTGGGAGTATTTCAGAGACACACTGGGGATGTGGAATTTCTGACTGAAATCAGGGATTTTGGTGCCTTTGTTGCCAGGTTGTTGTTTTGCCTCTTCAGGCAGAGCAGTCAGTAGCAGAGCTGACAGGTGCTCTGAGCCCACGTCTCTTCTGGCTTTTGATAAGCTGCAAAGAGATGATTTTGTGGTCCATGAATCCATGTGGGGCCACTCTTCTCTTGTGTGGCAAAAGACACAAACTGCACAGTTCTGAATCCTTCTTCTGAGGCAAAAACCAGAGACTCTGTATATCTGTTGAGACTTTTCTTTCTGAAGTCTGCAGCTTTGAAAACTCCCCTGGAGCCTGGAGGCTGGGATAAAGCCGCAAGTCCTTGAGTGCTGTCTTGTGTTGCTAAGAACAGGAAAGGCATCTCCAAATTCTGGATGGTGTCTTTAAAGTCAAATGTGTAACGTGGTGCCTGAGTAGCTGCCTGGGCCCAGAGCACCCAGGGGTGTCGCTCAACAGCAGCTGAACGTGAGCCAGCTTGGGCCCAGGTGGCCAAGAAGACCTGGGGCATGCTGGCCACGTGTCAGCAAGAGTGGGGCAGCAGGAGCAGGGCACTGAGCATCCCCCTGTGCTGGGCAGCATCGTGGTGCTTCAAGTCTGCTTCAAGCAGACTTCCATCAATCCCTACATGACAGTGCTCACCACTTGGGCCACTTTCCTGCCAAACATCCCCTCCCTGCAGCCAAGAGGATTAGACCCTGGAGTGGGTGACAAGTTCATTCTTTGCTTTGTTTATTTGTTTATTGGTTTGACTGTAAAAAGGACTCTGTGTAATTTCTCCTTCTGCAGCCATTAAAGGTGCTTTGGCTCAACCCTTCCTGCCCACTTGCAGCACTGGAAGAGACTCTGTTAGAATTTGAATTTGGAAGATGGCAGTTCTGGAAAATGCAGTATTTTTGCAGGAGAACACATAGTTTGGAGTGGGGATGTTGGGGCAGAAGGAGCTGTTCTGGTGCCAGGCCAGACAGCAGGGCTTGCACATCACTTTCAGGTGAACAATGCCCATGCCTTTTGGCAGCCAATGGTTGATCCATAGGTGTTGTGTTTGGGAATTGGGCAGGAAATCAATGGCCTTGCATTCCAGCTGGTGCTGAGAGATCAGAGATGCTGGGAGGGACTGGGCTTCATTTCTGATTGCAGCCACTTCAGCACCATCAGTGTGGGTGAGTCCAAGAGAAGAATTTGTCTGAGCACAGATGCACAAAGACTGCAGTTCCCAGAGCAGTGCTCTGGGTCTGACAGCAGAGCACCGACACAAACCAGATTCCCCAAGAGTGTGATTTATTGAAGCAACAGGAGAGCAAGTTCAGCACTGCTGCTGATGGGGGCACTGCTTACCAAATGTTGATGTGTGTAGGGATAGAAAATATAGTAAGAGAGTTTATAATGGTGAGATCTAGCTGTCTATCTATCTATCTATCTATCTATCTATCTATCTATCTATCTATCTATCATCTATCTATCTATCTATCTATCTATCTATCTATCTATCCATCTATCTATCTATCTATCTATCCATCTATTTATCCATCTATCCATCTATCCATCTATCTATCATCTATTTGACAGATATCAAATATTCCATTTGAATTTTCCCATCTCTGCTCCAAAGCAGTTGGTGGTATAAAGGCTACCTAAAGGCATCCCTTTGAGGAGAGGAGGAGAGACAGGTTCCATTGACTGTTCTGCAGTAGGCAGAGATGATTCCCCCTGCAGAGAGGGTTGTTTTTTTCCCTCACAGCTCTTTTCCTCCTCCACTCTTATCTGCTGTGAAACCTTCTTTTTATGCAACAAATTGCTGCATGTCCTAAGGGAGTGGAACAATCTCAAGCTCTAGGTGGAGTTTGGAGACTTTGGTCATACATGGATTACATGACACATGGTTTCCTTCATTGGCATCCCTCGGGGTGTGTCAATTCCTTTGTTGATGGGGCCTTTGGAGGATCTCTGTTAGTGCTGCTCAGAATTCTCAGCTGACAAAAGAGGGAGGATAAACACCTTGGTCCTCTTCCATATACTCAGCTGGCCATAGGGGCTCCCTGACCTCCATCAGAAGATCAAATTGCACACATCCTTATCTCCTGACCGAGCAGGATTTCTAACAAGAGTGTAGATGTCAGAAAGGCAGGAATGGTGGTGCAGACCTGAAGAGAACATGAAGTCCACAAGTGTCTCTCACAAGGGATGAAATCACACAGGAAGCCACCTGCAGAGCAAGGATGGAGCTGTGGGACAGGGCTGAGTGTGAGTGACTATGGAAAGACAAAGAGGACAGAGCAGAAGGGGAGGGAGGCCCTCAGCAGACCCTTGAGAAATGGCACACATTTCCTGTCAGCTGCCCAAGAGTCTGTTGGGGATTCAGACCCAGCTGGACCCTGATTGTACTGCCAGTGTCACTATGGAATCTGGGTCTCCCCATGGGCAGAGAACAAGCCAGGAGAGCAGCAGCACAGTGCTTTGGGAACGTGTGAGCCCATCAGTGTTTGAGTCTTGGCCCACAAATGTTGTGTGGGGAGTTGAAGGCCATGTTCTCTTGCTTTCTGTGCAGGTTGTTCTGGAGAAAGAGCAGGAGCAGATTGATTTGTCAGAGATGCCATGCCAGACTGAGGGAGAGCTGTTGCCATCCCGAGAGCAGGAAGAGCAGCTTGGGCAGCAGGTGGAAGAGGCACTGGAGAATGGCCAGGTAAGCCTGACTCAGCAGGTGACAGAGTGCAGGGCAGGAAGAGGGGCATAAAACACAGCTCTTGGGACTGAGGAGGCCAGGAGTCCTAGAAGCACTGAAAGCACAGAGCCTTGTAATCTGCAGAGATCAGCACTGGGACAGGAGGGTTACAGTGGAAGCAGAGGTGGTTAAGTAGGCAGAAAGAAGTGACTGAATGAGTGTGATTTTGAGGCTGAAAGAGGGAAAAGCTGAGCCTGATGGCAGCTCCCAGTCACTTGTTCTCCATTTGTGTGTTCAGAATATCAAGGCAGAGCCACAGGCAGAGTTGCCTGAAGCTCAGAGTGCCATTGTAGCAGTGAAGAGGAGGCACCAGGAAGACATGAGGAGCACCGAAGAGGAGATGAGGCTCCATGAGCAGAGAGATCAGCAGAATGAGGTGAGTGATAGAGTAGAAGTCACTCCACTCATCAAGCTGTCTCTCTCGTGTTTTTTAGAGGACATCAAGGAAAATCTCCAGGCAGAGCTGCAGGAAACAGAGGCTAGGATCAACGCAAAGGAGAAGAGGCTGGAGGAAGAAATGAAAATTGTCATAGAGAAAATTAATCACCTGATTCAGAAGAAGGATTCTCTACTAAAACAAGTGAGTGAAACAGCGATAGCCACTGCAGTCACTGCAGTCTGGTGGTTTCAGCCCCTCTTGCCTTTCCTCTGCAGAGCAGCAGGGAGCTGGGGTGATGCCTCTCAGTGCCATCCTGCTGTAGTGTCTATCCCAGCTGCTTTGAAGGAAACTTGCTGGTGTGCTGAATCCCAGCTACTGCTCTGGACAGTGGCACATGTCGCTTTCCCCTTTTGCCAGCACTCATCTGAGTGCATTCCTGCTGGCCTCTTCCTGCTCTCCTTGTTTCTTCAGGTGTTTTTGCAAGTGAACACAGTCACCCAGATAGATGTTGAACACAAGCCACAAGCTGTCTGTATCCCTTGGGGAATCTGCTCCTCTCCTGCTCGTTCCCTTTCCTCACAGTCAATGAGCCTTGGCAGAAAGGGACAAGCTGTAGTCTCTGACTGCTTTGTTCTGTTTGACTTGAGGTTGGAGTGTTGACATCTCACCTGGCAGCCCGCAAAGGCTTCCAGCAAATGACTAGTGATGAAGAGCCCCAAGGTTGGCGTGAGGCACAGCAACTTTCCCAAGCAGAGACGCTGAAGGTTGAGCATGTCTCAAAGATGGTGGAGGAAAAGTGGACTCATTGGGAAAATGTACAACATTTGAACAAGGAGCTGCAAATGTGTCTGCAGTCTTTGGAAGGGGAAAGGGATCCTTGGGAGGAAGTGGAATGGTCATTCTTGCAGTCATCCTTCAGAAAATCCATGAAAATGGAATATGAAGGTGTCTAAGAACTCAATTAAAACAACTTCTGGTTTTGACCATTTGGTTTCAGAAGCAGGTGTCCAAAATAATCCAGTTTATGAGCTTGGCATGTAGCTAAGAGCAACTTCTTATGGGCTTGAATTTGAAAAGGGTACTCGGGGTAATCTCTGCCATTCACTTTTCTGACACCAACTCGTTTCTACTCTCAGAGCTACCAAGGAGCCTTGGTTCCCCTCCCTGAGAAGTGGAGCCTGTGCAATTTCTTCATCTCCAGCACTGACACAGATGCTGCTCAGCCACAGGAGGATTTCCCGGAGCTACTGAGTACATCTAGTTTATTTCTTGTCTGAGGGACAGTGAATTGTGTGCACGTGCCAGACTTAGCTGTACCAAATGTTCCTCCTCAATTTGGTGTCACAGGGACATTTAGGTCTCTCCACAGGAAGTGCTCTGCTTCGAGGCAGGGAGAGAGCACTCTGCATGTTCCTGCTGTCCCTGTGGGCAGCCTGGACTGGTTAAAGTTTACCTGGCTTCCCTTTCTACTGAAGAAAGAAGCAGGAATTGTTGCTGGAGCAGTTGCTTGAGTTCTACCCATTGGCCCAACCCCTGCTCAGATCAGTCTCTAGGAAAACACATCAAGCCCTCTGTGATTCTGCAGCACAACCCATTTAATCTGCTTCTTGCCCATAAGAGCTGCCAGTGTTGTGCCCTCCCATAAAGACCTGTTGGGGCTGAGAAAAGATCCCAGTTGATTCTGTGTGTACTTTCACCTGTTGAGACAAAAAAGGGCATTGATCCACACCTCGGTGTGTCTGATGCCAAAGCCAATCCCGTTGTGTCCTGAATGGGGGCAGCAGCTTGTCAGGGGCTCAGGCTGGCTGTGGCTTGTGGCCATGGCTTGTCAGTGCTCATGCTTGGCCTTTGGCAGCCTTGCTGTGTGCCCTGGCCCTGAGGGCTGCTGTGACTGCAGGGGCTGGAGCCTTCCTTAGCTGGGAGAGTGGCGCTGCCGCCCGGCCGGCTGCTGCAGAGCCGAGCTGGCCCGAGGCAGCAGCCCCTTGTCTGGGCCGGCTTCTGCACGGCACGGCCTGGACTCCCGAGAGGGACAGCATCTCCTCTGGGCAGCTGTGCGTGTCACAGCGGCGCCTGAGCAGCACTGCTGTCCTCGCTGCCCTTGCCCGCTGTGCCCACTTGGGAAGGTGGGGGGAACGTGTGTGGTGCTGAGAGGCCGAGTCCAATGGCAGCCACTGATCCGCGCTGTCAGGGTGAAGGGAAGCACTGGGGTTCTTCCCATGGGCCACGGGCAAGGGCGTCTTGGAGCTCAGCCTGCTCATACAGGGTGAGGGTGCTGATGCCAAAAGCCCCCTTGGAATGGGATACAGCATCAGCTGCTCTGCTTTACAGATGGAAAGGCATTCATTCTTTTGGCAAATTGCAGCATGCTGGAGATGATGGGAACATTTGGCAATGCTCTTCCTCTTACCAAATTGGCATCTTTGTAGGAATTGATTCTAGGTGTCAAGATGCATTTAATCTTAAGAAGTATGAAACCTTTTGTTGAATGAAACATTGAAGTGTTTATTCCCAAGAAAAGAAAGGCTCTGTTAGGTCCAGCTCTCTTTAATGTTTATAGATGACAAACATACTTGCCGTGCTACCTGTTCTCTTCTGGTCTCTGTTTCCTCTGAATGTAATCTCCCTGTGCTTAGTTTCCTGTCAAGAAGTCTTTGCAAAGGATTGTTCAAAATCAGTTTTTGTGCCAGGCACTTGTGCAGTGCAGCTGCCTCTCTTCTTGTTGTTGCTCCTGTTCTTCTTGTTGCTGCCCAGCTGACCACACTACTCTAAAATCCAACTCTACGTTACTACTCTACCATCCTACTCTACAATCCTTCTCTAAATTCCTACTCTACAATTCCATTCTAAGATGGCCATGGAGAAAACTGTTCTAAATTGATTAGAACATTAATTATCCTTCTCTCCTTCCACTGTTTCACTGAAAGGATGAGTGGCACCAGGCTGGAGCCAGGCTTGACCGATGTTACAAATTGATACTGCAGTAAGGAAAAGGAAACAAGAAGAAAGCATGATTTTCCAAGCTAAGAGCTTCAAAGGCAGGGGAATATTTTTTAAATGACAAGGGCATTGAGTCAGAGGAGGTCTAAGGAGCATGGGGCAGCAGTGGCATAGGTTGGCCCAAGAGCTGGTAGGTGCACCACCCCTGGAAATAGCTCAGGTCTGAGTATTCTGTTCTCTTTAAGGATGTCCCTGCTCCCTGCAGGGCACTTGGACCACATGAGCTTTACAGGTCCCTGCCAGCCCTGCCCAGTCTAGGATTCCTCACCATTCTCACTTGAACAGCACCAAGATTGGAAGGGAGGAGGAGGGGGGCACATCTGATGCCTTGGAATTCAGCGGAGAAGGAGCCACCATCCCTCAGACACTGTTTCACCTGCAGCCCCTTGGCATTTTACCTGCAGGAGCTCCTCAGCAGACCAGCGCTGTGCCTTGTCTGTCTGCAGGCAGCAGCTCAGGAAGTCACGCAGCAAAGCTGAGAGGAGTTTGGGCTGCCGCAGCTGTGGGGTCCCTCCTTTGGCTATCAGGAGTTGAACCTGGAGCAAAAAGGAAACAAGAGGCTCCACCTGCTCCTTTCCCATCTGCAACTGCTCTCCCTGAGCCCATTGTTTCAGCTCCACTCTGCAGTGGCAGATTTTGCCCTGGCAGAGAGGCAGAGATGACTTCCCTGTATCATCAAAAAACACAAGCCCCAAAGCAGCTCCAGCTTTTCCAACATCCTGCAGGTCTGGCTTTGGCAGCTGATTTCTTTGAGTGACCTAGTTAGTGGGAAAATAAAGACATGCAAATACATGTTTCCTTCTCTGAGGATTCACACCAGCTTGACAGGCTTCTTGGAAGAGGGATTTTACTATTCTAACTAACTCTATTCTTTTCAAGAATTATTACATAAAAGGCATCTCTGCAGTGCTTGTCGGTCCCTCAAGCACAGCTGCCATAAAACAAAACTCATCAAGCTTTTTGTCCTGTTGTTGAAAATAATGGTAATTGGAAGACAAGAAAGGAAATCCCCCAGGTGCTCTTCAGGGAAGGAAACAAACATTTGGGATCCCTTATTCAACCCAGATGCATTAAGATGCCTCCACAAATGTATTGAGATAAAAATGCCTTTTTGGCACACAAGAACCGCCTGCAGCTTTGTCTCTCTGCAGTCTGAAAATTTCAGGTTTCCTTATGCAGTAAAAGGAAAATATTCCTGGTGAAATCAGAAGAAAGAGAAGTGTCATCCCTTTGCTAAGCCTCTGCTCGTTGGATACTCAAGTCAATGCATAAACACTGGACCCATCCCAGAAAGTGCCAGAAACAAACTGGAGGTTTTGGCAGGCTTTCCCCATCACCAGGCTCCAGCTTGGTGATATGGAGAAAGTGGCTTGGCTTATGAAAGAATATGGTCATTAAGTGTTTCAGCAGCACGGCACAAGAAGCAGCAGGGACTCTGTGCCTTTAAACCATCCTCTCCAGGTTACAGGCAAGAAGTGAGAAAAATGGGGGTGCACTTCTTCTCTCAAAACCACTATTTCAGAAACTTTGTTTGGTTTGAGTTTCTTTCCTTCATTGCTGGAAAAAATAACACCAGTTCTGAGATAACTGTTTCCTGTTATTAGGGCCATCTACACAGCCAAAAGAGCTGGAACAATAACCCACAGCAAAATGTTGCCTGAGAATGGAGATTGTTTGCGTGGGGTAAGGCTTGAATTGCCCCACTGATGCAACCAAACCTAGTGCTGATGCTGATGTGCTGCAGGGACATTTCTAGAAGAGGGCCTCGGTGGAAATACTTGCAGCAGATGGCAATGGCATATTAGGGCATCTCCTCATGCTTCTTTGATTTGGAACTTGATCTTTATTTATAGACTTTTATGTTATCTTTTACGTGCCTTTTATATTTTTCTCTCTCTTGAGAGAGGATTAAGGTCTCAAGGTCTTCTCTGTACAGTGAAAGAGTTAATATCTCACCCAGGCCTGCAGATGGTTACGATGATTTTTGCTGGGTAGTGGTTGCAATAGTTACGGTGATGGATTTGAGGCTGTGTTGTGGTTGTGCTAAGACCTCAGGGACCTGATCACAATGGTCATGGCTGTTCTTGCTGTGTGGCTGGTCTTTGTCTCCTGCTGTTTTTCATTTCAGCTGCAGACTGATGACTTCCCCTTCCCACTGATGGCAGCCGCTTGTGGGGGGTCATGCTGGAAGAGGCATGGCTTGGCCAGCAGCTACTCCCAGGGCCCAGCGGACTCTGGCTCGGCACGAGCAGACAGGGCCAGGGCTGAGGCCAGGGCTTGGTGTTAGTAAGATGTTAGTAGCTGTGAATTGACTTAGCTCTGGCCGGGGCCCTGCAGCCTCCCGTCCCCCACCTGGCTCCTGTTGGGGCCTGGCCCGGCCCCTCCAGGCCTCGAAGGCTGCGGTGGAGCGGGGCAGGCCCAGCCAGAGCCCAGTTACCTTTCAAGGCTGGAAACAAGAGAGGGCTTGCCTGTATTTTAAAATGTAGTATTCACAGAGGCAGAGCCAGCTTCTAAATGATTTAATAGGTTGTCACTTCTCAGAACTAGACAGCTATTGGTTTTTTACTAGGCACAGAGGAAGCTCTTAGCAGCTTCTCTCAGAAAAATCATTTTTCTAGCTGGCTTCTTCCCTCCTCACTGAGTATTAATTAATGTAAAACCAGCATATCCACACATCCTCAGAGTCCCCAGTGTCCATGGAATGGCCAGTGATTGGGGAATGCTGGCAGCCACAGTGATGTTGGTCATCCCTCCTCGTTACCCATGGGACTCCTCAGCCCCTTTTGGGATTTCCTGCAATGCCAAGACCATGGGGAGGAAATGCCTTTGCTGCCATCCTGGGCAGGATCTTGCTCGGCACATTATGGCCTCATGTCTCCCGTGTCTCATTGTCCTCTGACAGCCCCTGTGTCCCTGCACTTCCCTCAAGAGCAGGACTTTGGTGCCAACACCCCAACACTCCAAATCCATGCAATGGCATTGTCCCTATGGTACCCCCACACTTACTAGATGGACGAGAATACTGCTTAGTTGACCTAGGAATTGATCCCTGGGCAACAAGATAATGTTGCACTATCACCCTGCCCACTTTTCCCCCTCCTCCCTTTCTTCTTTTGGATACTGAGGCAAAGAGATAGTGCTTGAGCTAGGGGGAAAAGCTGTAGCTCTGAGAAAAGTAGTTACTTTGTAACAGGGTATGGGAATCAAGCACTTCTTAGAAATCAGCAACTTTAGCACAACAAGCCAACCCCTGCAAAAAGCTAACCCCTGGGTATTTGAGCAGACAATCTCATAGAGCATGTGCAGAAACAGAGACAAAAACGTTCAAGCCTGAGGAACACTTCTGGCCTTCATCCACAACGACCACCAGGAGGCTGACGACCACCTTGTGCAGAGCCCTGCTACAAGGGCTTCCATAATCAAGGAATTAGAAAATATGAAGGTCAGGAAAGTAGAATGTGCCCAATAAGTTAAAAATGTTTAAAAGTTTGCACTGTGCTTTTTGAATGGACAAATGGCAGAGCTATTCCCCTCACTCATGGTGTTGAATAAACAAATCCTTGCTCTACAGGCCCTGCACTATGGAGTACTGTTTTCTTGACTACTTTTAATGCATCATAATCCCAGTATGATTTTCATTTTCTTCTTAGGATCTTCTAATCATAATAAGAGTAAGAGAGCGAGTTGTGTATTGAGAAGGCCGAAACAGGGTAACCCAGGACAGAAGCAGAATTTCCAAATGCCATCCCTAGAAAGGAAAGGACACAAAACAGCTCTGCGGAAGAGCGTCCCTCGCACAGCCCTCAGAGCTGCCACAATGCACAAGATGGCGGCTGGGGCTGAGGCAGCCACACACAAGATGGTGGCCAGAGCTGAGGCTGTGCCACGCACAAGATGGCGGCCAGAGATGAGGCTGTGCCACGCACAAGATGGCGGCCAGAGATGAGGCCGTGCCTCTCAGAGCGTTCTGCAGCCTCTACCAGCCCAGCCCCAGAACATCGCAGGGCAGTCAGAGCCCCCCTTCCAGCCATCTGTTTCAATGGACATTGACAGACACCCGGGGCACGGACACAGGGTAGCATCTGTGGTCTGTGCGCACAAACACGTACCAGGCAGTTTGTGACCTTGGCAGGCAGTAGTCTCAGGTGAAAATAGAAAGAAACTCCAGGGTTTGAATGTTTTAAAATAGAATATCTCATTTGCTTAAAGAAATAGTACCAAAAGCACAATGAGGCATCAGAGCCTGGGTCTTCCATGCAGGACTCATAGTGAGTGTGAGGTGATGAAGATGGAGATGGGATTTAACTGAAAGCAGACTGTGCAATGGGTGCTCACCTGTGATATCTATCCCTCAGGGTACCTATTTATTTAGAACACTATGAAGACTATGTAGGAATGAAAATAACCCATCAAACTGCAGCAGGAAATCCATTGTGGCTTAGGTTCTTCTTTATGAGATTCTTTAGGCTGAGCAGAGCTTTTGTGTTCAGCAGATGCACAGGCAGAGGCTTCTTGGGCTGCTGCTCTAGCACCCGATATTTTGAGTAGGGAATTGCAGGAAAAAAACAAGAGAAACCCATCAACTCCTGAAGAGAAAGAGTCACTGACAGGAAGCAGTGGGTGAAGAAATGTGAGGGGAAAAAGGCAGAAAATGGGAGGTCATAAGTGTGAGAAATGTGAGTGAGGAAAGGAGATAAATGGGAAGGAGAAGTCAGCTGTGTGTGACGGTGGGGTGGTGAGAACTTCAGGGCTCAGGCACCTCAGCAGCTGCTTCTGGGCTTTCAGCTCTTTAGCCCTCAAAAGGGCTGCTGGAGTGAAAACAGCTCTTAAGGCAAATACAGAAGAAAAGAGACAGAGCTTTGTAGCTCTGATCTCTCAGGAGGTTTGAATTCAGCTTTCTCCTCCAAGAAATCCCAGTTCAAAAGCTGCTAGGGTCAGAGAGAACTTAATTTCTATCCGCTGTGGAAAAGGGTGGGTCAAAGGGAATAACCAGTGAGAAACACAGAATGTACGTAAAACTGGAGGCATGCTGGGGGTGGCTTTTTGACCTCAGCACACCTGTAAAGGCGGCCAGCCAGGGTCTCTCTCCAAGGAGAGGGCAACCATCTGCAGCCTAAGGGGTCTCCTCCCTCCAGGGAAGAACGGCCACACCACTGGCCAGATCCCAGGCCACTACAGGAGGGAAGAAAAGGGTAGGAAAGCTGAATGGCAAAGGGTGAGAAACATGAGGAGCAGCAGCTGCTCCAAGCTGGGAACATGAGTGGCAGTGCTGATTTTCAGAGGCTTCTGTCCCCCAGGTGAAGCCAAGGCAGGAGCAGGTTGAAAAGTGCTGGCGCTGCTGCTGCTGCTCAGTGCCAGAGAGCTCTGGCTGGGCAGGGAACGGTGCCCACTGTGCTGTGGGCTCTTTCTCCTGCCAGATCTGGACACACCTGGGAAGAAATGATGATGACCTGTGAGGAAACTGATGGATTTTGTGGAGGCTGCATTGCTCTGCACACACTTGGGCCACCTGCAACACAGAGCTTTGGCCCCCCGAAAGGTAAACTAGAGGGAAAGAGCTGGAAAAGATTTTGTTTTGATCTTTCTTACCTGCTCAAGAGAAATGGCCAAAATGAAAGTGACCAAAGAGGGCCCATTCCCCTCAGCCAGCTCAAGGTTCGAAAGGAGACAGTACTCTATTTCAGTGCAGAGTGTGTGGAGAATCCCTTCCCTAAATTGTGCACATGTAGCAATCTCACCTACTAGCTTGTATCCATGGAACTAAGACATCTTCGGTACTTTGCTGAAACTCACAGGCTAAACATTTCCCCAGATTATTTGACATATTTAAATCCTGTCTCAGAATATATTGAAATGGAAATAGGGTGGTCCTGAAGCTCTCTGGTAGTCATTGTCATAGCTTCAGAAGGAGACAAATGTAGAAAAGAAGCCAAGACACAGTGGGGGTTGCAAAGAAAATTTATTCCATTAGTTGCAGTAGCAAATAATACATACCAACTCCTGGATTCCCAGAAACCCACTGAGCAGAAGAAGGAGGTGAAGCACGGTACTCGGTGGGAGGGGCAGGTAGTGTCATGGTTTTAAACCAGTAACTAAAAAAAAATACTTATTTTTTTACTGTGAGATATGGATTAGAACAAGAGCAAAACAGGCATAAAACTTAAAAGGAATAAAGAAAGTTTATTAACAAACTCCAATAATAAGAACACCAGAATAAATTTCCAGAAAAACTTTTTTTATCCCCTATCTACTATTCCCTTGTTCACATGACAACAGAGACAAAAACTTTGGAACTTTGGTGGTTAAAACAGTCTTAATTCCTGCTACAGTCTTTTCACCAGTCTTTGTAGAGAAACAGAAGTTTCTTTCCGTTAATTTATGGAGTTTCTCACAAGAAAACTATTTTTTATTATAGTTCTCCATTGCCCTGTTGTCAGCTGCCCAGAGCAGGTAGTATCAGAGCTCACTTCTCCCATTTCACATCACTCTGAGGTGTGTATCCAGCATCACTCTCTGCTGGAGAGCAAGTAACACAGGATTTGCTGTCCTTGTAAGGCCATAGTGTCTCTTAGAAGTCACTGCAAAAAGTGGTGTCAGTATGAAGACACAGAGAGCAGCCAATCCAGGTCTGCTCCAGAAGCTTCAGGCTGAAGACAGAGAAGTCAAACACCTAAGGCAGCAGCACTTCACCCCTGAGTCTAGGGATGGCATTTTAAGGATGAGGTATTCAAAAGCAAAAGTCTTCTTCATCTGTTTCTGTGAGCTTCACCAGAAAACAGTTTTTCTCATTGCCCCCCAAGGCTTCAAATTTTCGCTTCACTGTTTCCAGCACTTCACTATATCACAATCACTCTACTTTTTACTCGAAATTTTCACTTTGAACACTCTATTCCTCCCGATATACTGTCATGAATTAAAGGAGTTCTTTCAGGACCTTATTGTCCATCTCCATAGCTTTAACAGAAAAATATTTCATCTTAATTAAAGCATCTTCTTAATTCTCTACCTTTCCTGAAGCTTCTTTTCTTTCTTGTCACTGGCAGTTTATAAAGTCTCTTTTCATGTTGACCACTCTCTTTTTCCTTCTCTGGATAAAAAAAATTAATCTGCAAGTCTCATCTAGGTAATGAAAGAGTTAAAATCTTGCCCAAGCTTTGTAGATGGTTCTGTGACCTCTGCCGGTGCAGGAGCTGGAGCTGTCTGCGATGGAAGATTCTTCATGGCTGTTCCGGAAAGTGTAGTCGCCGCTTTAGCTCGCTGCAGGTTCAGAGCCTCTTTCTTTCTTCACTCGGCAGTCTCTAGTAAATTTAGTCACAGTAAAACCTGCAGCCGAGCCAGAGATCGGCCCGGCCTGGCCAGAGACCGGGGAAAGCCTTCCACAGGCCCCATCTCCCGGCCGGGAGCCGCTGGGCCCGGCACCGTCCCCGCCCGGCCACATGGCCTGGGCAGGGAACGGGAGGCCGGAGCTCTGTTACCTTTCACAGCCAGGAAAACAAAAAGTACCAAAGTGCCCTGACTTTACATCTTAAGGTAGGGTTCACAAGTTGATCTCCCTTTTCAATGGTTAAAATTGCTGCCAATTCCCAGTAATGACCAATAATTGGTCAGGAGAAGACACTCCTTTCAGTCCCCAGCAACTTCAACTTCCTTAGCTCTCACAACCACCTTAAAGGTAAAGTCACCTCATGACAACATGATAGTCAGAAAACCATTGTTATTGTCCTGAAGCCATGGCGTGTTTCCTTTAAGAGGAAGAAAAAAACTAAAGATAGAACCATAAAATAGAAAATGAAAAGTTAGAAAAAAGTTAGAAAAGTTAGAAAAGAAAATAGAAAGTTAGAAAACAGAATAACTGTTTTACTAGGCATGTTCTGAAACACTTGTATGTTTTTCTTCTACTGTACCTTGACTAAATGATGCATTTTTTTGATTGAATATGTAAAATTTTGATTAAAATTTAAAAAAAAAAATTCTCTAATCAGTCTCATGTGATTACTTATGGATATATAGCAGCACACTTGAGATTTACACTGGAGATACTTTTTGTAGCTTCTTAGAATCATAGAACCATACTGCCTTGGGTAGAGCCATGGCTTGGGTTGCAAGGCACTTAAAGATCATCTTGTCCCAACACTCCTGCCATGGTCAGGAACAGCTTCCACTAGACCAGGTTGCTCAGAGCCCCAGCCTCACCTTGCACACTCAGCTCCTCAACTGAGCACCCACTGAGCCACAACAGCAGCACTGAGCAGTGCTGGAAGCTGCAATGTGTCCCAAAAGCCAGAGTGTGTTCAGGCAATGCAGGGAGGATTTGGGAGGAAGGCTTTGCTTTATGAGGCATTGAAGAAAGAGGGAAGAAAGAGAAAAAGGAAGCAGAGATCCCATGGGAGAGGATCACCAGGGCTGGGACCAGCATTGATCCAGCCAAGGGTGTCCAGGGTATTGTGAGCTCTCCACCCAGGCTCTGTGGGGGTACCTTTTTATAGGTAAGGCCATGTAGCCTCCCTGCAGTCCTGTCAGACTTTGCCAGTGGTTCTGAAAACAAGAGGCACAAGGACACCATTAAGACTCTTCTCCCATCCTCCCTGACACCACTGTAAACCTGTGGGAGCCTGCTGATCTTTTTCCTAAAAGCTTGTCTGGTGAAGTTTTTGTCATCTTGTGGCAAGCATAGAACTGCAAGAAATTTCCTGTGGGAAGGGATGGATGGGTGAATCATATGATTTCATGCAGAGGATTGGCACTGACTTGGCTGGAGATGGTGTCTTGTTTCCAGGGTTGTGGCATGGGTTGCATGTGGCATGGTTGTAACCATCGAGGATTGCCAGGGATGGTTTGTGCCCATTTCACTGCAGTGGTATTAGGGGAAACTCTGCTGCTGGAGAGCAAGTAACACAGGATTTGCTGTCCTTGTAAGGCCATAGTGTCTCTTAGAAGTCACTGCAAAAAGTGGTGTCAGTATGAAGACACAGAGAGCAGCCAATCCATGTATGCTCCAGAGCCTCAGGCTGAAGACAGAAAAGTCCAACACCTAAGGCAGCAGCACTTCACCCAAGTATAGAGAGTGGTTTGAGGTGGAAGGCTGAATGCTGCTTAAAGTTATATTTTTAAAAGGTTTGAAGTTATTCTTCCTCTCCAGGTCTGACTTTCCAGTCATGTGATGTACTCACAGAATGTTTTTACTGCATGTGTTTTGCATTCAGTGTTATTAGGACAAAAATGGCTATTTTGAAAGCATGTATCTTATGAAATCTCGAAGCCATTCTAAGCCTGTATATGTGGCTGTCACATTTGGAAAGGAAGAGGAGGTTGAGGTCAAGTGGTGGGGAAAATCCCCCAAGCCTCCAGTACTGACATCCACCCCTTTTCTCACTTCTGCTCTGCTCCCAGCCTCTCCTTCAAGGACAGCTGAACACAATGGCTGAGCCCAACAAGAATATCACTCTATCAGTCTTCATCTTGTGCAGGCAGCTGGCCAAGTTCTTTTTGTGTCAGGGAGGCAGACTGGGTCAGAGGAAAGCCAGCCCTGATTCTGACTTTTGTGGCTGTCAGGGTGAAGACTGTGTTTTAAGGTTTGTAACCTGAAAGATTTTCCACCTTACCTGGAGATTCCCCTGGGAACTCCCAGCTGAAGACATTCAATTCTCACTCTTCTTTCCTCAAAAGGATAAAGATTTGGGGGCTGGCTATAGACTCAAAATGCGCAATCAACAACTACCTACATTCTTTTATATGTTCAGCCACATTCAGTTAAGATATTAGCTCGACAAGCCTGAGCCAGGACAGTCCCTTCTTTCTGAAGACCAAGGATACTTGTTCATATAAAAAGACATTCTAAAGACTTTTTATTCATTAACCTGATGAGTTCTGCTCTTTCCAACAACAAAATCTTCTCACCTGCAGCAGGTGGGGACCACCCCATGCACAGGTGCAGCTTCACAAACACTGCAAGCTGGGATGCTCAGATCTGGTTTGCACCAGGGCTTCTCCCCACTGTGAGCAGGCATGGGACAGAGGAGTAGTGACAGGCTTCTGGGAAAGCCAGCAGGGTGCCAACCCCCCAACACATTCCTCTGCCAAGGACACTGTGCCCTGCCCCACTCCCAGCAGTTTCCAGCAGCCTTCTGCTCTTCAGGGATATTCCTGCTTTGTTCCCCAGCTATGAACTTGCAGACTTAAATCCAAGCTACACCAAACCTCCCAAGCTCATACAATCATTTTTAACAGGTATATAAAGCAACTGTAATTTACTGAATTGGTGTCTTTCTAATTGTAATATTCAGAAGCTCTTTTTCCATATAAAGCTGTTGAGGTTTTATTTTTTTCCTGTTTGGCATAGAGTGTTTTTTTATTTCTCCTTTGGTTTTATAGGGATGTGGACAGAAATGACAGCCAGAAACACACAGGTCTAAGGAGTATGTGGACATTACACATCCTAAAAGCAATTGACAGCAAGAGTGAAATGTGACCCAGAATAAGGATGTGCCTCTAAAACCTCTGTCTCAGCCCACACTCTCAACAGCAGCACTCTTGCATGCTCCGTCCACCAGCAGCAGTCCCCAAGTGCCCAAGGGAAGGCACCCCAGCAGAATTCACCCCGTGCTCCCCACGTGCTCCCCATTCCTTGTGCTGCTGCACTGACGAGTTGTAGGAGCAGCCCCTGGCCCAGACAAAGCAAGACCCAAGTCTCAGGCTGTGGATGCTAAATGCAAGCGGCAAGCAGGGAACCCAGTGTCTGTAGAAAAGCAAGTCACATAACTTTCTCAGGCTTGAATGAGAAAGTAGCCTGGGAAATCATAAGGAGGAATCCAAATAATCATTAGAAATAGAAGACAGCCTTGCAGGTGTTTTCAGTTTCTTGTTTTACTGCAAGAGAAGGTCAAGGGGTGGTGTAGACCACTGACCAATGATGGTAATGTCTTAGTTTACTGACCAATAAGAATTTTACTTTTCTGGACCTTTGCATACTTGTCTATAAAACAAGATCTGCAGTAATAAACCTTGCTCTCCTGTTCAAATCACAAGAGACACCATGTCGTTACTACCTCACTGTCCCCAATATAGTGAGACGTCAGGATTTATAGGAGGTGACATGTTCTTGAATTTCACTTGAAAAAGAACAGAAGGGCAACAATGGATCAGGTGTTCAATCACAAAACACCCCAAGATGTCTCACATACAGGGGGCTAAACATTGTAGGCATGCAGACAATCGAGGAATTGGTAAAATAGTCTCCAAGAAAGAAAGGGGCATTCACAGCCCCTTTGAATTGTTGCCAGATATTGTCCTTCCTCAGTCAATTTCATATCCTTCCCCAGAAGAAGGTTATGGCATTGCTGGACACACCTCTACCCTTTCAGCTGAAGAAATTAATGGCAAGAGACTTAGGTAAAAGACAAGACTTCAAAATCCCTTTAGGTCTGTGCAGGAATCAACATCTGTGTCTCCCTAGAAAGACTGGTTGTGACAGATTATTTTGGAAAAAACTGTAGAACAGACAGAGTCTCCATAAAGACATTTCAAGCCACTTTCTCTTTAAAATCTGTTGATGAGCCTTGCCTCCAACACTTCTCCATGTGTTTTATAGAACACTTGCAAAAGATCTGGATATTCCTTGGCTCACTGACAAGATGAGGCCATGATCTCCAGGCAGTCCTAGCAGCTGCTTCAGCTGACAGCTTAGAGCAGCCCATAACACATTCCTCTGTAACCCTCCCAAACAAGCTGACTGGGGGAGGGGGTTGTCCAAACTCCTACTCTTTGGACCACTTAAGGCAAAGAGTGTGCATTAAGGAGAAGGGTTGGAAAACACCCCTATATGTATCATAAAGAATTTCCATTTTCTCTAATATTTTCTTAAAATGTGGGCAACTTCATAGTAGAGGTACTGGGCTTCAACCTTTTCCTGATAAATTTATTTCACTAGACAAACATACGTCTTGAAGAAAATAATTGGCCAGAAGAAAAAAGCCACTTCAATATGATACAAGCAACAATGAGAGAAGGAGTTGTCACAAGGGAAATTTCTTTATTCTTAAAGTTCAATAATATCATCTTTGAAATCCATTAACTTACTCAACTTCTTTGAACCAGTTCTACATTTTTAGAAAGTCATCTATTGCTCAATGCTACCTACTGTTCAATACTAATGAAAATAATCCTAAAAACCTAATCTTCTAGTTGTAATAAAAAATCCAGAGTTCATAGATATTTCTGGCTGAAGCAGTTCCCTGGTGCCAGGACTCCACTTAATGCTTGTCAAATTCAGATATGAGGCTCTGATGAATATGTGACAGCTTGTTGTGGAGGTACAGGCACCTGTTCTTCATTTCAAAGTAGCTGGGGCTACCCTATGAAGGAGAAATAAAAAAATAAAAAAAAATAGGGCAGGCAAAGACTTCTGCAGAGTTTACAAGATGTGCTTTGCTTTAAAAAGGCCTTGAGCCAGACTCAGCAGTAACCACGCTCTGCAGATCTGGTGTCAAACATACCTGTTGTATCTGCTGATAATCTGCCAGGATTCGATGAAGCAGCATCTTCAAGAAAAAACACACAAAGAATGTTTCACTACCACCATAAAATGCAAACTTTACTAAAGCACTACAATTGCACTCCATTTGACTTCCGAGATTTTCTTCTCTGTGAGCCACCACTCTTCTGGGAGGTTTGCAACAACAAATCCCCAACTCCCAGTATCACCCAAGATCTGCAATTGAGCCTCTCAACAGGCACCAGAAGGAGCACATGCTCTAAGACTCTGCTTGGGACACCTCTCACCCTACGGATTGTTCTCAGACAGCTCAAACAGGGTTTTATGGGCAGGGTCTTGCCAAAAATCTGACCCAGCCCAAGCAGTGTCTGAGCATATATGCCAATTCCTCAGTTTCCCTGCATCTCACTGAGCAGCTCCAAAGGACTGCTCTGATGAAGCACAGTCTTCATGGCTTTATCCTTCTCTACCTGATGGGCTTCAGAGCCTGCGGTCACAGACTTCCATTGTTCCTGAAGCTGAGTGAAGTGCTCTCTGATCTTGTCAATCCGAGTATATAAATTTTGGTATTCCTCATACTCTGCATTGAAGTCATCCTTGTAGCGCTGGCGTTGGTCCAAGGAGACTATGGCTACGTATTTTCTAATGGAAAAATCAGACTATTTTTCTAGGAGTGTACTCTAAGAGAATATTCTGATATGTTTCTATTCCAGAAAGCACACTTGTACTGTTACACCAAGCATGTGGTGAATGTCAAATACAGACCCCCAAACTCTCAGTCAGTCACTCTGGGACTCAATGATTCTACATACAAGCTGATGTGCTTCAAGAGAATGAAGTCAGGTAACTCTAAAAATCTGCCACATTTCTATGACACCTAGTAACTACTGTTTTGTATTGCAGAGGTTCTCTTCATTAGCAAGTGGATCACATTTAGGAAATATCAGCACTGATTTCCAATGTCAAAGGACTAACAAACACAGCATCTTCAGGGAGAGGAGAAACATTGCCTAATTTTATCTTCTTTCTGGGTAGGAAAACTTTTTCATTTACATTTCTTTTTGAAAATTCATCTGTACTACTATTTTGGCAGGGACTGCATTTCTATTGAGTTGGGTGCAGAGTTGGACTTTTGAGCTTCATTTTTGTCTGTCTAACGGCAAAGCAGAGATAAGGATAAAATTTCATTTTTCTAGTGAGCAGCAGTTACATCACTGACCATTGAAAAGAGGCACTTGTATTACAAGCACAGGAACAAACTGCAGACTGGTCTGAAACCACAGCTAAACCCCAAACCATATCACCTCTTAAGGAGGACAAAGCTCATTAATGCTTGAAGCCACTGACGGGAGTAAAGCCTTCTTCATTCCCTTCCCCCTCAAATCAACACAAATGCAGTTCTATCAAACTCATGACACAAATCCAAGATGAAGTGGCAATGAGAATAATAGATATCACTTCAACACTGCCACACCAGTACTTCTGCTCCTCTGGCCCTGAAGACCGGCTTCTTTTTGGATGACAAGAACTCTTTCCTCATGGGAATGAATCCTTCAAAGCATCTGAGATTAATATTTACAAGCAGGAAATCTTTAACAACTTGAAATTCAGTACCAAGACAGACAACATATACGATTGATGCACCCCAGGCCAGCTGCACCTGACTGGTGTGCTGCATGGTTTTGAAAAGAGAACTGCAGAGGCCTTTCAGCATTCTGGGAGGTAGCGGAGAAGCAATAGCCTGGATTACTGGCTTTTGCCCAGGGACATCCCCTAGCAAGAGCCCTACCACAGGCCTCCCTCAGCTGCTCCCCTGCAGGGCCCACCTTGCCCTCAGCCTCCCCACGGAACATCCCTGGCTGTATCCAATATGAGCCAGGGCCCTGCCGCGCCTGCTCCAAAGGCCGCAGCTGCCCCAGAGCCCAAGGGCTGCAGGAGGCCTGACTGCCCTTGCCAACATCACAGCTCTGACAGAAGCTGAGAGCAATTCCCACTGCTTTATACCACACACACACATACACACACACACTTCTCCCTCCCCTCCTGCACTGCAAATCCCAATACGGGATGCAGCACCACTGCTGCAGCTGGCCCTGGGCAGCTGCACTGCAGCAAGGAAGGGCCTTTCCAGGCCTAACCCACCTCGGTTCTCATCTCAGCTCGGAGCCTTGGAGGCCCAGCCAAACCTTCCCCAACTTATCCTTTCCACACAGGAAACAGCTTGACACTGCACCCCACTGAGAGTGGCAAGAGTTAATGGCAATTTTACTCACCTCAAGTTGTCTGGCCGGGTAGCACGTGGCCCCGGCGCCATCTTGGCTCTCAGCCATGTGGGCAAAGCAAGATACATTTTCTGTAACACTGACAGGGTATAGGGAGGGAGCCTTGATGGCTTGTGAGGCAGGACTAGGTGACTAAGAGAGACACACCGGATTAGAACTTGTATTGTTTGTCTCAGGTATCTTTTCTATTGGGGGAACAGAGGTTTTGGGGGAAAAGTTAGGAAAGTTAGGTGCTTGTTTGTCTTCCGTTTTTATTTCTCTGTTAACTAATTCTTTTCGAATTAAAAGAAAAACTGGGAGGAATTTCAGGGCCGATTTGTCTCCTCCTTCTATTTTTAAGGTTAATAAATTTCCAATTTCATCCCAGGCAGTTACTGAATCTAATTTTAACAATTCGATCTGTTTACTTTGCTGAGTCAAATATGATACAAACTGTTTTATCTTATGTTTTAAAATTTTTACATTTGTGGTTTTTAAAAAATTCTGTATTTGTTGTGTATGACTCCTTTCTTGTGTGCATAGCCGGGATCCCATTTTGGAGGTCACAGCAGCTCTGCACACAATCTATTTTCCCTACCACAGAAAACAAGGTTGCACCAAAAGGATTACAATTAAACTCACACTGTACAAGCAGCAGGGAGAATTCCCTCTCCCACCCCCTCTCCATCTCTGCCCACAGCTGGGGGAACCCCACACGCTCGGGGCTGCTGCCGCTGGGAAGGAGTTACACGGAACACAGTCCCCCGGGGTCTGTTTCACTCTCCAGCCCTCCCAGCCCAGTGTCGGAGTTCAATCTTACCTTTTCTGTTGTTTTCTGGCGGTGGAAAGATACTTGTTGCCCTGGAATCGGTCCTCTGGTGCTGGAGGATTTTCGACTCCTATTCGGAAACTTTTTTTGCTGTATTTTTTTAACTGCATCTAAAGTCTCCAAAGAACGGCTCACCCTGGCTCCGATAAGCCTTTAACGTGGGCTTGTTCAGCCCCAACGGTCGGGCGCCACTCTGTTGCTATCCAGCTCCCCGATGGGACCCCTCTGTCCCACCCCCTGTGGAGCCTGCTCGTCTCTGGGCACAGGCGGCGGAGGGGGTCCTGGAGTGGATACAACACGGACTCAAAGTATCTAGACACAGGAGGCTCAAACTTGCTGGAATAATCCCGGGTTTATTGTCTGTCGTCCATCCGGGGCAAGAGAGAGAGCGAAATGCTCTGGGTCTTATCTCTTATACCAGGGGGCAGGGGCGATTAGGGGATGCAGGGAGGTCACAGCCAATGGGAAGGGGAGGGAGGGAAAGAAGGTTTTCAGGTAGGAACTAACATTACACAAACCAAAGGTGAGTTTTACCCTTGGGAGGTACCAAGATTTCTAGATGCACTACAACACTACATCACTAAATCCATTTTTATGCTACTACAAGAAAAACTCCAGCTTCCATTATTTCATGGAATCTTTTCTATTTTAAAGCAGCACAATGACAGTCTCCTATTCAAAACTCTATGCTAGCTATTCATAAACCATTGGGAAAGAAAAGTCTCAAAACAAAACAAAACTAAACTGCAAAGCATAGAATTAATTTATCCAAACAACATTTTGGAAACCCAAACTGCTGTTCGGGAACAAAAGATGCTCACCCTCTCAGTATTATTTTTTTATAGCACGCTACTCAGAATGATTCCTATTCAGCAACTGCTCTGATTTGCTCCAATGCTGAGCTAAGAGTCACCTCAGACACTGACTCAGTGAGGTAGGGATTGGCTTTATTCGGCGCCGGGTACATGGGGGTCGCTCCTCCTAACACACACACTCAGCACTTTACACAGCACAGTTTATCGTTCAATTTCATGCATGTTCATTACATTCCTTGGGATAGGACTGGTTATGCAAGTTACTTCTTGAAAGTCATTCATATCACTAGCATAGCTGACTCACCCATGCAGTGTCCTGTGGTGATTGCTCTGAGGAAGGCTGCGAGTCTTCCACAGGGGTCATTCCGATGAAAGCTGGCAGTCTCCCTCACTTTGCACTTTTCACCTTTCTTTCTGAAGCATGAACAGTCCTTCATCAGCAGTTTCTGTGCCAGTTTCAACAGGTTCTGCTCCTCTTCTCTTCTCTTCTTAAGGTGCATTCTGTTTATGTTGACAAGGCTAAGGTGCATCCTGCTTCTTAGGCTTGTGATTAATATTTGCTGACTCTTAATAGTTAATTCATGCTTACATGAGTAAACTATTGATCAACTCCTTTCAACTCCAGCAGCAAATAAACCCACAAGTCCATCAGAGACTAATCAAAATACAATCGAACCACCACTGAAAATGTAGCTTTGCTTCCTAGGAACTCCATAGAGAAATAGACCCAAGGTTTCTTCACTTAAAAGCCTGGGTAAATCCAGGCTCATACTCACTGTTACAAATGAAATTGAAATTTAGTCAATTTAGGTCTACTGAGTTAACAGCAATTTCATAACAACAAGAACAAAAAAAAGATACAGTTTAGTGGGATTGAATACAAGAATACAATTTAATAAAAGAATATAATTTAGTGACTTGAATAGCAATTTGGTATAAAAGGACTACCATTTAGTAAAAGAATACAATTTAATAAATATATTCATGTATATATAGATGTACATATACACACACATACATATATATATACACATACATATATAGACATATATATATGTGTGTGTGTGTACATATATACACACACACACACACACACACACACACACACACATATATATATATATATATATATATATATATATATATAGACACATATATGAATATAGCTTGCCAGTACTTAAGTATGATTAAAGCATAAGCAAAACCGACCGGGGTATGGAGAGGGCTTCCCGCCCTACCTCACGTACAAAACAAAGCAATTCAAACTAAACTTATATACTGTATGCTTATACATATCCCTTAATGTTTCCCGCCAATCTCATCCTATTTCCGATTCTCTAATTTTCCATCACTATTCTTCACAGCGCATGCCTCACTTGTTGCTAGGGTTCTTCAGTCTTCTTTTGGGGGGCTTTTGGATGAAGGCTTACACTCATCCTCATTGTCCTCTGGATGGCCTTACAGGTTGCGTGTGCACACTCAGCGTTGTGTTATGGAAGTAAGCATTATGTTCCACTAATTAGTCTTACGTTTCATAATTTCAGGCTTCATGCCTAAAGGCATTCCAACCTTGTCCATCTCAAGGTCAATTTTGTCTTGGGACATTACTTAGCTCAAAACTACATCCTGTACCTTAATTTTAACATGTAACACCTGTAAAGGGATACATCTGCCTTGTAACACTAATTCCCTTGATTGCTACTAACAATAACTTTCTAAATAGTAACAATTTAGTTGGCATGAATCATTTCCATTTATCACACTCATGATATCCAAGAATTTGCTGCCAGGGTGTCACGATCCCCAAGGTGGGATTCATGATGTGGTTCTTTGATTTGATTTTAGAGTACTAAAGATTATCAGGAAACCTGGGACTTAAAAAGTGAAACACACTTTATTGAGTGCTTATCAGCACTAATATCTGATAGAGGGGAAAGAGGAGAAAGCAAAGCAGAAGGAAAAGAGAGTAAGGGGATTATAGCTACCAACGTCGAGGTCCACTCAGCCGTCCATCAACACAGGGTCTTCTGTCCATTGGGGAGATCTCAAAGGAAGGTAAGTTTGGGGTGTAATTTTATAGATATTACAAAGCAAGGGGCATAGGGCCAAAACCAGAGGAGACTGATGATCATTGTGATGAATTCCATTGTGCAGGGGGCAGGGGTAGGGTAGAGAGCAAACCACATCTTGCAAGCCTTTGTACACCAGCAGGAACGAGGGCAGTGTACCGTGCAACCACCTGCAAACAATCACTTAGCAAACATCCACCTCAGCTAGGCCCAAACCCCTAAACCAAGTGCCTTGTGACATTCAGGGTCTCAGTCTCTGTCCCTGAGACAGTTGTGAGACAGATGAGAGAATCTTCATCTCTTACACAGGGTGAACACATGAAGCTCCAGCACCCAGGGACACAGAGGCAGAGACAGACACGGACACAGACACAGACACGGATGCAGACACAGACAGAGACACAGACACAGACACAGACACGGACACAGACACGGATGCAGACACACACCGTTGGATGCACACACATCCCTTGAACTCACGCTTGGAACCATTTTCCAGCTGAGCTGAGGACAAGAAATGACCATAATATCCTGGGCTCTCCAGCTTCACTGCAAGGCATCCGACAGCCTTGAAGGTCCGAAGTGAGCACTGGTCGGAGCTCTTTTTGCCCGGAGTGAGCCTGGAGGAGCTCCAACAGCCCGCAGCCCCTGCCCAGGCAGAGCCCGTGGCTCAGCCGGGGCCGCTCCGCCTGCGCGGGGCCGCTGCCGGGGCGGTGTCGCGGCTCCTCCCGCGGCTCGGAGCTGACGCGGCCCCGGCGGCCCCGGCCCGGCCCCGCTGCGCTCCGAGCACGGCACCACCGCAGCCAGGGGGTCCAGGAACGGGCGACATCCCGGGAGAGGGGAGAGAGACCTTGGCAGAGGGAGAAGTGACCAGCAGAGGGGAAAGATGCTGGCAGAGGGGAGGAATCCTGGAAGAGGAAAGAGCGGGAGATCCCGAGAGAAGGAGAAGCTCTCGGGATAGAGGGGGAGACCCAGGGAGACGGGGTAGAGCTCGACAGAAGAGAGACCCTGGCAGGGGGAAGAGCCCGAGAGCAGAGCGAGAGCACGGGAGAGAGGGAGAGTCCGAGAGAGAGGATCCCGGGAACGGGGGGAGAGCCCTGAGAGAAGGGGAAGAGTCCAGGGCAGAGGGAGAAGAGCCGGAGTGAGAGGGCATCCTTGGGAGAGGGAAGACGGCCGTGGAGGGAGGGGAGAACCGCCTTGGCAAGCGGGGAATCCCCGGATCGGGGAGTCCCGCAGCTGGGCTGAGAATGGGCGCGGGTCAGCGCGTTTTGGGAGAGCGCTGCTGCGGGGATGGGTCCGGAGCCGGAGGCACGTGGAAAGCAGCTGCTCGCAGCCCCGGCGGCGGTGAGAGCACGGCCTGTCCGGAGAGGCAGCGCGATGGGCACCGCTCAGGCTCCCAGCGAAGCAATGGCACCGCTCGGGTTCGCCGCCGCATCCGCGACAGCTCGGAGCATCGGAGCCTCCTTGGAGCCAAGGCTGACCTGCGCCAGGTGCATTGGAGCATCACCTCTGTCTTGAGAATCCACAACGAGCACTGCTGGGCAGGGACTGCAGATCCCCATTGGAGGCAGGGAAAAAAGAGCTTGGGGTGGCCCAAGACTCTGGAGGTTTCACTGAGGGAAAAGCCTACTCCCCAGGGATTCGCCACTCCTGGCGTTCGCCTGCGCCGGAGTGCAAAGACCACCGTAGAGCCAGCCGGAGCTCCGGTGCAGCGTCACCCTGTCCCTCTCTTTGAGGTTTCTGCCGTGCAAACAGGGACAGCTGAGTGGGACTTGTCCCTGCCCCATCCTCAGCCTGGCACGGTCAAGCAGACAGCAACTGCCCCAGGGTTACTGCCAGGTTGTGTGGCAGAGAGGGAACTGCAGGACCCAGTGCCACTCGGCTGTCCCTGCTGGGAAGGAAGGTGCCATCCAGCACTGGAGGAGCAGGGTATGGAAAGGTAGACACTGCTCGGTCTGCCTGTAGAAATTAGCACAGTGCCTGTCTTTCAAAGAGGGGGGCCTATGTGAGGCTTTGGAGTTTCCTGAAAGGTAGAAACCCCAGGCACAGAAAACACCATTTCTAGAGCAGTGGTGGGGAAAACGTCCCATCAAGTTTAGACACCAGAATTCACGGATGAGTGGGACTCTGGGCCAGGTTTGCCTGTGATGGCAAGGCACTGCACATGAAGATGGAGGTGCAGATGGTCTCATCTGCCCCATTTCTGGGTCTTTCCAGGAAGCAAAGGAATCCTGAGTGAGCCTGTGAAGCACAGAGCTCGGAAAGTCATGGTTTAATGTTTTTTGTTGGTTTTTTTCCTGTGGACATGTCGTGGTTTTAAACCAATAACTAAGAAAATTACTTACTTCTTGCTGTGAGATATGGATTAGAACAAGAGCAAAACAGGCACACAACATAAAAAGGGAAAAAAAGAAAGTTTATTGACAAACTACAATAATAAGAACACCAGAATAAACTTCCAGAAAAACCTTTTCATCCCCATCTACCCACTATTCCCTTGTTCACATGACAACAGAGACAAAAACTTTGGAACTTTGATGGTTAAAACAGTCCCAATTCTTGCTACAGTCTTTTCACCTGTCTTTGAAGGGAAACAGAAGTTTCTTCCTGACAATTTATGGAGTTTCTCACAAGAAAACTGTTTTTGTTATAGTTTTCCATTGCCCTAATGTCAGCTGCCCAGAGCTGCTGTTATCAGAGCCCACTCCTCCCATTTTCACATCACTCTGAAGTGTGTATGGGCCATAAGTCTACAGATAGCATTTTTAAGGATAAGTTATTCAAAGGCAAAAAAGTCTTCTTCATCTGTTTCTGTGAGCTTCACTAGAAAACAGTTTTCTCATTGCCTCTCAAGGCTTCAAATCTCCCAGCACTTCACTATACCATAATTACTCTACTTTTTACTCAAATTTACACTTTGAACACTTTATTCCTCCCTAGATACTGTATCATGAATTAAAGGAGTTCTTTTCAGGACTTCATTGTCCATCTCCACAGTTTTAACAGAAAGATATTTCAGCTTAATTAAAGCATCTTCTTAATTCTCTACCTTTCCTGAAGCTTCTTTTCTTTCCTGTCACTGGTAGTTTATAAAGTCTCTTTTCATGTTGATCATTCTCTATCTCTCTCTCTGGATAAAAAGATTAATCCACAAGTCTCATCTGGGTAATGAAAGGGTTAAAATCTTGCCCAGGCTTTTTGTAGATGGTTCGGTGATCTCTGCCAAACAGGAGCTGGAGCCGTGTGCGATGGAAAGTTCTTCGTAGCTGCACTGGAGAGTGTGGTCGCTGCTCCAACCCGCTGCAAGTCCAGGGCCTCTCTTCTTTCTTCACTCGGCAGTTTCTAGTGAATGTAGTTACAGCAAAACCTGCAGCCGAGTCAGAGATCGGCCCGGCCCGGCCCGGGCCCAGGGAAAACCTTCCGCAGGCCCACCCCCCATCTCTCGGTCTGGAGCTGCTGGGCCCGGCCCAGTCCCCGCCCGGCCGCATGGCCTGGGCAGGGAACGGGAGGCCTGGAGATCTGCCACCCCTCACAGCCAGGAAACAAAGAGAACCAAGAGAGCTCTGGTTTTACACTTTAAGGTAGGTTTCACAAGTTGATCAAACTTTACAATGGCTTAAACTGATGTCAATTCTCAGCAATGACCGATAATTGGTCAGGAGAAAAGACTCCAGGCAGTTCCAAGCAAATCCAACTCCCTTAAAGGTAAAGTAACTCCATGAGAGGACAGCATCCATTTGTAACATCAGCCTAGCCAGCATCCAACCCTGTCACCACTCATCATTTCACTGAAGAAAAAAAAGATGAGAAAAATATGACAGAAGACATTATTTTCATAACTAGTGTACAGTAGGACTGTAGTGTAGGACTGCCAAGCAGTTTTATAGAGTAACATTGCCAAGTAGTAGGACTATAGTGTAGGACTGCCGAGCAGTTTAGCAGAGTAGGATTATAGAGTAGGATTGTAAATAAATAAAGTTTTCTGAAACATTAACTCAGTTGGAAAACTCCCCTCCTTCTGACTCTTTCAGAAAACTCAAAGAAAACCATTTTGTTTAATGGGTGGGTGTTGCATTCCGTTTGTTGATTTTGTTTGTTTAACTTGTTGGTAGGGTCTTGTTATTCCCCCATGGTTATGTAATGGTTTTACCCCCCACTTGTCAATTTTGTAAACCCCTCCCCTTATTCTTAGACCTTCCCTGTCCATCACCCCCAGCCTGCCCCTAACCCATGTCCATCATTGTAAACCCTACCCTTTGTTCCGGCACCTTCCATGCCCTTCACCCCTGGCTCAGTTTGTGGTTGGTTCTCTAACTGCTGTTCCGCCTATGTCCCACCCCTATTAGTCCACAGTATTTTAAACCCCTCCCTTAACTCCTCCCGCATTGTACCCTGACTGGTCCCTGGTTTGTACCCTCCCCCGCTTAAATCCCGAAGCACGGAGGTGCTCGGGGCTCAGCTGCTCTCATCCTTCACCGTCCCAGTCCTTTCCCAGTCACCGCTCCCTTTTCCTCAATAAACCTGGTTCCTGGGAAGCAATCGAGACTCTGAGCCTCCTCCATCCCTCCACTGAGACTCGCGACGCCTGAGACCGCAGGGCCTGATTGCGAAGGGCTCTGAAGATTCGGTCTGAGGAATATCGCTCCCAGACCGTTCCCCACTCTTGGCGCTGCCAACAGCCAAGTAGTGCAGAGCTAGCCAGGCGTAAAGGGCCATGGAGTACGGCGTCAGGTGGGAACTTGACCTTTGCAAGAGAAACAATGGATTGGTCAATGGGTGGGCAGTTAACTTTTGAAAGAGGAACAGTTCATAATGGAGGCATGTGGAGACTTTTGTGGCAGAATGGTTAGGCGAGAAAGGCCATGACTGTACAAACTTGCTAGAGATAAAACACCACTAGTGCAGAGGCAGTCTCAAGGACGGATTGCCCTTGAGATATGGGGAGGAGAACAAGAATGTGTTAAACAGAACGAGAAAGAAGAACTAGGGACAGTCTGGTAACCGCAAGAATGCAGAGGCACATAGCTATGTACCGCAGTGACATAGATAGCAGAATAACCAATGATGAGCTATACTTTTGCAATATGTATGAGCTAATTAAATCATGTATTTAAACACGAGTGTAATGATCAATAAACGAGATTTGCTTGACGACCACCTGGTGTCTGCGTCTCCCTTCTCCGACAGAGGCATTGTTGGCATGGAGTCGGTATTCTGAGCCATCATGGTCTCATCTCACGTGCTGGCTGAGTGGGAGCTAAAGCTGTCACTGGGAAAATCGCACTCCTGAGCAGGAGATACAAGGCCTGGTTCTGGGCTGGAGGGGTGAGAAGGATGAGATGCCGACTGTTTTGATGCAGGGGATTTCCTGAAATTGCACTGCCTACCTGCCCCTCCCGCCGAGCACCATGCTTCATCTCCTTCTCCTGCTCAGCAGGTTTCTGGGAATCCAGGGCTTGGTATGTATTATTTGCTACTGCAACTAATGGAATAAATGTGCTTTGCAACCCCTGTTGTGTCTTGATTTCTTTTCTGCATGTGTCTCCTCCTGAACCTATGACAATGACTACTTGAGACGCTCAGATCAACCCTGCTCTCATATCAATGAATTCTGAGAAGTGGTTTAAATATGTCAAATAATCAGGCAATATTTAGCCTGTGAGTTTCAGCAAATTATTGAGTATGTCTCTTAGTTCCAAGGATACAAACTAGTAGGTGAGATTGCTGGGTGTGCACAAGTTAGGAAAGGTGGTGTAGTTCTTTTCGTATTACTTCTTGTATTACTTGTTGCTGTGGGATCTCAGTCTCCTCAGGGCTGTGTTCTCTTGGGATGCTCCTTCACAAGGAGCTCCAGTTATCTCAGTTCTCTGGGTCAGGAAGAAAACTTCAAAGCTCAGAAGGCTCTTCTTTCTTGTGTTTATTAGGATGTTATCAAAATACTTGGCAGGCCTTCCCACACTTTCTGCACAAGTTCAAATCACCATCACCTGGCTCACTTTGGCTCTGAAGGCATAAAATAGCCCCAAACCATGTGGCTGTTTCATCTTTATATCCATTTCCACCCAATTAACAATGGACACATGTATTGTTTTTATATATTAACAAATAAGTTTTCTGTATCTACTTACGTAACTAAAACTGTGGCTAACTTTCAACCAATCACTCTTTGTGCTCTTACAAACTGCAGAATTGTGGAGAACAACTAAGAACTTTTTCCTCCATCTTTACTCCATCTATTAAACAGTCTAGAATCGGTATTTTTTACTTCAGTGATACACTAAACATCATAGTACTTTCTACTTAATTTTTTGTAAGTCCTGCTTTACCCAGGGATATTTGGAAGCCATTCTGTCAGTGACGGACAAGATCAATACCTTTTTGGAGAATACGACAAACAGAGAAATAATCCTCCATTTCTGGATTCCTACAGAAGGGATTCCCCAGACACCCAGGGCAGAAATAAAGTAATGCCTCCTTTCTAACTCTCAGCTGGCTGTGGGAATCAGGCCTTGCTTGTTAACTTTAACTTTGGCAATTTCCATTGAGCAGGTAAGAAAGGTCAAAATGAAATTTTCCAGCTGTTTCCCTCTGGTTTACCTTTTAGGGGGACAAAGCTTTCTGCTACAGATGCCCTGAGTGTGTGCAGAGTAATGCAGCTCCCACACACTCCTTGGTTTTCCTCCCAACTCATCATCACTTGTTCCCAGGTGTGTCCAGATCTGGCAGGAGAAAGAGCCCACAGCACAGTGGGCACCGTGCCCTGCCCAGACAGAGCTCTCTGGCACTGAGCAGCAGCAGCAGCAGCAGCGCCAGCACTTTTCAATCTGCTCCTGCCTTGGCTTCACCTGGGGGACAGAAGCCTCGGGAAATCAGCACTGCCACTCATGTTCCCAGCTTGGAGCAGCTGCTGCTGCTGCTGCTGGGTAGATCCTGCCAGTCTGACTGCTTCCAAATGGGAATAAAGGCCAAGGTAGAGATGGACAAACAGAGGAGCCCTGGACACATCCAGTAAATGAACAAATATATGGAGAGATTTGTTAAGAATTATTTCAGCTGTTATGGCAACAGTGTTTTCTTCCCTGGTTCTGTGCAATGCTTTGGGCCATTCTCTTGGTCTGGTTGCCTTGTCTTTGGTCCCACGTGAGTGCTCAGTTGGGGAACAGGCTGTAGGTGCTTGGGCCACTCTTGCTTTTACTCTTGGATCCCTTGAACAACAGGGCTTGTTTCACCAGGGGACTTTGTGCAGCTTTGTGACAGAGGAGAACTTCCCAGGCTATTTGGTGTTTGCTGCAGGGGAGGTTGGGTTACTTTGCATAAATTTGCATAAATTTCAAGGCAGAACATTTGCTTTGGAATGTCAGGGCATGGTTGCCACCATTGTCGTGGTGACATCAGAAGGTTGCCTTGGTGCACGGAAGGCCTCAGTGTCAGAGCAGCTCTTGGGCTTGCTCAGTGCAGGAGCATCCTCCTGCTTGAGGCATTTGTCAGTGGGCAGCTGCACACTGACAGGAGCCTTGTGATTCTTGTATTGGAGCAGTGTCTGCAAACTGGCACAGCAGCGCTCCAATGATGGAGCCACTCGCTGCTGCAGTTTGCGGTGTTTACGGCATTGTTTATTCCAGCTATTACTTGACTAATGTGGCATGTAAGTAGAGGTTTTCCCTGGCTGTAACCTAACTTGGCTTTTGTAGGTCTTCCTGCTTTTTCTTAGTCACTGGGTTGATTTTGAAACAGAAGGACCATTAGGATGCCACTGCTTTGCTAAAGCTCCTATCGACACATTCAGCAAAAACGGGGTATCTGTAGCCAGGAGTCTGTAGGCAGCATTTGCAAGGCAACCTGCAGGGGTTCCGTTCCCTGTGGAGGAAAAGGAGAGAAAGGAAGGAGAGTCTGTGGCAGCAGAGTCTGTCCTTTCCTCACTTTGCTGGGTTGAGCAGGACACCTCTGAAAATGTAGACTGAGAGATCTTCTTGGAAGGCCTTCTAAAATCTCTGCGGTTGTTCCCAGAATTCAGAGAAAGATGATCTTTTTTTTTTTTTTTTTTTATCATGAAAGGATTTGACTATCTAAGTTCACTCTTTTCTGAGTGCTAGAACAGCAATTCCCTTTGCAATGAAGTGCAAACTCCAAAGCAGTGTGTGTCTGCTCCTGAACCCTGGAGCTGGTGCTGCACTGTTTCACAATAGATCTGCCACAGCCCAGGGGGACTTAGGAAAGCTGTTC
The DNA here is from genome assembly GCF_971803275.1 of Cyanistes caeruleus. Classification (NCBI taxonomy): domain Eukaryota; kingdom Metazoa; phylum Chordata; class Aves; order Passeriformes; family Paridae; genus Cyanistes; species Cyanistes caeruleus. Next base: position 6,294,160 of record NC_141732.1, on the reverse strand, counting down.
TGGGCAACTGTTTTCAGAAAGTTACTGAGAATTAATGCATATAACTAATAAAATAAAATAAATAAAATTAAAAAAAAAAGTATTTGTAGGAGAGAATTAAAAAAGATGCTGTATGTCTTGGGTAGAACAGAAGATTTGAGCATTAAAAAATAATATGCATTATCTTGATCAAGATTCTATTCATATATGTGCAAAACAGGCCAAAGTGTAGGCACGACCAAGAACATTGCCCTGTTCCCTTGCTGCATGTGTGAAAGAATTGTGTCTCCTGAGGGATGCTGTCAGAGGAAAATACCCTCTGTTTGGGTTCACTTATTCTATGGGATTCAGCAGCCCAGGCAGTTTTCTCACCCCATTGCGTTCATTTTCCCTTGCTCACTGCAGGTCACCTGAGGTGTGTATTCAGAGGTGCCAATCCTGAGGCGAGTGAGAAAGGAACCTTTGATATTCAAGTGTTTAGGAATGGTAAAGCAAACTGTTACATTAGCTTGCAGCACTAGAGTATAGATAGCCAGCTGAGTAGGCTGAAAAGAAACACTTCTCCATGCAGCAGCAAAAGCAAAGGTGTGGCTACTTCTTTCCTAATTTTCCATTTCAGAGCTTTAAAGAACTAAAAGCTCCGTTTTGCCCAGGGAACCTTGCTTGCTGCTAGTAGCCAAAGAGGAATGTGGAATTCACAACCATATGCAATAGGCTTGAATTAACCCTTTTTCAATTAGTGGGAGTGACTTAGATTCCTTTTGTTATCAAAGCTGATGATTTTTCCTGAGCAGAGCAGGTTGTAGATGTGAAAAGCAATCAAGTTGGAAGTAATAATGGCCTGTCTCTCCTGCTTGTCTCTTTCCACAGAGCCCAGAACCAGCAGCAGTCTCTTCCCTGGCTCCCTGTGCTTCTGGAGAAGAGGCCAAAGAAGAGCAAATTGAACAAGCGGAGCACAAGTGGCCTGAAAATTTCATGCCAGTAAGTGCCAGTTCTGGATGGAGCTGTCTTTAGTGAGGGGCAGAGCTGCAAGTTTCTGGCCAGCCAGCGCTTGCTGTTGGAGGCTGAGGGTGCTGAGGGCTGGAGTCCTGGCAGCACCTAGCCATTCCCTCCAGCACAAGACCGCTGGGAATTGGGCTTTGAGTTGTCGTGCTGAGGCACCAAAGCGCTGGTGCCTGTGGGTGAGCATGTGGCTGCTTGGCTCAGTGCAGCTCTGTCTCTTGGCTTCTCCAATGCCATGGCCAAGTGCACTGGTGGGAGTTCTGGGCCTCGCAGGGCTTGGTTTGTTTGCTTTCCCTTTTTAGAATTCTGTGTTCAGCTAGTGAAACAGCTCTGTAGTTTCGTGAACAATTCTTCACTTTTACAGAGTCTGGTGGCCCATCTGTCCTTTTGGCTTTTGTTAAACTGTTGCCATGACATGCTGCCGCATTTTCCCCAGCCAGCTCCCAGCACCGGGCCAGGAGTGGGCTGCTCCGGGGAAGCGCAGGAGCTTAGGGCTTATGCTCTATGGCACTGGCTGTCCAGCGTCAGGGGCAGGAGCAAGGACGAGGGAGAGGTCTTACATGTGGCTTCAAAACGGATTTATTCTCTTGGAGGATCCAGAAACAAAAGACAAAAGAAACGGGGTGTACAGCAACTTCTATGCGGGGGAGGAGCAAGGGGCGTGTACATATAACAACCCAACAGGGAAGACTTAGGGGAGGAGCACAAGGCGGGGTTATATAATACATAAACCAATGGAGAACACAAGGGGAGGAGAGTGGGGCACATGGGCCAATGGGGCTCGGAGGAGCAGGGGAATTCCAAACGGGGCGGTCCAGGCAGGGGTTGGCACAAGGGAGGATTGACAACTTAATGGGCGGGGGAACAGCGAACATTCGGGAACAAGGGGCAGGTATCAGGGTGGATTGGCAACCGGGGTAGGAGGGCACAACTGGGAATAAACTATTACCAAGGGTGGGGGGTACGACTTAACAATACAAAAGATAATTGAATCAAATGAAATGAATAAAAATACACCACAACACTGCCAGGAGATGATAATGTTGTCCATGAAGCTGTGAAGGCCATTCTTGTCCCATGAGGCCAAAGAAACAAAACTGCGTGGTTCTGAAGCCTTCCTCTGAGGTTAAAAGCATAAGCAGCAAGCTTCTGTGGATACATTTTGTGGTGAAGTCTGCAGCTTTGAAAGCTGCTTTGAAGCCTCGAATGCGGAGTGACTGAAAATCCTTGAGAACAGGAAAGGCATCTCCAAATTCCGGATGCTGTCTTTGAAGTCAAATGTGTAACGTGGTGCCCGGGGGGCTGCCTGGGCCCAGAGCACCCAGGGGTGCCGCTCAACAGCAGCTGAACGTGAGCCAGCTTGGGCCCAGGTGGCCAAGAAGGCCTGGGGCATGCTGGCCATGTGTCAGCAATAGTGGGGCGGCAGGAGCAGGGCAGTGAGCGTCCCCCTGTGCTGGGCAGCACCGCGGCCGCAGCTGGAGTGCTGTGTCCAGTCCTGGGCCCCTGTGATCAGAAAGTCACTGAGGGGCTGGAGCGTGTCCAGAGAAGGACAAGGGCACTGGGGAAGGCTGTGGAAGACAGGTCCAATGAGGAGGTTTTGAGGAAGCTTTAGCCTGGAGACAGGCAGGCTGATGAGGGACCATCAGCATCCCCTCACTGCATCCAATTATTATTTTAGACACTAGAGGGGGTCACATTAATATGGTTTTTTTGGTTGCATTTTTGCACTCTTAGGAATCAAAACCTGTTGGGTTTTTTTTTTACTTTTTCCACAATGGAAAGTTGTTTTGCTGCATATTTCCTGCCTTTTTCCAGTACTGGGAGACGTTCTGATATAATTTTAATTTTCCATATGGCAGCTCTGAACGATGGAGTATTTTAGCACAAGAACACTCATTTTGAGGTGGGGACTTTGGTGCAGGAGGAGCTGTTCTGGTTCTTGGCCAGTCAGCTGGGCCTTGCACATCAAGTTCAGATTAACAGTGTCTGTGTCTTTGGTACTCTCATCCCAGCCCCTGTCACAGGAGCAGTTTGTGTTGTGTTTGGAAATTGGGCAGGAAATCAATGGCCTTGCATTCCAGCTGGTCCTCAGTGATCAGTGGAACTGAGAGGGGCGGGGCTTCATTTCTGATTGCAGCCACTTCAGCACCATCAGTGTGGTCGAGTCCAAGAGAAGAACTTCTCTCAGCACAGATGCACAGAGTGCAGTTCCCAGTGCAGTGCTCTGGGTCTGATCACATTCCATAAGAACCAGCGTGCTCCAGATTCCCCAAGAGTGTGATTTATTGAAGCAACAGGAGAGCAAGTTCAGCATTGCTGCTGATGGGGGCACTGGCTACCAAGTGTTGATATGTGCCGGGACAGAAAGAACAGTAAAGAGAATTTATATGTAATAATCAGATCTCTATATCTGAGATCTATCTATCTACCTATCTATCTATCTATCTATCTATCTATCTATCTATCTATCTATCTATCTATCCATCATCTACCTAACATTTACATTGTGGAATCTTCCCATCTCTTCTCCAAAGCAGTTGGTGGTATAAAAGTCACCTAAAGGTATCCCTTTAAGAAGAGGAGGAGAGACAGTTCCATTGACTGATCTGGAGCAGGCAGAGATGATTCCCCCTGCAGAGATGTTTTTTTTTTTTTTCTCTTCAGAGCTCTTTTCCTTTTCCACTCTCTTCTGCTGTGAAACCTTCTTTTTATGCAACAAATTGCTGCATGTCCTAAGGGAGTGGAACAATCTCAAGCTCTAGGTGGAGTTTGGAGACTTTGGTCATACATGGATTACATGACACATGGTTTTCTTCATTGGCATCCCTCGGGGTGTGTCAATTCATTTGTTGATGGGGCCTTTGGAGGATCTCTGTTAGTGCCGTTCAGAATTCTCAGCTGACAAAAGAAGGAGGATAAACACCTTGGTCCTCTTCCATATACTCAGCTGGCCATAGGGGCTCCCTGACCTCCATCAGAGGATCAAATTGCACACATCCTTATCTCCTGACCGAGCAGGATTTCTAACAAGAGTGTAGATGTCAGAAAGGCGGGAATGGTGGTGCAGGCCTGAAGAGAACATGAAGTCCACAAGTGTCTCTCACAAGGGATGAAATCACACAGGAAGCCACCTGCAGAGCCAGGATGGAGCTGTGGGACAGGGCTGAGTGTGAGTGACTATGGAAAGACAAAGAGGACAGAGCAGAAGGGGAGGGAGGCCCTCAGCAGACCCTTGAGAAATGGCACACATTTCCTGTCAGCTGCGCAAGAGTCTGTTGGGGATTCAGACCCAGCTGGACCCTGATTGTACTGCCAGTGTCACTATGGAATCTGGGTCTCCCCATGGGCAGAGAACAAGCCAGGAGAGCAGCAGCACAGTGCTTTGGGAACGTGTGAGCCCATCAGTTGATGACTTCAGCGGGAGAAAATTCAGCACTCAATATGAATGATCAGCAAGTCTCATTTATTGGTAACTCTAAAATCACTTATATAGCACCAATAATTAGGCTCATACATAGTGCAAAAGCAAGCTCATTATTGGATATTTTCTTTTAAGGTCAACTCCACCTAATTCCACATTCCTGTGATCACTCATCTATGCTGAATTCACATTCTTCTGATCACAGCATCCTGTTCTCAGTTAACAGTTATCACTAAGGTCTTCCTGACTTTGCAACATCTCACACTGACTGTACTCTATTGTCTAATTCTTTCCCAGCTAACTGCTGCATGGGAATAAGACCTTTGCTAGCTAGCCATTCCTCTATAATTCCCCTGTTTTCTTTTTGTACTAACAAAACTGTAGAAGTAGCCTTCTTTACCATGTTTTGCAAGCATTGCAGTATGCAAGGAATAAACAGAAACACAATCACAATGATCAATATAACAACAATTGCCATTTGTGCCAAATTTTTTAACCATCCTGTGAGACCTAGGGATTAAAACCAATTTTTTCATATTGTTCTGTAGTTGTTGAAGACGAGTATGAATAGACACTGAATGGTCAGAAAGATTCATGCAACACATCCCATCAAAGTCTTCACAGCCATGGCCCTGTGCTAATAGCAAAAAATCAATAGCAGCTCTATTCTGCAACACAGCATGCCTAACACTGTTCATATCTGTTATGAATTCACTCAAGAGAGTGATATGGTTCAATCAGAGAAAAGTTTTATTAATTACGGCAAGCAAGCAATAAGCAAAAGATCAGCGCTGGGTGACAGGGGAGCAGGAGAGTTCCCACTCCGCGAAACTGCCGCACCGCTGGTTTCCGTACTCCCCCTTTTAACCCGGCTTCCGGGTTACGTGTCCTTTCTCTGGCGTCTCTGCGCATGTGTCTCCAGTTGCTAGGGGGTCTTTTTTCTGCCTTCTGGTGGTCATGGGATGAAGATCATAGGTCTTCCTCAGTCTTATCCTTTTGACCTTTCTTCACTGTTTTCTGTTAAGGCTTATCTTTGGTGACTTTCTGGGATTCAAGAAAGCTCGCAAGGCTGTTAGTGATTTATTCAAGCGTCAGTAGCAACCTCTTCAACCTCATCCTGATTCCACAAAGCATAGTTTTGTAAAGCATCGTATCTACATGTTTAGGCGAACAAAAGGGTCTCTGCTTATCACAATCCCCCCTTTTTTCTATTCTTTACTTTTGTTCGCTAAATCTTTGTAGTTCTCTTTTACTTAGTTCTAAATAATCTTCTGTCTCTTCCCTATTTAAGGCTTCATAGTTAGCTTGTATTAACATAAGGTGAGCTGCTTCTAACTTGCTTTTCATGATGCTAATGATTTTGTTGAAGATGCAAGGGCCAAAAGTAAGTCCTAAAATTAGTAAAATTAGCAGTCCCGCTATGGTAGATAGCAGAGTTGTTAACCAGGGAGAATAGTTAAACCAGGATTCGTATCAACTTTGTTGCATTTCTTGTTCTCTCTTTCTCTTTTCCAGTCCTTCCCGTAATTTGGCCATAGTTTCTCTTCCTACCCCACTTTTGTTTACATATACACAGCATTCTTCCCTGAGTGCAGCACATAGGCCCCCTTGCTGTAAAAATAATAGATTTAATCCCCTCTGTTTTGCAAGGCCACTTCAGCTAGTGAGTCTAGGGAGGCTGTGATGTCTTTTATAGATTTATCAATTCTTCTTAAATCCTCATCTACTGAAATTCTAAGCTCTCTGAACCCCTGCTGCTGATTCGCTAAGGACGCTACACCTGTTCCTAGTCTAGCTCCTCCTATGCCTAGCAATATGGCTACTGTTAGTGTCCTGAGGGGTTCTCGCTTCACCAAATGATGTTCTGGGTTTTGGTATTGTGTATACACATATTCTTCAGAATGATAGATAATCTGGGGAACTATTATAACCTGTATGCAAAATTCGTAGGTTTCATTAAAGGTTGTTATAGAAACACATGGGGTTACTCCTAAGGTGTTACAAACCCATTTAGTATTAGGTGCTGGAATCAGCCACTGAGCCGGCTTGCGAGGGTCCTTAATCTGCATTTTTTGTCTGACATAAATGATTCTTATCTGGGGGCACATTTCCTAGACATTTTCCTTTTCCAGTGACTCAAGATAATGTTATTCCTGGGGTATCTTCTCTTCCTATTTTCCATAAGCAGGCAGCAGGATTGGTACCGTTTACCCTTTTTGGTTCTGCTATGGAGCCTATGGCTTCATAAAAGGGTGGTTAATGTTATAGCATAACCAACATTCCCTAGTTAAATTTGGGTGTGTATTATTTAACACTTTAAAGGTAGCCTGTAAAATTTTCAAAAAGGGCTTCGTTTCCATATTCTTGGGTTATCCCTACTGTGGTTGATACTTGGAACTTGCTATTTTCTAGTTTTTCTGAATGGTTATTCTGGTCTCTTACTTTGGGGTCTACTGCTCCCCACACCACTGGATTTGGTCCAACAGATCTCGAATCATGGGGAACCACCTTTTTCTTTATAAGAATGTGCACTCCCCGATCCTTTCCGGGTTCCCATACCCTGAGACCCCAGGTTTGTCCCAATAACCACCCAGGGTCTTGGGATTGTGTGATATTGATATAGTGAAATTTGCAAGTCCCAACATACATTACTGCCCCCGAGGGATCTGTCTTGGGCTTTATACATCCGTGTGGACCCCTTTCAACCTTTAGATACTTATCTGGGTTCTGTACTTTCTACCCCATGGAAATTGTCTCACAGCCCCAGTATCTACAATAAAATTCACCAGGATAATTACAATATCCTCTGCCTGGATTAGAAGCTGGGCACATATATAGTACCTTACGCCTGGGCCGTTTATAACTAGTACCCTTCCACTTAATGAGAGAGTCTAGTGTAACTTGAAAGCTAGGGGCTTCAGAGGTGATCTGTGATTGGATAATGACCTGGTCCTCCCATCGAATTAAAGACCAATTGAAGGGTTCGTGAGTCTTGCTTGTGCAAATGTTAAATGTGCTGATTAAGATTATAAATGTTACTGACTTCTTTAATGAGCATTGGCTTCCCCTGCTATAATAGAGGCTTTTCTTTTGTGAAGTGTCAATTTGGATTCCCCGGAAATTATTTCGCTGGGTTGTCTCATTCCCACTCTTGTGGCATTTCCAGGACCATGACCTTTTGGTCCCATGTATATTGGAGTGTTTCCCTCCACAGTTTATTAGTCTTCTGCCTCTCCCGTCGTCGACCCGGTTGCCGCGGGACATGGGGTGTACCATCTTCTTGGCAGCAAGAGTACTCTTCAGGAGGGGAATTACTCCTTCTTTTATTGATTCTTTGTATGTATTTTTCCCAACATCTATGTTTTACTAAAAGGGTATTGCACCTCAATTCCTGGAGCCACTGTCTGCACAACCCAGCTACTATATTTGCTACAAAAGGCGCAGGTTCGTTTGGATGGTAACAATAATATAAGGGATTGACTCCTTTTGAGTAGATGGCCCACCACTTCTCTGATCCTGTCTCAAACTCTCCTGCCCGTGTTCTGGTTACTAGGGCCCAATCAGTGAGTCTCCTCTGGTCAGTGTAGCAAGATCTACACACGCCTCTTGGTGGATAGCCTCTATGACAATGGGTCCACCAATGTTCTTCACATATTTTACATTTAAAACAAACAAAAGGGTGACAATTCTATATAAAAGCCTTTATGGAGTTTACTATTCATAAATTTCTAAGCAGGTTAATAGTTCTTGGATGTTATTTTGTTCGGGATATCTTAAGTTTCAAATCCCCAGCCGGGCTAACCACTTCCCAGTTATTAGCTTTTGGTGGCTTCACAGGTCCTTTTATTTGACTGGCATGTGTCCAGCCTTTCTCTGCCATTCGGACTGCAGAATCAGTTGTTAGTAGGACTTGATACAGTCCCTCTCACTTCGGTGTTAGGGGGTTCTCTTTCCAACTTCTTATCAGCACCCACTCTCCGGGTTGTACCTGGTGTAATATAAAATCCAATGGTGGTGTTTGAGCTGTCATCCCTTTTTCCCACAATGCCCTTTTGAACTTCATTAATTTTATTAAGTACTTACTGATGTATTGATCACTCACGTTTGGATGTGTTTGAACTTCCTCTATATTATAGGGCATACCGTATAACATCTCAAAAGGGGAAATTCCCAAATCTGCCCTTGGCTGGGTTCGAATATTCAGAAGAGCTAGTGGAACACACTTAACCCATGATAATTTCGTTTCCATCACCAGCTTGGTAAGTTGCTTTTTTATTTCCCCATTCATCCTTTCTACTCTTCCAGAACTTTGAGGGTGCCAAGGGGTGTGTTGTTCCCACTTTATTCCTAATGCTTCTGCCACCTCTTGAGTTATTTTTGATGTAGAGTGGGGACCTTTGTCAGAGTCTATTGTCTCTGGTACTCCATATGTAGGGATTATTTATTCTAATAGTACCTTTACAACTGTTTGTGAAGTTTCCCTAGATGTTGGGAAAGCTTCTACGAAATGGGTGAGATAGTCTACTAGGACCAGGAGATATTTAAGTCTCCCTACCTTCGGTAGTTCTGTGAAATCAATCTGAATATTTGCAAAGGGTCTTTTTGCCAGGGGTCTCCCTCCATACGGTAATTTTCTGAGATTTTTCCTATTCGTTTGTAAACATGGGAGGCAGCTTCTAGTAATTTGCTTAGCTAAGTCTCGAATACCTGTGCTCATATACCTTGCAGCAAAATAGTCTGTTAACCCCTGTGCTCCCCAATGTGTCCTTTGATGTATTTTTTCTAATATTCTTTGAGCTATGGCTTTTGGTAGTACTTCCCGGCCATCTGGGAGAAACCATCTCCCCTCTGGGTTTTCTATTGCTCCTGTCTCTGGGAGTTTTAACCTCTCTTCCTCAGTAAATCTACTTCTTAAGTCACTATCCCTATGTTTCAAAATTTCTTCATGCCCCCCTCTTTCTTTTAGGACCATGGTTTGTAATGTCGCTCGTTTCGCTTCCTGGTCGGCGGCATTATTTCCTCTACTCCTCAAGTCCATTCCCTTCTGGTGTCCTTTCAAATGAACCACTGCCAACCTTTTGGGCCTTCTCAGGGCTTTTAGTACTGCAATTTTGAGTTTTTGATGAACTAAATCTTTCCCTTGGGAGTTTATTAAACCTCTTTCTTCCCACAGTTTACCGAACGTATGCACCACTCCATAACTATATCTGGAATTTGTACATATTGTCCCCTCCTTTCCTTCTAGTAGTTTCAATGCCCTTAATACTGCATACAATTCGCAGGCTTGGGCTGACCAAGATTTGTCTAAAGGACCTGATTCTAGGACTTGCAAATCAGGTCCTTGTACGATGGCATAGCCTGTTTTCCTCCTTCCTTCTATTACTCTGGAGGACCCATCTACAAACAACTTTTCTCCGCTTTCTAATTCCTCTTCTTCCAAATCAGGTCTAATTTTGGTTTGTTCCTCAATTGTAGTTATACAGTCATGTGTCAAAGGTTCGCCGTCAGGTTCTCCATACAAAAATGCAGCCGGGTTTTGTAAAGTAGTGGTTTCTAATATTAAGTTTGGGGCCTCAACTAAAATTCCTTCGTATTTTAGAAGTCTAGCATCTAAAATCCACTTATCCGCCTTTTGTTGTAACGCACCCCGAATGTTATGGGGGGACATTACCTTCAAATTGCTATTAAAGGTGATTTTCCTAGCTTCCTCCACCAGTAGGGCACATCCTGCTACTACTTGCAGACAAGTTGGCCAGCCCTTACTCACGGGGTCCAAGATCTTTGATAGATACCCTATCGGCTTCTTTCTCCCTGCCCACTCCTCAGTCAGGACTCCAAAGGCAATTCCATTTTCCACATTTACAAACAAATAAAAGGGTCTTCTCAAATCTGGGAGACTCAAGACAGGAGCATGAATTAAACTTTCTTGTAGCTCCCGGAATTTTTCTGTGTCTTCTGAACTCCATTTCATTAATCCCTCCTGTGTCAATTTATGATAGAAAAATTTAACTTTGCTGCTATAGTTTTCAATCCACTGTCTACAGTACCCTGTTAACCCCAAGATTTGACGTATCTGCCTTTTATTTTTTGGAATCGGTAGTGACAGAATTCCTTGTATCCTTTCAGGGTCTATCTTTTTCTCCCCCTTTTTAAGGTAATGGCCTAAATATTTTACTTCTTCTTCTACAAATTGGAGTTTTGCCTTGGATACTTTCAATCCCTTTAAACCCAGGAAATTTAACAACTTAATACTCTCTCTCCTTACATCTTCCTCCTCTTTCCCAGCTAAAAGCAGGTCATCTACATATTGTATCAAGGTCACTCCTGGGTCTGTCTGATAATCCTGTAAAATCTGCTCCAGTGCTTGCCCAAACAAATTGGGGGATTCCGTGAATCCCTGGGGCAATACTGTCCATCTCAGTTGTTGTTTCCTCCCCGTATCTGGATCTTCCCATTCAAATGCGAAATAATCTCGGCTAGTCTCATCAAGGGGGCAGGCCCAGAATGCATCTCTTAAATCTATAACACTGTACCACAAACTGTCAGGTCCCAGCTTACTTAGTAAGGTGTATGGGTTTGCAACTACGGGGAACCGTGCTACTGTGCGTTTATTAATTTCTCTTAAATCTTGTACCAAACGATAAGTCCCATCTGGCTTCTTTACTGGCAATATGGGGGTGTTAAAAGGTGACATACATGGTTCTAATAGTCCCTTACTTAACAGTCTGTCAATTTCTGGTTTCAACCCTCTTCGTCCCTCAAGTGACAAGGGATATTGTTTTATTCTAACTGGGATTTCTGGGTTTTTAATAGTGACCGAGAATGGGGTTATCCTCAACTGTCCCACACTCTCAGGTGTATACCACACTTCTGGGTTTATTTTGTCTTCATCTTCTACTCTTAAAGGGCATAGCCTTATCTTCAACTCCTTATCAACTGTATCTAAATGTATTCCTAATTCAATAATTAAATCCCATCCAAACAAATTATCATCTGCTTCTGGTACTAATAAAAAATTTCCCACCCCAATCTTTGACTCTGATTCTATCACCACATCTTTAATAAGCCCCACTTCAAAGGGTTCCCCCTTTGCCCCCACTACCGTGGCAGTTTCCTTGGATATACTACATCCTTTAGATAAAAACTGAAAGGTTGATTTCTCAGCTCCAGTATCTACCAAGAATATTATTTCTTGGTGCTGGGGACCCACTTTTAACTTTATCAAGGGCTCTTTCTGGTGTTTTTGGGTCCCCAGAATAAAGAGTCCCTGACCCCCCCTAGTCTTCTTTGAACATCTTTTCATCCTGGATCCTCACCCTACATTCTCTCTGAAAGTGTCCTTTCTTTCCACAATAAAAACAAACTTTAGTGTTCTGTCTTTCATTTGAATCTCTGATCGGTCTCTGTTGTTTCCCTTTCCAGCTTTGATCTCTACTCTCTCTCACAGCAGCCACCATCATCTTAATTTGCTGCTTCTGAGCCTCCTCTTCTCTCCTAACATACACTTTTTGTGCCTCCCGCAAAAGCTCATCCAAACCTCTGTCTTGCCACCCATCCAATTTTTCTGTCTTCCTCCGAATATCCTCCCAGGCTTTTGCCACAAATTGTGCTTTAAGCAGTGCTTGTCCCAATTGGATGTCTGGATCCATTCCGGAATATAGTTGAAAATTCTTTCTTAATCTTTCCAACCATTCCGTAGGAGTTTCGTCTTTCTTTTGCCTCTCATTGAATTCTTTATTTATATTATGACCCCTCAGGACTGCCTCCCTAATTCCTTGAATTATAATAGTCCTCAAATCCTGCATATGTACTCTGTGCGCTGGATTTTGGTGATCCCAATGGGGATTTTGGAGGGGCCACTTTACATCTGCCAGTGGTCCCTGGACATGCTGAGCATCCCAAATGTGCATTCCTTCCCTTCTAATCATGTTTTTCTCTTCTGCCGTAAATAAAATATTCAGGATAGATTGTAATTCCTCCCATGTGTACATATTGGGTCCTAAGAATTGATCAACTCTTTCTGCAACCCCCAATGGATCTTCCAGGAAATGCCCCATTTCCTTTTTGAAGTCTCTAACATCCTCCGAACTACGAGGGACAGATATAAACCCTATTCCAGCTTGGGGGCCACCCATTGGCATCTCTCTTAATGGGAATAGGTTCTCCTGTTTCCTTCTGGATCTATTCCTGGTAAGAGGCCCCACCTCTGGCAGGTCTAAATCCTCCTCCTCGGGGTTTGGAGGGGGAGGGGCTCGTGGTGGTGGTGGTGGTACAAATGGAGGGGGGGGTATTATCAAAGTGTCTTCTTTTCGGGGTTTCTTTTTCTTTCCCTTCCCCTCCCCCGAGTTCTCTGTCAGCTCAAATATAAAAACCTTGGGATTTACTACCCAGATCTCTGCATAAGCACTTTCCTCTGAGCTAAAGGGGATCTTTGTATTTACCCAGGAATTTAATTTTTGTTTAACCCAATCTTCGGTTGATCCAAATATAGGCCAAAATACATTCTTTGAAATTTCCTTTCCTCCCCATACTTCTACACAATAGTGAATCATTTTTGCCCTATCTTTATTTTCTGTTCCCGGGAAATGCTTCCAATTATCTAGTATAAAACCCAACGGACTATCTCTAGGTACCGGTGGGAGTTTAATAGATACAGGGTGCTTGCTCTTCCCCTGCCCCATTCTTCCGGAGTGCCTTCAAATCACACAGCCTCTTTCACTTCCCCTGGTTTATGGCCCACGCCCTCGTGGGCTAATGGGAACCGCACTACTGAGGGTCCTCTCTCGCTTGGGGAATCTGGCTACCAGTCCCCCTCTCACACACACACCACTTTGCCACACTCCGGGATCCCGACCCCGACCGAAAGTTTCCTGTAATACTCACGAGTCCTGCGTATTTGCTTATTGCCTTAAATTTAGGTTTGTCGGTGCAACCGAGGCAGAAACCGGTCCTCCGAGCCGCTAAATGTTAGCAGGGCGCCCCCCTGGTAGTGCTGAGAATCTGTCCTACAGATTGCATCCGAGTCACGGGACCAAATTTGTTATGAATTCACTCAAGAGAGTGATATGGTTCAATCAGAGAAAAGTTTTATTAATTACAGCAAGCAAGCAATAAGCAAAAGATCAGCGGTGGGCGACAGGGGAGCAGGAGAGTTCCTGTTCCGCAAACTGGTTTCCGTACTCCCCCTTTTAACCCGGCTTCCGGGTTACGTGTCCTTTCTCTGGCGTCTCTGCGCATGTGTCTCCGGTTGCTAGGGGGTCTTTCTTCTGCCTTCTGGTGGTCATGGGATGAAGATCATAGGTCTTCCTCAGTCTTATCCTTTTGACCTTTCTTCACTGTTTTCTGTTAAGGCTTATCTTTGGTGACTTTCTGGGATTCAAGAAAGCTCGCAAGGCTGTTAGTGATTTATGCAAGCGTCAGTAGCAACCTTCAACCTCATCCTGATTCCACAAAGCATAGTTTTGCAAAGCATCATGTTTTGCAAAGCATCTACATGTTTAGATGAACAAAAGGGTCTCTGCTTATCACAATAGCAAGAATTGAGATTGTTGTAAACACCAAAGTTTTTTGTCTCTATGTTGTCATGCGAAGAGAATAGCTGGGTAGTGAGAGAAAAAGATAAAAAAGTGAGAGAGTTGGGTTTTCTGGAAGTTTTATTCTGGTTCTGTTATTCTTGTAGTTAATAAACTTTTATTCCTTTTAACTTCTAATCCTGTTTTGCTCTTGTTCTAATCCATATCTCACAGCAAGTAATAAGGAAGTTTTCTAGTGATTTTTTAGTTGCTGCTTTAAAACCACAACAAGGGACTTGTAAGGAGTGGCCTGTTCTGTACTTTACACTTGCCACCCAGAGCAACAGGTCTGATCACAATAGCCTATAGGAATTTCCCCACCTCTTGGCCAGCTGCCCCTCGCTTTGAAACAGACTGTAAAAGTGACTTTCTAAGTTACTTTCTTTGAGAGAGATCTCCCCACAGAAGACACCGGTGACCCCGTCTTGTCTGTTGGTAGCCATAACCCCCCCTTTTTCTCTCTTTTCACTTTGCCTCTTTATCCCTCTCTCCCCCTCTCTTTCTCTCCCTCTCATCTATCGCATAACCCATGTTACTTGCACTAAAATAAAAGTGCATTATTGCTGTTGTGATTTAAACTGAAATCCCTTGGTGTCCTTTTTGCACTTGGAGATCCAACAAACCTCTCATGACACCTGCTTGTGCTAGCAGATCATGACATTTAAATTGGTGGCATGGACAGCATTTCTGACAGACAGAAGAGGCTGCAGGTTTTGTTGTGCAGTCTGTATTAGGGGAAGGATGTTTCGCTCCAGCTGTACCTAGCCCGACACTCCCAAAAGAGTGAACAAGGGGGGGAAACTCAAATTTCCCGCAAACTGTACACGCCTAGGTGAAAATCACCCCACGCTCGTTTGAGGGCTCTGTCTTCAGACTTTTGCAAAAGATCTCAGTGCAAAAGGGCAGGACTGTTTTTTCTTCTTGCTGTGTATGAATTTTGACTGCTTGGTGTAGCAAAGAGACAATAAGAATTTTAAACTGAAGGAGTGCTTCCCAAGCAGATTTGGTCTCATCACCTGTCGCTGTCAGACACGAAATAAGTCACACAGACACAGCTCAAGAGATGGTGAAGAAGAAGCAAACTTTATTTCTTCTCTCACAATTTATAGCTTTCTGACCATGGCCAGGGATTGGGTAGTCAGCATAACACCTTTCCAACCACACTGGCCGTAAGAGATGTCCATCAAGAGACGTGTAACAGAAGGAATGCATACATATCTATGTTTATAGTTACTGTGCTGGGAAAGTTCTTTAGAAACTATGTCAACAAGCTCCAAAGCGGAGTTTTCAGGGTGACAGTCACCCACACAGGGAAGCAAAGGGTGATGCAGCAAAAGCTGTGTGTGTGCATAACTTAAGTTGATACCTCCCTGTAGTGGTTTTCCCTTTGTAAAAATGAGTGAAAATGGCACTGCAGAAGTTAAAGCTGCATTTTATGCCCTATTAGCTAAACACAGTGCCAGACCTTCTCTGGGAGGGGAAGAGTGTGCACTTAATAAGTGGTTTAATTTGGGAAATGTAATTGATAGAATATGTTCCTTACAACATGAAACAAAATTTAAACTGGGCAAAAATATATACTCTGCTCAGTTTTGGGAGCTTGTCTTACAGAAGCTATAGAAACTCGCTTTAAGCAAAGAAGCAAGGAAAGAACTATTATAGACTCCCTTCAAAACCTGGTTGAAATTTTGCAAAAACAATTAGATGAAGAAAGGAATGAGATCCACCTGTTGCCAGCGGCCCAAAGAGATGTGTTAAAAATTCAAAGTGTGCTTGCCCACCAAAAGAAATAGAGGAGAGAGAAACCCCTCTCATTAATCAAATTTACCCTCAAAAAGAACTAACCGATAAAAAATTGTGGGGAGCACTGCTGTCCTAGCTGGAAACCTTTAATCAAAACAGAATATAATGATATCAATGATGAAGATATTGATCCGCATACAACCACTGAAGAAATCCTGTACACTGCCACTGAATTGGCTAAGTTGAAAAAGGCGTACAGGCATTTCCCTCACGAGTCAGAGACAAAATATGTATTGTGATTATCTCTCACTGGAGGAGATCAGATTCAACTGACAGGTGAAGAAGCCAGTGGGTACTGGGGACATGGGGTCTTCTCAACAGCAGGAGACAGACGTAACCCGTGGTCCCTAACTCAGCGTGCAATTTATTGGGCAGCAGGGCTTAACCCCTTGGAAAGAGGAGACCTATAGCTATAGTTGGTACCCCTGACCAACTACTGGAAGACATGCACAAAGCTGCCTGCTTGCAAATGATACATGACAGAAAATCAACTACGGGTTATGAATCACCAATGCAATTACCTGTGAAATGATGAGCCCTTTAATTTGAGGCCTTCCAGAATCACTTAAACCTAGAGCAATTCTCCTTCAAAAAACCATAGCAGCTCTAACTCCTGTTGTTGGCACTAAAATAAAAGTGCACTGTGGGGGCCAAAGAATCGGGTGCTGGTGATCCCCTGCAGATCTTCATCATAGGCCAGGCACTTTGCCCTCCCAGTGAGAAAAGTGTCTCTCCCAGAAACCCTTTGGTGTTACATGTTAAACTCTTGTACCCCATTGGTTTTCTTCCCTGCCATTCCACCCTGCTACTTGTATCCAAGTTTCCCCCGCCCCTTCCCTATATAAACCCTGGGGTTTGTTTTTTTGTTTTGTTTTGTTTTGTTTTTTTGGGGTTTTTTTGTTGTTGTTTTTTCCCCACTTGAGTGGAGCTGCTGTGCTAGCCCCCTTGGCAGAGGGCCCTGCACTAATAAAGGCTGATTTCTCTGTGGTAATTGCTGGCCAGAGCTCTAGTCCTTTTTCTCCCTGCATTGCCTGGGAAGGAGCTGCTGCTTAGCAAGTCATCACTTGCCAGGCCAGGAGAGGGACATGCCAGTGCCACTAAGAGCCATCCTTCTCAGGACACTTTTTCAGGAAGGTCGCAGCACCCCTGACATCCACCCCGCCGGCAGCAGTGCACCATTACTGTGATTTAAAATTAAATCCCTTTGTGTCCTTTTGCACTGAGAGATCAAACGAATCTCTCACGAGGTCCACCTGTTAGCAGATCATGACAGAGCCCTCAGCAAACCAACCAGCACACACACAAGGACACAGATGCCACATCCTGGCTGGGACAGGGCTTGTGCCTTCAGCAAAAACACCAGAAGCCAAGGGTTTCTGGCCATTTTCCCCGCACCATTCCACGCCTGGGCAGCTTGCCGAGCACAAGCCCTTTTCCCCGTCTTCCGCTATACCCTGTACACCATGGGCAGCAAAAGAAAGCTCCTGGGAGTCTGTCTAACATAACATATCCTATATTTATATACTAAAGAAAAACAAAAAGAAGAAAAGAACAATCTTGAAAAAAAGGGAAATCTTTGCCTGCTCATGTGGCCCCAGCAGACAGATCAGCTCTCTGCAGACGTCCAGCAGCACAGCCAGCTGAGGTCTGACAGACGAGGCCGTGACCTCCATGCCCTGCGGAGCTGATCTCGCAGCCTCTGGAATGTGGAGATCGGAGCGGGGTCTCCTGCCCTCAGCAGGCACAACGTCTGAACTGCCAGGCTTCCGACCTCCAGGCTGCTGTCATCCATCGTGTCTTCAAGGGCTGGAAGAGAGACAAACAGATCCCAGACCTGCAAGGGCCCCCGGAAAGCCCCCTGCCAGAGCCATCCCAGCTGGCTCTTGCCATGGCCAAGAGGGAGCAGGGACCAAGGGGAACAGCCCAAAGCTGCGACCATGAGCACCCCACGTGCCCCTGAAATCTCGGTGTGCTCTGCCCACGCTGCCCCTCATCCGCACATTGAGCAGAGCCCTCCGCAGCCAGGCCAGGACTTGCAGCTCCCCCCTCCAGCCCCGCTGACAGCCCGCTGCCCTCACTCACATTGGTAAATGAGCTGCAGCTCTTTCTTCTGCCCCATCAGGAGCCGCCCGGCAATCCCTGGGAACACAGAGCCTGTCAGGGCCCCGGCGGCACAGCTCCCTGCTAGCGGCGCTGCCAGCCCTGAGGCCACACGCCCTCCCGCCCCGGCAGGGCTCAGCCCTTGCCGCATCCTGACTCAGCCCAAGAGCACGGCTGCCAGAGGCCGGCAGCAGCCCCGAGAGCAGCCGGGGCTCCAGGGCGCCGGGCCCGGGGGCCGCTGCCGAGACAGCAGCAGCCGGGGCCGGGGCCGAGCTGCGGCAGGGAGGGAGCCCGGGCTCGTGGCTCACCGATGAACCTGATGGCTGCCGCTCGCAGGGGCTCCTGTGGGTTCTGCAGGTATGGCAGTGCCCGGTGCAGGTGCTCGGCCGCTCGGCTCTCGTCCTGTGCCAGCTGCAGAGAGCGGCAGGAGGGAAGGGTTGGCGCGGGCTCTGCCCCTCGGCCGGGCGCCGGGCCCCGGCCTCCCGTGGCCGCCCAGCCCTGAGGCACCGGGCAGCAGCCGCTGGCGCCGGGCTCTGGAGGGGGCAGAGGGCCGGCTGCTGCCCGGGGAGCCGCGGTGCCGGCCCGACCCGCAGCCCCAGTGGCTCGGGGCTCGATCGGCAGCCGGCTCGGGGCCACAGGAGCCTGGAGAAGAAGCCGTGCGGCCCCCGGCTGCGGCACTGGGCAGGGGCGCAGCTGCCAGCCCCATACACCGAGCGCCGGGGACAGGGGGCTTTTCCAGGCTAAGGCTGGGCCTTCCAGGCCGTCCTTACCAGGACCTCAGCGAACTTCCACAGTTTCTCCTTCTGCACGGGATTTCCAAGATCTCTCCTCTTCAGGAACTTGGCCATGCTAAGCAGTGCTCTCTGAGAGGCCTGGAGAGCAGCAGAGACCCGCAGATGGCCCCACAAGCCAGGGCACAGGACCTGCATTCGTGTGCCAAGGCCTGCAGGAGGCTGCAGCCAGCAAGGTGCCAGGGCAGGAGGCAGCCGAGCCCCCTCCCCGGGTGACAGCAGCAGCCCGGGAGTCCTCACCTCTGCTACACGCTGCTTTTCGTCATGGCAGTGGAAGAAGAGTGGCAGCAGGCTCTGGCACATTTGTGTCTCCAGGGCTTCTTTTTCCATTTCAACTAAAACAATCACCAATGTTTGGAAGAGCAGTATGGACACCAGCTGCACCTGGCTATTATTCTATATGGAAGGAAGAGAAAAAAACCTCAGCCCTGTCGGCACGGGGCTCAGCAGAGCACAGGCCTGGTGCACCAAGTGTCCAGGCAGCAGCCAGTGGCCTTGGCTGGGGGCACAGAGCCTTACGTGGTCAAAGAGTGGTGGGAGCACCTCAGCCAGCTGCAGGGCGATGGGGCTGGGTATCAGCATCTCCTTGTCCAAGACTACAGAGCTGAGTACCATGATTGTCATCCTAACTATTTCTCCATCTGCGTCCCGCAGGAGCTCCACAAGCCTTTCAGTCAGGCTCCACATCTTTTCATTCTGTGTGGAAGACAAGTCTGTGAAATGCCACCCTGCTGCCACAGGGCCAAGAGGCCAAAGGCCTGTCCCAAAGCACTCAGGCAGCTGAAGCGGGAGGCAAGAGAGCTGCCAGCAGCTGCCTCGGTGCCCGAAGCCCAGCCGAGCCCAAGTGACTTTGTTCCCCAGTGCAGCTTCTGCCACTGCCCACTTCTCACCATTGAGGAATCATCACTGAGCTTGAAAAGGGCTCTGAGTGCTAGATGACGCTTGTCCCTGCACTCGCTACTCAGGTGCCTTGAGAAGATTTCCAGGAGCCTGTTAGCACCACGTTCACTCAAGTCCAGGTAGTCCAGGATCTGAAAGGCACAGGACAGTGACAGGGGAGCCAGCCGGCAGGAGCAGGAACCACACAGGAAACAGGGCCCAGGCGGCAGCCCAGGGCATGGGCACCGTCCCAGGCAACTGCAGCTATGAGAGGGCAGAGAGGTGGCAGACAGCTCTGCAGGGAGGCAGTTCTGGCCATGGGGCTCACCTCCACAAGGAATGCCAGGGCAGGCAGATCCCAGCGTGCCTCCTGTGTGCTAAGAACCCGGAGCAGGTAGCGAGCAATCCGGGAACACAAGCGTTTGGAGACACAGGATATCTCCCTGCCAGGGTGAAAAAGTAACCAAGTCTATGAGCCAGAGGGACAAACATCTCCCAGGAATGACTGAAAAGTCCTGATCTTTCACCATGATCCTGCAAGGGGATCTGAGCCTTTTGGGAGGTGACTGCTCATGGGAGCCTTCCTCTCCCAGACTTTTCCAGTCTCCTTGGTCATCCCTTGGTGATGAGGCCCTTTGGCCCTCAACAATGGGGACTGTAGACACAGGGCAACCTGGGCACAGGGCACAAATGCCAGAGGCAGTGGGGAGAAGGGGTCTCACCTGGCCAGCAGACCCACGGCATAGTGGTGGGTGTCGGCACAGAGCAGCGTGTCCCAGCCACGCTTGCGTTCCATTGACAACACCACTTCATTACAGCGCATTTGGCAGAGCAGGGACTTCAGGGTCTGCACTGCAAACCTGTGTGCACAGCAAAGCCCAGGTCATACTGGGAGCACTGGCTCCTGCCCTGGGGACATGGCAGGGACAGGAGGACTGGGATGGAGCACCTGCTGGGGCTGGTGGCAAGGCCGTGTTGCTCCTGGCATCCCTTCCAGAAGGCATTGAGATCCTCTGATATATCCAAAGTGCTGAAGAACACTTGGAAGAGCAGATGCACAAAGAGGCGGGGGAAATACACATTCACTACCCGTGGGACACAGGGCACCTGAAGGAACTTCCACATCACCACTGTTGCCTGCAGAGGACAAAGCACCCAGG
Source organism: Cyanistes caeruleus (assembly GCF_971803275.1). NCBI lineage: Eukaryota > Metazoa > Chordata > Aves > Passeriformes > Paridae > Cyanistes > Cyanistes caeruleus. Next base: position 6,273,453 of record NC_141732.1, on the reverse strand, counting down.
GATAGTGCCCAGTGCCAAGGTATCTGTGTGGCAGGGCCTGAGCGTGGCAGGGCAAGGCCAGGGGAAAGCCTTGGGGATCTCCACGCCTGGTGCCCCTGAAGCTGTCCCTAGGCCAGGTTTTAGCCCAGTGCCTGAGGCAGGCAGATGCGGTGGGGAAGGAGGAAACAGAGCTGTTTGAGAGGCGGTCAGCCATGGGGTGAGCAAAGGCCAGTTGCAGAAACTCACAGCCAGGGCAAAGACACCCGTGTTGTCCCCATCAGAGGTGCACTTGCTGTGCTCTGGCCAGGTTCTCAGCACATCGAGGAGTATCTGCATCACTGGCTCCACAGTCCTGCTCGAGCACATGATGGTCTTCCACATGGTCACTGCAGCTCTGTGGGGTGACAGTTCTGTCTCATGGGGATCTCAGACACATCCCCGTGGCATGGGCAGCAGTGTCAGGGGGAGCTGAGCTGGCTGCCAGCTCTGCCTCTGCCCGCTGCCCCTCGCTGGCAGCGGCACCCAGGCAACCCAGCCCTGTGGGGACAGGGCCCTGACGGGGCATGGCATGGCAGCAGGCTCAGGGGCCAATGGAGCAGGGCTGGGAAAGATCCCAGGTACACAGGACCCTGGAACTCTCTGTTGGTCAGACACCTGGGCCAGGCTGTGCAGGCTGATGGGCTGGGGAGCCCTGAGCCCTCTGGGCACATGGGCCTCATACCTGTCACACGTTGGGGCCACACGCAGGAGAGCAATGACCACGTCAGCGGGCTGTGCCTCGGTCAGATCCAGCAGAGTCCTGCCCAGCCTGGAGTCAGCAGACTCATTGGCCATGAGGCACTGGTGGATGTACCTCACCATGGCAGGTACCTGGAGAAAGCACAAGGGGAGACTTGGAAAGCTGCCAGAGGGAGTCAGGAATGCCCCCAGCTTCCCCAGAGAAGTGCTTCCCTTGTCACCACGCTGCAATGGCCTCAAAGGCTTAGAGTGATCAGCAGGCGTGGCTTGGGAGGCCAAGCGATCCCTGGAGGATCAAACCCTGGCCACAGGCTGCTTACTTGCTCTGGAATGGAAACACCCTCCTCCAAAATGAATTCCAGCATGGCAGCACTGGTGTCGCTGGTGTAGACGTCACCATCTTCCATGGACCCAGTGCCCATGACGCTGGTCTCTTCCTGCCAAATGCGCTTGATGAATTTGCATGTTGGGTAGGAGAAAGAAGGGTGGGAAGAGAGGGATATTGCATGGAGTGTTCCAAGCATGGTGCTGAGCTGAGCAGTGCCAGCAGGCCCAGCCCAGTTGGGGATGGCTGCAGGTACCTGTGCAGGTGTTTTGTGGAAGAGGCCACAGGCAAGGTCCTGCTCTTGTGTCTGGTCCACGGCTGCATCTGGGAAAGAGCGAGAGCAGCCAGAGCTGAGGGGCTGCAGGAGTGGCCAGAGAACGCAGCCCAGCCCTGGGCTGTCCCCAGGCAGGTACAGCCCCGAGATGCCCCAGGGGATGGAGCACGGCCACTGCTGGAGGGCAGCCCCAGCCCCACTTGTGTCCTGTCCCTGGGTGTGTCTCCACAGGATAGGGTGGGATGGGATGAAATGGGATGCAATGGGTTGGGATGCGGCAACCAGCCTTTTGTCCCAGCTCTGCCACTCACCCTCCTCTAGTGGCTGGAACTCCTGCACCTCTTCAGTCTCCACTTCTGGGGCAGCTCCACGACCTTCTTCCTCCTCCTCCTCCTCCTCCTCCTGCTCTTCCTCATCCACCCAGGCTACCTTGGGCACTCTTGGGGGTTGCTGCTCCAGATCTTCTCCAACACTCTCCCATCCTTTCCATAGGAACAGCACCAGGGGATGGCATAGCATGCAGTGGGATGCGGCCAAGCTAGCAACAGGCACTAGTCCTAAGGCCAAACTCTGCAACTCACCCTCCTCCAGCGGCTGGAATTCCTGCATCTCTTCAGTCTCTACCTCTGGGGCAGCTCCAGGGCCTTCTTCTTCTTCCTCCTCCTGCACCCAGGCCAGCTTGGGAACTCTTGGGGGTCGCTGCTCCATGGCAGTGCCTGGATTTATGGTACTTGCAAGAGAGATGCCTTTAGAAAAGCTCCGAGGCAGGGAGTCCTGCAGTCGTGCCTGGAAGGCACCTGCAAGACTCAAGTCCTGGCAAGACTGCAAGACAGCAAGTCCTGCACTCGGGTCTTGAGGGCTCCTGCCACAAGGACAGGAGGCTCCTCCTCAAGGATTGTGCCCTGGTCTCAAGGGCAGTGACTGCAGGGATGGGCGATGCCTCAGAAAAGCTCCGAGGCAGCAAGTCCCACTGTCTGCCCTCGAGGTCACCTTAAGAAGATAAGCCTCGGCAAGGCCACAGGTCACCAAGTCCTGCAGTCTGGCCTTGAGGTCACCTGCAGGAATGACGGCTCAGAGAAGCTCCGGGTCACACACAAATGAGTGTGCTGTGCAGGGGCTCCTTACAGCACCGCTCTGGCGTGTCCTGTCTCGTTGCATGCACTGAGCACTCTGGTGTGGTCTTGTCACCACCAGCTCTTGTCCATTCCACCGTTCCATTCCACCGTTACCATGCTGCACCATGTCACTAACGGCCCTTGCACACACTGCCACCTTCCTGGTTCCTCCCCCATTGTCGTGGTTTTAAACCAATAACTAAGAAAATTACTTACTTCTTGCTGTGAGATATGGATTAGAACAAGAGCAAAACAGGCACACAACATAAAAAGGGAAAAAAAGAAAGTTTATTGACAAACTACAATAATAAGAACACCAGAATAAACTTCCAGAAAAAACCTTTTCATCCCCATCTACCCACTATTCCCTTGTTCACATGATAACAGAGACAAAAAAAACTTGGAACTTTGGTGGTTAAAACAGTCCCAATTCTTGCTACAGTCTTTTCACCAGTCTTTGTAGGGAAACAGAAGTTTCTTCCTGTTAATTTATGGAGTTTCTCACAAGAAAACTATTTTTGTTATAGTTTTCCATTGCCCTAATGTCAGCTGCCCAGAGCTGCTGTTATCAGAGCCCACACCTCCCATTTTCACCTCACTCTGAGGTGTGTATGGGCCATGAGTCTAGGCATGGCATTTTAAGGATGTTATTGAAAGGCAAAAAAGTCTTCTTCATCTGTTTCTGTGAGCTTCACCAGAAAACAGTTTTTCTCATTGCCTCTCAAGGCTTCAAATCTCCCAGCACTTCACTATACCATAATTACTCTACTTTTTACTCAAATTTACACTTTGAACACTTTAATCCTCCCTACATACTGTATCATGAATTAAAGGAGTTCTTTTCAGGACTTCATTGTCCATCTCCATAGTTTTAACAGAAAGATACTTCAGCTTAATTAAAGCATCTTCTTAATTCTCTACCTCTTCTGAAGCTTCTTTTCTTTCCTGTCACTGGTAGTTTATAAAGTCTCTTTTCATGTTGATCACTCTCTCTCTCTCTCTCTGAATAAAAAGATTAATCCGCAAGTCTCATCTGGGTAATGAAAGAGTTAAAATCTTGCCCAGGCTTTTGTAGATGGTTCGGTGATCTCTGCCGAACAGGAGCTGGAGCTGTCTGAGATGGAAGGTTCTTCATAGCTGCTCTGGAGAGTGTGGCTGTCTCTGCTTGCTGCAGGTCCAGAGCCTCTCTCCTTCTTCACTCGGCACTTTCTAGTGAATTTAGTTACAGCAAAACCTGCAGCCGAGCCATAGATCGGGCTCGGCTCGGCCCGGCCCGGGCCCGAGGAAAACCTTCCGCAGGTCCCTCCCATCTCCAGGCTGGGAGCTGCTGGGCCCGGCCCCGTCCCCACCTGGCCGCATGGCCTGGGCAGGGAACGGGAGTTCTGGAGCTCTGCCACCCTTCACAGCCAGGAAACAAAGAGAACCAAGAGAACTCTGGTTTTACACTTTAAGGTAGGTTTCACAAGTTGATCCCACTTTTCAATGGCCTAAACTGCTGTCAATTCTCAGCAATGACCGATAATTGGTCAGGAGAAAAGACTCCAGGCAGTTCCAAGCAAATCCGACTCCCTTAAAGGTAAAGTAATTCCATGACACAGAGGAATCCTGATTGAGGCTGTGAAGCATTGAGCTTGGAAAGTCATGGTTAATTGAGTTTTGTTTATTTCTTTTTTTCCCTTTTGGGCAGCATCCATTTGTAACATTAACTGAGCCTGTGTCCAGCCTGGTGCCGCTGATCATTTCCGTGAAGAGGAGGAAGGAGGAGGAAACACTGTGATAATCCCATCAGGACCATTTACTCCAACACTAGCGTTAGAGTCAGATTGTAGACTAGGATTGTAGAGTAGGGTTATAGAGTAGCATTGTGGACTAGGATTGTAGGGTAGGGTTATAGAGTAGGATTGTAGACTAGGATTGTAGAGTAGGGTTATAGAGTAGCATTGTGGACTAGGATTGTAGAGTAGGGTTGTAGAGTAGGACTATAAATCAATAAAATTTCTAAAATTTTAACTCACGTGGAAGATTCCTTTCTTTCTTACCCTGTGAATAAGCTCAGCATTTCCTTCACAGTTATCAGTTGTCTCTTAAAGGTGCAAAGTGATATTCATGGCTTCTTTGGTGTGCTTTGCAAGTGGGGAAGGCTCTTCTTCAGTCATCCTCTCCAAAGTGCACTGCCTTTGGAATTTGGCTCACTGGCTGGGTGTTGCCCAGCTGTGTGGTATGTCTAATTGAGGCAGAAAGGGCATTTGCAGGTACAAGCAGTGGAGGGATGGGGCAGCCGAAACATCCTGTGCAGATGCAGGCCTTCAGCTGTGACTCCAGAGCATTTGGGTTCCTGCCATTTGGATTTGTATCCCTGTGGTGGTTTCACATTGATTGATATTTGGAGAAGGAAGAAACCACCTATGGAAGAGATTTCTCGGAAAGAAGCTGCTGGGAGCTCCTTCTGTGCCTGGGAAAGGTCAATAGCTGGCTAGTGCTGAGAAGTGACAACATTTTGAACCATTTAGAAATTAGGTCTGCCTCTGTGAGATCTACATTTTTGAAAATAAAGCTAGGGAAACCTCTCTCTTGGCTTCTGGACCCAGAAGGTGATGGAGCTCTGGTGAGGCCGGCCCTGCTCACCCATGGCGTGTGCTCCTGGGAGAGGCTGGGCCGGACCCCAGTGGCTCCTGGACAGGGATGGAGGCTGCAGAATCCCAGCCCCAAGCAAGGCTGGGCCACAGCTGTCGTTCCGATTGGGAACGGCTAGAAAGAACGACACTGGACTCTCAAGGGAGTCACAACACGAGAATTCTTTCGTTTATTGCTTCAGCCTGTCTTATAGACAGATACGTGGAAAGGTACAGAAAAGAAACTCTTATTGGCTAGCAAAGTGCTACATTACCATCATTGGTCAGGGGCACTTTGCCCCCCTGACTCTCTCCTGCAAGGAGAAACAAGAAGCTGTAAAACAACACCTGTAAGGCTGTTTAGTGTCCCTGAGAATTGTTTTAATTCCTTCTGATATTTTTCCCAGGATACTTTCTCAGGCAGCCTGAGGAGCCATGCGGCCTGCAATTTGTACAGGCACTGTGGTTCAGATTTAGCATCCATAATTCACCCTTTTCTGTTAGAAAAAATAAAAAAGGCAGTGTTTGTTATATTCTACTGGGCCCTTGTAGGATAAAGAACAAACACAGCTCAAGAGGTTTCTTTGCTAGAACTTTGAATGGATGCTGATCTAGAATTCATCTAGAATTTTGGCTTATGTTTTGGTATTTAAGATTTGTTCTCCTTGCAAGGACTTGATGGTTGACTCTAATATTTCTAATTCAGTGAATTAATACACACACTATACAAGACACTATATACAACATTGTTAGTCTGTTCGAATTGACAGTCTAACATGTCAATAGAGTAGTTTGAAAGAACACCAAAGTGATAAAAACAATGCACAATGCAATTTATATGCAATTTATGCTGCTTTGATCCCCTCTTCTTATCCCGCTTTTTTTTTTTTTTTTTTTTTTTTCCAAGTATAATTGAGGGATTTTTGAGGGATTTATTAAGTTTACATGGTTGTTGTTGTGTAGACTTGTCTTAGGATGATTTTTGGTTATTAGAACAGTAGTTCATGAATTTCAGGAGGTTCAGGGAACTCGAAGTTACCATCTCTTCGCGGTTGGTTGTCAGTTCTGTAAACACAAGACTTAAAAGGTACAAACTGAGTGAGTAAGTTTGGGTCCTGCAGGGGTTGCAGGACTTTGGCTTGGCTCAGGCCGCTGGAGGGTTTGTTGAGGCATCTCCTCAGGTCGGTACAGAAGGTCTCGGCGGAGTGGCCTGCCGCTGTAGCACGGCAAGCACTCTCTCTCTCTCCCGCGCCTCCCCGCTGGAGCGCGGGGGGACCGTGAGGGCGAGCCGTCTCGCGCACGCACGGGGCGAGCGAAGCCGCCGGTCCCCCCCACCCCGCTTTCTCGCCGGTGCTTCGGACGCGCGGTGGGGGGCGATGCCTGCCACGGGCCTGGCCCCGGCTTCTGATCTGGGATTGAGCTCGGGTTTCTTGGGGTTCTCGCGGCCGGCCGGCAGCCGGCCGGTGGCGGCGGGCAGGCGCAGGGGGAGCGAGGTTGCTGTTTCCCCTCCCCCCGCCACTCCTCTGCCGGGGGCAGCCGCACGCCCCGCCGCGTTGGTACCGGGGAGATTGGTTCGTGCACGCGCGGGGCGAGCGAAGCCGCTGGTCCCCCCCGCCGCTTTTCTGCCGGGGGGAGCCGCGCGCCCCGCCGCGTTGGTACATGGGGGGTTTGCTTGGGCGGGCCCCCCCCCCCTCGGCGGCGGCGGCGGCGGCCCGCCGTGTTCCGGACCTGCGCTCGGACTCCTCGGTGGCGGCCCGCGCGCCGGGCGCGGGGGGGGCTGAAGAGAGGCCTCTCTGCTGGCAGAGCCCACGCGCCGAGCTCCGCGGATGGCGGCTGCTCAGACTGCTCTGGAGAGGGAGATTTTCGGGCTGCAGATTGCTCCTGCTCGCCGCTAAAGTCCTCCGAGGGTCCGGGCAGAGTTAAAAGAGCACTATGCAGCTCATCCACGGTTTCATCTCCCGGTCCCTTATCTTGTACAACGGAGGAACTTTCAGCATCAAAGTTTCTCATCTCGGTTTCGCTGTCCTCAGACTGGCTCCGTTTCAGCGCTTTAAAAAGCACTCCCCAGGTGGCTGCTAGGCTACACACGCTGATATCTCCGTTAATGAATTCTGACCATAAATGGTGCTCTATCAACAGCCAAAGTTTGAGATCAAAGGCATTGTCCATAGTTATATCAAAACCTTGCTCTTTCACCCACTGAAATACAGCACGCATGGCATCTTCAGAAACACTGAGTCCCATGTGGGGCAGGGCATCCTGCCATGCAAGGTAAGCAAGCTGTTCATCAGCCGAAGTTCAGTTCCCCATTATGAGGACTTTATCTTGGCGGCTCCGCGAATGCAATTATGCACATGCTGTCGGCTCAGACCCGGGAATTTTGAGCTCTGCTTCGCCAAGATGAGCCGTTCCAAGCCCGCTCACTGGCAGGGCTCCACTATCCCGTTGGTTTCCAGAACCAGCTTCCTCTAGGAAAGCTTGGGAGAATTCCACTTACCCCTCTAGGGGGAAGGGCTGGCTTTTTCCGCTCGCTGCTTACCCTCAAGGGATTAGCAGATGTCACGTCGGTTGCTTTCTGACCTCAGGGGTCGGCTGCACATCACGTCAGGTTACCGGACCTCAGGGGTCGGTTCAACATCACGTCGGGGTCACCAGATGTCGTTCCGATTGGGAACGGCTAGAAAGAACGACACTGGACTCTCAAGGGAGTCACAACACAAGAATTCTTTCGTTTATTGCTTCAGCCTCTCTTATAGACAGATATGTGGAAAGGTACAGAAAAGAAACTCTTATTGGCTAGCAAAGTGCTACATTACCATCATTGGTCAGGGGCACTTTGCCCCCCTGACTCTCTCCTGCAAGGAGAAACAAGAAGCTGCAAAACAACACCTGTAAGGCTGTTTAGTGTCCCTGAGAATTGTTTTAATTCCTTCTGATATTTTTCCCAGGATACTTTCTCAGGCAGCCTGAGGAGCCATGCGGCCTGCAATTTGTACAGGCACTGTGGTTCAGATTTAGCATCCATACACAGCTGCTGACATCTCGCTGACACTAAACCCTCTCCCCAGCACACACCGACGGCTCCAGGCCGAGCCTCCCCTCCCATCAGCTGCTGGGCAGAGAGAGGGGGCCTCAAAATCATCATCAGCCTGAAATCATCATCATAATTGCTGCAGCCACTGCCCACGACCATCTGCAGACCGGGCAGGATTTAAGCCTTTCATTTAACCCTATCAGTGCACAGATGAGACCTGCAAACCACCATTCTCCCCTCAAGAGAAAAGGACAAAGAGGGGACACGTAGAAGACAACATGAAGATACTGAGGTCAGTAAAGAAAGATTCAAAGGAGGTGAATGAGGAGATGTCTCAGTGTTGGGCTGAAAAATTCTTTTGGTAGCGCCATGGAGATAGACAATGATACCTGGAAACATCTCCTTCAATTCATGAGAGAGGATGGGGGAAGCATTCAAACTGTGCATGTGAACAGAGGCATGCATTGATAAGAAGCCAAGCAGATGTTGCAGTAGCTGTGATCCCATGAGAAGCTTGAACAGAGAGAGAGAGAGATGAGAGTGAAGAAGACCTTTTGCCCCCAGGGAGAGAAGAAGAAAAGCTCTGTTCCCAGAGATGATGACAGAGACAGATGAAGGGAACATTTGCTGTTGAACAACTCGTCCTTAAAATAATACCCCATGGGTTTGTAGCCCATGAAGACAGTGGTAGTAGGGCTGTGAAAATGGGAAAGATTTCACAATTGCAGAACTTAACCTGGGCAGATGCTATTTGTGGAAATGAAAAGCCATGAGAGAACTGTTTCTTGTAGAGAAGTCTCGATGGCATGGCAAGAGAAATCTTCTCTCCCTACACGAACTGATGGAAGACTATTGTCTAGTTGGTACTGATTTAACATCCCATGTTTTGTGTCTATGCTGTCAGTTGGGAAAGGAAAGAAGTTAGTCAGGGGGAGGAAAGGAGTCTTGGAAGTATTATTCTTATGCTTCTCCTTCTTGTAGTCCTGTTAATAAAGTTTCTTTATACCTTTTAAGATTTGAGCCTGTTTTGCCCCTCTCCTAATCCATATCTCCCAGCAAAAACAAATGAGTAAGTGCACTGGTGATTTTAGCCAGTGCTAAACCCATCACATTATTTAGTAATTATAAAATAGAATTGTTACAAGAAAAATAATTGTCCTGGTGTGACTATATATATATTGAGTTCTGCACCTTTAAGGTTTGCTTTGGGAGCTGGGGGGAAGTTGAAGCTGCTGGAGGCTGATGGGACTTTTTTCTCCTGACCAATTACTAGCCATTTCTGAGAACTCCCAGTGATTCTGACCATTGAAAAGTGAGATCAACTTGTGAATACCGATCGTAAGGCTTAAGACTGGGAATTTCTTGTTCTCTTTGGTTTCCATCTTTTGAACAGGTAACAATGCTCTGGCTCTGGCACCGGCTCGGCCTCTTCCTCCCCAACCAGGCCGGACAAGGCCACGGAGGGTGGGGGAAGGAGAAGAGCGGAGGCGGCCGGCCTGACTTGGTTTGCAGTTTGTGCTACTGAACTGAAACCTGACTCCATGAACATCTGCAGCTTTCCAAGACTTGAACTCTTTTACTACCTGGATGAGACTTACAGATTAACCCTTTTTTCCCAGAGTGAGGGGGAGAGAGAGAGGGGGATAATCAACATGAAGAAGACATGATAAAACCATCAACGTCAGTGAAGAAAAGAATTAAGTTTTAGATGGGGAAGAGAGAATAAGGAGATGCTTTAATAAGCTGAAATATTTTTCTGTTAAAGCTATAGAGATGGACAATAGTGTCCTGAAAATAAAGAACTCCTTTAATTCATGACAGAGTTTATTGAGAGGAATGGAGTGTTCCAAAGTGTGGATTTTGAGCAAAAGGTGGAGTAGTTGTGATACCGTGAGGTGCTGGAACAGAGGAGGAGAAGTAATAGTTGAAGATTTGTGGCTTTGTAGAGGCAAAGAAAACCTTCTGTTTCCAGGGAGGCTCAGAGAGACAGATGAAGAGAACTTTTGCCTTTGAATAACTCATCCTTAAAAATGACATCCCTGGACTCATTTGACCCGTAACACACCTCAGAGTGATGTGAAATGGGAGGAGACAACTGATGGCAGATTTTTGCGCAGCTGGCATCAGAGAAATAGAAAGCTATGAAGAAAATTAGTTCTCTTGTGAAAAACTCCATAGATTAGCAGAAGAAGACTTCTGTTTCTCTACAAGGACTGATGAAAAGACTCTAGCAATTATTGGGACTGTTGTAAACACCAAAGTTTTTTTTTGTTTCTATGTTGTCAGGTGAACAAGGGAATGGTTGGGTAGTGGGGGAGAAAAGGGTTTTCTGGAGGTTTTATTCTGGTTTTCTTATTCTTACAGTTTTTGTTAATAAACTTTCTTTATTTTTTTTAAGTTTTAAGCCTGTTTGGCTCTTCTTCTAATCCATATCTCCTAGCAAGAAATAAGTAAATTTTCTAGTGATTTTTTAAATTACTGCTATAAAACCACAACATTTATTTGGTATGTTGGCCGGGAAACAAAATTAACAAATCTAAACCACTACAATCCCTAAGTGCAATCTCTTTGGCTGGATGAGAGTCTTACTCAAGTGAGAAAGCAGAAAGATCAGTGGTGGTGCTCTGCAAGGTCTCCTCTGGTGCAGAGCTGTCAGCGACTGGGAGGTGAGAGCAGGCTGTAAGAGACGGTGCCAAGTTTCCCTCATCTGCCTCACAACCATGGCAAGAACAGAGACCGAGACCCTGAAGACCACAAGGGACTTTGTGCAGAGCTTCTGGCCTGGTTGAGGTGGATGTTTGCTAAGTGATTGTTTGGAGGTGTGCTTGACCTGACAAAAGCTTTGCAGAGCAACAGGTCACAGCACAATTGTGATTGTTTGCAGGTGTGTTTGCTGTGCTGCCACGCTACACTGCCTTAATTCCTGCTGGTGAGCAGGGACTTGTGAAGAGCGGCCTGCTCTGTGCCTTACACCTGCTTCTCAAAGCAATGAGTCACACCACAATAGCCTATAAATCTCCCCACCTTTTGGCCAACTGCCCCTCCCTTTGAAACAGACTATAAAAGTGACTTTTCTAAGTTACTTTTTGAGAGAGAGATGTCCCCACAGAAGACACCAGCGACTCCATCTTGTCCGTTGGTAGCTATAACCCCCTTCTTTTTTTCTCTTTACTTTGCTTCTTTATCCCTCCCTTCGCTCTCTCTCTTTCTTATTCTCTCCCTCTCATCTATTGCATAACCCATGTTGCTGGCACTAAAATAAAGGTGCATTGTTGCTGTTGTGATTTGAACTGAAATCCCTTGGTGTCCTTTTTGCACTCGGAGATCATACGAACCTCTCACAACTCCCGCTTGTGTTAGAGGATCGTGACAGAGGCCCTGCCATATTTGATCCATGTTTGACCAGGTCAACAAGACAATGAAGAAAACTGTATCAGTTACGGGGTGGGAACTTGACCCTTGCAAGAGAAACAATGGATTGGTCAATGGGTGGGCAGTTAACTTTTGAAAGAGGAACTGTTCATAATGGAGGCATTGTTGGCATGGAGTCGGTATTCTGAGCCATTGTGGTCTCATCTCACGTGCCGGCCATGTGGGAGCTAAAGCTGTCACTGGGAAAATTGCACTCCTGAGCAAGAGATCTAAGGCCTGGCTCTGACTTGGAGGGGTGAGAAGGACGAAATGCAGACTGTTGATGCTGGGGATGTCCTGAAATTGCACGGCCTACCTTCCTCTCCTGCCGAGCACCATGCTTCACCTCCTTCTCCTGCTCAGTGGGTTTCTGGGAATCCAGGAGTTGGTATGTATTATTTGCTACTGCAACTAATGGAATAAATCTGCTTTGCAACCCCAGTTGTGTCTTGGCTTCTTTTCTAAGAAAAGTGTTTCCTACTGAGGCTATGACAATGACTAGCAGAGAGCCTCAGGACAACACTACTTTCATTTCAATATATTCTGAGATGGGATTTAAATATGTCAAATAATCTGGGGAAATGGTTTGCCTGTGAATTTCAGCAAAGTAATCAATATGTCTTAGTTATATGGATACAAACTAGTAGGTGAGATTGCTACATGTGCACAATTTAGGGAAGGGATTCTCCAAACACCCTGCACAGAAATAGATTAATGCCTCCTTTCAAGCCCTGAGCTGGCCATGGGGAACTGGCACTTCTTGGTCACTTTCATTTTGGCCACTTCTCTTGAGCATGTAAGAAAGATCAAAACAAAACCTTTTCCAGCTGTTTCTCTCTGGTTTACCTTTTTGAAGGCCAAAGCTCTGTGCTGCAGGTGGCCCAAGTGTGTGCAGAGTAATTAGCTCCCAAAAACCCCTTGTTTTTCCCAGAAGTCATCATCATTTGTTCCCAGGTGTGTCCAGATCTGGCAGGAGAAAAAGCCCACAGCACAGTGGGCACTGTGCCCTGCCCAGCCAGAGCTCTCTGGCACTCAGCAGCAGCAGCAGCAGCAGCAGCAGCGCCAGCACTTTTCAACCTGCTCCTGCCTTGGCTTCACCTGGGGGACAGAAGCCTCTGGAAATCAGCACTGCCACTCATGTTCCCAGCTTGGAGCAGCTGCTGCTGCTGCTGCTGGGTAGATCCTGCCAGTTCAACTGCTTCCAAATGGGAATAAAGGCCGAGGTAGAGATGGACAAACAGAGGAGCCCTGGGCACATCCAGTAAATGTACACATATATGGAGAGATTTGTTAAGAATTATTTCAGCTGTTATGGCAACAGTGTTTTCTTCCCCGGTTCTTTGCAATGCTCAAATGCCCACTGTGCTGTGGGCTCTTTCTCCTGCCAGATCTGGACACACCTGGGAACAAGTGATGATGAGTTGGGAGGAAAACCAAGGAGTGTGTGGGAGCTGCATTACTCTGCACACACTCAGGGCACCTGTAGCAGAAAGCTTTGTCCCCCTAAAAGGTAAACCAGAGGGAAACAGCTGGAAAATTTCATTTTGACCTTTCTTATCTGCTCAATGGAAATTGCCAAAGTTAAAGTTAACAAGCAAGGCCTGATTCCCACAGCCAGCTGAGAGTTAGAAAGGAGGCATTACTTTATTTCTGCCCTGGGTGTCTGGGGAATCCCTTCTGTAGGAATCCAGAAATGGAGGATTATTTCTCTGTCGTATTCTCCAAAAAGGTATTGATCTTGTCCGTCACTGACAGAATGGCTTCCAAATATCCCTGGGTAAAGCAGGACTTACAAAAAATTAAGTAGAAAGTACTATGATGTTTAGTGTATCACTGAAGTAAAAAATACTGATTCTAGAGTGTTTAATAGATGGAGTAAAGATGAAGGAAAAAGTTCTTAGTTGTTCTCCACGATTCTGCAGTTTGTAAGAGCACAAAGAGTGATTGGTTGAAAGTTAGCCACAGTTTTAGTTACTTAAGTAGATACAGAAAACTTATTTGTTAATATATAAAAACAATACATGTGTCCATTGTTAATTGGGTGGAAATGGATATAAAGATGAAACAGCCACATGGTTTGGGGCTATTTTATGCCTTCAGAGCCAAAGTGAGCCAGGTGATGGTGATTTGAACTTGTGCAGGAAGTCTGGGAAGGCCTGCCAAGTATTTTGATAACATCTTAATAAACACAAGAAGAGCCTTCTGAGCTTTGAAGTTTTCTTCCTGACCTGGAGAACTGAGATAACTGGAGCTCCTTGTGAAGGAGTATCCCAAGAGAACACAGCCCTGAGGAGACTGAGATCCCACAGCAACAAGTAATACAAGAAGTAATACGAAAAGAACTACACCACCTTTCCTAACTTGTGCACACCCAGCAATCTCACCTACTAGTTTGTATCCTTGGAACTAAGAGACATACTCAATAATTTGCTGAAACTCACAGGCTAAATATTGCCTGATTATTTGACATATTTAAACCACTTCTCAGAATTCATTGATATGAGAGCAGGGTTGATCTGAGCATCTCAAGTAGTCATTGTCATAGGTTCAGGAGGAGACCCATCAGAAAAGAAGCCAAGACACAACAGGGGTTGCAAAGCACATTTATTCCATTAGTTGCAGTAGCAAATAATACATACCAACTCCTGGATTCCCAGAAACCTGCTGAGCAAGAGAAGGAGATGAAGCATGGTGCTCAGCGGGAGGGGCAGGTAGGCCGTGCAATTTCAGGACATCCCCTGCATCAAAACAGTCGGCATCTCATCCTTCTCACCCCTCCAAGTCAGAGCCAGGCCTTGTATCTCCTGCTTAGGAGTGGAATTTTCCCAGTGACAGCTTTAGCTCCCACACGGCCGGCACGTGAGATGAGACCACGATGGCTCAGAATACCGACTCCATGCCAACAATGCCTCCATTATGAACTGTTCCTCTTTCAAAAGTTAGCTGCCCACCCATTGACCAATCCGTTGTTTCTCTTGCAAGGGTCAAGTTCCCACCTGACGCCGTACTCCGTGGCCCTTTACGCCCTGGCTAGCTCTGCACTACTTGGCTGTTGGCAGCGCCAAGAGTGGGGAACGGTCTGGGAGCAATATTCCTCAGACCGAACCTTCAGAGCCCTTCGCAATCAGGCCCTGCGGTCTCAGGCGTCGCGAGTCTCAGTGGAGGGATGGAGGAGGCTCAGAGTCTCGATTGCTTCCCAGGAACCAGGTTTATTGAGGAAAAGGGAGCGGTGACTGGGAAAGGACTGGGACGGTGAAGGATGAGAGCAGCTGAGCCCTGAGCACCTCCGTGCTTCGGGATTTAAGTGGGGGAGGGTACAAACCAGGGACCAATCAGGGTACAATGCGGGAGGAGTTAAGGGAGGGGTTTACAATACTGGGGACTAATAGGGGTGGGACATAGGCGGAACAGCAGTTAGAGAACCAACCACAAACTGAGCCAGGGGTGAAGGGCATGGAAGGTGCCGGAACAAAGGGTAGGGTTTACAATGATGGACATGGGTTAGGGGCAGGCTGGGGGTGATGGACAGGGAAGGTCTAAGAATAAGGGGAGGGGTTTACAAAATTGACAAGGGGGGGGTAAAACCATTACATAACCATGGGGGAATAACAAGATCCTACCAACAAGTTAAACAAACAAAATCAACAAACGGAATGCAACACCCATCCATTAAACAATATGGTCTTCTTTGAGTTTTCTGAAAGAGTCAAAAAGAGGGGAATTTTCCAACTGAGTTGATGTTTCAGAAAACTTTATTTATTTACAATCCTACTCTATAATCCTACTCTACTAAACTGCTCGGCAATCCTACACTATGGTCTTACTACTTGGTAATGTTACTCTATAAAACTGCTCGGCAGTCCCACACTACAGTTCTACTGTACACTAGTTATGAAAATAATGTCTTCTGTCATATTTTTCTCATCTTCTTTTTCTTCAGTGAAATGATGAGTGGTGACAGGGTGGATGCTGCCTTGGCTGATGTTACAAATGGATGCTGTACACAGGAAAAAAACCAACAAAAACCATTAAACCATGACTTTCCGAGCTCTGTGCTTCACAGGCTCACTCAGGATTCCTTTGCTTCCTGGAAAGACCCAGAAAGGGGGCAGACGAGACCATCTACACCTCCATCTTCATGTGCAGTGCCTTGCCATCACAGGCAAACCTGGCCCAGAGTCCCACTCATCCGTGAATTCTGGTGTCTAAACTTGATGGGACGTTTTCCCCGCCACTGCTCTAGAAATGGTGTTTTCTGTGCCTGGGGTTTCTACCTTTCAGGAAACTCCAAAGCCTCACATAGGCCCCTCTCTTTGAAAGACAGGCACTGTGCTAATTTCCACAGGCAGACCGAGCAGTGTCTACCTTTCCATGCCCTGCTCCTCCAGTGCTGGATGGCACCTTCCTTCCCAGCAGGGACAGCCGAGTGGCACTGGGTCCTGCAGTAACCTCTGCCACACAACCTGGCAGTAACCCTGGGGCAGTTGCTGTCTGCTTGACCGTGCCAGGCTGAGGATGGGGCAGGGACAAGTCCCACTCAGCTGTCCCTGTTTGCATGGCAGAAACCTCAAAGAGAGGGACAGGGTGACGCTGCACCGGAGCTCCGGCTGGCTCTACGGTGGTCTTTGCACTCCGGCGCAGGCGAACGCCAGGAGTGGCGAATCCCTGGGGAGTAGGCTTTTCCCTCAGTGAAACCTCCAGAGTCTTGGGCCACCCCAAGCTCTTTTTTCCCTGCCTCCAATGGGGATCTGCAGTCCCTGCCCAGCAGTGCTCGTTGTGGATTCTCAAGACAGAGGTGATGCTCCAATGCACCTGGCGCAGGTCAGCCTTGGCTCCAAGGAGGCTCCGATGCTCCGAGCTGTCGCGGATGCGGCGGCGAACCCGAGCGGTGCCATTGCTTCGCTGGGAGCCTGAGCGGTGCCCATCGCGCTGCCTCTCCGGACAGGCCGTGCTCTCACCGCCGCCGGGGCTGCGAGCAGCTGCTTTCCACGTGCCTCCGGCTCCGGACCCATCCCCGCAGCAGCGCTCTCCCAAAACGCGCTGACCCGCGCCCATTCTCAGCCCAGCTGCGGGACTCCCCGATCCGGGGATTCCCCGCTTGCCAAGGCGGTTCTCCCCTCCCTCCACGGCCGTCTTCCCTCTCCCAAGGATGCCCTCTCACCCCGGCTCTCCTCCCTCTGCCCTGGACTCTTCCCCTTCTCTCAGGGCTCTCCCCCCGTTCCCGGGATCCTCTCTCTCGGACTCTCCCTCTCTCCCGTGCTCTCGCTCTGCTCTCGGGCTCTTCCCCCTGCCAGGGTCTCTCTTCTGTCGAGCTCTACCCCGTCTCCCTGGGTCTCCCCCTCTATCCCGAGAGCTTCTCCTTCTCTCGGGATCTCCCGCTCTTTCCTCTTCCAGGATTCCTCCCCTCTGCCAGCATCTTTCCCCTCTGCTGGTCACTTCTCCCTCTGCCAAGGTCTCTCTCCCCTCTCCCGGGATGTCGCCCGTTCCTGGACCCCCTGGCTGCGGTGGTGCCGTGCTCGGAGCGCAGCGGGGCCGGGCCGGGGCCGCCGGGGCCGCGTCAGCTCCGAGCCGCGGGAGGAGCCGCGACACCGCCCCGGCAGCGGCCCCGCGCAGGCGGAGCGGCCCCGGCTGAGCCACGGGCTCTGCCTGGGCAGGGGCTGCGGGCTGTTGGAGCTCCTCCAGGCTCACTCCGGGCAAAAAGAGCTCCGACCAGTGCTCACTTCGGACCTTCAAGGCTGTCGGATGCCTTGCAGTGAAGCTGGAGAGCCCAGGATATTATGGTCACTTCTTGTCCTCAGCTCAGCTGGAAAATGGTTCCAAGCGTGAGTTCAAGGGATGTGTGTGCATCCAACGGTGTGTGTCTGCATCCGTGTCTGTGTCTGTGTCCGTGTCCGTGTCCGTGTCCGTGTCCCTGTCCGTGTCCGTGTCCATGTCCGTGTCCGTGTCCGTGTCCGTGTCCGTGTCTGTGTCTCTGTCTGTGTCTGCGTCCCTGTCTGTGTCTGTGTCTGTGTCCGTGTCTGTCTCTGCCTCTGCCTCTGCCTCTGTGTCACTGGGTGTTGGAGCTTCATGTGTTCACCCTGTGTAAGAGATGAAGATTCTCTCATCTGTCTCACAACCGTCTCAAGGACAGAGACTGAGACCCTGAATTTCACAAGGCACTTGGTTTAGGGGTTTGGGCCTAGCTGAGGTGGATGTTTAAGTGATTGTTTGCAGGTGGTTGCACGGTACACTGCCCTCGTTCCTGCTGGTGAACAAAGGCTTGCAAGATGTGGTTTGCTCTCTACCCTACCCCTGCCCCCTGCACAATGGAATTCATCACAATGATCATCAGTCTCCTCTGGTTTTGGCCCTATGCCCCTTGCTTTGTAATATCTATAAAATTACACCCCAAACTTACCTTCCTTTGAGATCTCCCCAATGGACAGAAGACCCTGTGTTGATGGACGGCTGAGTGGACCTCGACGTTGGTAGCTATAATCCCCTTACTCTCTTTTCCTTCTGCTTTGCTTTCTCCTCTTTCCCCTCTATCAGATATTAGTGCTGATAAGCACTCAATAAAGTGTGTTTCACTTTTTAAGTCCCAGGTTTCCTGATAATCTTTAGTACTCTAAAATCAAATCAAAGAACCACATCATGAATCCCACCTTGGGGATCGTGACACCCTGGCAGCAAATTCTTGGATATCATGAGTGTGATAAATGGAAATGATTCATGCCAACTAAATTGTTACTATTTAGAAAGTTATTGTTAGTAGCAATCAAGGGAATTAGTGTTACAAGGCAGATGTATCCCTTTACAGGTGTTACACGTTAAAATTAAGGTACAGGATGTAGTTTTGAGCTAAGTAATGTCCCAAGACAAAATTGACCTTGAGATGGACAAGGTTGGAATGCCTTTAGGCATGAAGCCTGAAATTATGAAACGTAAGACTAATTAGTGGAACATAATGCTTACTTCCATAACACAACGCTGAGTGTGCACACGCAACCTGTAAGGCCATCCAGAGGACAATGAGGATGAGTGTAAGCCTTCATCCAAAAGCCCCCCAAAAGAAGACTGAAGAACCCTAGCAACAAGTGAGGCATGCGCTGTGAAGAATAGTGATGGAAAATTAGAGAATCGGAAATAGGATGAGATTGGCGGGAAACATTAAGGGATATGTATAAGCATACAGTATATAAGTTTAGTTTGAATTGCTTTGTTTTGTACGTGAGGTAGGGCGGGAAGCCCTCTCCATACCCCGGTCGGTTTTGCTTATGCTTTAATCATACTTAAGTACTGGCAAGCTATATTCATATATGTGTCTATATATATATATATATATATATATATATATATATATATGTGTGTGTGTGTGTGTGTGTGTGTGTGTGTGTGTGTGTGTATATGTACACACACACACATATATATATGTCTATATATGTATGTGTATATATATATGTATGTGTGTGTATATGTACATCTATATATACATGAATATATTTATTAAATTGTATTCTTTTACTAAATGGTAGTCCTTTTATACCAAATTGCTATTCAAGTCACTAAATTATATTCTTTTATTAAATTGTATTCTTGTATTCAATCCCACTAAACTGTATCTTTTTTTTGTTCTTGTTGTTATTAAATTGCTGTTAACTCAGTAGACCTAAATTGACTAAATTTCAATTTCATTTGTAACAGTGAGTATGAGCCTGGATTTACCCAGGCTTTTAAGTGAAGAAACCTTGGGTCTATTTCTCTATGGAGTTCCTAGGAAGCAAAGCTACATTTTCAGTGGTGGTTCGATTGTATTTTGATTAGTCTCTGATGGACTTGTGGGTTTATTTGCTGCTGGAGTTGAAAGGAGTTGATCAATAGTTTACTCATGTAAGCATGAATTAACTATTAAGAGTCAGCAAATATTAATCACAAGCCTAAGAAGCAGGATGCACCTTAGCCTTGTCAACATAAACAGAATGCACCTTAAGAAGAGAAGAGAAGAGGAGCAGAACCTGTTGAAACTGGCACAGAAACTGCTGATGAAGGACTGTTCATGCTTCAGAAAGAAAGGTGAAAAGTGCAAAGTGAGGGAGACTGCCAGCCTTCATCGGAATGACCCCTGTGGAAGACTCGCAGCCTTCCTCAGAGCAATCACCACAGGACACTGCATGGGTGAGTCAGCTATGCTAGTGATATGAATGACTTTCAAGAAGTAACTTGCATAACCAGTCCTATCCCAAGGAATGTAATGAACATGCATGAAATTGAACGATAAACTGTGCTGTGTAAAGTGCTGAGTGTGTGTGTTAGGAGGAGCGACCCCCATGTACCCGGCGCCGAATAAAGCCAATCCCTACCTCACTGAGTCAGTGTCTGAGGTGACTCTTAGCTCAGCATTGGAGCAAATCAGAGCAGTTGCTGAATAGGAATCATTCTGAGTAGCGTGCTATAAAAAAATAATACTGAGAGGGTGAGCATCTTTTGTTCCCGAACAGCAGTTTGGGTTTCCAAAATGTTGTTTGGATAAATTAATTCTATGCTTTGCAGTTTAGTTTTGTTTTGTTTTGAGACTTTTCTTTCCCAATGGTTTATGAATAGCTAGCATAGAGTTTTGAATAGGAGACTGTCATTGTGCTGCTTTAAAATAGAAAAGATTCCATGAAATAATGGAAGCTGGAGTTTTTCTTGTAGTAGCATAAAAATGGATTTAGTGATGTAGTCAGTCACTTTTGTGTATAAATATCCAGTTAATATAGCATTAAGAAAGACGTATTGTAGGTGTAGGCAATCCATTACTAAAAAGATTTTCTGTGTCCTGAAGTTGGTGCATCAAGGATCTCTATTTATTTCTTGCTTCTAATTTTTACTGTTTTCAATTTGGGGTTGCTCTTCTTACTGTTTTATTTGAGTCTCAATGTTTCAGTGATCTTGTCTTTATATTGTAGGCTGTAGTAAATCTGAGCCACTGCTATCAGGATTGAATTGCTGTGAATGGTGGTGTGAAAATGCTTAAGGGCAGTCTCTGACACAAAGAGCTGCACCGTTTGCTGCTCGAAGTCCCATACTTAAATAGTTGATGTGGGTCTGTGCAAGTGTAATCTCATAACAATTCTAGTATAATATAGTGCTGGTTTACAGATGAATCCTGTGAAAAGCAAGTGCCAGATGTCTTTCAAGAAATGCTTATAAACAAGAGATTTGTAGTCTGTATTTTGACAAATCTGTAGACTTTTTGGGAAGTGGGTAAATGGTGTTCTGCTCATAAATCACAGGCATCCTTTACAGACCATCAGTGTGGTGTGAGCTTGCTGGATCAACATATGCTTCAGATGCAATGGTCATTCAGTTATCAGCATTTTGTAGCAGTTTTCCCTGTGTCACATTAAAATATCCCCATGGACAACGTTCTACATTGAGGCTGAGACATAGGAGATGGGAGTTTTTGCCCAAAATTTTTAATTGTTTCACTTTCTGTACTAAGTCAGAATTTCTTTCTGTGGCACTTGAAACAAACTTTTTAAGGAACAGCCTCTAACCAGTCTTGCTGTAAACAATTCTTTTTCCATGTCACTGCCCTTTATGCAGTAGGATCTGTACTGTCACGGTAAACACTGAATGTTCTGCCTTAATGTCAGTAAAGTCAGCAACAAGAAGAAAACCACTACAATTCTTACTTCTTATATATCTGAGCATCCTATTTCTGGCCCTTCTAAGGGACATAATCATTCATGGGACTACAGGTTAAACCCAACAAGTCAACACCTTAATACTGAGTGTGAAATACACAGAAATGTTAATGTATGATGTTGTTCTGCCTTTACAGTATGTGCTTCTAAACCAATTACATTTTCCTTCCCGAATGCAGTTTTATTTTGTTGATGGTGGCAGTGTTGATTTCAAATTCATGTCTTGTTACTGAGTTCATCTTAAGAAACTAACCATGTCTGATGTATATCCTAATCTAGATGAAGAAAAGAGAACTGTCCTTTGCTTTTTGAGGTATTCTTTTTTGGTGAAATACATCTGCCTGTTTGACTTGTGGAGCTTGGCTGGAGCTGATTCAAAGGTATATATTCATCTTCCCAGCAGGGCTGGCCTTTAATGCTGAATCTGTCCTTAGCAAAAGGGTAACCAAACGAGGGCTGAAGGCTGGAATTCCACAGAAAAAGCAAAGAAAGGTATTTTGAGAGGGTTGAGAGGAAGAACAACCATCTGTAAAGTCCCAAGCAACTTGCTTAAAGGGCATTTTGAAAGGGATTATGTTAAAATGGTTCTTGTACTCTGGGTTAAATGCATGGGAGAAAAAACAAAAATAGATTCTTGAGGGGTCCAAACAACTTTACTGGAAAACTTTAGAAAATCAGTGAGCTTTGGCAAAAGGTTTGGTACAGCACCCAATCAACATTAAACACTTCTCAGAGCATTAACCTGACCCATTCCACTTTGCAGACTTCAAATTTGTTTGATGTTAAATTACTCAAAATGATGTTTCTCCAAGAAGAGGGAATTAGAAGAAGAAAAAGAGAGAAAAGATACATAAAAGCACGCATAAAGATACAAACTCCTGAGTTCCAGTGGTGTTCAGATAGACACTTCAAGATGAAAGTAGTACCAGGACATGTGGCCTCATGCTGAGCCTTAAACATCCTTCAGCCTCCATGGGCCCACCCCTCAGGTGGGACTTCTGGTCATTTGGCCACACAGAAGCTGGGTCAGGGGCTCCAGGGGTGGAGAGTGGGGCATTTCCTCTAGTGTGCCAGTGCCTGGCAGCTCAGCCAGGCTGGGATACAGGCCCTTTGGCAGGTGTGAGGTAGTTCACTGCCTTGCCTGGGGAAGGCCTGACCTTTTCTCCTCCACACACGTGTCCCAGAAGCTCTCAAGACATCGATCTTTCCAGTCTCTGACACCGGCACAGGAAATTCTGCAGGGATAAATCTGCTCTGGTTTCCAGTGGGCAAGTTCTCCGAATAGAAGGGCTGATGTAACTTTGATCTTCTTGTAGGCACTTCCAGTTCGTATTCATTAGAAGTGAGCAGTGAGTACTATGACCAGGACTAGAGGGGTTCTGTGCCCACCTGAGTGGAGGAAAGGGACATTCAGCTCTCTTGGACTGTGTGGATTGTTAGCCTGGCACTTCGGACCCACAAGAGCAGGTGGCTTTGGTCAACAGCAGTGCAAAATGTACCCTGATGCCACTGAGCTGTCTAGGGGCAGAATCCATCTCTGTTCCTGGGGTGACAGGGAATCCCAACAGCTGCCTGCACTGCAAGCTGAAGAGAGCCTTCCGCTCAAACAGCCACAAATGATAAAACGCCACTGGCGCAGAGGCCCTGTGTATCCTCGGCATAGAGTACTTCAGGAGACGATGTTTCAAGGACCCAGAAGGGCATTGTTGGGCTTTTGGGATAGCTGCTGTGGAGACAGAGGAAATTAGAGAGCTGGTCCCTGGTGCCTCAGGGGACCCTTCTGCTGTGGGGCTGCTGAGGGTCAAAGAACAACAGGTACCGATCGCTACCACAAGAGTGCATTGTCAAAAATACTACCTCAGCTGGGACTGTGTGACCCCCATCCATGAGATGGTTTGTGAACTGGAGAACCCAGGAGTGGTCAGCAAGACTTGCAAGCCTTTGCAGTCCCATATGACCTGTGAATAAGTCTAAGGGAGAGTGGAGACTGACAGTGGAGTATCATGGCCTGAATGAAGTCACACCATGTGATGGATTTGCATTTAAGAAAAAAAGTAGAAAACACCCACAGAAGTTAAGGCTGCTGGAGGCTGATGGGAGTATTTTTCTCCTGGCCAATAGCTGGCCATTTCTGAGAATTGACAGTAGTTTTGACCATTGAAAAGTGAGATCAACCTGTGAACACCATCCTTTAAAACCTAAGCCTGAGAATTTCTGTTCTCTTTGTTTCCGGCTGTCAGGAAAATTAATCCACGAACACCAGAGGTTTATGTCCAAAAAGGAGACAGAGGAGTCCTTTTTCTTTATTCGAATAAAGGGAGAGGCCATGGGGCATTCCCCTGGGGTCTCTCAAATTTTTGGAGGGCGCAGCCTCCTTTTTATCCTAATTCCCGGCCGCTTGTCCCTTCTCTCTTTCCCCATAGGCTGAGGTACTTGAGAGGTACAGGCTTCCCGGAACGCCTGACACCTGGGGTACCTTCCCCCCCCCACCCCCAATGCATAATCCCTTCTTAACTTTTATGGAATTCATAGTGTTCTTTCAGTGCCTCTTTGATCTTCTACTGGAATCCATCCCATTGTTTCTGTCGTCTCTCACTGATAGCTACATCTTATCAACTGACCCACAGCTTGTTTGTAAAGACAAGCTCATCATTCCTCTCAATCCCTCCTCTTTTAATTTTTGTTAATAATTGTCTTTACAAACTTTAGTTATCATTGACTTAATTTCTTGTTCTTGGGTCTTTTTTTTGGCTTTGCAATTATTTGCAGTGGCATTACTTTCTGCCCTTTTGTAGCTATCTCTGGATCAGTAGGCACGGCTACTACCTGCATTCTTTTGATCACATGTTGAATGAGTTGTATTAAGCAAGGGATCATGCATGGTAAAAAGATTAGAGTTGCTACAACACATGAGAGGAAAAAAAGCATTTGTTTGACCCATAGGCCACCAGGTAACCATGAAAACATGTCCCATTCTCATCTTTTCCATGTTTGGACCGGTACATGGGCTAACTTTCTTATTCCTTTTGTTATTTGTTTTACCATTTTTCCATTGTCATCTATTTGCAAACAGCAGTTTGAGTCATTCAATTTTCCACACACCCCCCCTTCTTCTGCTAATAAATAGTCTAATACCATCCGATGTTGAAATATTGCATTTCTCATCTGAGTAGACTGGTCAGCAAGAAGGTCAAGAGCTGTAGCTGTCTGGTTGATTATTATTTCAAAGACAGCTTGCAACTTAATTATCTGATTTAGATTATGAATGGGTTCTCTGGCACCTGATATTAATTCATTTGGGTTCCAGGTAGCTGGTCCATAGTGTTGTATGATACGTTCAGGTGGCCATTCATCTTTTCCCCACTTTTGGGTGCTCCTTCCAACCAGGGATGTATCAATAGACCGCTTCTCTCTAATTAGATCATCATATACTTTGATTCCTAACTGATTTCCTTGAACTTGTGGTAGCAGAAAGAACAATGGTCTAATATACCCCACATAACATATTCCTGACCAGTTTGGGGGTAGCCTGCGGTAAGCATTTTGGCCACAAATCTAGTAATGCTCCTTTAGAGCCCAGGTCCCATTAGCGAAGGGACCTTTCTAATTTTCATCATCAACTGGTGGGTCAAAATACAGCTTGCTTCCAGGGCCTAGTGGTCCACCCATAATAGTTGCCTCGCCATAAGAATCACAATATTTACATTTCCAAGCTCCTACATGAGGTTTCCACTTGCAATCACATCCCAGATCTGTTTTATTAGATCTGGACCAGAACGTGTTAAAAAGGGTTCTAGTTCCATTTCGGTGTTGCCATTTCCACTGATAGTCTCGGACAACATGTGTCTTACTTGTGGAATTATCCCGGGGGCAGCTTAAAAATAAAGGGTCAAAAAACTTATCCTTCCCCACTGCTTTACAGCCTTCAAAATTTTTTTGGTAATTATGGAAGGAACACCTTACCCAGCTACCATTAGTGAGCTTAACATGCGTTTGATTCCATCTGCCTCTATATCTGGAACAGTCATAAGGAGGGCAGTTGGGGGTCCAACAATCTAAACCCAAAGATAAAGTCCAGTCACAAACGCTCTTTCCCACATATGTGCTTCCTGTTCTGTTTAAGCAATAAATGCCTCTTTCAGAAGAATGAAGCTGCCATGGACTTCTTTCTTTGTCTCAAAATCCAGTTCTATTATTGACTTCACTCAGGGTGCTAACCCACCATTTAGGCTCGACTGGGCTGGCCACCCATGGCCAGCTTTCAGATCCCCCTGGCCCTCCACAGACCCAACAGTTTTTAAGGTTAAAGGTCTTTGCTACTTGTTCTCTTAAAGTAAAAAAACTTATTTTCCCACTTTAGACCCCAACTTAACTGAAAATATAAAGGTAAAATTATTAAGAGAAACATTCTAATAGTGTTATAGTCTAATTTCTAATTTTCAATTTCACGTTGTCTTCTACACCACCTGTGGCAAGTGAAAGCACAGAAACAGCTTAGCATAAAGAAAGCAATGACAGCATGGATTGGCTCCCAGTGGCTGGAGATTTGAGAGTAGGGATTCCCATACAGACTATTTCAGCAGGCAGTCTGTGGGTAGGCACTCAGGGCTTCCCCCGATGTCGACACACGGCTACTGCTCCAGTCCACTCCTGCGGAGTGTCAGTTGCGGCTTCCCATCCTTCTCCTCCAGCTGAGATGTCCAAACCTCTGGGGCCTCAGAGACCTTGATTCGTGTTCAGCTCTCTTGACGGCTGTTTCTGGGGTCAGCAACAGCTGGAAAGGTCCACGCCACTTAGCCACCACTGGTGCTTCTTTCCACTCTTTAACTAGGACTCAGTCTCTTGGTTTTCACTTGTCCAAAGGCAGGGTCTGTGCCAGCAGAGTTTCCTGTCGAATAAATTTCACAAGAGACAGTATCCAGGCCACAAATTGTTCTAAATATACATCACTTAACTCTACTCCTGACTCAGGCCGAGAATTACAAAGATAAGGAATTCTAAACTTCAGTTCAAAGGGAGATAGTTGAATACTTCTCTTCGGTCTGGCCTTTACTCTTGCTAAAGCTAGTGTCAAGAGCCACACCCATGGCATATCAGTTTCTATCACCAGCTTTAGAAGATGCTTCTTTATTTTTCCATTCATTTTTTTTTCAACTCGACCTGATCTTGTTTTTAAAAAAATACTTTAATAATTGACCTTGTAGTTACGGAAACACCTGGGAACACTTCTGGCTACTCATAACAGACATACTATTACTAAAAAATCTCTTCACTCGGGGCATCTCAGTAAAATCCACTTGGCACCTCTGGAAGGGACGTACAGCCCAAGGCCTCTTGCCCCTGGCCAGTTTCTTTGTAACTTTGTTATTTGTCTTAGCACAAATCAAACAACCATCAACAGCTCGTTTTGCCAGAACAAAAAAACCCACAGCAGCATACATTTTGAGGAAGGCTTCTGCTATCCCTCAGGAGCCCCAATGACTCCCTTCGTGGAGCTGTTTTAGCAGTTGTGAGGCTAAAACTTTTGGTATCCACTGCTTATCATCTCTTGTAAACCAATTACCCCCTCTTTCCTCTGCCCCACTCTTTTTAACTATGTCAAGTTCTGGTGGAAAAGACAGCTTCTCTGGCAAGGGGGCAGTTACTGGGAGCAAGGGAAGTAACTTAGAGATTTCTGGCAACAATGCAGCTTTCCGAGCTTTTTCATCAGCCAGTCTATTTCTTATTGCCTCTTCCGAGCACCCTGCCTGGTGTCCCTTGATGTGTATTATTGCTACCTCTTTTTTTTTTTTTGGTAAATTCACCACCTCCAATAGGCGGGAGATTAAGTTCTCATGAGTTAACGTTTTTCTTCTGCAGGTTAATAAACCTCTCTCTTCCCACAGTTTCCCAAATGCGTGTATCACACCATATGCATATTTAGAATCAGTAAAAATATTTACTGTCTTGTCTTGGTATAACTCAAAAGCTCTCACGAGGGCATACAGCTCGGCTGTCTGGGCTGACCAGGTGGCTGGTAACCTCCCCCCTTCCTTTAATTGCTTTCCACTCACGACAGAGTATCCTGTAAATCGTCTTCCTTCTATCACCTTTGAAGACCCATCAATAAACACGTTTTCCCCTTCAGGCCATGGGATGTCTCTCAGATCATTCCTTGCCCTAGTTTGTAGATCTATTACTTGAATACAATCATGGAATTTTCCTTGGCTCCCTTCTTCAGGGCCATTCAAACAGGAGGCTGGGTTAAAACTTTCCTTGTTTTTAAATTCTAAATTTTCTTGTTCTAATAGACAAGATTCATATCTTAGCAACTTAGAGCTGGTCATCCACTTAGAGGCTCTCTCAGTTAACAACGCTTTAATCTGGTGTGAAACTTTAACAATCAGATAACCCCCCCTTGTCAGCTTTCGGGCCTCAGCCACCATCAGAGCTGTGGCTGCGCAGTTCTGCAGACAATGGGGCCAGATTCTGGCTACTGGGTCTAACATTTTAGAAAAATAGGCAACAAGTCTCTGTGTTCTCTCATGCTCCTGAATTAAAATTTCTTTTGCGTGACTTTGTATAAACATGATTTAGTTCAGCAGCTAGTAATGCCACTGCTTCAAGCCAATTACATTACATTTCTTTATTTATTCCTTTTTTTTTTTTTTCTTTTTAGTAATTAACCACTCCTTATCTTAATTTTTGCATTAAGTCCATCTTAGGCTTAGGGAGATGACTAACAAATTAACTTCCATTAAGGAAACTCTAATACTTATAACATTTTATAACTTTTAACATTTAAAACTTTTATTAAGGAAAGAAACAAAATACTTTCCTTTAAAGTTTTCTCATAATTTCCACAGAGGAAGTGCATGACAAATACTCAGGCTTTCTATAGGACACTATTTTTACAAGGTTGCAGTTACAGAATTTGCTTTAGGGCTACAACACACCACAGACTGGTGGGGATGTTCCCCACAAGGTATGACTTGCAGCATTGGCTTAATAACTGAAACTTGCCAGTTCTGGCTTTTTACAACAAAACATACAAAAAGCAGAGGGGTGTGGTCCCCTCCAAACTGGAGCCATTCTGCACAAAACTTCATGTAGACAAATTAATTAAATCTCCAAATTAATTTACTACAATTTTTACAATTCTTTCAAAGAAAGATGGTTAAACTTCTGAGCCCACAGAAGAAACTACAATTCTCACAACTCCTTTGAACGATTAAAAAATTCTTTAGACAATTTTCCCCCTCGGGGATAAAAATTAAGGTGAATCGAGAGGTCTTTGTTTTTCACTAAGACACACACCTCTCCTCGATCCAGACCCACTTTAGAAGTTGATAACGGCTCTAGGTTGGTGGATATAATGAGAGCCTTTGACACTCTTAACAATCCATTTCTCTTATCTTCTGGACTTTCTCGGCAGTCCAGCTGTTCTTGGCTTTTTTTTGCAGACATTGCCGTTTTCAGTGTTGTACGCCATGAAGACAGCACACTGATCCTTTCCCAGCCACTGTTTAGCTTGGGTCTCCCCTGCTGGGGAGAAAAAGCCTCTGCCACTTCCTTGTGACCGATCCCGTCCCCTCTGTCCCGGGGGACCCCTTGGACCTTGCGGTTTTTCTTTCTCTGGCCTGAAAAAGGCCATCACCTTCACCTTTCCTCCTTGTGCTCACTCTATTTACCACACACCGAATACCAGAGCCAGTCCCTGTCCTGCCACATTGTCCAAACAGCTCCTCCCTGCTCCAGTGTTCCCGGCGGGCACGGCCGGCAGCACCACAGGTGGCCAGGGCGTCCTGCAGCCTCAAAGGGCCGGCAGCTGCTGCTGCCCCTGTCCAGGGCCAGTGGGGTCAGGCACTGCCCAGTGCTGAGTCCCAGCAGCCTCACAGGCCCCCAGCCTGTGCTCCTGGTCCTGCACCTCCACTCCTGGTCCCTGCTTCAACCATGTCTCTCCACACTCTCCATTAACCAATTCTGTTCCAGCACAAAAACACAATCCATCCATCTCCTGCTGCCAAAGACTCTTTCTTGACTTCCTTTATTGCCCCCCCCACCCCGGGCATGGATTCTCGAGATCCCTTCTAGTTCCAGGCATTGATATGATATGCTGCTCCCTTCCCCCTACACCACTGTTATTCTCAGGTGCAGCTGTAGGAACAGCATTTCCCTGATCCCTTTGCCCTGGAAGGTGAGGATACCGGGACTTGCAGCTGGCCCTGGGTCAGCTGGTACCCCCCGTTTTGCCTCTTCTCCTTTTTTTTTTTTTTTTTTTTAACACATAGATTTCTCCTGTTGCTTGTTTAAACCATATCAATCCACATTCCCTTTTAATCCATTTTTTCTCAATTCTCCTCTAGATACCTTCACAGAACTCAACACAAATTAATTCTGTTTTCTAAGGTGGCCATACAAGTCCATTTGGCATCTTATACTCTGGCCATACATAATAACAATATTTTACCATCATCTCCATAGTTACCTCTGTGTGAATGCATAATCTGTCCCAAGATCTCAGCATTCTCCCCAAGGGACTCTCCGGGGGTATTGTGGGATCGTCATCCCTTTTGCCAGGACCCCTTCCCGGCTGTACCCTTGCAACCCTCCATGGGTGCCCTGTTTAGCCTGTGCTACCCTCCATGGGTGCCCTGTTTAGCCTGTGCAACCCTCCCTGGGTGCCCTCCCAGGCTTGCCTGTGCTACCCTCCCTGGGTGCCCTCCCAGGCTTGCTCCCGGAAGATCCCATTTTACTCACCGGTGAGGTTTTCAGTGGTCCTTCCCTGTGGACCCTTCACGGACCCCCCTGGTCCGCCACTCGTCTGTCTCCTGGACAGTCTCGGGAACCCAATCGATCGCCCGGTGCCGGCCGCCACCAAGGGGAGCTGATCACCGAAACTGGGTGAGGCGCGCCTTCAGCTCCGCTCGCTGCCCGCCGCCCCGGACGGTGGAAATATCCCGGACCGAGCCCCCAAAAATTGTCAGGAAAATTAATCCACGAACACCAGAGGTTTATGTCCAAAAAGGAGACAGAGGAGTCCTTTTTCTTTATCCGAATAAAGGGAGAGGCCATGGGGCATTCCCCTGGGGTCTCTCAAATTTTTGGAGGGCGCAGCCTCCTTTTTATCCTAATTCCCGGCCGCTTGTCCCTTCTCTCTTTCCCCATAGGCTGAGGCACTTGAGAGGTACAGGCTTCCCGGAACGCCTGACACCTGGGGTACCTTCCCCCCCCCCACCCCCAATGCATAATCCCTTCTTAACTTTTATGGAATTCATAGTGTTCTTTCAGTGCCTCTTTGATCTTCTACTGGAATCCATCCCATTGTTTCTGTCGTCTCTCACTGATAGCTACATCTTATCAACTTGTAATAAAGAATTGGGTAAATAAAAATTCGGAATAAGAAGTTTAAATAAAGTATGTATAATTATAACTAAATGGAAGTATGGAATAAGGAATTCTCCTCCAGGTCAAGGTAGAATTCCTTTTCCAAAAATCACGAATTGCAAAAGAACCCCCCCAGATAACAGGTTTCAGCAGACTCATCAACTCGGAGGAAAGGACAGGACACAGGCCATCATAGAAACAAAAGAACCAGCCTAAAAGTCTACCTCCAGAGAAAGGCAACGCCTGGCCGATTTCAGCCGGAGACCATCAAGCAAGACAAAAGGGACGAGCCTCAGGAAGATGGTCGTTGCCAGAATCGAACACCACACCCGCCAAACCCATACTACAGAAACTCAATCAAGAAAGACAAAGAAGAGACTACTCCTCCGAGATATCCATCGGCGCTAGCCCGGATCTCTCGATCCTGCTGTGATGAAATATGTTAAAATACATACAGACTCACTTTGCATTTGAGGAGACTCTGCCCGGATACTTACTGACTCAATGTTCTAGGCCAGGAAATCCATTCACCAGACAATCAGGGACATTTGGTGAATGGAAACTGGTTGGAATTCTAGCCTGGGGACATAAAATCCCTATAAAAACCCAGGCCAGAGAACCCTCAGACGTGGATTTGGGAACACCTATACCTTGCGTATAGACCCTGTCCACCCAGCGCTGCGCTGTCCATTTATTGTGGTTTTTTTTCCTCGCTGTTTGTTGCTTTATTAATTTATAATAAATTAATCTTTGTTAATCTTTAATCTGCCGTTGCATTTATAACAACTGACCCACAGCTTGTTTGTAAAGACAAGCTCATCATTCCTCTCACGGCTGTGAAAGGTAACAGGGCTCTGGTTCAGCCTCCTCCCCCACAGGCCGGACAAGGCCGCGGGGGGAGCGGGGCTGGCCGGAGTTGTGCGGTTCCCAGGGGGGGATGGAGACTGTGAAGTGACAGGAGCCCCTTCTCAGAGGGGCTGAACCCCTCACAGGGCTCGCTGAGCCTTGTACAGGGGGGCTGCCAGGCCAGGCCGGTTCCTGGCTCAGGTGCAGTTTCTGCCACTGCTGAGATTTGCAGAGACTGCCGAGGAAGGGGAGGGAAAGTCATCAGCCTGCAGCATGCTGAGATGCTGACCACACTCCCCCAGAGCAGCCACCGAAAATTCTCCATCACAAACAGCCGCAGCCTCTGCCCAACAGAGATCAGGTGGCCATCCACAAGGCTTGAGCCAGATTTTAACCCTTTTATTACCCAGATGGGACCTGCAGATTTAATCCTTTTCCAGAGAGTGGAAAGTGAGAGTGATTCACATGTAAAGAGACAACACAAACCATCCAAGTCAGTAAAAGAAAGGATCAAGCCTCAGATGGGAAGAGGATGAGGAGATGCACTAATAAGTGGAAATATTCTTTTGTTAAGGTTATGGAGATGGACAATAATGTAGTGAAAAAAACTCCTTTAATTCATGAAAGAGTATTTCAAAGGGGTATGAAGTATTTCAAAGCATAGATCTGAGCAAAAGTAATCCATTGATGAAGCTGAGCAGATGGTGAAGCAGTTGTGATCTCATGAAATGCTGGAACAGAGAAAGAGAAGTGAGAGTTGCCAAAGACTTGTGGCCCCCAAGAGGAAAAAGAGAAAACTTCTGTTTCCAGAGAGGCTCACAAAGACAGATGAAGAGAGCCTTTGCCTTTGAATGACTCATCCTTAAAATGACATCCCTTGAGTTCATGGCCCATGAACACACCTCTGAGTGGTGTGAATTGGGAGGAGAACCTGATGGCAGAGTTTTCCGGGCAGCTGGCATCAGAAGAATAGAAAGTCATGAGAAAACTGTTTTCTTGTCAAGAACTCTCCATAGAATGACAAGAGAACTTCTTTTTCTCTACAAAGACTGATGAAAAGGATACTATGTACTATGTAGTTGTGACTGCTTTAACCACCAAGTTTTGTCTCTAAGTTGTCAGTTGGACAAAAAAAAGTTGAGTGGTGGGGAAGAAGTTTTTTTTTATTCTGGTTTCTTATTCTTGTAGTTTTGTTAATAAATTTTCTTTATTCCTTTTAAGTCTGTTTTGCCCTTCCCCTAATCCATATCTCACAGCAAGAAAGAAGTAAGTTTTTTAGTCATTTTTTTTTTTAGCTTGTGCTTTAAAACCACGGCACACCATCACCGAGTGCTGCCATGCTGGGCGTGCACAAAGTTCAGTGTAAACTGGAGTCCACAGCACCATAGACATAACTGGCACATTTTTCTCCATTACTTCATCAGGAGAGTGCAGGTGCAGTTTGCAAGTGCACAGGAATCCAGTATAGCCCCAGGGCTGGAAACACAGCCCCAGTATTTATCATGACACTGGAAAAGGGTGAGGCTCTAGAACATTTGCAGTACATCCATTACATCATTGTATGAGGCAGCACAGCAGGGCAAGTTTTGGAAAGGAGAGAAGATAATCCAGATCCTCCTGAAAGCTGGTTTTGTCATAAAACAAAGTAAGGTCAAGGGAGCTTCCCAGGAAATTCCTCTTCTGGGAGTAAAATATCAAGATGGATATCATGCAATTCCCATGAATTCAGTCAAGAAAATAACAGATCTGTCCCCACTGACCGAGCAAGAGGGAAGTTTCCTAGGCCCCCTGGGTTTTTGGAGAATGCATATTGCAGAGTAGAGTCAGATGTGACTTAGAGGAATAATTTTAAGTGGGGTCCTGAACAAATTAAACTGTTTATGCAGTAGCCCTTGGGGTAGTCAATACAGGACAAGATGTGAAAAATCTGCTGGATTTATGCTGGGGTGGGTAAAAACCTTGACTGAAGGCTATGTAGTTGTGGAGAGTAAAGTATCACCCACATTGCCCCCTGTTTAGTTTTATGTAAATGTTGCCAGAGAGTTCTATAGTTTCTTTGTTATCACTGGTTAAGATTTGATGCATTATCTTACATATTCCTAATCCTCAGCTTTTTTTGGTCCCTTTCCCTCAGATGCCGCCCCTACCTTGGTTTATATAAGTTACTGTGTTACCCTGTCCCTCGACTCTTGTGTGCATCCCCATATGTGTTTGGATTATGTGTTTGTTATTTTGCTTGTTAAAGATCTTTTTTTTTGGGTCACACAATCATACCCATCCCTATTTATTTTCTCCACCCTCTGCCCTGAAAAGGTTTGTTGCAGCCACCCGTGCTGCAAGAGACTGACCCTGCATGGACCCTGTCCAGGCACCCAGCAAAGCCACTCTATCACTCCCCTCTGCCAAGTGGGCAGGTAAGAGAAAATATAGAGGCAGGCTGAGGGCATGGTCCTGTGGCAGGACCAGCTGCCCCTGATGCCTGCTGTGCCTATGGCTTCTGCTGCTCTGTGGGTGTGCAGCTGCAGCAGAAGCTGTGGGAAGAGGTGCTGCTGCCATGGCCATATGGCTCTGGGACCCCATGGCTGTGCCCCCCAGTGCCTGAGTGCCGCCCACAGCAGTACCCAGAGATTTTCTGAGGGAAATCACAATTTATTTCCTTCTCCTTGAAAAAGGTTTGCAAGAGCCCTGCTAGAGCTACTGGTGGAGCAGCCTCTGGCAGGCCTGGGGAGGGTTCTAGGGCCCGGGCTCTTCCTTTTGTCAGACATGTGGGGGCCCAGTGCACAATCAGTCCCTACCCTGGGAGCAGATGCAATTGATGCCCTGGACAGGGGGAAGCCTCTGATGCACCAGCTTCCTCCTCCTCATCGGAGCCTGTGGGGCTGCTGTTGGGAGTCCCTTGCTGGGAACTGCTGGAGCTGCAGCTGTTGCTGCTGGAGCTGCAGCTGCAGCTGTTGCTGCTGAAGCTGGAACTCCTAGAGTTGCTGGAGCTGGAGATCCTGGAATTGCTGGAGCTGGAGCTGGAGCTGGAACTGGTGGAGCTGGAGCTGGAGCTGGCCTCAGGGCCATTGTTCTCATCTTCTGTGGGCAGAAGCCTCTGGGCCTCCTCACGGTGCTGGCCCATAATGATGCTGATGACATCATGGACCAGTGGTGCTGTGTGTTCCTCGAGGAGAGGCTGCAGCACCTCAACCAGAACCCCAGCATTTGGCCCGTGGATGCAAAGGCCATGCAAGATGCTGCTCTCTATGGCATCTACCACCCACCACCAGCCCTGGTATATTCCTGCCAGCCTCTCATGCAGCCAGGGCCGCACGGATTCCAGGAGATGCTCTTGTTGACGGAAAATTTCTGCCCAGACCACAGGCAGGACACTCCCTGCAAACTCCAGCCCTGAACCTTCCTGCTCTGCTGTAGACACTGTCCCCTGTGGAGAAGATGAAGGGGACACCACAGGAGGATGGGAGCTGTTCTCATCCAGAGAACCAGGAGCTCTCTCTGCCTGGCTGCTGCCATCTGGCAGCTCCTCAGGGACTGTGACGGGTATCTCCAGATAGTCGTCTTCTCCATGATCAGAAAATCGCACAGTCACTATTGCTCCTCTGCAGAGTGGGCACACTGGATTTCTCTGTGTCCACCGCAGGATACAGCCCAGACAAAACTGGTGGTGACAGGGCAAAGTAGAAGCCACATCCTTAAAAGTGTCCTGGCAGATGGGGCAGTTGCTGTCAGTCTCTGTGGACATTTTTGTGCTCTTCAGCACGCTGTGGAGAGATAAGGATCAGCGGCTGTTTTCCCCCACTGCTGCCACCTCCTGCAGGAGGGAGAGGCCATGGTCATCAGCTGTTCGGGGGCAGGGAGGAAGAAATGGCCAGGCTCCTGGGGAAGGCCACCCTCCCAGCTCTCTGAGTCCTGTCATGCACCCCACAGCTGCCCTGGTTGGACATTTTCCTGCACAGCTTACCCTCAGTGCTGCATCTGCAGTGCTTGGCTGCCTGAAGCAGGCAGGGCAGGGAAAACAGGAGTGATGGCTCTGAGGCTGGCACCAAGATGGGCCAGTAACAGGCACCACCCAGCACTAGAGAAGCCTGGCTTGATCCTCCAGTCCTCACAATGTTGCTTGGATGGAGTTCAGGCTGCAGCCAGACTGGCCCAAGCTCTGCCAACTGAGTAGAAGCAGTGAGGAACACAAGGTCGTCATCCATTCCTTCTGTGACGTCACAGTCCACTGCTTGGTGACATCAGTCCCCACTCATCAGTGACAGCAAAACCTTTCACCTTCTGGTCACCCCAAGATAAGCAGTGAGGGGAGTAAGGTCACAACCCGTTGCTCAGGGATGTCACAGTCCACAGGTTGGCCACATCAGCCTCCTCCACCTGGTGCTGTCACAGCAGACCTTCCATCCCTGTAGGTACATGGCATCAGAGAGAAAAAAAGGAATATAATTTCTTATTTCCAGCTTCTACCTTCCCATATTGCTCCCTCCTTGGTCACCTGCACCTTGTGTCTGTGCCTGGGTGTCTCATCATGCTTTCAAAGTTCTCCCTGGGATACACTGACAGGGCACAGGGAAATAATTCAAAGCTGTGCCAGAAGGCATTAGTGAAATTGGCCAAATAGAAACTTTCTAACACAGTTTTGAGTATTGGAAAGCAGGCATTCTTTATTACACTGTGCTGGTCACTCAGAGGATCCCTCCTCTAATTGAGTGCCCCGAGTGTCAGGTGAACAGAGTTTTTATCGTACACACTGATTACATGTTCATTCGCTATCCCTTCTTACTTTGATGTATATTTATTACTTTATTTTACAAATTTGCACCCATTATTGGAAGTCCTTATAGTTCTTGGGGTTCTGTCTTCAATATCCAGTGTACTTTTTAGGTGGCTGTCCCTCGGCCCTCACTTTTGAGTAAGCACAATATCATTTTTTGCACAATAACTTCTGCTTTGTCAGCTTTGCAGAGCTGAGCTGGCATCCTGCTTTTGTTTTGCATGACTTCTGTTTGCCTAAGTTACATCCTTCATCCACTTCTTCAAGGCTGTGCTGCTCTGTTCTGTGGTCCTTACCAAGTCCCGCCTTTTCTTGAGATAAACTTCCTTGTGGGAACTTGTTTCTTAATACTTCTATTTCATTTTACAGCATAAGGCCTTATAACAGGTATAGACTGATATTTTTACAAAGCCAGGTGACTAAAATTTGGTCCAGATTTCTTCAAATCCCTGGGAGATGTCATCTTGAGCTAAGGAGTTTTGGCTCTTTTGATTCTGGAATAACGTATCCACGATTTTGCTCTGTCCATTTCAATGCAGTAAGAGTTGGCAACAGAAGTTGGAAAGGTCCTACTTTGGCTGTAGCAGAGCAGTTCCCCAGTCTTTCAAGCACACCCAAGCTCCTGGTTGGAACTTGTTCACTGGAATGTCCAGTCCTGTTGATCTGGAGATCACCACTCTTCACTGTAAATCCTGTAAAGTTTTACTGAGAGAAATGAGGTAATTATTCAGATCAACCTCTCCTTATATGTGTGTGTTTCCTGAAATGTGTGGTACTTGGTAGGGTTGATCATACAGCAGCCCATAGGGGCTGATTTTGCTGGTGTCCCATGGTTGAATTCTAATTTGAAGTAGAGCAACAGGTAAAGCTTGGACCCGTGCCAAGGAGGTTTCCTAACATATTTTGCCTGACTGCAGTTTGATTGTATGATTCATTCTCTCCACTTTGCCAGTAGCTTGGGGCCTATAGTGAGCATGAAGATCCCAAGCTATTCCCAAGGCTTTCCTAACCTCTTTTAGCCCTTCTGCAATAGTGGGAACCTCTGTCTGATGACGTTCCCAAAGGCAACCTCAATTTAGGTATTACTTGGTTCAACAGTATTTTAGCCACTTCCCTAGAGTGGTTGGTGTGACAAGGGAAGTCTTCTGGCCAGCCAGAAAAGGTATCCACCAGAACTAGGATGGATTTATACCTCCGTGTTCTGGGAAATTCAGTAAAATCCATCTGCCACTATTCACTTGGAACACCTCCAGATTCTATGGCTCTTAGTACTGCATTGTGAACATTATGTTTGTTTCTGTTACAAACTATACATTTTTTGAGTCTTGATTGTACAATCTGAGCCATTTCAGACCCAATTATAGATTTTTTGCAAATTTTTCAAAAGTTTTTCAGTAGTCCAGTGAATGGCTCTGTGTTTGCAATTTGCTATTTCACACAAGAGTGATCCTAGGACTACTCTTTGCCCAGTTAGGATGACTGCCAATCTTATGGATGAAACCTTGCTTCTACACTTTAAATTCTTTGTCAATCCCTAGAACTATACTCTGGTTTTTCTACTGGGAGAGGTATCTCTGACAAGAGTGTTAAAACTTTGTTTTCTAACATGTCTTTTTCTGCAGCCTCATTGAGCTTAATATTTCCCCATTTCCACTTTGGTCTTATCTACTTGGTGTGCTCTGCAATGCCTGATGGCACCTTCCACTGGTTTCTTGATACTTTCAAGTTGAGCCAAGATTTGTTTTCTGTTTTTGATGGATGTGCCTTGAGATGTCAAAAGGTCCCTTTCTTTCCAGAAGTCCCATTTGCATGTACCACTCCAAAACTTTATTCTGGGTCGGTTCAATTGTTAACTCATTTTCCTTTACCCAATTGCAAAGCTCAAGAGATTGGAATTAGTTCTACTTTCTGGGCAGAAACATCAGAGGGGAGTGCCCCCAGTTTGATTCCCAACCTCGTGTTGTGGAGTCACTGCATATCCAGGTAGCTGGAAAGGAAGATTGAGGACATGGTCCTGTGTCAGCAGCTGCTCCTGCTGCCCACTCTGGCTTTGGCATTTGCTATGCTGCAGGTATGCAGGTGTAGCAGGATTTCCTGGGGGAAGTGGTAGCACTGCTGACACGGCCCTGAGAGTCCAGGGGCCCATGGCTGTGCCCCCCAGCACAGGGGGTGAGCCACGGGGGGGCAGAAGGGGAAGGGCATTAGAAGGGAGAGAAAGCAGTGTCCAGGGACCGTGTGAGGGAAATAACAATTTATGTCCTTTTGGTTGAATGAAGAGTTCCAAATGCCCTGCTAGAGCTGCTGGTGGATTGGCCTCTTGCAGGGCTGGGGAGAGCCCTGGGGCTAAGGTCCCTTGTCCTTTTGGGGCACCAGGTCCACCTGGGCAAGTGGCCCCTGTTCCAGCCAGGAGCAGAGGTGCTGTTCCTTCTGCCCTGGGCAGAAGGACCTGCCACTGTCAGCCCCTCTTGCCACAGGTCCTCCTGATGCTGGTCCTGCCCTGCAGGGATGGGCACAGGTGGGGAGTGGCTGTGAAAGCCTGAGCAGGGGGTTTAACATGAACTGCTCTCAATGAGTTGTCTGGAAGTGAGAGTTTTCCTTTTTCTGCCAACCAAGGCTGTCAGTGTTTCTGTGTTTGTATTAATCAGAAAGATAAGAGTATAGGTTTGTGGTTTAATGGTGATCAAAGTGGTGTCTGAATTCAATTGATTTAAATTTTTTTTTTTTTTTTTTTTTTTGTAAAATGACAGTTTGTCCATGAAAAGTCTGCAAAACACGCACATCTTTTTGGAAGTGCTCAGAACCCACTGTCTGTGACCTCAATACTAGCTGAGTGACCCTTCAGAACCTTGAACTGACTAAGCAAAGGCATGAACTCTTTTGTCTTTGTTTAGAGGAAGAAAAATACCAAACCTGGAAAATCTGACTTATTCAAGAAAGTATAATTCTGTTCATCATTCATTCAGACACCTGTGAAGCCAGGCCAATAATGCTCTCTTCAATGGTTTAACACAGCTGATTGACATAAAATCACTTGGAATTTTGGCCTCAACTGTCAATGATATTTTGAATATGAGAAAGTCCATTTGGGGGAGGAACAGAATGCATTTGGACCATTCAATTTTTAAATTTTATTTTCAACACACAGATCCTCTCATTTTTCCTTCTTTAGCCTTAAGCATTAAAGTCAATCATCTGCAGCTCAAACGTAACTGTTTCTGCTCTTTTGCTTAATTTTTTTTTTTTTTTTTTGATGAGCTGAAAATATTCAATTGTAATTTGCTTTATAGAATTGTCAGTGTGGGACTGGAAAAAGACCACATGACTTTCTCCCACCATAGATTTTTAAATATTTTAAAATATTTTAAAATCTTATTATAAAGATTATTTGGCAATATTTAATTTTTGCTTTCTTTGTAACTTTATTAAGTCTGCACTTTAAAACAAGAGCTACCTAGCAGGCTTTCAGTTCAATTACAGCAGCTGCTTTTCAGCTGGCTAATTTTCCTGTAGGACTAGACAAGGAAAGTAATCACTTGCATAATAAATGGAATTGATTTGTGCTAACTAACTTGTAACTATTTGGAAAGTTCCTATTAGAAGCAATCAAAAGAATCAGTGTTACAAGGCAGATGTAACCCTTGACAGATGTTACAGATTAAAATTGAGATACAAGATTTAGTTTGGAAGATAAGTGATGTCCCAGGATGAAAATAACCTTGAAATAGACAAAATTAGAACAACTTTAGGCATCGGGCCTAAAAATCATTAAATATAAGACTAATTACGAGACTTACATAACATAACGCTTGGTACACACATGTAAACCTGTAAGGTTATCCAAAGGACAATGAGGAAGAGGAGAAGCCTTCGCCAAAATACCCTAAAAGAAGACTGAAGACCCCCTAACACCAAGTGAGGCATGAGCCATGAAAAAAAATGACGTAAAGTCAGAAAAATGAGAAATAGGAGGAAACTTAGGGGAAACATTAATGAATATGTACAAGCATACAGTATATAAGTTTAGCTTGAAGTGCTTTGTTTTGTACATGAGGCACAGTAAGAAACCCCCTCTGTACCCTGGTCAGTTTTGTACGTGAGGTGGGGTGAGAAGCCCTCCCCGTACCCCAGTCGGTTTTGCTTATGCTTTAATCATACTTAATACTTACTGGCAAATTATATATATAAATTGTATTTTTTATTTAATTGTTTTCTTTTATTAAACGGTATTCTTTTATATCAAATTACTATTTAATTTACTAAATTCTATTCATTTTTATTTAAACTGGTGTTAACTCAAGGGACCTGGTTGTCTGAAATTCTAATTTCATTTATAACAATTGGGAAATTGAGTTTTCCACATTGTTGCAGTGTAGGAATGGTATTCCCCAGTTTAGTGCTCACACTGAACCACCTCAGACCATGTGCCACTCACTGACTTCCCCACCACTTTCCCTGTGGCAGGATGGAGAGGAGAACACAAATAGGTAAAGATCATGGGTTGAGATAAGAACAATTTACTAGAAACAGCAGTGAAACAAGAACACAAACAGTAACAACAACACTAAAAGCAGAGTGTACAAGAGGTGAATGAGTCACATAGGACCACAAAGGACTTGACACACCCCATGACTTACAGCACACTGGCCAAGGAAGAACAAATGCCTTCCATTTCCACCTGCCATGTGGGAGGTGGCATGCAATTACCCCAAGGTCCTGTCCATGCTCCTCCTGGCTGCTGCAAAAGTTACCCCTGTCCTGGCTGGATCCAGGACACAGGATCTGCCCTGTGTCCTGGATCCTGCTCTGGATGAGAGCCCCCACAGCATCTGCCCTGGCAAAAGGGACTTGAGGACAACCTCTCACTCACTGACATTCCCCCTCTGCCCCTGCCCCAGCTGCCTTTTTGCCTCCATCCCCTTTTTTTGCTGCAGCAGTGCTTAGGAGTACTTAAAATGCTCCTTTCCAGTTTTCTTTAAGTGCCTCGTTGCTCTGCATTTTGACATAGACACAGTTTCCAGGTTGATGAGATGTACCTGAGCATGCAGATTCATCAGGGATGGTCAAACCAGAAACCTGTGCAAAGATGAGAGCACTTGTCCCAGAGATAATAGACATGGTCTTAAATTTTCATTTCCTATCATATTATTTTCTCCAGAAAGGATTGCAACTTGGTGAGGTCTTCCATAGAGCACTTAATATAGGCTGACTTTTTCTTTAGAAGCCATTTGAATTGTGGTTCTCAGAAGGGCAAGGGGAAGTGCTTGTGGCCAGTGAGTTTTCCTGACCAATTTTACTCCTTTGTCTTTTTAGACTCTGATTTGGTCTCTCAACCTGGCCACTGGGGTATGACCTCCATGGGCTAAGTAGGTCCCATTGAACTGGGAATGTTTTGCATAGATTTTGTAGAATTTAAGGCATGAAAAGAGAATCTCTATCTGATGACATTCCAAATGGGATCCCCAACCTGAGTATTATTTCTTGTACTTCTCTAGCTTTGTTGGTGTGGCAAGGAAAATCCTCTGGCCGTGCAGAATATGTGTCCACTAAACCTAATAAATAGCTATATGGCTCTTATTGAGGTAACTCAAGAAAATCTCTTTGGCATTAAGCTCCTGCACTACTTCCCTTTTTTGTGATAGTTACTGGCAGTCTTCTGTAAAACTGTGCATTGCTCTGTAAGCAGATTTTACGTTTTCTCTCTATACTTGTCACAATCCCTGTCAGCCTAGCGCTAAGTAGCTGCCTTTTCAAATTGTCTACCATGCTTTCAATACCCCAATGAGTTTCTTTATGTTTATCTTCTACAATTTATCTCATTGCTTGTGGCACTCTAACTTGTTGGTTTCTTGCTACCCACCACCCTTCAGGATTCAATCAGGCATTAAAAGCTTTTGCCAATTGATTATCTGCATCATGGTATTTTGTGACTGGTTTGGAAAGGTTCACAACTTAGGGAAAAATTGCTTTGTTCTGCCACCTCTCTAGCAGTTTTGTCTCCTACTCAGTAGCTGATGCTGGCTGGTGTTTGTCTGAACTGGTGAGCTTTGCAGTGCATTATTGGTACTTTAGCAGGGAACTGGACACTCCCAAAGCTTTCCCTATTTGATTGGAGATCCTGATTCCTTGTAGAAGGATCGAGAAACATAGTAGGATTCACGGCAGTAGGTGTCTTTAGTGCCATGTCTTTAGTTCCAGGAGTACTGCCTGTTACTTTAAGATTCTGCTCAGGGATAACCAGTGACCTCCTTTTTGCTCTAAACCAGACACAAGCAGGTGCAGGACAGAAATTGACATTTATTTCCCCATTAATTTTCAGACCTATTCAATCAGTCAGGACCATGGGCCCTCCTACTTTGATGCACACAGGCCATCCCTAAAGTACATTATTCAGTTCTTTTTTGAGAAATATGCTCCTTTCCACTGGTTCTTTCCTGCATTTCTAGTCTTTGAGCTAAAAATGGATCTACTGTGCAAGGTGAAGGCAGTCATGTATGAAGAGTGCCAAGAGCTCAGTCAATTCTGGTAACCCCAGAGTAGAAGTCATGAAATTTAAGATAAGAAGAGCCTGTTGGACATTCAGGAGTCCAGTGTAACACCTCCTTGATTTCCTTTGATGTTTCATACAAAGGCTTTTCCAATAGTCTGTAATTGGGGATCCATAATCAAGACCATGCAGTCAATCACAAAAAAGGACACAGTTCTAGATCTGGTGTTTGACAATTTGCTTTCTTCCTTTCTGTACCTCAAACTACCCTGTCCTTGTGTGTGTGGAAGCCAGGAGACCAGACATGGACAGATATGGACATGGTCTTGTAGAAAAACACACAAAAAAAAAAGGAAAGACAAGATTTCTTGGGAAATGAGCTTTGGAAAGTAATACAGGACACATTTTCAATTACATGCTTTTGTTCCCTCCCCCTGTAATGACAAGACAAGGGTTTTGGTGCATGGTTTAAATCAGGAATAAGCTTGTGTATGGGGAAAATGCAAATATAAACACAGTGTAAAATATTTTCCAGATGTGTCAGTAACTTCAATGGCCACCAGTAGTCAGCACACCTATCAGCCTGTAATTGTGTTCAGGATCAGTGCAGGCTCTTCCATGTCAGCTCCTCCTGCAGGGCACGTGGGGGCCTGGGTGTGCTGCTGGCTTGCTTTCTTTTAGGAGGCTGGGATGAGGAAGGCTCTGGGGGTTTTTGTCAAGGAGATGATATTTGAGTGACCGTGTACGTGCTCAAAGGCTCACAGACTGACCGGCCCACGGCAGGACTGACCAGTGCTGGGAGGGCTGCACCTTGCTGCCCTGCTTAGAGGTGTTAAGCTGCTCCTTCACCTCGGAGACAGCCAAGTACAACACTTTTGTGCAGAAACACTCTGTTAGCCCTGGTTTGCACAGCTGCAGCAACTGGGATGGTTGGAGCACCCCTTTCTGCACTTGGAAACCAGCTGAGTCATTCACGGGACAGGGCTGGGAATTCCCCACATTTGCCCATTTGGAATTCCCTCTGCCCCGAGCGTGTCACATCCCGCTCCTCAGTGACATCCCACCCAGCCTGGAACATGGAACTCCCCGTTTCCAAGGACACGTGGCCATTGTCACCGGCACACAGCAGGCCCGCTCAGACCCTTCCGTGGCTGCAGCGAGAGCGGAGGTGTCACAGTGCTAGGGAGTGTTGCTCCAAATTGCTTGGTTCTAGCACAAGGTGATCAAGAGGCCAATCCACGCACTGAGTGGAGGTAATTCTTTACAGTTCTGTGCAGAAAGTGGGGCTCAGTGGTCAATCCACAAAGCCACTACCACAGGAATCAGAATGTTTTAGTATTTAGACCTTTCATCAACTAAAGTAATTAGTGTTCTTTGTCTCCAAGTTACCTAGTTCTTCTCATAATCACTATTCCCTCTACTATTAGATTATGATCCTGTCACTTCTCATGCTAATTAGTCTGCATGTTCTGTCTCTCTGTTCTTAGTGAGAGCTTTCTGGAGTGAGTGGCCATAGTTTGCCCTGCCGGAAATTCCCTTTTACGCCGCTGGAGTAGATTCAGCACAGTTGCTGCTTTGGCTTTAGTAGTTGGCTCCTTGTCTTGGGGGTTCTGTCAAATGTCCTTGTGCCCATAAGTTCTGCATTCTTTGTGTCCACCATCAGTGGAACAAAC
Source organism: Cyanistes caeruleus (assembly GCF_971803275.1). Classification (NCBI taxonomy): domain Eukaryota; kingdom Metazoa; phylum Chordata; class Aves; order Passeriformes; family Paridae; genus Cyanistes; species Cyanistes caeruleus. The sequence continues at coordinate 6,229,157 of NC_141732.1, read as the reverse complement.
TTCTTCCCAAGCCTTGCTAAGCTCCCCTAGGTCGGAGATAACTCTTGCCTGTCAAGCCCTACACCTTCAAAAGGCAATTCAGCCAAGAAGTAATTTGCCTTTCCAACACCTGGCCATCACTTAGAGCTTGTTGGCTAACACAGGGCTCTAATCCACACTGCGCCCCGCAGGGCCCCCAGCACCACTGCCATGCCCGTCAGGGTGACCCAGAGGTCCCAGGACCAACAGGTGAGGGGTGACTGTCGGGCTCTGGGCGTTGACACCGTGGGGGCTTGGCCGTGGTTTTGGTGTCAGGGGCTGCTGACCCTGCGGGTCCTGCTGTGCAGGGCTGGGGCCCCACTGGTGCTCCAAGGGCCCCTTTGAGGCAGCCGCCCCGCTGGAGGCGATTCACAGGGATGACACCCAGGAGGTGCCAGTGGAAGTCACAGGTTCCCTGATGGAAGTGGCTCTCAAGGATGACATGGAGGAGGTACCAGTGGAAGCTGGAAGTACCCCATGCTGTGACATTCAGTAACCTCATGCTCTGGGCATGGCTTTAGGTCCAAATGCATGGAATTCTCATTGTCCCATGTTTTTAATGGGATCACTGAAAATGTAAGGATAAATGAAGCCCTTGAACAGGAATTTTTTTTGATATTAGGAGTAGCCATTACTTTATTCCTGGCTCTGGTGCATAGTGGAGAACTTCTGCCACATGCATGCCACTTCCAAAGCTGTTCCACTTATTCATACCTTTTTATCAAACCAAGAAATTGCTGTTCATGGCTTCTAAATGACATCATTCTTCTCATTAACTACTTTTCTATTGTATTGGCTCGGATATTGGTGTCACCTTTCTCATTTCAATTAGCCCATATTTTTCAGACTGTTGATTAACTTTTTCCCAGACGAGTTGTTTTGAGCTCTGAGGCAGAAATGTTTTTATTAGTGTTTGTCTCCTGGTTACTCCAACATGTTCTTGGAGGGCTATGAAGTGTAGATTCCAGGTGTCCAGCCTTTTATACCTCAGGCTTTGTTCATTGAAGCTTATCAGGGTTAGTTTTGGAAAACGACAACTTCTGGTGATCTAACAATCCAGTTGTGACAGTTGACTGCCAAAAGATTCTTAGCTACCTGCTCTCTAAAGTGGGAAATGACAGTGCTTAAGACTGATAGAGTGCTTATGATTAATATACTGCTTATGATTAATTAAACAATTACTTACAAAGTTAATTAAAATAATTAGGTAGGAAAAAATGCAGGCTAAACAAACAATGAACAACTGCATAAGTAATGCAGGCTTACGTTTTGGTCACTTACATGATTGGTTTCCCTTCTTCTATAAAATGCACAGATGCTCTTAGAGCATAGTCCTTTGTTAAGCTGATGTAAAAGGATGTGAAGTTCAGGTGACTCCCTGTTCCCCTTCATGTCCTCTCCCTGTCCCAAGCTCTGCCAGTAGTGATGAATGAAACAGAAATATTAATGGAATTGTATTGAGGCAACACTTTGTGCAAGTGACATGGATGAAGGATGAACAGTCTCACAAGCAAAATGTAGAAGGATTTCTAAAAGACTGCTGAATATTGCTTTCACAGATATTTGCAAGTGATCCTCCTATTTCTTGAAAAGTTCAGGCCAGTTTCAGATGAGCAGCTTTTTAGCTTCACTGACAGCCAGTTTTGCCTTCAGAATGAAGCCCTTGCATGGCAGTCAGGTGTTTTTGTTAAAAAATATGATTATGCCAAAAGACATTTTAGTGATTTTTAAGCAGCACATTCAGGACTAAGTGATGAGTTCAAGCCAAGCAAGCCAAATTTTGTCACATCTGACTAACTTAGGATAAACTGTTTCCATTTTAACATCTATGCAAATAATTGCATCTTGAGCTGAGGAAACGAGCAAGGGTTTCCATGCCTTTTACAAATGAAGTTGATATTTTGCAGTTGAAGTTGTTCTTGGAGCTGACTCCAGAATGGGTTTCCTAAGTTCCAAATAAATCCCAGTGTGGGTTCCTGCCCCAACTTTGTGATCTTTCTGTGAACCACTCTTGCCACGTTTGTTAGCTGAGTGCTGGCCAGTTCAATTGCACTCAGGCACTTGATTTCAAGGGAAGCTGGTGCCCATCAATTCCAGCAACTGGGAAAGGATGACTTGGTACTTGAATGCTTGGCTGCATTAGAGGCTAAGTGACGGTCATGCTCTCAGGGCAGTTTTGTAGCCGGCTGCTTTCAGAGGGAGAATGGTGTCAAAGCAGCCCTTTGTAGTTGATAGGAGAGCAAACCTTTCCAAATTCAGCTCTTGTTTAAAATTAGGGACCTGCTTAGTCAGCAGGAATGGAGTGCGGGCTGAACGTTTTACAGAAGATTTCTTTTTCCTTTTAGCCAAATACCGGGGAGGCGTCACACACTGGAAGTGCGCAGGTTGTCAAATTGTCTAACCCACCTGGAGGTATGGTTGCTTTTCATATTTTGCTCCATGTCTGTAAGACTTGAAACATGGTAACTCATTTTTGCAGCATATTCTTGAGACAAGGGGGTGTGTTCAGAGATCTCAACTGCGGGTGCTTTGCTCTTAGGTCAGCTTTGCAATCTCTTGTCACAATGGCATTCAGCCATTGGCCTGTTTTCCCCTGAGGAAGCCTGCTTGTTCTTCCTTGTTCCCATGCTGATTGACGGCTTGGAATTTTGAGCATTGAAGTCAAGGGTTGCACCACTGCAAGCACATTGGGCTAAACCATTCACCTTAAGTGGAAATTGAAAGAAAATGACTTTGAGGAAGTTGCATAGAGAATTTCATCAGGTCAATATGCAAAACTTTGCTTGATTTCATTTGTTGTCTTGGTCATTATTAGGTGACTGTTGCCACAATACCCTCTTGGGTTCTTTTCAAGGCAAGTGAAAGGAAAGTCATGATGTCATCTTCCCCATGGATTTTGTCATTTCCCACCAAGAAAACACTCCAATGTGCTTAGGTGGTGTCGTTTGTTTTTTATCTGTTGTGAGTGTTGTTTCCCCAAGGAGCCTGGCTGCAGGCACACACAAGGTGGACATTGCCATTGCAGGCACTCAGTGGTGCTGCCTGCAGCAGTGAGCTGAACCAGGCACAGCCAGCTGCCCTGAGAAAAAGGAGCTCTCACCTGGCTGTGGCTGCAGTCCCCTGCCTGCAGGGACATGCCTGCCACTGGAAGGGCAGCTCTTGCCCTGCTTTAGCTCAGTCTAGAGCATTTTATGGCCGCATCATCCTGGCTCTTTGGAGAGACAAAATTCACCTTGCCAATTTCTCATTGGGGATGTTCCGTTTCACATGTGAATGATGATTTGTGTGATTCTTGGTGGTGATTTACATAGATCCTAAGGGCATATTTAACATTTAGTGACTGGGGTCTGAGGACTGGCAGTGGTGGGACAATCATGGAACTTGGGGCCACTTTTGCTTTGGGCTGGCACTGGGAAACACAGGTGAGACAGAACTGGTTGCTGGTAGGCTACAGGGTGCCTCTGCAGCATGCTCCATGCAGTATCAGTTAGGGAGCGGGATTTGTCACAGAATCAGAGAATGCGCTGTGTTGGAAGGGATCCACGTGGATATTTAAGTCCAGCTCTGTCCCCAAGAATTGCATCATCCTTTGAAATCAAGTTTCTTGACTTCTCCCAGCCTCCCATTTCACACTTCTTTATCTCTTTTCCTTTCCTTTGGGAAAACAAGCAGATGTCAAAAGAGCTGAACCGAGCGCTTCATGTCCTGAACCAGAGGGAAAAAAAACAAAGCCCATGAAGCCTGCAGACAGTGAACAAAATCCTTGCACTGCTGTTTATCACCGACCCTACAAGGACAGGGTGATTCACTTACTTGCTCTGAGGGCCTACAAGAAGCCAGAGTTACTTGCTCGCTTGCAGAGAGATGGAATCAAGGAAAAGGATAAGGGTACCCTTGGAAAGATCCTCCATCAGGTGAGATTGTGGAGTTTGTGACAGCAATTTTTCCACAGTACTACTCTCTTCTTCCTCATTTTCACTTGTTCCTATCAGCCCTCTTTCAATTAGAAATTAGAAACTAAGCAGTGGCTTATAGAATGCTCCATACACCTAAGTTCAGTTTGTCCATCAACATAGTCCAGATGCCTCAAGCTGCAAGTCCATGTGAGGAAAGAAAACTTCAAAATATTTGAGGTCTTGGTGTTTTGCTAGAATAGCTGGCAATGAGTAACACTTTGTAGGGTTGTTGCTGCTCATGCCTCTTTTAATCCTCTCTCTTTTCCTAGCACTGTTGAACTGTTTCATGCAGTAACTTCACAGGGGTTCCTTGATTTTATGAAGTGGTTTGTAGTGGTACCTAAAATTTCCTAGGATAAGTTTGAGAGGAGAGACGTTTGGAAAGTGCACAGGGCAGCATTTCCTTTTAACAGACTTGGTGACCTCTCAATGGTACTTGGCTTCTGCTGGGATCTGTGAGGATTGCCTGCCAGGAAAAGGTGTTCCAGGCAAAAGCTCCATGATAAAGGTGGTAGCCTAAACTTGAGCACAGGGTTTCTTTCCTGGCGTGTAGATTGAGTCTTCATCTTGCTTGGAACAATGTTATTCAATGCCTTCTCCAGTGCTGCTCTATCTTCTACTGCTATTTCTTTAGGATAAACAGTTAGAAGATGCACACCCATGGAAAGATGCAGTGGTTTTGTCCTTCTGTTTTAAATATTTCCTGTTCCCTTAGGCTAAATGTCAAGTAGGAATATTTCTTTTTTAGGTAGGAAAAATTGTTTGGAATATAGTCAAGGCAGGAAAATTCAGCATGGACAGAGTTTCAGTTGATCCCACAGGGACTTTTTAAGAACTTGATAGAAGGATTTCATTCCTTGACATTCTGAAGTTTGTTGCTGTGGTTGCTCAGGGCAGTGGCAGGGTTTTTGCCTGCTGAAGACACAAACTGGCAATTTCATCAGAGCCATATTCTACCATCCCAAGTGAGGAAGCCCATTTAGATTTCAAATAGATTAGAAAAATTTCACAGTTCAGCTCCTTAGAAGGTAGAGGGTGAAAACATTTCCTCCTGTTCCACTGCAATGTTTAAGATTGCTTTGGAGGTAATGTCCTGTAGGAGGTGTGAACTGCCTCAAGGTACTGGTTTGCATTCTGAAAGGGCTGTGTGAGCACTGCACACTCAAATGCCTTGCTCAGGCTTTTCCAGATAGCAGAGCAAGTGGGAGTTTCTTTTGTATAAATGTAAAATGGGCAGCCTGAGCTGGCTGAGATGTGGTACACACACTCTTGCTTCCCTTCAAACACAACCTTAGTTCTGATTTTAAGACAGGAATTCCTAATTCAAAGTAGCTTTGTTACTTTTACATTTCTTTAAGCTGTTGACAGACAGACATCATCACAGACCCGAATCAACAATATTTAGCATGTTTTCATGGAGATAAAAAGGGTAGATTTTTACAGAAGGTGGTGATGTGTTGATCATATATTCAGTGTGCTGTAGGGGTCAATCTTTCCTGTGGGCTTTTCTATGGAACTCTGAGCAGGTGTGAAGTGGTGAAGCCTAAACCAGCCCTTTTGATATTAGTGGTCTTGAGGTTTTACTACTGCATTTTACCTTTTTGAGTAGACTTGGTAGTTGTCTTGAGGAAGATATGAAGCTCGCTGCTTTTCAAAGGAATACAGCAAGGCATGTGCATGGCCTTCTCATGGCAGCACTTTGCTGGAATGAACCCTGGTTCTGCCACATGAAGAGGGACTCTGGGCCTGACCACAGTTCTGTCTTGTAGCACTACATGTTGGTTTCCAAGGAACACTTGCTAGATAGAAATAGAATTATGTGGTTGTTTCTATTTGGTGACACTTTAATATAGCTGAAAACTCATGCAATAAGGGAATCATTCATCTCTCTACCAAAAGATGTTGTTTAGTTCAAAGTGGGTGTTCACAAATCATTGTTGAGGACCAATTCTATTGCTTTAGTTTACATACAGCACCCATCATGAATGGTTGTTCTCTTAAATGTCTGCCTGTAGGTAGCCAACCTGAATCTAAAGGATAATTCCTACAGTCTGATGGAATATCTTTGTTGGAAAGCATTCAGAACAATTGGCCTGGCTATACTGATGTAGACAGAGAGAATTTGAAGTTGATACTTTCCAGGTAAGTTCAGTCTTTAGGGGAAGGAGAAGAGTCTTTTCAGAAGAAGGCCTTAGGAAATGAAGCCTGGATTCTCAGAGTACGCTGAGGTAGCAGGGACCCATTGGGATCCAACTGACGGCCAACTCCTGGCCCTGCACAGGACACTGCAAGAATCACACCATATGCCCAGGAGTGTTGTTGAAACACTTCTTGAAGCCTTGCTGCACTGACCAGTGCCCTGGGGAGCCTATTCCAGGGCTCAAGCACCCTTTGGGGCAAGAATATTTTGCTGACATCCAGCCTAAATCTGCCTCAACTCATCTTCATGCTATTTTCTTGAGTAATGACACTGAAGTTCAGATTTACCGGCAAGGAAAGACTTATGGCTGTTGACCATTTAGAGCTTGTAGCCTGAACTCTTGCACCATCCTTCCAGAAAAACAGCTCCATCTCAGAACACAAGCAGCACCAGCCAAGAGCCATCTCTGGAAGCTTCTAAGAGAGATGCTTCAGCAAGGCCTGCTCAGGTAGTTTGTGCATTTTTAACATTCTGTAGTGTGTATGAAGTTGCAGCACACTTGCTAAATAGCTTTCACACACTTGCTGCTGGTGTAAAAGCTGTGCTGGGAATGTGCAGGACCAGGCCAAAGCACGTTAGTCAGTAATTCTGACTGCTGGCACAGGAAGGTTGTGATCAGAAGAGAGGCTCCTGCAGGGCTCAAGCAGCAGCGTCCTGAGCCAACTTGCTGCTCTGCCTGGAGCCTTGAGCTCAGTCTCCACCCTCAACTCATTCCCTGCAGAAGGGCTCAAAGGATTAGCTGTGCATGTATGACAGAGGCACGTGAGAAATCTACTGTACATGAGAAGCTTCAGCATGGTGGAGCAGATGGGGCCCTCTCACTCTCTTTCCCCCCTCTCTCTCTTTCACTCTCTTTGTTGACTCCAGCTCCAGACTATGCACATGTCAGGACCAATGCAGGATCTCCAGACCCTTGATATTCTCTCTTGTGTCTCTCTTTTCTCTGCCTTTATTTTTCTCCTGTCTCACTCTGCCTGGGCACAGCATGGCTGTCCTGTTCTACTCCATCCTCGGCCCTGAAGTTTGCAGTGGGAGTGGGGAGCTTGTGGCCGTGTGCTGTGGCTTTGGAGCCAGCACCTTTGAGAAGGTCCTTGGGAGGTGCTGAGAGATGATTGAAGGGCACTGAGGAAAAGTGAGGGCCCCTTAGTCACCACTTGTGAAACTCTCTTATAAAAATTTCAAGATCCCCATCTATGAGCTTTTGAGTGTGAAGTGTGGGGTGGCTGCTGGAGTGAAGGTCACTCTTGTTGAAAGCACAAGAATTCCTTACATGTGACTGAGGTTTTTGTTCAGCCTGATGAGAAATCACAACCAATCATCACACCTTGCACTGACAGATTGTGGCAGTGAAGATTAATCCCGTCTTTACTACATAAAACCTGAAGCCAGTCAGGTGCCTCTTTACTAAATCATGTGGGTATGTGACAGCAAAAGCTGAGTCTCTTCCTGGTGTGTACTAGTGGAAATTGAGACCTAGGCAAAACAGACCAGACCTCCCCCTCTGTGGGGAAACCTTTGATAGAGCTGCTGAAGGGAGTGTCTTTCTCCCATGACTTGGAAGAAGGACATGCTAAGTCTTAAGATGAGAAAGTAGGAGTGAGATAGAGAATGTATTTACCTGCAGTATTTCCTGGTTTCAATGTTCTTTTCATTTAAGATGTATTTTCAAGCACTGCCAGTTCAGAAATGCTACTTTTTCAGAATGGGAGAGAAACCTGATCTAGATAGATAAATATATGGACATAGATGAATGAGTTCTTTTGTTATTGTTGCAGAAACGGCCTCTGGCTTCTGACTTTAGCGGTCCTGTGATGAGCAAGAAGCGGAGAATTGCTCGCCAGCTCAGTTACAACCAGCCAGCAGCTGATGGCCACTTCTCTTCCTTGCTGCTGCCTTCCACATCCACTTCCACTTTGAACATGTCTCCAAGTGTTGGCTCCGTTTCCCCCTGCACCTGTGAGGTGCAAGAACAAGACAAATTTCAGAGTTCTAGCATCCCAGAGCCTTCTGGGGTGCAGGAGGAGATCCCCAATTCTAATGGAAAGAAAAACCAACCGGGGAGGCTGAAGCAGCTGTGTCCCTGGGAATTCGATGAAGGTATTAATGTGCTGCCTTTCCTAAGTCCTGGGGGAATAACCGTGGTGTAAAGATTTGGTTATTAAGAGAAGCTTCTGCCCAAATTAAGGTGCAAGTGCAGCCCTTTTCCAGTGTCAATAGTAAAAATGTTATTTAACAGTTAATACAAACTGGGGAGATAAAAAGAAATTAGGGAAGAGAGGCAGGGTGGGAGAAGAGAGGGGCATTAAGTAGGAAGATATCAGTACCATGTGGATTCTGTGTTGTCCAATTGGTCCTTCTTCCCTCTGGTCTTCTTGGTGGTGGGGGTTCCCAAGTTGCTCTGAAAGTACCACCTTTATAGTGGATCCACAGGGTGCTCACAGATGTTCCCACACCTTGGGCTAGAAGTGATGGAAGTGTTTATTCCCTTACCCACAGTGGAATGTTTGTCTAGTGTCCTAATTGCGAACCTTCAGCACTGTTAGTCCAAGGCTGGTGCTTTCCTTCATGCCATCTGTGCTTCTCTTAAATTCCCCTTGTGCTGCCTTATCTCTTATGGGAACATCCTTCTTGGACAGTGTTCTCAAGTAGATAATTGTGTTCTTGCACCTGCTGAAAAGGCAGCTTTGAAGGCTGCATACATAAAGGCACTGCTCTACATTTCTGCTCTACCATTATTCCTTGCTTGATGGTCATGAAAATCCAGACTGCTTTTTCTGCCATTGCATTCCATTGTTACTCTTGGTTTAAAAGACAGGAGCAGCAAAGGCCAGAATCTGTGCTTCTGCAACCTTATCTAAAACTACCTTAATTTTTAGAAATTCTCCCTCTGTAGTGCAAAACCAATCAAGAAGAAAGAAATGTCCAATAGATTGCTGTTGGGAGAACGTGGTTAAAAGGAAGAGCCAGGCACTAGAAAGTTACAGGGATTGGATTTTTTTCTTTTCATTTGATTTCTAGTAAACACACAGTTGACTCAGACAGTTGATTGAGCCACCACTTTTTCCATCAGCAGCTTTTCAAGTCTGCATGCTGGAGATAGAAACCTGTCAGACATTTACTGCAGACTAGTTTACTGAAACATGTAAACATCTCAATGATTTCATCATTGTTTGTTGAACTCAGCCTTTCCATGGCAACTCCATGGAAGCTACAAAACCTGGCCTGTGGTTTGCTGGAGTTGTAGTTTGAAGTGGCCTGGGAGCTCCTCTCCATCCTAGCTGCAGAATTTCTTTCTTCAAAAGCTCTAGAAATGGTACAGACTGAAAACAGCATTGAAAAACTAACCAGAAAACCCACAAGGAACACTTGATTTGTCATCAGAGGGACACACCCAGTACGGCAGAGTTCAGTTGCTTTGTTAAATCTATGTCTTGTCCCTTTTGGAGGTTGAGCTTGCAAATGACAAGGGTTTTTTAGCCTGGAGGCATGTCTACTCTTGCAAGTGGTGCTGTGCTTGTAGAGACAGGTGCCTTGAGACGGTCTTTGCACATTTCTTCTGCACATACACATGGTAGCTGCAAACCTTGGGATGTCTTTTGGAAAGATTCCTGCTTGAGTCTCTAAAGATGTGAGCATTGTTCTTCAGAAGCCTGTTAGAAAATTCTGCCCAGCTGCTGTTGGAAAAATCTGTACTGTGTTTCAAGTTGGGGCTTAGGCTGAAGCTTTTGTGTGGACTGAGCTATGAGAGCAAATGCACTTTTGGAAATGAAATGCCCACCCCAAAGCTTACCAGCTGTATTGAACATACTGTGATTATTGCTATTTCTGTCCAGTTTAATTACCCCTTTGACACTTCTGTTTATACTTCTGCTACACCATGTAGCAATGCAGAACCTGTAGAACAAAGTGGCCATCCTCTTTCTAAACCCTGGGACTTGGCTACTGTGGAGAAGGTCATATGTGCCATCCTATGATATAATGCTGTGAGAAGGAAGCTCTAAAAGGACTTGTTAAAGCCAATACAGTGGGTGTTTTTGGATATTTAAGATTATATAATCAAGATCCTACTTTTCTGCAGGCGAAACAAAAGATACTTCCATTGCCTCTCCATGCTCTGCAACAGCCAACCAGCCAGACTACTTGAGGTGAGTAAAATTGCCATTAACTCTTGCCACTCTCAGTGGGGTGCAGTGTCAAGCTGTTTCCTGTGTGGAAAGGGTAAGTTGGGGAAAGTTTGGCTGGGCCTCCAAGGCTCCGAGCTGAGATGAGCACCGAGGTGGGTTAGGCCTGGAAAGGCCCTTCCTTGCTGCAGTGCAGGTGCCCAGGGCCAGCTGCAGCAGTGGTGCTGCATCCTGTCATGGTATTTGCAGTGCAGGAGGGGAGGGGGAAGTGTGTGTGTGTGTGTGTGTGTGTGTGGTATAAAGCAGTGGGAATTGCTCTCAGCTTCTGTCAGAGCTGTGATGTTGGCAAGGGCAGTCAGGCCTCCTGCAGCCCTTGGGCTCTGGGGCAGCTGCGGCCTTTGGAGCAGGCGCGGCAGGGCCCTGGCTCATATTGGATACAGCCAGGGATGTTCCGTGGGGAGGCTGAGGGCAAGGCGGGCCCTGCAGGGGAGCAGCTGAGGGAGGCCTGTGGTAGGGCTCTTGCTAGGGGATGTCCCTGGGCAAAAGCCAGTAGTCCAGGCTATTGCTTCTCCGCTACCTCCCAAAATGTTGAAAGGCCTCTGCAGTTCTCTTTTCAAAACCATGCAGCACACCAGTCAGGTGCAGCTGGCCTGGGGTGCATCAATCGTATATGTTGTCTGTCTTGGTACTGAATTTCAAGTTGTTAAAGATTTCCTGCTTGTAAATATTAATCTCAGATGCTTTGAAGGATTCATTCCCATGAGGAAAGAGTTCTTGTCATCCAAAAAGAAGCCGGTCTTCAGGGCCAGAGGAGCAGAAGTACTGGTGTGGCAGTGTTGAAGTGATATCTATTATTCTCATTGCCACTTCATCTTGGATTTGTGTCATGAGTTTGATAGAACTGCACTTGTGTTGATTTGAGGGGGAAGGGAATGAAGAAGGCTTTACTCCCATCAGTGGCTCCAAGCTTTAATGAGCTTTGTCCTCCTTAAGAGGTGATATGGTTTTGGGTTTAGTTGTGGTTTCAGACCAGTCTGCAGTTTGTTTCTGTGCCTCTGATACAAGTGCCTCAATTCAATGGTCAGTGATGTAACTGCTGCTCACTAGAAAAATGAAATTTTATCCTTATCTCTGCTTTGCTGTTAGACAGACAAAAATGGAGCTCAAAAGTCCAGCTCTGCACCCAGTTCATCAGAAATGCAGTCCCTGCCAAAATAGTATTGCAGATGGATTTTCAAAAAGAAATGTAAATGAAAAAGTTTTCCTACCCAGAAAGAAAGAAGATAAAATTAGGCAATGTTTCTTCTCTCCCTGAAGATGCTGTGTTTGTTAGTCGTTTGACACTGGAAATCAGTGCCGATATTTCCTAAATGTGATCCACTTGCTAATGAAGAAAACCTCTACAATATAAAACAGTAGTTACTAGGTGTCATAGAAATGTGGCAGATTTTTAGAGCTACCTGACTTCATTCCCTTGAAGCACATCAGCTTATATGTAGAATCATTGAGTCCCAGAGTGACTGACTGAGAGTTTGGGGGTCTGTGTTTGACATTCACCACGTGCTTGGTGTAACAGTACAAGTGTGCTTTCTGAAATAGAAACATATCAGAATGTTCTCTTACAGTACACTCCTAGAAAAATGGTCTGATTTTTCCATTAGAAAATACGTAACTATAGTCTCCTTGGACCAACGCCAGCGCTACAAGGATGACTTCAATGCAGAGTATGAGGAATACCAAAATTTATATACTCGGATTGACAAGATCAGAGAGCACTTCACACAGCTTCAGGAACAATGGAAGTCTGTGACCGTAGGCTCTGAAGCCCATCAGGTAGAGAAGGATAAAGCCATAAAGACTGTGCTTCATCAGAGCAGTCCTTTGGATTCCCTGGAGCTGCTCAGTGAGATGCAGGGAAACTGAGGAATTGGCATATATGCTCAGACACTGCTTGGGCTGGGTCAGATTTTTGGCAAGACCCTGCCCATAAAACCCTGTTTGAGCTGTCTGAGAACAATCCGTAGGGTGAGAGGTGTCCCAAGCAGAGTCTTAGAGCATGTGCTCCTTCTGGTGCCTGTTGAGAGGCTTAATTGCAGATCTTGGGTGATACTGGGAGTTGGGGATTTGTTGTTGCAAACCTCCCAGAAGAGTGGTGGCTCACAGAGAAGAAAATCTCGGGAGTCAAACGGAATGCATTTGTAGTGCTTTAGTAAAGTTTGCATTTTATGGTGGTAGTGAAACATTCTTTGTGTGTTTTTTCTTGAAGATGCTGCTTCATCGAATCCTAGCAGATTATCAGCAGATACAACAGGTATGTTTGACACCAGATCTGCAGAGCGTGGTTACTGCTGAGTCTGGCTCAAGGCTTTTTTAAAGCAAAAGCACATCTTGTAAACTCTGCAGAAGTCTTTGCCTGCCCTATTTTTTTTATTTTTTTATTTCTCCTTCATAGGGTAGCCCCAGCTACTTTGAAATGAAGAACAGGTGCCTGTACCTCCACAACAAGCTGTCACATATTCAGAGCCTCATATCTGAATTTGACAAGCATTAAGTGGAGTCCTGGCACCAGGGAACTGCTTCAGCCAGAAATATCTATGAACTCTGGATTTTTTATTACAACTAGAAGATTAGGTTTTTAGGATTATTTACATTAGTGTTGAACAGTAGGTTATGTTATGTTATAAATGCAAAGGCAATTTCGGGTTATATAAAAGAGAAAATTTATTATCAAACAATAATAAATTCGAACAAAGAGAAAAAACCACAATAAAATAAGCAGCGCAGCGCTGGGTGGACAGGGTCTATAGGCAAGGTATAGATGCTCTCAAATCCACACCTGAGAGTCCCTTGGCCTGGGTTTTTATAGGAAGTTTGTGTCCCGAGGCCAAATTCCAAGCAGGCACCCTTTGCTAAGAGGTTCTTGATTGTTCAAAGAATAGATTTCCTGGCACCGGAGAATAGGGTCAATAGACGTTGGGCAGAGTCTCCTCATATGTAAAGAGGTCCAGGATGTCTTTTTGATATCATTTTGGTCCGGGCCATTAGGGTGGAGTGGTGGCACCCATCCTGGAGCCGATGGCTATCTCGGCTGGCTCCTCTTCCTTTGTCTAGTTTCTCCATTTCTCCAGCACAGGTGGGCAGGGCGGAGGTGCTCAGGTTCGGTGATATCTCGTCCGGGCCCGTTCCTTTGTTCATTCGATGGCCCGTGTCCTGTCTATTCTTTCGGGGCTGATGTGCCTGCTTGCGATTGTTATCTGGGTGCTTGGCTGCAATCTGTTGCCTCTCGGAGGAGAATCACGACCAGATCTGGAGAAGGACTTATTCCTATTACATGTTGTATTTTTTTATGACATCGCAATTACATATATATTTTATAATACCCTTTACGAATTTTTACTCATAGATTAATTTATTACATGTTAGCATTGAGCAATAGATGACTTTCTAAAAATGTAGAATTAGTTCAAAGAAGTTGAGTAAGTTAATGGATTTCAAAGATGATATTATTGAACTTTAAGAATAAAGAAATTTCCCTTGTGACAACTCCTTCTCTCATTGTTGCTTGTATCATATTGGAGAGGCATTTTTCTTCTGGCCAATTATTTTCTTCAAGACGTATGTTTGTCTAGTGAAATAAATTTATCAGGAAAAGGTTGAAGCCCAGTACCTCTCTTAAAAACGAGATTCACTTAATAAATTATAAAAATAATTTAATATAAACAAAAGACAATTAGGAGACAAAAGAAATAAAGCAAAGGGTTAAAACGGCCGGGTGCCCTGGTGGGTTGCCAGGAACACACCTGGTATCTCAGGAGTGTCCTTTTTATCCCCTCTTTGCTGTGAGAGGTTAATGCATATTCAAGCATGTCCCCTCCCTGGTTCCACCTTCTTGGATCATGTTATTTTCTGCTGGTCAGCATTATTTTGGAGTTTGGTTTCCTTTCTGCTGCAGATGGTCACTTGTTGATAAGGGTCCAGGCCCCTTATACTTCCTCAGAGAGCAGATGGGCTTCATCTCTTTCCCCCTTACCAACGTCCTGGTACCGGCTTTTTGGTAACAGTTTGCTCTCCATTTCCTGCTGCTGATAATAGCCTGTTTTCCACAGCTTGATCCTCCCATTGTCTTGCCTGTTGGAGTTATCTTGCCTTCTCCAGATGAGACATATCCTTACCATTCAGAATTCCTATCTAAGCCTGTAACTTGCTAAGAGAAAAGAATATAGTAAAAGCATATAATATATTTATCAGAATAATTGTGAAAAGCCAATATTTACAACATTAATTCACAACAAGCCCTCCTTTTATTTTTTTTATAAATCATTTGGCTTGAGCAATAATTCTTGTTTTCTAGCTTCTAGCACTCGTTCATTTTTCTCACAAATCAGTTTAGCTTTTTCCAATAGATCTTTCACATTATTTTGTTTTCCTAATACCATGATTTTTGTGCCATTCTAGATGTAGCCAATTTTGAGTCTGTAGGCATTACTACTATTTGCATGCCTTGCACTACTTTGGTGATTAGCCAAATTAAACAGGGGATTAAACAAGGAAGAAATATTAAACCAGCTGTAGCACTGCTACAAGGAGAAGAAACTTAGCTTCTTCTACTACTCTATCCCCAATATATTATCCCACCAGTTAGTGGTCATTACTGGTTTTCATTTTTGGACTGGCACATGGGCCATTTTTCTGATTTCTTTGGCGATATCTAGAACGGCATTTTTATTGTCATTGAAAACAACAATCTTATGTATTAATTTTCTCACAGAACACCCCTTCTTTTAGCCAATAAATAGTCTAAAGCCAGCTTATTTTGATATATTGCCACTGTGGCTTCCATCACTGACTGGCTATTAATTCTATAGCTCCAGCTGTTTCACTGGTTATGATTTCTACAACAACTTGGAGTTTCATAATGCAAAAATTGGGGTTCGATATCTCCAACTTCCATCTTGTGCCCAAGAATGTTTCTAATATGTGTTCAGGGGCTATTTCTCATCTCCCCATTTTTGAGGTACTCAAACTATTCCCTTTTATTTCTTTTTACGACCTCAAAAACCAACACCCCCAACTAATTTCTGTCTTGTCCTGACAAAAAGAAAAATCCTAGCTGAATCATTCTCAGAGTACAATTCCCCTTCCATTGCGAAGGGAGTTTTGGGTATGCCCTTTTCTCACATATCCCAAAATAAGACATCTGGTGCTTTCTAATAGTCATTTTTCTGTTGATTTATATTTCCCCAAAATTTGGCTATTTCCAGAGTAAGGATTTTTCCCTGTACTATTACACTGGAAGAATCTGGTTCTATTACTATGTACACAATTTTTTCTTTTACTTTCCTTGGGGTCTAATACAGAGTTGGTTTCTCTGGAACTTGCTATGTACAAGTTTTATTACCAGCTTTATACTTTTTACCAGGAGTATTTCTCACTTCATGAAGAAGTTTTCTCCATTTAATTGCTGTTTGAGCTTTGCTTACATGTCCTGACGTGAGGTTAATACAGGTCTAGGTTGCTGTGTTGGCTTTATCTTTTCACTTACCATT
Organism: Cyanistes caeruleus; assembly: GCF_971803275.1. Classification (NCBI taxonomy): domain Eukaryota; kingdom Metazoa; phylum Chordata; class Aves; order Passeriformes; family Paridae; genus Cyanistes; species Cyanistes caeruleus. The sequence continues at coordinate 6,213,316 of NC_141732.1, read as the reverse complement.
TGCTCTCTTACCAAATCTTGGTTATTTCTCCTGGCAACAACTGTGAAGAAAATCCATCTTTTTCTCCTTTTTGGGCAGTTGTTTTCTAATCTGTTACTACTTGTTCTTAGATTTTCTGTAGTCTAATATTTTCCCTTTATGCATACAGGTACTTAATTTGGATAGGTTATAGCAGTGATTATCGATACTGGTGTGGGTAATAAGAAAGAAACCCCGGTGTCATTCCATGTAAAGCTTTTGATAGCATTTGTAACATGGCTTTACTGGTGTCCCAAAAGGGAAAAGGATAAGTGACAGAAGAAGGAATAATAGGGGTCCAGTATGGCTTACACCCCCACCAATCCTGCCTATGAGGTTGCAGCCCACAGCAGGTGTTTTATATTCTTCTCGGTGGCGAGTTGTAGTGGTCAATCTGGTCTTGCCCCCTTATTTCCTTGTCACTTCCTCTTTTGTAATTTCCAAGCAAATTTCTTTTGACACCTTTTAACAACAGTTTCCCACCGTTCCTCAGGTACTTCCCACTCAACACGCACTAGTAATTTCCCATCTGTAAAAAAAAGTTATCATTTAAGTTATTCTTAATAGATTTGACACCTCACACTTCCTGCAATGAGAGGCTTAACTTTGGACTACAATACCTATTACTCTCTAATTTAAACACTTATATTTAATCCAGATAGCATGCCCCGTATTGGGATGATTTAGACAATATATATGATGTGGCACTGATGGAAGTCGTGGTTCTCCCCCCTCCTTTATACAAATCACAGGCAAAAGTAAAAATATACGAGGATTTCCCAACTAAAACAGCCCCAGTCCTCCTGTTTGGAGTGGGAGTTTTCCTCCCCAAGGTGGATATCAAAGTGTCCCAGAACTTATCCAGGCAGGACTTGAAACTACTGATACAGGCTTGGTCTTACTTCCCAGTTAGGCGTGATTCTTAGCTCATTCCTTGGATCATTTAGATTGTTTCAGTTCATTACCGCCGGTCTCTGCTCAGGAGTACATTTGGTATCACTGGGTTTGGGTGTTACAGTCCAGTCCTCAGGTCTTTTGATCTTATTGGTGTGAATCCAACTTCACTCTTTGGTCCAGATTGCAGCTTCTCTGCCTTAATTATCAGTAGTACCTGAAAACAATTTCTTAATAACACAGGGAGAATGAAAACGTCACATCAAAATTTTCCATCAGCGAAATTTATCAGTTAACATAGGAGCCAATCTCTTTCTGCGTGTTCAAATTAGTTAAACAAGAAAGGCTAGGTTAGTTTTGACTTCAAATAAATTACATTCATTACCTTTTTACCTTTTGGGTACTATTTATTTGTTTAGCTTCACAAACTTCTTTTATCGGTTTCTTAGAACAAACCCCTTCCTTTTAACAACAAGAGTAAAAGAAAGAAAAGAAAAAAATAAGAGAGAAAAAAAAAAATAAAAATCCTATTTCAAGAAATTAAACACCTTGATGAGGTTTTCAGAACCTAACGAGCAAGATTACTTTTGCTTTGGTCTCATCATCCACCGGTCTGTTTCTCGGCCTTTGTTCCGTTCCTTTCCCATTGACAGCAGTTTTTCAGGCTATCTCTCTCCCGCACCCCTGCTGCCGCAGCTCTGGGCCGAGCAGGCTGTTTCAGCTGCTCGCTCTGCAGGGGCCCACTGGCGTCCTTGCCAGTCTCTTGCGTGCTGACCCTGGGACAAAGCCCGTGTCCCCTCTCTCCCTGCTGTGCCGTCCCTTCACACACAGGACTGGCATGTTCAAACACACTCAGCTCCCGCCACTGCCGAGGGGCAGAGCCCGGAGTCCACAGTGCTCTGGTCTGGGGCTCCTCTGCTGGGCCAGCTCGCTCCTCAGCAGCAAACCTCACCCAGCACCGCTGCCAGGCCGGAGAGCACTGTCAGCACCCCGCACCCCTCGAGACCCCAGCACAGACACGGCGGGTCCCGCTCCAGCAGCGCCACTCACGAACCGCGCTCTGCACCCTTCACATCGGGTGGGAGAGGACCGGGAACCGCCACACCGAGCCCTGCTGTTCGCCACTCACAGGTACCGGGTCCTGCTACAGCCGCTTTACATAAAAGCAATAGAACAACACCTAAACCTAGCAACTCCTAACCCAGCGCTCCAGATGCTCCTAACATCTCCTATTTCGGGCACAATTCTCATCTCTAATCGCGCTTGAAAGTTTTTCTCCCCACAAGCCAGTGCTCACTCTTCGGAGCCAACAAGACACTTCTCGCTTTCTTTCTAAAAATCTTTACAACTTTAATGAAAAGAGACGCAAACCTCTCTCTTTCTCTTTGCCACTATTATCTCGCCACTCTTTACACCACATCCCTCCAGAATCTCTACTACACAAATTACTTTGCTTCAGAATCAACAACAAATTCCAACACCTCCTTTTGGGGACGCTCCCCAAAGCCATCAAAGGCACTAGACACAGAGATCAGTCAGCTATCTAGCTACTTTTACCAACTAAAACAAACTTGCAATTTCTATTTCTTCTGCCTTGAACAGATCTTCAGTCAAGCTAGAAATGAAGACACAGACATCATTCTTCTCTAAGTTTTCTTCTACAGGTACAAAGGAGTCTATCCTCACACAGCTGCTTAATGTGAATAATCTCTAGTGTAACTTTTCTCATGACAAGATAGGTCAGGTCTTTTATTCTTACAGGCATTTAGATACATTGACAAGTTTCTGACAATACCTTTATGTTTCAACAGTACTTGCAGCTTATATACTATGAGCAATCTATAGCAAGAACCAGTCTTACAATTATTTTTCGAACTCTTCTTTCACAAAATAAGACTCTCTAAATTAACACATGTACTTATTAAAATAGACCAAGTTTAGAGTTTCCACAATCCTCTTCTTAATTCGAAACACCAACAATCTTAATTTTAATCTTTTAACTGGGTCCACTTCTGCTTTTGTAATAAGCACAGCTGCAAAACAACACAAGCACTCCTAGAGACATGTGCACTCTCTTGGCAAATTCAAAAGAACAAGAAATCATGGCAGTTCTGAGCCTGATCTTCAGCTAAACACACTATCACAATAACTCCTTAGCAATCACCAGAGAGATGATCAGCATTTCATATCGTGAAAAGAGACAAAATAATTTTCAGCAGCAGTAAAAAGATTTACAACAATCCACAGGATTTTGCTTTTAGGCTGACACCAGGTTCTGCTGTTAAGAACCATGGGCTGTGCCCATCAGCACGGGACACAAACATTAGGGTTAACAGCTCTAACACTTATTGACAACCTGATAAGTTTTCACCTCAAGAAGTGACTGCTATGCGAATTACTGTAACTTGCCTTTAAAATTATAATCAACCACAAAATTCTACGATATTCACCAAAGTAAAGAAATTGGAAGGCATACTAAGAAATGGGTTTGTTTCTCTACAAAATAAATATTGCAGTCACTCAAGAAAAAAACAAACAGAGCTCACTTCTTTTCCATTTTCTCCCAGGATGCATACTCTTCCTGTAATCTCAAATTTTAAGCACCGACACAGCTTACTGCTGCAGAAGCCCACAGCACCATCATACACGGAATTCTCTCAGAACCCGATAAAAACAAAGGCTTGCAACTTGCAGCTCCCTTGGTTTGGAGCTGATACCATACGCCAGTACTGCTTCATATCTCACTCACACATCTGGCTAAGAAAAAGCTCTCTGAGACAGTTTGACACCAGTCCTTACTCCTGAAATCACAGAACTTAATGTGCGGGGTCTCATAAGACCCCGGCATAGAAAACCTGGGTCCCAGAGGGACTCACCCAGCTCTCTCACCATTGGGCATGTTCCTGGCCTGTTTCACAGCTTCAGGAGGTTCCAGGAGTCACTGAGAGCTCCTCCGATACCCCTGTGCCTGGAGCAGGGAACCCGAACCAGCATCTGTGGTTCAATCCAGCCTGCCTGCAGCTGCCTAAACACAGCTCTGCGGCTTGAGAGCTCCAAAATAAGTTTAAACAATCCAGGGGCACCAAGACATAGAAGGCCCCTGCCCTCACTTTACTCAAAAGGGATGGGCTGAACTCATCCCCTCAGGGCACCCTCCGTGCCCTGATCTTATCAGGGTCTGGCCGGACTCACCGCCGGCCGGAGCTCCAGGAGTTCCTAGCTCGGCAGGGAGTAGCTCTGGGAGCACCATCTCCCAGGAAAACCTTTCACCGCCACCACAGCGGGGCAAAGAAAACTTCTAAAAAAAACCAAAAAAACCACAAAAAACAAACAACTTCAAACACTGAATCACATACCATCTCACCAAAGCGACCCCTCCCCCGCAAGCAGCTCTTGTTGCCCAGGGGGGAGGAAAGGCATGGAGGGACCATCACCACTAAAGATAACCTTGGCTTTGCTCTGAGACCAGAGCTGCTATCCCACTGAGAACAGATTTGATAAAATACCCCCGCGGCTCCTGGGCTACAAGCCCCAGTTCTGGTTTGCCTCCCCTCCCGGGGCTCCAAAACAGGAGCTCGCAGGGAGGAAGCGAATCCCTCCATGTGTCCTCACCGTGATCCAGTCCCTGTGGAAGCATTGACGCGTGTTCACTCTTACTCCAGCACAGCACAGAAAACCTTTCCTCTTTAACAACACAATACAGTTGCTCACCCTCACTCCAGCACAGCACAGAAAACCTTTCCTCTTTGACAACACAATTCAAAAAAAAAACCCCACAAACTTCAATGCAACAATCACACCTATTTACGCATTCTCACATCTGTTCATTCAACTCCACCCAGTCACAGCAAGACAATAAGGTGCTCTTTACTTCCCTTGTTAATATCCGCCCATGGGCACTGTAATATGTCAAATATCCCAAGTTTCTTGGATTATTCCTCAATTTGGCAGTTTTAAATCCAAATTTCTTGGATTTAATCCTCAACTTGACAAAGTTTTAGAGAATCCACTTTTTACTCTGTTTTCCCAGTGGATTGTGCCAGGAAAACCTTGGGCTCCCTTTCCCGAGGGGCTCACCCCTCCCCTGAGACCCAGTCCCAGTAACCCCGGGGGTATCTTGCAACCCCCGCTTCCCGCTCCCCCAAAGATTACTTACAATCCGTCTTCTTCTTTGGGTCTTCGTGCACAAGAATTATGGAGCAAAAATACCGCGGTTTTATGGAGCCTTTTTTTTCCCTTTCCTTTGCTTTATTCCTCTCCTTCTTGTCCTCGGGGTTTTGACCTGCAGCCGCTTGGTCCACGCTAGGAGAAACAGAATGGGATCTGCTGAACTCAGCAGGGGCGCGCCTGTTTCCCCGTTCTGCATCTCCGGTGGTCCTAGAGGTGAGGTGCTTATCCCGGAAAGAGCCCCCAAAAATTCTTAAAAACGAGATTCACTTAATAAATTATAAAAATAATTTAATATAAACAAAAGACAATTAGGAGACAAAAGAAATAAAGCAAAGGGTTAAAACGGCCGGGTGCCCTGGTGGGTTGCCAGGAACACACCTGGTATCTCAGGAGTGTCCTTTTTATCCCCTCTTTGCTGTGAGAGGTTAATGCATATTCAAGCATGTCCCCTCCCTGGTTCCACCTTCTTGGATCATGTTATTTTCTGCTGGTCAGCATTATTTTGGAGTTTGGTTTCCTTTCTGCTGCAGATGGTCACTTGTTGATAAGGGTCCAGGCCCCTTATACTTCCTCAGAGAGCAGATGGGCTTCATCTCTTTCCCCCTTACCAACGTCCTGGTACCGGCTTTTTGGTAACAGTTTGCTCTCCATTTCCTGCTGCTGATAATAGCCTGTTTTCCACAGCTTGATCCTCCCATTGTCTTGCCTGTTGGAGTTATCTTGCCTTCTCCAGATGAGACATATCCTTACCATTCAGAATTCCTATCTAAGCCTGTAACTTGCTAAGAGAAAAGAATATAGTAAAAGCATATAATATATTTATCAGAATAATTGTGAAAAGCCAATATTTACAACATTAATTCACAACACCTCTACTATGAGGTTGCCCACATTTTAAGAAAATATTAGAGGAAAAGGAAATTCTTTATGATACATATAGGGGTGTTTTCCAACCCTTCTCCTTAATGCACACTCTTTGCCTTAAGTGGTCCAAAGAGTAGGAGTTTGGACAACCCCCTCCCCCAGTCAGCTTGTTTGGGAGGGTTACAGAGGAATGTGTTATGGGCTGCTCTAAGCTGTCAGCTGAAGCAGCTGCCAGGACTGCTTGGAGATCATGGCCTCATCTTGTCAGTGAGCCAAGGAATATCCAGATCTTTTGCAAGTGTTCTATAAAACACATGGAGAAGTGTTGGAGGCAAGGCTCATCAACAGATTTTAAAGAGAAAGTGGCTTGAAATGTCTTTATGGAGACTCTGTCTGTTTTATAGTTTTTCCAAAATAATCTGTCACAACCAGTCTTTCTAGAGAGACACAGATATTGATTCCTGCACAGACCTAAAGGGATTTTGAAGTCTAGTCTTTTACCTAAGTCTCGTGCCATTAATTTCTTCAGCTGACAGGGTAGAGGTGTGTCCAGCAATGCCATAACCTTCTTCTGGGGAAGGATATGAAATTGACTGAGGAAGGACAATATCTGGCAACAATTCAAAGGGGCCCTTTCTTTCTTGGAGACTGTTTTACCAATTCCTCAATTGTCTGCATGCCTACAATGTTTAGCCCCCTGTATGTGAGACATCTTGGGGTGTTTTGTGATTGAACACCTGATCCATTGTTGCCCTTCTGTTCTTTTTCAAGTGAAATTCAAGAACATGTCACCTCTATAAATCCTGATGTCTCACTATATTGGGGACAGTGAGGTAGTAACGACATGGTGTCTCTTGTGATTTGAACAGGAGAGCAAGGTTTATTACTGCAGATCTTGTTTTATAGACAAGTATGCAAAGGTCCAGAAAAGTAAAATTCTTATTGGTCAGTAAACTAAGACATTACCATCATTGGTCAGTGGTCTACACCACCCCTTGACCTTCTCTTGCAATAAAACAAGACACTGAAAACACCTGCAAGGCTGTCTTCTATTTCTAATGATTATTTGGATTCCTCCTTATGATTTCCCAGGCTACTTTCTCATTCAAGTCTGAGAAAGTTATGTGACTTGCTTTTCCACAGACACTGGGTTCCCTGCTTGCCGCTTGCATTTAGCATCCACAGCCTGAGACTTGGGTCTTGCTTTGTCTGGGCCAGGGGCTGCTCCTACAGCTCGTCAGTGCAGCAGCACAAGGAACGGTGATGTGGGGAGCATGGGGTGAATTCTGCTGGGGTGCCTTCCCTTGGGCACTTGGGGACTGCTGCTGGTGGACGGAGCATGCAAGAGTGCTGCTGTTGAGAGTGTGGGCTGAGACAGAGGTTTTAGAGGCACATCCTTATTCTGGGTCACATTTCACTCTTGCTGTCAATTGCCTTTAGGATGTGTAATGTCCACATACTCCTTAGACCTGTGTGTTTCTGGCTGTCATTTCTGTCCACATCCCTATAAAACCAAAGGAGAAATAAAAAAACACTCTATGCCAAACAGAAAGAAAATAAAAACTCAACAGCTTTATATGGAAAAAGAGCTTTTGAATATTACAATTAGAAAGACACTAATTCAGTAAATTACAGTTGCTTTATATACCTGTTAAAAATGATTGTATGAGCTTGGGAGGTTTGGTGTAGCTTGGATTTAAGTCTGCAAGTTCATAGCTGGGGAACAAAGCAGGAATATCCCTGAAGAGCAGAAGGCTGCTGGAAACTGCTGGGAGTGGGGCAGGGCACAGTGTCCTTGGCAGAGGAATGTGATGGGGGGTTGGCACCCTGCTGGCTTTCCCAGAAGCCTGTCACTACTCCTCTGTCCCATGCCTGCTCACAGTGGGGAGAAGCCCTGGTGCAAACCAGATCTGAGCATCCCAGCTTGCAGTGCTTGTGAAGCTGCACCTGTGCATGGGGTGGTCCCCACCTGCTGCAGGTGAGAAGATTTTGTTGTTGGAAAGAGCAGAACTCATCAGGTTAATGAATAAAAAGTCTTTAGAATGTCTTTGTATATGAACAAGTATCCTTGGTCTTCAGAAAGAAGGGACTGTCCTGGCTCAGGCTTGTCGAGCTAATATCTTAACTGAATGTGGCTGAACATATAAAAGAATGCAGGTAGTTGTTGATTGTGCATTTTGAGTCTATAGCCAGCCCCCAAATCTTTATCCTTTTGAGGAAAGAAGAGTGAGAATTGAATGTCTTCAGCTGGGAGTTCCCAGGGGAATCTCCAGGTAAGGTGGAAAATCTTTCAGGTTACAAACCTTAAAACACAGTCTTCACCCTGACAGCCACAAAAGTCAGAATCAGGGCTGGCTTTCCTCTGACCAAGTCTGCCTCCCTGACACAAAAAGAACTTGGCCAGCTGCCTGCACAAGATGAAGATTGATAGAGTGATATTCTTGTTGGGCTCAGCCATTGTGTTCAGCTGTCCTTGAAGGAGAGGCTGGGAGCAGAGCAGAAGTGAGAAAAGGGGTGGATGTCAGTACTGGAGGCTTGGGGGATTTTCCCCACCACTTGACCTCAACCTCCTCTTCCTTTCCAAATGTGACAGCCACATATACAGGCTTAGAATGGCTTCAAGATTTCATAAGATACATGCTTTCAAAATAGCCATTTTTGTCCTAATAACACTGAATGCAAAACACATGCAGTAAAAACATTCTGTGAGTACCTCACATGACTGGAAAGTCAGACCTGGAGAGGAAGAATAACTTCAAACCTTTTAAAAATATAACTTTAAGCAGCATTCAGCCTTCCACCTCAAACCACTCTCTATCCTTGGGTGAAGTGCTGCTGCCTTAGGTGTTTGACTTTTCTGTCTTCAGCCTGAGGCTCTGGAGCATACATGGATTGGCTGCTCTCTGTGTCTTCATGCTGACACCACTTTTTGCAGTAACTTCAAAGAGACACTATGGCCTTACAAGGACAGCAAATCCTGTGTTACTTGCTCTCCAGCAGCAGAGCTTCCCCTAATACCACTACAGTGAAATGGGCACAAACCATCCCTGGCAATCCTCGATGGCTACCATGCCACAACCCTGGAAACAAGACACCATCTCCAGCCAAGTCAGTGCCAATCCTCTGCATGAAATCATATGATTCACCCATCCATCCCTTCCCACAGGAAATTTCTTGCAGTTCTATGCTTGCCACAAGATGACAAAAACTTCACCAGACAAGCTTTTAGGAAAAAGATCAGCAGGCTCCCACAGGTTGACACTCCCACAGTGGTGTCAGGGAGGATGGGAGAAGAGTCTTAATGGTGTCCTTGTGCCTCTTGTTTTCAGAACCACTGGCAAAGTCTGACAGGACTGCAGGGAGGCTACATGGCCTTACCTATAAAAAGGTACCCCCACAGAGCCTGGGTGGAGAGCTCACAATACCCTGGACACCCTTGGCTGGATCAATGCTGGTCCCAGCCCTGGTGATCCTCTCCCATGGGATCTCTGCTTCCTTTTTCTCTTTCTTCCCTCTTTCTTCAATGCCTCATAAAGCAAAGCCTTCCTCCCAAATCCTCCCTGCATTGCCTGAACACACTCTGGCTTTTGGGACACATTGCAGCTTCCAGCACTGCTCAGTGCTGCTGTTGTGGCTCAGTGGGTGCTCAGTTGAGGAGCTGAGTGTGCAAGGTGAGGCTGGGGCTCTGAGCAACCTGGTCTAGTGGAAGCTGTTCCTGACCATGGCAGGAGTGTTGGGACAAGATGATCTTTAAGTGCCTTGCAACCCAAGCCATGGCTCTACCCAAGGCAGTATGGTTCTATGATTCTAAGAAGCTACAAAAAGTATCTCCAGTGTAAATCTCAAGTGTGCTGCTATATATCCATAAGTAATCACATGAGAGTGATTAGAGAATTTTTTTTTTAAATTTTAATCAAAATTTTACATATTCAATCAAAAAAATGCATCATTTAGTCAAGGTACACTAGAAGAAAAACATACAAGTGTTTCAGAACATGCCTAGTAAAACAGTTATTCTGTTTTCTAACTTCTATTTTTTCTAACTTCCTATTTTCTTTTCTGACTTCTCTAACTTTTTTCTAACTTTTCATTTTTAATTTATGGTTGTGTCTTTTGGTTTTTTCTTCCTCTTAAAGGAAACACCCCATGGCTTCAGGACAATAACAATGGTTTTCTGACTATCATGTTGTCATGAGGTGACTTTACCTTTAAGGTGGTTGTGAGAGCTAAGGAAGTTGAAGTTGCTGGGGACTGAAAGGAGTGTCTTCTCCTGACCAATTATTGGTCATTACTGGGAATTGACAGCAATTTTAACCATTGAAAAGGGAGATCAACTTGTGGACCCTACCTTAAGATGTAAAGTCAGGGCACTTTGGTACTTTTTGTTTTCCTGGCTGTGAAAGGTAACAGAGCTCCGGCCTCCCGTTCCCTGCCCAGGCCATGTGGCCGGGCGGGGGCTGGGCTGGGCCCAGCGGCTCCCGGCCGGGAGATGGGGCCTGTGGAAGGCTTTCCCCGGTCTCTGGCCAGGCCGGGCTGATCTCTGGCTCGGCTGCAGGTTTTACTGTGACTAAATTTACTAGAGACTGCCGAGTGAAGAAAGAAAGAGGCTCTGAACCTGCAGCGAGCTAAAGCGGCGACTACACTTTCCGGAACAGCCATGAAGAATCTTCCATCACAGACAGCTCCAGCTCCTGCACCGGCAGAGGTCACAGAACCATCTACAAAGCTTGGGCAAGATTTTAACCCTTTCATTACCCAGATGAGACTTGCAGATTAATTTTTTTTATCCAGAGAAGGAAAAAGAGAGAGAGTGATCAACATGAAAAGAGACTTTATAAACTACCAGTGACAAGAAAGAAAAGAAGCTTCAGGAAAGGTAGAGAATTAAGAAGATGCTTTAATTAAGATGAAATATTTTTCTGTTAAAGCTATGGAGATGGACAATAAGGTCCTGAAAGATCTCCTTTAATTCATGACAGTATATAGGGAGGAATAAAGTGTTCAAAGTGAAAATTTCGAGTAAAAAGTAGAGTGATTGTGATATAGTGAAGTGCTGGAAACAGTGAAGCGAAAATTTGAAGCCTTGGGGGGCAATGAGAAAAACTGTTTTCTGGTGAAGCTCACAGAAACAGATGAAGAAGACTTTTGCTTTTGAATAACTCATCCTTAAAATGCCATCCCTACACTCAGGGGTGAAGTGTTGCTGCCTTAGGTGTTTGACTTCTCTGTCTTCAGCCTGAAGCTTCTGGAGCAGACCTGGATTGGCTGCTCTCTGTGTCTTCATACTGACACCACTTTTTGCAGTGACTTCTAAGAGACACTATGGCCTTACAAGGACAGCAAATCCTGTGTTACTTGCTCTCCAGCAGAGAGCGATGCTGGATACACACCTCAGAGTGATGTGAAATGGGAGAAGTGAGCTCTGATACTAGCAGCTCTGGGCAGCTGACATCAGGGCAATGGAGAACTATAACAAAAAATAGTTTTCTTGTGAGAAACTCCATAAATAGAAAGAAACTTCTGTTTCTCTACAAAGACAGGTGAAAAGACTGTAGCAGGAATTAAGACTGTTTTAACCACCAAAGTTCCAAAGTTTTTGTCTCTGTTGTCATGTGAACAAGGGAATAGTAGATAGGGGATAAAAAAAGTTTTTCTGGAAGTTTATTCTGGTGTTCTTATTATTGGAGTTTGTTAATAAACTTTCTTTATTCCTTTTAAGTTTTATGCCTGTTTTGCTCTTGTTCTAATCCATATCTCACAGTAAAAAGTAAGTAATTTTTTTTTAGTTACTGGTTTAAAACCATGACACTACCTGCCCCTCCCACCGAGTACCATGCTTCACCTCCTTCTCCTGCTCAGTGGGTTTCTGGGAATCCAGGAGTTGGTATGTATTATTTGCTACTGCAACTAATGGAATAAATTTTCTTTGCAACCCCCACTGTGTCTTGGTTTCTTTTCTATATGGGTCTCCTTCTGAAGCTATGACAATGACTACCAGAGAGCTTCAGGACAACCCTATTTCCATTTCAATAAATTCTGAGACAGGATTTAAATATGTCAAATAATCTGGGGAAATGTTTAGCCTGTGAGTTTCAGCAAAGTACCGAAGATGTCTTAGTTCCATGGATACAAGCTAGTAGGTGAGATTGCTACATGTGCACAGTTTAGGGAAGGGATTCTCCACACACTCTGCACTGAAATAAAGTACTGCCTCCTTTCGAACCTTGAGCTGGCTGAGGGGAATGGGCCCTCTTTGGTCACTTTCATTTTGGCCATTTCTCTTGAGCAGGTAAGAAAGATCAAAACAAAATCTTTTCCAGCTCTTTCCCTCTAGTTTACCTTTTGGGGGGCCAAAGCTCTGTGCTGCAGGTGGCCCAAGTGTGTGCAGAGCAATGCAGCCTCCACAAAATCCATCAGTTTCCTCACAGGTCATCATATTTTCTTCCCAGGTGTGTCCAGATCTGGCAGGAGAAAGAGCCCACAGCACAGTGGGCACCGTGCCCTGCCCAGACAGAGCTCTCTGGCACTCAGCAGCAGCAGCAGTGCCAGCACTTTTCAACCTGCTCCTGCCTTGGCTTCACCTGGGGGACAGAAGGCTCTGGAAATCAGCACTTCCACTCATGTTCCCAGCTTGGAGCAGCTGCTGCTCCTCATGTTTCTCACCCTTCGCCACTCAGCTTTCCTATCCTTTTCTTCCCTCCTGTAGTGGCCAGGGATCTGGCCAGCGGTGTGGCCGTTCTTCCCTGGAGGGAGGAGACCCCTTAGGCTGCAGATGGTTGCCCTCTCCTTGGGAGAGAGACCCTGGCTGGCCACCTTTACTGGTGTGCTGAGGTCAAAAAGCCACCCCCAGCATGCCTCCGGTTTTACATACATTCTGTGTTTCTCACTGGTTATTCCCTTTGACCCACCCTTTTCCACAGCGGATAAAAAGCAAGTTCTCTCCGACCCTAGCAGCTTTTGAACTGGGATTTCTTGGAGGAGAAAGCTGAATTAAAACCTCCTGAGAGATCAGAGCTACGAAGATCTGTCTCTTTTCTTCTGTATTTGCCTTTAGAGCTGTTTTCACTCCAGCAGCCCTTTTGAGGGCTAAAGAGCTGAAAGCCCAGAAGCAGCTGCTGAGGTGCCCGAGCCCTGAAGTTCTCACCACCCCACCTTCACACACAGCTGACTTCTCCTTCCCATTTCTCTCCTTTTCTTACTCACATTTCTCACACTTGTGACCTCCTATTTTCTGCCTTTTTCCTCTCTTATTTCTTCACCCACTGCTTCCTGTCAGTGACTCTTTCTCTTCAGTAGTTGATGGGTTTCTCTTGTTTTCTTCCTGCAATCCCCTACTCAAAATATCGGGTGCTAGAGCAGCAGCCCAAGAAGCCTCTGCCTGTGCATCTGCTGAACACAAAAGCTCTGCTCAGCCTAAAGAATCTCATAAAGAAGAACCTAAGCCACAATGGATTTCCTGCTGCAGTTTGATGGGTTATTTTCATTTCTACATAGTCTTCATAGTGTTCTAAATAAATAGGTACCCTGAGGGATAGATATCACAGGTGAGCACCCATTGCACAGTCTGCTTTCAGTTAAATCCCATCTCCATTTTCAACACCTCACACTCACTATGAGTCCTGCATGGAAGAACCAGGCTGTGATGCTTCTTTCTGCTTTTGGTACTTTCTTTTGGAAAATGAAATTTTCTATTTTAAAACATTCAAACCCTGGAGTTTTTTCTATTTTCACCTGAGACTACTGCCAACTGAGGTTACAAACTGGCTGGTATGTGTTTGTGTGCACAGACCACAGGTCTGTCTCCATGCCCCAGGTGTCTGTCAATGTCCATTGAAACAGATGGCTGGAAGGGGAGCTCTGACTGCCCTGCGATGTTCTGGGGCTGGGGCTGGGCTGGTAGAGGCTGCAGAACGCTCTGAGAGACACAGCCTCACCTCTGGCCACCATCTTGTGCGTGGCACAGCCTCAGCTCTGGCCACCATCTTGTGTGTGGCTGCCTCAGCCCCAGCCACCATCTTGTGCATTGTGGCAGCTCTGAGGGCTGTGCGAGGGACGCTCTTCCCCAGCGCTGTTTTGTGTCCTTTCCCAGGATGGCATTTGGAAATGCTGCTTCTGTCCTGGGTTACCCTGTTTTGGCCTTGTCAATACAAAACTCGCTCTCTTACTCATATTATGATTAGAAGATTCTAAGAAGAAAATGAAAAGCATACTGGGATTATGATGCACAAAAAGGAGTGAATTAAACAGTACTCCATAGTGCAGGGCCTATAGAGCAAGGATTTGTTTATTCAACACCATGAGTGAGGTGAACAGCTCTGCCACTTGTCCATTCAAAAAGCACAGTACAAACTTTTACACATTTTTAACTTATTGGGCACATTCTACTTTCCTGACCTTCATATTTTCTAATTCCTTGATTATGGAAGCCCTTGTAGCAGGGCTCTGCACAAGGTGGTCGTCAGCCTCCTGGTGGTCGTTGCGGATGAAGGCCAGAAGTGTTCCTCAGGCTTGAACTTTTTTATCTCTGTTTCTGCACGTGCTCTATAAGATTGTCTGCTCAAATAGCCAGTGGTTAGCTTTATGCAGTTGCCTTGTGCTAAATTTGCTGATTTCTGAGAAGTGCTTGATTCCCATACCCTGTTACAAAGTAACTACTTTCCTCAGAGCTACAGCTTTTTCCCTTAGCTCAAGCATTATCTCTTTGCCTCAGTATCCAAAAGAGGAAAGGGAGGAGGGGGAAAAGTTGGTAGGGTGATAGGGCAACATTATCTTGTTGCCCAGGGATCAATTCCTAGATCAACTAAGCGGCATTCTCCTCCATCTAGTAAGTGTGGGGGTACCACAGGGACAATGCCATTGCATGGATTTGGAGTGTTGGGGTGTTGGCACCAAAGTCCTGCTCTTGAGGGAAGTGCAGGGACACAGGGGCTGTCAGAGGACAATGAGACATGGGGGACATGAGGCCATAATGTGCCGAGCAAGATCCTGCCCAGGATGGCAGCAAAGGCATTTCCTCCCCACGGCCTTGGCAGCGTAGGAAATCCCAAAAGGGGCTGAGGAGTCCCATGGGTAACCAGGAGGGATGACCGACATCACTGTGGCTGCCAGCATTCCCCAATCACTGGCCATTCCATGGACACTGGGGACTCTGAGGATGCGTGGATATGCTGGTTTTACATTTATTATTACTCAGTGAGGAGGGAAGAAGCCACCCAGGAAAATGATTTTTCTGAGAGAAGCTGCTAAGAGCTTCCTCTGTGCCTAGTAAAAAACCAATAGCTGTCTAGTTCTGAGAAGTGACAACCTATTAAATAATTTTAGAAGCTGGCTCTGCCTCAGTGCATTCTACATTTTAAAAGACAGGCAAGCCCAAGAGGGCTGTCTCTTGTTTCCAGCCTTGAAAGGTAACTGGGCTCTGGCTGGGCCTGCCCCGCTCCACCGCAGCCTGCGAGGCCTGGAGGGGCCGGGCCAGGCCCCAACAGGAGCCAGGCGGGGGATGGGAGGCTGCAGGGCCCCGGCCAGAGCTAAGCCAATTCACAGCTACTAACATCTTACTAACACCAAGCCCTGGCCTCAGCCCTGGCCCTGTCTGCTCGTGCCGAGCCAGAGTCCGCTGGGCCCTGGGAGTAGCTGCTGGCCAAGCCAGGCCCCCTCCAGCACGACCCCCCACAAGCGGCTGCCATCAGTGGGAAGGGGAAGCCATCAGTCTGCAGCTGAAATGAGAAACAGCAGGGGCCAAAGACCAGCCACACAGCAAGAACAGCCATGACCATTGTGATCAGGTCCCTGAGATCTTAGCACAACCACAACACGGCCTCAAATCCATCACCGTAACTATTGCAACCACTACCCAGCAAAAATCATCGTAACCATCTGCAGGCCTGGGTGAGATATTAACTCACTGCAAAGAGAAGACCTAGAGACCTTAATCCTCTCTCAAGAGAGAGAAAACTATAAAAGACACGTATAAGATAACATAAAAGTCAATAAAAAAAGATGAAGTCCTAAATCAAAGGAGCATGAGGAGATGCCCTAATATGCCATTGCCATCTGCTGCAAGTACTTCCACCGAGGCTCCCTTCTAGAAATGTCCCTGCAGCACATCAGCATCAGCACTAGGTTTGGTTGCATCAGTGGGGCAGATCAAGCCTTACCCCACGCAAACAATCTCCATTCTCAGGCAACATTTTGCTTTGGGCTATCATTCCAGCTCTTTTGGCTGTGTAGATGGCCCTAATAACAGGAAACAATCATCACAGAACTGGTGCTATTTTTTCCAGCAATGAAGGAAAGAAACTCAAACCAAACAAAGTTTCTGAAATAGTGGTTTTGAGAGAAGAAGTACACCCCCATTCTTCTCACGGGGAAACTTGCCTGCAACCTGGAGAGGATGGTTTAAAGGCACAGAGTCCCTGCTGCTTCTTGTGCCGTGCTGCTGAAACACTTAGTGACCATATTTGTTCATAAGCCAAGCCACTTTCTCCATATCACCAAGCTGGAGCCTGGTGATGGGGAGAGCCTGCCAAAACCTCCAGTTTGTTTCCTGCCACTTTCTGGGATGGGTCCAGTGTTTATGCATTGACTTGAGTATCCAACGAGCAGAGGCTTAGCAAAGGGATGACACTTCTCTTTCTTCAGATTTCACCAGGAATGTTTTCCTATTTCCACATAAGGGAACCTGAAATTTTCAGACTGCAGAGAGACAAAGCTGCAGGTGACTCCTGTGTGCCCAAATAGGCATTTTTATCTCAATACATTTGTGGAGGCATCTTAATGTATCTGTGTTGAATAGGGGATCCCAAATGTTTGTTTCCTTACCTGAAAAGTACCTGGGGGATTTCCTTTCTTTTCTTCCAATTACCATTGTTTTCAACAACAGGACAAAAAGCTTGATGAGTTTTGTTTTATGGCAGCTGTGCTTCCGGGACCAACAAGCACTGCTGAGCTGCCTTTTATGTAATAATCCTTGGAAAGAGTAGAGTTAGTTAGAATAGCAAAATCCCTCTTCCAAGAAGCCTGTCAAGCTGGTGTGAATCCTCAGAGAAGAAAACATGTATTTGCATGTCTTTATTTTCCCACTAACTAGATCAGTCCATGAAATCAGCTGCCAAAGCAAGACCTGCAGGATGTTGGAAAAGCTGGGGCTGCTTTGGGGCTTGTGTTTTTTGATGATACAGGGAAGTCATCTCTGCCTCTCTGCCAGGGCAAAATCTGCCACTGCAGAGTGGAGCTGAAACAATGGGCTCTGGGAGAGCAGTTGCAGATGGGAAAGAAGCAGGTGGAGCCTTGTGTTTCTGTTTGCTCCAGGTTCAACTCCTGATAGCCAAAGGAGGGACCCCACAGCTGCGGCAGCCCAAACTCCTCTCAGCTTTGCTGCGTGACTTCCTGAGCTGCTGCCTGCAGACAGACGAGGCACAGTGCTGGTCTGCTGAAGAGCTCCTGCAGGTAAAATGCCAAGGGGCTGCAGGTGAAACAGTTTCTGAAAGATGGTGGCTCCTTCTCCGCTGAATTCCAAGGCATCAGATGTGCCCCCCTCCTCCTCCCTTCCAATCTTGGTGCTGTTCAACTGAGAATGGTGAGGAATTCTAGACTGGGCAGGGCTGGCAGGGACCTGTAAAGCTCATGTGGTCCAAGTGCCCTGCAGGGAGCAGGGACGTCTTTAAAGGGAACAGGATACTCAGACCTGAGCTATTTCCAGGGGTGGGCACCTACCAGCTCTTGGGCCAACCTATGCCACTGCTGCCCCATGCTCCTTAGACCTACTCAATGCCCTTTTCATTTAAAAAATATTCCCCTGCCTTTGCAGCTCTTAGCTTGGAAAATCATGCTTTCTTCTTGTTTCCTTTTCCTTTCTGCTACATCAATTTGTAACATCGGACAATCCTGGGTGCAGCCTGGTGACACTCATCGTATCAGTGAAGCAGTGGAAGGAGAGAACAATAATGTTTTAATCAATATAGAACTGTTTTCTCCATGGCTAGCTTAGAGTAATATTGTAGAGTAGGAATGTAGAGTAAGATTAGAAAGTCGGATTGTAGAGTAGTAATGTAGAGTTGGATTTTAGAGTAGGATTATAAATCCATAAATTTTCTGAAGCCTCATCTCTTTCAGATGATTCCCTTCCTTCTGACCCTGTGAGAAAGCTCAACATTTCCTTCTGAATTGCCAGTTATTTCTTAGAGGTGGAAAGTGACATTGATGGCTACTTTGGTATGGTTTGTAAGTGGGGAAGGCTCTTCTTCAGTCATCCTCTCCAAAGGTCACACTAATTCAAGAGGCATCCTGATCACATAGTATCTTTCATCAATCTGCTGCTGCTCTCTGTAAACAATTTGGAATTCGAAAAACACTGGCTCGAGCGGTGCTTGCAGCATGTCCTGACAGCACTATTCTGACACCACTGCAAGATGGAGGAGCTAATCCTCGGGGACTCCGGCCCCATGAGTTTGGCAAACTGATGTTACTGAATTTACACCTTTTGGACCATTACATTATGTGCATATGTCAGTGGATACTTGCTCAGCATTTGTGTGGGCTTCTGCCCATTCATCTGCCTCAGCTGCTGCAGCTCAACAACTTTGGAGAAGAACTCCAAATTTTGCTGTGATGGGATTCCCCAAGAGGATCAAAACTGATAATGGTCCCATATATTGAGCCACTTCTAGTGCTAATTTTTTACAACATTGGGGTATTCAACTTCTCCATGGAGTCCCATATAGCTCGTCTGGCCAAGCAATTGTTGAATGCTTTCATCACATTCTTAAAAGTCACTTTACTGCTTTGGAAAAACAGGGGAAAATAGAGGGTTCCCCCCATGAAATATTGGCAAAACCATTATTTGTTATAAATTGGTTGAGTGTAGGTGGACGACAAGACCATCCTCCTGCAATAGTACACATGCAAACAAACCAACCTGATTTTACTTTTAAAAATATTCAAGTTAAATATTTTCCTCCTCTGACTGGGTTATGGGAGGGCCCAATGCAGTTATTAACTTGGGGAAGGGCTTATGCTTGTATTTCCACAGGGAAAGATTCAGCTACATGGATTCCTGCAAAATGGCTTAAACCATGCTTACAGAAGAATAATGACATCAGCTCTTTGTCTTGAAGCATGGAAGAGACATCAGCATGGAATGAACTTGGCATTGACACCATTGCTGAGTGCCCTGCACCCTGACAATAAGGATGCAGTTGGTTTTTTGCCAGATCTTACTGCATTTTTTGTGGCTCTTTGAAAACAATCAGTTGACAAGAGACAATTAGAGACTCTTGAAGGTGTTTGTGGAGAACAAGGGCTTGACTATCGACCCTGGCTATTGGTGTGTTGTTCTTGGTGTAAACAAGAGAGTTGGAGAGTCACTCGGGCATGTGAAAGAGAGGAGGTGTGTAAGTGTCAGCCATGTATCACATGGGTTATTACCTACTCTAGAGCACGATGGTTGACTGACTTTGGTGGTCCATCATTAGACCAGTTGCCTGGAGGGAATGCTCCAAGGGGTGCAGTCAGAGTACTGCGTGAACAACAACAGTTTCTAAACTCGTTCAAACAGATTGAAGATTTTGGACAGAGAGTATTAGCAGACATTAGCTTTGAGCTTCTTAAACGCTTCGCATTTTTACGTATTAGGCGAGGCAATAAGGTAGTGAACACCAAGTGTGGAATGGGTGTTGGAGTTGCCCAAAGTTGGCAAGTTTGTAGTCCTGAATGGGACATGGCAGAAAGACGATGCCCATCGCCCATGGCGATGTTAATGTTGATTTTTTGGGGTTTTTCATTGTATGGTGAGGGGTGTTTCTGGACAAAGCACAAAGAAATGTTTGGGTAACCTGGGCTAATGTGTCTGGTATGCAGGATTTTTGTCTCAATTTACAGCAGGCCAGTGACCCTTTTTGAACTTGCTTAATTGGCATTCCCCTTCAGGAGAACAAAACAGATTTTTCTGGTTGGGGGGACCCGAAAATTGTAAATTTAAGAAGTGGCAGAAGTGATGACTGTCTCAGTCCAAAGGGACAGTATACTTGGCTGTCTGTGTGCAATGCAGCCTGGCAGAAAAGAGTAATTGCAAATTTGAACTGATCATATCCTATTCCATTTCAAGAACTGGATTTGTTAGCCAGTGTTTTCCCAACCTTGGATGTCAATGTTACTGTTCTGCCTAGTTGCAACAGTATGGCCCCACCATGGCAAGCAGTTAATGGTACAGGAGTAGTTTGGTTTGGAGATCCTTGGATTAGTTGGTTACAAAAGCAAGGAGAAAAAACATTGTTTGAAGGTTATCCAAATGTTACAGGACAATCTCCATGGAACAGATTAAAAACAGGGGGTCTGACAGGAAACACTTCAGGAGAATGGGAACTCCCACCAGGATTCTTTTTGATTTGTGGGAATCGAGCATTGCCTGGTATTCCAAGATGACCTGTTGGTGGACCATGCTCTCTTGGTCCACTAAAATTATTTGCCCCCCACATGAGGAATTTATTGAATGCCAGTCAAAGTCATCATCAAAGATCACATTGATCCATTTGAATTTTGATGAGACTTGTAATGCCAATGTGCAATTACCATCATTGGTGACTGTCATTGCAACATCTTTCCATTTACCAGAGGGAATGGCTGCCAGGAATGTGAAAAATAAAGCTCGTCTTGCCTGTTGGGTTGACAAACAGTTGCATTTGACTAAGAAAGTGTTGAGTGAGTTGCTGACTGATGTTGATAGTATTCGGCATGACACCCATGCAGAATTGCGCAGCTATAGATTTTTTGTTATTACCACATGGACATGGATGTGAAGATTTTGAAGGAATGTGTTGTTTTAACTTATCTGAGCACTCCCAAAATATTCATAAACTAATGGCAGGACTACATGAAAACATGAAGCATATCAGAGAATGACATGATCCTTTTTCTTTCTAGTTTGGGTTTAAGGGGTTGGTGGCAGGCCTTGGTCAAGAGGGCAGTAATGTTACTGATTGTATTTCTAAGCTTTCTGCTGCTTCTTCCTTGTTTCTTACAATGCCTTCAACAAATGTTGCACCATTTAATTCCTCCAATTTTAAAGAAAAGAAGGGGAGATGTAGGACCCTGAGCTGCATTAGAACAAATTTCACCTCAAAGAGAAAGAGTTAAGAACGTGGGCAAGGTTATCAGACAGGGAAGGAACAGTCATGGTCAGCAAAAGAACACAAAGGAAGAGCCAAACAGGATGGGAGATAGAGAAGTTGAACACACAAGTGTTGGTCCCATATACACAAACGTAATTATCCAATACAAATGCTTACAAGGATGTGTGCAGCCAGTTCTACAGGGGATACTTGTATGAATAGATCTATATACAGTATAAAAGTAACCAAGCTTAGAGAATAAACAAATGATCTGATCCTCCTATTGGTGCTGTGTTATTCCTCTTCCTACATGGAGAAATGAAGACCCTGGCACTGAACTATGACAATGACTAGCAGAGAGCCTCAGGATACCCCTACTCTCATGTCAATAAATTCTGAGTTGTGATTTAAATCTGTCAGAAAATGAAAATGGTAAAAATGAAACATTTTCCAGTTGTTTCTCTCTGGTTTATGTTTTTTGAAGGCCAAAGCTCTGTACTGCAGGTGGCCCAAGTGTATGCAGAGTAATGCAGCTCCCAAAAAAACCCCTTGTTTTTCCCAGAAGTCATTATCACTTGTTCCCAGGTGTGTCCAGATTTGGCAGGAGAAAGAGCCCACAGCACAGTGGGCACCGTGCCCTGCCCAGTCAGAGCTCTCTGGCACTGAGCAGCAGCAGCAGCAGCAGCGCCAGCACTTTTCAACCTGCTCCTGCCTTGGCTTCACCTGGGGGACAGAAGGCTCTGGAAATCAGCACTGCCACTCATGTTCCCAGCTTGGAGCTGCTGCTGCTGCTGCTGCTGGGTAGATCCTGCCAGTTCAACTGCTTCCAAATGGGAATAAAGGCAGAGATATATGTAGACAGGAGCCCTGGGCAAGTCCAATAAATATGCAAATATGTGGAGAGATTTGTTAAGAATTATTTCAGCTGTTATGGCAACAGTGTTTTCTTTCCTGGTTCTGTGCAATGCTTTGGGCCATTCTCTTGGTCTGGTTGCCTTGTCTTTGGTCCCATGTGAGTGCTCAGTTGGGGAACAGGCTGTAGGTGCTTGGGCCACTCTTGCTTTTACTCTTGGATCCCTTCAACAACGGGGTTTGTTCCACCATGAGAGTCTATGCAGCTTTGTGACAGAGGAGAACTTCCCAGGCTATTTGGTGTTTGCTGTAGGGGAGGTTGGGTTGCTTTGCATAAATTTGCATAAATTCCAATGCAGAACACTTGCTTTGTGATGTCAGGGCATGGTTGCCACATTGTCGTGGTGACATCAGAAGGTTGCCTTGGTGCACGGAAGGCCTCAGTGTCAGAGCAGCTCTTGGGCTTGCTCAGTGCAGGAGCATCCTCCTGCTTGAGGCGTTTGTCAGTGGGCAGCTGCACACTGACAGGAGCCTTGTGTATCTTGTGTTGGAGCAGTGTCTGCAAACTGGCACAGCAGTGCTCCAATGATGGAGCCACTCGCTGCTGCAGTTTGCACTGTTTACGGCTTTGTTTATTCCGGCTATTACCTGACCAACCTGGCATGTAAGTAGAGGTTTTCCCTGGGTGTAACCTAACCTGGCTTTTGTAGGTCTTCCTGCTTTTTCTTAGTCACTGGGTTGATTTTGAAACAGAAGGACCATTAGGATGCCACTGCTTTGCTAAAGCTCCTGTCAACAAGTTTAGCAAAAACGGGATGCCTGTAGCCAGGGGTCTGCAGGCAGCATTTGCAAGGGTTCCATTCCCTGCACAGGAGAGTCTGTGGCAGCAGAGTCTGTCCTTTCCTCAGTTTGCTGGCTCAAGCAGGATAGCTTTGAAAATGCAGAGACCTTCTCAGAAGGCCTTCTTAAGACTTTGTGGTTCTCCCCATAATTGAGGGAAAGCTTCTTTTGTTCTCAGTTTTGTCATGAAAGGATTTGACTAAGTTCACCCTTTTCTGAGTGCTAGAATAGCAATACCCTTTGCAATGAAGTGCAAACTCCAAAGCAGTGTGTGTGTGCTCCTGAACGCTGGAGCTGCTGTCGCTGTGCTGCACAATAGAACTGCCACAGCTCAGGGGGATTTGGGGGAAGATTTTCTGGGCCAATGTTTTCAGCAAGTTAATGAGAATTATTGCATGCAACTTATCTTTTAAAAAAGTACCTGAAAGGAAAAAGAGCAAAAGCTACTTTATCTGTAGGACAAGAATCGAGCATTGAGTGTTAAAGAACACTTTGCATGTTCTTGATCAACTTTGTGTTCACTTACTGGCAAAAGAGGCCAAAGCGTAGGCACAAGCAAGAATATTGCCCAGTTCCTTGTTGGATGTGTGAAAGAATTGTGTCCCCTGAGGGAGGCTGTCAGAGGAAAATACCCTCTGTTTGGGTTCACTTATTCTATGGGATTCAGCAGCCCAGGCAGTTTTCTCACCCCATTGCGTTCATTTTCCCTTGCTCACTGCAGGTCACCTGAGGCGTGTGTTCAGAGGTGCCGATCCTGAGGTGAGTGAGAAAGGAACCTTTGATATTCCTGCTGTTGAAGAATTGTGGAGCAAGCTGGGATCTTGGCCTGTGGCAGCAGAGTGTAGGTGGCCAGCTGAGTAGGCTGAAAGGAAATCCATTTCCATGTCTGCAGCAGTGATAGCAAAGGCATTGCTGCCTATTTCCTCATTTTCCACTTCAGTGCTTTAAAAGAACCAGAAGACCAGTTTTGCAGAAAGAACACTGCATATTCTTGACAGTAGCCAGGGTGGGAGATCTAATTCAGACAATTTGCAGTCCAGTTGAATTAAGCCATTTTCATTTAGTTGGAGTGACTTAGAATCCCATTGCTATCAAAGTGGATGATTTGTCTTTAGTCGAGCTGGTTGTAGAAATAGAGCAGAATAGAAGTAAGGTTATAAATGATAGGTAGCTGCCTGTCCCTAACACTACTATCTGTGCACAGAGCCCAGAACCAACAGCAGACTCTTCTCTGGCTCCCTCTGCTCCTGGAGAAGAGGCCAAAGAGGAGCAAAATGACCACGAGCCTCCAGCACTGGTCACACCCCAGCCTGAACATTCAGAGACTGTAAGTGCCACTTCTGGCTGGTGTTGTCTTTAATGCAAGGCAGAGCTGCAAGTTCCTGAGCAGCCAGCACTTGCTGTTGGTAGCTGAGGCTGCCGAGTGCTGGAGTCGTGCCAGCACCTAGCAAGTCACCCCAGGCAATGGCAGCTGAAAAATGACTTTTGATCTGTCATGTTTAGGCCCCCAATTGCTGGGATTCTGAGAGGGGCCAGCCTGAAGCATGAAGGCTCCCTGTGCCCAGAGGAGGGAGCATTTCAAAGACACTCTGCTCAGCCATGTCACATTCTGGAGAGGACACTATGGTCTGGAGAGTCCTGTGCCCTACAGACTGGCCAAGTAGCTGCAGGCACAAAAGATGTGGATCTGACCACACAAGCACTTTGGGGTGGTTTGTCCCCATGAGCTTCTTGAGTGTGCTTACCTGGGAGTATTTCAGAGACACACTGGGGATGTGAAATTTCTGACTGAAATCAGGGATTTTGGTGCCTTTGTTGCCAGGTTGTTGTTTTGCCTCTTCAGGCAGAGCAGTCAGTAGCAGAGCTGACAGGTGCTCTGAGCCCATGTCTCTTCTGGCTTTTGATAAGCTGCAAAGAGATGATTTTGTTGTCCATGAATCCATGTGGGGCCGCTCTTCTCTTGTGTGGCAAAAGACACAAACTGCACAGTTCTGAATCCTTCTTCTGAGGCAAAACCAGAGACTCCATATGTCTGTTGAGACTTTTCTTTCTGAAGTCTGCAGCTTTGAAAACTCCCCAGGAGCCTGGAGGCTGGGATAAAGCCGCAAGTCCTTGAGTGCTGTCTTGTGTTGCTAAGAACAGGAAAGACATCTCCAAATTTTGGATGGTGTCTTTAAATCAAATGTGCAACTTGGTGCCTGAGCAGCTGCCTGGGACAAAGCACCCAGGGGTGTCGCTCAACAGCAGCTGAACGTGAGCCAGCTTGGGCCCAGGTGGCCAAGAAGGCCTGGGGCATGCTGGCCACGTGTCAGCAAGAGTGGGGCAGCAGGAGCAGGGCACTGAGCATCCCCCTGTGCTGGGCAGCACCGTGGTGCTTCAAGTCTGCTTCAAGCAGACTTCCATCAATCCCGACATGCCAGTGCTCATCACTTGGGCCACTTTCCTGCCAAACATGCCCTCCCTGCAGCCAAGAAGATTAGACCCTGGAATGGGTGACAATTTCATTCTTTGCTTTGTTTATTTGTCTGTTGGTTTGATAGCAGGAAGAACACTGTGTAATTTCTCCTTCTGCAGCCATTAAAGGTGCTTTGGCTCAACCCTTCCTGCCCACTTGCAGCACTGGAAGAGACTCTGTTAGAATTTGAATTTGGAAGATGGCAGTTCTGGAAAATGCAGAATTTTTGCAGGAGAACACATAGTTTGGGGTGGGGATGTTGGGGCAGAAGGAGCTGTTCTGGTGCCAGGCCAGACAGCAGGGCTTGCACATCACTTTCAGGTGAACAATGCCCATGCCTTTTGGCAGCCCATGGTTGATCAATAGGTGTTGTGTTTGGGAATTGAGCAGGAAATCAATGGCCTTGCATTCCAGCTGGTGCTGAGAGATCAGAGAGGCTGGGAGGGGCTGGGCTTCATTTCTGATTGCAGCCACTTCAGCACCATCAGTGTGGGTGAGTCCAAGAGAAGAACTTGTCTGAGCACAGATGCACAAAGACTGCAGTTCCCAGAGCAGTGCTCTGGGTCTGACAGCAAAGCACCAACACAATCCAGATTCCCCAAGAGTGTGATTTATTGAAGCAACAGGAGAGCAAGTTCAGCACTGCTGCTGATGGGGGCACTGGCTACCAAGTGTTGATGTGTGTAGGGATAGAAAATATAGCAAGAGAGTTTATCTAGTGAGATCTAGCTGTCTGTCTATCTATCTATCTATCTATCTATCTATCTATCTATCTATCTATCTACCTATCTATCTATTTTGATTTGATAAATATCAAATATTCCATTTGAATTTTCCCATCTCTGCTGCAAAGCAGTTGGTGGTATAAAGGTCACCTAAAGTCATCCCTTTGAGGAGAGGAGGAGAGACAGGTTCCATTGACTGTTCTGGAGCAGGCAGAGATGATTCCCCCTGCAGAGATGTTTTTTTTTTTTTCTCTTCAGAGCTCTTTTCCTTTTCCACTCTCTTCTGCTGTGAAACCTTCTTTTTATGCAACAAATTGCTGCATGTCCTAAGGGAGTGGAACAATCTCAAGCTCTAGGTGGAGTTTGGAGACTTTGGTCATACATGCATTATATGACACATGGTTTCCTTCATTGGCATCCCTCGGGGTGTGTCAATTCATTTGTTGATGGGGCCTTTGGAGGATCTCTGTTAGTGCCGCTCAGAATTCTCAGCTGACAAAAGAGGGAGGATAAACACCTTGGTCCTTTTCCATATACTCAGGTGGCCATAGGGGCTCTCTGACCTCCATTTGAAGATCAAATTGCACACATCCTTATCTCCTGACCGAGCAGGATTTCTAGCAAGAGTGTAGATGTCAGAAAGGCAGGAACGGTGGTGCAGGCCTGAGGAGAACATGAACTCCACAAGTGTTTCTCACAAGGGATGAAATCACACAGGAAAACACCTGCAGAGCCAGGGTGGAGCTGTGGGACAGGGCTGAGTGTGAGTGACTATGGAAAGACAAAGAGGACAGAGCAGAAGGGGAGGGAGGCCCTCAGCAGACCCTTGAGAAATGGCACACATTTTCTGTCAGCTGCCCAAGAGTCTGTTGGGGATTCAGACCCAACTGGACCCAGATTGTACTGCCAGTGTCACTTTGGAATCTGTGTCTCCCCATGGGCAGAGAACAAGCCAGGAGAGCAGCAGCACAGTGCTTTGGGAACGTGTGAGCCCATCAGTGTTTGAGTCTTGGCCCACAAATGTTGTGTGGGGAGTTGAAGGCCATGTTCTCTTGCTTTCTGTGCAGGTTGTTCTGGAGAAAGAGCAGGAGCAGATTGATTTGTCAGAGATGCCATGCCAGACTGAGGGAGAGCTGTTGCCAGCCCGAGAGCAGGAAGAGCAGCTTGGGCAGCAGGTGGAAGAGGCACTGGAGAATGGCCAGGTAAGCCTGACTCAGCAGGTGACAGAGTGCAGGGCAGGAAGAGGGGCATAAAACACAGCTCTTGGGACTGAGGAGGCCAGGAGTCCAAGAGGCACTGAAAGCACAGAGCCTTGTAATCTGCAGAGATCAGCACTGGGACAGGAGGGTTACAGTGGAAGCAGAGGTGGTTAAGTAGGCAGAAAGAAGCGACTGAATGAGTGTGATTTTGAGGCTGAAAGAGGGAAAAGCTGAGCCTGATGGCAGCTCCCAGTCACTTGTTCTCCATTTGTGTGTACAGAATATCAAGGCAGAGCCACAGGCAGAGTTGCCTGAAGCTCAGAGTGCCATTGTGGCAGTGAAGGGAAGGCACCAGGAAGACATGAGGAGCACCGAAGAGGAGATGAGGCTCCATGAGCAGAGAGGAGATCAGCAGAATGAGGTGAGTGAAAGAGTAGAAGTCACTCCACTCATCAAGCTGTCTCTCTCGTGTTTTTTAGAGGACATCAAGGAAAATCTCCAGGCAGAGCTGCAGGAAACAGAGGCTAGGATCGACGCAAAGGAGAAGAGGCTGGAGGAAGAACTGAAAATTGTCATAGAGAAAATTAATCACCTGATTCAGAAGAAGGATTCCCTACTAAAACAAGTGAGTGAAACAGCGATAGCCACTGCAGTCACTGCAGTCTGGTGGTTTCAGCCCCTCTTGCCTTTCCCCTGCAGAGCAGCAGGGAGCTGGGGTGATGCCTCTCAGTGCCATCCTGCTGTAGTGTCTATCCCAGCTGCTTTGAAGGAAACTTCCTGGTGTGCTGAATCCCAACTGCTGCTCTGGACAGTGGCACAAATCATTTTCCCCTTTTGCCAGCACTCATCTGAATGCATTCCTGCTGGCCTGTTTCCTGCTCCCCTTGTTTCTTCAGGTGTTTTTGCAAGTGAACACAGTCACCCAGATAGATGTTGAACACAAGCCACAAGCTGTCTGTATCCCTTGGGGAATCTGCTCCTCTCCTGCTCGTTCCCTTTCCTCACAGTTAATGAGCCTTGGCAGAAAGGGACAAGCTGTAGTCTCTGACTGCTTTGTTCTGTTTGACTTGAGGTTGGAGTGTTGACACCTCACCTGGCAGCCTCGGAAGGCTTCCAGCAAATGACTGGTGATGAAGAGCCCCAAGGTCGACATGAGGCACAGCAACTGTCCCAAGCAGAGATGCTGAAGGTTGAGCATGTCTCAAAGATGGTGAAGGAAAAGTGGACTCAGTGGGAAGAGGTAGAACATTTGGACAAAGACGCTGCAATTGTGTCTGAAGCCCTTGGAGGGGGAAAGGGATCCTTGGGAGGAAATGGAATGGTCATTGTTGCAGTCATCCTTCAGAAAATCCATGAAAATGGAATATGAAACTGGCTATGAACTCAATTAAAACCAACTTCTGGTTTTGACCATTTGGTTTCAGAAGCGGGCATCCAAAATAATCCAGTTTATGAGCTTGGCATATGGCTAAGAGCAACTTCTTACGGGCTTGTGTTTGTAAAGATAACTTAGGGCAATCTCTGCCGGTCATCTTTCTGACACCAACTCATTTCTACTCTCAGATCTACACAGGCTCTTCTATTGAATCTGCTGCATCATCATCATCATCATCATCTGCAGCAGCAGCAGCAGCAGCAGCAGCAGCAGCAGCAGCAGCAGCGTCATCTAAAGGAGCCTTGGTTCCCCAACCAGAGAAGTGGAGCCCGGGCTGTTCATCCATCTCCAGCACTGACACAGATGCTGCTCAGCTACAGGACGACTTCCTGGAGCTTCTGAGTATGGCTTGTGTATTTCTTGTCTGAGGGACAGTGAATTGTGTGCACGTGCCAACATAGCTGTACCAAATATTCCTCCTCAATTTGGTGTCACAGAGACATTTAGGGCTCCCCACAGGAACTGCTGTGCTTCAAGGCAGTGAGAGACCACTCTGGGTGTTCCTGTTGCCTCTGAGGGAATCTTGGACTGGCTCGGGTCTGCCTGGGCTTCGTTTTCTCCTAAAGGCAGAAGCAGAGATTGTTCTTGCATCAGCAGAAGGCTGTAACCTAGCAAATTATCTATGCAAGTGCTGCATGCTAGTGGCCAAACTGAAGAGAACATTTGATTCCTAAATTCAACTTAGACTCCAGGCTTCCCTACACTTGTCAGAACCAAAATGCTTCAGAGAAATTGAATGCTTTTGGGGTTTTGTGGTTTTGTTGCAGTTCTGATTTTAATTTGGGGTTTTTCTGGCTTATTTTGGGGTTTTTTTTGTAGAGATTTTCTCCATCCTGAAGGAGCTGTTCTGCCCCATGTGTCTTACTGGTGTCATTTTTATGAACATTCTTATTACCACTATTACATCTACTACATTATTTGATGAGAATGCGGTATTTTTGTCAGTGAGGACTTCTTTGAAAGAACATCAGGTGACAGCAGAAACAGAGAGCAAGAGCAGTTTTCACTGGGCCCACAAGGAAAAAACAGATACTTGTATAACAATCTGAAATTAATATCCTACTTTTATTCTTATAAAGATATCTCCAAGAGACACACAGACATGGTGTGATCAGATAAAACTTCACCGCAGGCGTTTCTCAGGAGGGAGCCTCCAGCCCCTCCACTGTGTATTCCTCAGATCCATGGCACTTTTTCATATCTGATTTCAAATCATTCCCATGACTCTTAGAATGCTACCCATTGGCCCAACCCCTGCTCAGATCAGTCTCTAGGAAAACACATCAAGCCCTCTGTGATTCTGCAGCACAACCCATTTAATCTGCTTCTCGCCCATAAGAGCTGCCAGTGTTGTGCCCTCCCATAAAGACCTGGTGGGGCTGAGAAAAGATCCCAGTTGGTTCTGTGTGTACTTTCACCTGTTGAGACAAAAAAGGGCATTGATCCACACCTCGGTGTGTCTGATGCCAAAGCCAATCCCGTTGTGTCCTGGATGGGGACAGCAGCTTGTCAGGGGCTCAGGCTGGCTGTGGCTTGTGGCCATGGCTTGTCAGTGCTCATGCTTGGCCTTTGGCAGCCTTGCTGTGTGCCCTGGCCCTGAGGGCTGCTCTGACTGAAGGGGCTGGAGCCTTCCTTAGCTGGGAGAGTGGCGCTGCCGCCCGGCCGGCCGCTGCAGAGCCGAGCTGGCCCGAGGCAGCAGCCCCTCATCTGGGCCGGCTTCTGCACGGCACGGCCTGGACTCCCGAGAGGGACAGCATCTCCTCTGGGCAGCTGTGCGTGTCACAGCGGCACCTGAGCAGCACTGCTGTCCTCGCTGCCCTTGCCCGCTGTGCCCACTTGGGAAGGTGGGGGGGACGTGTGTGGTGCTGAGAGGCCGAGTCCAATGGCAGCCACTGATCCGCACTGTCAGGGTGAAGGGAAGCACTGGGGTTCTTCCCATGGGCCCTGGGCAAGGGCGTCTTGGAGCTCAGCCTGCTCATACAGGGTGAGGGTGCTGATGCCAAAAGCCCCCTTGGAATGGGGTATAGCATCAGCTGCTTGGCTTTACAGATGGAAAGGCATTCATTCTGTTGGCAAATGCTGCAAGCTAGAGAAGATGCCCTCCTCTCCTGGGGATGCATCTCCCTGGGATTTATTTCCTGACAAGAGAAGTCTTCAAAGGACTGGACAAAACCAGTCTCTCTGCTGGCCATTTGGACTGCAGAACTGCCTGGCTTGTTGCTCTTGCCCTTGTTGTTGTTGTGGTTGCTGCCCAGCTGACCACAAAGGGTTCAGAGCCCCAGACAGTGGGGCTGCCTTTCGTATCTCCTGGAAGGTGATATTTCTGCATGAAAGTGAGAATCTTGCATTTTGTTTCCCTCAGGGAGAATGGTGAACATGGAAAATCCCATACGAAAATACATTGAACTGGAAAATCTCGGCAGCGGGTGAGTCCACAAATACTTCTACACAGCCTTGGGCCAGGTGTTTCGCTGGTGGAATATCCATCAAGTGGGAAGTCAGACAAGCTGCAAACATGTTTAGACACCAGGGTTAGTCTGCCCCATCTCTCAGTACTGGCCAGAATTTGTAAGTGTGCTCAGAAGGCATTGCCAAAGACCTCCCCATGCTGCCAACCAAGGTCTTGCCTGCAGCAAGGAGCATAACCTGGTAGATCTCCTTGTCTCTCAAGTGTGGGACAGCTCTGTGGTAATTTCCTTAGCATTTGTGTATGTCTCAAGATCATAGAATTTTGCCACACAAATGACAGGAGAAGAACCTTGCTTACCTGAAAGAGCAACCTGCCCCTTTATGATAGCTGTCAGATAACAATCCTCAGGGACATTTCTGTCCAAGAGTTTCCTAAAGGAAATTCTCCGTGCTCAAGGTTAGACCTGCCCAGTTTGGAAACTGATAGCCGAGATGAAGGAATAAGCTGTCTTTTTGAGCTGAGGCAGGAAAGCCCAGCACTTCAGAAACAGGCCCAGTGCCCATGCACTTGAGGGGAAAATGTATCATCTGCCTTCTGGCAGACCCGCAGCTTTTAGGTATTTACAGCAGAGATCTCCTGTCTGGAGTGGCTTTCACTGCAAGATCTAAATGGCTTCTCCTTTCTTTGCTGCTGTTTTGTTTCTAGGGCTTTTGGAGAGGTTTCTAGAGCACTTGACATTGCCACAGGAGGAGAGGTAAATGTCAACAGCCCCTGCAGACTCTGCTGTTCTCAAGGCCTTTCCCTACGGGTGACATCTGTGCCTGGAGCTTTGGGTAGAGCTGTGCAGCAAAGACACAGGAAGCACAGACTGGTGCCAGCCTGCAAATTGCACTTGGGACAGTCTTTGTCCTTCTCAGCTGCCAGTAGGAAGGCAAGGAGGGCAGCGGTTCCTTGCAGAGAAGGACGTGCCTACTTGCTCTCAATTGCTAAAACCAAGGTTTAGCATGTCACTTAGAGCATCTCACTGCTCTTTGGGGCTACAGCTTCAGAGTCCTGAATCCTCATTTCTGGCTACCAGCAAATACATCTGAATGTTACTGGTAGCTCATTAGCCACTTGGGAGCTGTACATAGGGAGAGATCTGCAAGGTGTCCCTAAAAGCCCAAAGGCCTGCCTGTATCCACAGAGTACCAAGGCACAGATTACTTCTCTGGAAGTGCAGGCAGAGCAGCAGAGGGTGTGGTCAGAGCTTTGTGGGTGAGAGTTGATACACCTTTGTTACCAAGTGGACAAGACAAAGTGTCAGTGGTCAGGTGTCATGTAACTGTCCCCAAGGGAGCAGAGCAATGGGCTGTTGGATTGTCACTTCCTAATTACTCCAATGTCTAATCACAAGGTGCTTTGGCACAGCTTGGCTGTGCCATTCCAGAATCACTCACTCCATGTGAGAAGCTCCATGCCAACTTCCAAAGTTACTCATTTTCAATATCATTTTAGGTGGCCATAAAGAAAATCAATCTTCAAGGACTGAGGAGGAAGCAATTAACTGTTAATGAAATCATGATCATGAAGAGTTATAGGAGTCCCAGTGTTGTGAATTATTTAGACAGGTGAGTGATCATGGTCTTATCCCATCAATATTTGTTTCCATAATACAAGCATAAGAAGTTAAGAACCTGCTTTGGCCACTGGCAGAAAATAGAGCTCTTAATTATTGGTTAATTATTATTTCTCTACTTATCTCCAATGGGTGGGAAGAGACTGTAGTTTGTCTGCAATCATCTACCTTGGTAAAGACAGTTTGAAAATTGTTCAAAAACCTGCATCAGCCCTATCTTAATAATTCAAAACCCTGTATGTTCATTGCATCTGCATTTTCTCGGGATTGAGTTTTTCCAGTTTCTTAAATGCTGATGATCCATCCTAGAGAGGATTTCCCTTGGATTGTTGCCCCTCTTTCCCATTACTGTGCATGCCAGGAAGACTAGGTGCTTATTTCCAGAAATACCATGCGTGGCAGCTTTTTTATCTGGGCTGTTACATACATGCCTTTCTTCTTGAGACAGCACAGACTGCAAACACTGCACAGTCCAGAGGCAATTTTCCTTTTAGTCTGTCCTTGTCTCAAAGGGACCCAGAAACAAGAATTGAGCAAAAAAACAAGTAGCCATGCATGTTCATCTGCATGGCCTTGTTTCCTTCTTCTTTCAGCTACCTTGTGCATGAGGAACTCTGGCTGGTGATGGAGTACATGGACGGAGGCACTCTGACTGATGTCATCAGCAAGACGTACATGTCTGAAGGAGAGATTGCAGCTGTCAGTCGTGAGGTCAGGGATCCCACCTGTGCTTCCAAGGGCTTGAGCAAGATTGTCTGGGAAACTGGTGCTCAGAATGGGAGTGATTTCATGTGCCAAGCTTGGTTTCTGTCTTGCTGGTATGCTATGGGCAAGCAAGAGCCTTTCAAGTGAACTGCCTGCCAGTGTCCCTGCACTCACTCTACTCACTTCTTGTACTCTTATGTCCTTCTGTTGTATTCTAGTTCTGTTGTTTCTATTTGGATTTTCTGTTCTCCACCCTGCCTATCTAAACTTTTGCCTGTCTGCACTGCATTCCTTACCTCTAAAGCAAAGGTGCTGGTGGCAGGATTTGAAACAAACAGCAAAGAAAAAAAGAGGGACTAATTTCTTTTAGGTCTCAGCTGAAAAGGATAGTAGTGCAGCCCAAATGCTGTTTGCTTCTGAGCACACCCACTGCAGCTGCAGTCACTCTGCCTGGTTTGCAGGGGACAGTCTACAACAGCAGTTGCTGCTGCTGTTTCAAAAGCTGCCATGCCTTTCCTGACAAAGGTCCTGCTCTGCTCCTGTTGCAGCAGCAGGCTCTTCCTCTCAGTGGCACTGTGTTCTGCCATTACTCCCCATTCCCCTGCAAAGGGAATTTTTACAGCTGTTTCCTTGCTTGTGTGATGAAATCACATCACTCATTTTTGCCCCCCTGTTTCTGTTTTCTCTCGCAGTGCCTGCAAGGACTGGATTTTCTTCACTCCAACCATGTGATCCATCGAGATGTGAAGAGCTGCAACATCCTTCTCAGAACGGACGGCTCTGTCAAGCTGGGTCAGTGTATTCTTGGTCAGGTTCAGCCTCCCAGGGATGTGGGGTGTGGGGCTGCTTTCAGTGACTGCCAGCTCCCCAAAAATGGTGCTGATGGCAGTGCAGGGGCCCCTGCTGTGAGCTGAAGGCACAGTTGTGATGTGCACAGAGGTATGACAAGGTACCACAAGCAGTCAAGAGTGGTATTGCTGTGTGTGTGTGTGTTTGTGTGTGTCCCTTCCAGAGTGAGGGAGCTACAATCTAAACCTTCAGGGCAACAAAAAGTGCTGCTGGAGGATGTGTGAAAACTGTGGGGATGTTTTAAGTAGCCAGTGCCATATTTCCTTGGATAAACCCCATGGAAACAGAGCAGGGACTGCTGTCCAGGAAATGCAACAGCACATTCTCCAACTTCTACTGGGCAATTCTTTAGGTTGGTTTCCTAATTGACAGGATCCAAATAAAACTAGTATTTTTCTTTCTCCTCAGCTGATTTTGGCCTTTCTGCTCAGCTCACCCCTGAGCAAAGTCATCGTCGCTCGGTGGCTGGGACTCCTTGGTGGATGGCACCTGAAGTCGTGCTGTGTCTACCATATGGCCCCAAAGTCGACATATGGTCTTTTGGAATTGTGGGAATTGAAATGGTGGAACGACAAGTCCCTCATGACAGTAGAAGTTCTCTCTCGGTAAGGTGCAAATACTCTCTGATCCTGCTCTCTTTCTCACCTGTCCCATGTTCTCTGTGCCATTGGACAAAATGCCATTGCCATCTGCTGCAAGTACTTCCACCGTGGCCCCCTTCTAGAAATGTCCCTGCAGCACATCAGCATCTGCTGCAGGTTTGGTTGCATCAGTGGGGCAATTCAAGCCTTACCCCACGCAAACAATCTCCATTCTCAGGCAACATTTTGCTGTGGGTTATCGTTCCAGCTCTTTTGGCTGTGTAGATGGCCCTAATAACAGGAAACAATCATCACAGAACTGGTGCTATTTTTTCCAGCAATGAAGGAAAGAAACTCAAACCAAACAAAGTTTCTGAAATAGTGGTTTTGAGAGAAGAAGTACACCCCCATTCTTCTCACGGGGAAACTTGCCTGCAACCTGGAGAGGATGGTTTAAAGGCACAGAGTCCCTGCTGCTTCTTGTGCCGTGCTGCTGAAACACTTAGTGACCATATTTGTTCATAAGCCAAGCCACTTTCTCCATATCACCAAGCTGGAGCCTGGTGATGGGGAGAGCCTGCCAAAACCTCCAGTTTGTTTCCTGCCACTTTCTGGGATGGGTCCAGTGTTTATGCATTGACTTGAGTATCCAACGAGCAGAGGCTTAGCAAAGGGATGACACTTCTCTTTCTTCAGATTTCACCAGGAATGTTTTCCTATTTCCACATAAGGGAACCTGAAATTTTCAGACTGCAGAGAGACAAAGCTGCAGGCGGCTCCTGTGTGCCCAAAAAGGCATTTTTATCTCAATACATTTGGGGAGCCATCTTAATGTATCTCTGTTGAATAGGGGATCCCAAATGTTTGTTTCCTTACCTGAAAAGTACCTGGGGGATTTCCTTTCTTTTCTTCCAATTACCATTGTTTTCAACAACAGGACAAAAAGCTTGATGAGTTTTGTTTTATGGCAGCTGTGCTTCCGGGACCAACAAGCACTGCTGAGCTGCCTTTTATGTAATAATCCTTGGAAAGAGTAGAGTTAGTTAGAATAGCAAAATCCCTCTTCCAAGAAGCCTGTCAAGCTGGTGTGAATCCTCAGAGAAGAAAACATGCATTTACATGTCTTTATTTTCCCACTAACTAGATCAGTCCATGAAATCAGCTGCCAAAGCCAGACCTGCAGGATGTTGGAAAAGCTGGGGCTGCTTTGGGGCTTGTGTTTTTTGATGATACAGGGAAGTCATCTCTGCCTCTCTGCCAGGGCAAAATCTGCCACTGCAGAGTGGAGCTGAAACAATGGGCTCTGGGAGAGCAGTTGCAGATGGGAAAGAAGCAGGTGGAGCCTTGTGTTTCTGTTTGCTCCAGGTTCAACTCCTGATAGCCAAAGGAGGGACCCCACAGCTGCGGCAGCCCAAACTCCTCTCAGCTTTGCTGCGTGACTTCCTGAGCTGCTGCCTGCAGACAGACGAGGCACAGCGCTGGTCTGCTGAGGAGCTCCTGCAGGTAAAATGCCAAGGGGCTGCAGGTGAAACAGTGGCTGAGGGATGGTGGCTCCTTCTCCGCTGAATTCCAAGGCATCAGATGTGCCCCCCTCCTCCTCACCTCCAATCTTGGTGCTGTTCAACTGAGAATGGTGAGGAATCCTAGACTGGGCAGGGCTGGCAGGGACCTGTAAAGCTCATGTGGTCCAAGTGCCCTGCAGAGAGCAGGGACATCCTTAAAGAGAACAGGATACTCAGACCTGAGCTATTTCCAGGGGTGGGGCACCTACCAGCTCTTGGGCCAACCTATGCCACTGCTGCCCCATGCTCCTTAGACCTACTCTGACTCAATCACCCTTGCATTTAAAAAATATTCCCCTGCCTTTGAAGCTCTTAGCTTGGAAAATCATACTTTCTTCTTGTTTTCTTTTCCTTTCTACAGCATCAATTTGTAACATCGGCCAAGCCTGGCTCCAGCCTGGTGCCACTCATCCTTTCAGTGAAGCAGTGGAAGGAGAGAAGGATAATGTTCTAATCCATTTAGAACAGTTTTCGCCATGGCCATCTTAGAATAGAATTGTAGAGTAGGAATTTAGAGAAGGATTGTAGAGTAGGAGTGTAGAGTAGGATTGTAGAGTAGGAATGTAGACAAGGATTGTAGAGCAGGATTATAGAGTAGGATTTTAAATCAATAAAGATTATGACACCTCAACTCCTTTGGA
This sequence comes from Cyanistes caeruleus, assembly GCF_971803275.1. Lineage (NCBI taxonomy): Eukaryota > Metazoa > Chordata > Aves > Passeriformes > Paridae > Cyanistes > Cyanistes caeruleus. Next base: position 6,176,394 of record NC_141732.1, on the reverse strand, counting down.
TGATTCCCTCCCTTCTGACCCTTTGAGAAAGCTCAACGTTTCCTTCTGAACTGCCAGTTTTTCCTTAGAGGTGAAAAGTGACATTGATGGCTTCTTTGGTATGGTTTGTAAGTGGGGAAAGCTCTTCTTCATGCATCTGCTCCAGATCACACTGCCTTTGGAATATGGCCCAGTGGCCAAGTTTTGCCCAGCTGTGGCATTTCCAGTTGAGGCAGAAACAGCAATGGCATTTGCAGGAAAAACCAAAGGAGGAGTGGTGCAACGCAAACATCCCATGCAGATGCAGGCTGTGCAGATGTGACTTGAGAGTATTTGGGTTCCTGACACTTAGATTTGTGTCTCAAATGCAATCTCTTTGGCTGGAGGAGAGTCTTGCTCAAGTGAGAAAGCAGAAAGATCAGTGAGGGTGCTCTGCAAGGTCTCCTCTGGTACAGAGCTGTCAGCGACTGGGAGGTGAGAGCGGGCCCGACCTTGGCCAGGCTGGAGCCCCAGCAGAGCCCTGGCAGAGCCCGGAGCAGCCTGAGCCTCGGCAGAGACAGGCTGGAAGGAGGCCCTTGGAGCGGCAAGAAGCAGCAGCCCGGCCCTGGGTGCCTCTTGCTGGGAGAGGGCAAATCCTCCACTCTCAGAGCCAAGCTGGCAGCTGGCTGCTCCTGAGGGGAAGCGTAGCCGTGCTGGGCACAGCACACACTGGTGCCATTGGCCATCTGGAGTCTGCACAGGAGGAGAGAAAGGCAAACAGCAGCTGAGGGCTGGTGCCCTGGCTGACCATTGCTGCTCTTCTGCCGGCTGCCCTGGAACTGCTGGCAATGGTCAGCAGTGTGTGCAGCACTCTGGCACAGGGGGAGGGAGCCGGGCTGCTCCGCAGGCTCCAGCACAGGGCAGTGTCCTTCAGGCATGGCATTTCTGCCACGGGAAGCGAGGCCAGCATGAGGCAGTGACAGCAAGTCAGGTCAGATGTGCAGGAGCCAATGCCTCACACAGCTCTGGGACAAAGTGCCTGCAGTCCTGGAGCTCTGCACTGAGCCACAGCAAAGGTGTGAAATGCAGTGTGTTTTGCAGAAATATTCAGGGGCACCAGGCCAGCCTGCTTTGTGCTCTCTGGTGCAGAGCACTGTGCAATGCAGCTGGGAGCTGCTGGGAGAGAGAGAGAGAGAGTGAGGATGTGCCTGAGGCTTCTCCTTCAGTAGTGATTTGGAAGGGAGCAAAGAAGGGACCTGAGAAGGGTCCAGTAGGCAATTTGTGTTTTCTTCCTTCATTTCTGAATGAAAGACACAATGTGGCTTCATGCAGCAAGAGCACTTGCAGAACTTCTTGACTATAAGCTTGTGTTTGATTCCCAGAAAAGGAAGGAGAGGTGTTAGGAAAATGTTGACGTGTAAACAATAGGGCTTAATCTTGTGAATTCTGTTAATTTTAACAAACAGTGCTGAGGCCTGTATTCCTCCACTTCAGAGATTAATGTGTGCAAGTGACTATCTTAGCCTTGAGAATAAAGAGAGTGGTCCTGTTAAGAAGGTAGCTGGGAGGCATTCAAGAGAACAAAGTGGTTTTAGGAGTCTCTTGACATTCAGAGGAGAAGATGAGGAATGGGTGTTTCCAAAAGACTGTGTCAGGGACCGGAGTCAGGTTTGAGGCCCTGCCATATTTGATCCATGTTTGAGCAGGTCAAGAAGACAATAGAGAAAACTGTATCGTTTAAAGGGTGGGAACTTGACCCTTGCAAGAGAAACAATGGATAGGTCAGTGGGTGGGCAGTTAACTTTTGAAAGAGGAACAGTGCATAATGGAGGCATTGTTGGCATGGAGTCGGTATTCTGAGCCATCGTGGTCTCATCTCACATGCCGGCCATGTGGGAGCTGATGCTGTCAATGGGAAAATTGCACTCCTGAGCAGGAGATCTAAGGCCTGGCTCTGGCTTGGAGGGGTGAGAAGGGCAGATGGATTTGATGCTGGGGATGTCCTGAAATTGCACTGCCTTCCTGCCCCTCCCACCGAGTACCATGCTTCATCTCCTTCTCCTGTTCAACAGGTTTCTGGGAATCCAGGGGTTGGTATGTATTATTTGCTACTGCAACTAATATAATAAATGTGCTTTGCAACCCCAGTTGTGTCTTGACTTCTTTTCTACATGGGTCTCCTTCTGAAGCTATGACAATGACTACCAGAGAGACTCAGGTCAACCCTACTCTCATGTCAATAAATTCTGAGAGGTGATTTAAATATGTCAAATAATCCAGGGAAAGGTTTAGTCTGTGAGTTTCAGCAAAGTATTGAATATGGCTTTGTTCTAAAAATACAAACTAGTAGGTGAGCTTGCTGGGAGTGCACCTTTTCAGGAAGGGATTCCCCACACACCCAGCACTGGAATAAAGTAATGCCTTCTTTCTAATCCTCAGCTGGCCGTGGGGATCAGGCCCTGCTTGGTAGGAAATCACTCTAATTTTTCTCTTGAAGCATTGAGAAATGTATGTTGAGGATTGATTTTAAGCACAAGGACTTCATATGCACAGAGGTTAAGTGTGTTACAGGACAGTGGCATGACTGGCATCTGTTCCCCCTTCTAATTTCCTTTTTGCTTATTTTATTCTTTCCCATGGATATTTTTGGCTGCTAAACTGAATCTGTTGAAAACAGGTTTTATAAACAGGTTTTGTAAATCTGTGTATAAGAGAAGCATAGGAGTACAGTAGCAGTAGAGCAGGGAAGCTGAGAAGCCAGGTCATAAATTCTTCATATCCTTCAGGATGCAAACATTTTCTGCAGCATTTGTTAGTTCACAATAGAAAGGGTAGGATTAAGAAGCAATGGAGTTACTGTTAATTTATGACATCAGAGAAAGCCTGTAGTTCTGTCACAACACTATGAGTAGATCTTTTCATTCCAGAGGAATGCCTATGCATCACTATGTTCTTTAGTGTCTCCAAATATCTAAAGAATGACATCATTTTCCCTCCTATTAAGTAGGAGAAGAAAGCCTGCTGCAACAATCTGCAGAACACCTTTGTTAGTGTGCTCATATTGTATTTTTCCCCATCAGGAATAAAGAGAGGGAGATAGAGCATGTCTCTACGGTACTGATGGCCAGGGAAGAAAGGCAGAGGGGTCAACAGCCTTTCATGGGCTTTGAGCAAAAAACCTCACTAGCAGAAGTGACATTTTTGGGAAAAATCTGTCTGGTAATCATAATCATTGTCCCCACAATACCTGGCAACAAAAATCTTCAATGTGCTGCTCATGGAGGAGGTGATGACCCTCCCAGATTTGCTAGTGCTGCCAGGGATATTGACTTTTGTGGTGGGACTTTGAGCTCAAACCTCCCCAGCGGGGACTCAGTTCAATTTTAGTTATCATTGTGTGCTCATAAGCTACACCCCAGGAGACAAACCTAGCTGTGGATGCTTTCTGAGACATAAGAGAAAACCCCAGAATTTTATGACTGGCATGATCCTTGCAGATGCTATTTAGCATTTTCTTGACCAAAAGAACTTGTCATGCTGCTGCCCTGGGTGTACACTGTATGTGCTAATGCCAAAATGAACCCAGCCTTTACCTGAGCATAGGTGCTCTTCTAGAAGCAAAATCTAATGAAGGAACTCAATCCCTCATGATCACTCTTGTACTTTCAATTCTGCTTTTTCATCTGCCTTTGTAATTTGGTATGTAACTGGAGACTGTGGCATTTCTGCCACATCAAATGTACCTGGAAACTGCACTTGGGAGAAAAAGGTGGAAAAACAAATTGCTGGAGATGAATTTTTTTTTCTTTTAGTAAGGTATCAAAATTGTTATATTTTTCAATATAGTTTTATAGCTAAATTGTTCTTTTCAAATTCCATTCTAAAGTCATAGACATTTTTATTATTTTTTTGGTGATACTTTTCAGTGTAAGAGGTACTTTGGGGTGTGGGCGGCCTGGGGCACGGCAGAGACATCTATAGTTGAGTTAGATGTTAGTTTATTTCAGGGCGTGGGCGATAGAGCCCTGCTAGGAGCCAGCAGATGAAGCTCAAAGCAGGCTCAGAGGGAACAAGACAAAAGGGGGTAAAAGATGAATACATGATTTCAAGACTTAAGATGGCTAAGAAAGAGAGTAAGAGAACAGAAGTGAGAGAGGTGGGAAAAGAGAAGCAGGAGAGTAGCAAGAGCAGAGAAAGAGAGCAGCAAGAGAGGCAAGAGAGACAAGAGAGTAGCAAGAGAGGCAAGAGAGCGAGCTCTCCTTTACAATTACTTCTATAACCTCTACATTTGAATATTCTATTCCTTTACTAACCAATCTTTGAAAGTATACTAATACAGTAACATTTGTGTGCGACCTATAGAAATCGCTGCTTTTGCATATTTTTAGTTATCTCAGGGGTACTTTGGACTTTTCCTTATGAGGTTGGGGAGAGGGGTTTCAGCTTAGTTTTACTGGGGGAAAGAATGTGTTCTGGCATAGCAGACTGGTTTCTTTGAATTATTCAAACTGTGCTTTCATTTGTATTTCTTCTTTAGCCTTTCTGGCTAAGGAGTCATATTTATAATTCCTTTCTGATTCTACCTTTCCAATATTTCAGAACTTGAGAAGGTGTTTCCTTCCTTATTTTTGTATACATACATACAAAATAAAAAACAATTTATGACTCAGCTGACTGCTGCAGACTCAAAATTTGATGGTTAGTTTTAGAATGATTGATTTCTTAAAAAAACTTGGCATCTGCAGATCCTAAAGTTCTTTAGAAGATGAATATAATTATCTATGTCTTGTATATCAGGAGTCTAAAATATAGAGTATTACATTGCTTTTTCAAGATGATGAAAGAAAACTGAAATTATTAAACAAAAATTAGTAGGGAATAATATTGATGGAACTTACATGTGAAAAAAGTAGTTTTTATCATTCTATAGTTATCAAAAATTAAAGCAAAACTTAAATTACTGTGTAGATGTGAATAAAATGAATATTTCTGAAGCTCAAACTCATAGAAAAATTTGTGCCTACAGCTAAACGGTGGCTTGTCTAGACATTTGATAGCATCCTTGTATGTTTCTACCAGAAGACAGCTCAAGTATCAAAAGTGGGGATTAAATGCTTCACCATGACGTGCTGTGCAAAAGTGACACAAAAGCTCTGTGAATGTCAGTCTAAGCTGCCTGTAGTCCTGCATTTTCAAGATTTTAGAAGCTTCCCCAGTTTCTTTACTAGGAGTTAGTCTGTTGCCAATGATTTCTGTATTTACAACACATAAGAAAGTACTGGTTTTAATTTTCTTGAAATGTTTTATAGGTATTCAAGAATAGGCTTTGTGGAAAACATGATATCCAAACCAGAGCAATATCTGGGCAGTATGCATTTTAGACAGTGATAGGCACAGGTTTTATACAGAGAATTCAGGCAGTATAGAGATACTTATTATTTCTTCAGAGATTTATGCTTACTACTCTTCTGACAATAAACCATGTTTCCATTTTACTCGGCATCCCCATCATGCTGCCAGTATCAGGTGCAGATGTGCTGTACTTGCAGACATAGACTATCTGATAAATTTTAATTCTTAGAAAGAAATCTGGCTAGAAATTTTATTCTCATTCTCTGTACTAGTTTAGATTTGTCAGTGTTCATTTCCCAGCCTATGCACCAAATAATGGGGTGGGTTTTAGCTCTAGCTAAAAGACACCAGAGTACTTACTCATTTCTTGCTGTGAGATATGGATTAGGAAAAGGGCAAAAGAGGCTTAAAACTTACAAGGAATAAAGGAAGTTGATTAAGAGGACTACAAAAATAAGAAACCAGAATGAAACCTCCAGAAAGTTTCCCCCCACAACCCCGCAATCTTTCTTTTCCCATCTGACAACATAGAGACAAAACTTGGGATGTTTAAGCACTACCAACTAGACAGTACTTGTCTTTTCATCAGTCTCTGTAGGGAGAGAAGGAGATTTTTCTTGTCATTCCATGGAGAGTTCTCTACAAGAAAACAGTTTTCTCATGGCTTTTCATTTCCAGGACAGGCAGCTTCCCAGGAAAAAACTCGGCCATCCTGCCTTCCTCCCATTTTCACACCACTCAGAGGTGTGTTCATGGGCCATCAACTCAAGGGGTATTTTTGAAGGATGAGTTATTCAAAGGCAAAGGTTCTCTTCATCTGTCTCTGTGATCATCCCTGAGAGCAGAGGTTTTGCTCTTTCCCTGGGGGCCAAGGGTCTTTCTCAGCTCTCTCTCTCTGTTCAAGCATCTCATGGGATCACAGTTACTCCACTGTCTGCTCTGCTTCGTCAACGGATACCTTTGCTCAGATTTACACTTTGAATACTTCATTCTCCCCAGTACTCTTTCATGAAAGAAAGGAGTTATTTTCAGAACATTATTGTCCATCTCCATGGCCCCACCAAAAGAATATTTCAGCTGATAAGAGCATCTCCTCATTCTCCTTCCATCTGACGCTTGAATTTCTTTTACTGACCATGATGCTTTATGGTTTCTCTCTCTCTGTCGATTACTCTGACTTTTCTCTCACTAGAGAGGCAATTAAAGTCTGCAGATCTCATCTGTGCAGTGAAAGAGTTAAATTTTGCCCAGGCCACGGCTAGGTATTCATGGTGTCAGATTTCAGCTGGGCAGCCCCTGGAAGGCAGTGGATGGTTTTCAGCCTGGAGCCGTCTGTGCGGGCCAAGGGGGGCGAGATGTCAGCAGCCGTGGCCCGGCCCAGCCTGGGGCCAGGGGTCCCCCTGGAAATGGCTTCAGCCACCCCGCTGGAATGGGAGCTGGAGGGTTTCCCAGGAGGGGCCAGAGCAGAGCTTGGCCTGGCCTGGGCGAGGGGGTCCCGCACTCTCCATCCCACGCCCGGGAGCTGCTGGAGTCTGGCCCAGCCTCCCCCAGGCCGCACAGGCCGCGGGGGAACCGGGCCAGCCGCACCAGAGCTCCGATACCTTTCAAGGCTGCAAACAAAGAGACAAGAAGTTGCCGGGCTTGGCTTTCAAAGGTGGTATTCACAAAGGTGAACATAGTTTTCAGTGCTGCAAAAAGCTGTCAATCTCAGAAGTGGCCAGCTGTTGGCCTGGTCTCAAGTAGAGAAGAAACTCCCAGCAGCCTCGCTCAGAGAAATCCTGTCCATGGATGTTTTCCACTTTTTTCCTAAATGCCAAACTACCACATTCTCTAAGGTGTTCTTCTGTAGAAATGTATGTATTTTAAAATTATTTTTAAAGCAGCTACTTTTAGTATTTAGAAATAAGACTGAAAGTAGATAATGATGCTTTGTGAGTTGCTATTCTTCCCTGGTCTTAGTGGAGGCTGTGATGTATCTATCACAGATATTAGATTAATAATAAGAAGAATTAGGTATTTATAACTGTGTAAGGCATAAAGGAAAAACTGCTATGTATAAACCCCCCACCTTATATCGTGGTAGAAATTAAAAATCAGAAACCAATTTGTAAAATAAAGTTATTTAAGGAAGTGGTTTTGAACAAATGAAATGTTTCTGGAATGCTTCCACTGGTTCCAACACCTCCCAAACTGCCCTGGCACTGGCAGCATTGGGATCAAAGAAAGAGGTCAGTGGTGAATTTGTATGTGCCTGGACAGTACCTAGAGCATTTGAAATGATATCTTCAGGCTTAAGTTGAAGTAGATGCAACTCCTGAGTCCTTCATTCGAGGTAACTCTCAAAATTAACTTTTAAAAAATAATGCTTTGAAAAACAGGTTACACCCCTCATTCTTGCAGTCCTAGATAGGTGTGTCCTTTTCCCAGAGTAGCACTAAGCTTTATAGAGACTGAGAAAAAAAGTTTTCAGCACTAGTAAAGTTTTCCACATGAAAGTCGGAAAACCTTGGTTATTGTCCTTAGGCCATGGTGTATTGGTTTTGAAAAAAAACCCACTAGAAAATAGGAAACAGAAAGTTAGAAAAATTGAGAAAAGTTCAAAAAATTAGGAAGTCAGAAAAGAAAATAGAAAGTTAGAATAAAGAATAACTATTTAAATAGGCATGTTCTGAAACATTTGTATGTTTTTCTTCTAGCGTACCTTGACTAAATGATGTATTTTTTAAATTGAATATGTAAAATTTTGATAAAAAGAAATAAAAAAAAACCCCACTTCTCTAATCAGTCTTGCGTGATTACTTATGGATATATATTAGCATACTTGTTTGTTGCACTGGAGATACTTTTTGTAGCTTCTTAGAATCATAGAACCATACTGCCTTGGGTAGTATGCTCCTACTTTGTTCCCCTTGCAGAGTTAGATCCAAGCTACACCAAATGCCCTGAGCTCATACAATCATTTTTAACAGGTATATAAGCAGCTTTCCAGCAACTATCATTTACTGAATTGGTGTCATTCTAATTGTAAAATTCAGAAGGTCATTTTCCATATAAGACTGTCGCATTTTTTATTTCTTCCTGTTTGGAATAGAGCGTTTTATTATTTCTCCTTTGGTTTTTAGGGATGTGGACAGAAATGACAGCCAGAAACACACAGGTCTAAGGAGTATGTGGACATTACACATCCTAAAGGCAGTTGACAGCAAGAGTGAAATGTGACCCAGAATAAGGATGTGCCTCTAAAACCTCTGTTTCAGCCCACACTCTCAACAGCAGCACTCTTGCATGCTCCGTCCACCAGCAGCAGTCCTCAAGTGCCCAAGGGAAGGCACCCCAGCAGAATTCACCCCGTGCTCCCCACGTCACCGTTCCTTGTGCTGCTGCACTGACGAGCTGTAGGAGCAGCCCCTGGCCCTGACAAAGCAAGACCCAAGTCTCAGGGTTTATAGAGGTGACATTTTCTTGAACTTCACTTGAACGGAAGGGCAACAATAGATCAGGTGTTCAATGACCAAACACCCCAAGATGTCTCACATACAGGAGGCTTAACATTGTTGGCATGCAGACAATTGAGGAATTGGTGAAATAGTCTCCAAGAAAGAAAGGGGCATTCACAGCCCCTTTGAATGTTCCCAGATATTGTCCTCCCTCAGTCAATTTCATATTCTTCTCCAAAAGAAGGTTATGGCATTGCTGGACACACCTCTACCCTTTCAGATGAAGAAATTAATGGCACGAGACTTAGGTAAAAGACAAGACTTCAAAATCCCTTTAGGTCTGTGTAGGAATCAATATCTGTGTCTCTCTAGAAAGACTGGTTGTGACCTATTATGTTGGAAAAATCTACAAAACAGACGGAGTATTCATAGGGATACATTAAACTAATTTCTCTTTAAAACCCCATGAAGAGCCTTGCCTCCAACACTTCTCCTTGTGTTTTATGGAACACTTGCAAAAGATCTGGATATTCCTTGGCTCACTGACAAGATGAGGCCATGATCTCCAAGCAGTCCTGGCAGCTGCTTCAGCTGACAGCTTAGAGCAGCCCATAACACATTCCTCTGTAACCCTCCCAAACAAGCTGACTGGGAGAGGGGGTTGTCCAAACTCCTACTCTTTGGACCACTTAAGGCAAAGAGTGTGCATTAAGGAGAACGGTTGGAAAACACCCCTATATGTATCATGAAGAATTTCCTTTTCCTCTAATATTTTCTTAAAATGTGGGCAACCTCATAGTAGAGGTACTGGGCCTCAACCCTTTCCTGATAAATTTATTTCAGTGGACAAACCTACATCTTGGAGAAAATAATTGGCCAGAAGAAAAATGCCTCTCCAATATGATACAAGTAACAATGAGAGAAGGAGTTGTCACAAGGGAAATTTCTTTATTCTTAAAGTTCAATACTATCATATTTGAAATTCTTAAACTTATTAAATTTCTTTGAACTAATCCTATATTATTTGGAATTAACCTACTCTTTATTGCTAGCAGAACCTACTGTTCAACACTAATGTAAATAATCCTAAAAACCTAATCTTCTAGTTGTAATAAAAAATCCAGAGTTCATAGATATTTCTGGCTGAAGCAGTTGCCTGGTGCCAGGACTCCACTTAATGCTTGTCAAATTCAGATATGAGGCTCTGAATATGTGACAGCTTGTTGTGGAGGTACAGGCACCTGTTCTTCATTTCAAAGTAGCTGGGGCTACCCTATGAAGGAGAAATAAAAAAATAAAAAAAATAGGGCAGGCAAAGACTTCTGCAGAGTTTACAAGATGTGCTTTGCTTTAAAAAAGCCTTGAGCCAGACTCAGCAGTAACCACGCTCTGCAGATCTGGTGTCAAACATACCTGTTGTATCTGCTGATAATCTGCTAGGATTCGATGAAGCAGCATCTTCAAGAAAAAACACACAAAGAATGTTTCACTACCACCATAAAATGCAAACTTTACTAAAGCACTACAATTGCACTCCATTTGACTTCCGAGATTTTCTTCTCTGTGAGCCACCACTCTTCTGGGAGGTTTGCAACAACAAATCCCCAACTCCCAGTATCACCCAAGATCTGCAATTAAGCCTCTCAACAGGCACCAGAAGGAGCACATGCTCTAAGACTCTGCTTGGGACACCTCTCACCCTACGGATTGTTCTCAGACAGCTCAAAAAGGGTTTTATGGGCAGGGTCTTGTGAAAAATCTGACCCAGCCCAAGCAGTGTCTGAGCATATATGCCAATTCCTCAGTTTCCCTGCATCTCACTGAGCAGCTCCAGGGAATCCAAAGGACTGCTCTGATGAAGCACAGTCTTCATGGCTTTATCCTTCTCTACCTGATGGGCTTCAGAGCCTGCGGTCACAGACTTCCATTGTTCCTGAAGCTGAGTGAAGTGCTCTCTGATCTTGTCAATCCGAGTATATAAATTTTGGTATTCCTCATACTCTGCATTGAAGTCATCCTTGTAGCGCTGGCGTTGGTCCAAGGAGACTATGGCTACGTATTTTCTAATGGAAAAATCAGACTATTTTTCTAGGAGTGTACTCTAAGAGAATATTCTGATATGTTTCTATTCCAGAAAGCACACTTGTACTGTTACAACAAGCACATGGTGAATGTCAAACACAGACCACCAAACTCTCAGTCAGTCACTCTGGGACTCAATGATTCTACATATAGGCTGATGTACTTCAAGAGAATGAAGTCAGGTAGCTCTAAAAATCTGCCACATTTCTATGACACCTAGTAACTACTGTTTTATATTGTAGAGGTTCTCTTCATTAGCAAGAGGATCACACTTAGGAAACATCGGCACTGATTTCCAATGTCAAAGGACTAACAAACACAGCATCTTCAGGGAGAGAAGAAACATTGCCTAATTTTATCTTCTTTCTTTCTGGGTAGGAAAACTTTTTCATTTACATTTCTTTTTGAAAATCCATCTGCAATACTATTTTGGCAGGGACTGCATTTCTGATGAACTGGGTGCAGAGCTGGACTTTTGAGCTCCATTTTTGTCTGTCTAACAGCAAAGCAGAGTTAAGGATAAAATTTCATTTTTCTAGTGAGCAGCAGTTACATCACTGACCATTGAATTGAGGCACTTGTATCAGAGGCACAGAAACAAACTGCAGACTGGTCTGAAACCACAACTGAACCCCAAACCACATCAGCTCTTAAGGAGGGCAAAAGTCATTAATGCTTGAAGCCACTGATGGGAGTAAAGCCTTCTTCATTCCCTTCCCCCTCAAATCAACACAAGTGCAGTTCTATCAAACTCATGACACAAATCCAAGATGAAGTGGCAATGAGAATAATAGATATCACTTCAACACTGCCACACCAGTACTTCTGCTCCTCTGGCCCTGAAGACCGGCTTCTTTTTGGATGACAAGAACTCTTTCCTCATGGGAATGAATCCTTCAAAGCATCTGAGATTAATATTTACAAGCAGGAAATCTTTAACAACTTGAAATTCAGTACCAAGACAGACAACATATACGATTGATGCACCCCAGGCCAGCTGCACCTGACTGGTGTGCTGCATGGTTTTGAAAAGAAAACTGCAGAGGCCTTTCAACATTTTGGAAGGTAGCGGAGAAGCAATAGCCTGGACTACTGGCTTTTGCCCAGGGACATCCCCTAGCAAGAGCCCTACCACAGGCCTCCCTCAGCTGCTCCCCTGCAGGGCCCGCCTTGTCCTCCCCAGGGAACATCCCTGGCTGTATCCAATATGAGCCAGGGCCCTGCCGCGCCTGCTCCAAAGGCCGCAGCTGCCCCAGAGCCCAAGGGCTACAGGAGGCCTGACTGCCCTTGCCAACATCACAGCTCTGACAGAAGCTGAGAGCAATTCCCACTGCTTTATACCACACACACACACACACACACACACACACACTTCCCCCTCCCCTCCTGCACTGCAAATCCCATGACGGGATGCAGCACCACTGCTGCAGCTGGCCCTGGGCACCTGCAGTGCAGCAAGGAAGGGCCTTTCCAGGCCTAACCCACCTCGGTGCTCATCTCAGCTCGGAGCCTTGGAGGCCCAGCCAAACCTTCCCCAACTTATCCTTTCCACACAGGAAACAGCTTGACACTGCACCCCACTGAGAGTGGCAAGAGTTAATGGCAATTTTACTCACTTCAAGTAGTCTGGCTGGTTGGCTGTTGCAGAGCATGGAGAGACAATGGAAGTATCTTTTGTTTCGCCTGCAAAAAAGTAGGATCTTGTTATATAATCTTAAATATCCAAAAAAACCCACTGTATTGGCTTGAACAAGTCCTTTTAGAGCTTCCTTCTCACAGCATTTCATCATAGGAGGGCACATGTGACCTTCTCCACAGTAGCCAGTCCCAGGGTTTAGAAAGAGGATGGCCACTTTGTTCTACAGGTTCTGCATTGCTACATGGTGTAGCAGAAGTATAAACAGAAGTGTCAAAGGGGTAATTAAACTGGACAGAAATAGCAATAGTCACAGTATGTTCAATACAGCTGGTAAGCTTTGGGGTGGGCATTTCATTTCCAAAAGTGCATTTGCTCTCATAGCTCAGTCCACACAAAAGCTTCAGCCTAAGCCCCAACTTGAAACACAGTACAGATTTTTCCAACAGCAGCTGGGCAGAATTTTCTAACAGGCTTCTGAAGAACAATGCTCACATCTTTAGAGACTCAAGCAGGAATCTTTCCAAAAGACATCTCAAGGTTTGCAGCTACCATGTGTATGTGCTGAAAAGAAATGTGCAAAGACCATCTCAAGGCACCTGTCTCTACAAGCACAGCACCACTTGCATGAGCAGACATGCCTCCAAGCTAAAAAACCCTTGTCATTTGCAAGCTCAACCTCCAAAAGGGACAAGACATAGATTTAACAAAGCAACTGAACTCTGCCCTACTGGGTGTGTCCCTCTGATGACAAATCAAGTACTCCTTGTGGATTTTCTGGTTAGCTTTTCAATGCTGTTTTCAGTCTGTACCATTTCTAGAGCTTTTGAAGAAAGAAATTCTGCAGCTAGGATGGAGAGGAGCTCCCAGGCCACTTCAAACTACAACTCCAGCAAACCACAGGCCAGGTTTTGTAGCTTCCATGGAGTTGCCATGGAAAGGCTGAGTTCAACAAACAATGATGAAATCATTGAGATATTTACATGTTTCAGTAAACTAGTCTGCAGTAAATGTCTGACAGGTTTCTATCTCCAGCATGCAGACTTGAAAAGCTGCTGATGGAAAAAGTGGTGGCTCAATCAACTGTCTGAGTCAACTGTGTGTTTACTAGAAATCAAATGAAAAGAAAAAATCCAATCCCTGTGACTTTCTAGTGCCTGGCTCTTCCTTTTAACCACGTTCTCCCAACAGCAATCTATTGGACATTTCTTTCTTCTTGATTGGTTTTGCACTACAGAGGGAGAATTTCTAAAAATTAAGGTAGTTTTAGATAAGGTTGCAGCAGCACAGATTCTGGCCTTTGCTGCTGCTGTCTTTTAAACCAAGAGTTACAATGGAATGCAATGGCAGAAAAAAGAGTCTTGGTTTTTCATGACCATCAAGCAAGGAATAATGGTAGAGCAGAAATGTAGAGCAGTGCCTTCATGTATGCAGCCTTCAAAGCTGCCTTTTCAGCAGGTGCAAGAACACAATTATCTACTTGAGAACACTGTCCAAGAAGGATGTTCCCATAAGAGATAAGGCAGCACAAGGGGAATTTAAGAGAAGCACAGATGGCATGAAGGAAAGCACCAGCCTTGGACTAACAGTGCTGAAGGTTCGCAATTAGGACACTAGACAAACATTCCACTGTGGGTAAGGGAATAAACACTTCCATCACTTCTAGCCCAAGGTGTGGGAACATCTGTGAGCACCCTGTGGATCCACTATAAAGGTGGTACTTTCAGAGCAACTTGGGAACCCCCACCACCAAGAAGACCAGAGGGAAGAAGGACCAATTGGACAACACAGAATCCACATGGTACTGATATCTTCCTACTTAATGCCCCTCTCTTCTCCCACCCTGCCTCTCTTCCCTAATTTCTTTTTATCTCCCCAGTTTGTATTAACTGTTAAATAACATTTTTACTATTGACACTGGAAAAGGGCTGCACTTGCACCTTAATTTGGGCAGAAGCTTCTCTTAATAACCAAATCTTTACACCACGGTTATTCCCCCAGGACTTAGGAAAGGCAGCACATTAATACCTTCATCGAATTCCCAGGGACACAGCTGCTTCAGCCTCCCCGGTTGGTTTTTCTTTCCATTAGAATTGGGGATCTCCTCCTGCACCCCAGAAGGCTCTGGGATGCTAGAACTCTGAAATTTGTCTTGTTCTTGCACCTCACAGGTGCAGGGGGAAACGGAGCCAACACTTGGAGACATGTTCAAAGTGGAAGTGGATGTGGAAGGCAGCAGCAAGGAAGAGAAGTGGCCATCAGCTGCTGGCTGGTTGTAACTGAGCTGGCGAGCAATTCTCCGCTTCTTGCTCATCACAGGACCGCTAAAGTCAGAAGCCAGAGGCCGTTTCTGCAACAATAACAAAAGAACTCATTCATCTATGTCCATATATTTATCTATCTAGATCAAGTTTTTCTCCCATTCTGAAAAAGTAGCATTTCTGAACTGGCAGTGCTTGAAAATACATCTTAACTGAAAACAACATTGAAACCAGGAAATACTGCAGGTAAATACATTCTCTATCTCACTCCTACTTTCTCATCTTAAGACTTAGCAAGTCTTTCTCCAAGTTGTGGGAGAAAGATACTCCCTTCAGCAGCTCTATCAAAGGTTTCCCCACAGAGGGGGAGGTCTGGTCTGTTTTGCCTAGGTCTCAATTTCCACTAGTACACACCAGGAAGAGACTCAGCTTTTGCTGTCACACACCCACATGATTTAGTAAAGAGGCACCTGACTGGCTTCAGGTTTTATGTGGTAAAGACGGGATTAATCTTCACTGCCACAATCTGTCAGTACAAGGTGTGATGGTTGGTTGTGAATTCTCATCAGGCTGAACAAAAACCTCAGTCACATGTAAGGAATTCCTGTGCTTTCAACAAGAGTGACCTTCACTCCAGCAGCCACCCCACACTTCACACTCAAAAGCTCATACCTGGGAATCTTGAAATTTTTATAAGAGAGTTTCACAAGTGGTGACTAAGGGGCCCTCACTTTTCCTCAGTGCCCTTCAATCATCTCTCAGCACCTCCCAAGGACCTTCTCAAAGGTGCTGGCTCCAAAGCCACAGCACACGGCCACAAGCTCCCCACTCCCACTGCAAACTTCAGGGCCGAGGATGGAGTAGAACAGGACAGCCATGCTGTGCCCAGGCAGAGTGAGACAGGAGAAAAATAAAGGCAGAGAAAAGAGAGACACAAGAGAGAATATCAAGGGTCTGGAGATCCTGCATTGGTCCTGACATGTGCATAGTCTGGAGCTGGAGTCAACAAAGAGAGTGAAAGAGAGAGAGGGGGGAAAGAGAGTGAGAGGGCCCCATCTGCTCCACCATGCTGAAGCTTCTCATGTACAGTAGATTTCTCACCTGCCTCTGTCATACATGCACAGCTAATCCTTTGAGCCCTTCTGCAGGGAATGAGTTGAGGGTAGAGACTGAGCTCAAGGCTCCAGGCAGAACAGCAAGTTGGCTCAGGACGCTGCTGCTTGAGCCCTGCAGGAGCCTCTCTTCTGATCACAACCTTCCTGTGCCAGCAGTCAGAATTACTGACTAACGTGCTTTGGCCTGGTCCTGCACATTCCCAGCACCAGCAGCAAGTGTGTGAAAGCTATTTAGCAAGTGTGCTGCAACTTCATACACACTCCAGAATGTTAAAAATGCACAAACTACCTGAGCAGGCCTTGCTGAAGCATCTCTCTTAGAAGCTTCCAGAGATGGCTCTTGGCTGGTGCTGCTTGTGTTCTGAGATGGAGCTGTTTTTCTGGAAGGATGGTGCAAGAGTTCAGGCTACAAGCTCTAAATGGTCAACAGCCATAAGTCTTTCCTTGCTGGTAAATCTGAACTTCAGTGTCATTACTCAAGGAAACAGCATGAAGATGAGTTGAGGCAGCTTTAGGCTGGATGTCAGCAAAACATTCTTGCGCCAAAGGATGCTTGAGCCCTGGAATAGGCTCCCCAGGGCACTGGTCAGTGCAGCAAGGCTTCAAGAAGTGTTTCAACAACACTCCTGGACATATGGTGTGATTCTTGCAGTGTCCTGTGCAGGGCCAGGAGTTGGCCATCAGTTGGATCCCAATGGGTCCCTGCTACCTCAGCGTACTCTAAGAATCTAGGCTTCATTTCCTAGGGCCTTCTTCTGAAAAGACTCTTCTCCTTCCCCTAAAGACTGAACTTACCTGGAAAGTATCAACTTCAAATTCTCTCTGTCTACATCAGTATAGCCAGGCCAATTGTTCTGAATGCTTTCCAACAGATATTCCTTCAGACTGTAGGAATTATCCTTTAGATTCAGGTTGGCTACCTACAGGCAGACATTTAAGAGAACAACCATTCATGATGGGTGCTGTATGTAAACTAAAGCAATAGAATTGGTCCTCAACAATGATTTGTGAACACCCACTTTGAACTAAACAACATCTTTTGGTAGAGAGATGAATGATTCCCTTATTGCATGAGTTTTCATCTATATTAAAATTTCAACAAATAGAAATAACCAAGTAACTCTATTCATATCTAGCAAGTGTTCCTTGGAATCCAACATGAAGTGCTACAAGACAGAACTGTGGTCAAGCCCAGAGTCCCTCTTCATGTGGCAGAGCCAGGGTTCATTCCAGCAAAGTGCTGCCATGAGAAGGCCATGCACATGCCTTGCTGTATTCCTTTGAAAAGCAGCGAGCTTCATATCTTCCTCAAGACAACTACCAAGTCTACTCAAAAAGGTAAAATGCAGTAGTAAAACCTCAAGATCACTAATATCAAAAGGGCTGGTTTAGGCTTCACCACTTCACACCTGCTCAGAGTTCCATAGAAAAGCCCACAGGAAAGCTTGACCCCTACAACACACTGAATACATGATCAACACATCACCACCATCTGTAAAAATTTACCCTTTTTTTCTCCTTGAAAACATGCTAAATATTGTTGATTCAGGTCTGTGATGATGTCTGTCTGTCAACAGCTTAAAAAAATGTAAAAGTAACAAAGCTACTTTGAATTAGGAATTCCTGTCTTAAAATCAGAACTAAGGTTGTGTTTGAAGGGAAGCAAGAGTGTGTGTACCACATCTCAGCCAGCTCAGGCTGCCCATTTTACATTTATACAAAAGAAACTCCCACTTGCTCTGCTATCTGGAAAAGCCTGAGCAAGGCATTTGAGTGTGCAGTGCTCACACAGCCCTTTCAGAATGCAAACCAGTACCTTGAGGCAGTTCACACCTCCTACAGGACATTACTTCCAAAGCAATCTTAAACATTGCAGTGGAACAGGAGGAAATGTTTTCACCCTCTACCTTCTAAGGAGCTGAGCTGTGAAATTTTTCTAATCTATTTGAAATCTAAATGGGCTTCCTCAGTTGGGATGGTAGAATATGGCTCTGATGAAATTGTCAGTTTGTGTCTTCAGCATGCAAAAACTCTGCCACTGCCCTGAGCAACCACAGCAACAAACTTCAGAATGTCGAGGAATGAAATCCTTCTAACAAGTTCTTAAAAAGTCCCTGTGGGATCAACGGAAAAACTGTATCCATGCTGAATTTTCCTGCCTTGACTATGTTCCAAATACTTTTTTCATCCCTAATAAGGAAATATTCCTATTTGACATATAGCCATGGGGAAGAGGGAATATTTAAAATGGCAGGAAAGAACCACTGCATCTTTCCATGGGTGTGCATCTTCTAACTGGCTATCTTAAAGAAATACCAGTGGAAGATAGAGCAGCACTGGAGAAGGCATTGAATAACATTGTTCCAAGCAAGATGAAGACTCAATCTACAGGACAGGAAAGAAACCCTGTGCTCAAATTTAGGCTACCACCTTTATCATGGAGCTTTTGCCTGGAACACCTTTTCCTGGCAGGCAATCCTCACAGATCCCAGCAGAAGCCAAGTACCATTGAGAGGTCACCAAGTCTGTTAAAAGGAAATGCTGCCCTGTGCACTTTCCAAACGTCTCTCCTCTCAAACTTATCCTAGGAAATTTTAGGTACCACTACAAACCACTTCATAAAATCAAGGAACCCCTGTGAAGTTACTGCATGAAACAGTTCAACAGTGCTAGGAAAAGAGAGAGGATTGAAAGAGGCATGAGCAGCAACAACCCTACAAAGTGTTACTCATTGCCAGCTATTCTAGCAAAACACCAAGACCTCAAATATTTTGGAGTTTTCTTTCCTTTTCCTCACATGGACTTGCAGCTTGAGGCATCTGGACTATGTTGATGGACAAACTGAACTTAGGTGTATGGAGCATTCTATAAGCCACTGCTTAGTTTCTAATTTCTAATTGAAAGAGGGCTGATAGGAACAAGTGAAAATGAGGAAGAAGAGAGTAGTACTGTGGAAAAATTGCTGTCACAAACTCCACAATCTCACCTGATGGAGGATCTTTCCAAGGGTACCCTTGTCCTTTTCCTTGATTCCATCTCTCTGCAAGCGAGCGAGTAATTCTGGCTTCTTGTAGGCCCTCAGAGCAAGTAAGTGAATCACCCTGTCCTTGTAGGGTCGGTGATAAACAGCAGTGCAAGGATTTTGTTCACTGTCTGCAGGCTTCATGGGCTTTGTTTTTTTTCCCTCTGGTTCAGGACATGAAGCGCTCGGTTCAGCTCTTTTGACATCTGCTTGTTTTCCCAAAGGAAAGGAAAAGAGATAAAGAAGTGTGAAATGGGAGGCTGGGAGAAGTCAAGAAACTTGATTTCAAAGGATGATGCAATTCTTGGGGACAGAGCTGGACTTAAATATCCACGTGGATCCCTTCCAACACAGCGCATTCTCTGATTCTGTGACAAATCCCGCTCCCTAACTGATACTGCATGGAGCATGCTGCAGAGGCACCCTGTAGCCTACCAGCAACCAGTTCTGTCTCACCTGTGTTTCCCAGTGCCAGCCCAAAGCAAAAGTGGCCCCAAGTTCCATGATTGTCCCACCACTGCCAGTCCTCAGACCCCAGTCACTAAATGTTAAATACGCCCTTAGGATCTATGTAAATCACCACCAAGAATCACACAAATCATCATTCACATGTGAAACGGAACATCCCCAATGAGAAATTGGCAAGGTGAATTTTGTCTCTCCAAAGAGCCAGGATGATGCTGCCATAAAATGCTCTAGACTGAGCTGAAGTAGGGCAAGAGCTGCCCTTCCAGTGGCAGGCATGTTCCTGCAGGCAGGGGACTGCAGCCACAGCCAGGTGAGAGCTCCTTTTTCTCAGGGCAGCTGGCTGTGCCTGGCTCAGCTCACTGCTGCAGGCAGCACCACGGAGTGCCTGCAATGGCAATGTCCACCTTGTGTGTGCCTGGAGCCAGGCTCCTTGGGGAAACAACACTCACAACAGATAAAAAAACAAACGACACCACCTAAGCACATTGGAGTGTTTTTTTGGTGGGAAATGACAAAATCCATGGGGAAGATGACATCATGACTTTCCTTTTACTTGCCTTGAAAAGAACCCAAGAGGGTATTGTGGCAACAGTCACCTAATAATGACCAAGACAACAAATGAAATCAAGCAAAGTTTTGCATATTGACCTGATGAAATTCTCTATGCAACTTCCTCAAAGTCATTTTCTTTCAATTTCCACTTAAGGTGAATGGTTTAGCCCAGTGTGCTTGCAGTGGTGCAACCCTTGACTTCAATGCTCAAAATTCCAAGCCGTCAATCAGCATGGGAACAAGGAAGAACGAGCAGGCTTCCTCAGGGGAAAACAGGCCAATGGCTGAATGCCATTGTGACAAGGGATTGCAAAGCTGGCCTAAGAGCAAAGCACCCGCAGTTGAGATCTCTGAACACACCCCCTTGTCTCAAGAATATGCTGCAAAAATGAGTTACCATGTTTCAAGTCTTACAGACATGGAGCAAAATATGAAAAGCAACCATACCTCCAAGTGGGTTAGACAATTTGACAACCTGCGCACTTCCAGTGTGTGACGCCTCCCCGGTATTTGGCTAAATGGAAAAAGAAATCTTCTGTAAAACGTTCAGCCCGCACTCCATTCCTGCTGACTAAGCAGGTCCCTAATTTTAAACAAGAGCTGAATTTGGAAAGGTTTGCTCTCCTATCAACTACAAAGGGCTGCTTTGACACCATTCTCCCTCTGAAAGCAGCCAGCTACAAAACTGCCCTGAGAGAGCAACCGTCACTTAGCCTCTAATGCAGCCAAGCATTCAAGTACCAAGTCATCCTTTCCCAGTTGCTGGAATTGATGGGCACCAGCTTCCCTTGAAATCAAGTGCCTGAGTGCAATTGAACTGGCCAGCACTCAGCTAACAAACGTGGCAAGAGTGGTTCACAGAAAGATCACAAAGTTGGGGCAGGAACCCACACTGGGATTTATTTGGAACTTAGGAAACCCATTCTGGAGTCAGCTCCAAGAACAACTTCAACTGCAAAATATCAACTTCATTTGTAAAAGGCATGGAAACCCTTGCTCGTTTCCTCAGCTCAAGATGCAATTATTTGCATAGATGTTAAAATGGAAACAGTTTATCCTAAGTTAGTCAGATGTGACAAAATTTGGCTTGCTTGGCTTGAACTCATCACTTAGTCCTGAATGTGCTGCTTAAAAATCACTAAAATGTCTTTTGGCATAATCATATTTTTTAACAAAAACACCTGACTGCCATGCAAGGGCTTCATTCTGAAGGCAAAACTGGCTGTCAGTGAAGCTAAAAAGCTGCTCATCTGAAACTGGCCTGAACTTTTCAAGAAATAGGAGGATCACTTGCAAATATCTGTGAAAGCAATATTCAGCAGTCTTTTAGAAATCCTTCTACATTTTGCTTGTGAGACTGTTCATCCTTCATCCATGTCACTTGCACAAAGTGTTGCCTCAACACAATTCCATTAATATTTCTGTTTCATTCATCACTACTGGCAGAGCTTGGGACAGGGAGAGGACATGAAGGGGAACAGGGAGTCACCTGAACTTCACATCCTTTTACATCAGCTTAACAAAGGACTATGCTCTAAGAGCATCTGTGCATTTTATAGAAGAAGGGAAACCAATCATGTAAGCGACCAAAACGTAAGCCTGCATTACTTATGCAGTTGTTCATTGTTTGTTTAGCCTGCATTTTTTCCTACCTAATTATTTTAATTAACTTTGTAAGTAATTGTTTAATTAATCATAAGCAGTATATTAATCATAAGCACTCTATCAGTCTTAAGCACTGTCATTTCCCACTTTAGAGAGCAGGTAGCTAAGAACCTTTTGGCAGTCAACTGTCACAACTGGATTGTTAGATCACCAGAAGTTGTCGTTTTCCAAAACTAACCCTGATAAGCTTCAATGAACAAAGCCTGAGGTATAAAAGGCTGGACACCTGGAATCTACACTTCATAGCCCTCCAAGAACATGTTGGGAGTAACCAGGAGACAAACACTAATAAAAACATTTCTGCCTCAGAGCTCAAAACAACTCGTCTGGGAAAAAGTTAATCAACAGTCTGAAAAATATGGGCTAATTGAAATGAGAAAGGTGACACCAATATCCGAGCCAATACAATAGAAAAGTAGTTAATGAGAAGAATGATGTCATTTAGAAGCCATGAACAGCAATTTCTTGGTTTGATAAAAAGGTATGAATAAGTGGAAAAGCTTTGGAAGTGGCATGCATGTGGCAGAAGTTCTCCACTATGCACCAGAGCCAGGAATAAAGTAATAGCTACTCCTAATATCAAAAAAAATTCCTGTTCAAGGGCTTCATTTATCCTTACATTTTCAGTGATCCCATTAAAAACATGGGACAATGAGAAATCCATGCATTTGGGCCAAAAGCCATGCCCAGAGCATGAGGTTACTGAATGTCACAGCATGGGGTACTTCCAGCTTCCACTGGTACCTCCTCCATGTCATCCTTGAGAGCCACTTCCATCAGGGAACCTGTGACTTCCACTGGCACCTCCTGGGTGTCATCCCTGTGAATCGCCTCCAGCGGGGCGGCTGCCTCAAAGGGGCCCTTGGAGCACCAGTGGGGCCCCAGCCCTGCACAGCAGGACCCGCAGGGTCAGCAGCCCCTGACACCAAAACCACGGCCAAGCCCCCACGGTGTCAACGCCCAGAGCCCGACAGCCACCCCTCACCTGTTGGTCCTGGGACCTCTGGGTCACCCTGACGGGCATGGCAGTGGTGCTGGGGGCCCTGCGGGGCGCAGTGTGGATTAGAGCCCTGTGGAACATGGTGGATCGTGCCCAGGCTCTCTGCTCGGCCATCCGGCTCTGCCTTGGCTGCTCCCGCTCCCACACAGCCACTGCTTCTGTCACAAAATCTGGGAAATGTAAACTTGATGTTAGGAAAAGGTGTTCTTTGCTCTTTGGCCTTTATGGCTTCCAAGACTCATCAACAAGAAGGGAGATTATTTCCATGAAACACAAAGTAGCCAACAAGCTCTAAGTGATGGCCAGGTGTTGGAAAGGCAAATTACTTCTTGGCTGAATTGCCTTTTGAAGGTGTAGGGCTTGACAGGCAAGAGTTATCTCCGACCTAGGGGAGCTTAGCAAGGCTTGGGAAGAAGTTTGTACCACTGATGGTGGACACAAAGAATGCAGAATTTATGGGCACAAGGACATTTGACAGAACCCCCAAGACTAGGAGCCAACTACTAAAGCCAAAGCAGCAACTGTGCTGAATCTACTCCAGCGGCGTAAAAGGGAATTTCCGGCAGGGCAAACCATGGCCACTCACTCCAGAAAGCTCTCACTAAGAACAGAGAGACAGAACATGCAGACTAATTAGCATGAGAAGTGACAGGATCATAATCTAATAGTAGAGGGAATAGTGATTATGAGAAGAACTAGGTAACTTGGAGACAAAGAACACTAATTACTTTAGTTGATGAAAGGTCTAAATACTAAAACATTCTGATTCCTGTGGTAGTGGCTTTGTGGATTGACCACTGAGCCCCACTTTCTGCACAGAACTGTAAAGAATTACCTCCACTCAGTGCGTGGATTGGCCTCTTGATCACCTTGTGCTAGAACCAAGCAATTTGGAGCAACACTCCCTAGCACTGTGACACCTCCGCTCTCGCTGCAGCCACGGAAGGGTCTGAGCAGGCCTGCTGTGTGCCGGTGACAATGGCCACGTGTCCTTGGAAACGGGGAGTTCCATGTTCCAGGCTGGGTGGGATGTCACTGAGGAGCGGGATGTGACACGCTCGGGGCAGAGGGAATTCCAAATGGGCAAATGTGGGGAATTCCCAGCCCTGTCCCGTGAATGACTCAGCTGGTTTCCAAGTGCAGAAAGGGGTGCTCCAACCATCCCAGTTGCTGCAGCTGTGCAAACCAGGGCTAACAGAGTGTTTCTGCACAAAAGTGTTGTACTTGGCTGTCTCCGAGGTGAAGGAGCAGCTTAACACCTCTAAGCAGGGCAGCAAGGTGCAGCCCTCCCAGCACTGGTCAGTCCTGCCGTGGGCCGGTCAGTCTGTGAGCCTTTGAGCACGTACACGGTCACTCAAATATCATCTCCTTGACAAAAACCCCCAGAGCCTTCCTCATCCCAGCCTCCTAAAAGAAAGCAAGCCAGCAGCACACCCAGGCCCCCACGTGCCCTGCAGGAGGAGCTGACATGGAAGAGCCTGCACTGATCCTGAACACAATTACAGGCTGATAGGTGTGCTGACTACTGGTGGCCATTGAAGTTACTGACACATCTGGAAAATATTTTACACTGTGTTTATATTTGCATTTTCCCCATACACAAGCTTATTCCTGATTTAAACCATGCACCAAAACTCTTGTCTTGTCATTACAGGGGGAGGGAACAAAAGCATGTAATTGAAAATGTGTCCTGTATTACGTTCCAAAGCTCATTTCCCAAGAAATCTTGTCTTTCCTTTTTTTTTTGTGTGTTTTTCTACAAGACCATGTCCATATCTGTCCATGTCTGGTCTCCTGGCTTCCACACACACAAGGACAGGGTAGTTTGAGGTACAGAAAGGAAGAAAGCAAATTGTCAAACACCAGATCTAGAAAAGAACTGTGTCCTTTTTTGTGATTGACTGCATGGTCTTGATTATGGATCCCCAATTACAGACTATTGGAAAAGCCTTTGTATGAAACATCAAAGGAAATCAAGGAGGTGTCACACTGGACTCCTGAATGTCCAACAGGCTCTTCTTATCTTAAATTTCATGACTTCTGCTCTGGGGTTACCAGAATTGACTGAGCTCTTGGCACTCTTCATACATGACTGCCTTCACCTTGCACAGTAGATCCATTTTTAGCTCAAAGACTAGAAATGCAGGAAAGAACCAGTGGAAAGGAGCATATTTCTCAAAAAAGAACTGAATAATGTACTTGAGGGATGGCCTGTGTGCATCAAAGTAGGAGGGCCCATGGTCCTGACTGATTGAATAGGTCTGAAAATTAATGGGGAAATAAATGTCAATTTCTGTCCTGCATCTGCTTGTGTCTGGTTTAGAGCAAAAAGGAGGTCACTGGTTATCCCTGAGCAGAATCTTAAAGTAACAGGCAGTACTCCTGGAACTAAAGACATGGCACTAAAGACACCTACTGCCGTGAATCCTACTATGTTTCTCGATCCTTCTACAAGGAATCAGGATCTCCAATCAAATAGGGAAAGCTTTGGGAGTGTCCAGTTCCCTGCTAAAGTACCAATAATGCACTGCAAAGCTCACCAGTTCAGACAAACACCAGCCAGCATCAGCAACTGAGTAGGAGACAAAACTGCTAGAGAGGTGGCAGAACAAAGCAATTTTTCCTAAGTTGTGAACCTTTCCAAACCAGTCACAAAATACCATGATGCAGATAATCAATTGGCAAAAGCTTTTAATGCCTGATTGAATCCTGAAGGGTGGTGGGTAGCAAGAAACCAACAAGTTAGAGTGCCACAAGCAATGAGATAAATTGTAGAAGATAAACATAAAGAAACTCATTGGGGTATTGAAAGCATGGTAGACAATTTGAAAAGGCAGCTACTTAGCGCTAGGCTGACAGGGATTGTGACAAGTATAGAGAGAAAACGTAAAATCTGCTTACAGAGCAATGCACAGTTTTACAGAAGACTGCCAGTAACTATCACAAAAAAGGGAAGTAGTGCATGAAAGTAGAAAAGTAGAAATGAAA
Source organism: Cyanistes caeruleus (assembly GCF_971803275.1). Classification (NCBI taxonomy): domain Eukaryota; kingdom Metazoa; phylum Chordata; class Aves; order Passeriformes; family Paridae; genus Cyanistes; species Cyanistes caeruleus. Next base: position 6,150,858 of record NC_141732.1, on the reverse strand, counting down.
ATTTAAGACCATGTCTATTATCTCTGGGACAAGTGCTCTCATCTTTGCACAGGTTTCTTGTTTGACCATCCCTGATGAATCTGCATGCTCAGGTACATCTCATCATCCTGGAAACTGTGTCTATGCCAAAATGCAGAGCAACGAGGCACTTAAAGAAAACTGGAAAGGAGCATTTTAAGTACTCCTAAGCACTGCTGCAGCAAAAAAAGGGGATGGAGGCAAAAAGGCAGCTGGGGCAGGGGCAGAGGGGGAATGTCAATAAGTGAGAGGTTGTCCTCAAGTCCCTTTTGCCAGGGCAGATGCTGTGGGGGCTCTCATCCAGAGCAGGAGCCAGGACCCACAGGGCAGATCCTGTGTCCTGGATCCAGCCAGGACAGGGGTAACTTTTGCAGCAGCCAGGAGGAGCATGGACAGGACCTTGGGGTAATTGCATGCCACCTCCCACATGGCAGGTGGAAATGGAAGGCATTTGTTCTTCCTTGGCCAGTGTGCTGTAAGTCATGGGGCATGTCAAGTCCTTTGTGGTCCTATGTGACTCATTCACCTCTTGTACACTCTGCTTTTAGTGTTGTTGTTACTGTTTGTGTTCTTGTTTCACTGCTGTTTCTAGTAAATTGTTCTTATCTCAACCCATGATCTTTACCTATTTGTGTTCTCCTCTCCATCCTGCCACAGGGAAAGTGGTGGGGAAGTCAGTGAGTGGCACATGGTCTGAGGTGGTTCAGTGTGAGCACTAAACTGGGGAATACCATTCCTACACTGCAACAATGTGGAAAACTCAATTTCCCAATTGTTATAAATGAAATTAGAATTTCAGACAACCAGGTCCCTTGAGTTAACACCAGTTTAAATAAAAATGAATAGAATTTAGTAAATTAAATAGTAATTTGATATAAAAGAATACAGATTAATAAAAGAAAACAATTAAATAAAAAATACAATTTATATATATAACTTGCCAGTAAGTATTAAGTATGATTAAAGCATAAGCAAAACCAACTGGGGTATGGGGAGGGCTTCTCACCCCACCTCACGTACAAAACTGACCGGGGTACGGAGGGGGTTTCTTACCCTCCCTCACGTACAAAACAAAGCACTTTAAGCTAAACTTACATACTGTATGCTTGTACATATTCATTAATGTTTCCCCTAAGTTTCCTCCTATTTCTCATTTTTCTGACTTTACGTCATTTTTCTTCATGGCTCATGCCTCACTTGGTGTTAGGGGGTCTTCAGTCTTCTTTTGGGGTATTTTGGCGAAGGCTTCTCCTCTTCCTCATTGTCCTTTGGATAACCTTACAGGTTTACATGTGTGTACCAAGCGTTATGTTATGTATGTCTCGTAATTAGTCTTATATTTAATGATTTTTAGGCCCAATGCCTAAAGTTGTTCTAATTTTGTCTATTTCAAGGTTGTTTTCATCTTGGGACATCACTTATCTTCCAAACTAAATCTTGTATCTCAATTTTAATCTGTAACATCTGTCAAGGGGTACATCTGCCTTGTAACACTGATTCTTTTGATTGCTTCTAATAGGAACTTTCCAAATAGTTACAAGTTAGTTAGCACAAATCAATTCCATTTATTATGCAAGTGATTACTTTCCTTGTCTAGTCCTACAGGAAAATTAGCCAGCTGAAAAGCAGCTGCTGTAATTGAACTGAAAGCCTGCTAGGTAGCGCTTGTTTTAAAGTGCAGACTTAATAAAGTTACAAAGAAAGCAAAAATTAAATATTGCCAAATAATCTTTATAATAAGATTATTTTATTATTATCTTATTATAAATCTTATTTATAATAAGATTTTAAAATATTTTAAAATATTTAAAAATCTATGGTGGGAGAAAGTCATGTGGTCTTTTTCCAGTCCCACACTGACAATTCTATAAAGCAAATTACAATTGAATATTTTCAGCTCATCAAAAAAAAAAAAAGAAAATTAAACAAAAGAGCAGAAACAGTTACGTTTGAGCTGCAGATGATTGACTTTAATGCTTAAGGCTAAAGAAGGAAAAATGAGAGGATCTGTGTGTTGAAAATAAAATTTAAAAATTGAATGGTCCAAATGCATTCTGTTCCTCCCCCAAATGGACTTTCTCATATTCAAAATATCATTGACAGTTGAGGCCAAAATTCCAAGTGATTTTATGTCAATCAGCTGTGCTAAATCATTGAAGAGAGCATTATTGGCATGGCTTCACAGGTGTCTGAATGAATGATGAACAGAATTATACTTTCTTGAATAAGTCAGATTTTCCAGGTTTGGTATTTTTCTTCCTCTAAACAAAGACAAAAGAGTTCATGCCTTTGCTTAGTCAGTTCAAGGTTCTGAAGGGTCACTCTGCCAGTATTGAGGTCACAGACAGTGGTTCTGTGCACTTCCAAAAAGATGTGCGTGTTTTGCAGACTTTTCATGGACAAACTGTCATTTTACAAAAAAAAAAAAAAAAAAAAAAAATTTAAATCAATTGAATTCAGACACCACTTTGATCACCATTAAACCACAAATCTATACTCTTATCTTTCTGATTAATACAAACACAGAAACACTGACAGCCTTGGTTGGCAGAAAAAGGAAAACTCTTACTTCCAGACAACTCACTGAGAGCAGTTCATGTTAAACCCCCTGCCCTGGGTTTCACAGCCACTCCTCACCTGTGCCCATCCCTGCAGGGCAGGACCAGCATCAGGAGGACCTGTGGCAAGAAGGGCTGACAGTGGCAGGTCCTTCTGCCCAGGGCAGAAGGAACAGCACCTCTGCTCCTGGCTGGAACAGGGGCCACTTGCCCAGGTGGACCTGGTGCCCCAAAAGGACAAGGGACCTTAGCCCCAGGGCTCTCCCCAGCCCTGCAAGAGGCCAATCCACCAGCAGCTCTAGCAGGGCATTTGGAACTCTTCATTCAACCAAAAGGACATAAATTGTTATTTCCCTCACACGGTCCCTGGACACTGCTTTCTCTCCCTTCTAATGCCCTTCCCCTTCTGCCCCCCCGTGGCTCACCCCCTGTGCTGTGACTCTCAGGGCCGTGTCAGCAGCGCTACCACTTCCCCCAGGAAATCCTGCTACACCTGCATACCTGCAGCATAGCAAATGCCAAAGCCAGAGTGGGCAGCAGGAGCAGCTGCTGACACAGGACCATGTCCTCAATCTTCCTTTCCAGCTACCTGGATATGCAGTGACTCCACAACACGAGGTTGGGAATCAAACTGGGGGCACTCCCCTCTGATGTTTCTGCCCAGAAAGTAGAACTAATTCCAATCTCTTGAGCTTTGCAATTGGGTAAAGGAAAATGAGTTAACAATTGAACTGACCCAGAATAAAGCTTTGGAGTGGTACATGCAAATGGGACTTCTGGAAAGAAAGGGACCTTTTGACATCTCAAGGCACATCAATCAAAAACAGAAAACAAATCTTGGCTCAACTTGAAAGTATCAAGAAACCAGTGGAAGGTGCCATCAGGCATTGCAGAGCACACCAAGTAGATAAGACCAAAGTGGAAATGGGGAAATATTAAGCTCAATGAGGCTGCAGAAAAAGACATGTTAGAAAACAAAGTTTTAACACTCTTGTCAGAGATACCTCTCCCAGTAGAAAAACCAGAGTATAGTGCTAGGGTTTGACAAAGAATTGAAAGTGTAGAAGCAAGGTTTCATCCATAAGATTGGCAGTTATCCTAACTGGGCGAAGAGTAGTCCTAGGATCACTCTTGTGTGAAATAGCAAATTGCAAACACAGAGCCATTCCCTGGACTACTGAAAAACTTTTGAAAAATTTGCAAAAAATCTATAATTGGGTCTGAAATGGCTCAGATTGTACAATCAAGACTCAAAAAATGTATAGTTTGTAACAGAAACAAACATAATGTTCACAATGCAGTACTAAGAGCCATAAAATCTGGAGGTGTTCCAAGTGAATAGCGGCAGATGGATTTTACTGAATTTCCCAGAACACGGAGGTATAAATCCATCCTAGTTCTGGTGGGTACCTTTTCTGGCTGGCCAGAAGACTTCCCTTGTCACACCAACCACTCTAGGGAAGTGGCTAAAATACTGTTGAACCAAGTAATACCTAAATTGGGGTACCTTTGGGAATGTCATCAGAGAGAGGTTCCCACTATTGCAGAAGGGCTAAAAGAGGTTAGGAAAGCCTTGGGAATAGCTTGGGATCTTCATGCTCACTATAGGCCCCAAGCTAGTGGCAAAGTGGAGAGAATGAATCATACAATCAAACTGCAGTCAGGCAAAATATGTTAGGAAACCTCCTTGGCACGGGTCCAAGCTTTACCTGTTGCTCTACTTCAAATTAGAATTCAACCATGGGACACCAGCAAAATCAGCCCCTATGGGCTGCTGTATGATCAACCCTACCAAGTACCACACATTTCAGGAAACACACACATATAAGGAGAGGTTGATCTGAATAATTACCTCATTTCTCTCAGTAAAACTTTACAGGATTTACAGTGAAGAGTGGTGATCTCCAGATCAACAGGACTGGACATTCCAGTGAACAAGTTCCAACCAGGAGCTTGGGTGTGCTTGAAAGACTGGGGAACTACTCTGCTACAGCCAAAGTAGGACCTTTCCAACTTCTGTTGCCAACTCTTACTGCATTCAAATGGACAGAGCAAAATCATGGATACGTTATTCCAGAATCAAAAGAGCCAAAACTCCTTAGCTCAAGATGACAACTCCCAGGGATTTGAAGAAATCTGGACCAAACTTTACTCACCTGGCTTTGTAAAAATAGCAGTCTATACCTGTTATAAGGCCTTATGCTGTAAAATGAAATAGAAGTATTAAGAAACAAGTTCCCACAAGGAAGTTTATCTCAAGAAAAGGCAGGACTTGGTAAGGACCACAGAACAGAGCAGCACAGCCTTGAAGAAGTGGATGAAGGATGTAACTTAGGCAAACAGAAGTCATGCAAAACAAAAGCAGGATGCCAGCTCAGCTCTGCAAAGCTGACAAAACAGAAGTTATTGTGCAAAAAATGATATTGTGCTTACTCAAAAGTGAGGGCCGAGGGACAGCCACCTAAAAAGTACACTGGATATTGAAGACAGAACCCCAAGAACTAAAAGGACTTCCAATAATGGGTGCAAATTTGTAAAATAAAGTAATAAATATACATCAAAGTAAGAAGGGATAGCGAATGAACATGTAATCAGTATGTACGATAAAAACTCTGTTCACCTGACACTCGGGGCACTCAATTAGAGGAGGGATCCTCTGAGTGACCAGCACAGTGTAATAAAGAATGCCTGCTTTCCAATACTCAAAACTGTGTTAGAAAGTTTCTATTTGGCCAATTTCACTAATGCCTTCTGGCACAGCTTTGAATTATTTCCCTGTGCCCTGTCAGTGTATCCCAGGGAGAACTTTAAAAGCATGATGAGACACCCAGACACAGACACAAGCTGCAGGTGACCAAGGAGGGAGCAATATGGGAAGGTAGAAGCTGGAAATAAGAAATTATATTCCTTTTTTTCTCTCTGATGCCATGTACCTACAGGGATGGAAGGTCTGCTGTGACAGCACCAGGTGGAGGAGGCTGATGTGGCCAACCTGTGGACTGTGACATTCCTGAGCAATGGGTTGTGACCTTACTCCCCTCACTGCTTATCTTGGGGTGACCAGAAGGTGAAAGGTTTTGCTGTCACTGATGAGTGGGGACTGATGTCACCAAGCAGTGGACTGTGTCATCACAGAAGGAATGGATGACGACCTTGTGTTCCTCACTGCTTCTACTCAGTTGGCAGAGCTTGGGCCAGTCTGGCTGCAGCCTGAACTCCATCCAAGCAACATTGTGAGGACTGGAGGATCAAGCCAGGCTTCTCTAGTGCTGGGTGGTGCCTGTTACTGGCCCATCTTGGTGCCAGCCTCAGAGCCATCACTCCTGTTTTCCCTGCCCTGCCTGCTTCAGGCAGCCAAGCACTGCAGATGCAGCACTGAGGGTAAGCTGTGCAGGAAAATGTCCAACCAGGGCAGCTGTGGGGTGCATGACAGGACTCAGAGAGCTGGGAGGGTGGCCTTCCCCAGGAGCCTGGCCATTTCTTCCTCCCTGCCCCCGAACAGCTGATGACCATGGCCTCTCCCTCCTGCAGGAGGTGGCAGCAGTGGGGGAAAACAGCCGCTGATCCTTATCTCTCCACAGTGTGCTGAAGAGCACAAAAATGTCCACAGAGACTGACAGCAACTTCCCCGTCCGCCAGGACACTTTTAAGGATGTGGCTTCTACTTTGCCCTGTCACCACCAGTTTTGTCTGGGCTGTATCCTGCGGTGGACACAGAGAAATCCAGTGTGCCCACTCTGCAGAGGAGCAATAGTGACTGTGCGATTTTCTGATCATGGAGAAGACGACTATCTGGAGATACCCGTCACAGTCCCTGAGGAGCTGCCAGATGGCAGCAGCCAGGCAGAGAGAGCTCCTGGCTCTCTGGATGAGAACAGCTCCCATCCTCCTGTGGTGTCCCCTTCATCTTCTCCACAGGGGACAGTGTCTCCAGCAGAGCAGGAAGGTTCAGGGCTGGAGTTTGTGGGGAGTGTCCTGCCTGAGGTCTGGGCAGAAACTTTCCATCAACAACAGCATCTCCTGGAATCCGTGCGGCCCTGGCTGCATGAGAGGCTGGCAGGAATATACCAGGGCTGGTGGTGGGTGGTAGATGCCATAGAGAGCAGCATCTTGCATGGCCTTTGCATCCACGGGCCAAATGCTGGGGTTCTGGTTGAGGTGCTGCAGCCTCTCCTCGAGGAACACACAGCACCACTGGTCCATGATGTCATCAGCATCATTATGGGCCAGCACCGTGAGGAGGCCCAGAGGCTTCTGCCCACAGAAGATGAGAACAATGGCCCTGAGGCCAGCTCCAGCTCCAGCTCCACCAGTTCCAGCTCCAGCTCCAGCTCCAGCAATTCCAGGATCTCCAGCTCCAGCAACTCTAGGAGTTCCAGCTTCAGCAGCAACAGCTGCAGCTGCAGCTCCAGCAGCAACAGCTGCAGCTCCAGCAGTTCCCAGCAAGGGACTCCCAACAGCAGCCCCACAGGCTCCGATGAGGAGGAGGAAGCTGGTGCATCAGAGGCTTCCCCCTGTCCAGGGCATCAATTGCATCTGCTCCCAGGGTAGGGACTGATTGTGCACTGGGCCCCCACATGTCTGACAAAAGGAAGAGCCCGGGCCCTAGAACCCTCCCCAGGCCTGCCAGAGGCTGCTCCACCAGTAGCTCTAGCAGGGCTCTTGCAAACCTTTTTCAAGGAGAAGGAAATAAATTGTGATTTCCCTCAGAAAATCTCTGGGTACTGCTGTGGGCGGCACTCAGGCACTGGGGGGCACAGCCATGGGGTCCCAGAGCCATATGGCCATGGCAGCAGCACCTCTTCCCACAGCTTCTGCTGCAGCTGCACACCCACAGAGCAGCAGAAGCCATAGGCACAGCAGGCATCAGGGGCAGCTGGTCCTGCCACAGGACCATGCCCTCAGCCTGCCTCTATATTTTCTCTTACCTGCCCACTTGGCAGAGGGGAGTGATAGAGTGGCTTTGCTGGGTGCCTGGACAGGGTCCATGCAGGGTCAGTCTCTTGCAGCACGGGTGGCTGCAACAAACCTTTTCAGGGCAGAGGGTGGAGAAAATAAATAGGGATGGGTATGATTGTGTGACCCAAAAAAAAAGATCTTTAATAAGCAAAATAACAAACACATAATCCAAACACATATGGGGATGCACGCAAGAGTCGAGGGACAGGGTAACACAGTAACTTATATAAACCAAGGTAGGGGCGGCATCTGAGGGAAAGGGACCAAAAAAAGCTGAGGATTAGGAATATGTAAGATAATGCATCAAATCTTAACCAGTGATAACAAAGAAACTATAGAACTCTCTGGCAACATTTACATAAAACTAAACAGGGGGCAATGTGGGTGATACTTTACTCTCCACAACTACATGGCCTTCAGTCAAGGTTTTTACCCACCCCAACATAAATCCAGCAGATTTTTCACATCTTGTCCTGTATTGACTACCCCAAGGGCTACTGCATAAACAGTTTAATTTGTTCAGGACCCCACTTAAAATTATTCCTCTAAGTCACATCTGACTCTACTCTGCAATATGCATTCTCCAAAAACCCAGGGGGCCTAGGAAACTTCCCTCTTGCTCGGTCAGAGGGGACAGATCTGTTATTTTCTTGACTGAATTCATGGGAATTGCATGATATCCATCTTGATATTTTACTCCCAGAAGAGGAATTTCCTGGGAAGCTCCCTTGACCTTACTTTGTTTTATGACAAAACCAGCTTTCAGGAGGATCTGGATTATCTTCTCTCCTTTCCAAAACTTGCCCTGCTGTGCTGCCTCATACAATGATGTAATGGATGTACTGCAAATGTTCTAGAGCCTCACCCTTTTCCAGTGTCATGATAAATACTGGGGCTGTGTTTCCAGCCCTGGGGCTATACTGGATTCCTGTGCACTTGCAAACTGCACCTGCACTCTCCTGATGAAGTAATGGAGAAAAATGTGCCAGTTATGTCTATGGTGCTGTGGACTCCAGTTTACACTGAACTTTGTGCACGCCCAGCATGGCAGCACTCGGTGATGGTGTGCCGTGGTTTTAAAGCACAAGCTAAAAAAAAAAATGACTAAAAAACTTACTTCTTTCTTGCTGTGAGATATGGATTAGGGGAAGGGCAAAACAGACTTAAAAGGAATAAAGAAAATTTATTAACAAAACTACAAGAATAAGAAACCAGAATAAAAAAAAACTTCTTCCCCACCACTCAACTTTTTTTTGTCCAACTGACAACTTAGAGACAAAACTTGGTGGTTAAAGCAGTCACAACTACATAGTACATAGTATCCTTTTCATCAGTCTTTGTAGAGAAAAAGAAGTTCTCTTGTCATTCTATGGAGAGTTCTTGACAAGAAAACAGTTTTCTCATGACTTTCTATTCTTCTGATGCCAGCTGCCCGGAAAACTCTGCCATCAGGTTCTCCTCCCAATTCACACCACTCAGAGGTGTGTTCATGGGCCATGAACTCAAGGGATGTCATTTTAAGGATGAGTCATTCAAAGGCAAAGGCTCTCTTCATCTGTCTCTGTGAGCCTCTCTGGAAACAGAAGTTTTCTCTTTTTCCTCTTGGGGGCCACAAGTCTTTGGCAACTCTCACTTCTCTTTCTCTGTTCCAGCATTTCATGAGATCACAACTGCTTCACCATCTGCTCAGCTTCATCAATGGATTACTTTTGCTCAGATCTATGCTTTGAAATACTTCATACCCCTTTGAAATACTCTTTCATGAATTAAAGGAGTTTTTTTCACTACATTATTGTCCATCTCCATAACCTTAACAAAAGAATATTTCCACTTATTAGTGCATCTCCTCATCCTCTTCCCATCTGAGGCTTGATCCTTTCTTTTACTGACTTGGATGGTTTGTGTTGTCTCTTTACATGTGAATCACTCTCACTTTCCACTCTCTGGAAAAGGATTAAATCTGCAGGTCCCATCTGGGTAATAAAAGGGTTAAAATCTGGCTCAAGCCTTGTGGATGGCCACCTGATCTCTGTTGGGCAGAGGCTGCGGCTGTTTGTGATGGAGAATTTTCGGTGGCTGCTCTGGGGGAGTGTGGTCAGCATCTCAGCATGCTGCAGGCTGATGGCTTTCCCTCCCCTTCCTCAGCAGTCTCTGGTGGAACTCAGCAGCGGCAGAAACTGCAGCTGAGCCAGGAACCGGCCTGGCCCGGCAGCCCCCCTGTACAAGGCTCAGCGAGCCCTGCGAGGGGTTCAGCCCCTCTGAGAAGGGGCTCCTGTCACTTCACAGTCTCCATCCCCCACTGGGAACCGCACAACTCCGGCCAGCCCCGCTCCCCCCGTGGCCTTGTCCCGCCTGGGGGGGAGGAGGCTGAACCAGATCCCTGTTACCTTTCACAGCCGGAAACAAAGAGAACAGAAATTCTCAGGCTTAGGTTTTAAAGGATGGTGTTCACAGGTTGATCTCACTTTTCAATGGTCAAAACTACTGTCAATTCTCAGAAATGGCCAGCTATTGGCCAGGAGAAAAATACTCCCATCAGCCTCCAGCAGCCTTAACTTCTGTGGGTGTTTTCTACTTTTTTTCTTAAATGCAAATCCATCACATGGTGTGACTTCATTCAGGCCATGATACTCCACTGTCAGTCTCCACTCTCCCTTAGACTTATTCACAGGCCATATGGGACTGCAAAGGCTTGCAAGTCTTGCTGACCACTCCTGGGTTCTCCAGTTCACAAACCATCTCATGGATGGGGGTCACACAGTCCCAGCTGAGGTAGTATTTTTGACAATGCACTCTTGTGGTAGCGATCGGTACCTGTTGTTCTTTGACCCTCAGCAGCCCCACAGCAGAAGGGTCCCCTGAGGCACCAGGGACCAGCTCTCTAATTTCCTCTGTCTCCACAGCAGCTATCCCAAAAGCCCAACAATGCCCTTCTGGGTCCTTGAAACATCGTCTCCTGAAGTACTCTATGCCGAGGATACACAGGGCCTCTGCGCCAGTGGCGTTTTATCATTTGTGGCTGTTTGAGCGGAAGGCTCTCTTCAGCTTGCAGTGCAGGCAGCTGTTGGGATTCCCTGTCACCCCAGGAACAGAGATGGATTCTGCCCCTAGACAGCTCAGTGGCATCAGGGTACATTTTGCACTGCTGTTGACCAAAGCCACCTGCTCTTGTGGGTCCGAAGTGCCAGGCTAACAATCCACACAGTCCAAGAGAGCTGAATGTCCCTTTCCTCCACTCAGGTGGGCACAGAACCTCTCTAGTCCTGGTCATAGTACTCACTGCTCACTTCTAATGAATACGAACTGGAAGTGCCTACAAGAAGATCAAAGTTACATCAGCCCTTCTATTCGGAGAACTTGCCCACTGGAAACCAGAGCAGATTTATCCCTGCAGAATTTCCTGTGCCGGTGTCAGAGACTGGAAAGATCGATGTCTTGAGAGCTTCTGGGACACGTGTGTGGAGGAGAAAAGGTCAGGCCTTCCCCGGGCAAGGCAGTGAACTACCTCACATCTGCCAAAGGGCCTGTATCCCAGCCTGGCTGAGCTGCCAGGCACTGGCACACTAGAGGAAATGCCCCACTCTCCACCCCTGGAGCCCCTGACCCAGCTTCTGTGTGGCCAAATGACCAGAAGTCCCACCTGAGGGGTGGGCCCATGGAGGCTGAAGGATGTTTAAGGCTCAGCATGAGGCCACATGTCCTGGTACTACTTTCATCTTGAAGTGTCTATCTGAACACCACTGGAACTCAGGAGTTTGTATCTTTATGCGTGCTTTTATGTATCTTTTCTCTCTTTTTCTTCTTCTAATTCCCTCTTCTTGGAGAAACATCATTTTGAGTAATTTAACATCAAACAAATTTGAAGTCTGCAAAGTGGAATGGGTCAAGTTAATGCTCTGAGAAGTGTTTAATGTTGATTGGGTGCTGTACCAAACCTTTTGCCAAAGCTCACTGATTTTCTAAAGTTTTCCAGTAAAGTTGTTTGGACCCCTCAAGAATCTATTTTTGTTTTTTCTCCCATGCATTTAACCCAGAGTACAAGAACCATTTTAACATAATCCCTTTCAAAATGCCCTTTAAGCAAGTTGCTTGGGACTTTACAGATGGTTGTTCTTCCTCTCAACCCTCTCAAAATACCTTTCTTTGCTTTTTCTGTGGAATTCCAGCCTTCAGCCCTCGTTTGGTTACCCTTTTGCTAAGGACAGATTCAGCATTAAAGGCCAGCCCTGCTGGGAAGATGAATATATACCTTTGAATCAGCTCCAGCCAAGCTCCACAAGTCAAACAGGCAGATGTATTTCACCAAAAAAGAATACCTCAAAAAGCAAAGGACAGTTCTCTTTTCTTCATCTAGATTAGGATATACATCAGACATAGTTAGTTTCTTAAGATGAACTCAGTAACAAGACATGAATTTGAAATCAACACTGCCACCATCAACAAAATAAAACTGCATTCGGGAAGGAAAATGTAATTGGTTTAGAAGCACATACTGTAAAGGCAGAACAACATCATACATTAACATTTCTGTATATTTCACACTCAGTATTAAGGTGTTGGCTTGTTGGGTTTAACCTGTAGTCCCATGAATGATTATGTCCCTTAGAAGGGCCAGAAATAGGATGCTCAGATATATAAGAAGTAAGAATTGTAGTGGTTTTCTTCTTGTTGCTGACTTTACTGACATTAAGGCAGAACATTCAGTGTTTACAGTGACAGTACAGATCCTACTGCATAAAGGGCAGTGACATGGAAAAAGAATTGTTTACAGCAAGACTGGTTAGAGGCTGTTCCTTAAAAAGTTTGTTTCAAGTGCCACAGAAAGAAATTCTGACTTAGTACAGAAAGTGAAACAATTAAAAATTTTGGGCAAAAACTCCCATCTCCTATGTCTCAGCCTCAATGTAGAACGTTGTCCATGGGGATATTTTAATGTGACACAGGGAAAACTGCTACAAAATGCTGATAACTGAATGACCATTGCATCTGAAGCATATGTTGATCCAGCAAGCTCACACCACACTGATGGTCTGTAAAGGATGCCTGTGATTTATGAGCAGAACACCATTTACCCACTTCCCAAAAAGTCTACAGATTTGTCAAAATACAGACTACAAATCTCTTGTTTATAAGCATTTCTTGAAAGACATCTGGCACTTGCTTTTCACAGGATTCATCTGTAAACCAGCACTATATTATACTAGAATTGTTATGAGATTACACTTGCACAGACCCACATCAACTATTTAAGTATGGGACTTCGAGCAGCAAACGGTGCAGCTCTTTGTGTCAGAGACTGCCCTTAAGCATTTTCACACCACCATTCACAGCAATTCAATCCTGATAGCAGTGGCTCAGATTTACTACAGCCTACAATATAAAGACAAGATCACTGAAACATTGAGACTCAAATAAAACAGTAAGAAGAGCAACCCCAAATTGAAAACAGTAAAAATTAGAAGCAAGAAATAAATAGAGATCCTTGATGCACCAACTTCAGGACACAGAAAATCTTTTTAGTAATGGATTGCCTACACCTACAATACGTCTTTCTTAATGCTATATTAACTGGATATTTATACACAAAAGTGACTGACTACATCACTAAATCCATTTTTATGCTACTACAAGAAAAACTCCAGCTTCCATTATTTCATGGAATCTTTTCTATTTTAAAGCAGCACAATGACAGTCTCCTATTCAAAACTCTATGCTAGCTATTCATAAACCATTGGGAAAGAAAAGTCTCAAAACAAAACAAAACTAAACTGCAAAGCATAGAATTAATTTATCCAAACAACATTTTGGAAACCCAAACTGCTGTTCGGGAACAAAAGATGCTCACCCTCTCAGTATTATTTTTTTATAGCACGCTACTCAGAATGATTCCTATTCAGCAACTGCTCTGATTTGCTCCAATGCTGAGCTAAGAGTCACCTCAGACACTGACTCAGTGAGGTAGGGATTGGCTTTATTCGGCGCCGGGTACATGGGGGTCGCTCCTCCTAACACACACACTCAGCACTTTACACAGCACAGTTTATCGTTCAATTTCATGCATGTTCATTACATTCCCTGGGATAGGACTGGTTATGCAAGTTACTTCTTGAAAGTCATTCATATCACTAGCATAGCTGACTCACCCATGCAGTGTCCTGTGGTGATTGCTCTGAGGAAGGCTGCGAGTCTTCCACAGGGGTCATTCCGATGAAAGCTGGCAGTCTCCCTCACTTTGCACTTTTCACCTTTCTTTCTGAAGCATGAACAGTCCTTCATCAGCAGTTTCTGTGCCAGTTTCAACAGGTTCTGCTCCTCTTCTCTTCTCTTCTTAAGGTGCATTCTGTTTATGTTGACAAGGCTAAGGTGCATCCTGCTTCTTAGGCTTGTGATTAATATTTGCTGACTCTTAATAGTTAATTCATGCTTACATGAGTAAACTATTGATCAACTCCTTTCAACTCCAGCAGCAAATAAACCCACAAGTCCATCAGAGACTAATCAAAATACAATCGAACCACCACTGAAAATGTAGCTTTGCTTCCTAGGAACTCCATAGAGAAATAGACCCAAGGTTTCTTCACTTAAAAGCCTGGGTAAATCCAGGCTCATACTCACTGTTACAAATGAAATTGAAATTTAGTCAATTTACGTCTATTGAGTTAACAGCAATTTAATAACAACAAGAACAAAAAAAAGATACAGTTTAGTGGGATTGAATACAAGAATACAATTTAATAAAAGAATATAATTTAGTGACTTGAATAGCAATTTGGTATAAAAGGACTACCATTTAGTAAAAGAATACAATTTAATAAATATATTCATGTATATATAGATGTACATATACACACACATACATATATATATACACATACATATATAGACATATATATATGTGTGTGTGTGTACATATATATACACACACACACACACATATACATATATATATAGACACATATATGAATATAGCTTGCCAGTACTTAAGTATGATTAAAGCATAAGCAAAACCGACCGGGGTATGGAGAGGGCTTCCCGCCCTACCTCACGTACAAAACAAAGCAATTCAAACTAAACTTATATACTGTATGCTTATACATATCCCTTAATGTTTCCCGCCAATCTCATCCTATTTCCGATTCTCTAATTTTCCATCACTATTCTTCACAGCGCATGCCTCACTTGTTGCTAGGGTTCTTCAGTCTTCTTTTGGGGGGCTTTTGGATGAAGGCTTACACTCATCCTCATTGTCCTCTGGATGGCCTTACAGGTTGCGTGTGCACACTCAGCGTTGTGTTATGGAAGTAAGCATTATGTTCCACTAATTAATCTTACATTTCATAATTTCAGGCTTCATGCCTAAAGGCGTTCCAACCTTGTCCATCTCAAGGTCAATTTTGTCTTGGGACATTACTTAGCTCAAAACTACATCCTGTACCTTAATTTTAACATGTAACACCTGTAAAGGGATACATCTGCCTTGTAACACTAATTCCCTTGATTGCTACTAACAATAACTTTCTAAATAGTAACAATTTAGTTGGCATGAATCATTTCCATTTATCACACTCATGATATCCAAGAATTTGCTGCCAGGATGTCACAATCCCCAAGATGGGATTCCTGATGTGGTTCTTTGATTTGATTTTAGAGTACAAAAGATTATCAGGAAACCAGGGACTTAAAAAGTGAAACACACTTTATTGAGTGCTCATCAGCACTAATATGTGATAGAGGGGAAAGAGGAGAAAGCAAAGCAGAAGGAAAAGAGAGTAAGGGGATTATAGCTACCAACGTCGAGGTCCACTCAGCCATCCATCAACGCAGGGTCTTCTGTCCATTGGGGAGATCTCAAAGGAAGGTAAGTTTGGGGTGTAATTTTATAGATATTACAAAGCAAGGGGCATAGGGCCAAAACCAGAGGAGACTGATGATCATTGTGATGAATTCCATTGTGCAGGGGGCAGGGGTAGGGTAGAGAGCAAACCACATCTTGCAAGCCTTTGTACACCAGCAGGAACGAGGGCAGTGTACCGTGCAACCACCTGCAAACAATCACTTAGCAAACATCCACCTCAGCTAGGCCCAAACCCCTAAACCAAGTGCCTTGTGAAATTCAGGGTCTCAGTCTCTGTCCTTGAGACGGTTGTGAGACAGATGAGAGAATCTTCATCTCTTACACAGGGTGAACACATGAAGCTCCAACACCCAGGGACACAGAGGCAGAGACAGACACGGACACAGACACAGACACGGACACAGATACGGATGCAGACACAGACAGAGACACAGACACAGACACAGACACGGACACAGACACGGATGCAGACACACACCGTTGGATGCACACACATCCCTTGCACTCACGCTTTTCCAGCTGAGCTGAGGACAAGAAGTGACCATAATATCCCGGGCTCTCCAGCTTCACTGCAAGGCATCCGACAGCCTTGAAGGTCCAAAGTGAGCACTGGTCGGAGCTCTTTTTGCCCGGAGTGAGCCTGGAGGAGCTCCAACAGCCCGCAGCCCCTGCCCAGGCAGAGCCCGTGGCTCAGCCGGGGCCGCTCCGCCTGCGCGGGGCCGCTGCCGGGGCGGTGTCGCGGCTCCTCCCGCGGCTCGGAGCTGACGCGGCCCCGGCGGCCCCGGCCCGGCCCCGCTGCGCTCCGAGCACGGCACCACCGCAGCCAGGGGGTCCAGGAACGGGCGACATCCCGGGAGAGGGGAGAGAGACCTTGGCAGAGGGAGAAGTGACCAGCAGAGGGGAAAGATGCTGGCAGAGGGGAGGAATCCTGGAAGAGGAAAGAGCGGGAGATCCCGAGAGAAGGAGAAGCTCTCGGGATAGAGGGGGAGACCCAGGGAGACGGGGTAGAGCTCGACAGAAGAGAGACTCTGGCAGGGGGAAGAGCCCGAGAGCAGAGCGAGAGCACGGGAGAGAGGGAGAGTCCGAGAGAGAGGATCCCGGGAACGGGGGGAGAGCCCTGAGAGAAGGGGAAGAGTCCAGGGCAGAGGGAGAAGAGCCGGAGTGAGAGGGCATCCTTGGGAGAGGGAAGACGGCCGTGGAGGGAGGGGAGAACCGCCTTGGCAAGCGGGGAATCCCCGGATCGGGGAGTCCCGCAGCTGGGCTGAGAATGGGCGCGGGTCAGCGCGTTTTGGGAGAGCGCTGCTGCGGGGATGGGTCCGGAGCCGGAGGCACGTGGAAAGCAGCTGCTCGCAGCCCCGGCGGCGGTGAGAGCACGGCCTGTCCGGAGAGGCAGCGCGATGGGCACCGCTCAGGCTCCCAGCGAAGCAATGGCACCGCTCGGGTTCGCCGCCGCATCCGCGACAGCTCGGAGCATCGGAGCCTCCTTGGAGCCAAGGCTGACCTGCGCCAGGTGCATTGGAGCATCACCTCTGTCTTGAGAATCCACAACGAGCACTGCTGGGCAGGGACTGCAGATCCCCATTGGAGGCAGGGAAAAAAGAGCTTGGGGTGGCCCAAGACTCTGGAGGTTTCACTGAGGGAAAAGCCTACTCCCCAGGGATTCGCCACTCCTGGCGTTCGCCTGCGCCGGAGTGCAAAGACCACCGTAGAGCCAGCCGGAGCTCCGGTGCAGCGTCACCCTGTCCCTCTCTTTGAGGTTTCTGCCATGCAAACAGGGACAGCTGAGTGGGACTTGTCCCTGCCCCATCCTCAGCCTGGCACGGTCAAGCAGATAGCAACTGCCCCAGGGTTACTGCCAGGTTGTGTGGCAGAGAGGGAACTGCAGGACCCAGTGCCACTCGGCTGTCCCTGCTGGGAAGGAAGGTGCCATCCAGCACTGGAGGAGCAGGGCATGGAAAGGTAGACACTGCTCGATCTGCCTGTAGAAATTAGCACAGTGCCTGTCTTTCAAAGAGGGGGGCCTATGTGAGGCTTTGGAGTTTCCTGAAAGGTAGAAACCCCAGGCACAGAAAACACCATTTCTAGAGCAGTGGCGGGGAAAACGTCCCATCAAGTTTAGACACCAGAATTCACGGATGAGTGGGACTCTGGCCCAGGTTTGCCTGTGATGGCAAGGCACTGCACATGAAGATGGAGGTGCAGATGGTCTCATCTGCCCCATTTCTGGGTCTTTCCAGGAAGCAAAGGAATCCTGAGTGAGCCTGTGAAGCACAGAGCTCGGAAAGTCATGGTTTAATGTTTTTTGTTGGTTTTTTTCCTGTGGACATGTCGTGGTTTTAAACCAACAACTAAGAAAATTACTTATTTCTTGCTGTGAGATATGGATTAGAACAAGAGCAAAACAGGCACACAACATAAAAAGGGAAAAAAAGAAAGTTTATTGACAAACTACAATAATAAGAACACCAGAATAAACTTCCAGAAAAACCTTTTCATCCCCATCTACCCACTATTCCCTTGTTCACATGCCAACAGAGACAAAAACTTTGGAACTCTGATGGTTAAAACAGTCCCAATTCTTGCTACAGTCTTTTCACCAGTCTTTGTAGGGAAACAGAAGTTTCTTCCTGATAATTTATGGAGTTTCTCACAAGAAAACTGTTTTTGTTATAGTTTTCCATTGCCCTAATGTTAGCTGCCCAGAGCTGCTATTATTAGAGCCCACACCTCCCATTTTCACCTCACTCTGAGGTGTGTATGGGCCATAAGTCTAGAGATAGCATTTTTAAGGATAAGTTATTCAAAGGCAAAAAAGTCTTCTTCATCTGTTTCTGTGAGCTTCACTAGAAAACAGTTTTCTCATTGCCTCTCAAGGTTTCAAATCTCCCAGCACTTCACTATACCATAATTACTCTACTTTTTACTCAAATTTACACTTTGAACTCTTTATTCCTCCCTAGATACTGTATCATGAATTAAAGGAGTTCTTTTCAGGACTTCATTTTCCATCTCCACAGTTTTAACAGAAAGATATTTCAACTTAATTAAAGCATCTTCTTAATTCTCTACCTTTCCTGAAGCTTCTTTTCTTTCCTGTCACTGGTAGTTTATAAAGTCTCTTTTCATGTTGATCATTCTCTATCTCTCTCTCTGGATAAAAAGATTAATCCACAAGTCTTATCTGGGTAATGAAAGGGTTAAAATCTTGCCCAGGCTTTTTGTAGATGGTTCGGTGATCTCTGCCGAACAGGAGCTGGAGCCGTCTGCGATGGAAAGTTCTTCATAGCTGCACTGGAGAGTGTGGTCGCTGCTCCAACCCGCTGCAAGTCCAGGGCCTCTCTCTTTCTTCACTCGGCAGTTTCTAGTGAATGTAGTTACAGCAAAACCTGCAGCCGAGCCAGAGATCGGGCTCGGCTCGGCCCGGCCCGGGCCCGAGGAAAACCTTCCGCAGGTCCCTCCCATCTCCAGGCTGGGAGCTGCTGGGCCCGGCCCAGTCCCCGCCCGGCCGCATGGCCTGGGCAGGGAATGGGAGGCCTGGAGCTCTGCCACCCTTCACAGCCAGGAAACAAAGAGAACCAAGAGAGCTCTGGTTTTACACTTTAAGGTAGGTTTCACAAGTTGATCCCACTTTTCAATGGCCTAAACTGATGTCAATTCTCAGCAATGATCGATAATTGGTCAGGAGAAAAGACTCCAGGCAGTTCCAAGCAAATCCAACTCCCTTAAAGGTAAAGTAACTCCATGAGAGGACAGCATCCATTTGTAACATCTGCCTAGCCAGCATCCAACCCTGTCACCACTCATCATTTCACTGAAGAAAAAAAAGATGAGAAAAATATGACAGAAGACATTATTTTCATAACTAGTGTACTGTAGGACTGTAGTGTAGGACTGCCAAGCAGTTTTATAGAGTAACATTGCCAAGTAGTAGGACTATAGTGTAGGACTGCCGAGCAGTTTAGCAGAGTAGGATTAGTAGAGTAGGATTGTAAATAAATAAAGTTTTCTGAAACATTAACTCAGTTGGAAAATTCCCCTCCTTCTGACTCTTTCAGAAAACTCAAAGAAAACCATATTGTTTAATGGGTGTGTGTTGCATTCCGTTTGTTGATTTTGTTTGTTTAACTTGTTGGTAGGGTCTTGTTATTCCCCCACGGTTATGTAATGGTTTTACCCCCCCCTTGTCAATTTTGTAAACCCCTCCCCTTATTCTTAGACCTTCCCTGTCCATCACCCCCAGCCTGCCCCTAACCCATGTCCATCATTGTAAACCCTACCCTTTGTTCCGGCACCTTCCATGCCCTTCACCCCTGGCTCAGTTTGTGGTTGGTTCTCTAACTGCTGTTCCGCCTATGTCCCACCCCTATTAGTCCCCAGTATTGTAAACCCCTCCCTTAACTCCTCCCGCATTGTACCCTGACTGGTCCCTGGTTTGTACCCTCCCCCACTTAAATCCCGAAGCACGGAGGTGCTCGGGGCTCAGCTGCTCTCATCCTTCACCGTCCCAGTCCTTTCCCAGTCACCGCTCCCTTTTCCTCAATAAACCTGGTTCCTGGGAAGCAATCGAGACTCTGAGCCTCCTCCATCCCTCCACTGAGACTCGCGACGCCTGAGACCGCAGGGCCTGATTGCGAAGGCCTCTGAAGGTTCGGTCTGAGGAATATCGCTCCCAGACCGTTCCCCACTCTTGGCGTTGCCAACAGCCAAGTAGTGCAGAGCTAGCCAGGGCGTAAAGGGCCACGGAGTACGGCGTCAGGTGGGAACTTGACCCTTGCAAGAGAAACAATGGATTGGTCAATGGGTGGGCAGTTAACTTTTGAAAGAGGAACAGTGCATAATGGAGGCATTGTTGGCATGGAGTCGGTATTCTGAGCCATCGTGGTCTCATCTCATGTGCTGGCCGAGAGGGAGCTAAAGCTGTCACTGGGAAAACTGCACTCCTGAGCAGGAGATACAAGGCCTGGTTCTGGGCTGGAGGGGTGAGAAGGATGAGATGCCGACTGTTTTGATGCAGGGGATTTCCTGAAATTGCACTGCCTACCTGCCCCTCCCGCCGAGCACCATGCTTCATCTCCTTCTCCTGCTCAGCAGGTTTCTGGGAATCCAGGGCTTGGTATGTATTATTTGCTACTGCAACTAATGGAATAAATGTGCTTCGCAACCCCTGTTGTGTCTTGATTTCTTTTCTGCATGTTGTCTCCTCCTGAACCTATGACAATGACTACTTGAGACGCTCAGATCAACCCTGCTCTCATATCAATGAATTCTGAGAAGTGATTTAAATATGTCAAATAATCAGGCAATATTTAGCCTGTGACTTTCAGCAAATTATTGAGTATGTCTCTTAGTTCCAAGGATACAAACTAGTAGGTGAGATTGCTGGGTGTGCACAAGTTAGGAAAGGTGGTGTAGTTCTTTTCGTATTACTTCTTGTATTACTTGTTGCTGTGGGATCTCAGTCTCCTCAGGGCTGTGTTCTCTTGGGATGCTCCTTCACAAGGAGCTCCAGTTATCTCAGTTCTCCAGGTCAGGAAGAAAACTTCAAAGCTCAGAAGGCTCTTTTTTCTTGTGTTTATTAAGATGTTATCAAAATACTTGGCAGGCCTTCCCACACTTCCTGCACAAGTTCAAAACACCATCACCTGGCTCACTTTGGCTCTGAAGGCATAAAATAGCCCCAAACCATGTGGCTGTTTCATCTTTATATCCATTTCCACCCAATTAATAATGGACACATGTATTGTTTTTATATATTAACAAACAAGTTTTCTGTATCTACTTACGTAACTAAAACTGTGGCTAACTTTCAACCAATCACTCTTTGTGCTCTTACAAACTGCAGAATCGTGGAGAACAACTAAGAACTTTTTCCTCCATCTTTACTCCATCTATTAAACACTCTAGAATCAGTATTTTTTACTTCAGTGATACACTAAACATCATAGTACTTTCTACTTAACTTTTTGTAAGTCCTGCTTTACCCAGGGATATTTGGAAGCCATTCTGTCAGTGACGGACAAGATCAATACCTTTTTGGAGAATACGACAAACAGAGAAATAATCCTCCATTTCTGGATTCCTACAGAAGGGATTCCCCACACACCCAGGGCAGAAATAAAGTAATGCCTCCTTTCTAACTCTCAGCTGGCTGTGGGAATCAGCCTTGCTTGTTAACTTTAACTTTGGCAATTTCCATTGAGCAGGTAAGAAAGGTCAAAATGAAATTTTCCAGCTGTTTCCCTCTGGTTTACCTTTTTGGGGGACAAAGCTTTCTGCTACAGGTGCCCTGAGTGCGTGCAGAGTAATGCAGCTCCCACACACTCCTTGGTTTTCCTCCCAACTCATCATCACTTGTTCCCAGGTGTGTCCAGATCTGGCAGGAGAAAGAGCCCACAGCACAGTGGGCACCGTGCCCTGCCCAGACAGAGCTCTCTGGCACTGAGCAGCAGCAGCAGCAGCAGCACCAGCACTTTTCAATCTGCTCCTGCCTTGGCTTCACTTGGGGGACAGAAGCCTCGGGAAATCAGCACTGCCACTCATGTTCCCAGCTTGGAGCAGCTGCTGCTGCTGCTGCTGGGTAGATCCTGCCAGTTCAACTGCTTCCAAATGGGAATAAAGGCCGAGGTAGAGATGGACAAACAGAGGAGCCCTGGACACATCCAGTAAATGAACAAATATATGGAGAGATTTGTTAAGAATTATTTCAGCTGTTATGGCAACAGTGTTTTCTTCCCTGGTTCTGTGCAATGCTTTGGGCCATTCTCTTGGTCTGGTTGCCTTGTCTTTGGTCCCACGTGAGTGCTCAGTTGGGGAACAGGCTGTAGGTGCTTGGGCCACTCTTGCTTTTACTCTTGGATCCCTTGAACAACAGGGCTTGTTTCACCAGGGGACTTTGTGCAGCTTTGTGACAGAGGAGAACTTCCCAGGCTATTTGGTGTTTGCTGCAGGGGAGGTTGGGTTACTTTGCATAAATTTCAAGGCAGAACATTTGCTTTGGAATGTCAGGGCATGGTTGCCACCATTGTCGTGGTGACATCAGAAGGTTGCCTTGGTGCACGGAAGGCCTTAGTGTCAGAGCAGCTCTTGGGCTTGCTCAGTGCAGGAGCATCCTCCTGCTTGAGGCATTTGTCAGTGGGCAGCTGCACACTGACAGGAGCCTTGTGATTCTTGTATTGGAGCAGTGTCTGCAAACTGGCACAGCAGCGCTCCAATGATGGAGCCACTCGCTGCTGCAGTTTGCGGTGTTTACGGCATTGTTTATTCCAGCTATTACTTGACTAATGTGGCATGTAAGTAGAGGTTTTCCCTGGCTGTAACCTAACTTGGCTTTTGTAGGTCTTCCTGCTTTTTCTTAGTCACTGGGTTGATTTTGAAACAGAAGGACCATTAGGATGCCACTGCTTTGCTAAAGCTCCTATCGACACATTCAGCAAAAACAGGGTATCTGTAGCCAGGAGTCTGTAGGCAGCATTTGCAAGGCAACCTGCAGGGGTTCCGTTCCCTGTGGAGGAAAAGGAGAGAAAGGAAGGAGAGTCTGTGGCAGCAGAGTCTGTCCTTTCCTCACTTTGCTGGGTTGAGCAGGACACCTCTGAAAATGTAGACTGAGAGATCTTCTTGGAAGGCCTTCTAAAATCTCTGCGGTTGTTCCCAGAATTCAGAGAAAGATGATCTTTTTTTTTTTTTTTTAATTTTATCATGAAAGGATTTGACTATCTAAGTTCACTCTTTTCTGAGTGCTAGAACAGCAATTCCCTTTGCAATGAAGTGCAAACTCCAAAGCAGTGTGTGTCTGCTCCTGAACCCTGGAGCTGGTGCTGCACTGTTTCACAATAGATCTGCCACAGCCCAGGGGGACTTAGGAAAGCTGTTCTGGGCAACTGTTTTCAGAAAGTTACTGAGAATTAATGCATATAACTAATAAAATAAAATAAATAAATAAAAAAAAAAAAGGTATTTGTAGGAGAGAATTAAAAAAGATGCTGTATGTCTTGGGTAGAACAGAAGATTTGAGCATTAAAAAATAATATGCATTATCTTGATCAAGATTCTATTCATATATGTGCAAAACAGGCCAAAGTGCAGGCACGACCAAGAACATTGCCCTGTTCCCTTGCTGCATGTGTGAAAGAATTGTGTCTCCTGAAGGATGCTGTCAGAGGAAAATACCCTCTGTTTGGGTTCACTTATTCTATGGGATTCAGCAGCCCAGGCAGTTTTCTCACCCCATTGCGTTCATTTTCCCTTGCTCACTGCAGGTCACCTGAGGTGTGTATTCAGAGGTGCCAATCCTGAGGCGAGTGAGAAAGGAACCTTTGATATTCAAGTGTTTAGGAATGGTAAAGCAAACTGTTACATTAGCTTGCAGCACTAGAGTATAGATAGCCAGCTGAGTAGGCTGAAAAGAAACACTTCTCCATGCAGCAGCAAAAGCAAAGGTGTGGCTACTTCTTTCCTAATTTTCCATTTCAGAGCTTTAAAGAACTAAAAGCTCTGTTTTGCCCAGGGAACCTTGCTTGCTGCTAGTAGCCAAAGAGGAATGTGGAATTCACAACCATATGCAATAGGCTTGAATTAACCCTTTTTCAATTAGTGGGAGTGACTTAGATTCCTTTTGTTATCAAAGCTGATGATTTTTCCTGAGCAGAGCAGGTTGTAGATGTGAAAAGCAATCATGTTGGAAGTAATAAGTAATGGCCTGTCTCTCCTGCTTGTCTCTTTCCACAGAGCCCAGAACCAGCAGCAGTCTCTTCCCTGGCTCCCTGTGCTTCTGGAGAAGAGGCCAAAGAAGAGCAAATTGAACAAGCGGAGCACAAGTGGCCTGAAAATTTCATGCCAGTAAGTGCCAGTTCTGGATGGAGCTGTCTTTAGTGAGGGGCAGAGCTGCAAGTTTCTGGCCAGCCAGCGCTTGCTGTTGGAGGCTGAGGGTGCTGAGGGCTGGAGTCCTGGCAGCACCTAGCCATTCCCTCCAGCACAAGACCACTGGGAATTGGGCTTTGAGCTGTCGTGCTGAGGCACCAAAGCGCTGGTGCCTGTGGGTGAGCATGTGGCTGCTTGGCTCAGTGCAGCTCTGTCTCTTGGCTTCTCCAATGCCATGGCCAAGGGCACTGGTGGGAGTTCTGGGCCTCGCAGGGCTTGGTTTGTTTGCTTTCCCTTTTTAGAATTCTGTGTTCAGCTAGTGAAACAGCTCTGTAGTTTTGTGAACAATTCTTCACTTTTACAGAGTCTGGTGGCCCATCTGTCCTTTGGCTTTTGTTAAACTGTTGCCATGACATGCTGCCGCATTTTCCCCAGCCAGCTCCCAGCACCGGGCCAGGAGTGGGCTGCTCCGGGGAAGCGCAGGAGCTTAGGGCTTATGCTCTATGGCACTGGCTGTCCAGCGTCAGGGGCAGGAGCAAGGACGAGGGAGAGGTCTTACATGTGGCTTCCAAAAGGGATTTATTCTCTTGGAGGATCCAGAAACAAAAGACAAAAGAAACGGGGCTTACAGCAACTTCTCTGCGGGGGAGGAGCAAGGGGCGTGTACATATAACAACCCAACAGGGAAGACTTAGGGGAGGAGCACAAGGCGGGGTTACAAAATACATAAACCAATGGAGAACACAAGGGGAGGAGAGTGGGGCACATGGGCCAATGGGGCTCGGAGGAGCAGGGGAATTCCAAACGGGGCGGTCCAGGCAGGGGTTGGCACAAGGGAGGATTGACAACTTAATGGGCGGGGGAACAGCGAACATTCGGGAACAAGGGGCAGGTATCAGGGTGGATTGGCAACCGGGGTAGGAGGGCACAACTGGGAATAAACTATTACCAAGGGTGGGGGGTACGACTTAACAATACAAAAGATAATTGAATCAAATGAAATGAATAAAAATACACCACAACACTGCCAAGAGATGATAATGTTATCCATGAAGCTGTGAAGGCCATTCTTGTCCCATGAGGCCAAAGAAACAAACTGCGTGGTTCTGAAGCCTTCCTCTGAGGTTAAAAGCATAAGCAGCAAGCTTCTGTGGATACATTTTGTGGTGAAGTCTGCAGCTTTGAAAGCTGCTTTGAAGCCTCGAATGCGGAGTGACTGAAAATCCTTGAGAACAGGAAAGGCATCTCCAAATTCCGGATGCTGTCTTTGAAGTCAAATGTGTAACGTGGTGCCCGGGGGGCTGCCTGGGCCCAGAGCACCCAGGGGTGCCGCTCAACAGCAGCTGAACGTGAGCCAGCTTGGGCCCAGGTGGCCAAGAAGGCCTGGGGCATGATGGCCATGTGTCAGCAATAGTGGGGCGGCAGGAGCAGGGCACTGAGCGTCCCCCTGTGCTGGGCAGCACCGCGGCCGCAGCTGGAGTGCTGTGTCCAGTCCTGGGCCCCTGTGATCAGAAAGTCATTGAGGGGCTGGAGCGTGTCCAGAGAAGGACAAGGGCATTGGGGAAGGCTGTGGAAGACAGGTCCAATGAGGAGGTTTTGAGGAAGCTTTAGCCTGGAGACAGGCAGGCTGATGAGGGACCATCAGCATCCCCTCACTGCATCCAATTATTATTTTAGACACTAGAGGGGGTCACATTAATATGGTTTTTTTGGTTGCATTTTTGCACTCTTAGGAATCAAAACCTGTTGGGTTTTTTTTTTACTTTTTCCACAATGGAAAGTTGTTTTGCTGCATATTTCCTGCCTTTTTCCAGTACTGGGAGACGTTCTGATATAATTTTAATTTTCCATATGGCAGCTCTGAACGATGGAGTATTTTAGCACAAGAACACTCATTTTGAGGTGGGGACTTTGGTGCAGGAGGAGCTGTTCTGGTTCTTGGCCAGTCAGCTGGGCCTTGCACATCAAGTTCAGATTAACAGTGTCTGTGTCTTTGGTACTCTCATCCCAGCCCCTGTCACAGGAGCAGTTTGTGTTGTGTTTGGAAATTGGGCAGGAAATCAATGGCCTTGCATTCCAGCTGGTCCTCAGTGATCAGTGGAACTGAGAGGGGCGGGGCTTCATTTCTGATTGCAGCCACTTCAGCACCATCAGTGTGGTCGAGTCCAAGAGAAGAACTTCTCTCAGCACAGATGCACAGAGTGCAGTTCCCAGTGCAGTGCTCTGGGTCTGATCACATTCCATAAGAACCAGCGTGCTCCAGATTCCCCAAGAGTGTGATTTATTGAAGCAACAGGAGAGCAAGTTCAGCATTGCTGCTGATGGGGGCACTGGCTACCAAGTGTTGATATGTGCCGGGACAGAAATAACAGTAAAGAGAATTTATATGTAATAATCAGATCTCTATATCTGAGATCGATCTATCTATCTATCTATCTATCTATCTATCTATCTATCTATCTATCTATCTATCTATCATCTACCTAACATTTACATTGTGGAATCTTTCCATCTCTTCTCCAAAGCAGTTGGTGGTATAAAAGTCACCTAAAGGCATCTCTTTAAGAAGAGGAGGAGAGACAGTTCCATTGACTGTTCTGGAGCAGGCAGAGATGATTCCCCCTGCAGAGATGTTTTTTTTTTTTCTCTTCAGAGCTCTTTTCCTCCTCCACTCTCTTCTGCTGTGAAACCTTCTTTTTATGCAACAAATTGCTGCATGTCCTAAGGGAGTGGAACAATCTCAAGCTCAAGGTGGAGTTTGGAGACTTTGGTCATACATGCATTACATGACACATGGTTTCCTTCATTGGCATCCCTCGGGGTGTGTCAGTTCATTTGTTGATGGGGCCTTTGGAGGATCTCTGTTAGTGCCGTTCAGAATTCTCAGCTGACAAAAGAGGGAGGATAAACACCTTGGTCCTTTTCCATATACTCAGGTGGCCATAGGGGCTCCCTGACCTCCATCAGAGGATCAAATTGCACACATCCTTATCTCCTGAATGAGCAGGATTTCTAACAAGAGTGTAGATGTCAGAAAGGCGGGAATGGTGGTGCAGGCCTGAAGAGAACATGAACTCCACAAGTGTCTCTCACAAGGGATGAAATCACACAGGAAGCCACCTGCAGAGCCAGGATGGAGCTGTGGGACAGGGCTGAGTGTGAGTGACTATGGAAAGACAAAGAGGACAGAGCAGAAGGGGAGGGAGGCCCTCAGCAGACCCTTGAGAAATGGCACACATTACCTGTCAGCTGCCCAAGAGTCTGTTGGGGATTCAGACCCAGCTGGACCCTGATTGTACTGCCAGTGTCACTTTGGAATCTGTGTCTCCCCATGGGCAGAGAGCAAGCCAGGAGAGCAGCAGCACAGTGCTTTGGGAACGTGTGAGCCCATCAGTTGATGACTTCAGCGGGAGAAAATTCAGCACTCAATATGAATGATCAGCAAGTCTCATTTATTGGTAACTCTAAAATCACTTATATAGCACCAATAATTAGGCTCATACATAGTGCAAAAGCAAGCTCATTATTGGATATTTTCTTTTAAGGTCAACTCCACCTAATTCCACATTCCTGTGATCACTCATCTATGCTGAATTCACATTCTTCTGATCACAGCATCCTGTTCTCAGTTAACAGTTATCACTAAGGTCTTCCTGACTTTGCAACATCTCACACTGACTGTACTCTATTGTCTAATTCTTTCCCAGCTAACTGCTGCATGGGAATAAGACCTTTGCTAGCTAGCCATTCCTCTATAATTCCCCTGTTTTCTTTTTGTACTAACAAAACTGTAGAAGTAGCCTTCTTTACCATGTTTTGCAAGCATTGCAGTATGCAAGGAATAAACAGTAACACAATCACAATGATCAATATAACAACAATTGCCATTTGTGCCAAATTTTTTAACCATCCTGTGAGACCTAGGGATTGAAACCAATTTTTTCATATTGTTCTGTAGTTGTTGAAGACGTGTATGAATAGACACTGAATGGTCAGAAAGATTCATGCAACACATCCCATCAAAGTCTTCACAGCCATGGCCCTGTGCTAATAGCAAAAAATCAATAGCAGCTCTATTCTGCAATACAGCATGCCTAACACTGTTCATATCTGTTATGAATTCACTCAAGAGAGTGATATGGTTCAATCAGAGAAAAGTTTTATTAATTACAGCAAGCAAGCAATAAGCAAAAGATCAGCGCTGGGTGACAGGGGAGCAGGAGAGTTCCCACTCCGCGAAACTGCCGCACCGCTGGTTTCCGTATATCCCCTTTTAACACGGTTACGTGTCCTTTCTCTGGCGTCTCTGCGCATGTGTCTCCAGTTGCTAGGGGGTCTTTTTTCTGCCTTCTGGTGGTCATGGGATGAAGATCATAGGTCTTCCTCAGTCTTATCCTTTTGACCTTTCTTCACTGTTTTCTGTTAAGGCTTATCTTTGGTGACTTTCTGGGATTCAAGAAAGCTTGCAAGGTTGTTAGTGATTTATGCAAGCGTCAGTAGCAACCTCTTCAACCTCATCCTGATTCCACAAAGCATAGTTTTGTAAAGCATCGTATCTACATGTTTAGGCGAACAAAAGGGTCTCTGCTTATCACAATCCCCCCTTTTTTCTATTCTTTACTTTTGTTCGCTAAATCTTTGTAGTTCTCTTTTACTTAGTTCTAAATAATCTTCTGTCTCTTCACTATTTAAGGCTTCATAGTTAGCTTGTATTAACATAAGGTGAGCTGCTTCTAACTTGCTTTTCATGATGCTAATGATTTTGTTGAAGATGCAAGGGCCAAAAGTAAGTCCTAAAATTAGTAAAATTAGCAGTCCCGCTATGGTAGATAGCAGAGTTGTTAACCAGGGAGAATAGTTAAACCAGGATTCGTATCAACTTTGTTGCATTTCTTGTTCTCTCTTTCTCTTTTCCAGTCCTTCCCGTAATTTGGCCATAGTTTCTCTTCCTACCCCACTTTTGTTTACATATACACAGCATTCTTCCCTGAGTGCAGCACATAGGCCCCCTTGCTGTAAAAATAATAGATTTAATCCCCTCTGTTTTGCAAGGCCACTTCAGCTAGTGAGTCTAGGGAGACTGTGATGTCTTTTATAGATTTATCAATTCTTCTTAAATCTTCACCTACTGAAATTCTAAGCTCTCTGAACCCCTGCTGCTGATTCGCTAAGGACGCTACACCTGTTCCTAGTCTAGCTCCTCCTATGCCTAGCAATATGGCTACTGTTAGTGCTCTGAGGGGTTCTCGCTTCACCAAATGATGTTCTGGGTTTTGGTATTGTGTATACACATATTCTTCAGAATGATAGATAATCTGGGGAACTATTATAACCTGTATGCAAAATTCGTAGGTTTCATTAAAGGTTGTTATAGAAACACATGGGGTTACTCCTAAGGTGTTACAAACCCATTTAGTATTAGGTGCTGGAATCAGCCACTGAGCTGGCTTGCGAGGGTCCTTAATCTGCATTTTTTGTCTGACATAAATGATTCTTATCTGGGGGCACATTTCCTAGACATTTTCCTTTTCCAGTGACTCGAGATAATGTTATTCCTGGGGTATCTTCTCTTCCTGTTTTCCATAAGCAGGCAGCAGGATTGGTACCGTTTACCCTTTTTGGTTCTGCTATGGAGCCTATGGCTTCATAAAAGGGTGGTTAATGTTATAGCATAACCAACATTCCCTAGTTAAATTTGGGTGTGTATTATTTAACACTTTAAAGGTAGCCTGTAAAATTTTCAAAAAGGGCTTCGTTTCCATATTCTTGGGTTATCCCTACTGTGGTTGATACTTGGAACTTGCTATTTTCTAGTTTTTCTGAATGGTTATTCTGGTCTCTTACTTTGGGGTCTACTGCTCCCCACACCACTGGATTTGGTCCAACAGATCTCGAATCATGGGGAACCACCTTTTTCTTTATAAGAATGTGCACTCCCCGATCCTTTCCGGGTTCCCATACCCTGAGACCCCAGGTTTGTCCCAATAACCACCCAGGGTCTTGGGATTGTGTGATATTGATATAGTGAAATTTGCAAGGCCCAACATACATTACTGCCCCCGAGGGATCTGTCTTGGGCTTTATACATCCGTGTGGACCCCTTTCAACCTTTAGATACTTATCTGGGTTCTGTACTTTCTACCCCATGGAAATTGTCTCACAGCCCCAGTATCTACAATAAAATTCACCAGGATAATTACAATATCCTCTGCCTGGATTAGAAGCTGGGCACATATATAGTACCTTACGCCTGGGCCGTTTATAACTAGTACCCTTCCACTTAATGAGAGAGTCTAGTGTAACTTGAAAGCTAGGGGCTTCAGAGGTGATCTGTGATTGGATAATGACCTGGTCCTCCCATCAAATTAAAGACCAATTGAAGGGTTCGTGAGTCTTGCTTGTGCAAATGTTAAATGTGCTGATTAAGATTATAAATGTTACTGACTTCTTTAATGAGCATTGGCTTCCCCTGCTATAATAGAGGCTTTTCTTTTGTGAAGTGTCAATTTGGATTCCCCGGAAATTATTTCGCTGGGTTGTCTCATTCCCACTCTTGTGGCATTTCCAGGACCATGACCTTTTGGTCCCATGTATATTGGAGTGTTTCCCTCCACAGTTTATTACTCTTCTGCCTCTCCCGTCATCGACCCGGTTGCCGCGGGACACGGGGTGTACCATCTTCTTGGCAGCAAGAGTACTCTTCAGGAGGGGAATTACTCCTTCTTTTATTGATTCTTTGTATGTATTTTTCCCAACATCTATGTTTTACTAAAGGGGTATTGCACCTCAATTCCTGGAGCCACTGTCTGCACAACCCAGCTACTATATTTGCTACAAAAGGCGCAGGTTTGTTTGGGTGGTAACAATAATACAAGGGATTGACTCCTTTTGAGTAGATGGCCCACCACTTCTCTGATCCTGTCTCAAACTCTCCTGCCCGTGTTCTGGTTATTAGGGCCCAATCAGTGAGTCTCCTCTGGTCAGTGTAGCAAGATCTACACACGCCTCTTGGTGGATAGCCTCTATGACAGTGGGTCCACCAATGTTCTTCACATATTATACATTTAAAACAAACAAAAGGGTGACAATTCTATATAAAAGCCTTTATGGAGTTTACTATTCATAAATTTCTAAGCAGGTTAATAGTTCTTGGATGTTATTTTGTTCGGGATATCTTAAGTTTCAAATCCCCAGCCGGGCTAACCACTTCCCAGTTATTAGCTTTTGGTGGCTTCACAGGTCCTTTTATTTGACTGGCATGTGTCCAGCCTTTCTCTGCCGTTCGGACTGCCGAATCAGTTGTTAGTAGGACTTGATACGGTCCCTCCCACTTCGGTGTTAGGGGGTTCTCTTTCCAACTTCTTATCAGCACCCACTCTCCGGGTTGTACCTGGTGTAATATAAAATCCAATGGTGGTGTTTGAGCTATCATCCCTTTTTCCCACAATGCCCTTTTGAACTTCATTAATTTTATTAAGTACTTATTGATGTATTGATCACTCACGTTTGGATGTGTTTGAACTTCCTCTATATTATAGGGCATACCGTATAACATCTCAAAAGGGGAAATTCCCAAATCTGCCCTTGGCTGGGTTCGAATATTCAGAAGGGCTAGTGGAACACACTTAACCCATGATAATTTTGTTTCCATCACCAGCTTGGTAAGTTGCTTTTTTATTTCCCCATTCATCCTTTCTACCCTTCCAGAACTTTGAGGGTGCCAAGGGGTGTGTTGTTCCCACTTTATTCCTAATGCTTCTGCCACCTCTTGAGTTATTTTTGATGTAGAGTGGGGACCTTTGTCAGAGTCTATTGTCTCTGGTACTCCATATGTAGGGATTATTTCTTCTAATAGTACCTTTACAACTGTTTGTGAAGTTTCCCTAGATGTTGGGAAAGCTTCTACGAAATGGGTGAGATAGTCTACTAGGACCAGGAGATATTTAAGTCTCCCTACCTTCGGTAGTTCTGTGAAATCAATCTGAATATTTGCAAAGCATCTTTTTGCCAGGGGTCTCCCTCCATACAGTAATTTTCTGAGATTTTTCCTATTCGTTTGTAAACTTGGGAGGCAGCTTCTAGAAATTTGCTTAGCTAAGTCTCGGATACCTGTGCTCATATACCTTGCAGCAAAATAGTCTGTTAACCCCTGTGCTCCCCAATGTGTCCTTTGATGTATTTTTTCTAATATTCTTTGAGCTATGGCTTTTGGTAGTACTTCCCGGCCATCTGGGAGAAACCATCTCCCCTCTGGGTTTTCTATTGCTCCTGTCTCTGGGAGTTTTAACCTCTCTTCCTCAGTAAATCTACTTCTTAAGTCACTATCCCTATGTTTCAAAATTTCTTCATGCCCCCCTCTTTCTTTTAGGACCATGGTTTGTAATGTCGCTCGTTTCGCTTCCTGGTCGGCGGCATTATTTCCTCTACTCCTCAAGTCCATTCCCTTCTGGTGTCCTTTCAAATGAACCACTGCCAACCTTTTGGGCCTTCTCAGGGCTTTTAGTACTGCAATTATGAGTTTTTGCTGAACTAAATCTTTCCCTTGGGAGTTTATTAAACCTCTTTCTTCCCACAGTTTACCGAACGTATGCACCACTCCATGACTATATCTGGAATCTGTACATATTGTCCCCTCCTTTCCTTCTAGTAGTTTCAATGCCCTTAATACTGCATACAATTCGCAGGCTTGGGCTTGTCTAAAGGACCTGATTCTAGGACTTGCTAATCAGGTCCTTGTACGATGGCATAGCCTGTTTTCCTCCTTCCTTCTATTACTCTGGAGGACCCATCCACAAACAACTTTTCTCCGCTTTCTAATTCCTCTTCTTCCAAATCAGGTCTAATTTTGGTTTGTTCCTCAATTGTAGTTATACAGTCATGTGTCAAAGGTTCGCCTTCAGGTTCTCCATACAAAAATGCAGCCGGGTTTTGTAAAGTAGTGGTTTCTAATATTAAGTTTGGGGCCTCAACTAAAATTCCTTCGTATTTTAGAAGTCTAGCATCTAAAATCCACTTATCCGCCTTTTGTTGTAATACACCCCGAATGTTATGGGGGGACATTACCTTCAAATTGCTATTAAAGGTGATTTTCCTAGCTTCCTCCACCAGTAGGGCACATCCTGCTACTACTTGCAGACAAGTTGGCCAGCCCTTACTCACGGGGTCCAAGATCTTTGATAGATACCCTATCGGCTTCTTTCTCCCTGCCCACTCCTCAGTCAGGACTCCAAAGGCAATTCCATTTTCCACATTTACAAACAAATAAAAGGGTCTTCTCAAATCTGGGAGACTCAAGACAGGAGCATGAATTAAACTTTCTTGTAGCTCCCGGAATTTTTCTGTGTCTTCTGAACTCCATTTCATTAATCCCTCCTGTGTCAATTTATGATAGAAAAATTTAACTTTGCTGCTATAGTTTTCAATCCACTGTCTACAGTACCCTGTTAACCCCAAGATTTGACGTATCTGCCTTTTATTTTTTGGAATCGGTAGTGACAGAATTCCTTGTATCCTTTCAGGGTCTATCTTTTTCTCCCCCTTTTTAAGGTAATGGCTTAAATATTTTACTTCTTCTTCTACAAATTGGAGTTTTGCCTTGGATACTTTCAATCCCTTTAAACCCAGGAAATTTAACAACTTAATACTCTCTCTCCTTACATCTTCCTCCTCTTTCCCAGCTAAAAGCAAGTCATCTACATATTGTATCAAGGTCACTCCTGGGTCTGTCTGATAATCCTGTAAAATCTGCTCCAGTGCTTGCCCAAACAAACTGGGGGATTCCGTGAATCCCTGGGGCAATACTGTCCATCTCAGTTGTTGTTTCCTCCCCGTATCTGGATCTTCCCATTCAAATGCGAAATAATCTCGGCTAGTCTCATCAAGGGGGCAGGCCCAGAATGCATCTTTTAAATCTATAACACTGTACCACAAACTGTCAGGTCCCAGCTTACTTAGTAAGGTGTATGGGTTTGCAACTACGGGGAACCGTGCTACTGTGCGTTTATTAATTTCTCTTAAATCTTGTACCAAACGGTAAGTCCCATCTGGCTTCTTTACTGGCAATATGGGTGTGTTAAAAGGTGACATACATGGTTCTAATAGTCCCTTACTTAACAGTCTGTCAATTTCTGGTTTCAACCCTCTTCGTCCCTCAAGTGACAAGGGATATTGTTTTATTCTAACTGGGATTTCTGGGTTTTTAATAGTGACCGAGAATGGGGTTATCCTCAACTGTCCCACACTCTCAGGTGTATACCACACTTCTGGGTTTATTTTGTCTTCATCTTCTACTCTTAAAGGGCATAGCCTTATCTTCAACTCCTTATCAACTGTATCTAAATGTATTCCTAATTCAATAATTAAATCCCATCCAAACAAATTATCATCTGCTTCTGGTACTAATAAAAAATTTCCCACCCCAATCTTTGACTCTGATTCTATCACCACATCTTTAATAAGCCCCACTTCAAAGGGTTCCCCCTTTGCCCCCACTACCGTGGCAGTTTCCTTGGATATACTACATCCTTCAGATAAAAACTGAAAGGTTGATTTCTCAGCTCCAGTATCTACCAAGAATATTATTTCTTGGTGCTGGGGACCCACTTTTAACTTTATCAAGGGCTCTTTCTGGTGTTTTCGGGTCCCCAGAATAAAGAGTCCCTGACCCCCCCTAGTCTTCTTTGAACATCTTTTCATCCTGGATCCTCACCCTACATTCTCTCTTAAAGTGTCCTTTCTTTCCACGATAAAAACAAACTTTAGTGTTCTGTCTTTCATTTGAATCTCTGATCGGTCTCTGTTGTTTCCCTTTCCAGCTTTGATCTCTACTCTCTCTCACAGCAGCCACCATCATCTTAATTTGCCACTTCTGAGCCTCCTCTTCTCTCCTAACATACACTTTTTGTGCCTCCCACAAAAGCTCATCCAAACCTCTGTCTTGCCACCCATCCAATTTTTCTATCTTCCTCCGAATATCCTCCCAGGCTTTTGCCACAAATTGTGCTTTAAGCAGTGCTTGCCCCAATTGGGTGTCTGGATCCATTCCGGAATATAGTTGAAAATACTTTCTTAACCTTTCCAACCATTCCGTAGGAGTTTTGTCTTTCTTTTGCCTCTCATTGAATGCTTTATTAATATTATGACCCCTCGGGACTGCCTCCCTAATTCCTTGAATTATAATAGTCCTCAAATCCTGCATATGTTCTCTGTGCGCTGGATTTTGGTGATCCCAATGGGGATTTTGGAGGGGCCACTTTACATCTGCCAGTGGTCCCTGGACATGCTGAGCATCCCAAATGCGCATTCCTTCCCTTCTAATCATGTTTTTCTCTTCTGCCGTAAATAAAATATTCAGGATAGATTGTAATTCCTCCCATGTGTACATATTGGGTCCTAAGAATTGATCAACTCTTTCTGCAACCCCCAATGGATCTTCCAGGAAATGCCCCATTTCCTTTTTGAAGTCTCTAACATCCTCCGAACTAAGAGGGACAGATATAAACCCTATTCCAGCTTGGGGGCCACCCATTGGCATCTCTCTTAATGGGAATAGGTTCTCCTGTTTCCTTCTGGATCTATTCCTGGTAACAGGCCCCACCTCTGGCAGGTCTAAATCCTCCTCCTTGGGGTTTGGAGGGGGAGGGGCTCGTGGTGGTGGTGGTGGTACAAATGGAGGTGGGGGTATTATCAAAGTGTCTTCTTTTCGGGGTTTCTTTTTCTTTCCCTTCCCCTCCCCCGAGTTCTCTGTCAGCTCAAATATAAAAACCTTGGGATTTACTACCCAGATCTCTGCATAAGCACTTTCCTGTGAGCTAAAGGGGATCTTTGTATTTACCCAGGAATTTAATTTTTGTTTAACCCAATCTTCGGTTGATCCAAATATAGGCCAAAATACATTCTTTGAAATTTCCTTTCCTCCCCATACTTCTACACAATAGTGAATCATTTTTGCCCTATCTTTATTTTCTGTTCCCGGGAAATGCTTCCAATTATCTAGTATAAAACCGAACGGACTATCTCTAGGTACCGGTGGGAGTTTAATAGATACAGGGTGCTTGCTCTTCCCCTGCCCCATTCTTCCGGAGTGCCTTCAAATCACACAGCCTCTTTCACTTCCCCTGGTTTATGGCCCATGCCCTCGTGGGCTAATGGGAACCGCACTACTGAGGGTCCTCTCTCGCTTGGGGAATCTGGCTACCAGTCCCCCTCTCACACACACACCACTTTGCCACACTCCGGGATCCCGACCCCGACCGAAAGGTTCCTGTAATACTCACGAGTCCTGCGTATTTGCTTATTGCCTTAAATTTAGGTTTGTCGGTGCAACCGAGGCAGAAACCGGTCCTCCGAGCCGCTAAATGTTAGCAGGGCGCCCCCCTGGTAGTGCTGAGAATCTGTCCTACAGATTGCATCCGAGTCACGGGACCAAATTTGTTATGAATTCACTCAAGAGAGTGATATGGTTCAATCAGAGAAAATACAGCAAGCAAGCAATAAGCAAAAGATCAGTGGTGGGCGACAGGGGAGCAGGAGAGTTCCTGTTCCGCGAACTGGTTTCCGTACTCCCCCTTTTAACCCGGCTTCCGGGTTACGTGTCCTTTCTCTGGCGTCTCTGCGCATGTGTCTCCGGTTGCTAGGGGGTCTTTTTTCTGCCTTCTGGTGGTCGCGGGATGAAGATCATAGGTCTTCCTCAATCTTATCCTTTTGACCTTTCTTCACTGTTTTCTGTTAAGGCTTATCTTTGGTGACTTTCTGGGATTCAAGAAAGCTCGCAAGGCTGTTAGTGATTTATGCAAGCGTCAGTAGCAACCTTCAACCTCATCCTGATTCCACAAAGCATAGTTTTGCAAAGCATCATGTTTTGCAAAGCATCTACATGTTTAGGCGAACAAAAGGGTCTCTGCTTATCACAATAGCAAGAATTGAGATTGTTGTAAACACCAAAGTTTTTTGTCTCTATGTTGTCATGCGAAGAGAATAGCTGGGTAGTGAGAGAAAAAGATAAAAAAGTGAGAGAGTTGGGTTTTCTGGAAGTTTTATTCTGGTTCTGTTATTCTTGTAGTTTTGTTAATAAACTTTTATTCCTTTTAACTTCTAATCCTGTTTTGCTCTTGTTCTAATCCATATCTCACAGCAAGTAATAAGGAAGTTTTCTAGTGATTTTTTAGTTGCTGCTTTAAAACCACAACAGGGGACTTGTAAGGAGTGGCCTGTTCTGTACTTTACACTTGCCGCCCAGAGCAACAGGTCTGATCACAATAGCCTATAGGAATTTCCCCACCTCTTGGCCAGCTGCCCCTCGCTTTGAAACAGACTGTAAAAGTGACTTTCTAAGTTACCTTCTTAGAGAGAGATCTCCCCACAGAAGAAGACACCGGTGACCCCGTCTTGTGTGTTGGTAGCCATAACCCCCCCTTTTTCTCTCTTTTCACTTTGCCTCTTTATCCCTCTCTCCCCCTCTCTTTCTCTCCCTCTCATCTATCGCATAACCCATGTTACTTGCACTAAAATAAAAGTGCATTATTGCTGTTGTGATTTAAACTGAAATCCCTTGGTGTCCTTTTTGCACTTGGAGATCCAACAAACCTCTCATGACACCTGCTTGTGCTAGCAGATCATGACATTTAAATTGGTGGCATGGACAGCATTTCTGACAGACAGAAGAGGCTGCAGGTTTTGTTGTGCAGTCTGTATTAGGGGAAGGATGTTTCGCTCCAGCTGCACCTAGCCCGACACTCCCAAAAGAGTGAACAAGGGGGGGAAACTCGAATTTCCCGCAAACTGTACACGCCTAGGTGAAAATCACCCCACGCTCGTTTGAGGGCTCTGTCTTCAGACTTTTGCAAAAGATCTCAGTGCAAAAGGGCGGGACTGTTTTTTCTTCTTGCTGTGTATGAATTTTGACTGCTTGGTGTAGCAAAGAGACAACAAGAATTTTAAACTGAAGGAGTGCTTCCCAAGCAGATTTGGTCTCATCACCTGTCGCTGTCAGACACGAAATAAGTCACACAGACACAGCTCAAGAGATGGTGAAGAAGAAGCAAACTTTATTTCTTCTCTCACAATTTATAGCTTTCTGACCATGGCCAGGGATTGGGTAGTCAGCATAACACCTTTCCAACCACACTGGCCGTAAGAGATGTCCATCAAGAGACGTGTAACAGAAGGAATGCATACATATCTATGTTTATAGTTACTGTCCTGGGAAAGTTCTTTAGAAACTATGTCAACAAGCTCCAAAGCGGAGTTTTCAGGGCGACAGTCACCCACACAGGGAAGCAAAGGGTGATGCAGCAAAAGCTGTGTGTGTGCATAACTTAAGTTGATACCTCCCTGTAGTGGTTTTCCCTTTGTAAAAATGAGTGAAAATGGCACTGCAGAAGTTAAAGCTGCATTTTATGCCCTATTAGCTAAACACAGTGCCAGACCTTCTCTGGGAGGGGAAGAGTGTGCACTTAATAAGTGGTTTAATTTGGGAAATGTAATTGATAGAATATGTTCCTTACAACATGAAACAAAATTTAAACTGGGCAAAAATATATACTCTGCTCAGTTTTGGGAGCTTGTCTTACAGAAGCTATAGAAACTCGCTTTAAGCAAAGAAGCAAGGAAAGAACTATTATAGACTCCCTTCAAAACCTGGTTGAAATTTTGCAAAAACAATTAGATGAAGAAAGGAATGAGATCCACCTGTTGCCAGCGGCCCAAAGAGATGTGTTAAAAATTCAAAGTGTGCTTGCCCACCAAAAGAAATAGAGAGAAACCCCTCTCATTAATCAAATTTACCCTCAAAAAGAACTAACCGATAAAAAATTGTGGGGAGCACTGCTGTCCGAGCTGGAAACCTTTAATCAAAACAGAATATAATGATATCAATGATGAAGATATTGATCCGCATACAACCACTGAAGAAATCCTGTACACTGCCACTGAATTGGCTAAGTTGAAAAAGGCGTACAGGCATTTCCCTCACGAGTCAGAGACAAAATATGTATTGTGATTATCTCTCACTGGAGGAGATCAGATTCAACTGACAGGTGAAGAAGCCAGTGGGTACTGGGGACATGGGGTCTTCTCAACAGCAGGAGACAGACGTAACCCGTGGTCCCTAACTCAGCGTGCAATTTATTGGGCAGCAGGGCTTAACCCCTTGGAAAGAGGAGACCTATAGCTATAGTTGGTACCCCTGACCAACTACTGGAAGACATGCACAAAGCTGCCTGCTTGCAAATGATACATGACAGAAAATCAACTACGGGTTATGAATCACCAATGCAATTACCTGTGAAATGATGAGCCCTTTAATTTGAGGCCTTCCAGAATCACTTAAACCTAGAGCAATTCTCCTTCAAAAAACCATAGCAGCTCTAACTCCTGTTGTTGGCACTAAAATAAAAGTGCACTGTGGGGGCCAAAGAATCGGGTGCTGGTGATCCCCTGCAGATCTTCATCATAGGCCAGGCACTTTGCCCTCCCAGTGAGAAAAGTGTCTCTCCCAGAAACCCTTTGGTGTTACATGTTAAACTCTTGTACCCCATTGGTTTTCTTCCCTGCCATTCCACCCTGCTACTTGTATCCAAGTTTCCCCCGCCCCTTCCCTATATAAACCCTGGGTTTTTTTGTTTGGGTTTTTTTTTTTTGTTTTTGTTTTGTTTTTTGTTGTTGTTGTTTTTTCCCCACTTGAGTGGAGCTGCTGTGCTAGCCCCCTTGGCAGAGGGCCCTGCACTAATAAAGGCTGATTTCTCTGTGGTAATTGCTGGCCAGAGCTCTAGTCCTTTTTCTCCCTGCATTGCCTGGGAAGGAGCTGCTGCTTAGCAAGTCATCACTTGCCAGGCCAGGAGAGGGACATGCCAGTGCCACTAAGAGCCATCCTTCTCAGGACACTTTTTCAGGAAGGTCGCAGCACCCCTGACATCCACCCCGCCGGCAGCAGTGCACCATTACTGTGATTTAAAATTAAATCCCTTTGTGTCCTTTTGCACTGAGAGATCAAACGAATCTCTCACGAGGTCCACCTGTTAGCAGATCATGACAGAGCCCTCAGCAAACCAACCAGCACACACACAAGGACACAGATGCCACATCCTGGCTGGGACAGGGCTTGTGCCTTCAGCAAAAACACCAGAAGCCAAGGGTTTCTGGCCATTTTCCCCGCACCATTCCACACCTGGGCAGTTTGCCGAGCACAAGCCCTTTTCCCCCTCTTCCGCTATACCCTGTACACCATGGGCAGCAAAAGAAAGCTCCTGGGAGTCTGTCTAACATAACATATCCTATATTTATATACTAAAGAAAAACAAAAAGAAGAAAAGAACAATCTTGAAAAAAAGGGAAATCTTTGCCTGCTCATGTGGCCCCAGCAGACAGATCAGCTCTCTGCAGACGTCCAGCAGCACAGCCAGCTGAGGTCTGACAGACGAGGCCGTGACCTCCATGCCCTGCGGAGCTGATCTCGCAGCCTCTGGAATGTGGAGATCGGAGCGGGGTCTCCTGCCCTCAGCAGGCACAACGTCTGAACTGCCAGGCTTCCGACCTCCAGGCTGCTGTCATCCATCGTGTCTTCAAGGGCTGGAAGAGAGACAAACAGATCCCAGACCTGCAAGGGCCCCCGGAAAGCCCCCTGCCAGAGCCATCCCAGCTGGCTCTTGCCATGGCCAAGAGGGAGCAGGGACCAAGGGGAACAGCCCAAAGCTGCGACCATGAACACCCCACGTGCCCCTGAAATCTCGGTGTGCTCTGCCCATGCTGCCCCTCATCCGCACATTGAGCAGAGCCCTCCGCAGCCAGGCCAGGACTTGCAGCTCCCCCCTCCAGCCCCGCTGACAGCCCGCTGCCCTCACTCACATTGGTAAATGAGCTGCAGCTCTTTCTTCTGCCCCATCAGGAGCCGCCCGGCAATCCCTGGGAACACAGAGCCTGTCAGGGCCCCGGCGGCACAGCTCCCTGCCAGCGGCGCTGCCAGCCCTGGGGCCACACGCCCTCCCGCCCCGGCAGGGCTCAGCCCTTGCCGCATCCTGACTCAGCCCAAGAGCACGGCTGCCAGAGGCCGGCAGCAGCCCCGAGAGCAGCCGGGGCTCCAGGGCGCCGGGCCCGGGGGCCGCTGCCGAGACAGCAGCAGCCGGGGCCGGGGCCGAGCTGCGGCAGGGAGGGAGCCCGGGCTCGTGGCTCACCGATGAACCTGATGGCTGCCGCTCGCAGGGGCTCCTGTGGGTTCTGCAGGTATGGCAGTGCCCGGTGCAGGTGCTCGGCCGCTCGGCTCTCGTCCTGTGCCAGCTGCAGAGAGCGGCAGGAGGGAAGGGTTGGCGCGGGCTCTGCCCCTCGGCCGGGCGCTGGGCCCCGGCCTCCCGTGGCCGCCCAGCCCTGAGGCACCGGGCAGCAGCCGCTGGCGCCGGGCTCTGGAGGGGGCAGAGGGCCGGCTGCTGCCCGGGGAGCCGCGGTGCCGGCCCGACCCGCAGCCCCAGTGGCTCGGGGCTCGATCGGCAGCCGGCTCGGGGCCACAGGAGCCTGGAGAAGAAGCCGTGCGGCCCCCGGCTGCGGCACTGGGCAGGGGCGCAGCTGCCAGCCCCATACACCGAGCGCCGGGGACAGGGGGCTTTTCCAGGCTAAGGCTGGGCCTTCCAGGCCGTCCTTACCAGGACCTCAGCGAACTTCCACAGTTTCTCCTTCTTCACGGGATTTCCAAGATCTCTCTTCTTCAGGAACTTGGCCATGCTAAGCAGTGCTCTCTGAGAGGCCTGGAGAGCAGCAGAGACCCGCAGATGGCCCCACAAGCCAGGGCACAGGACCTGCATTCGTGTGCCAAGGCCTGCAGGAAGCTGCAGCCAGCAAGGTGCCAGGGCAGGAGGCAGCCGAGCCCCCTCCCCAGGTGACAGCAGCAGCCCGGGAGTCCTCACCTCTGCTACACGCTGGTTCTCGTCATGGCAGTGGAAGAAGAGTGGCAGCAGGCTCTGGCACATTTGTGTCTCCAGGGCTTCTTTTTCCATTTCAACTAAAACAATCACCAATGTTTGGAAGAGCAGTATGGACACCAGCTGCACCTGGCTATTATTCTATATGGAAGGAAGAGAAAAAAACCTCAGCCCTGTCGGCACGGGGCTCAGCAGAGCACAGGCCTGGTGCACCAAGTGTCCAGGCAGCAGCCAGTGGCCTTGGCTGGGGGCACAGAGCCTTACGTGGTCAAAGAGTGGTGGGAGCACCTCAGCCAGCTGCAGGGCGATGGGGCTGGGTATCAGCATCTCCTTGTCCAAGACTACAAAGCTGAGTACCATGATTGTCATCCTAACTATTTCTCCATCTGCGTCCCGCAGGAGCTCCACAAGCCTTTCAGTCAGGCTCCACATCTTTTCATTCTGTGTGGAAGACAAGTCTGTGAAATGCCACCCTGCTGCCACAGGGCCAAGAGGCCAAAGGCCTGTCCCAAAGCACTCAGGCAGCTGAAGCGGGAGGCAAGAGAGCTGGCAGCAGCTGCCTCGGTGCCCGAAGCCCAGCCGAGCCCAAGTGACTTTGTTCCCCAGTGCAGCTTCTGCCACTGCCCACTTCTCACCATTGAGGAATCATCACTGAGCTTGAAAAGGGCTCTGAGCACTAGATGACGCTTGTCCCTGCACTCGCTACTCAGGTGCCTTGAGAAGATTTCCAGGAGCCTGTTAGCACCACGTTCACTCAAGTCCAGGTAGTCCAGGATCTGAAAGGCACAGGACAGTGACAGGGGAGCCAGCCGGCAGGAGCAGGAACCACACAGGAAACAGGGCCCAGGCGGCAGCCCAGGGCATGGGCACTGTCCCAGGCAACTGCAGCTATGAGAGGGCAGAGAGGTGGCAGACAGCTCTGCAGGGAGGCAGTTCTGGCCATGGGGCTCACCTCCACAAGGAATGCCAGGGCAGGCAGATCCCAGCGTGCCTTCTGTGTGCTAAGAACCCGGAGCAGGTAGCGAGCAATCCGGGAACACAAGCGTTTGGAGACACAGGATATCTCCCTGCCAGGGTGAAAAAGTAACCAAGTCTATGAGCCAGAGGGACAAACATCTCCCAGGAATGACTGAAAAGTCCTGATCTTTCACCATGATCCTGCAAGGGGATCTGAGCCTTTTGGGAGGTGACTGCTCATGGGAGCCTTCCTCTCCCAGACTTTTCCAGTCTCCTTGGTCATCCCTTGGTGATGAGGCCCTTTGGCCCTCAACAATGGGGACTGTAGACACAGGGCAGCCTGGGCACAGGGCACAAATGCCAGAGGCAGTGGGGAGAAGGGGTCTCACCTGGCCAGCAGACCCACGGCATAGTGGTGGGTGTCGGCACAGAGCAGCGTGTCCCAGCCACGCTTGCGTTCCATTGACAACACCACTTCATTACAGCGCATTTGGCAGAGCAGGGACTTCAGGGTCTGCACTGCAAACCTGTGTGCACAGCAAAGCCCAGGTCATACTGGGAGCACTGGCTCCTGCCCTGAGGACATGGCAGGGACAGGAGGACTGGGATGGAGCACCTGCTGGGGCTGGTGGCAAGGCCGTGTTGCTCCTGGCATCCCTTCCAGAAGGCATTGAGATCCTCTGATATATCCAAAGTGCTGAAGAACACTTGGAAGAGCAGATGCACAAAGAGGCGGGGGAAATACACATTCACTACCCGTGGGACACAGGGCACCTGAAGGAACTTCCACATCACCACTGTTGCCTGCAGAGGACAAAGCACCCAGGGATAGTGCCCAGTGCCAAGGTATCTGTGTGGCAGGGCCTGAGCGTGGCAGGGCAAGGCAAGGGGAAAGCCTTGGGGATCTCCACGCCTGGTGCCCCTGAAGCTGTCCCTAGGCCAGGTTTTAGCCCAGTGCCTGAGGCAGGCAGATGCGGTGGGGGAAGGAGGAAACAGAGCTGTTTGAGAGGCGGTCAGCCATGGGGTGAGCAAAGGCCAGTTGCAGAAACTCACAGCCAGGGCAAAGACACCCGTGTTGTCCCCATCAGAGGTGCACTTGCTGTGCTCTGGCCAGGTTCTCAGCACATCGAGGAGTATCTGCATCACTGGCTCCACAGTCCTGCTCGAGCACATGATGGTCTTCCACATGGTCATAGCAGCTCTGCAGGGTGACAGCTCTGTCTCACGGGGATCTCAGACACATCCCCGTGGCCTGGGCAGCAGTGTCAGGGGGAGCTGAGCTGGCTGCCAGCTCTGCCTCTGCCCGCTGCCCCTCGCTGGCAGCGGCACCCAGGCAACCCAGCCCTGTGGGGACAGGGCCCTGACGGGGCATGGCATGGCAGCAGGCTCAGGGGCCAATGGAGCAGGGCTGGGAAAGATCCCAGGTACACAGGACCCTGGAACTCTCTGTTGGTCAGACACCTGGGCCAGGCTGTGCAGGCTGATGGGCTGGGGAGCCCTGAGCCCTCTGGGCACATGGGCCTCGTACCTGTCACACGTTGGGGCCACACGCAGGAGAGCAGTGACCACGTCAGTGGGCTGTGCCTCGGTCAGATCCAGCAGGGTCCTGCCCAGCCTGGAGTCAGCAGACTCATTGGCCATGAGGCACTGGTGGATGTACCTCACCATG
The DNA here is from genome assembly GCF_971803275.1 of Cyanistes caeruleus. Taxonomy (NCBI): domain Eukaryota; kingdom Metazoa; phylum Chordata; class Aves; order Passeriformes; family Paridae; genus Cyanistes; species Cyanistes caeruleus. Next base: position 6,106,080 of record NC_141732.1, on the reverse strand, counting down.
GCAGGTACCTGGAGAAAGCACAAGGGGAGACTTGGAAAGCTGCCAGAGGGAGTCAGGAATGCCCCCAGCTTCCCCAGAGAAGTGCTTCCCTTGTCACCACGCTGCAATGGCCTCAAAGGCTTAGAGTGATCAGCAGGCGTGGCTTGGGAGGCCAAGCGATCCCTGGAGGATCAAACCCTGGCCACAGGCTGCTTACTTGCTCTGGAATGGAAACACCCTCCTCCAAAATGAATTCCAGCATGGCAGCACTGGTGTCGCTGGTGTAGACGTCACCATCTTCCATGGACCCAGTGCCCATGACGCTGGTCTCTTCCTGCCAAATGCGCTTGATGAATTTGCATGTTGGGTAGGAGAAAGAAGGGTGGGAAGAGAGGGATATTGCATGGAGTGTTCCAAGCATGGTGCTGAGCTGAGCAGTGCCAGCAGGCCCAGCCCAGTTGGGGATGGCTGCAGGTACCTGTGCAGGTGTTTTGTGGAAGAGGCCACAGGCAAGGTCCTGCTCTTGTGTCTGGTCCACGGCTGCATCTGGGAAAGAGCGAGAGCAGCCAGAGCTGAGGGGCTGCAGGAGTGGCCAGAGAACGCAGCCCAGCCCTGGGCTGTCCCCAGGCAGGTACAGCCCCGAGATGCCCCAGGGGATGGAGCACGGCCACTGCTGGAGGGGCAGCCCCAGCCCCACTTGTGTCCTGTCCCTGGGTGTGTCTCCACAGGATAGGGTGGGATGGGATGAAATGGGATGCAATGGGTTGGGATGCGGCAACCAGCCTTTTGTCCCAGCTCTGCCACTCACCCTCCTCTAGTGGCTGGAACTCCTGCACCTCTTCAGTCTCCACTTCTGGGGCAGCTCCACGACCTTCTTCCTCCTCCTCCTCCTCCTCCTCCTGCTCTTCCTCATCCACCCAGGCTACCTTGGGCACTCTTGGGGGTTGCTGCTCCAGATCTTCTCCAACACTCTCCCATCCTTTCCATAGGAACAGCACCAGGGGATGGCATAGCATGCAGTGGGATGCGGCCAAGCTAGCAACAGGCACTAGTCCTAAGGCCAAACTCTGCAACTCACCCTCCTCCAGCGGCTGGAATTCCTGCATCTCTTCAGTCTCTACCTCTGGGGCAGCTCCAGGGCCTTCTTCTTCTTCCTCCTCCTGCACCCAGGCCAGCTTGGGAACTCTTGGGGGTCGCTGCTCCATGGCAGTGCCTGGATTTATGGTACTTGCAAGAGAGATGCCTTTAGAAAAGCTCCGAGGCAGGGAGTCCTGCAGTCGTGCCTGGAAGGCACCTGCAAGACTCAAGTCCTGGCAAGACTGCAAGACTCAAGTCCTGGCAAGACTGCAGGACAGCAAGTCCTGCACTCGGGTCTTGAGGGCTCCTGCCACAAGGACAGGAGGCTCCTCCTCAAGGATTGTGCCCTGGTCTCAAGGGCAGTGACTGCAGGGATGGGCGATGCCTCAGAAAAGCTCCGAGGCAGCAAGTCCCACTGTCTGCCCTCGAGGTCACCTTAAGAAGATAAGCCTCAGCAAGGCCACAGGTCACCAAGTCCTGCAGTCTGGCCTTGAGGTCACCTGCAGGAATGAGGGCTCAGAGAAGCTCCGGGTCACACACAAATGAGTGTGCTGTGCAGGGGCTCCTCACAGCACTGCTCTGGCATGTCCTGTCTCGTTGCATGCACCGAGCACTCTGGTGTGGTCTTGTCACCACCAGCTCTTGTCCATTCCACCGTTCCATTCCACCGTTACCATGCTGCACCATGTCACTAACGGCCCTTGCACACACTGCCACCTTCCTGGTTCCTCCCCCATTGTCGTGGTTTTAAACCAATAACTAAGAAAATTACTTATTTCTTGCTGTGAGATATGGATTAGAACAAGAGCAAAACAGGCACACAACATAAAAAGGGAAAAAAAGAAAGTTTATTGACAAACTACAATAATAAGAACACCAGAATAAACTTCCAGAAAAAACCTTTTCATCCCTATCTACCCACTATTCCCTTGTTCACATGATAACAGAGACAAAAAAAACTTGGAACTTTGGTGGTTAAAACAGTCCCAATTCTTGCTACAGTCTTTTCACCAGTCTCTGTAGAGAAACAGAAGTTTCTTCCTGTTAATTTATGGAGTTTCTCACAAGAAAACTATTTTTGTTATAGTTTTCCATTGCCCTAATGTCAGCTGCCCAGAGCTGCTGTTATCAGAGCCCACACCTCCCATTTTCACCTCACTCTGAGGTGTGTATGGGCCATGAGTCTAGGCATGGCATTTTAAGGATGTTATTGAAAGGCAAAAAAGTCTTCTTCATCTGTTTCTGTGAGCTTCACCAGAAAACAGTTTTCTCATTGTCTCTCAAGGCTTCAAATCTCCCAGCACTTCACTATACCATAATTACTCTACTTTTTACTCAAATTTACACTTTGAACACTTTATTCCTCCCTACATACTGTATCATGAATTAAAGGAGTTCTTTTCAGGACTTCATTGTCCATCTCCATAGTTTTAACAGAAAGATACTTCAGCTTAATTAAAGCATCTTCTTAATTCTCTACCTCTTCTGAAGCTTCTTTTCTTTCCTGTCACTGGTAGTTTATAAAGTCTCTTTTCATGTTGATCACTCTCTCTCTCTCTCTCTGGATAAAAAGATTAATCCGCAAGTCTCATCTGGGTAATGAAAGAGTTAAAATCTTGCCCAGGCTTTTGTAGATGGTTCGGTGATCTCTGCCGAACAGGAGCTGGAGCTGTCTGCAATGGAAGGTTCTTCATAGCTGCTCTGGAGAGTGTGGCTGTCTCTGCTTGCTGCAGGTCCAGAGCCTCTCTCCTTCTTCACTCGGCAGTTTCTAGTGAATTTAGTTACAGCAAAACCTGCAGCCGAGCCATAGATCGGGCTCGGCTCGGCCCGGCCCGGGCCTGAGGAAAACCTTCCGCAGGTCCCTCCCATCTCCAGGCTGGGAGCTGCTGGGCCCGGCCCCGTCCCCACCTGGCCGCATGGCCTGGGCAGGGAACGGGAGTTCTGGAGCTCTGCCACCCTTCACAGCCAGGAAACAAAGAGAACCAAGAGAGCTCTGGTTTTACACTTTAAGGTAGGTTTCACAAGTTGATCCCACTTTTCAATGGCCTAAACTGCTGTCAATTCTCAGCAATGACCGATAATTGGTCAGGAGAAAAGACTCCAGGCAGTTCCAAGCAAATCCGACTCCCTTAAAGGTAAAGTAACTCCATGACACAGAGGAATCCTGATTGAGGCTGTGAAGCATTGAGCTTGGAAAGTCATGGTTAATTGAGTTTTGTTGATTTCTTTTTTTCCCTTTTGGGCGGCATCCATTTGTAACATTAACTGAGCCTGTGTCCAGCCTGGTGCCGCTGATCATTTCCGTGAAGAGGAGGAAGGAGGAGGAAACACTGTGATAATCCCATCAGGACCATTTACTCCAACACTAGCGTTAGAGTCAGATTGTAGACTAGGATTGTAGAGTAGGGTTATAGAGTAGCATTGTGGACTAGGATTGTAGAGTAGGGTTATAGAGTAGGACTATAAATCAATAAAATTTCTAAAATTTTAACTCACGTGGAAGATTCCTTTCTTTCTTACCCTGTGAATAAGCTCAGCATTTCCTTCACAGTTATCAGTTGTCTCTTAAAGGTGCAAAGTGATATTCATGGCTTCTTTGGTGTGCTTTGCAAGTGGGGAAGGCTCTTCTTCAGTCATCCTCTCCAAAGTGCACTGCCTTTGGAATTTGGCTCACTGGCTGGGTTTTGCCCAGCTGTGTGGTATGTCTAATTGAGGCAGAAAGGGCAATGGCATTTGCAGGTACAAGCAGTGGAGGGATGGGGCAGCCGAAACATCCTGTGCAGATGCAGGCCTTCAGCTGTGACTCCAGAGCATTTGGGTTCCTGCCATTTGGATTTGTATTCCTGTGGTGGTTTCACATTGATTGATATTTGGAGAAGGAAGAAACCACCTATGGAAGAGATTTTTTGGAGAGGAGCTGCTGGGAGCTCCTTCTGTGCCTGGGAAAGGTCAATAGCTGGCTAGTGCTGAGAAGTGACAACATTTTGAACCATTTAGAAATTAGGTCTGCCTCTGTGAGATCTACAGTTTTGAAAATAAAGCTAGGGAAACCTCTCTCTTGGCTTCTGGACCCAGAAGGTGATGGAGCTCTGGTGAGGCCGGCCCTTCTCACCCACAGCCTGTGCTCCTGGGAGAGGCTGGGCTGGACCCCAGTGGCTCCTGGACAGGGATGGAGGCTGCAGAATCCCAGCCCCAGGCAAGGCTGGGCCACAGCTGTTGTTCCGATTGGGAACGGCTAGAAAGAACGACACTGGACTCTCAAGGGAGTCACAACATGAGAATTCTTTCGTTTATTGCTTCAGCCTGTCTTATAGACAGATACGTGGAAAGGTACAGAAAAGAAACTCTTATTGGCTAGCAAAGTGCTACATTACCATCATTGGTCAGGGGCACTTTGCCCCCCTGACTCTCTCCTGCAAGGAGAAACAAGAAGCTGTAAAACAACACCTGTAAGGCTGTTTAGTGTCCCTGAGAATTGTTTTAATTCCTTCTGATATTTTTCCCAGGATACTTTCTCAGGCAGCCTGAGGAGCCATGCAGCCTGCAATTTGTACAGGCACTGTGGTTCAGATTTAGCATCCATAATTCACCCTTTTCTGTTAGAAAAAATAAAAAAGGCAGTGTTTGTTATATTCTACTGGGCCCTTGTAGGATAAAGAACAAACACAGCTCAAGAGGTTTCTTTGCTAGAACTTTGAATGGATGCTGATCTAGAATTCATCTAGAATTTTGGCTTATGTTTTGGTATTTAAGATTTGTTCTCCTTGCAAGGACTTGATGGTTGACTCTAATATTTCTAATTCAGTGAATTAATACACTATACAAGACACTATATACAACATTGTTAGTCTGTTCGAATTGACAGTCTAACATGTCAATAGAGTAGTTTGAAAGAACACCAAAGTGATAAAAACAATGCACAATGCAATTTATATGCAATTTATGCTGCTTTGATCCCCTCTTCTTATCCCGCTTTTTTTTTTTTTTTTTTTTTTTTCAAGTATAATTGAGGGATTTTTGAGGGATTTATTAAGTTTACATGGTTGTTGTTGTGTAGACTTGTCTTAGGATGATTTTTGGTTATTAGAACAGTAGTTCATGAATTTCAGGAGGTTCAGGGAACTCGAAGTTACCATCTCTTCGCGGTTGGTTGTCAGTTCTGTAAACACAAGACTTAAAAGGTACAAACTGAGTGAGTAAGTTTGGGTCCTGCAGGGGTTGCAGGACTTTGGCTTGGCTCAGGCCGCTGGAGGGTTTGTTGAGGCATCTCCTCAGGTCGGTACAGAAGGTCTCGGCGGAGTGGCCTGCCGCTGTAGCACGGCAAGCACTCTCTCTCTCTCCCGCGCCTCCCCGCTGGAGCGCGGGGGGACCGTGAGGGCGAGCCGTCTCGCGCACGCACGGGGCGAGCGAAGCCGCCGGTCCCCCCCACCCCGCTTTCTCGCCGGTGCTTCGGACGCGCGGGGGGGGGGCGATGCCTGCCACGGGCCTGGCCCTGGCTTCTGATCTGGGCTTGAGCTCGGGTTTCTTGGGGTTCTCGCGGCCGGCCGGCAGCCGGCCGGTGGCGGCGGGCAGGCGCAGGGGGAGCGAGGTTGCTGTTTCCCCTCCCCCCGCCACTCCTCTGCCGGGGGCAGCCGCACGCCCCGCCGCGTTGGTACCGGGGAGATTGGTTCGTGCACGCGCGGGGCGAGCGAAGCCGCTGGTCCCCCCCGCCGCTTTTCTGCCGGGGGGAGCCGCGCGCCCCGCCGCGTTGGTACATGGGGGGTTTGCTTGGGCGGGCCCCCCCCCCCTCGGCGGCGGCGGCGGCGGCAGCGGCCCGCCGTGTTCCGGACCTGCGCTCGGACTCCTCGGTGGCGGCCCGCGCGCCGGGCGCGGGGGGGGCTGAAGAGAGGCCCCTCTCCTGGCAGAGCCCACGCGCCGAGCTCCGCGGATGGCGGCTGCTCAGACTGCTCTGGAGAGGGAGATTTTCGGGCTGCAGATTGCTCCTGCTCGCCGCTAAAGTCCTCCGAGGGTCCGGGCAGAGTTAAAAGAGCACTGTGCAGCTCATCCACGGTTTCATCTCCCGGTCCCTTATCTTGTACAACGGAGGAACTTTCAGCATCAAAGTTTCTCATCTCGGTTTCACTGTCCTCAGACTGGCTCCGTTTCAGCGCTTTAAAAAGCACTCCCCAGGTGGCTGCTAGGCTACACACGCTGATATCTCCGTTAATGAATTCTGACCATAAATGGTGCTCTATCGACAGCCAAAGTTTGAGATCAAAGGCATTGTCCATAGTTATATCAAAACCTTGCTCTTTCACCCACTGAAATACAGCACGCATGGCATCTTCAGAAACACTGAGTCCCATGTGGGGCAGGGCATCCTGCCATGCAAGGTAGGCAAGCTGTTCATCAGCCGAAGTTCAGTTCCCCATTATGAGGACTTTATCTTGGCGGCTCCGCGAATGCAATTATGCACATGCTGTCGGCTCAGACCCGGGAATTTTGAGCTCTGCTTCGCCAAGATGAGCCGTTCCAAGCCCGCTCACTGGCAGGGCTCCACTATCCCGTTGGTTTCCAGAACCAGCTTCCTCTAGGAAAGCTTGGGAGAATTCCACTTACCCCTCTAGGGGGAAGGGCTGGCTTTTTCCCGCTCGCTGCTTACCCTCAAGGGATTAGCAGATGTCACGTCGGTTGCTTTCTGACCTCAGGGGTCGGCTGCACATCACGTCAGGTTACCGGACCTCAGGGGTCGGTTCAACATCACGTCGGGGTCACCAGATGTCGTTCCGATTGGGAACGGCTAGAAAGAACGACACTGGACTCTCAAGGGAGTCACAACACGAGAATTCTTTCGTTTATTGCTTCAGCCTGTCTTATAGACAGATATGTGGAAAGGTACAGAAAAGAAACTCTTATTGGCTAGCAAAGTGCTACATTACCATCATTGGTCAGGGGCACTTTGCCCCCCTGACTCTCTCCTGCAAGGAGAAACAAGAAGCTGTAAAACAACACCTGTAAGGCTGTTTAGTGTCCCTGAGAATTGTTTTAATTCCTTCTGATATTTTTCCCAGGATACTTTCTCAGGCAGCCTGAGGAGCCATGCGGCCTGCAATTTGTACAGGCACTGTGGTTCAGATTTAGCATCCATACACAGCTGCTGACATCTCGCTGACACTAAACCCTCTCCCCAGCACACACCGACGGCTCCAGGCCGAGCCTCCCCTCCCAGCAGCTGCCGGGCAGAGAGAGGGGCCCAGGGCAGCCTGAAATCATCATCATAATTGCTGCAGCCACTGCCCACGACCATCTGCAGACCGGGCAGGATTTAAGCCTTTCATTTAACCCTATCAGTGCACAGATGAGACCTGCAAACCACTATTCTCCCCTCAAGAGAAAAGGACAAAGAGGGGACACGTAGAAGACAACATGAAGATACTGAGTTCAGTAAAGAAAGATTCAAAGGAGGTGAATGAGGAGATGTCTCAGTGTTGGGCTGAAAAATTCTTTTGGTAGCGCCATGGAGATAGACAATGATACCTGGAAACATCTCCTTCAATTCCTGAGAGAGGATGGGGGAAGCATTCAAACTGTGCATGTGAACAGAGGCATGCATTGATAAGAAGCCAAGCAGATGTTGCAGTAGCTGTGATCCCATGAGAAGCTTGAACAGAGAGAGAGAGAGATGAGAGTGAAGAAGACCTTTTGCCCCCAGGGAGAGAAGAAGAAAAGCTCTGTTCCCAGAGATGATGACAGAGACAGATGAAGGGAACATTTGCTGTTGAACAACTCATCCTTAAAATAATACCCCATGGGTTTGTAGCCCATGAAGACAGTGGTAGTAGGGCTGTGAAAATGGGAAAGATTTCACAATTGCAGAACTTAACCTGGGCAGATGCTATTTGTGGAAATGAAAAGCCATGAGAAACTGTTTCTTGTAGAGAAGTCTCGGTGGCATGGCAAGAGAAATCTTCTCTCCCTACACGAACTGATGGAAGACTATTGTCTAGTTGGTACTGATTTAACATCCCATGTTTTGTGTCTATGCTGTCAGTTGGGAAAGGAAAGAAGTTAGTCAGGGGGAGGAAAGGAGTCTTGGAAGTATTATTCTGATGCTTCTCCTTCTTGTAGTCCTGTTAATAAAGTTTCTTTATACCTTTTAAGATTTGAGCCTGTTTTGCCCCTCTCCTAATCCATATCTCCCAGCAAAAACAAATGAGTAAGTGCACTGGTGATTTTAGCCAGTGCTAAACGCATCACATTATTTAGTAATTATAAAATAGAATTGTTACAAGAAAAATAATTGTCCTGGTGTGACTATATATATATTGAGTTCTGCACCTTTAAGGTTTGCTTTGGGAGCTGGGGGGAAGTTGAAGCTGCTGGAGGCTGATGGGACTTTTTTCTCCTGACCAATTACTAGCCATTTCTGAGAACTCCCAGTGATTCTGACCATTGAAAAGTGAGATCAACTTGTGAATACCTATCGTAAGGCTTAAGACTGGGAATTTCTTGTTCTCTTTGGTTTCCATCTTTTGAACAGGTAACAATGCTCTGGCTCCAGCTCGGCCTCTTCCTCCCCAACCAGGCCGGACAAGGCCACGGAGGGTGGGGGAAGGAGAAGAGCGGAGGCGGCCGGCCTGACTTGGTTTGCAGTTTGTGCTACTGAACTGAAACCTGACTCCATGAACATCTGCAGCTTTCCAAGACTTGAACTCTTTTACTACCTGGATGAGACTTACAGATTAACCCTTTTTTCCCAGAGTGAGGGGGAGAGAGAGAGGGGGATAATCAACATGAAGAAGACATGATAAAACCATCAACGTCAGTGAAGAAAAGAATTAAGTTTTAGATGGGGAAGAGAGAATCAGGAGATGCTTTAATAAGCTGAAATATTTTCTGTTAAAGCTATAGAGATGGACAATAGTGTCCTGAAAATAAAAAACTCCTTTAATTCATGACAGAGTTTATTGAGAGGAATGGAGTGTTCCAAAGTGTGGATTTTGAGCAAAAGGTGGAGTAGTTGTGATACAGTGAGGTGCTGGAACAGAGGAGGAGAAGTAATAGTTGAAGATTTGTGGCTTTGTAGAGGCAAAGAAAACCTTCTGTTTCCAGGGAGGCTCAGAGAGACAGATGAAGAGAACTTTCGCCTTTGAATAACGCATCCTTAAAAATGACATCCCTAGACTCATTTGACCCGTAACACACCTCAGAGTGATGTGAAATGGGAGGAGACAACTGATGGCAGATTTTCAGGCAGCTGGCATCAGAGAAATAGAAAGCTATGAAGAAAATTAGTTCTCTTGTCTTTTTACACTCTGATTTGGTCTCTCAACCTGGCCACTGGGGTATGACCTCCATGGGCTAAGTAGGTCCCATTGAACTGGGAATGTTTTGCATAGATTTTGTAGAATTTAAGGCATGAAAAGAGAATCTCTATCTGATGACATTCCAAATGGGATCCCCAACCTGAGTATTATTTCTTGTACTTCTCTAGCTTTGTTGGTGTGGCAAGGAAAATCCTCTGGCCGTGCAGAATATGTGTCCACTAAACCTAATAAATAGCTATATGGCTCTTATTGAGGTAACTCAAGAAAATCTCTTTGGCATTAAGCTCCTGCACTACTTCCCTTTTTTGTGATAGTTACTGGCAGTCTTCTGTAAAACTGTGCATTGCTCTGTAAGCAGATTTTACGTTTTCTCTCTATACTTGTCACAATCCCTGTCAGCCTAGCGCTAAGTAGCTGCCTTTTCAAATTGTCTACCATGCTTTCAATACCCCAATGAGTTTCTTTATGTTTATCTTCTACAATTTATCTCATTGCTTGTGGCACTCTAACTTGTTGGTTTCTTGCTACCCACCACCCTTCAGGATTCAATCAGGCATTAAAAGCTTTTGCCAATTGATTATCTGCATCATGGTATTTTGTGACTGGTTTGGAAAGGTTCACAACTTAGGAAAAATTGCTTTGTTCTGCCACCTCTCTAGCAGTTTTGTCTCCTACTCAGTTGCTGATGCTGGCTGGTGTTTGTCTGAACTGGTGAGCTTTGCAGTGCATTATTGGTACTTTAGCAGGGAACTGGACACTCCCAAAGCTTTCCCTATTTGATTGGAGATCCTGATTCCTTGTAGAAGGATCGAGAAACATAGTAGGATTCACGGCAGTAGGTGTCTTTAGTGCCATGTCTTTAGTTCCAGGAGTACTGCCTGTTACTTTAAGATTCTGCTCAGGGATAACCAGTGACCTCCTTTTTGCTCTAAACCAGACACAAGCAGGTGCAGGACAGAAATTGACATTTATTTCCCCATTAATTTTCAGACCTATTCAATCAGTCAGGACCATGGGCCCTCCTATTCTGATGCACACAGGCCATCCCTAAAGTACATTATTCAGTTCTTTTTTGAGAAATATGCTCCTTTCCACTGGTTCTTTCCTGCATTTCTAGTCTTTGAGCTAAAAATGGATCTACTGTGCAAGGTGAAGGCAGTCATGTATGAAGAGTGCCAAGAGCTCAGTCAATTCTGGTAACCCCAGAGCAGAAGTCATGAAATTTAAGATAAGAAGAGCCTGTTGGACATTCAGGAGTCCAGTGTGACACCTCCTTGATTTCCTTTGATGTTTCATACAAAGGCTTTTCCAATAGTCTGTAATTGGGGATCCATAATCAAGACCATGCAGTCAATCACAAAAAAGGACACAGTTCTTTTCTAGATCTGGTGTTTGACAATTTGCTTTCTTCCTTTCTGTACCTCAAACTACCCTGTCTTTGTGTGTGTGGAAGCCAGGAGACCAGACATGGACAGATATGGACATGGTCTTGTAGAAAAACACACAAAAAAAAAAGGAAAGACAAGATTTCTTGGGAAATGAGCTTTGGAAAGTAATACAGGACACATTTTTAATTACATGCTTTTGTTCCCTCCCCCTGTAATGACAAGACAAGAGTTTTGGTGCATGGTTTAAATCAGGAATAAGCTTGTGTATGGGGAAAATGCAAATATAAACACAGTGTAAAATATTTTCCAGATGTGTCAGTAACTTCAATGGCCACCAGTAGTCAGCACACCTATCAGCCTGTAATTGTGTTCAGGATCAGTGCAGGCTCTTCCATGTCAGCTCCTCCTGCAGGGCACGTGGGGGCCTGGGTGTGCTGCTGGCTTGCTTTCTTTTAGGAGGCTGGGATGAGGAAGGCTCTGGGGGTTTTTGTCAAGGAGATGATATTTGAGTGACCGTGTACGTGCTCAAAGGCTCACAGACTGACCGGCCCACGGCAGGACTGACCAGTGCTGGGAGGGCTGCACCTTGCTGCCCTGCTTAGAGGTGTTAAGCTGCTCCTTCACCTCGGAGACAGCCAAGTACAACACTTTTGTGCAGAAACACTCTGTTAGCCCTGGTTTGCACAGCTGCAGCAACTGGGATGGTTGGAGCACCCCTTTCTGCACTTGGAAACCAGCTGAGTCATTCACGGGACAGGGCTGGGAATTCCCCACATTTGCCCATTTGGAATTCCCTCTGCCCCGAGCGTGTCACATCCCGCTCCTCAGTGACATCCCACCCAGCCTGGAACATGGAACTCCCCGTTTCCAAGGACACGTGGCCATTGTCACCGGCACACAGCAGGCCCGCTCAGACCCTTCCGTGGCTGCAGCGAGAGCGGAGGTGTCACAGTGCTAGGGAGTGTTGCTCCAAATTGCTTGGTTCTAGCACAAGGTGATCAAGAGGCCAATCCACGCACTGAGTGGAGGTAATTCTTTACAGTTCTGTGCAGAAAGTGGGGCTCAGTGGTCAATCCACAAAGCCACTACCACAGGAATCAGAATGTTTTAGTATTTAGACCTTTCATCAACTAAAGTAATTAGTGTTCTTTGTCTCCAAGTTACCTAGTTCTTCTCATAATCACTATTCCCTCTACTATTAGATTATGATCCTGTCACTTCTCATGCTAATTAGTCTGCATGTTCTGTCTCTCTGTTCTTAGTGAGAGCTTTCTGGAGTGAGTGGCCATGGTTTGCCCTGCCGGAAATTCCCTTTTACGCCGCTGGAGTAGATTCAGCACAGTTGCTGCTTTGGCTTTAGTAGTTGGCTCCTAGTCTTGGGGGTTCTGTCAAATGTCCTTGTGCCCATAAATTCTGCATTCTTTGTGTCCACCATCAGTGGTACAAACTTCTTCCCAAGCCTTGCTAAGCTCCCCTAGGTCGGAGATAACTCTTGCCTGTCAAGCCCTACACCTTCAAAAGGCAATTCAGCCAAGAAGTAATTTGCCTTTCCAACACCTGGCCGTCACTTAGAGCTTGTTGGCTACTTTGTGTTTCATGGAAATAATCTCCCTTCTTGTTGATGAGTCTTGGAAGCCATAAAGGCCAAAGAGCAAAGAACACCTTTTCCTAACATCAAGTTTACATTTCCCAGATTTTGTGACAGAAGCAGTGGCTGTGTGGGAGCGGGAGCAGCCAAGGCAGAGCCGGATGGCCGAGCAGAGAGCCTGGGCACGATCCACCATGTTCCACAGGGCTCTAATCCACACTGCGCCCCGCAGGGCCCCCAGCACCACTGCCATGCCCGTCAGGGTGACCCAGAGGTCCCAGGACCAACAGGTGTGGGGTGGCTGTCGGGCTCTGGGCGTTGACACCGTGGGGGCTTGGCCGTGGTTTTGGTGTCAGGGGCTGCTGACCCTGCGGGTCCTGCTGTGCAGGGCTGGGGCCCCACTGGTGCTCCAAGGGCCCCTTTGAGGCAGCCGCCCCGCTGGAGGCGATTCACAGGGATGACACCCAGGAGGTGCCAGTGGAAGTCACAGGTTCCCTGATGGAAGTGGCTCTCAAGGATGACATGGAGGAGGTACCAGTGGAAGCTGGAAGTACCCCATGCTGTGACATTCAGTAACCTCATGCTCTGGGCATGGCTTTTGGCCCAAATGCATGGATTTCTCATTGTCCCATGTTTTTAATGGGGTCACTGAAAATGTAAGGATAAATGAAGCCCTTGAACAGGAATTTTTTTTGATATTAGGAGTAGCCATTACTTTATTCCTGGCTCTGGTGCATAGTGGAGAACTTCTGCCACATGCATGCCACTTCCAAAGCTTTTCCACTTATTCATACCTTTTTATCAAACCAAGAAATTACTGTTCATGGCTTCTAAATGACATCATTCTTCTCATTAACTACTTTTCTATTGTATTGGCTTGGATATTGGTGTCACCTTTCTCATTTCAATTAGCCCACATTTTTCAGTCTGTTGATTAACTTTTTCCCAGACGAGTTGTTTTGAGCTCTGAGGCAGAAATGTTTTTATTAGTGTTTGTCTCCTGGTTACTCCAACATGTTCTTGGGAGGGCTATGAAGTGTAGATTCCAGGTGTCCAGCCTTTTATACCTCAGGCTTTGTTCATTGAAGCTTATCAGGGTTAGTTTTGGAAAACGACAACTTCTGGTGATCTAACAATCCAGTTGTGACAGTTGACTGCCAAAAGGTTCTTAGCTACCTGCTCTCTAAAGTGGGAAATGACAGTGCTTAAGACTGATAGAGTGCTTATGATTAATATACTGCTTATGATTAATTAAACAATTACTTACAAAGTTAATTAAAATAATTAGGTAGGAAAAAATGCAGGCTAAACAAACAATGAACAACTGCATAAGTAATGCAGGCTTACGTTTTGGTCGCTTACATGATTGGTTTCCCTTCTTCTATAAAATGCACAGATGCTCTTAGAGCATAGTCCTTTGTTAAGCTGATGTAAAAGGATGCGAAGTTCAGGTGACTCCCTGTTCCCCTTCATGTCCTCTCCCTGTCCCAAGCTCTGCCAGTAGTGATGAATGAAACAGAAATATTAATGGAATTGTGTTGAGGCAACACTTTGTGCAAGTGACATGGATGAAGGATGAACAGTCTCACAAGCAAAATGTAGAAGGATTTCTAAAAGACTGCTGAATATTGCTTTCACAGATGTTTGCAAGTGATCCTCCTATTTCTTGAAAAGTTCAGGCCAGTTTCAGATGAGCAGCTTTTTAGCTTCACTGACAGCCAGTTTTGCCTTCAGAATGAAGCCCTTGCATGGCAGTCAGGTGTTTTTGTTAAAAAATATGATTATGCCAAAAGACATTTTAGTGATTTTTAAGCTCCAGTGGAATGCAGCACATTCAGGACTAAGTGATGAGTTCAAGCCAAGCAAGCCAAATTTTGTCACATCTGACTAACTTAGGAAATTGAACTGTTTCCATTTTAACATCTATGCAAATAATTGCATCTTGAGCTGAGGAAACGAGCAAGGGTTTCCATGCCTTTTACAAATGAAGTTGATATTTTGCAGTTGAAGTTGTTCTTGGAGCTGATTCCAGAATGGGTTTCCTAAGTTCCAAATAAATCCCAGTGTGGGTTCCTGCCCCAACTTTGTGATCTTTCTGTGAACCACTCTTGCCAGGTTTGTTAGCTGAGTGCTGGCTGGTTCAATTGCACTCAGGCACTTGATTTCAAGGGAAGCTGGTGCCCATCAATTCCAGCAACTGGGAAAGGATGACTTGGTACTTGAATGCTTGGCTGCATTAGAGGCTAAGTGACGGTTGCTCTCTCAGGGCAGTTTTGTAGCTGGCTGCTTTCAGAGGGAGAATGGTGTCAAAGCAGCCCTTTGTAGTTGATAGGAGAGCAAACCTTTCCAAATTCAGCTCTTGTTTAAAATTAGGGACCTGCTTAGTCAGCAGGAATGGAGTGCGGGCTGAACGTTTTACAGAAGATTTCTTTTTCCATTTAGCCAAATACTGGGGAGGCGTCACACACTGGAAGTGCGCAGGTTGTCAAATTGTCTAACCCACTTGGAGGTATGGTTGCTTTTCATATTTTGCTCCATGTCTGTAAGACTTGAAACATGGTAACTCATTTTTGCAGCATATTCTTGAGACAAGGGGGTGTGTTCAGAGATCTCAACTGCGGGTGCTTTGCTCTTAGGCCAGCTTTGCAATCCCTTGTCACAATGGCATTCAGCCATTGGCCTGTTTTCCCCTGAGGAAGCCTGCTCGTTCTTCCTTGTTCCCATGCTGATTGACGGCTTGGAATTTTGAGCATTGAAGTCAAGGGTTGCACCACTGCAAGCACATTGGGCTAAACCATTCACCTTAAGTGGAAATTGAAAGAAAATGACTTTGAGGAAGTTGCATAGAGAATTTCATCAGGTCAATATGCAAAACTTTGCTTGATTTCATTTGTTGTCTTGGTCATTATTAGGTGACTGTTGCCACAATACCCTCTTGGGTTCTTTTCAAGGCAAGTAAAAGGAAAGTCATGATGTCATCTTCCTCACATTTTGTCATTTCCCACAAAGAAAACACTCCAATGTGCTTAGGTGGTGTCGTTTGTTTTTTATCTGTTGTGAGTGTTGTTTCCCCAAGGAGCCTGGCTCCAGGCACACACAAGGTGGACATTGCCATTGCAGGCACTCCGTGGTGCTGCCTGCAGCAGTGAGCTGAACCAGGCACAGCCAGCTGCCCTGAGAAAAAGGAGCTCTCACCTGGCTGTGGCTGCAGTCCCCTGCCTGCAGGGACATGCCTGCCACTGGAAGGGCAGCTCTTGCCCTGCTTTAGCTCAGTCTAGAGCATTTTATGGCCGCATCATCCTGGCTTTTTGGAGAGACAAAATTCACCTTGCCAATTTCTCATTGGGGATGTTCCATTTCACATGTGAATGATGATTTGTGTGATTCTTGGTGGTGATTTACATAGATCCTAAGGGCGTATTTAACATTTAGTGACTGGGGTCTGAGGACTGGCAGTGGTGGGACAATCATGGAACTTGGGGCCACTTTTGCTTTGGGCTGGCACTGAGAAACACAGGTGGGACAGATCTGGTTGCTGGTAGGCTACAGGGTGCCTCTGCAGCATGCTCCATGCAGTATCAGTTAGGGAGTGGGATTTGTCACAGAATCAGAGAATGTGCGGAGTTGGAAGGGATCCACGTGGATATTTAAGTCCAGCTCTGTCCCCAAGAATTGCATCATCCTTTGAAATCAAGTTTCTTGACTTCTCCCAACCTCCCATTTCACACTTCTTTATCTCTTTTCCTTTCCTTTGGGAAAACAAGCAGATGTCAAAAGAGCTGAACCGAGCGCTTCATGTCCTGAACCAGAGGGAAAAGAAGCAAAGCCCATGAAGCCTGCAGACAGTGAACAAAATTCTTGCACGGCTGTTTATCACCGACCCTACAAGGACAGGGTGATTCACTTACTTGCTCTGAGGGCCTACAAGAAGCCAGAGTTACTTGCTCGCTTGCAGAGAGATGGAATCAAGGAAAAGGACAAGGGTACCCTTGGAAAGATCCTCCATCAGGTGAGATTGTGGAGTTTGTGACAGCAATTTTTCCACAGTACTACTCTCTTCTTCCTCATTTTCACTTGTTCCTATCAGCCCTCTTTCAATTAGAAATTAGAAACTAAGCAGTGGCTTATAGAATGCTCCATACACCTAAGTTCAGTTTGTCCATCAACATAGTCCAGATGCCTCAAGCTGCAAGTCCATGTGAGGAAAAGGAAAGAAAACTTCAAAATATTTGAGGTCTTGGTGTTTTGCTAGAATAGCTGGCAATGAGTAACACTTTGTAGGGTTGTTGCTGCTCATGCCTCTTTTAATCCTCTCTCTTTTCCTAGCACTGTTGAACTGTTTCATGCAGTAGCTTCACAGGGGTACCTTGATTTTGTGAAGTGGTTTGTAGTGGTACCTAAAATTTCCTAGGATAAGTTTGAGAGGAGAGAAGTTTGGAAAATGCACAGGGCAGCATTTCCTTTTAACAGAGTTGGTGACCTCTCAAAGGTACTTGGCTTCTGCTGGGATCTGTGAGGATTGCCTGCCAGGAAAAGGTGTTCCAGGCAAAAGCTCCTTGATAAAGGTGGTAGCCCAAATTTGAGCACAGGGTTTCTTTCCTGTCATGTAGATTGAGTCTTCATCTTGCTTGGAACAATGTTATTCAGTGCCTTCTCCAGTGCTGCTCTATCTTCCACTGGTATTTCTTTAGGATAACCAGTTAGAAGATGCACACCCATGGAAAGATGCAGTGGTTCTTTCCTGCCATTTTAAATATTCCCTCTTCCCCATGGCTATATGTCAAATAGGAATATTTCCTTATTAGGGATGAAAAAAGTGTTTGGAACATAGTCAAGGCAGGAAAATTCAGCATGGATACAGTTTTTCCATTGATCCCACAGGGACTTTTTAAGAACTTGATAGAAGGATTTCATTCCTTGACATTCTGAAGTTTGTTGCTGTGGTTGCTCAGGGCAGTGGCAGGGTTTTTGCATGCTGAAGACACAAATTGACAATTTCATGAGAGCCATATTCTACCATCCCAAGTGAGGAAGCCCATTTAGATTTCAAATAGATTAGAAAAATTTCACAGCTCAGCTCCTTAGAAGGTAGAGGGTGAAAACATTTTCTCCTGTTCCACTGCAATGTTTAAGACTGCTTTGGAGGTAATGTCCTGTAGGAGGTGTGAACTGCCTCAAGGTACTGGTTTGCATTCTGAAAGGGCTGTGTGAGCACTGCACACTCAAATGCCTTGCTCAGGCTTTTCCAGATAGCAGAGCAAGTGGGAGTTTCTTTTATATAAATGTAAAATGGGCAGCCTGAGCTGGCTGAGATGTGGTACACACACTCTTGCTTCCCTTCAAACACAACCTTAGTTCTGATTTTAAGACAGGAATTCCTAATTCAAAGTAGCTTTGTTACTTTTACATTTCTTTAAGCTGTTGACAGACAGACATCATCACTGACCCAAATCAGCAATATTTAGCATGTTTTCAAGGAGAAAAAAAGGGTAAATTGTTACAGATGGTGGTGATGTGTTGATCATGTATTCAGTGTGCTGTAGGGGTCAAACTTTCCTGTGGGCTTTTCTATGGAACTCTGAGCAGGTGTGAAGTGGTGAAGCCTAAACCAGCCCTTTTGATATTAGTGGTCTTGAGGTTTTACTACTGCATTTTACCTTTTTGAGTAGACTTGGTAGTTGTCTTGAGGAAGATATGAAGCTCGCTGCTTTTCAAAGGAATACAGCAAGGCATGTGCATGGTCTTCTCATGGCAGCACTTTGCTGGAATGAACCCTGGCTCTGCCACATGAAGAGGGACTCTGGGCTTGACCACAGTTCTGTCTTGCAGCACTTCATGTTGGTTTCCAAGGTACACTTGCTAGATATGAATAGAGTTACTTGGTTATTTCTATTTGTTGAAATTTTAATATAGATGAAAACTCATGCAATAAGGGAATCATTCATCTCTCTACCAAAAGATGTTGTTTAGTTCAAAGTGGGTGTTCACAAATCATTGTTGAGGACCAATTCTATTGCTTTAGTTTACATACAGCACCCATCATGAATGGTTGTTCTCTTAAATGTCTGCCTGTAGGTAGCCAACCTGAATCTAAAGGATAATTCCTACAGTCTGAAGGAATATCTGTTGGAAAGCATTCAGAACAATTGGCCTGGCTATACTGATGTAGACAGAGAGAATTTGAAGTTGATACTTTCCAGGTAAGTTCAGTCTTTAGGGGAAGGAGAAGAGTCTTTTCAGAAGAAGGCCTTAGGAAATGAAGCCTAAATTCTCAGAGTACGCTGAGGTAGCAGGGACCCATTGGGATCCAACTGATGGCCAACTCCTGGCCCTGCACAGGACACTGCAAGAATCACACCATATGCCCAAGAGTGTTGTTGAAACACTTCTTGAAGCCTTGCTGCACTGACCAGTGCCCTGGGGAGCCTATTCCAGGGCTCAAGCATCCTTTGGGGCAAGAATGTTTTCCTGACATCCAGCCTAAAGCTGCCTCAACTCATCTTCATGATGTTTTCTTGAGTAATGACACTGAAGTTCAGATTTACCAGCAAGGAAAGACTTATGGCTGTTGACCATTTAGACCTTGTTGCCTGAACTCTTGCACCATCCTTCCAGAAAAACAGCTCCATCTCAGAACACAAGCAGCACCAGCCAAGAGCCATCTCTGGAAGCTTCTAAGAGAGATGCTTCAGCAAGGCCTGCTCAGGTAGTTTGTGCATTTTTAATATTCTGGAGTGTGTATGAAGTTGCAGCACACTTGCTAAATAGCTTTCACACACTTGCTGCTGGTGTAAAAGCTGTGCTGGGAATGTGCAGGACCAGGCCAAAGCACATTAGTCAGTAATTCAGACTGCTGGCACAGGAAGGTTGTGATCAGAAGAGAGGCTCCTGCAGGGCTCGAGCAGCAGCATCCTGAGCCAACTTGCTGCTCTGCCTGGAGCCTTGAGCTCAGTCTCCACCCTCAACTCATTCCCTGCAGAAAGGCTCAAAGGATTAGCTGTGCATGTGTGACAGAAGCACATGAGAAATCTACTGTACATGAGAAGCTGCAGCATGGTGGAGCAGATGGGGCCTTCTCACTCTCTTTCCCCCCTCTCTCTCTTTCACTCTCTTTGTTGACTCCCGCTCCAGACTATGCACATGTCAGGACCAATGCAGGATCTCCAGACCCTTGATATTCTCTCTTGTGTCTCTCTTTTCTCTGCCTTTATTTTTCTCCTGTCTCACTCTGCCTGAGCACAGCATGGCTGTCCTGTTCTACTCCATCCTCGGCCCTGAAGTTTGCAGTGGGAGTGGGGAGCTTGTGGCCGTGTGCTGTGGCTTTGAATCCAGCACCTTTGAGAAGGTCCTTGGGAGGTGCTGAGAGATGATTGAAGGGCACTGAGGAAAAGTGAGGGCCCCTTAGTCACCACTTGTGAAACTCTCTTATAAAAATTTCAAGATTCCTAGCTATGAGCTTTTGAGTATAAAGTGTGGGGTGGCTGCTGGAGTGAAGGTCACTCTTGTTGAAAGCACAGGAATTCCTTACATGTGACTGAGGTTTTTGTTCAGCCTGATGAGAATTCACAACCAACCATCACACCTTGTACTGACAGATTGTGGCAGTGAAGATTAATCCCGTCTTTACCACATAAAACCTGAAGCCAGTCAGGTGCCTCTTTACTAAATCATGTGGGTGTGTGACAGCAAAAGCTGAGTCTCTTCCTGGTGTGTACTAGTGGAAATTGAGAACTAGACAAAACAGACCAGACCTCCCCCTCTTTGGGGAAATCTTTGATAGAGGTGCTGAAGGGAGTGTCTTTCTCCCACAACTTGGAGAAAGACTTGCTAAGTCTTAAGATGAGAAAGTAGGAGTGAGATAGAGAATGTATTTACCTGCAGTACTTCCTGGTTTCAATGCTGTTTTCAGTTAAGATGTATTTTCAAGCACTGCCAGTTCAGAAATGCTACTTTTTCAGAATGGGAGAGAAACCTGATCTAGATAGATAAATATATGGACATAGATGAATGAGTTCTTATGTTATTGTTGCAGAAACGGCCTATGGCTTCTGACTTTAGCGGTCCTGTGATGAGCAAGAAGCGGAGAATTGCTCGCCAGCTCAGTTACAACCAGCCAGCAGCTGATGGCCACTTCTCTTCCTTGCTGCTGCCTTCCACATCCACTTCCACTTTGAACATGTCTCCAAGTGTTGGCTCCGTTTCCCCCTGCACCTGTGAGGTGCAAGAACAAGACAGATTTCAGAGTTCTAGCATCCCAGAGCCTTCTGGGGTGCAGGAGGAGATCCCCAATTCTAATGGAAAGAAAAACCAACTGGGGAGGCTGAAGCAGTTGTGTCCCTGGGAATTCGATGAAGGTATTAATGTGCTGCCTTTCCTAAGCCCTGGGTGGATAACCATGGTGTAAAGATTTGGTTATTAAGAGAAGCTTCTGCCCAAATCAAGGTGTAAGTGCAGCCTTTTTCCAGTGTCAATAGGAAAAATGTTATTTAACAGTTAATACAAACTAGGGAGATAAAAAGAAATTAGGGAAGAGAGGCATGGTGGGGGGAAGAGAGAGACATTAAGTAGGAAGATATCAGTACCATGTGGATTCTCTGCTGTCCAATTGGTCCTTCTTCCCTCTGGTCTTCTTGGTGGTGGGGGTTCCCAAGTTGCTCTGAAAGTACCACCTTTATAGTGGATCCACAGGGTGCTCACAGATGTTCCCACACCTTGGGCTAGAAGTGATGGAAGTGTTTATTCCCTTACCCACAGTGGAATGTTTGTCTGGTGTCCTAATTGCAAACCTTCAGCACTGTTAGGCCAAGGCTGGTGCTTTCCTTCATTCCATCTGTGCTTCTCTTAAATTCCCCTTGTGCTGCCTTATCTCTTATGGGAGCATCCTTCTTGGACAGTGTTCTCAAGTAGATAACTGTGTTCTTGCACCTGCTGAAAAGGCAGCTTTGAAGGCTGCATACATGAAGGCACTGCTCTACATTTCTGCTCTACCATTATTCCTTGCTTGATGGTCATGAGAAACCAAGACTCTTTTTTCTGCCATTGCATTCCATTGTAACTCTTGGTTTAAAAGAAGCAGCAGCAAAGGCCAGAATCTGTGCTGCTGCAACCTTATCTAAAACTACCTTAATTTTTAGAAATTCTCCCTCTGTAGTGCAAAACCAATCAAGAAGAAAGAAATGCCAAATAGATTGCTGTTGGGAGAACGTGGTTAAAAGGAAGAGCCACGCACTAGAAAGTCGCAGGGATTGGATTTTTTCTTTTCATTTGATTTCTAGTAAGCACACAGTTGACTCAGACAGTTGATTGAGCCACCACTTTTTCCACCAGCAGCTTTTCAAGTCTGCATGCTGGAGATAGAAACCTGTCAGACATTTACTGCAGACTAGTTTACTGAAACATGTAAGCATCTCAATGATTTCATCATTGTTTGTTGAACTCAGCCTTTCCATGGCAACTCCATGGAAGCTACAAAACCTGGCCTGTGGTTTGCTGGAGTTGTAGTTTGAAGTGGCCTGGGAGCTCCTCTCCATCCTAGCTGCAGAATTTCTTTCTTCAAAAGCTCTAGAAATGGTACAGACTGAAAACAGCATTGAAAAGCTAACCGGAAAATCCACAAGGAGCACTTGATTTGTCATCAGAGGGACACACCCAGTAGGGCAGAGTTCAGTTGCTTTGTTAAATCTATGTCTTGTCCCTTTTGGAGGTTGAGCTTGCAAATGACAAGGGTTTTTTAGCCTGGAGGCATGTCTGCTCTTGCAAGTGGTGCTGTGCTTGTAGAGACAGGTGCCTTGAGACAGTCTTTGCACATCTCTTTTCAGCACATACACATGGTAGCTGCAAACCTTGAGATGTCTTTTGGAAAGATTCCTGCTTGAGTCTCTAAAGATGTGAGCATTGTTCTTCAGAAGCGAGTTAGAAAATTCTGCCCAGCTGCTGTTGGAAAAATCTGTACTGTGTTTCAAGTTGGGGCTTAGGCTGAAGTTTTTGTGTGGACTGAGCCATGACAGCAAATGCACTTTTGGAAATGAAATGCCCACCCCAAAGCTTACCAGCTGTATTGAACATACTGTGACTATTGCTATTTCTGTCCAGTTTAATTACCCCTTTGACACTTCTGTTTATACTTCTGCTACACCATGTAGCAATGCAGAACCTGTAGAACAAAGTGGCCATCCTCTTTCTAAACCCTGGGACTTGGCTACTGTGGAGAAGATCACATGTGCCCTCCTATGATAAAATGCTGTGAGAAGGAAGCTCTAAAAGGACTTGTTCAAGCCAATACAGTGGGTGTTTTTGGATATTTAAGATTATATAATCAAGATCCTACTTTTCTGCAGGCGAAACAAAAGATACTTCCATTGCCTCTACATGCTCTGCAACAGCCAACCAACCAGACGACTTGAGGTGAGTAAAATTGCCATTAACCCTTGCCACTCTCAGTGGGGTGCAGTGTCAAGCTGTTTCCTGTGTGGAAAGAATAAGTTGGGGAAGGTTTGGCTGGGCCTCCAAGGCTCCGAGCTGAGATGAGCACCGAGGTGGGTTAGGCCTGGAAAGGCCCTTCCTTGCTGCAGTGCAGGTGCCCAGGGCCAGCTGCAGCAGTGGTGCTGCATACCATCATGGGATTTGCAGTGCAGGAGGGGAGGGGGAAGTGTGTGTGTGTGTGTGTGTGTGTGTGTGGTATAAAGCAGTGGGAATTGCTCTCAGCTTCTGTCAGAGCTGTGATGTTGGCAAGGGCAGTCATGCCTCCTGCAGCCCTTGGGCTCTGGGGCAGCTGCGGCCTTTGGAGCAGGCGTGGCAGGGCCCTGGCTCATATTGGATACAGCCAGGGATGTTCCGTGGGGAGGCTGAGGGCAAGGCGGGCCCTGCAGGGGAGCAGCTGAGGGAGGCCTGTGGTAGGGCCCTTGCTAGGGGATGTCCCTGGGCAAAAGCCAGTAGTCCAGGCTATTGCTTTTCTGCTACCGCCCAAAATGTTGAAAGGCCTCTGCAGTTTTCTTTTCAAAACCATGCAGCACACCAGTCAGGTGCAGCTGGCCTGGGGTGCATCTGTCGTATATGTTGTCTGTCTTGGTACTGAATTTCAAGTTGTTAAAGATTTCCTGCTTGTAAATATTAATCTCAGATGCTTTGAAGGATTCATTCCCATGAGGAAAGAGTTCTTGTCATCCAAAAAGAAACCAGTCTTCAGGGCCAGAGGAGCAGAAGTACTGGTGTGGCAGTGTTGAAGTGATATCTATTATTCTCATTGCCACTTCATCTTGGATTTGTGTCATGAGTTTGATAGAACTGCACTTGTGTTGATTTGAGGGGGAAGGGAATGAAGAAGGCTTTACTCCCATCAGTGGCTTCAAGCATTTATGAGTTCTGCCCTCCTTAAGAGGTGATATGATTTGGGGTTTAGTTGTGGTTTCAGACCAGTCTGCAGTTTGTTCTTGTGCCTGTAATACAAGTGCCTCTTTTCAATGGTCAGTGATGTAACTGCTGCTCACTAGAAAAATGAAATTTTATGCTTAACTCTGCTTTGCTGTTAGACAGACAAAAATGGAGCTCAAAAGTCCAACTCTGCACCCAGTTCATCAGAAATGCAGTCCCTGCCAAAATAGTATTGCAGATGGATTTTCAAAGAGAAATGTAAATGAAAAAGTTTTCCTACCCAGAAAGAAAGAAGATAAAATTAGGCAATGTTTCTTCTCTCCCTGAAGATGCTGTGTTTATTAGTCGTTTGACATTGGAAATGTGAAAAACGAAGTTCACTCCTGTAAAATTTTAAAAATGTTTAATAAAGACAATAAGAGACATAAAGTAAAGCAAAGAGATACGGCCGGGTGCCTTGGCGCGCTGCCAAGAGCACACCTGGTATTTCAGGAGTGTCCTTTTTATCCCATCCTTGCTGCGAGAGGTTAATGCATATTCAAGCATGTCCCCTCCCTGGTTCCACCTTCTTGGATCATATTTTTTTCAATTTTATTTTCTGTTGGTCAGCATTATTTCAGAGTTTTTGGTTTCTTTTCTGCTGCAGATGGTCACTTGTTGATAAGGGTCCAGGCCCCTTATACTTCCTCAGAGAGCAGATGGGCTTCATATCTTTCCCCCTTGCCAACGTCCTGGTACCGGCTTTTTGGTAACAGTTTGCTCTCCATTTCCTGCTGCTGATAACAGCCTGTTTTCCACAGCTTGATCCTCCCATTGTCTTGCCTGTTGGAGTTATCTTGCCTTCTCCAGATGAGACATATCCTTACCATTCAGAATTCCTATCTAAGCCTATAACTTGCTAAGAGAGAAAAGAATATAGTGAAAGCATATATTTATCAGAATAATTGTGAAAAGCCAATATTTACAACATGAATTCACAACAGAAATCAGTGCTGATATTTCCTAAATGTGATCCACTTGCTAATGAAGAGAATCTCTACAATATAAAACAGTAGTTACTAGGTTTCATAGAAATGTGGCAGATTTTTAGAGCTACCTGATTTGATTCTCTTGAAGCACATCAGCTTATATGTAGAATCATTGAGACCCAGAGTGACTGACTGAGAGTTTGGGGGTCTGTGTTTGACATTCACCACGTGCTTGGTGTAACAGTACAAGTGTGCTTTCTGGAATAGAAACATATCAGAATGTTCTCTTAGAGTACACTCCTAGAAAAATAGTCTGATTTTTCCATTAGAAAATATGTAGCCATAGTCTCCTTGGACCAACGCTACAAGCGCTACAGCGCTACAAGGATGACTTCAATGCAGAGTATGAGGAATACCAAAATTTATATACTCAGATTGACAAGATCAGAGAGCACTTCACACAGCTTCAGGAACAATGGAAGTCTGTGACCGCAGGCTCTGAAGCCCATCAGGTAGAGAAGGATAAAGCCATGAAGACTGTGCTTCATCAGAGCAGTCCTTTGGATTCCCTGGAGCTGCTCAGTGAGATGCAGGGAAACTGAGGAATTGGCATATATGCTCAGACACTGCTTGGGCTGGGTCAGATTTTTCACAAGACCCTGCCCATAAAACCCTGTTTGAGCTGTCTGAGAACAATCCGTAGGGTGAGAGGTGTCCCAAGCAGAGTCTTAGAGCATGTGCTCCTTCTGGTGCCTGTTGAGAGGCTCAATTGCAGATCTTGGGTGACACTGGGGGTTGGGGATTTGTTTTTGCAAACCTCCCAGAAGAGTGGTGGCTCACAGAGAAGAAAATCTCGGGAGTCAAACGGAATGCATTTGTAGTGCTTTAGTAAAGTTTGCATTTTATGGTGGTAGTGAAACATTCTTTGTGTTTTTTCTTGAAGATGCTGCTTCATCGAATCCTAGCAGATTATCAGCAGATACAACAGGTATGTTTGACACCAGATCTGCAGAGCTTGGTTACTGCTGAGTCTGGCTCAAGGCTTTTTTAAAGCAAAGCACACCTTGTAAACTCTGCAGAAGTCTTTGCCTGCCCTATTTTTTTTTTTTTTTTATTTCTCCTTCATAGGGTAGCCCCAGCTACTTTGAAATGAAGAACAGGTGCCTGTACCTCCACAACAAGCTGTCACATATTCATCAGAGCCTCATATCTGAATTTGACAAGCATTAAGTGGAGTCCTGGCACCAGGCAACTGCTTCAGCCAGAAATATCTATGAACTCTGGATTTTTTATTACAACTAGAAGATTAGGTTTTTAGGATTATTTACATTAGTGTTGAACAGTAGGTTCTGCTAGCAATAAAGAGTGGGTTAATTCCAAAAAATATAGGATTAATTAAAAGAAATTTAATAAGTTTAAGAATTTCAAATATGATAGTATTGAACTTTAAGAATAAAGAAATTTCCCTTGTGACAACTCCTCTCATTGTTACTTGTATCATATTGGAGAGGCATTTTTCTTCTGGTCAATTATTTTTTCCAAGATGTAGGTTTGTCTACTGAAATAAATTTATCAGGAAAGGGTTGAGGTCGAGTACCTCTACTATGAGGTTGCCCACATTTTAAGAAAATATTAGAGGAAATGGAAATTCTTTATGATACATATAGGGGTGTTTTCCAACCCTTCTCCTTAATGCACACTCTTTGCCTTAAGTGGTCCAAAGAGTAGGAGTTTGGACAACCCCCTCCCCCAGTCAGCTTGTTTGGGAGGGTTACAGAGGAATGTGTTATGGGCTGCTCTAAGCTGTCAGCTGAAGCAGCTGCCAGGACTGCTTGGAGATCATGGCCTCATCTTGTCAGTGAGCCAAGGAATATCCAGATCTTTTGCAAGTGTTCTATAAAACACAAGGAGAAGTGTTGGAGGCAGGGCTCTTCATGGGGTTTTAAAGAGAAATTAGTTTAATGTATCCCTATGAATACTCTGTCTGTTTTGTAGTTTTTTCCAACATAATAGGTCACAACCAGTCTTTCTAGAGACACACAGATATTGATTCCTGCACAGACCTAAAGGGACTTTGAAGTCTTGTCTTTTGCCTAAGTCTCCTGCCATTAATTTCTTCAGCTGAAAGGGTAGAGGTGTGGCCAGCAATGCCATAACCTTCTTTTGGGGAAGGATATGAAATTGACTGAGGGAGGACAATATCTGGGAAAATTCAAAGGGGCTGTGAATGCCCCTTTCTTTCTTGGAGACTATTTCACCAATTCCTCAATTGTCTGCATGCTGACGATGTTAAGCCTCCTGTATGTGAGACATCTTGGGGTGTTTGGTGATTGAACGCCTGATTGTTGCCCTTCTGTTCAAGTGCAGTTCAAGAAAATGTCACCTCTATAAACCCTGAGACTTGGGTCTTGCTTTGTCAGGGCCAGGGGCTGCTCCTACAGCTCGTCAGTGCAGCAGCACAAGGAACGGTGACATGGGGAGCACGGGGTGAATTCTGCTGGGGTGCCTTCCCTTGGGCACTTGGGGACTGCTGCTGGTGGATGGAGTATGCAAGAGTGCT
This sequence comes from Cyanistes caeruleus, assembly GCF_971803275.1. Lineage (NCBI taxonomy): Eukaryota > Metazoa > Chordata > Aves > Passeriformes > Paridae > Cyanistes > Cyanistes caeruleus. The sequence goes on along the minus strand of NC_141732.1, from coordinate 6,078,844 downwards.
GCTGTTGAGAGTGTGGGCTGAGACAGAGGTTTTACAGGCCTTATTCTTTATTCTTTATTCTTTATTCTTTATTCTTTATTCTTTATTCTTTATTCCTTATTCCTTATTCTGGGTCACATTTCACTCTTGCTGTCAACTGCCTTTAGCATGTGTAATGTCCACATACTCCTTAGACCTGTGTGTTTCTGGCTGTCATTTCTGCCCACATCCCTAAAAACCAAAGGAGAAATAAAAAAACGCTCTATTCCAAACAGGAAGAAATAAAAAATGCGACAGTCTTATATGGAAAAAGACCTTCTGAATTTTACAATTAGAATGACACCAATTCAGTAAATGATAGTTGCTGGAAAGCTGCTTTATATACCTGTTAAAAATGATTGTATGAGCTCAGGGCATTTGGTGTAGCTTGGATCTAACTCTGCAAGGGGAACAAAGTAGAAGCATACTACCCAAGGCAGTATGGTTCTATGATTCTAAGAAGCTACAAAAAGTATCTCCAGTGTAACAAACAAGTATGCTAATATATATATCCATAAGTAATCACGCAAGACTGATTAGAGAAGTGGGGTTTTTTTTTATTTCTTTTTATCAAAATTTTACATATTCAATTTAAAAAATACATCATTTAGTCAAGGTACACTAGAAGAAAAACATACAAATGTTTCAGAACATGCCTATTTAAATAGTTATTCTTTATTCTAACTTTCTATTTTCTTTTCTGACTTCCTAATTTTTTGAACTTTTCTCAATTTTTCTAACTTTCTGTTTCCTATTTTCTAGTGGGTTTTTTTTCAAAACCAATACACCATGGCCTAAGGACAATAACCAAGGTTTTCCGACTTTCATGTGGAAAACTTTACTAGTGCTGAAAACTTTTTTTCTCAGTCTCTATAAAGCTTAGTGCTACTCTGGGAAAAGGACACACCTATCTAGGACTGCAAGAATGAGGGGTGTAACCTGTTTTTCAAAGCATTATTTTCTAAAATAAGAGAGTTATCTCGAATGAAGGACTCAGGAATTGCATCTACTTCAACTTAAGCCTGAAGATATCATTTCAAATGCTCTAGGTACTGTCCAGGCACATACAAATTCACCACTGACCTCTTTCTTTGATCCCAATGCTGCCAGTGCCAGGGCAGTCTGGGAGGTGTTGGAACCAGTGGAAGCATTCCAGAAACATTTCATTTGTTCAAAACCACTTCCTTAAATAACTTTATTTTACAAATTGGTTTCTGATTTTTAATTTCTACCGCGATATAAGGTGGGGGGTTTATATCATAGCAGTTTTTCCTTTATGCCTTACACAGTTATAAATACCTAATTCTTCTTATTATTAATCTAATATCTGTGATAGATACATTACAGCCTCCACTAAAACCAGCTAAGAATAGCAACTCACAAAGCATCATTATCTACTTTCAGTCATATTTCTAAATACTAAAAGTAGCTGCTTTAAAAATAATTTTAAAATACATACATTTCTACAGAAGAACACCTTAGAGAATGTGGTAGTTTGGCATTTAGGAAAAAAGTGGAAAACATCCATGGACAGGATTTCTCTGAGCGAGGCTGCTGGGAGTTTCTTCTCTACTTGAGACCAGGCCAACAGCTGGCCACTTCTGAGATTGACAGCTTTTTGCAGCACTGAAAACTATGTTCACCTTTGTGAATACCACCTTTGAAAGCCAAGCCCGGCAACTTCTTGTCTCTTTGTTTGCAGCCTTGAAAGGTATCGGAGCTCTGGTGCGGCTGGCCCGGTTCCCCCGCGGCCTGTGCGGCCTGGGGGAGGCTGGGCCAGACTCCAGCAGCACCCGGGCGTGGGATGGAGAGTGCGGGACCCCCTCGCCCAGGCCAGGCCAAGCTCTGCTCTGGCCCCTCCTGGGAAACCCTCCAGCTCCCATTCCAGCGGGGTGGCTGAAGCCATTTCCAGGGGGACCCCTGGCCCCAGGCTGGGCCGGGCCACGGCTGCTGACATCTCGCCCCCCTTGGCCCGCACAGACGGCTCCAGGCTGAAAACCATCCTTCCAGGGGCTGCCCAGCTGCCCAGCTGAAATCTGACACCATGAATACCTAGCCGTGGCCTGGGCAAAATTTAACTCTTTCACTGCACAGATGAGATCTGCAGACTTTAATTGCCTCTCTAGTGAGAGAAAAGTCAGAGTAATCGACAGAGAGAGAGAAACCATAAAGCATCATGGTCAGTAAAAGAAATTCAAGCGTCAGATGGAAGGAGAATGAGGAGATGCTCTTATCAGCTGAAATATTCTTTTGGTGGGGCCATGGAGATGGACAATAATGTTCTGAAAATAACTCCTTTCTTTCATGAAAGAGTACTGGGGAGAATGAAGTATTCAAAGTGTAAATCTGAGCAAAGGTATCCGTTGACGAAGCAGAGCAGACAGTGGAGTAACTGTGATCCCATGAGATGCTTGAACAGAGAGAGAGAGCTGAGAAAGACCCTTGGCCCCCAGGGAAAGAGCAAAACCTCTGCTCTCAGGGATGATCACAGAGACAGATGAAGAGAACCTTTGCCTTTGAATAACTCATCCTTCAAAAATACCCCTTGAGTTGATGGCCCATGAACACACCTCTGTCTGAGTGGTGTGAAAATGGGAGGAAGGCAGGATGGCCGAGTTTTTTCCTGGGAAGCTGCCTGTCCTGGAAATAAAAAGCCATGAGAAAACTGTTTTCTTGTAGAGAACTCTCCATGGAATGACAAGAAAAATCTCCTTCTCTCCCTACAGAGACTGATGAAAAGACAAGTACTGTCTAGTTGGTAGTGCTTTAACATCCCAAGTTTTGTCTCTATGTTGTCAGGTGGGAAAAGAAAGATTGCGGGGTTGTGGGGGGAAACTTTCTGGAGGTTTCATTCTGGTTTCTTATTTTTGTAGTCCTCTTAATCAACTTCCTTTATTCCTTGTAAGTTTTAAGCCTCTTTTGCCCTTCTTCTAATCTATATCTCACAGCAAGAAATGAGTAAGTACTCTGGTGGCTTTTAGCTAGAGCTAAAACGCACCCCATTATTTGGTGCATAGGCTGGGAAATGAACATTGACAAATCTAAACTAGTACAGAGAATGAGAATAAAATTTCTAGCCAGATTTCTTTCTAAGAATTAAAATTTATCAGATAGTCTATGTCTGCAAGTACAGCACATCTGCACCTGATACTGGCAGCATGATGGGGATGCCGAGTAAAATGGAAACATGGTTTATTGTCAGAAGAGTAGTAAGCATAAATCTCTGAAGAAATAATAAGTATCTCTATACTGCCTGAATTCTCTGTATAAAACCTGTGCCTATCACTGTCTAAAATGCATACTGCCCAAATATTGCTCTGGTTTGGATATCATGTTTTCCACAAAGCCTATTCTTAATACCTATAAAACATTTCAAGAAAATGAAAACCAGTACTTTCTTATGTGTTGTAAATACAGAAATCATTGGCAACAGACTAACTCCTAGTAAAGAAACTGGGGAAGCTTCTAAAATCTTGAAAATGCAGGACTACAGGCAGCTTAGACTGACATTCACAGACCTTTTGTGTCACTTTTGCACAGCACGTCATGGTGAAGCACTTAATCCCCACTTTTGATACTTGAGCTGTCTTCTGGTAGAAACACACAAGGATGTTATCAAATGTCTAGACAAGCCATCGTTTAGCTGTAGGCACAAATTTTTCTATGAGTTTGAGCTTCAGAAATATTCATTTTATTCACATCTATCCAGTAATTTAAGTTTTGCTTTAATTTTTGATAACTATAGAATGATAAAAACTACTTTTTTCACATGTAAGTTCCATCAATATTATTCCCTACTAATTTTTGTTTAATAATTTCAGTTTTCTTTCATCATCTTGAAAAAGCAATGTAATGCTCTATATTATAGACTCCCTATATGCAAAACATAGATAATTATATTCATCTTCTAAAGAACTTTAGGATCTGCAGATGCCAAGTTTTTTTAAGAAATCAATCATTCTAAAACTAACCATCAAATTTTGAGTCTGCAGCAGTCAGCTGAGTCATAAATTGTTTTTTATTTTGTATGTATGTATACAAAAATAAGGAAGGAAACACCTTCTCAAGTTCTGAAATGTTGGAAAGTTTGAATCAGAAAGGAATTATAAATATGACTCCTTAGCAACAAAGGCTAAGGAAGAAATACAAATGAAAGCACGGTTTGAATAATTCAAAGAAACCAGTCTGCTATGCCAGAACACATTCTTTCCCCCAGTAAAACTAAGCTGAGACCCCTCTCCCCAACCTCATAAGGAAAAGTCCAAAGTACCCCTGAGATAACTAAAAATATGCAAAAGCAGCGATTTCTATAGGTCGCACACAAATGTTACTGTATTAGTATACTTTCAAAGATTGGTTAGTAAAGGAATAGAATATTCAAATGTAGAGGTTATAGAAGTAATTGTAAAGGAGAGCTCGTTCTCTTGCCTCTCTTGCTACTCTCTTGTCTCTCTTGCCTCTCTTGCTGCTCTCTTTCTCTGCTCTTGCTACTCTCTTGCTTCTCTTTTCCCACCTCTCTCACTTCTGTTCTCTTACTCTCTTTCTTAGCCATCTTAAATCTTGAAATCATGTATTCATCTTTTGCCCCCTTTTGTCTTGTTCCCTTTGAGCCTGCTTTGAGCTTCATCTGCTGGCTCCTAGCAGGGCTCTATCGCCCACGCCCTGAAATAAACTACTAACATCTAACTCAACTATAGATGTCTCTGCCGTGCCCCAGACCGTCCACACCCCAAAGTACCTCTTACACTGAAAAGTATCACCAAAAAAATAATAAAAATGTCTATGACTTTAGAATGGAATTTGAAAAGAACAATTTAGCTATAAAACTATATTGAAAAATATAACAATTTTGATACCTTACTAAAAGAAAAAAAAATTCATCTCCAGCAATTTGTTTTCCCACCTTTTTCTCCCAAGTGCAGTTTCCAGGTACATTTGATGTGGCAGAAATGCCACAGTCTCCAGTTACATACCAAATTACAAAGGCAGATGAAAAAGCAGAATTGAAAGTACAAGAGTGATCATGAGGGATTGAGTTCCTTCATTAGATTTTGCTTCTAAAAGAGCACCTATGCTCAGGTAAAGGCTGGGTTCATTTTGGCATTAGCACATACAGTGTACACCCAGGGCAGCAGCATGACAAGTTCTTTTGGTCAAGAAAATGCTAAATAGCATCTGCAAGGATCATGCCAGTCATAAAATTCTGGGGTTTTCTCTTATGTCTCAGAAAGCATCCACAGCTAGGTTTGTCTCCTGGGGTGTAGCTTATGAGCACACAATGATAACTAAAATTGAACTGAGTCCCCGCTGGGGAGGTTTGAGCTCAAAGTCCCACCACAAAAGTCAATATCCCTGGCAGCACTAGCAAATCTGGGAGGGTCATCACCTCCTCCATGAGCAGCACATTGAAGATTTTTGTTGCCAGGTATTGTGGGGACAATGATTATGATTACCAGACAGATTTTTCCCAAAAATGTCACTTCTGCTAGTGAGGTTTTTTGCTCAAAGCCCATGAAAGGCTGTTGACCCCTCTGCCTTTCTTCCCTGGCCATCAGTACCGTAGAGACATGCTCTATTTCCCTCTCTTTATTCCTGATGGGGAAAAATACAATATGAGCACACTAACAAAGGTGTTCTGCAGATTGTTGCAGCAGGCTTTCTTCTCCTACTTAATAGGAGGGAAAATGATGTCATTCTTTAGATATTTGGAGACACTAAAGAACATAGTGATGCATAGGCATTCCTCTGGAATGAAAAGATCTACTCATAGTGTTGTGACAGAACTACAGGCTTTCTCTGATGTCATAAATTAACAGTAACTCCATTGCTTCTTAATCCTACCCTTTCTATTGTGAACTAACAAATGCTGCAGAAAATGTTTGCATCCTGAAGGATATGAAGAATTTATGACCTGGCTTCTCAGCTTCCCTGCTCTACTGCTACTGTACTCCTATGCTTCTCTTATACACAGATTTACAAAACCTGTTTACAAAACCTGTTTTCAACAGATTCAGTTTAGCAGCCAAAAATATCCATGGGAAAGAATAAAATAAGCAAAAAGGAAATTAGAAGGGGGAACAGATGCCAGTCATGCCACTGTCCTGTAACACACTTAACCTCTGTGCATATGAAGTCCTTGTGCTTAAAATCAATCCTCAACATACATTTCTCAATGCTTCAAGAGAAAAATTAGAGTGATTTCCTACCAAGCAGGGCCTGATCCCCACGGCCAGCTGAGGATTAGAAAGAAGGCATTACTTTATTCCAGTGCTGGGTGTGTGGGGAATCCCTTCCTGAAAAGGTGCACTCCCAGCAAGCTCACCTACTAGTTTGTATTTTTAGAACAAAGCCATATTCAATACTTTGCTGAAACTCACAGACTAAACCTTTCCCTGGATTATTTGACATATTTAAATCACCTCTCAGAATTTATTGACATGAGAGTAGGGTTGACCTGAGTCTCTCTGGTAGTCATTGTCATAGCTTCAGAAGGAGACCCATGTAGAAAAGAAGTCAAGACACAACTGGGGTTGCAAAGCACATTTATTCTATTAGTTGCAGTAGAAAATAATACATACCAACCCCTGGATTCCCAGAAACCTGTTGAACAGGAGGAGATGAAGCATGGTACTCGGTGGGAGGGGCAGGTAGGCAGTGCAATTTCAGGACATCCCCAGCATCAAATCCGTCTGCATCTCATCCTTCTCACCCCTCCAAGCCAGAGCCAGGCCTTATATCTCCTGCTCAGGAGTGGAATTTTCCCAGTGACAGCATCAGCTCCCACATGGCCGGCACGTGAGATGAGACCACAATGGCTCAGAATGCCGACTCCATGCCAACAATGCCTCCATTATGCACTGTTCCTCTTTCAAAAGTTAACTGCCCACCCATTGACCTATCTATTGTTTCTCTTGCAAGGGTCAAGTTCCCACCCTTTAAATGATACAGTTTTCTTCATTGTCTTGTTGACCTGCTCAAACATGGATCAAATATGGCAGGGCCTCAAACCTGACTCGGGTCCCTGACACAGTCTTTTGGAAACACCCATTCCTCATCTTCTCCTCTGGATGTCAAGAGACTCCTAAAACCACTTTGTTCTCTTGAATGCCTCCCAGCTACCTTCTTAACAGGACCACTCTCTTTATTCTCAAGGCTAAGATAGTCACTTGCACACATTAATCACTGCAGTGGAGGAATACAGGCCTCAGCACTGTTTGTTAAAATTAACAGAATTCACAAGATTAAGCCCTATTGTTTACACGTCAACATTTTCCCAACACCTCTCCTTCCTTTTCTGGGAATCAAACACAAGCTTATAGTCAAGAAGTTCTGCAAGTGCTCTTGCTGCATGAAGCCACATTGTGTCTTTCATTCAGAAATGAAGGAAGAAAACACAAATTGCCTACTGAGACCCTTCTGCTCCCTTCCAAATCACTACTGAAGGAGAAGCCTCAGGCACATCCTCACTCTCTCTCTCTCCCAGCAGCTCCCAGCTGCATTGCACAGTGCTTGCTGTGCTCCAGAGAGCACAAAGCAGGCTGGCCTCGTGCCCTGAATATTTCTGCAAAACACACTGCATTTCACACCTTTGCTGTGGCTCAGTGCAGAGCTCCAGGACTGCAGGCACTTTGTCCCAGAGCTGTGTGAGGCATTGGCTCCTGCACATCTGACCTGACTTGCTGTCACTGCCTCACGCTGGCCTCGCTTCCCGTGGCAGAAATGCCATGCCTGAAGGACACTGCCCTGTGCTGGAGCCTGCAGAGCAGCCCGGCTCCCTCCCCCTGTGCCAGAGTGCTGCACACACTGCTGACCATTGCCAGCAGTTCCAGGGCAGCCGGCAGAAGAGCAGCAATGGTCAGCCAGGGCACCAGCCCTCAGCTGCTGTTTGCCTTTCTCTCCTCCTGTGCAGACTCCAGATGGCCAATGGCACCAGTGTGTGCTGTGCCCAGCACGGCTACGCTTCCCCTCAGGAGCAGCCAGCTGCCAGCTTGGCTCTGAGAGTGGAGGATTTGCCCTCTCCCAGCAAGAGGCACCCAGGGCCGGGCTGCTGCTTCTTGCCGCTCCAAGGGCCTCCTTCCAGCCTGTCTCTGCCGAGGCTCAGGCTGCTCCAGGCTCTGCCAGGGCTCTGCTGGGGCTCCAGCCTGGCCAAGGTCGGGCCCGCTCTCACCTCCCAGTCGCTGACAGCTCTGTACCAGAGGAGACCTTGCAGAGCACCCTCACTGATCTTTCTGCTTTCTCACTTGAGCAAGACTCTCCTCCAGCCAAAGAGATTGCATTTGAGACACAAATCTAAGTGTCAGGAACCCAAATACTCTCAAGTCACATCTGCACAGCCTGCATCTGCATGGGATGTTTGCGTTGCACCACTCCTCCTTTGGTTTTTCCTGCAAATGCCATTGCTGTTTCTGCCTCAACTGGAAATGCCACAGCTGGGCAAAACTTGGCCACTGGGCCATATTCCAAAGGCAGTGTGATCTGGAGCAGATGCATGAAGAAGAGCTTTCCCCACTTACAAGCCATACCAAAGAAGCCATCAATGTCACTTTTCACCTCTAAGGAAAAACTGGCAGTTCAGAAGGAAACATTGAGCTTTCTCAAAGGGTCAGAAGGGAGGGAATCATCCAAAAGAGTTGAGGTTAGAGAATATTTATTGATTTAAAATCCTACTCTAAAATCCTAGTCTTCATTACTACTCTACAATACTACTCTACATTCCTACTCTACATTCCTATTCTACATTCCTACTCCACAATCCTTCTCTAAATTCCTATTCTACAATTCTACTTTAAGCTGCCATGGCAAAAACTGTTCTAAATGGATTAGAACATTATCGTTCTCTCCTTCCAATGCTTCACTGAAAGGATGAGTGGCACCAGGCTGGAGCCAGGCTTGGCCGATGTTACAAATTGATGCTGCAGAAAGGAAAAGAAAACAAGAAGAAAGCATGATTTTCCAAGCTAAGAGCTTCAAAGCAGGGGAGTATTTTTTAAATGCAAGGGTGATTGAGTCAGAGGAGGTCTAAGTAGCATGGGGCAGCAGTGGCATAGGTTGGCCCAAGAGCTGGTAGGTTCCCACCCCTGGAAACAGCTCAGGTCTGAGTATCCTGTTCTCTTTAAGGATGTCCCTGCTCTCTGCAGGGCACTCGGACCACATGAGCTTTACAGGTCCCTGCCAGCCCTGCCCAGTCTAGGATTCCTCACCATTCTCACTTGAACAGCACCAAGATTGGAAGGGATGAGGAGGGGGGCACATCTGATGCCCTGGAATTCAGTGGAGAAGGAGCCACCATGCCTCAGCCACTGTTTCACCTGCAGCCCCTTGGCATTTTACCTGCAGGAGCTCCTCAGCAGACCAGCGCTGTGCCTCGTCTGTCTGCAGGCAGCAGCTCAGGAAGTCACGCAGCAAAGCTGAGAGGAGTTTGGGCTGCCGCAGCTGTGGGGTCCCTCCTTTGGCTATCAGGAGTTGAACCTGGAGCAAAAGGAAACAAGAGGCTCCACCTGCTCCTTTCCCATCTGCAACTGCTCTCCCTGAGCCCATTGTTTCAGCTCCACTCTGCAGTGGCAGATTTTGCCCTGGCAGAGAGGCAGAGATGACTTCCCTGTATCATCAAAAAACACAAGCCCCAAAGCAGCCCCAGCTTTTCCAACATCCTGCAGGTCTGGCTTTTGCAGCTGATTTCATGGACTGATCTAGTTAGTGGGAAAATAAAGACATGCAAATGCATGTTTCCTTCTCTGAGGATTCACACCAGCTTGACAGGCCTCTTGGAAGAGGGATTTTGCTATTCTAACTAACTCTACTCTTTCCAAGGATTATTACATAAAAGGCATCTCTGCAGTGCTTGTTTGTCCCTTAAGCACAGCTGCCATAAAACAAAACTCATCAAGCTTTTTGTCCTGTTGTTGAAAACAATGGTAATTGGAAGACAAGAAAGGAAATCCCCCAGGTGCTCTTCAGGGAAGGAAACAAACATTTGGGATCCCCTATTCAACACAGATACATTAAGATGCCTCCACAAATGTATTGAGATAAAAATGCCTTTTTGGGCACACAGGAGCCGCCTGCAGCTTTGTCTCTCTGCAGTCTGAAAATTTCAGGTTCCCTTATGTGGAAATAGGAAAACATTCCTGGTGAAATCTGAAGAAAGAGAAGTGTCATCCCTTTGCTAAGCCTCTGCTCGTTGGATACTCAAGTCAATGCATAAACGCTGGGCCCATCCCAGAAAGTGGCAGGAAACAAACTGGAGGTTTTGGCAGGCTCTTCCCATCACCAGGCTCCAGCTTGGTGATATGGAGAAAGTGGCTTGGCTTATGAACAAATATGGTCACTAAGTGTTTCAGCAGCACGGCACAAGAAGCAGCAGGGACTCTGTGCCTTTAAACCATCCTCTCCAGGTTGCAGGCAAGTTTCCCTGTGAGAAGAATGGGGGTGTACTTCTTCTCTCAAAACCACTATTTTAGAAACTTTGTTTGGTTTGAGTTTCTTTCCTTCATTGCTGGAAAGATAATACCAGTTCTGAGGTGCTTTTTTCCTGTTATTAGGGCCATCTACACAGCCAAAAGAGCTGGAATGATAACCCACAGCAAAACGTTGCCTGAGAATGGAGATTGTTTGTGTGGGGTAAGGCTTGAGTTGCCTCACTGATGCAACCAAAACTAGAGCTGATGCTGATGTGCTGCAGGGACATTTCTAGAAGGGGGCCACGCTGGAAGTACTTGCAGCAGATGGCAATGGGATTTTGTTCAATGGCACAGAGAGCATGGGACAGGTGAGAAAGAGAGCAGGATCAGAGAGTATTTGCTCCTTACCGAGAGAGAACTTCTACTGTCATGAGGGACTTGTCGTTCCACCATTTCAATTCCCACAATTCCAAAAGACCATATGTCCACTTTGGGGCCATATGGTACACACAGCACCACTTCAGGTGCCATCCACCAAGGAGTCCCGGCCACCGAGCGACGATGACTTTGCTCAGGGGTGAGCTGAGCAGAAAGGCCAAAATCAGCTGAGGAGAAAGAAAAATACTAGTTTTATTTGGATCCTGTCAATTAGGAAACCAACCTAAAGAATTGCCCAGTAGAAGTTGGAGAATGTGCTGTTGCATTTCCTGGACAGCAGTCCCTGCTCTGTTTCCATGGGGTTTATCCAAGGAAATATGGCACTGGCTACTTAAAACATCCCCACAGTTTTTACACTTCCTCCAGCAGCACTTTTTGTTGCCCTGAAGGTTTAGATTGTAGCTCCCTCACTCTGGAAGGGACACACACAAACACACACACACACACAGAGCAATGCCACTCTTGACTGCTTGTGGTACCTTGTCATATCTCTGTGCACATCACAACTGTGCCTTCAGCTCACAGCAGGGGCCCCTGCACTGCCAGCAGCACCATTTTTGGGGAGCTGGCAGTCACTGAAAGCAGCCCCACACCCCACATCCCTGGGAGGCTGAACCTGACCAAGAATACACTGACCCAGCTTGACAGAGCCGTCCGTTCTGAGAAGGATGTTGCAGCTCTTCACATCTCGATGGATCACATGGTTGGAGTGAAGAAAATCCAGTCCTTGCAGGCACTGAGAGAGAAAACAGAAACAGGGGGGCAAAAATGAGTGATGTGATTTCATCACACAAGCAAGGAAACAGCTGTAAAAATTCCCTTTGCAGGGGAGTGGGGAGTAATGGCAGAACACAGTGCCACTGAGAGGAAGAGCCTGCTGCTGCAACAGGAGCAGAGCAGGACCTTTGTCAGGAAAGGCATGGCAGCTTTTACAACAGCAGCAGCAACTGCTGTTGTAGACTGTCCCCTGCAAACCAGGCAGAGTGACTGCAGCTGACAACTGCAATCTCTCCTTCAGACATGTAAGTCTTGCTGATGACATCAGTCAGAGTGCCTCCGTCCATGTACTCCATCACCAGCCAGAGTTCCTCATGCACAAGGTAGCTGAAAGAAGAAGGAAACAAGGCCATGCAGATGAACATGCATGACTACTTGTTTTTTGCTTGTTTCTTGTTTCTGGGTCCATTTGAGACAAGGACAGACTAAAAGGAAAATTGCCTCTGGACTGTGCAGTGTTTGCAGTCTGTGCTGTCTCAAGGAGAAACGCATGTATGTAACAGCCCAGATAAAAAAGCTGCCACGCATGGTATTTCTGGAAATAAGCACCTAGTCTTCCTGGCATGCACAGTAATGGGAAAGAGGGGTAACAATCCAAGGGAAATCCTCTCTAGGATGGATCATCGGCATTAAAGAAACTTGAAAAACTCAATCCCAAGAAAATGCAGACGCAATGAACTTACAGGGTATTGAATTATTAAGATAGGGCTGATGCAGGTTTTTGAACAATTTTCGAACTGCCTTTACCAAGGTAGATGAATGCAGACAAAATGCAGTCTCTTCCCACCCACTGGAGATAAGTAGAGAAATAATAATTAACCAATAATTAAGAGCTCTATTTTCTGCCAGTGGCCAAAGCAGGTTCTTAACCTCTCATGCTTATAGTATGGAAACAAACATTGATGGGATAAGACCATGACCACTCACCTGTCTAAATAATTCACAACACTGGGACTCCTATAACTCTTCATGATCATGATTTCATTAACAGTTAATTGCTTCCTCCTCAGTCCTTGAAGATTGATTTTCTTTATGGCCACCTAAAATGATATTGAAAATGAGTAACTTTGGAAGTTGGCATGGAGCTTCTCACATGGAGTGAGTGATTCTGGAATGGCACAGCCAAGCTGTGCCAAAGCACCTTGTGATTAGACATTGGAGTAATTAGGAAGTGACAATCCAACAGCCCATTGCTCTGCTCCCTTGGGGACAGTTACATGACACCTGACCACTGACACTTTGCCTTGTCCACTTGGTAACAAAGGTGTATCAACTCTCACCCACAAAGCTCTGACCACACCCTCTGCTGCTCTGCCTGCACTTCCAAAGAAGTAATCTGTGCCTTGGTACTCTGTGGATACAGGCAGGCCTTTGGGCTTTTAGGGACACCTTGCAGATCTCTCCCTACGTACAGCTCCCAAGTGGCTAATGAGCTACCAGTAACATTCAGATGTATTTGCTGTCAGCCAGAAATGAGGATTCAGGACTCTGAAGCTGTAGCCCCAAAGAGCAGTGAGATGCTAAACCTTGGTTTTAGCAAATGAGAGCAAGTGGGCACGTCCTTCTCTGCAAGGAACCGCTGCCCTCCTTGCCTTCCTACTGGCAGCTGAGAAGGACAAAGACTGTCCCAAGTGCAATTTGCAGGCTGGCACCAGTCTGTGCTTCTTGTGCCTTTGCTGCACAGCTCTACCCAAAGCTCCAGGCACAGATGTCACCCGTAGGGAAAGGCCTTGAGAACAGCAGAGTCTGCAGGGGCTGTTGACATTTACCTCTCCTCCTGTGGCAATGTCAAGTGCTCTAGAAACCTCTCCAAAAGCCCTAGAAACAAAACAGCAGCAAAGAAAGGAGAAGCCATTTAGATCTTGCAGTGAAAGCCACTCCAGACAGGAGATCTCTGCTGTAAATACCTAAAAGCTGCAGGTTGCAGGAGGGGTCTGCCAGAAGGCAGATGATACATTTTCCCCTCCAGTGCATGTGCACTGGGCCTGTTCCTGAAGTGCTGGGCTTTCCTGCCTCAGCTCAAAAAGACAGCTTATTCCTTCATCTCAGCTATCAGTTTCCAAACTGGGCAGGTCTAACCTTGAGCACGGAGAATTTCCTTTAGCAAACTCTTGGAAAAAAAGGTCCCTGAGAAGTGTCCCACACTTGAGAGACAAGGAGATCTACCAGGTTCTGTTCCTTGCTGCAGGCAAGACCTTGGTTGGCAGCATGGGGAGGTCTTTGGCAATGCCCTCTGAGCTCACTTACAAATTCTGGCCAGTACTGAGAGATGGGGCAGACTAACCCTGGTGTCTGAACATGTTTGCAGCTTGTCTGACTTCCCACTTGATGGATATTCCACCAGCGAAACACCTGGCCCAAGGCTGTGTAGAAGTATCTGTGGACTCACCCGCTGCCGAGATTTTCCAGTTCAATGTATTTTCGTATGGGATTTTCCATGTTCACCATTCTCCCTGAGGGAAACAAAATGCAAGATTCTCACTTTCATGCAGAAATTCCAATTTCCAGGAGATAAGAAAGCCCCACTGTCTGGGACTCTGAACCCTTTGTGGTTAGCTGGGCAGCAACCACAACAACAAGAGCAAGAGCAACAAGCCAGGCAGTTCTGCAGTCCAAATGGCCAGCAGAGAGACTGGTTTTGTCCAGTCTTTTGAAGACTTCTCTTGTTAGGAAATAAAGCCCAGGGAGATGCATTCCCAGGAGAGGAGGGCATCTTCTCCAACTTGCAGCAGTTTGCCAACAGAATGAATGGCTTTCCATCTGTAAAGCAGAGCAGCTGATGCTGTAACCCATTCCAAGGGGGCTTTCAGCATCAGCACCCTCACCCTGTATGAGCAGGCTGAGCTCCAAGACGCCCTTGCCCGTGGCGCATGGGAAGAACCCCAGTGCTTCCCTTCACCCTGACAGTGCGGATCAGTGGCTGCCATTGGACTCGGCCTCTCAGCACCACACACGTCCCCCCCACCTTCCCAAGTGGGCACAGCGGGCAAGGGCAGCGAGGACAGCAGTGCTGCTCAGGCGCCGCTGTGACACGCACAGCTGCCCAGAGGAGATGCTGTCCCTCTCGGGAGTCCAGGCCGTGCCGTGCAGAAGCCGGCCCAGACGAGGGGCTGCTGCCTCGGGCCAGCTCGGCTCTGCAGCGGCCGGCCGGGCGGCAGCGCCACTCTCCCAGCTAAGGAAGACTCCAGCCCCTTCAGTCAGAGCAGCCCTCAGGGCCAGGGCACACAGCAAGGCTGCCAAAGGCCAAGCATGAGCACTGACAAGCCATGGCCACAAGCCACAGCCAGCCTGAGCCCCTGACAAGCTGCTGCCCCCATTCAGGACACAACGGGATTGGCTTTGGCATCAGACACACTGAGGTGTGGATCAATGCCCTTTTTTGTCTCAACAGATGAAAGTACACACAGAATCAACTGGGATCTTTTCTCAGCCCCACCAGGTCTTTATGGGAGGGCTCAACACTGGCAGCTCTTATGGGCAAGAAGCAGATTAAATGGGTTGTGCTGCAGAATCACAGAGGGCTTGATGTGTTTTCCTAGAGACTGATCTGAGCAGGGGTTGGGCCAATGGGTAGAACTCAAGCAACTGCTCCAGCAACAATTCCTGCTTCTTTCTTCAGTAGAAAGGGAAGCCAGGTAAACTTTAACCAGTCCAGGCTGCCCTCAGGGACAGCAGGAACATGCAGAGTGCTCTCTCCCTGCCTCGAAGCAGAGCACTTCCTGTGGAGAGACCTAAATGTCCCTGTGACACCAAACTGAGGAGGAACATTTGGTACAGCTAAGTCTGGCACGTGCACACAATTCACTGTCCCTCAGACAAGAAATAAACTAGATGTACTCAGTAGCTCCGGGAAATCCTCCTGTGGCTGAGCAGCATCTGTGTCAGTGCTGGAGATGAAGAAATTGCACAGGCTCCACTTCTCAGGGAGGGGAACCAAGGCTTCTTGGTAGCTCTGAGAGTAGAAATGAGTTGGTGTCAGAAAAGTGAATGGCAGAGATTACCCCGAGTACCCTTTTCAAATTCAAGCCCGTAAGAAGTTGCTCTTAGCCACATGCCAAGCTCATAAACTGGATTATTTTGGATACCCACTTCTAAAACCAAATGGTCAAAACCAGAAGTTGGTTTTAATTGAGTTCATAGCCAGTTTCATATTCCATTTTCATGGATTTTCTGAAGGATGACTGCAACAATGACCATTCCATTTCCTCCCAAGGATCCCTTTCCCCCTCCAAAGACTGCAGACACATTTGCAGATCCTTGTTCAAATGGTGTACCTCCTAACAATGAGTCCACTTTTCCTCCACCATCTTTGAGACATGCTCAACCTTCAGCATCTCTGCTTGGGACAGTTGCTGTGCCTCACGCCAACCTAGGGGCTCCTCATGACCAGTCATTTGCTGGAAGCCTTCCCAGGCTGCCAGGTGAGATGTCAACACTCCAACCTCAAGTCAAACAGAACAAAGCAGTCAGAGACTACAGCTTGTCCCTTTCTGCCAAGGCTCATTGACTGTGAGGAAAGGGAACGAGCAGGAGAGGAGCAGATTCCCCAAGGGATACAGACAGCTTGTGGCTTGTGTTCAACATCTATCTGGGTGACTGTGTTCACTTGCAAAAACACCTGAAGAAACAAGGAGAGCAGGAAGAGGCCAGCAGGAATGCACTCAGATGAGTGCTGGCAAAAGGGGAAAGCGACATGTGCCACTGTCCAGAGCAGCAGTTGGGATTCAGCACACCAGGAAGTTTCCTTCAAAGCAGCTGGGATAGACACTACAGCAGGATGGCACTGAGAGGCATCACCCCAGCTCCCTGCTGCTCTGCAGAGGAAAGGCAAGAGGGGCTGAAACCACCAGACTGCAATGACTGCAGTGTCTATTGCTGTTTCACTCACTTGTTTTTGTAGAGAATCCTTCTTCTGAATCAGGTGATTAATTTTCTCTATGACAGTTTTCAGTTCTTCCTCCAGCCTCTTCTCCTTTGTGTTGATCCTAGCCTCTGTTTCCTGCAGCTCTGCCTGAAGATTTTCCTTGATGTCCTCTAAAAAACACGAGAGAGACAGCTTGATGAGTGGAGTGACTTCTACTCTTTCACTCACCTGATTCTGCTGATCTCCTCTCTGCTCATGGAGCCTTATCTCCTCTTCGGTGCTCCTCATGTCTTCCTGGTGCCTCCTCTTCACTGCCATAATGGCACTCTGAGCTTCAGGCAACTCTGCCTGTGGCTCTGCCTTGATATTCTGTATACACAAATGGAGAACAAGTGACTGGGAGCTGCCATCAGGCTCAGCTTTTCCCTCTTTCAGCCTCAAAATCACACTCATTCAGTCGCTTCTTTCTGCCTACTTAACCACCTCTGCTTCCACTGTAACCCTCCTGTCCCAGTGCTGATCTCTGCAGATTACAAGGCTCTGTCCTTTCAGTGCTTCTAGGACTCCTGGCCTCCTCAGTCCCAAGAGCTGTGTTTTATGCCCCTCTTCCTGCCCTGCACTCTGTCACCTGCTGAGTCAGGCTAACCTGGCCATTCTCCAGTGCCTCTTCCACCTGCTGCCCAAGCTGCTCTTCCTGCTCTCGGGCTGGCAACAGCTCTCCCTCAGTCTGGCATTGCCCCTCTGACAAATCAATCTGCTCCTGCTCTTTCTCCAGAACAACCTGCACAGAAAGCAAGAGAACATGGCCTTCTACTCCCCACACAACATTTGTGGGCCAAGACTCAAACACTGATGGGCTCACACGTTCCCAAAGCACTGTGCTGATGCTTTCCTGGCTTGTTCTCTGCCCATGGGGAGACACAGATTCCAAAGTGATACTGGCAGTACAATCAGGGTCCAGCTGGGTCTGAGTCCCCAACAGACTCTTGGGCAGCTGACAGGAAATGTGTGCCATTTCTCAAGGGTCTGCTGAGGGCCTCCCTCCCCTTCTGCTCTGTCCTCTTTGTCTTTCCATAGTCACTCACACTCAGCCCTGTCCCACAGCTCCACCCTGGCTCTGCAGGTGTTTTCCTGTGTGATTTCATCCCTTGTGAGAAACACTTGTGGAGTTCATGTTCTCTTCAGGCCTGCACCACCGTTCCTGCCTTTCTGATATCTACACTCTTGTTAGAAATCCTGCTCATTCAGGAGATAAGGATGTGTGCAATTTGATCCTCTGATGGAGGTCAGAGAGCCCCTATGGCCACCTGAGTATATGGAAGAGGACCAAGGTGTTTATCCTCCCTCTTTTGTCAGCTGAGAATTCTGAGCAGCACTAACAGAGATCCTCCAAAGGCCCCATCAACAAATGAATTGACACACCCCGAGGGATGCCAATGAAGGAAACCATGTGTCATGTAATGCATGTATGACCAAAGTCTCCAAACTCCACCTAGAGCTTGAGATTGTTCCACTCCCTTAGGACATGCAGCAATTTGTTGCATAAAAAGAAGGTTTCACAGCAGAAGAGAGTGGAGGAGGAAAAGAGCTGTGAGGGGAAAAAACAACCCTCTCTGTAGGGGGAATCATCTCTGCCTGCTCCAGATCAGTCAATGGAACCTGTCTCTCCTCCTCTCCTCAAAGGGATGCCTTTAGGTGACTTTTATACCACCAACTGCTTTGGAGCAGAGATGGGAAAATTCAAATGGAATATTTGATATCTATCAAATAGATGATAGGTAGATGGATAGATGGATAGATGGATAGATAGATAGATAGATAGATAGATAGATGATAGATAGATAGATAGATAGATAGATAGATAGATAGCTAGATCTCACTATTATAAACTCTCTTACTATATTTTCTATCCCTACACACATCAACACTCGGTAGCCAGTGCCCCCATCAGCAGCAGTGCTGAACTTGCTCTCCTGTTGCTTCAATAAATCACACTCTTGGAGAATCTGGATTGTGTTGGTGCTTTGCTGTCAGACGCAGAGCACTGCTCTGGGAACTGCAGTCTTTGTGCATCTGTGCTCAGACAAGTTCTTCTCTTGGACTCAAGCACACTGATGGTGCTGAAGTGGCTGCAATCAGAAATGAAGCCCAGCCCCTCCCAGCCTCTCTGATCTCTCAGCACCAGCTGGAATGCAAGGCCATTGATTTCCTGCCCAATTCCCAAACACAACACCTATTGATCAACCATGGGCTGCCAAAAGGCATGGGCACTGTTCACCTGAAAGTGATGTGCAAGCCCTGCTGTCTGGCCTGGCACCAGAACAGCTCCTTCTGCCCCAACATCCCCACCCCAAACTATGTGTTCTCCTGCAAAAATACTGCATTTTCCAGAACTGCCATCTTCCAAATTCAAATTCTAACAGAGTCTCTTCCAGTGCTGCAAGTGGGCAGGAAGGGCTGAGCCAAAGCACCTTTAATGGCTGCAGAAGCTGAAATTACACAGGGTTCTTCCTACTATCAAACAATAGACAAATAAACAAAGCAAAGGATGAAATTGTCACCCACTCCAGGGTCTAATCTTCTTGGCTGCAGGGAGGGGATGTTTGGCAGGAAACAGGCACAAGTGGTGAGCACTGTCATGTAGGGATTGATGGAAGTCTGCTTGAAGCAGACTTGAAGCACCACGGCGCTGCCCAGCACAGGGGGACGCTCAGTGCCCTGCTCCTGCTGCCCCACTCTTGCTGACACTTGGCCAGCATGCCCCAGGCCGTCTTGGCCACCTGGGCCCAAGCTGGCTCATGTTCAGCTGCTGTTGAGCGACACCCCTGGGTGCTTTGTCCCAGGCAGCTGCTCAGGCACCAAGTTGCACATTTGACTTTCAAGACACCATCCAGAATTTGGAGATGTCTTTCCTGTTCTTAGCAACACAAGACAGCACTCAAGGACTTGCGGCCTTATCCCAGCCTCCAGGCTCCAGGGGAGTTTTCAAAGCTGCAGACTTCAGAAAGAAAAGTCTCAACAGACATATGGAGTCTCTGGTTTTGCCTCAGAAGAAGGGTTCAGAACTGTGCAGTTTGTGTCTTTTGCCACACAAGAGAAGAGTGGCCCCACATGGATTCATGGACCACAAAATCATCTCTTAGCAGCTTATCAAAAGCCAGAAGAGACGTGGGCTCAGAGCACCTGTCAGCTCTGCTACTGATTGCTCTGCCTGAAGAGGCAAAACAACAACCTGGCAACAAAGGCACCAAAATCCCTGATTTTTTTTTTCCCCAGAAATTTCACATCCCCAGTGTGTCTCTGAAATACTCCCAGGTAAGCACACCCAAGAAGGCCATGGAGACAAACCACCCCAAAGCACTTGTGTGGTCAGAGCCACATCTTTTGTGCCTGCAGCTACTTGGCCAGTCTGTAGGGCACAGGACTCTCCAGACCATAGTGTCCTCTCCAGAATGTGACATGGCTGAGCAGAGTGTCTTTGAAATGCTCCCTCCTCTGGGCACAGGGAACCTTCATGCTTCAGGCTGGCCCCCCTCAGAATCCCAGCAATTGGGGGCCTAAACAAGACAGATCAAAAGTCATTTTTCAGCTGTCATTGCCTGGGGTGACTTGCTAGGTGCTGGCAGGACTCCAGCACTCAGCAGCCTCAGCTACCAACAGCAAGTGCTGGCTGCTCAGGAACTTGCAGCTGTGCCTTGCACTAAAGACAACACCAGCCAGAAGTGGCACTTACAGTCTCCGAATGTTCAGGCTGGGGTGCGACCAGTGCTGGAGGCTCGTGGTCATTTTGCTCCTCTTTGGCCTCTTCTCCAGGAGCAGAGGGAGCCAGAGAAGAGTCTGCTGTTTGTTCTGGGCTCTGTGCACAGATAGTAGTGTTAGGGACAGGCAGCTACCTATCATTTATAACCTTACTTCTATTCTGCTCTATTTCTACAACCAGCTCGACTAAAGACAAATCATCCACTTTGATAGCAATGGGATTCTGAGTCCCTCCTGTTATGATTTCACTCAAAAGAGCGATATGGTTCAATCAGAGAAAAATTTTATTAATTACAGCAAGCACGCAATAAGCAATAGATCAGCGCTGGGCGACAGGGGAGCAGGAGAATTCCCGGTCCACGGAACTGCCGCGCTTCTCGCTTCCGTGTTTCTCCTTTTATTTGTCTCGACTTCCGGGTTACGTGTCCTTTCTCCGGCATCTCTGCGCATGCGTCTCTAGTTACTAGGGGGTCGTTTTCTGCTCTCTGGTGGTCGTGGGATGAAGGCTCCAAGTCTTCTTCAGTCTTACTCTGCTGACCTTTTCTCACTGTTTTCCCTTTAAGGCTTATCTTGTCCTGGCATTCCAGGAATCTCTGCTAGGCTATTAATTATTATGCGAGCCTCAACGATTTAGCGGCCTTCAACTTCTTCCTGATTTTACACACAAAGCACAATTTTGCAAAGCATCCTATCATATCTATATATTTAGGCGAACAAAAGAGTTTCTGTCTATCATAATTCCCCCCTTTTTCTATTCCTTACTTTTGTTTGCTAAATCTTTGTAGTTCTCTTTTACTTAATTCTAAATAATGTTCTGTTTCTTCTCCCTTTAAGGCTTCATATTTAGCCTGTATTAACATAAGGTGAGCTGCTTCTAACCTGTTTTTTGCGATGTTAATAATTTTATTGAGAATGCAAGGGCTTAAAGTAAGTACTAAAATTAGTAAAATTAGCGGCCTTATTATGGTGGATAACAAAGTAGTTAACCAGGGGGAGTAACTAAACCAAGATTCATACCAACTCTGTTGCATTTCTTATTTTCTCTTTCTCTTTTCCAGTCCTTCTTGTAATTTGGCTATGGTTTCTTTTACTATTTCACTTTTATTTACATATACACAGCATTCTTCTTTACGGGCAGCACAAAGGCCTCTTTGTCATAAAAATAATAGATTTAATCCCCTTCTATTTTGCAAGGCCACTTCAGCCAGTGAGTCTAGGGAGTCTGTGAGGTCTTTTATAGATTTATTAATTCTTCTTAAATCTTCATCTACTGAAATTCTAAGCTCTCTGAGCCCCTGGTGCTGATTTACTAAGGATGCTACACCTGTTCCTAATCCAGCCCCTCCTATGCCTAGCAAAACGGCTACTGTTAGTGCTGTGAGGGGTTCTCGCTTCACCAAATGATGTTCTGGGTTTTGGTATTGTGTATACATATATTCTTCAGAATGATAAATAATCTTGGGAGCTATTATAACCTGTATGCAGAATTCATAGGTTTCATTAAAGGCTGTTATAGAAACACATGGGGTTACTCTTAAAGTGTTACATACCTATTTAATATTAGGTGCTGGAATCAGCCACTGAGCTGGCTTGCGAGGGTCATTAATCAATATTTTTGTTTGACATAAATAATTCTTATCTGGGGGCACATTTCCCACACATTTCCTTTTTCTAGTGACTCGAGATAATGTTATTCCTGGGGTGTTTTCCCTTCCCAATTTCTATAAGCAAGCAGCAGGATAGGTGCCATTTACTCTCTTTGGTTCTGCTATGGAGCCTATGGCCTCATAAAAGGGTGGGTTAATGTTATAACATAACTAACATTCTCTAGTTAAATTTGGGTGTGTATCATTTAACACTTTAAAGGTAGTTTGCAGAATTTTCCAAAGAGCCTCGTTTCCATATTCTTGGGGTGACTCTACCGTGGTTAATACTTGGGTGCTATTTTCTAGTTTTTCTGAATGGTTATTCTGATCCCTTACTTTGGGGTCTTCTGCTCCCCACACCACTGGATTTGGTCCAACAGATCTCGAATCATGGGGAACCACCTCTTTCTTTATGAGTATGTGCACTCCCCAATCCCTTATGGGTTCCCATACTCTGAGACTCCAGGTTCTTCTCAATAACCACCCAGGATCTTGGGATTGTGTGATATTAATATAGTGAAATTTGCAAGTTCTAATATATGTTATTTCCCCTGAGGGGCTTATCCAGGGCTTTACACATCCATGTGGACCTCGTTCAACCTTTAGATACTTATCTGGGTTCTGTACTTTCCATCTCATGGAAATTGTCTCACTGCCCCAATATCTACAGTAAAATTCGCCGGGATAATTACAATACCCTCTGCTTGGATTAGAAGCTGGGCACATATATAGTACCTTATGCCCAGGCGGGAAATAACTAATACCCTTCTACTTAATGAGAGAGTCCAGTGTAACTTGAAAGCTAGGGGCTCCAGAGGTGATCTGTGATTGGATAATAACCTGGTCCTCCCATTGGATTAAGGACCAATTGAAGGGTTCGTGAGTCTTACTTGTGCAAATGTTAAATGTGCTGATTAAGATTATAAATATTACTGACTTCTTTAATGAGCATTGGCTTCCCCTACTATAATAGAGGCTTTTCTTTTGTAAAGTGTTAATTTGGATTCCCCAGAAATTATTTCGCTGGGTTGTCTCATTCCCATTCTTGTGGCATTTCCAGTACTATGACCTTTTGGTCCCATGTATATTGGAGTGTTTCCCTCCACAGTTCGTTATTCCTCTGCCTCTCCCGTCGTCGACCCGGTTTCCGCAGGACATGGGGTGTACCATCTTCTCGGCAGCAAGAGTATTCTTCAGGAGGGAGATTACTCCGTTTATTGATTCTTTGTATGTATTTTTCCTAACTTTTATGCTTTACTAAAGGGGTATTACACCTCAATTCCTGGAGCCACCGTCTGCACAACCCAGCTACTATATTTGCTACAAAAGGCGCAGGTTTGTTTGGATGGTAAGAATAATACAAGGAATTGACTCCTTTTGAGTAGATGGCTTACCACTTCTCTGATCCTGTTTCAAATTCTCCTGCCCGTGTTCTGGTTATTAGGGCCCAATCAGTGAGTCTCCTCTGGGCAATGTAGCAAAATCTACACACCCCTCTCGGTGGGTAGCCTCTATGACAGTGGGTCCACCAATGTTCTTCACATATTATACATTTAAAACAAACAAAAGGGTGACAATTCTGACATACAGCACAGCTTATTTTAACACTTCTATTATATATTTCCTCACCACTAGATGGGGGTATCTTATATTCTATATAAAAACCTTTATGGAGTTTACTATTCATAAATTTCTATTAATAGTTCTTAAATATTATTTTGTTCGGGATATCTTAAGTTTCAAATCCCCAGCCGGGCTAACCACTTCCCACTTATTAGCTTTTGGTGGTTTCACAGGTCCTTTTATTCAACTCGCATGTCTCCAGCCTTTCTCTGCCGTTCGGACTGCCGAATCAGTTGTTAGTAGGACTTGATACGGTCCCTCCCACTTCGGTGTTAGGGGGTTCTCTTTCCAACTTCTTATCAGCACCCACTCTCCGGGTTGTACCTGGTGTAATATAAAATCCAATGGTGGTGTTTGAGCTATCATCCCTTTTTCCCACAATGCCCTTTTGAACTTCATTAATTTTATTAAGTACTTATTGATGTATTGATCACTCACGTTTGGATGTGTTTGAACTTCCTCTATATTATAGGGCATACCGTATAACATCTCAAAAGGGGAAATTCCCAAATCTGCCCTTGGCTGGGTTTGAATATTCAGAAGAGCTAGTGGAACACACTTAACCCATGATAATTTCATTTCCATCACCAGCTTGGTAAATTGCTTTTTTATTTCCCCATTCATCCTTTCTACCCTTCCAGAACTTTGAGGGTGCCAAGGGGTGTGTTGTTCCCACTTTATTCCTAATGCTTCTGCCACCTCTTGAGTTATTTTTGATGTAGAGTGGGGACCTTTGTCAGAGTCTATTGTCTCTGGTACTCCATATGTAGGGATTATTTCTTCTAATAACACCTTTACAACTGTTTGTGAAGTTTTCCTAGATGTTGGGAAAGCTTCTACGAAATGGGTGAGATGGTCTACTAGGACCAGGAGATATTTAAGTCTCCCTACCTTCGGTAGTTCTGTGAAATCAATCTGAATATTTGCAAAGGGTCTTTTTGCCAGGGGTCTCCCTCCATACGGTAATTTTCTGAGATTTTTCCTATTTGTTTGTAAACTTGGGAGGCAGCTTCTAGTAATTTGCTTAGCTAAGTCTCGAATACCTGTGCTCATATACCTTGCAGTAAAATAGTCTGTTAACCCCTGTGCTCCCCAATGTGTCCTTTGATGTATTTTTTCTAATATTCTTTGAGCTATGGCTTTTGGTAGTACTTCCCGGCCATCTGGGAGAAACCATCTCCCGTCTGGGTTTTCTATTGCTCCTGTCTCTGGGAGTTTTAACCTCTCTTCCTCAGTAAATCTACTTCTTAAGTCACTATCCCTATGTTTCAAAATTTCTTCATGCCCCCCTCTTTCTTTTAGGACCATGGTTCATAATGCCGCTCGTTTTGCCTCCTGGTCGGCGGCATTATTTCCTCTACTCCTCAAGTCCATTCCCTTCTGGTGTCCTTTTAAATGAACCACTGCCAACCTTTTGGGCCTTCTCAGGGCCTTTAATACTGCAATTATGAGTTTTTGATGAACTAAATCTTTCCCTTGGGAGTTTATTAAACCTCTTTCTTCCCACAGTTAACCGAACGTATGCACCACTCCATAACTATATCTGGAATCTGTACATATTGTCCCCTCCTTTCCTTCTAGTAGTTTCAATGCCCTTAATACTGCATACAATTCGCAGGCTTGGGCTGATCAAGATTTGTCTAATGGACCTGATTCTAGGACTTGCTAATCAGGTCCTCGTACGATGGCATAGCCTGTTTTCCTCCTTCCTTCTATTACTCTGGAGGACGCATCCACAAACAACTTTTCTCCGCTTTCTAATTCCTCTTCTTCCAAATCAGGTCTAATTTTGGTTTGTTCCTCAATTGTAGCTATACAGTCATGTGTCAAAGTTTCGCCTTCAGGTTCTCCATACAAAAATGCAGCCGGGTTTTGTAAAGTAGTGGTTTCTAATATTAAGTTTGGGGCCTCAACTAAAATTCTTTCATATTTTAGAAGTCTAGCATCTGAAATCCACTTATCCGCCTTTTGTTGTAATACACCCCGAATGTTATGGGGGGACATTACCTTCAAATTGCTATTAAAGGTGATTTTCCTAGCTTCCTCCACCAGTAGGGCACATCCTGCTACTACTTGCAGACAAGTTGGCCAGCCCTTACTCACGGGGTCCAAGATCTTTGATAGATACCCTATCGGCTTCTTTCTCCCTGCCCACTCCTCAGTCAGGACTCCAAAGGCAATTCCATTTTCCACATTTACAAACAAATAAAAGGGTCTTCTCAAATCTGGGAGACTCAAGACAGGAGCATGAATTAAACTTTCTTGTAGCTCCCGGAATTTTTCTGTGTCTTCTGAACTCCATTTCATTAATCCCTCGTGTGTCAATTTATGATAGAAAAATTTAACTTTGCTGCTATAGTTTTCAATCCACTGTCTACAGTACCTTGTTAACCCCAAGATTTGATGTATCTGCCTTTTATTTTTGGGAACCGGTATTGACAGAATTCCTTGTATCCTTTCAGGGTCTATCTTTTTCTCCCCCTTTTTAAGGTAATGTCCTAAATATTTTACTTCTTCTTCTACAAATTGGAGTTTTGCCTTGGATACTTTCAATCCCTTTAAACCCAGGAAATTTAACAACTTAATACTCTCTCTCCTTACATCTTCCTCCTCTTTCCCAGCTAAAAGCAAGTCATCTACATATTGTATCAAGGTCACTCCTGGGTCTGTCTGAAAATCCTGTAAAATCTGCTCCAATGCTTGCCCAAACAAATTGGGGGATTCCGTGAATCCCTGGGGCAATACCGTCCATCTCAGTTGTTGTCTCCTCCCCGTATCTGGATCTTCCCATTCAAATGCAAAATAATCTCGGCTAGTCTCATCAAGAGGACAGGCCCAGAATGCATCTTTTAAATCTATAACACTGTACCACAAACTGTCGGGTCCCAGCTTACTTAGTAACATGTACGGGTTTGCAACTACGGGGAACCGTGCTACTGTGTGTTTATTAATTTCTCTCAAATCTTGTACCAAACGATAAGTCCCATCTGGCTTCTTTACTGGCAATATGGGTGTGTTAAAAGGTGACATACATGGTTCTAATAGTCCCTTACTTAACAGTCTATCAATTTCTGGTTTCAACCATCTTCGTCCCTCAAGTGACAAGGGATATTGTTTTATTCTAACTGGGATTTCTGGGTTTTTAATAGTGACTGAGAATGGGGTTATCCTCAACCGTCCCACACTCTCAGGTGTATACCACACTTCTGGGTTTATTTTGTCTTCATCTTCTACTCTTAAAGGGCATAGCCTTATCTTCAACTCCTTATCAACTGTATCTAAATGTATTCCTAATTCAATAATTAAATCCCGTCCCAACAAATTATCATCTGCTTCTGGTACTAATAAAAAATTTCCCAACCCAATTTTTGACTCTGATTCTATCACCACATCTTTAATAAGCCCCACTTCAAAGGGTTCCCCCTTTGCCCCCACTACCGTGGCAGTTTCCTTGGATATACTACATCCTTTAGGTAAAAACTGAATGGTTGATCTCTCAGCTCCAGTATCTGCCAAGAATATTATTTCTTGGTGCTGGGGATCCACTTTTAACTTTATCAAGGGCTCTTTCAGGTGTTTTTGGGTCCCCAGAATAAAGAGTCCCTGACCCCCCTAGTCTTCTTTGAACATCTTTTCATCCTGGATCCTCACCCTACATTCTCTCTTAAAGTGTCCTTTCTTTCCACAATAAAAACAAACTTTAGTGTTCTGTCTTTCATTTGAATCTCTGATCGGTCTCTGTTGTTTCCCTTTCCAGCTTTGATCTCTACTCTCTCTCAAAGCAGCCACCATCATCTTAATTTGCCGCTTCTGAGCCTCCTCTTCTCTCCTAACATACACTTTTTGTGCCTCCCGCAAAAGCTCATCCAAACCTCTGTCTTGCCACCCATCCAATTTTTCTATCTTCCTCCGAATATCCTCCCAGGCTTTTGCCACAAATTGTGCTTTAAGCAGTGCTTGCCCCAATTGGGTGTCTGGATCCATTCCGGAATATAGTTGAAAATACTTTCTTAACCTTTCCAACCATTCCGTAGGAGTTTTGTCTTTCTTTTGCCTCTCATTGAATGCTTTATTAATATTATGACCCCTCGGGACTGCCTCCCTAATTCCTTGAATTATAATAGTCCTCAAATCCTGCATATGTTCTCTGTACGCTGGATTTTGGTGATCCCAATGGGGATTTTGGAGGGGCCACTTTACATCTGCCAGTGGTCCCTGGACATGCTGAGCATCCCAAATGCGCATTCCTTCCCTTCTAATCATGTTTTTCTCTTCTGCCGTAAATAAAATATTCAGGATAGATTGTAATTCCTCCCATGTGTACATATTGGGTCCTAAGAATTGATCAACTCTTTCTGCAACCCCCAATGGATCTTCCAGCAAATGCCCCATTTCCTTTTTGAAGTCTCTAACATCCTCCGAACTAAGAGGGACAGATATAAACCCTATTCCAGCTTGGGGGCCACCCATTGGCATCTCTCTTAATGGGAATAGGTTCTCCTGTTTCCTTCTGGATCTATTCCTGGTAACAGGCCCCACCTCTGGCAGGTCTAAATCCTCCTCCTTGGGGTTTGGAGGGGGAGGGGCTCGTGGTGGTGGTGGTGGTACAAATGGAGGTGGGGGTATTATCAAAGTGTCTTCTTTTCGGGGTTTCTTTTTCTTTCCCTTCCCCTCCCCCGAGTTCTCTGTCAGCTCAAATATAAAAACCTTGGGATTTACTACCCAGGTCTCTGCATAAGCACTTTCCTCTGAGCTAAAGGGGATCTTTTTATTTACCCAGGAATTTAATTTTTGTTTAACCCAATCTTCGGTTGATCCAAATATAGGCCAAAATACATTCTTTGAAATTTCCTTTCCTCCCCATACTTCTACACAATAGTAAATCATTTTTGCCCTATCTTTATTTTCTGTTCCCGGGAAATGTTTCTAATTATCTAGTATAAAACCCAACGGACTATCTCTAGGTACCGGTGGGAGTTTAATAGATACAGGGTGCTTGCTCTTCCCCTGCCCCATTCTTCCGGAGTGCCTTCAAATCACACAGCCTCTTTCACTTCCCCTGGTTCGTGGCCCACGCCCTCGTGGGCTAATGGGAACCGCACTACTGAGGGTCCGCTCTCGCTTGGGGAATCTGGCTACCAGTCCCCCTCTCACACACACACCACTTTGCCACACTCCGGGATCCCAACCCCGACTGAACAGTTCCCGTAATACTCACGAGTCCTGTGTATTTGCTTATTGCCTTAAATTTAGGTTTGTCGGTGCAACCGAGGCAGAAACCGGTCCTCCGAGCCGCTAAATGTTAGCAGGGTGCCCCCCTGGTAGTGCCGAGAATCTGTCCTACAGATTGCATCTGAGTCACGGGACCAAATTTGTTATGAATTCACTCAAGAGAGTGATATGATTCAATCAGAGAAAAGTTTTATTAATTACAGCAAGCAAGCAATAAGCAAAAGATCAGCGGTGGGCGACAGGGGAGCAGGAGAGTTCCTGTTCCACGAACTGGTTTCCGTACTCCCCCTTTTAACCCGGCTTCCGGGTTACGTGTCCTTTCTCTGGCGTCTCTGCGCATGTGTCTCCGGTTGCTAGGGGGTCTTTCTTCTGCCTTCTGGTGGTCGCGGGATGAAGATCATAGGTCTTTCTCAATCTTATCCTTTTGACCTTTCTTCACTGTTTTCTGTTAAGGCTTATCTTTGGTGACTTTCTGGAATTCAAGAAAGCTCGTAAGGCCGTTGGTGATTTATGCAAGCGTCAGTAGCAACCTTCAACCTCATCCTGATTCCACAAAGCATAGTTTTGCAAAGCATCGTATCTACATGTTTAGACAAACAAAAGGGTCTCTGCTTATCACTATAGCAAGAATTGAGATTGTTGTAAACACCAAAGTTTTTTGTCTCTGTGTTGTCATGTGAACAAGAGAATAGTTGGGTAGTGAGAGAAAAAGAGAAAAAAGTGAGAGAGTTGGGTTTTCTGGAAGTTTTATTCTGGTTCTGTTATTCTTGTAGTTTTGTTAATAAACTTTTATTCCTTTTAACTTCTAATCCTGTTTTGCTCTTGTTCTAATCCATATCTCACAGCAAGTAATAAGGAAGTTTTCTAGTGATTTTTTAGTTGCTGCTTTAAAACCACAACAAGGGACTTGTAAGGAGTGGCCTATTCTGTATTTACACTTGCTTCCCAGAGCAACAAGTCTGATCACAATAGCCTATAGGAATTTCCTAATAGGAATTTCCCCACCTCTTGGCCAGCTGCCCCTCGCTTTGAAACAGACTGTAAAAGTGACTTTCTAAGTTACCTTCTTTGAGAGAGATCTCCCCACATAAGAAGACACCGGTGACCCCGTCTTGTGTGTTGGCAGCCATAACCCCCCCTTTTTCTCGCTTTTCACTTTGCCTCTTTATCCCTCTCTCCCCCTCTCTTTCTCTCCCTCTCATCTATCGCATAACCCATGTTACTTGCACTAAAATAAAAGTGCATTATTGCTGTTGTGATTTAAACTGAAATCCCTTGGTGTCCTTTTTGCACTCGGAGATCCAACAAACCTCTCATGACACCTGCTTGTGCTAGCAGATCATGACATTTAAATTGGTGGCATGGACAGCATTTCTGACAGACAGAAGAGGCTGCAGGTTTTGTTGTGCAGTCTGTATTAGGGGAAGGATGTTTCGCTCCAGCTGCACCTAGCCCGACACTCCCAAAAGAGTGAACAAAGGGGGGAAACTCGAATTTCCCGCAAACTGTACACGCCTAGGTGAAAATCACCCCACACTCGTTTGAGGGCTCTGTCTTCAGACTTCTGCAAAAGATCTCAGTGCAAAAGGGCGGGACTGTTTTTTCTTCTTGCTGTGTATGAATTTTGACTGCTTGGTGTAGCAAAGAGACAACAAGAATTTTAAACTGAAGGAGTGCTTCCCAAGCAGATTTGGTCTCATCACCTGTCACTGTCGGACACGAAATAAGTCACACAGACACAGCTCAAGAGATGGTGAAGAAGAAGCAAACTTTATTTCTTCTCTCACAATTTATAGCTTTCTGACCATGGCCAGGGATTGGGTAGTCAGCATAACACCTTTCCAACCACACTGGCCATAAGAGACGTGTAACAGAAGGAATGCATACATATCTATGTTTATAGTTACTGTCCTGGGAAAGTTCTTTAGAAACTATGTCAACAAGCTCCAAAGCTGAGTTTTCAGGGCGACAGTCACCCACACAGGGAAGCGAAGGGTGATACAGCAAAAGCTGTGTGTGTGCATAACTTAAGTTGATACCTCCCTGTAGTGGTTTTCCCTTTGTAAAAATGAGTGAAAATGGCAGTGAGAAGTTAAAGCTGCATTTTATGCCCTATTAGCAAAACACAGTGCCAGACCTTCTCTGGGAGGGGAAGAGCGTGCACTTAATAACTGGTTTAATTTGGGAAATGTAATTGATACAATATGTTCCTTACAACATGAAACAAAATTTAAACTGGGCAAAAATATATACTCTGCTCAGTTTTGGGAGCTTGTCTTACAGAAGCTATAGAAACTCGCTTTAAGCAAAGAAGCAAGGAAAGAACTATTATAGACTCCCTTCAAAACCTGGTTGAAATTTTGCAAAAACAATTAGATGAAGAAAGGAATGAGATCCACCTGTTGCCAGCGGCCCAAAGAGATGTGTTAAAAATTCAAAGTGGGCTTACTCACCAAAAGAAACAGAGGAGAGAGAAACCCCTCTCATTAATCAAATTTACCCTCAAAAAGAACTAACCGATGAAAAATTGTGGGGAGCACTGCTGTCCGAGCTGGAAACCTTTAATTAAAACAGAATATAATGATATCAATGATGAAGATATTGATCCGCATACAACCACTGAAGAAATCCTGTACACTGCCACTGAATTGGCTAAGTTGAAAAAGGCGTACAGGCATCTCCCTCACGAGTCAGAGACAAAATATGTATTGTGATTATCTCTCACTGGAGGAGATCAGATTCAACTGACAGATGAAGAAGCCATCTCAATTTCTCAACAGCAGGAGACAGATGTAACCCGTGGTCCCTAACTCAGCGTGCAATTTATTGGGCAGCAGGGCTTAACCCCTGGGAAAGAGGAGACTTATAGCTATAGTTGGTACCCCTGACCAACTACTGGAAGACAGGCACAAAGCTGCCTGCTTGCAAATGATACATGACAGAAAATCAACTACTGGTTATGAATCACCAATGCAATTACTTGTGAAATGATGAGCCCTTTAATTTGAGGCCTTCCAGAATCACTTAAACCTAGAGCAATTCTCCTTCAAAAAACCATAGCAGCTCTAACTCCTGTTGTTGGCACTAAAATAAAAGTGCACTGCGGGGGCCGAGGAATCGAGTGCTGGTGATCCCCTGCAGATCTTCATCATAGGCCAGAAACCCTTTGGTGTTACATGTTAAACTCTTGTACCCCATTGGTGTTCTTCCCTGCCATTCCACCCTGCTACTTGTATCCAAGTTTCCCCCGCCCCTTCCCTATATAAACCCTGGGTTTTTTTGTTTGGTTTTTTTTTTTGTTTTTGTTTTGTTTTTTGTTGTTGTTGTTTTTTCCCCACTTGAGTGGAGCTGCTGTGCTAGCCCCCTTGGCAGAGGGCCCTGCACTAATAAAGGCTGATTTCTCTGTGGTAATTGCTGGCCAGAGCTCTAGTCCTTTTTCTCCCTGCATTGCCTGGGAAGGAGCTGCTGCTTAGCAAGTCATCACTTGCCAGGCCAGGAGAGGGACATGCCAGTGCCACTAAGAGCCGTCCTTCTCAGGACACTTTTTCAGGGAGGTCGCAGCACCCCTGACATCCACCCTGCTGGCAGCAGTGCACCATTGCTGTGATTTAAAATTAAATCCCTTTGTGTCCTTTTGCACTGAGAGATCAAACGAATCTCTCACGAGGTCCACCTGTGTTAGCAGATCATGACAGAGCCCTCAGCAAACCAACCAGCACACACACAAGGACACAGATGGCACTTCCTGGCTGGGACAGGGCTTGTGCCTTCAGCAAAACCACCAGAAGCCAAGGGTTTCTGGCCATTTTCCCCGCACCATTCCACACCTGGGCAGCTTGCCGAGCACAAGCCCTTTTCCCCCTCTTCCGCTATACCCTGTACACCATGGGCAGCAAAAGAAAGCTCCTGGGAGTCTGTCTAACATAACATATCCTATATTTATATACTAAAGAAAAACAAAAAGAAAAAAAGAACAATCTTGAAAAAAAGGGAAATCTTTGCCTGCTCATGTGGCCCCAGCAGACAGAGCCTGCCAGATCAGCTCTCTGCAGACCTCCAGCAGCACAGCCAGCTGAGGTCCGATAGACGAGGCCGTGACCTCCATGCCCTGCGGAGCTGATCTCGCAGCCTCTGGAATGTGGAGATCGGAGCGGGGTCTCCTGCCCTCAGCAGGCACAACGTCTGAACTGCCAGGCTTCCGACCTCCAGGCTGCTGTCATCCATCGTGTCTTCAAGGGCTGGAAGAGAGACAAACAGATCCCAGACCTGCAAGGGCCCCCGGAAAGCCCCCTGCCAGAGCCATCCCAGCTGGCTCTTGCCATGGCCAAGAGGGAGCAGGGACCAAGGGGAACAGCCCAAAGCTGCGACCATGAACACCCCACGTGCCCCTGAAATCTCGGTGTGCTCTGCCCACGCTGCCCCTCATCCGCACATTGAGCAGAGCCCTCCGCAGCCAGGCCAGGACTTGCAGCTCTCCCCTCCAGCCCCGCTGACAGCCCGCTGCCCTCACTCACATTCGTAGATCTGCAGGAGCTCTTCCTTCTGCCCCATCAGGAGCCGCCCGGCAATCCCTGGGAACACAGAGCCTGTCAGGGCCCCGGCGGCACAGCCCCCTGCCAGCGGCGCTGCCAGCCCTGGGGCCACACGCCCTCCCGCCCCGGCAGGGCTCAGCCCCAGCCCTTGCCGCATCCTGACTCAGCCCAAGGGCACGGCTGCCAGAGGCCGGCAGCAGCCCCGAGAGCAGCCGGGGCTCCAGGGCGCCGGGCCTGGGGGCCGCTGCCGGGACAGCAGCAGCCGGGGCCGGGGCCGGGGCCGAGCTGCGGCGGGGCGGGGAGAGAGCCCGGGCTCGTGGCTCACCGATGAACCTGATGGCCGCCGCTCGCAGGGGCTCCTGTGGATTCTGCAGGTATGGCAGTGCCCGGTGCAGGTGCTCGGCCGCTCGGCTCTCGTCCTGTGCCAGCTGCAGAGAGCGGCAGGAGGGAAGGGTTGGCGCGGGCTCTGCCCCTCGGCCGGGCGCTGCCTGCGGCCAGCCCTGGCCTCCCGTGGCCGCCCAGCCCTGAGGCACCGGGCAGCAGCCGCTGGCGCCGGGCTCTGGAGGGGGCAGAGGGCCGGCTGCTGCCCGGGGAGCCGCGGTGCCGGCCCGCCCTGCAGCCCCAGTGGCTCGGGGCTCCATAGGCAGCCGGCTCGGGGCCACAGGAGCCTGGAGAAGAAGCCGTGCGGCCCCCGGCTGCGGCACTGGGCAGGGGCGCAGCTGCCAGCCCCATACACCGAGCGCCGGGGACAGGGGGCTTCTCCAGGCTAAGGCTGGGCCTTCCAGGCCGTCCTTACCAGGACCTCAGCGAACTTCCACAGTTTCTCCTTCTTCACGGGATTTCCAAGATCTCTCCTCTTCAGGAACTTGGCCATGCTAAGCAGTGCTCTCTGAGAGGCCTGGAGAGCAGCAGAGACCCACAGATGGCCCCACAAGCCAGGGCACAGGACCCGCATTCGTGTGCCAAGGCCTGCAGGAGGCTGCAGCCAGCAAGGTGCCAGGGCAGGAGGCAGCCGAGCCCCCTCCCCGGGTGACAGCAGCAGCCCGGGAGTCCTCACCTCTGCTACACGCTGGTTCTCGTCATGGCAGTGGAAGAAGAGTGGCAGCAGGCTCTGGCACATTTGTGTCTCCAGGGCTTCTTTTTCCATTTCAACTAAAACAATCACCAATGTTTGGAAGAGCAGTATGGACACCAGCTGCACCTGGCTATTATTCTATATGGAAGGAAGAGAAAAAAACCTCAGCCCTGTCGGCACGGGGCTCAGCAGAGCACAGGCCTGGTGCACCAAGTGTCCAGGCAGCAGCCAGTGGCCTTGGCTGGGGGCACAGAGCCTTACGTGGTCAAAGAGTGGTGGGAGCACCTCAGCCAGCTGCAGGGTGATGGGGCTGGGTATCAGCATCTCCTTGTCCAAGACTACAGAGCTGAGTACCATGATTGTCATCCTAACTATTTCTCCATCTGCGTCCCGCAGGAGCTCCACAAGCCTTTCAGTCAGGCTCCACATCTTTTCATTCTGTGTGGAAGACAAGTCTGTGAAATGCCACCCTGCTGCCACAGGGCCAAGAGGCCAAAGGCCTGTCCCAAAGCACTCAGGCAGCTGAAGCGGGAGGCAAGAGAGCTGCCAGCAGCTGCCTCGGTGCCTGAAGCCCAGCCGAGCCCAAGTGACTTTGTTCCCCAGTGCAGCTTCTGCCACTGCCCACTTCTCACCATTGAGGGATCGTCACTGAGCTTGAAAAGGGCTCTGAGTGCTAGATGACGCTTGTCCCTGCACTCGCTGCTCAGGTGCCTTGAGAAGATTTCCAGGAGCCTGTTAGCACCACGTTCACTCAAGTCCAGGTAGTCCAGGATCTGAAAGGCACAGGACAGTGACAGGGGAGCCAGCCGGCAGGAGCAGGAACCACACAGGAAACAGGGCCCAGGCGGCAGCCCACGGCATGGGCACCGTCCCAGGCAGCTGCAGCTATGAGAGGGCAGAGAGGTGGCAGACAGCTCTGCAGGGAGGCAGTTCTGGCCATGGGGCTCACCTCCACAAGGAATGCCAGGGCAGGCAGATCCCAGCGTGCCTCCTGTGTGCTAAGAACCCGGAGCAGGTAGCGAGCAATCCGGGAACACAAGCGTTTGGAGACACAGGATATCTCCCTTCCAGGGTGAAAAAGTAACCAAGACTATGAGCCAGAGGGACAAACATCTCCCAGGAATGATTGAAAAGTCCTGATCTTTCACCATGATCCTGCAAGGGGATCTGAGCCTTTTGGGAGGTGACTGCTCATGGGAGCCTTCCTCTCCCAGCCTTTTCCTGTCTCCTTGGTCATCCCTTGGTGATGAGGCCCTTTGGCCCTCGACAATTGGGACTGTAGACACAGGGCAACCTGGGCACAGGGCACAAATGCCAGAGGCAGTGGGGAGAAGGGGTCTCACCTGGCCAGCAGACCCACGGCATAGTGGTGGGTGTCGGCACAGAGCAGCGTGTCCCAGCCACGCTTGCGTTCCATTGACAACACCACTTCATTACAGCGCATTTGGCAGAGCAGGGACTTCAGGGTCTGCACTGCAAACCTGTGTGCACAGCAAAGCCCAGGTCATGCTGGGAGCACTGGCTCCTGCCCTGGGGACATGGCAGGGACAGGAGGTCTGGGATGGAGCACCTGCTGGGGCTGGTGGCAAGGCCGTGTTGCTCCTGGCATCCCTTCCAGAAGGCATTGAGATCCTCTGATATATCCAAAGTGCTGAAGAACACTTGGAAGAGCAGATGCACAAAGAGGCGGGGGAAATACACATTCACTACCCGTGGGACACAGGGCACCTGAAGGAACTTCCACATCACCACTGTTGCCTGCAGAGGACAAAGCACCCAGGGGTAGTGCCCAGTGCCAAGGTATCTGTGTGGCAGGGCCTGAGCGCGGCAGGGCAAGGCCAGGGGAAAGCCTTGGGGAGCTCCACGCCTGGTGCCCCTGAAGCTGCCCCTAGGCCAGGTTTCAGCCCAATGCCTGAGGCAGGCAGATGCGGTGGAGGAAGGAGGAAACAGAGCTGTTGGAGAGGCAGTCAGTCATGGGGTGAGCAAAGGCCAGTTGCAGAAACTCACAGTCAGGGCAAAGACACCCGTGTTGTCCCCATCAGAGGTGCACTTGCTGTGCTCTGGCCAGGTTCTCAGCACATCGAGGAGTATCTGCATCACTGGCTCCACAGTCCTGCTCGAGCACATGATGGTCTTCCACATGGTCACTGCAGCTCTGTGGGGTGACAGTTCTGTCTCATGGGGATCTCAGACACATCCCCGTGGCATGGGCAGCAGTGTCAGGGGGAGCTGAGCTGGCTGCCAGCTCTGCCTCTGCCCGCTGCCCCTCGCTGGCAGCGGCACCCAGGCAACCCAGCCTGTGGGGACAGGGCCCTGACGGGACATGGCATGGCAGCAGGCTCAGGGGCCAATGGAGCAGGGCTGGGAAAGGTCCCAGATACACAGGACCCTGGAACTCTCTGTTGGTCAGACACCTGGGCCAGGCTGTGCAAGCTGATGGGCTGGGGAGCCCTGAGCCCTCTGGGCACATGGGCCTCATACCTGTCACACGTTGGGGCCACACGCAGGAGAGCAATGACCACGTCAGTGGGCTGTGCCTCAGTCAGATCCAGCAGGGTCCTGCCCAGCCTGGAGTCAGCAGACTCATTGGCCATGAGGCACTGGTGGATGTACCTCACCATGGCAGGTACCTGGAGAAAGCACAAGGGGAGACTTGGAAAGCTGCCAGAGGGAGTCAGGAATGCCCCCAGCTTCCCCAGAGAAGTGCTTCCCTTGTCACCACGCTGCAATGGCCTCAAAGGCTTAGAGTGATCAGCAGGCGTGGCTTGGGAGGCCAAGCGATCCCTGGAGGATCAAACCCTGGCCACAGGCTGCTTACTTGCTCTGGAATGGAAACACCCTCCTCTAAAATGAATTCCAGCATGGCAGCACTGGTGTCGCTGGTGTAGACGTCACCATCTTTCATGGACCCAGTGCCCATGACGCTGGTCTCTTCCTGCCAAATGCGCTTGATGAATTTGCATGTTGGGTAGGAGAAGGAAGGGTGGGAAGAGAGGGATATTGCATGGAGTGTTCCAAGCATGGTGCTGAGCTGAGCAGTGCCAGCAGGCCCAGCCCAGTTGGGGATGGCTGCAGGTACCTGTGCAGGTGTTCTGCGGAAGAGGCCACAGGCAAGGTCCTGCTCTTGTGTCTGGTCCACGGCTGCATCTGGCAAAGAGTGAGAGCAGCCAGAGCTGAGGGGCTGCAGGAGTGGCCAGAGAACGCAGCTCAGCCCTGGGCTGTCCCCAGGCAGGTACAGCCCCGAGATGCCCCAGGGGATGGAGCACGGCCACTGCTGGAGGGGCAGCCCCAGCCCCACTTGTGTCCTGTCCCTGGGTGTGTCTCCACAGGATAGGGTGGGATGGGATGAAATGGGATGCAATGGGTTGGGATGCGGCAACCAGCCTTTTGTCCCAGCTCTGCCACTCACCCTCCTCCAGTGGCTGGAACTCCTGCACCTCTTCAGTCTCCACTTCTGGGGCAGCTCCAGTACCTTCTTCCTCCTCCTCCTCCTGCTCCTCCTCCTCCTCCTTCTCTTCCTCATCCACCCAGGCCAGCTTGGGCACTCTCGGGGGTTGCTGCTCCAGATCTTCTCCAACACTATCCCATCCTTTCCATAGGAACAGCACCAGGGGATGGCATGGCATGCAGTGGGATGCGGCCAAGCTAGCAACAGGCACTAGTCCTAAGGCCAAACTCTGCAACTCACCCTCCTCCAGCGGCTGGAATTCCTGCATCTCTTCAGTCTCTACCTCTGGGGCAGCTCCAGGGCCGTCTTCTTCCTCCTCCTCCTGCACCCAGGCCAGCTTGGGAACTCTTGGGGGTCGCTGCTCCATGGCAGTGCCTGGATTTATGGTACTTGCAAGAGAGATGCCTTTAGAAAAGCTCCGAGGCAGGGAGTCCTGCAGTCGTGCCTGGAAGGCACCTGCAAGACTCAAGTCCTGGCAAGACTGCAGGACAGCAAGTTCTGCACTCGGGTCTTGAGGGCTCCTGCCACAAGGACAGGAGGCTCCTCCTCAAGGATTGTGCCCTGGTCTCAAGGGCAGTAACTGCAGGGATGGGCGATGCCTCAGAAAAGCTCCGAGGCAGCAAGTCCCACTGTCTGCCCTCGAGGGCACCTTAAGAAGATAAGCCTCGGCAAGGCCACAGGTCACCAAGTCCTGCAGTCTGGCCTTGAGGTCACCTGCAGGAATGACGGCTCAGAGAAGCTCCGGGTCACACACAAATGAGTGTGCTGTGCAGGGGCTCCTCACAGCACTGCTCTGGCGTGTCCTGTCTCGTTGCATGCACCGAGCACTCTGGTGTGGTCTTGTCACCACCAGCTCTTGTCCATTCCACCGTTCCATTCCACCGTTACCATGCTGCACCATGTCACTAACGGCCCTTGCACACACTGCCACCTTCCTGGTTCCTCCCCCATTGTCGTGGTTTTAAACCAATAACTAAGAAAATTACTTACTTCTTGCTGTGAGATATGGATTAGAACAAGAGCAAAACAGGCATAAAACTTAAAAGGAAAAAAAAGAAAGTTTATTGACAAACTACAGTAATAAAAACACCGGAATAAACTTCCAGAAAAACCTTTTCATCCACATCTACCCACTATTCCCTTGTTCACATGACAACAGAGACAAAAACTTTGGAACTTTGATGGTTAAAACAGTCCCAATTCTTGCTACAGTCTTTTCACCAGTCTTTGTAGGGAAACAGAAGTTTTTTCCTGATAATTTATGGAGTTTCTCACAGGAAAACTATTTTTGTTATAGTTTTCCATTGCCCTAATGTCAGCTGCCCAGAGCTGCTGTTATCAGAGCCCACTCCTCCCATCTTCACATCACTCTGATGTGTGTATGGGCCATGAGTCTAGGCATGGCATTTTAAGGATGTTATTCAAAGGCAAAAAAAGTCTTCTTCATCTGTTTCTGTGAGCTTCACCAGAAAACAGTTTTCTCATTGCCTCTCAAGGCTTCAAATCTCCCAGCACTTCACTATACCATAATTACTCTACTTTTTACTCAAATTTACACTTTGAACTCTTTATTCCTCTCTAGATCCTGTATCATGAATTAAAGGAGTTCTTTTCAGGACTTCATTGTCCATCTCCATAGTTTTAACAGAAAGATATTTCAGCTTAATTAAAGCATCTTCTTAATTCTCTACCTCTTCTGAAGCTTCTTTTCTTTCCTGTCACTGGTAGTTTATAAAGTCTCTTTTCATGTTGATCACTCTCTTTTTCTCTCTCTGGATAAAAAGATTAATCCGCAAGTCTCATCTGGGTAATGAAAGAGTTAAAATCTTGCCCAGGCTTTTGTAGATGGTTCGGTGATCTCTGCCGAACAGGAGCTGGAGCCGTCTGCGATGGAAAGTTCTTCATAGCTGCTCTGGAGAGTGTGGCTGTCTCTGCTTGCTGCAGGTCCTGAGCCTCTCTCCTTCTTCACTCGGCAGTTTCTAGTGAATTTAGTTACAGCAAAAACCTTCAGCCGAGCCAGAGATCGGCCCGGCCCGACCAAAGCCCGGGGAAAGCCTTC
Source organism: Cyanistes caeruleus (assembly GCF_971803275.1). Lineage (NCBI taxonomy): Eukaryota > Metazoa > Chordata > Aves > Passeriformes > Paridae > Cyanistes > Cyanistes caeruleus. The sequence goes on along the minus strand of NC_141732.1, from coordinate 6,038,973 downwards.
CGCAGGCCCCATCTCCCGGCCGGGAGCCGCTGGGCCCGGCCCCGTCCCCACCCGGCCGCATGGCCTGGGCAGGGAACGTGAGGCCTGGAGCTCTGCCACCCTTCACAGCCAGGAAACAAAGAGAACCAAGTGAGCTCTGCTTTTACACTTTAAGGTAGGGTTCACAAGTTGATCCCACTTTTCAATGGCCTATATTGCTGTCAGTTCTCAGCAATGACCAATAATTGGTCAGGAGAAAAGACTTCAGGCAGTTCCCAGCAACTTCAACTTCCTTAAAGGTAAAGTAACTCCATGACACCCATCCCCCACAAAGTGGCCCAGGTTGGAAGGAATCTCTTGCCCAAAGTGTCTAAGACAGCGTGACAGGATCTTTAGGAGCGCCTCAAACCATCAGCAAACGCTGCCCTGCTCTGCAGGCTCAGGGCAGCAGAAGGAGCCCCCAGGGCTGCCTACGCAGCCGCAGCAGGAAGGGCACGGGGCCCTGCACAGAAGCTGACACGGCCTCTTTGGGACACGGCCTGGATGGTGGCCATCCTAACCCTGCACAGGGTGTGACACAGACAAGGAACGTGTGTGTTGAATGCTGCTCTGATCCCTGGGGCCTGGCCAGCACTGAAATCAGCAGGTGTGGCAGAGTCCCTGCCAAGGCAGACCTTCCGGCCCCCCAGGCGAGCCCTGGCAGTGCTGGTGCCCTTCTCCTGCCCTCGAGACCTGTGCCCCTGGGGGCTTCTGTGCCGGGGGGCAGGCAAAGCCCACGTGCATTGGGGGCTGGGCTCCATCCTGCAGGGACTTCCTGGATCAACTCTTGCTATCTGTCCCATGACATTGCCCCTTCCTGGAGTAATTTTTTTTCCCTAGAAGGGATTGGCAGTAGCACCAGAACACCATCAGTTTCTGGGTTTCCCTGGACAATTTAATTGTACTGAAGTTCTTCCATGTTTCCTTCTGCTTTTCTTGCTTGCATCCTGGAAAAAAAAATTGGATCTACACAGCCTCTGATATTCTACATTCCTCTTGCTGCATGTCTGGCTGTGGCAGCTCATGTCCAAACACAACTGCATCTCTGCTGAGCACGGGAATGGACGGCTACAAACAGGGAGGTCCCCAGTGAACTTCAAGGCAGACCCATGGGGAAGTGCAGACTATTGGGATAACTCTGGGCAGAGAAGCTGTTCTGTGTCTCTGATTATGGTGCTGCTGCCCAGAAACTAGGCAAGAAAACTGTACTCCTTAATATAAGACCTATGGAGCAGGTATTTGTTTATTCGATTCCGAGATTTAGGGGCGTTGCTTCACTCATTCATCCATTCTTCACACCGTACTACCTTTTATATATTTTTTTAGTTAATGTGCACATTATACTTTCCTAACCTTCATATTGCAGCGTATTTTCCAATCACGTGGTTATGTAAGCCCTTGTAGCACGTGTGCGGTTTCTACATGAGATGGTCCTCAGCCTCCTGGTGGTTGTTTTGGATGATGGCTCGTAAGACTTCCTCAGGCTTGAACTTTTCACCCCTGCTTCCAAGGCGTGCTCTATATGATTGTCTGCTCACATAGTCTGTGGTTAGTTTTTGCAGTTCACTTGTTCTGCTAAATTTGCTGATTTCTGAAAAGTGCTTCATTTACATACCCTGTTACAACACAACTACTTACTGCACAGCTCCAGCTTTTTGTGTAGCTCAAACATTATCTCATTGCCTTTGCAACAAGTCTGCCCTTTCTTTTATCCTTTGCAAATTCTTTTGCAGCTATAGTCTTGTGGTCACAAAATATTTACCTGTTTTGATCCTGAATGTCATTTTAATTTGCTTCAATTTGTGATACATGGTGACAGTTTGGTTACAATATCATATGAAACTCTGGCTCATCATGCAGGTTCCTAAGATTAGTATTCCAGTTCCTAAAATTCCTACAAACAATTGTGTTAGCCAATTCGTATAAGGTAGCCAAGATCTTAGAGTTTCCCACAAATGTTTACTCCAAGACGTATCGTCTTTGGTTACTTCAGGGAGCACCTTTGCACGTTGCCAAATGGTATGGATATCCATTGCTCTTTGCCCTGACTGATCTATCTAAGTGCAACAACTGGTATTAATTAGAATACAAACTCTTCCCATTTGGGATTTTATCATCTCTAACACCATGTGGTTTTGAAAGACTGCTTCTTTTAGTGAGTTTATTTCATTTTGTAGTCTTAGTAAGTGTTGTGGTTTTAAAGCATTAGCTAAAAAATCACTAGAAAACTTATTCATTTCTTGCTGTGAGATATGGATTAGAAGAAGAGCAAAACAGGGTTAAAACTTTAAAGGAATAAACAAAATTTATTAACAAAACTACAAGAACAAGAAACCAGAATAAAACTTCCAGAGCTCCTTTTTCCCCACTACTCAACCATTCTCTCATTCACTTGACAACACAGAGACAAAAAACTTTGATGGTTAAAACAGTCCCAACTTTGCTATAGTCTCTTCATCAGTCTTTGTAGAGAAAAAGAACTTCTCTTTTGCTAATCTATGGAGTTGTTCACAAGAAACCATTTTCCTATGGTTTTCTATTGCTCTGATGCCAGCCACCTGGAAAACTCTGTCATCAGTTCTCTCCTCACATTTTTTACATCACTCTGAGCTGTGTTATGGGTCATGGGTCAAGGGATGTCATTTTAAGGATTAGTTATTCAAAGGCAAAAGTGCTCTTCATCTGTCTCTGTGAGTATCTCTGGAAACAGAAGTTTTCTCTTAAGGCCACAAATTTTCAACAACTCTCCCTTCTCCGTTTTTGTTCCAGCATCATGTAAGATCACAACTACTTCACCATTTGCTTAAATTCACACTTTGAAACACTCTATTCCCCCCAAAATACTCTTTCATGAATTAAAGGAGTTTTTCAGAACACTATTGTCCATCTTTATAGTTTTAGCTAAAGAATATTTCAGCTTATTAAAGCATCTCTTTATTTCTCTCCCCATCTGAGGCTGAATTCCTTTCTTCACTGTCTTTGATAGTTTATGTTTTCTCTTTACCTGTTGATCACTCTCTCTTTTCCTCTCTCTCTCTGGATAAAAAAGGATTAATCTTCAAGTCTCAGCTGGGTAGTGAAAGAGTTAAAATCTTGCCCAGGTTTTGTAGATGGTTCTGTGATCTCTGCCAGAGCAGCCGCTGGACCTGTCTGCAATGGAAGATTTTTTTCATGGTTGCTCTGGAAAGTGTAGTCACTGTCTCAGCACACTGCAAGTCAATGGCTTTCTCTCTCCTTACTCGGCAGTCTCTGATGAAACTCAGCAACGGCAAAAACTGCAGCCAAGCCAGGGACCGGCCTGGCCTGGCCAGAGCCCAGGGAGAAGCCCTGCAGGCCCCATCTCCCGGCCGGGAGCCACAGCAGGCCCAGCCCAGCCCCTGCCCGGGCCACATGGTCTGGGCAGGGGAACGGGAGGCCAGCTGGAGCTCTGTTACCTTTCACAGCCAGGAAACAAAGAGACAAAGAAATTCCCAGGCTTAGATCTTAAGGTGGTGTTCATAGGTTGATCTCACTTTTCAATGGTCAAAACTGCTGTCAATTCTCAGAAATGGCCAGTTGTTTGCTGGGAGAAAAACTCCCATCAGCCTCCAGCAGTTTTAACTTCTTTAGGTGTTTCTCTTTGTTTTCTTAAATGCCAATCTGTCACAGTAAGTCATCTGCTGTTGAGTTAGCAATCCTATTTTGACTGAGATGTTTGAAATTGCCTTTTCCAATTGTGCAATTCTTAAAATTGGGAGCAACGCTCTAACAAAACTGTGAATCCTTGCGCTGCATCACACCAGTGGGCTATTGGGTGTTCTCTTAGCGAGTCTGTTCTTCCATAGTCCTTGAATAATAAGTGTCATTTCATTAGTTTGATTTATAACCTGTAAATGAGGGATAAGGCATCCCATGGTTACATTGGCCAGTGCAGTCACCTGGTAATTGCTTTAATGCTGTTCCATTCCCACAAAACCACCAAGATGCATCAGTAAGATCACAGCTGGTATCAATTCTCACAGACTCGTTTCTGGTATGTCTATCAAAAGGTCAGGTTTTCCGCCTTGGATGAGTGACATGGACCCACCCAGCTGTGTTACCGGAAAAGTTGCTGAGATCTGTCCCAGACTTGTTCAGCCCTGTGTATGTGACTGACTCCTTGATAGGTAGTAATTGGAAAAGGGGCTTTCCCAGGGAAGATCCTGCCTGTCTACATTGAGCACTAGTATTGTGTAAGCTGTAGGGGTTCAAATCTGACCAATTACTTGATGGTACCCCTGTTAAGGGAAGGTTCCATTGTTGCACCTCTCTGCAAAGACAGAAATCCCTGAGTCCTGTGTAATTAGCTGTGGCCCCTTTCAGTGTTACATAGGTGTCAACATTGAAGGCAGTGACAGTATAATCAATGCAAAAGACAGTGAAATACAATATTGATTTAATGGTTTATGAGTGAATTGCAATTTTAGTCTATGATCCCCAACAGGTTTGGTCATCCAGGGTTTACTTGGTGATTTCTTCACTGGGGTGTAGTGAATCAAGGTCGTCTTTCCTTTACTCAAATGGATGTAAAGGCAGTCAGAAGCACTTGGAACAGTCTGTCCCACTTTTCTTGCAGAGGATCACCTGTAAAATTCTTACCATACACTCAGTCACCAGGATCAGTTACATGCAATTTATGATCTGGCTGCTTAGGTTGAATCTCAAACACAGCATTAAACTTCTGGAGCAATTGTTTGTTTATAGCCATTAAATAGTCATAGATATATTGATTACCAATTTGCGCCAAATTTTCATCACAAGTAACATTTCATCCATAAGGTCTGCCAATAAAGCATTTCAAATGGGCTAACTTTTTATTTAGACCTAGGTTTTATTCTGAGTCTGATAAGGGCAATAGGTAAAGCTTGATACCAATATAAATTCATTTCTTGACCAATTTTAGCCATCTGTTGTTTGATCATAGGGTTCAGCTTTTCTACTTGACCACGAGCTTGTGGTCTATAGGGCGTGTAAAGCTGCCATTGGATTCCTAATGCTTTGCTGAGAGCTCACACCATTTGTGCACAGAAATGTGATTCTCCATCAGAGGATATTTCTCTAAGTGCACCAAACCTAGGTATGATCTCATTCAACAATGCTTTTGTCATTTCTCTAGCTTTATTTGTCCTACAAGGGAACGCTTCTGACCACCCAGAGAAAGTATCAGTAAGTACCAGGAAATATCAAAATCACCTCCCGCTTTCTTGGGAGTTCAGAAAAGTCTACCTGCCACAAGTGTCCAGGAAATGCTCCTCCTAAAAACTCCTTTTTCTAGCCTAACAGTTGGATTTGGATTATTCTTCAAACACGTCACACATTGTGATGTTACTTCTTCAACACTTTCCTGCAAGCTTAGGCCTGCAATTTCTTCCCTTAGGTATTGGGGTAAGGGCTCTGCTCCCCAGTGAGATTTCTCTCCCCACCTTCAGACTTCACATAATGTCTCATAAACTTTTCTGGTGGTATTAGTTGACCTGTTCCTAATTTTCCCCAACCATTTTCTAGAAGTTTTCCTTTATTTTCATTAATCCATTTATAATCAGAAGGTTGGTATTTTACAGGCTGCTTAGTTGATACTGCAGTAGGTATTAGAGCTGCCACAAGTGGTTAATTTCTTTTGGCAGTGATTCCAGCTTCAGAATCTGCAAATTTGTTGCCTGCTTCCGGGAGGCTGTTACCTTTAGAGTGCCCTCAGCAATGTATAATTGCCACTTGCAATGGGAGTTCCAACACCTCGGGTGACCCTGAGGATTTCAGCTGCATGTTTGACGATCTCCTTTGGTGAATGTAGTCAGGAGTCCCCTTTCCCTCCTTATGGCTCCGTGGACATGAACAATTCCATAAGCATATTTGGCATCAGAGCAAATAATATTTTTCTTTTCCATTGCCATTTCTAATGCTCAAGTGAGGGTGTCCTGGTTTAGGGCAAATTTGGGAAGAAACCTCCAAATGCCGTCCCTCCTGAAAGCAAATTCAAGCTGCCCCTCCCCCAATTGGTTTGGGAAAAGATTTCTTTGGAGAAAAATGGACAAAATGTTTATTTAGCAGCCAAGTATTCACAAGTATAAAAAATGAATAATATTAAAAAATAAAACTTTTCACAGTTCTGAAGAGATGGTAAATTCAGAAAGTCCTTTTTTGCAGAGTGTAACTCAGCTCACTCAGTCTCTTATCAGTCCCTCTGGTGCTGGAGTGCAGAGTCCCAGGCCCTGGTGGGCCACAGGCATGAGCTCCTGGTATTTCTCTGTATTTTCAGTACAGAGCAGGTTTAAACCATTCCAAGGAAAAGAAAAGCCACAGTCCAAGGGACTTCTCTGCCTCAGCTAGCTAAAAAAACTAACTAAAAGCAAAGGAGACCTCTGTCTCACTGTCCATCCATACTGCAGACAACACAGTCCAGGAGCAGGATGCAGGGGAGTGAGGGCAGTTTCTGAAAACAAACTGCATGCTTCCTTTTTTCCTCTCTTTGCTCTCAGAACCAGTCTTAAACGTGCAGAAATTAATATCCAGCGTCAACAGAACAGACAACTGGGGATACAAGCATCATAAAGTCACCCCAGGGCTATTATCTCAGTCTTTTATGCTGAGGCTCCTGCTGGTCACGGGTTTGACTCGATTACCTCCAAGACTGTAGTCACAGTGTAGCCCACCCTTTTCACTCCCTGTCTCACAAAACTGCTGCCAACAGTGAACCACTTCATGGCACCTGGGAGCAGCTCCTCCTTTAGATCTGGGCAGCTGGAATACACAGCTTTGATGGTCTCTAGGCAGTCACGTACTACAGGTTCAGCTTCAGACCCTCCTTGCAGAAAAGAGGCAGGGTTAATAATATTGGTCACTTGAATTTCAATATTGTCAGATTCAGCCAGGACTGCTTGGTAGTTTTGGAACCTCGAGGAAGACAACCAATGGTTCCCTTTCTGATCTAATACAGGTGGCACTGTGTGTGACACTAAGACAATCATCTTTTGCCCTAGTGTAAACTTCTTTGCTTCTTCAATGTTTGTGATCACTGCTGCTGCTGCCCTAAGGCAGGCAGGCCAGCCTTTGGTCACAGTATCAAGTTTAGAAAAATAGGCTACTGCCCTTTTGTAAGAACCCAGGTGTTGTGCCAGAACCACTAAAGATATTCCCCGTCTCTCATGGGAGAATAACCAAAATTACTTCTTTCACACAGCCCCAAAGCAGGGACCCTCATGAGTTCACGCTTCCATTTTTCAAAGGCCCTGTTTGCTTTGGGGTTCCATATCACGGCATTTTCAGAGATTTTCACTAATTCATATAAAGGTTTTTCAATTAATCCATAGCCGTGTACCCACAGTTGGCACCAACCTGTCATTACAAGGAAAATACAGAGTTCTCTTACGGTCTGTGGTTGATGTGTCTGGAAAATTGCTTTCTTCCGGGCAGTTCCCAAGGACCGTTGTCCTACAGAGGCCTCATATTTGAGGTAGGTCACTTGTTGCTGTTCCAGTTGGGCTTTCTGTTGAGATACTTAATAACCATTCAATCCAAGAACATTCAAACTGCCCATTCAAAACATTCTTTAGTACTTTCAGTGGCAATCAACAAATCATCTACATTCTGTGGGAGTGTTCCTTGCCTGGCAGAGACTGCTATTGCTCTAATTCTTTAGCCAATTGATTCCTGTTACAAATGACTCAGACCATAAGCAGGAATGAGTAAATAAAATTTAGTTAGATCCTGTTCAAGTTACAAAGCAAAGTGGGGAGGGCTGGGAGCATTGTGAGACTCTTTCTGCTCACCAGAGGCTCAGCCCACAGAATGGTGTCTCTGCCTTTTATACACTCAAGGTTGCACCAGCTACATTAATATTGATAAGCAGTCCCTGTATTTCCTCCCAGCACCTCCCGCAGTCCGTGGCTTTGCCCATATATGTATACTTGGCTCCTCCTAGGGTCCGTGGCCTCATCCCTAGCGGTAGATTTGGCTCCTCCCAAGGTCTGTCAGTCAGTCCTCTGTGCCTTTTGTTGGTGAAGCCCTTCTTGCATCTTGACTGATGGTGAGATGTTGGCCTGCCAAGCCTCCCAGCACCCAGTGTCCCCCACTCCCTGCCACCTCTTGCCAGGGACAAGAGTACGCCCACCCTGATGTGTTTTGACAGCTCTGCCAGCCAGAGCTGCCAGGCAGTAACCGCAGAAAGGAAGGGGAGGATTGAGGGGACAGCAGAAAAGGGTTGAAGTCCAAACTGGAACCACAGGAGTACCTGTCAAAAGACCTATAAATCTTAACAGAACTTCTTCCCAACATACTTAATAACTCCTCCTCATTTGCGTGAGCCAATCATTACACCTTATTCATTGCAATTCCCAAAAACTTTGGGAATTTTTTTGAACCCTTGAGGTAATATCCTCAATGCATCCAGCTAAGGTTGTTTTTTCCTGCCAGTGGTGGGATTCTCCCATGCAAAAGCAAATGTATTTTGATTTTCTTCTGCAAACGGAAGACAGAAGAAAGCATCTTGAAGAACTATCATTGAAAACCCCTTCCAGCCCTTGAAGACATGACAGGTGACATCAGCCTGGAGGTCAAAAGCCTGGCAATTCAGACATTGTGCCTTCTCAGGGCAGGAGACCACGCTCCAATCTCCACGTTCCAGAGGCTGCAAGATCAGCTCTGCGGAGCATGGAGGTCATGGCCTCATCTGTCGGGTCTTTGCTGGCTGCGCTGCTGGAGTACTGCTGGCAACTGATCTGGCAGGCTCTGCCTGCTGGGCCCACATGAGCAGGCAAACATTTCCCTTTCCTTCAAGATTGTTCTTTTCTTCTTTTTGTTTTTCTTTAGTATATAAATATAGGATGTGTTATAATAGACAGACTCCCAGGATCTTTCTTTCGCTGCCCAGGGTGTGCAGGGCATGGGGAAGAGGAGGGAAAGGATGCTTGTGCTCGGCAAGCTGCCCAGGCATGCAGTGGTGCAGGGAAAATGGCCAGAAGCCCTTGGCCTTTGGTGGTTTTGCTGAAGGCAGAAGCCCTGTCGCAGCCAGGAAGCGCCATCTGTGTCCTCGTGCCCGTGTGGTGCTGACTGGGTTGCTGAGGACTCCCAGGTGCCTCTTGATCCAGCTCCTCTGGAGATCCTGTGGGGCTGCAGCGCTGCTGCCGGGCCACGCCGGGGGAGATGCTGAGGGGATGGGGTGGTTGGAGGCCATGAAGGGATGAGAGACTGCGGTGGCCATGACAGGACAAGGCTGTGGGAAGGCACGAGGGGGATGTGTGGAGGCTGGAGGCTCCAAGGGGACAGGAAGCTCTTGAGGAGCTGGGGCAATAGGAAGCCCTGAGGAACTGGGTGTCAGAGGGATAAGCAGCCCCCGGACAGCCGACGCCCAGCAAATCTGACGCTTCCCCAAAGTGTCTCCCAGACCTGCGGCAGAAGCCATCAAGGCTGGGCTTTACCAGGATGGTGGGGACACCCTGAAGTGCGCAGGCTGGGCTGGCTGGGGACAGGGAGGACAAGGCCCTCCTGCTGGAGTATGGCACAAGGTAGTGGGAAGTCAGATAACCTGATATTTTACTCCCAAAACGTTCTTTCTTTCTCCTAAAATTTATCTCAGATTTTGTCACAAAATTATCGCAATGTCCTCTCTAGCTATTACCTCAGACTCTTCCTCAAATGTAATTTTGTCTCTTCGAGGTCACTTCTAATTATCTGCCAAATGTCCACTACATGTACTCCAGAGATTGCTTCCGATTTCATAATTCTCTCAGCCTAGTGATTACCTCAACTTTAACCCCCAAATGTTCATTCTGTGCCCTACAGATGACACCAGATAATGCCAGCATTCCTCTCCTATGAAGTTCTCTCCCTCTGAGCCACTCCAGGTTTACCTCTCACAAACTGAAACACTCCCTAGTCCTGAGACAATCCTGCCCCATTCTCCTCTACGTGTATCAGCTCTGGGCTGCCCCAGGGCACTTCCCACACCGCTTATGGAAGGCCACCCAGTGCCTGGCCCGAAGGGGCGGACACAGCGGGTTCGAGCTCGCGCCCCGTGGCTGAGGGGAGCGGCGGGCCGGGGCCGCCCACGCCTGGGCGAGAAACGCCCCCTGCGGCAGGGAGCGGCGGCGGTGGCGGCAGCTGCGCAGTGGGGACGCGCCCGCCCCTCCCGTGTCCCTCAGGGAGCGCCCACGTCTGCTCAGCAGCCCTCAGGTACCTTCAGCGACCAGCATGTGTGCTCAGCCACACCCGGCATGCCCGACTCCACCTCAAATGCGGCCCACGTTCCCTCAGTGACCCCGACATCCCCTGAGGGACTCAACAGACACCCGCCTCTGCTCAGTGACCCCCATGTCACCTCAGTGGAATCCTGAGCACCTGCCACCCTCAGTGACCCTCATGGCTCCAGAGTGGCATGCAGGGAATCTTCATGACACCTCAGCAACACACGGGGCATCCGCCTTCCCTCAGTGACGCATGAGGCACTTATGCCAGGAAAATTAGTCCACAAACACCGGAGGTTTATATCCAAAATAAAGACGGAGGAGTCTTGTTACTTTATTTGAATAAAGGGAAAGGCCATGGGGCATTCCCCTGGGGTCTCTCAAATTTTTAGAGGATGCAGCCTCCTTTTTTTCCTAATTTCCCGGCTGCATTTCTCACTCTCTTTACCCATTGGTGGAAGTATTTGAGAGGTACAGGCTTCCCAAATTGCCTAATAAAGACCCCCTTCTAATGTATACCCCACCCCCCCTTTTTCTTATCCTATGGATCTGATGGTTCCACGCATTGCTTCTTCCATCTCTCAGTACCTAGTTGTCATGGAGTTACTTTACCTTTAAGGGAGTTGGAGTTGCTGGGAACTGCCTGGAGTCTTTTCTCCTGACCAATTATCGGTCATTGCTGGGAATTGACAGCAGTTTAGGCCATTGAAAAGTGAGATCAACTTGTGAACCCTACCTTAAAGCGTAAAAGCAGAGCTCTCTGGGTTCTCTTTGTTTCCTGGCTGTGAAGGGTGGCAGAGCTCCCGGCTTCCCGTTCCCTGCCCAGGCCATGCGGCCGGGTGGGGACGAGAGCCGGGCCTGCCACGTCTCCCAGCCGGGAGATGGGGGGGGACGCCTGGGGAAGGTTTTCCTCGGGCCCCAGGCCGGGCCGAGCTGATCTCTGGCTTGGCTGCAGGTTTTGCTGTAACTACATTCACTAGAAACTGCCGAGTGAAGAAAGAGAGAGGCCCTGGACTTGCAGTGGGCTGGAGCAGCAATCACACTCTCTAGAGCAGCTGTGAAGAACTTTCCATCACAGACGGCTCCAGCTCCGGTTCAGCAGAGATCCCCGAACCATCTACAAAAGCCTGGGCAAGATTTTAACTCTTTCATTACCCAGATGAGACTTGCGGATTAATCTTTTTATCCAGAGAGAGAAAAAGAGAGTGATCAACATGAAAAGAGACTTTATAAACTACCAGTGACAGGAAAGAAAAGAAGCTTCAGGAAAGGTAGAGAATTAAGAAGATGCTTTAATTAAGCTGAAATATCTCTCTGTTAAAACTATGGAGATGGACAACGAAGTCCTGAAAAGAACTCCTTTAATTCATGATACAGGATCTAGAGAGGAATAAAGAGTTCAAAGTGTAAATTTGAGTAAAAAGTAGAGTAATTATGGTATAGTGAAGTGCTGGGAGATTTGAAGCCTTGAGAGGCAATGAGAAAACTGTTTTCTGGTGAAGCTCACAGAAACAGATGAAGAAGACTTTTTTGCCTTTGAATAACTTATCCTTAAAAATGCTATCTCTAGACTCATGGCCCATACACACTTCAGAGTGATGTGAAAATGGGAGGAGTGGGCTCTAATAATAGCAGCTCTGGGCAGCTGACATTAGGGCAATGGAAAACTATAACAAAAATAGTTTTCCTGTGAGAAACTCCATAAATTAACAGGAAGAAACTTCTGTTTCTCTACAAAGACTGGTGAAAAGACTGTAGCAAGAATTGGGACTGTTTTAACCATCAAAGTTCCAAAGTTTTTGTCTCTGTTGTCATGTGAACAAGGGAATAGTGGGTAGGTAGGGGATGAAAAGGTTTTTCTGGAAGTTTATTCTGGTGTTCTTATTATTGTAGTTTGTCAATAAACTTTCTTTTTTTTCCCTTTTAAGCTCTATGCCTGTTTTGCTCTTGTTCTAATCCATATCTCACAGCAAGAAGTAAGTAATTTTCTTAGTTATTGGTTTAAAACCACGACACTAGCTTTACCCGCAGCTTGTAAAGAGAAATCTCTCTCATTCCTTTCAACTGGATACCTATTCTGGGAATCTAGTATCAGCTCAGTGACCCACATGTACCCTCAAGATCACTTGGGTTGAAACAGAGAAATTAAGAATCAGCAATCATTTATAAAATTGCCTTGTGTAAAAGAAGGGGCTACAAAACCTGTGTGAAATACTGACTGCTCCCATATTAGCAGGAAGAGAATAAAGACTACTGGATGAGATAAGGAGCTGGAATATGTAAACAGGCTGCAAGCATAAATGTGCCATAGGATGAGGGTGTTCCTTGGATTCTTTTGGACCCCTAAGCCAGAAGAAATGGAAAGAGGGGGGTGAAAAGATCTCAAGGGAGCATGCGCAAGAAGACAAAGTGAAAAGTTCAGCTGAAGGAAAATTGCTCACTTCAGCCCCAAAGACCCCCAGAAGACCAGCAGAGTGAGTATTAATTAATACTCAGTGAGGAGGGAAGAAGCCAGCCAGGAAAATGATTTTTCTGAGCGAAGCTGCTAAGAGCTTCCCCTGTGCCTAGTAAAAACCAATAGCTGTCTAGTTCTGCGATCTGACAACCCATTAAACCATTTAGAAGCTGGCTCTGCCTCTGTGAATTCTACATTTTAAAAGACAGGCAAGCCCAAGAGGGCTCTCTCTTGTTTCCAGCCTTGAAAGGTAACTGGGCTCTGGCTGGGCCTGCCCCACTCCACTGCAGCCTGCGAGGCCTGGAGGGGCCGGGCCAGGACCCAACAGGAGCCAGGCGGGGGATGGGAGGCTGCAGGGCCCTGGCCAGAGCTAAGCCAATTCACAGCTACTAACATCTTACTAACACCAAGCCCTGGCCTCAGCCCTGGCCCTGTCTGCTCGTGCTGAGCCAGAGTCCGCTGGGCCCTGGGAGTAGCTGCTGGCCAAGCCAGGCCCCCTCCAGTGCGACCCCCCACAAACGGCTGCCATCAGTGGGAAGGGGGAGCCATCAGTCTGCAGCTGAAATGAAAAACAGCAGGGGCCAAAGACCAACCACACAGCCAGAACAGCCATGACCACTGTGGTCAGGTCCCTGAGATCTTAGAACAACCACAACATGGCCTCAAATCCATCACCGTAACTATTGCAACCACTACCCAGCAAAAATCATCATATCCATCTGCAGGCCTGGGTGAGATATTAACTCTTTCACTGCAGAGAGAAGACCTAGAGACCATAATCCTCTCTCTAGAGAGAGAAAAATATAAAGACACGTGTAAGATAACATAAAAGTTAATAAAAAAAAGATCAAGTTCCAAATCAAAGAACCATGAGGAGATGCCCTAATATATCACTGCCATCTGCTGCAAGTATTTCCACCGAGGCTCCCTTCTAGAAATGTCCCTGCAGCACATCAGCATCAGCTCTAGGTTTGGTTGCATCAGTGGGGCAATTCAAGCCTTACCCCATGCAAACAATCTCCATTCTCAGGCAACATTTTGCTTTGGGTTATCGTTGCAGCTCTTTTGGCTGTGTAGATGGCCCTAATAACAGGAAACAAGCACCTCAGAACTGGTATTATCTTTCCAGCAATGAAGGAAAGAAACTCAAACCAAACAAAGTTTCTAAAATAGTGGTTTTGAGAGAAGAAGTGAACCCCTATTCTTCTCACTTCTTGCCTGTAACCTGGAGAGGATGGTTTAAAGGCACAGAGTCCCTGCTGCTTCTTGTGCTGTGCTGCTGAAACACTTAGTGACCATATTTGTTCATAAGCCAAGCCACTTTTTCCATATCAGCAAGCTGGAGCCTGGTGATGGGGAAAGCCTGCCAAAACCTCCAGTTTGTTTCCTGCCACTTTCTGGGATGGGCCCAACAGTATTTGAGTACTCAAATGCTCATTGACTTGAGTATCCAATGAGCAGAGGCTTAGCAAAGGGATGACACTTCTCTTTCTTCTGATTTCACCAGGAATATTTTCCATTTACATCATAAGGAAACCTGAAATTTTCAGACTGCAGGGTGACAAATCTGCAGGTGGCTCCTGTGTGCCCAAAAAGGCATTTTTATCTCAATACATTTGTGGAGGCATCTTAATGTATCTCTGTTGAATATAGCATGCCAAATATTTCTTTCCTTCCCTGAAGAGCACCTGGGGGATTTCCTTTCTTTTCTTCCAAATACCATTGTTTTCAACAACAGGACAAAAAGCTTGATGAGTTTTGTTTTATGGCAGCTGTGCTTGAGGGACCGACAAGAACTGCAGAGATGCCCTTCATGTAATGATACTTGGAAATAGAGTTAGTTAGAATAGCAAAATCCCTCTTCCAAGAAGCCTGTCAAGCTGGTGTGAATCCTCAGAGAAGAAAACATGTATTTGCATGTCTTTATTTCTCCACTAACTAGATCAGTCCATGAAATCAGCTGCCAAAGCAAGACCGGCTGGATGTTGGAAAAGCTGGGGCTGCTTTGGGGCTTGTGTTTTTTGATGATACAGGAAGTCATCTCTGTCTCTCTGCCAGGGAAAAAAGTACCACTGCAGAGTGGAGCTGAAACAATGGGCTCTGGGAGAGCAGTTGCAGATGGGAAAGGAGCAGGTGGAGCCTCTTGTTTCCTTTTTGCTCCAGGTTCAACTCCTGATAGCCAAAGGAGGGACCCCACAGCTGCGGCAGCCCAAACTCCTCTCAGCTTTGCTGCGTGACTTCCTGAGCTGCTGCCTGCAGACAGACGAGGCACAGTGCTGGTCTGCTGAGGAGCTCCTTCAGGTAAAATGCCAAGGGGCTGCAGGTGAAACAGTGGCTGAGGGATGGGCTCCTTCTCCACTGAATTCCAGGGCATCAGATGTGCCCCCCTCCTCCTCACCTCCAATCTTGGTGCTGTTCAAGTGAGAATGGTGAGGAATCCTAGACTGGGCAGGGCTGGCAGGGACCTGTAAAGCTCATGTGGTCCGAGTGCCCTGCAGGGAGCAGGGACCTCCTTACAGAGAACAGGATACTCAGACCTGAGCTATTTCCAGGGGTGGGGCACCTACCAGCTCTTGGGCCAACCTATGCCACTGCTGCCCCATGCTCCTTAGACCTCCTCTGACTCAATGCCCTTTTCATTTAAAAAATATTCCCCTGCCTTTGAAGCTCTTAGCTTGGAAAATCATGCTTTCTTCTTCTTTTCCTTTCTGCAGCATCAATTTGTAACATCGGCCAAGCCTGGCTCCAGCCTGGTGCCACTCATCCTTTCCGTGAAGCAGTGAAAGGAGAGAACAATAATGTTTTAATCAAATTAGAACAGTTTTCTCCATGGCCAGCTTAGAGTAATATTGTAGAGTAGTAATGCAGAGTTGAATTTTACAGTAGGATTATAAATCCATAAACTTTCTTAAGCCTCATCTCCTTTGGATGATTCCCCTCCTTCTGACCCTGTGAGAAAGCTCAACATTTCCTTCTGAATTGCCACTTTTTCCTTAGAGGTAGAAATTGACATTGATGTCTTCTTTGGTATGGTTTGTAAGTGGGGAAGGCTCTTCTTCAGTCATCCTCTCCAAAGATCAGACTATTCAAGAGGCATCCTGTTCACATACTGTCTTTCATCAATCTGCTGCTGCTCTCTGTAAACAATTTGGAATTTGAAAAACACTGGCTCGAGCAGTGGTTGCAGCATGTCCTGACAGCGCTATTCTGACACCAGTGCAAGATGGAGGAGCTAATCCTCGGGGACTCCAGCCCCATGAGTTTGGCAAACTGATATTACTGAATTTTCACCTTTTGGACCATTGCATTATGTGCATATGTCAGTGGATACTTGCTCAGCATTTGTGTGGGCTTCTGCCCATTCATCTGCCTCAGCTGCTGCAGCTCAACAACTTTGGAGAAGGACTCCAACTTTTGCTGTGATGGGCTGCCCCAAGAAGATCAAAACTGACAATGGTCCCATATATTGAGCGACTTCTAGTGCTAATTTTTTACAACATTGGGGTATTCAACTTCTCCATGGAGTCCCATATAACTCGTGTGGCCAAGCAATTGTTGAATGCATTCGTGGCATTCTTAAAAGTCACCTTAATATTTTGGAAAAAGAGGGGAAAATAGGGGGGATTCTCCCCATGAAATATTGGCAAAACCATTATTTGTTATAAATTGGTTGAGTGTAGGTGGACGACAAGACCATCCTCCTGCAATAGTACACGTGCAAACAAACCAACCTGATTTTACTTTTAAAAATATGCAAGTTAAATATTTTCCTCCTCTGACTGGGTTATGGGAGGGCCCAATGCAGTTATTAACTTGGGGAAAAGCATATGCTTGTATTTCCACAGGGAAAGATTCAGCTACATGGATTCCTGCAAAATGGCTTAAACCATGCTTACAGAAGAATAATGACATCAGCTCTTTGTCCTGAAGCATGGAAGAGACATCAGCATGGAATGAACTTGGCATTGACACCATTGCTGAGTGCCCTGCACCCTGACAATAAGGATGCAGTTGGTTTTTTGCCAGATCTTACTGCATTTTATGTGGCTCTTTGAAAACAATTGTTGACAAGAGACAATTAGAGACTCTTGAATGTGTTTGTGGAGAACAAGGGCTTGACTATTGACCCTGGCTATTGGTGTGTTGTTCTTGGTGTAAACAAGAGAGTTGGAGAGTCACTCGGGCACGTGGAAGAGAGGAGGTGTATAAGTGTCAGCCATGTATCACACGGGTTATTACCTACTCTAGAGCACGATGGTTGAGTGACTTTGTTGGTCCATCATTAGATCAGTTGCCTGGAGGGAATGCTCCAAGGCGTGCAGTCAGAGTACTGCATGAACAACAACATTTTCTAAACTCATTCAAACAGATTGAAGATTTTGGACAGAGAGTATTAGCAGACATTAGCTTTGAGCTTCTTAAACGCTTAGCATTATTACGTATTAGGCAAGGCAATAAGGTAGTGAACACCAAGTGTGGAATGGGTGTTGGAGTTGCCCAAAGTTGGCAAGTTTGTAGTCGTGAACGGGACATGGGAGAAAGACGATGGTGTAGTGCACGCCCCATGGCGATGTTACTGTTGATTTTGGGGGGTTTTTCATTGTATGGTGAGGGGTGTTTCTGGACAAAGCACAAAGAAATGTTTGGGTAACCTGGGCTAATGTGTCTGGTATGCAGGATTTTTGTCTCAGTTTACAGCAGGCCAATAACCCTTTTTGAACTTGCTTAATTGGCATTCCCCTTCAGGAGAACAAAACAGATTTTTCTGGTTGGTGGGACCTGAAAATTGTAAATTTAAGAAGCGGCAGAAGTGATGACTGTCTCAGTCCAAAGGGACAGTATACTCGGCCGTTTATGCACAATGCAGCCTGGCAGAAAAGAGTAATTGCAAATTTGAACTGATCATATCCTATTCCATTTCAAGAACTGGATTTGTTAGCCAGTGTTTTCCCAACCTTGGATGTCAGTGTTACTGTTCTGCCTAGTTGCAACAGTATGGCCCCACCGTGGCAAGCAGTTAATGGTACAGGAGTAGTTTGGTTTGGAGATCCTTGGATTAGTTGGTTACAAGAGCAAGGAGGAAAAACGTTGTTTGAAGGTTATCCAAATGTTACAGGACAATCTCCATGGAACAGATTAAAAACAGGGGGTCTGACAGGAAACACTTCAGGAGAGTGGGAACTCCCACCGGGATTCTTTTTGATTTGTGGGAATCGAGCCTGGCCTGGTGACGAGTTTGGCGGGAGAAAATGCAGCACTCAATATGAATGATCAGCAAATCTCATTTATTGGTAACTCTAAAACCACTTATATAGCATCAATAATTAGGCTCATACATAGTGCAAAAGCAGGCTCATTATTGGATATTTCATTTAAGGTCAACTCCACCTAATTCTACATTCCTGTGATAGCTCATCTATGCTGAATTCACATTCTTCTGATCACAGCATCCTGTTCTCAGTTAACAGTTATCACTAAGGCCTTCCTGACTTTTGCAACATTTCACACCAACTGTACTCCATTGTCTAACTCTTTCCTAGCTAACTCCTGCATGGGAATATGACCTTTGCTTGCTAGCCGTTCCTCTACAATTCCCCCGTTTTCTTTTTGTACTAACGAAACTGTAGAAGTAGCCTTTTTTACCATGTTTTGCAAGCATTGCAGTATGCAAGGAATAAACAGTAACACAATCACAATGATCAATATAACAACAATTGCCATTTGTGCCAAATTTTTTAACCATCCTGTAAGACCTAGGGATTGAAACCATTCCTCTAATGGATTTGTTTGCATGGTTAATTTTTTCATATTGCTCTGTAGCTGTTGAAGACGAGCATGAATAGACACTGAATGATCAGAAAGGTTCATGCAACACATCCCATCAACGTCTTCACAGCCATGGCCCTGTGCTAATAGCAAAAAATCAATAGCAGCTCTATTCTGCAATACAGCATGCCTAACACTGTTCATATCCAAAAGCAAATCAGACAAAACCTTTGATGTAATGTTAAACTGTTTTCCTGTCCAACATGCCAGTTGTCATAACTGTGTTAAGGCTTGAGCACTAGATACTCCAGGTGTAAAAATAAATGACACAATCACTGTAGGACGTTCCCAAAGTTCAACCTGATCTTTGCATTCTGGTCCCCATTGAAACACACTTCTCTTTGTTCGTAACCTGGTTCTATTGGCTCCTAAGAGTTGCTGTATAGTGGGTGCAAACAATGTCAATTTTCCAAAATAACAAGGCCCTCCATAAATGTTTGCTGGCAGTCCTTACCATGCACGATCTCCACAAATTAGAAAAATACTAGGTGGTAATTGTAAAGGTGTACTGCTAGAATTTACTTTGGGAGACCAATTGCCACAGTATGTATCATTATTTTGCAAATATAGCAAATTTTGTGGAGAAACATTTGTACCATTTGGCCCATGAGACTTCTTTGCATGATTGCTCCTAGCCCTATTGACAAAATTTAAACAGTAATTGCTAGGGGCTGAACCTAACAGTCTTAACTCTTGTGGTTCTGACCCAGTAACATTTAAACCTGTAGCAATGTTCCAATTTTGAGCACCAATGGGATTTGACTGAATTAAACCTTTGTCACAGATATTGATCCTGAATTTACCTGATGGAATTTCACATAATGTTTTGTTTGCTTCCTTGGGTGTTTTCCAATTCTTTGTCCAGTTTTTAAACATTGTGGCATTGAGTGAATCATCTAAAGGTGCGCCCACTAAACAAGTTCGAAAAGGATCTGAAGGGGTAGCCATTGAAAGGCAAAAATTATCCTGTCCAGTTTGATTAGCCCATGTTACCCACATATTTTGACTCTCATCCATGTCAATCAAAAACCCTTAATTTCCCTTTATCATGGTAAACCACAACAACAACCTGATCAGAAATAGTCCTTTAAGGACTTTAAAAAGATTGTGGCAGTTCCGCCAGCATTTTGGCTGGATCCCATGTGAGATCTTGCTTCCCTTTTCTTTTACCCCTCTGCCTCTCCCATCGATTCGGTTGCTTCGAACCACAGGGTGTTCCATCTTCTCAGCAGCAGGGATAACTTTCAGGGAAAGACCCTTTCTCTCGAGACTGCCGTTTTAAGAATTGCTCCCAATTTTTATTTTTTACCCCTGGGATATCACACCTGACTTGTGTAAGTGTCTTACGACAACGTATTGTGGTTATTTCAATAATAAAGAGTAAAGGGGTGTTAGGATGATAACAATAATTTTCTGGACTTACCCCAAAAGCAAAAATCTCCCACCATCTATCAGATCCTTTTTCAAATTGTCCTGTTTGCACACCTTCCTGTAATGCAATCTCTGTTAAATTTCTTTCAAAGTTTTAACACTCTGTACAAATCCCTCTTGGAGATCTACCCCACTTAGAATGTATTCACCACTTTTCCTTACAGACCTTACAAATGTAACATACAAAAGGATAACATTCACAATTTGTTACTGTACACAAGATTTTCATGTGAGAGTTCATCAGATCCCGTCTCTATGTTGATGGTAGAGAGCGAGAAGTATCTGCTAAATTTTCTGGATCAGCTGAAGGTAAATCACTGGGATCAGCAGCACTGGGATCAGCAGGTTTAGTCCATCGGCTTGGCACCCAGACAGGCCCTGTGGGGGTAGACACACAAAGATAACCACGTCTCCAGTATAGTACCTTGCTAGGACCTCCCCACAGACCTATTTTTGGATCTTTATAGCGAACCCATATTGGACTTTGAGTTTTTTCTGCTTCAGGTGCACTATGACGTATTGCTGCAGGCAAATCGCTGTTTCCAAAGATACACAGAAAATTTAAAACAAATAAGCAACGCAATAATCTTTCTTGTGGATCTTTGATCTCTCTAAATTTGTTCAGATATTGCTTCAAAGTACCATTAGCTCGTTCTACTATTGCCTGACCTGTGGGGGAATGAGGAATCCCTGTTATGTGTTTGATTCCCCATGATTGCATCACCTGCTTAATTCTACTACTGCAATTAGCAGGCCCATTGTCTGTTTTGATAGAACGTGGAACTCCCATGACTGCAAAACAACTTACTAAATGTCGCTCAACATTCCATGCTTTCTCACCAGATTGAGCTGTAGCCCAGATGTAATGACTGTAAGTATCAATGGTGATATGTACATACTTAACTCTCCCAAACTCTGCAACATGAGTAACATCCATTTGCCACAACTCATTAGCCTGTAATCCTCTAGGGTTTACCCCAAGACCCAATCCACTGCCTTGATTGTGAAAACTACAAATAGGACAAGCTTTGACAATAGCCCGAGCCTCCTCTAAAGGTATCTGAAACTTCCGATGGAGACCTTTTGCATTTTGATGAAAGATGGCATGAGCTTCTCTAGCTAATGTCTGTGGTGGGACAGGATTATTTTGTGTCAATGAAACCAGTCGATCTGCCCTAGCATTTCCTTCTCTTAAACCCACATCCCATTTGTGGCTACAAATATGGATAATAGCAAAGGAAGCAGTCCTCAACTTTACTGCTCTTTGAAGTTGCAAAAACAGTTCATATAAGCGAGGGTTTTTTACTTCCTTGATGTCTGCATTTTCAATACGTTCACTCACTCCTGCAACATATAAAGAATCAGTTACCACATTAACAGGACCCTTAAACTGCACCAAAACCCAAACAACAGCAACTAATTCAGGAGTTTGTAATGTGTCCTCCTTTTGAGCTGGAATAATGTGATGATTCCATTGTCCTTCTGAATTTTGCCATGTAGCAGCAGCTGTACGAGATTTCTTTCCAGCATCAGTGAACAGAGTTGATGCCTCTGGTAATGGCACAAATGATCGTTTGGGCTTTTCAATCCAATTCTGCTGACCTATCCATCGTAGTGGTATTCAAGGCACTTCCTCAGTACTGACTACACTGCTGTTGTCAAGCAATGCTTCTTGCAATGTGGAGCTGTGAATTAAATACCAGTCTAAAGTGTCCTTTTTTATTGGTATCTGAATTACAGCTGGATCTGCACCCATAATCTGCCACAATCGCTTCCGCCCTTGTTTTATCAAATTTGCCAAAATTTCAGTTTTTTGAATTAATGTATGTCTCTGTTGAAGTGTTGGCAATAACCACTCTAATACCCATATTTCCCCTGTTTTCTTTTGTTGTTGCGTTAAGGCACCGATGAGATGTTGAGGTCCAAACCATACAGTAAGGTTAATGTCCAAGTCTGGATCTCGCCTATGAACAACACCTGTCTGGATACAGTCCATTATTTTATTGAGAGTTTCTTGTTGTTCACTGGTGACCTGTATAGGTGCTGTAGGATCAGTTCCTTTTAACAAAGGTCGTAAGTATTGTAAAAGTTCATTAGGAATACCCACAACAGGTTTAAGCCATTGTAAATCTCCAAGCAATCGCTGAGCATCATGAACAGTATGAAGTGACATGTTCAATGACAGTTTCTGAGGGGCAACATACTGCTCAGTTAAAGTCCACCCGGGATATTTCCATGGGGATGACTGCTGTATTTTCTCAGGTGCAACAATCAGTCCATTCTGAAGTAGTTGTGTTTGAATGTCCTTAACTTGTTTATCTGCAAAAGGTTGTAACTGAGCAAAAAGAATATCATCCATATAGTGATAAATAATAGTTGTAGGCCATCGAGCACGTAGTGACTACAAAGAATTGTCAACGTAAAGCTGACACAAGGTAGGAGAATTACGCATACCCTGTGGTAATACTGTCCATTTAAACCTCTTGTCTGGTTCTGCTCGATTTAATGATGGCAAAGTAAAAGCAAATCTGCAAGTATCCTGTTCATGCAATGAGATAGTGAAAAAACAGTCCTTTAAATCAATTATTAACAAGGGCCAATTTTTTGGTAACATTGCAGGATTGGGCAAACCAGGTTGTAGTGCCCCCATTGGCTCCATTTGTTCATTTACTGCACGTAAGCCGTGAAGCAATCGATATTTCCCGAATTTCTTTTTTATAACAAAAATAGGAGTATTCCAAGGACTTGTTGACAATTTTAAATGTCCTTGTTGATATTGTTCCAGCACTAATTGATGAGCTAGTTGCAGACTTTCCCTTTTTAAAGGCCACTGTTCAACCCATACTGGTTCCTGAATTATCCATTTAAGTGGGAGTGGGAAAGTCCAAACAATGGCCTCTGTTCTAAAGGGTGCTCATTGGTCAAAATAACACCAAGTTGTGACAGAATATCTTGTCCAATTAGACATTGAACTTTGTCTGGTAATGGAACAATTGACAAAACAGAATTGATGACCTTCCCATCTAATTGAATCTGGATTTGTGGAGACCTTTTTGCCAGAGTTAAGCCTCCCACCCCTGTAACAGGAACCATACTAGGCAACAAAGGCCATTCCTGGGGCCAATATTGTGGAGCAACAATACTTGAGTCCGCCCCACTATCCAATAGTCCTTCTAAGTGGTGGGATTCTCCGTTATAATTGAGAACAACTGTTCGCTTGGCTCGAGTGTTTAAGTCCAGAGTAAGCAATGTAATTCCTCCTGTAGAACCAAATCCACCCGTACCCCGTGATTGATTTTTCAGTGGTGTCAACTGATGGGTACATTGTGGCAGCAGCACCAATTGTGCAATTCGCTGTCCTTTATCAATTCTAGTTGGTGGTGCCAGTGTATATGCCATGATATATATTTCACCAAAATAGTCCACATCAATTACTCCAGGTAAAATAAATAGTCCCATAAGACTAGCAGATGAACACCCGAACACTATTGCACCCATAGCTTTTCCATTTATTATCAGTGGTCCAATAATTCCTGTGGGAATCTTGTAGGGCTGTGATGTCGATAAATCCACAGTCACTGAGGCTGCCAGGTCCAGACCGAGGCTCCCCGCTGTGCCAGGCTGGAGGGAAGTTGCACTGATGTTCCAGCAGCCTCTATTTGTGTCCTGGCGCGGTGGCTTCTCACGCTGGCTTTCCCATTTCCCGATCGCCAGCGGCAGACATTATCAGCGTGGGTATTGGACCGACACTGATTGCACCAAACAGACAATACAGTACATTCCTTTTGAATATGTCCAAGGTTGCCACAGCAAAAACATTTGAATCGAGAAACTGGAATCCTGCCATTGTTAGTTGTAGCCACTTGTAGGGGTGCAAGAGCTGCTAAAACCTGACTCTGAGTAGATGCAGCCTGCTTTTCTAAAGCTTCTAAAACCTGACTCTGAGTAGATGCAGCCTGCTTTTCTAACCCTTGCCCTAGTTCTTTAATTGCTTGGACTAACATTGCCTGTGAACCCACTGGTATATTAGACATTCTCTCTAATGCCTCCTCAATAGTCCAATTAGCACTTAGGGAATTTAAAATTGACTTGGTTGCTGGATTACCATTTTGTAAGGCACATTGTTTTAATAATGCTCCCCTCATATATTCAGGAACACCTGCCCGTTCTATAGCTGTAGCTGCTTTATCAATAAATGCTCCAAATGACTCATCTCGCCCCTGTTTAATACCCATATAAGATGGAATTCCTCCTGGCTCCTTAATCCGATCAAACACAACTCGTGCCAATCGCATTCCTTCTTTCAATTTATCTGGTCCCAAAACAGCTTGTGCCTCCACTTGACTATATGCTCCTAATCCCAGAAGTTCTTCCAAAGTTAATCCATGCAGTGGATCACCTGCCTGCCTTTGCACATTTACACTTTCTTGACAATAAGCTTGCCAGTGCGCATTAAACAACAACTGCTGATGCTTAGTAAGAATCAACTTCATAATGCTCCTACAATCTGCAGGCAACAAAATCTGTGTACCCCACAGATAATCTGTCTAACCGGTTCACTGGTCACTCCAAACTGACTGACTGCAGATCGCAACTGTGATAACCACTTCCAATCTAAAGCTGTAATTTGAGCTTGTATTCCTCCCCCTTGCATCGGTGCAAAGGTTACGGGACATACTACTTCCAATACAGCGTCTGTCATTTCCTTATCTCCTTCTTGCAAATCATTCGGTGCCAACGTAGCCCATGTCTCCCTTCTTTCCCGTGCAACAGTCTCACCTAACTCACATCCTACCCCAGGGACAGATTTATTTCCCATAGGAGAGGATGGTAACGGTGCCAAAGGCTCCGTTCCAGAATCAAGGTTAGTAGGTGAAGGAATTTGAGATGAAACAAAAGAATTAGCAGCTGAAGCAGAGGTCAGTGACTGCGTGGGGGGGGGTTAAGATTACTGTGTTCGTGGCAGGTGGCAATGGACATTCATTAATTCCCTCTAATAATTTATTTTTTGACATAGCTGCAGATGCCTTTGTGGCAGCTGCCTGTTCAGCCTGATACTGCAAAAGAACATTATGAACTGTCCGCCACAGCTTTCCCAATTTTTTAGCAGTTTTATCATCATCTAAAGTAGCTTCCCACAATTTTTCTCCAAACTTTCGCCACTCACTTAATTCATGGACTGTATGGGGATTCTGAAAACAACCCTGAGCATACCCATAAGCAAGAAGTTCAGGAAGATCCTTGTGCAAATCAAAGTTTTTAACCTGTTGCTTTTCTAAAAAGCAGGTAAATAAATCATATGCTACTTGCCTTTCCATCTTACCATCAGCACTGTTGCAGCCCTACAAGGTTTCGGCAGCACGTTACGGCAGGACTCTCCTCTAAGGTCGCCTGGGCGCGGCAACCCTACTGTGTGATCAGAACCCTCCTCCGAGGTTGCCTGGAATGCAGCACAGCTGTTGCTTTTCACCGTCCTTGCTACGGAGGACCCGTCCCCTGTCACCACTCACTTGGCCGACTCCGACTCCTTTTTAAAGTCCCAAAGATTCCAAAGGTTCCAAGGGTCTCTAAGGTCCCAAAGGTTCCAAGGGTCTCTCAGGTCCCTGTTGTTCGGGCGCCGTTTGAAGAGTTTGGCGGAAGAAAATGCAGCACTCAATACGAATGATCAGCAAATCTCATTTATTGGTAACTCTAAAACCACTTATATAGCACCAATAATTAGGCTCATACATAGTGCAAAAGCAGGCTCATTATTGGATATTTCATTTAAGGTCAACTCCACCTAATTCTACATTCCTGTGATAGCTCATCTATGCTGAATTCACATTCTTCTGATCACAGCATCCTGTTCTCAGTTAACAGTTATCACTAAGGCCTTCCTGACTTTTGCAACATTTCACACCAACTGTACTCCATTGTCTAACTCTTTCCCAGCTAACTGCTGCATGGGAATATGACCTTTGCTCGCCAGCCATTCCTCTACAGCCTGGTATTCCAAGATGACCTGTTGGTGGACCATGCTCTCTTGGTCCACTAAAATTATTTGCCCCCCACATGAGGAATTTATTGAATGCCAGTCAAAGTCATCATCAAAGATCACATTGATCCATTTGAATTTTGATGAGACTTGTAATGCCAATGTGCAATTACCATCATTGGTGACTGTCATTGCAACATCTTTCCATTTACCAGAGGGAATGGCTGCCAGGAATGTGAAAAATAAAGCTCATCTTGCCTGTTGGGGAGACAAACAGTTGCATTTGACTAAGAAAGTGTTGAGTGAGTTGCTGACTGATGTTGATAGTATTCGGCATGACACCCATGCAGAATTGCGCAGCTATAGATTTTTTGTTATTAGCACATGGACACGGGTGTGAAGATTTTGAAGGAATGTGTTGTTTTAACTTATCTGAGCACTCCAAAAATATTCATAAACAAATGGCAGGACTACATGAAAACATGAAGCATATCAGAGAATGACATGATCCTTTTTCTTGCTAGTTTGGGTTTAAGGGGTTGGTGGCAGACCTTGGTCAAGAGGGCAATAATGTTACTGATTGTATTTCTAAGCTTTCTGCTGCTTCTTCCTTGTTTCTTACAATGCATTCAACAAATGTTGCACCATTTAGTTCCTCCAGTTTTAAAGAAAAGAAGGGGAGATGTAGGACCCTGAGCTGCATTAGAACAAATTTGACCATAAAGAGAAAGAGTTAAGAACGTGGGCAAGGTTATCAGACAGGGAAGGAACAGTTGTGGTCAGCAAAAGAACACAAAGGAAGAGCCAAAGGAGATGAGAGATAGAGAAGTTGAACACACAAGTTGTGGTCCCATATACACAAATGTAATTATCCAATACAAATGCTTACAAGGATGTGTGCAGCCAGTTCTACAGGAGATACTTGTATGAATAGATCTATATACAGTATAAAAGTAACCAAGCTTAGAGAATAAACAAATGATCTGATCCTCATATTGGTGCTGTGTTACTCGTGTTCCTGCATGAAGAAATGAAGACCCTGGCTCTGAACCTATGACAATGACTAGCAGAGAGCCTCAGGATACCCCTACTCTCATGTCAATAAATTCTGAGTTGTGATTTAAATCTGTCAGAAAATGAAAATGATAAAAATGAAACATTTTCCAGCTATTTCTCTCTGGTTTACCTTTTTTGAAGGCCAAAGCTCTGTACTGCAGGTGCCCCGAGTGTGTGCAGAGTAATGCAGCTCCCAAAAAACCCCTTGTTTTTCCCAGAAGTCATTATCACTTGTTCCCAGGTGTGTCCAGATCTGGCAGGAGAAAGAGCCCACAGCACAGTGGGCACCGTGCCCTGCCCAGACAGTACTCTCTGGCACTGAGCAGCAGCAGCAGCAGCAGCAGCAGCAGCGCCAGCACTTTTCAACCTGCTCCTGCCTTGGCTTCACCTGGGGGACAGAAGGCTCTGGAAATCAGCACTGCCACTCATGTTCCCAGCCTGGAGCAGCTGCTGCTGCTGGTGGTGAGCAGATCCTGCCAGTTCAACTGCTTCCAAATGGGAATAAAGGCAGAGATATATGTACACAGGAGCCCTGGGCATGTCCAATAAATATGCAAATATGTGGAGAGATTTGTTAAGAATTATTTCAGCTGTTATGGCAACAGTGTTTTCTTCCCTGGTTCTGTGCAATGCTTTGGGCCATTCTCTTGGTCTGGTTGCCTTGTCTTTGGTCCCATGTGAGTGCTCAGTTGGGGAACAGGCTGTAGGTGCTTGGGCCACTCTTGCTTTTACTCTTGGATCCCTTGAACAACAGGGTTTGTTTCACCAGGGGACTTTGTGCAGCTTTGTGACAGAGGAGAACTTCCCAGGCTATTTGGTGTTTGCTGTAGGGAAAGTTGGGTTGCTTTGCATAAATTTGCATAAATTCCAAGGCAGAACACTTGCTTTGTGATGTCAGGACATGGTTGCCACATTGTCATGGAGACATCAGAAGGTTGCCTTGGTGCACGGAAGGCCTCAGTGTCAGAGCAGCTCTTGGGCTTGCTCAGTGCAGGAGCATCCTCCTGCTTGAGGCGTTTGTCAGTGGGCAGCTGCACACTGACAGGAGCCTTGTTCTTCTTGAGTTGGAGCAGTGTCTGCAAACTGCCGCAGCAGTGCTCCAATGATGGAGCCACTCGCTGCTGCAGTTTGCACTGTTTACGGCTTTATTTATTCCGGCTATTACCTGACAAACCTGGCATGTAAGTAGAGGTTTTCCCTGGGTGTAACCTAACTTGGCTTTTGTAGGTCTTCCTGCTTTTTCTTAGTGCCTGGATTGATTTTGAAACAGAAGGACCATTAGGATGCCACTGCTTTGCTAAAGCTCCTGTCAACAAGTTTAGCAAAAATGGGATGCCTGTAGCCAGGGGTCTGCAGGCAGCATTTGCAAGGGTTCCATTCCCTGCACAGGAGAGTCTGTGGCAGCAGAGTCTGTCCTTTCCTCAGTTTGCTGGCTCAAGCAGGATAGCTTTGAAAATGCAGAGACCTTCTCAGAAGGCCTTCTTAAGACTTTGTGGTTCTCCCCACAAATGAGGGAAAGCTTCTTTTGTTCTCAGTTTTGTCATGAAAGGATTTGACTAAGTTCACCCTTTTCTGAGTGCTAGAATAGCAATACCTTTTGCAATGAAGTGCAAACTCCAAAGCAGCGAGTGTGTGCTCCTGAACGCTGGAGCTGCTGTTGCTGTGCTGCACAGTAGAACTGCCACAGCTCAGGGGGATTTGGGGGAAGATTTTCTGGGCCAATGTTTTCAGCAAGTTAATGAGAATTACTGCATGCAACTTATCTTTTAAAAAAGTATCTGAAAGGGAAAAGAGCAAAAGCTACTTTATCTGTTGGACAAGACTCGATAATTGAGTGTTAAAGAACACTTTGCATGTTCTTGATCAAGTTTGTGTTCACTTACTGGCAAAAGAGGCCAAAGTGTAGGCACAAGCAAGAATATTGCCCAGTTCCTTGTTGGATGTGTGAAAGAATGGTGTCCCCTGAGGGATGCTGTTAGAGGAAAATACCCTCTTGGTATTTGGGTTCACTTATTCTATGGGATTCAGCAGCCCAGGCAGTTTTCTCACCCCATTGCGTTCATTTTCCCTTGCTCACTGCAGGTCACCTGAGGCGTGTGTTCAGAGGTGCCGATCCTGAGGTGAGTGAGAAAGGAACCTTTGATGTTCCTGCTGCTTGGGAATTGTGGAGCAAGCTGGGAGCTTGGCCTGTGGCAGTAGAGTGTAGGTGGCCAGCTGAGTAGGCTGAAAGGAAATCCATTTCCATGTCTGCAGCAGTGATAGCAAAGGCATTGCTGCCTATTTCCTCATTTTCCACTTCAGTGCTTTAAAAGAACCAGAAGACCAGTTTTGCAGAAAGAACACTGCATATTCTTGACAGTAGCCAGGGTGGGAGATCTAATTCAGACAATTTGCAGTCCAGTTGAATTAAGCCATTTTCATTTAGTTGGAGTGACTTAGAATCCCATTGCTATCAAAGTGGATGATTTGTCTTTAGTCGAGCTGGTTGTAGAAATAGAGCAGAATAGAAGTAAGGTTATAAATGATAGGTAGCTGCCTGTCCCTAACACTACTATCTGTGCACAGAGCCCAGAACCAACAGCAGACTCTTCTCTGGCTCCCCCTGCTCCTGGAGAAGAGGCCAAAGAGGAGCAAAATGACCACGAGCCTCTAGCAGTGGTCACACCCCAGCCTGAACATTCGGAGACTGTAAGTGCCACTTCTGGCTGGTGTTGTCTTTAGTGCAAGGCACAGCTGCAAGTTCCTCAGCAGCCGGCACTTGCTGTTGGTAGCTGAGGCTGCTGAGTGCTGGAGTCGTGCCAGCACCTAGCAAGTCACCCCAGGCAATGGCAGCTGAAAAATGACTTTTGATCTGTCATGTTTAGGCCCCCAATTGCTGGGATTCTGAGAGGGGCCAGCCTGAAGCATGAAGGCTCCCTGTGCCCAGAGGAGGGAGCATTTCAAAGACACTCTGCTCAGCCATGTCACATTCTGGAGAGGACACTGTGGTCTGGAGAGTCCTGTGCCCTACAGACTGGCCAAGTAGCTGCAGGCACAAAAGATGTTGATCTGACCACACAAGTGCTTTGGGGTGGTTTGTCTCCATGGCCTTCTTGGGTGTGCTTACCTGGGAGTATTTCAGAGACACACTGGGGATGTGGAATTTCTGACTGAAATCAGGGATTTTGGTGCCTTTGTTGCCAGGTTGTTGTTTTGCCTCTTCAGGCAGAGCAGTCAGTAGCAGAGCTGACAGGTGCTCTGAGCCCACGTCTCTTCTGGCTTTTGATAAGCTGCTAAGAGATGATTTTGTGGTCCATGAATCCATGTGGGGCCACTCTTCTCTTGTGGCAGAAGACACAAATTGCACTGTCCTGAATCCTTCTTCTGAGGCAAAACCAGAGACTCCATATGTCTGTTGAGACTTTTCTTTCTGAAGTCTGCAGCTTTGAAAACTCCCCTGGAGCCTGGAGGCTGGGATAAAGCCGCAAGTCCTTGAGTGCTGTCTTGTGTTGCTAAGAACAGGAAAGGCATCTCCAAATTCTGGATGGTGTCTTGAAAGTCAAATGTGCAACTTGGTGCCTGAGCAGCTGCCTGGGACAAAGCACCCAGGGGTGTCGCTCAACAGCAGCTGAACGTGAGCCAGCGTGGGCCCAGGTGGCCAAGAAGGCCTGGGGCATGCTGGCCACGTGTCAGCAAGAGTGGGGCAGCAGGAGCAGGGCACTGAGCGTCCCCCTGTGCTGAGCAGCACCGTGGTGCTTCAAGTCTGCTTCAAGCAGACTTCCATCAATCCCGACATGACAGTGCTCCCCACTTGTGCCTGTTTCCTGCGAAACATCCCCTCCCTGTAGCCAAGAAGATTAGACCCTGGAGTGGGTGACAATTTCATCTTTTGCTTTGTTTATTTGTCTATTGGTTTGATTATAAAAAGGACTCTGTGTAATTTCTCCTTCTGCAGCCATTAAAGGTGCTTTGGCTTAGTCCTTCCTGCCCACTTGCAGCACTGGAAGAAACTCTGTTAGAATTTGAATTTGGAAGATGGCAGTTCTGGAAAATGCAGTATTTTTGCAGGAGAACACATAGTTTGGGGTGGGGATGATGGGGCAGAAGGAGCTGTTCTGGTGCCAGGCCAGACAGCAGGGCTTGCACATCACTTTCAGGTGAACAGTGCCCATGCCTTTTGGCAGCCCATGGTTGATCAATAGGTGTTGTGTTTGGGAATTGGGCAGGAAATCAATGGCCTTGCATTCCAGCTGGTGCTGAGAGATCAGAGATGCTGGGAGGGGCTGGGCTTCATTTCTGATTGCAGCCACTTCAGCACCATCAGTGTGGGTGAGTCCAAGAGAAGAACTTGTCTGAGCACAGATGCACAAAGACTGCAGTTCCCAGAGCAGTGCTCTGGGTCTGACAGCAAAGCACTGACACAATCCAGATTCCCCAAGAGTGTGATTTATTGAAGCAACAGGAGAGCAAGTTCAGCACTGCTGCTGATGGGGGCACTGGCTACCAAGTATAGGAAGAGAAAGTATAGCAAGAGAGTTTATAATAGTGATTATCTATCTATCTATCTATCTATCTATCTATCTATCTATCTATCTATCTAACTCTATTTGATAGATATCAAATATTCCATTTGAATATTCCCATCTCTGCTCCAAAGCAGTTGGTGGTATAAAAGTCACCTAAAGGCATCCCTTTGAGGAGAGGAGGAGAGACAGGTTCCATTGACTGATCCGGAGCAGGCAGAGATGATTCCCCCTGCAGAGATGGTTGTTTTTTCCCCTCACAGCTCTTTTCCTCCTCCACTCTCTTCTGCTGTGAAACCTTCTTTATATGCAACAAATTGCTGCATGTCCTAAGGGAGTGGAACAATCTCAAGCTCTAGGTGGAGTTTGGAGACTTTGGTCATACATGCATTACACGACACATGGTTTCCTTCATTGGCATCCCTAGGGGTGTGTCAATTCATTTGTTGATGGGGCCTTTGGAGGATCTCTGTTAGTGCTGCTCAGAATTCTCAGCTGACAAAAGAGGGAGGATAAACACCTTGGTCCTCTTCCATATACTCAGGTGGCCATAGGGGCTCCCTGACCTCCATTTGAAGATCAAATTGCACACATCCTTATCTCTGAACGAGCAGGATTTCTAACAAGAGTGTAGATGTCAGAAAGGCAGGAATGGTGGTGCAGGCCTGAAGAGAACATAAACTCCACAAGTGTCTCTCACAAGGGATGAAATCACACAGGAAGCCACCTGCAGAGCCAGGATGGAACTGTGGGACAGGGCTGAGTGTGAGTTGACTATGGAAAGACAAAGAGGACAGAGCAGAAGGGGAGGGAGGCCCTCAGCAGACCCTTGAGAAATGGCACACATTTCCTGTCAGCTGCCCAAGAGTCTGTTGGGGACTCAGACCCAGCTGGACCCAGATTGTACTGCCAGTGTCACTTTGGAATCTGTGTCTCCCCATGGGCAGAGAACAAGCCAGGAGAGCAGCAGCACAGTGCTTTGGGAACGTGTGAGCCCATCAGTGTTTGAGTCTTGGCCCACAAATGTTGTGTGGGGAGTTGAAGGCCATGTTCTCTTGCTTTCTTTGCAGGTTGTTCTGGAGAAAGAGCAGGAGCAGATTGATTTGTCAGAGATGCCATGCCAGACTGAGGGAGAGCTGTTGCCAGCCCGAGAGCAGGAAGAGCAGCTTGGGCAGCAGGTGGAAGAGGCACTGGAGAATGGCCAGGTAAGCCTGACTCAGCAGGTGACAGAATGCAGGGCAGGAAGAGGGGCATAAAACACAGCTCTTGGGACTGAGGAGGCCAGGAGTCCTAGAAGCACTGAAAGGACAGAGCCTTGTAATCTGCAGAGATCAGCTCTGGGACAGGAGGGTTACAGTGGAAGCAGAGGTGGTTAAGCAGGGTGAAAGAAGCGACTGAATGAGTGTGATTTTGAGGCTGAAAGAGGGAAAAGCTGAGCCTTATGGCAGCTCCCAGTCACTTGTTCTCCATTTGTGTATACAGAACATCAAGGCAGAGCCACAAGCAGAGCTGCCTGAAGCTCAGAATGCCATCGTGGCGGTAAAGAGAAGGCACCAGGAAGACATGAGGAACATTCAAGAGGAGATGACACTCTATCGGCAGAGAAGAGATCAACAAAACAAGGTGAGTGATAGAGTGGCAGCCACTCCACTCATCAAGCTGTCTCTCTCATGTGTTTTAGAGGACAGCAAGGAAAATCTCCAGGCAGAGATGCAGGATATTCGGGCTAGGATCAACGAAAGGGAGAAGAGGCTGGAGGAAGAAATGAAGATGGTGGAAGAGGAAATCAATCACCTGATTCAGGAGAAGAATTTTCTACATAAACAAGTGAGTGAAACAGCAATAGACACTGCAGTCATTGCAGTCTGGTGGTTTCAGCCCCTCTTGCCTTTCCTCTGCAGAGCAGCAGGGAGCTAGGGTGATGCCTCTCAGTGCCATCCTGCTGTAGTGTCTATCCCAGCTGCTTTGAAGGAAATTTCCTGGTGTGCTGAATCCCAACTACTGCTCTGGACAGTGGCACAAGTCATTTTCCCCTTTTGCCAGCACTCATCTGAGTGCATTCCTGCTGGCCTCTTCCTGCTCTCCTTGTTTCTTCAGGTGTTTTTGCAAGTGAACACAGTCACCCAGATAGATGTTGAACACAAGCCACAAGCTGTCTGTATCCCTTGGGGAATCTGCTCCTCTCCTGCTCGTTCCCTTTCCTCACAGTCAATGAGCCTTGGCAGAAAGGGACAAGCTGTAGTCTCTGACTGCTTTGTTCTGTTTGACTTGAGGTGGAAATGTTGACATCTCACCTGGCAGCCTGGGAAGGCTTCCAGCAAATGACTGGTGATGAGGAGCCCCAAGGTTGGCGTGAGGCACAGCAACTGTCCCAAGCAAAGATGCTGAAGGTTGGGAATGTGTCAAAGATGGTGGAGGAAAAGTGGACTCATTGTGAGGAGGTACAACATTTGAACAAGGAGCTGCAAATGTGTCTGCAGACTTTGGAGGGGGAAAGGGATCCTTGGGAGGAAATGGAATGATCATTGCTGCAGTCATCCTTCAGAAAATCCATGAAAATGGAATATGAAGGTGTCTATGAACTCAAATAAAACAACCTCTGGTTTTGACCATTTGGTTTCAGAAGCAGGTGTCCAAAAAAATCCAGTTTATGAGCTTGGCATGTGGCTAAGAGCAACTTCTTACGGGCTTGAATTTGAAAAGGGTACTCGGGGTAATCTCTGCCAGTCACTTTTCTGACACCAACTCATTTCTACTCTCAGAGCTACCAAGGAGCCTTCGTTCCCCTCCCTGAGAAGTGGAGCCTGTGCAATTTCTTCATCTCCAGCACTGACACAGATGCTGCTCAGCCACAGGAGGATTTCCCGGAGCTACTGAGTACATCTAGTTTATTTCTTGTCTGAGGGACAGTGAATTGTGTGCACGTGCCAGACTTAGCTGTACCAAATGTTCCTCCTCAGTTTGGTGTCACAGGGACATTTAGGTCTCTCCACAGGAAGTGCTCTGCTTCGAGGCAGGGAGAGAGCACTCTGCATGTTCCTGCTGTCCCTGAGGGCAGCCTGGACTGGTTAAAGTTTACCTGGCTTCCCTTTCTACTGAAGAAAGAAGCAGGAATTGTTGCTGGAGCAGTTGCTTGAGTTCTACCCATTGGCCCAACCCCTGCTCAGATCAGTCTCTAGGAAAACACATCAAGCCCTCTGTGATTCTGCAGCACAACCCATTTAATCTGCTTCTTGCCCATAAGAGCTGCCAGTGTTGTACCCTCCCATAAAGACCTGGTGGGGCTGAGAAAAGATCCCGGTTGATTCTGTGTGTACTTTCACCTGTTGAGACAAAAAAGGGCATTGATCCACACCTCGGTGTGTCTGATGCCTAAGCCAATCCCGTTGTGTCCTGAATGGGGGCAGCAGCTTGTCAGGGGCTCAGGCTGGCTGTGGCTTGTGGCCATGGCTTGTCAGTGCTCATGCTTGGCCTTTGGCAGCCTTGCTGTGTGCCCTGGCCCTGAGGGCTGCTCTGACTGCAGGGGCTGGAGCCTTCCTTAGCTGGGAGAGTGGCGCTGCCGCCCGGCCGGCCGCTGCAGAGCTGAGCTGGCCCGAGGCAGCAGCCCCTCGTCTGGGCCGGCTTCTGCACGGCACGGCCTGGACTCCCGAGAGGGACAGCATCTCCTCTGGGCAGCTGTGCGTGTCACAGCGGCGCCTGAGCAGCACTGCTCTCCTCGCTGCCCTTGCCCGCTGTGCCCACTTGGGAAGGTGGGGGGAACGTGTGCGGTGCTGAGAGGCCGAGTCCAATGGCAGCCACTGATCCGCGCTGTCAGGGTGAAGGGAAGCACTGGGGTTCTTCCCATGGGCCATGGGCAAGGGCGTCTTGGAGCTCAGCCTGCTCATACAGGGTGAGGGTCCTGATGCCAAAAGCCCCCTTGGAATGGGTTACAGCATCAGCTGCTCTGCTTTACAGATGGAAAGCCATTCATTCTTTTGGCAAATGCTGCAAGCTAGAGAAGATGCCCTCCTCTCCTGGGAATGCATCTCCCTGGGCTTTATTTCCTGACAAGAGAAGTCTTCAAAGGACTGGACAAAACCAGTCTCTCTGCTGGCCATTTGGACTGCAGAACTGCCTGGCTTGTTGCTCTTGCTCTTGTTGTTGTGGTTGCTGCCCAGCTGACCACAAAGGGTTCAGAGTCCCAGACAGTGGGGCTTTCTTATCTCCTGGAAACTGGAATTTCTGCATGAAAGTGAGAATCTTGCATTTTGTTTCCCTCAGGGAGAATGGTGAACATGGAAAATCCCATACGAAAATACATTGAACTGGAAAATCTCGGCAGCGGGTGAGTCCACAGATACTTCTACACAGCCTTGGGCCAGGTGTTTCGCTGGTGGAATATCCATCAAGTGGGAAGTCAGACAAGCTGCAAACATGTTCAGACACCAGGGTTAGTCTGCCCCACCTCTTAGTACTGGCCAGAATTTGTAAGTGTGCTCAGAAGGCATTGCCAAAGACCTCCCCATGCTGCCAACCAAGGTCTTGCCTGCAGCAAGGAACAGAACCTGGTAGATCTCTTTGTCTCTCAAGTGTGGGACAGCTCTGTGGTAATTTCCTTAGCATTTGTGTATGTCTCAAGATCATAGAATTTTGCCACACGAATGACAGGAGAAGAATCCTGCTTACCTGAAAGAGCAACCCGTCCCCTTATGATAGCTGTCAGATAACAGTCCTCAGGGACATTTCTTTCCAAGAGTTTGCTAAAGGAAATACTCCATGCTCAGGATTAGAACTGCCCAGTTTAGAAACTGATAGCCGAGATGAAGGAATAAGCTGTCTTTTTGAGCTGAGGCAGGAAAGCCCAGCACTTCAGGAACAGGCCCAGTGCCCATGCACTGGAGGGGAAAATGTATCATCTGCCTTCTGGCAGACCCCTCCTGCAACCTGCAGCTTTTAGGTATTTACAGCAGAGATCTCCTGTCTGGAGTGGCTTTCACTGCAAGATCTAAATGGCTTCTCCTTTCTTTGCTGCTGTTTTGTTTCTAGAGCTTTTGGAGAGGTTTCTAGAGCACTTGACATTACCACAGGAGGAGAGGTAAATGTCAACAGCCCCTGCAGACTCTGCTGCTCTCAAGGCCTTTCCCTACAGGTGACATCTGTGCCTGAAGCTTTGGGTAGAGCTGTGCAGCAAAGACACAGGAAGCACAGACTGGTGCCAGCCTGCAAATTGCACTTGGGACAGTCTTTGTCCTTCTCAGCTGCCAGTAGGAAGGCAAGGAGGGCAGTGGTTCCTTGCAGAGAAGGACGTGCCCACTTGCTCTCATTTGCTAAAACCAAGGTTTAGCATCTCACTTAGAGCATCTCACTGCTCTTTGGGGCTACAGCTTCAGAGTCCTGAATCCTCATTTCTGGTTGACAGCAAATACATCTGAATGTTACTGGTAGCTCATTAGCCACTTGGGAGCTGTACGTAGGGAGAGATCTGCAAGGTGTCCCTAAAAGCCCAAAGGCCTGCCTGTATCCACAGAGTACCAAGGCACAGATTACTTCTCTGGAAGTGCAGGCAGAGCAGCAGAGAGTGTGGTCAGAACTTTGTGGGTGAGAGTTGATACACCTTTGTTACCAAGTGGACAAGACAAAGTGGTCAGTTGTCATGTAACTGTCCCCAAGGGAGCAGAGCAATGGGCTGTTGGATTGTCACTTCCTAATTACTCCAATGTCTAATCACAAGGTGCTTTGGCACAGCTTGGCTGTGCCATTCCAGAATCACTCACTCCATGTGAGAAGCTCCATGCCAACTTCCAAAGTTACTCATTTTCAATATCATTTTAGGTGGCCATAAAGAAAATCAATCTTCAAGAACTGGTCGGGAAGGAAGCAACTGCTTATGAACTCATGGTCATGAAAATGAATAGGAACCCCAGCATTGTGACCTATTTAGAGAGGTGAGGGATTCTTGTTTTATCCCACCAATATTTATTTACATACTTCATGCCTGCAAAGTTAAAAACCCACTTTGGATACTGGCAGAAAAAAGAACTCTTAATTACTGGTTAATTATGATTTCTCACCTTATCTCCAGTGGATGGAAGAGATTTTTGCATTTTGTCTGCATTATTCTACCCTGGCAAATGCAGTTTGAAAATTGTCCAAAAATCTGGACCAGCCCTATCTTAAGAACAAAACACCCTGTAAATTCATTTCCTCCACATTGGATTGGGGCTTAACTTTTTCAAGTTTTTAGGAGCACCTTTGAAGTGCTGATAAACCACCCTAGAGAGAAGATTTCCCTTGCATTGCTGCCCTTTTTCCATTGCTGTGAATGCCAGGAAGACTCGGTGCTTATTAAAAGAGATACCATGTGTGACAGCTTTTTTATCTGGGCTGTTACAAAAGTGCATTTTTTGCTTGCTGGCCATTTAAGACATCTCCTTTTTTGTACATGTGCCATTCTCCTTGAGACTGCACAGACTGCAAACCCTGCACAGCCTAGAGGCAATGTCTATTCCTTTTATTCTGTCCTTGTCACAAAGGCACCCAGAAACAAGAATCAACTGTTGTCTTTTGCAAACAGCAACGTAGCCATGCATGTTCATCTCCACACCCTTGTTTCCTTCTTTCAGTTACTTTGTGGGGAAGCACCTTTGGCTGGTGATGGAGTACATGGACGGAGGCACTCTGAGAGATATCATCAGTGAGACTCAAATGTCAGAAGGAGAGATTGCAGTTGTCAGCCGTGAGGTCAGGGATCCCACCTGTGCTTCCAAGGGCTTGAGCAAGATTGTCTAGGAAACTGGGGCTCAGAATGGGAGTGATTTCATGGGCCAAGCTTGGTTTCTGTCTTGCTGGTATGCTATGGGCAAGCAAGAGCCTTTCAAGTGAACTGCCTGCCAGTGTCCCTGCACTCACTCTACTCACTCCTTGTACTCTTATCTCCTGCTGTTGTAGTCTAGTTCTGTCGCTTCTATTTGGATTTGCTGTTCTCCACCTTGCCTCTCTAAATGCTTACTTTGTGCTTATTTACACTACATTCCTTACCTCTTAAAGCAAAGATGCTGGTGGCAGGATTTGAAACAAGCAGCAAAGAAAAAAAGAGGGACTAATTTCTTTTAGGTCTCAGCAGAAAAGGATAGTAGTGCAGCCCAAATGCTGTTTGCTTCTGAGCACACCCACTGCAGCTGCAGTCACTCTGCCTGGTTTGCAGGGGACAGTCTACAACAGCAGTTGCTGCTGCTGTTGCAAAAGCTGCCATGCCTTTCCTGACAAAGGTCCTGCTCTGCTCCTGTTGCAGCAGCAGGCTCTTCCTCTCAGTGGCACTGTGTTCTGCCATTACTCCCCATTCCCCTGCAAAGGGAATTTTTACAGCTGTTTCCTTGCTTGTGTGATGAAATCACATCACTCATTTTTGCCCCCCTGTTTCTGTTTTTTCTCTCAGTGCCTGCAAGGACTGGATTTTCTTCACTCCAACCATGTGATCCATCGAGATGTGAAGAGCTGCAACATCCTTCTCAGAATGGACGGCTCTGTCAAGCTGGGTCAGTGTATTCTTGGTGAGGTTCAGCCTCCCAGGGATGTGGGGTGTGGGGCTGCTTTCAGTGACTGCCAGCTCCCCAAAAATGGTGCTGCTGGCAGTGCAGGTGCCCCTGCTGTGAGCTGAAGGCACAGCTGTGATGTGCACAGAGGTATGACAAGGTACCACAAGCAGTCAAGAGTGGCATTGCTGTGTCCCATCCAAAGGGAAGGAGCTACAATCTAAAGCTTCAGAAAAAGAAAGGCCATTGCTGGAGGAAGTGTAAAAAAGGTGGGGATTTTTTGAAGCAGCCAATTCCATATTTCCTTGGTTAAAGCCCTGAGGAAATTGAGCAGGAATGGATTTCCAGCAGATGACAAAGTGCATTCTGAGACTGGGAGTGAGCAATGCTTTTGCTTGGTTTCCTAATTGGAGCTGCCTTTCATGGTGTGTTGTTTTCTCCACAGCTGACTTTGGCCTCTCTGCTCAGCTCACCCCTGAGCAGAGGAGACAGATCTCCGTGGCCAGCACTTCGGGGTGGATGGCGCCTGAAGTCGTGAAAGGTCACCCGTACGGCCCCAAAATGGATATATGGTCTTTTGGAATCGTGGGCATCGAAATGGTGGAACGAGAAGTTCCTTCCTGGAATGAAACTCCTGTCTCGGTAAGGCGCATATAAATGCCATTGCCATCTGCTGGCATTACTTCCACCAAGGTCCCCTTCTAAAAATGTCCCTGCAGCACATCAGCATCCGCTGTAGGTTTGGTTGCATCAGCAGGCAAGTGGCAGGTACCCAGTTCAGAAACGTGCCATTTTGGCCTGCAGCCCTGCTGGCCTCCGTGACATTTCTCTTTTGCTTTTTGAAAATTCTTGAAGCTTGTCTCTGAAGGAGAAGAATTTTTCAGTGGAGAGTTCAGCAGTGTGATAAATATCCTTTGAGATGGAGTTGGGACCTTCCTGTTTTCAATTTTCTAGAAGAAGAAAAAATGAAAATAAAGAAAAGGGAATGGAAAAGAAAAAGCAGAAAAAAAGAGAAATGGGACGAGAAAAAAAGAAAAAGGAATAGGATAAGGAAAAGGGGGAGGAAGAGGAAGGGAAAAGGGAAGGGAAAAGGAAAGAGAAAGAAGGAAAAGGAAAAGGAAAAGGAAAAGGAAAAGGAAAAGGAAAAGGAAAAGGAAAATATAAAATTAAACTTAAAATTAAAAATAAAAATAAAATCAGAAAAAGAAAAAGAAAAAGAAAAAGAAAAAGAAAAAGAAAAAGAAAAAGAAAAAGAAAAAGAAAAGGAAAATAATAGAACAAAAAGGAAAAGTAAACAGAAAATACAAAAATCAAAGTAGTTCTGCTTACTTTTTCCTTTATTAAACAAAGCACATCCATTTTTGTCCAAATTCTAGCATCTTTTCCAAATCCTGTGGGACCTCCAAACTTTCAGGCTTTCAAGTCATCTGTACATTGTTCTGTCATGTGTCTGGGTGGCCTGGATAAGTTCAGGATGTGTTTTTCTCCAGCTGCAGTTAGAATTGTGTGCCAAAGCCCCGGCTGTTTCTTGGTACTTGAACAGGAGGATGAGCCTGCAGTCAGGTGCCTGGGGCTGGGATCCAAGGGGTGCGGTTGACGCCGGTGCTGTTCCTTTAGCACAGGAGCAGGGCCATCCCTGGGTTGCACAGCGCTAGTGACAGTGAGGACTCCTCACCATGCCCACTAGCTGAGCTCAGCTGCAGAGGGACGGGATAAAACCTCCTTTTTGACCTCTGTTGCTGTGGGAAAAGTGAAGGAAGTTTTCCTTTGGCTTGAAGAGGATCAAAGTCTCCTTGGTCAGCATCTATTTCATTGCTACCAGCACTGGTGGGCATTTTCATGCAGACTCCTAGGCCTCTCCCCACTGTCATTTCTGTCTGTTTTAAATGCTTTCTGCATCTGCATTTCTTTCAAGAACAGAACAAAAAGCTTGATGATTTTTGTTTCATGGAAGCTGTGCTTAAGGGACCAACAAGCATGGCAGTGATCCCTTTTGTGTAATAATCCTTGGAAATAGTATAGCTAGAGCTATAGCTATTCCCCCTCCCAAATGGCCTGTCAAGCTATTCACACAAGTTGGAGTGAATCCTCAGAGAAGCAAAAGCTGCATTTGGTGATGAAGTTCTCATTAACCAGAGAACTAGTCAGTGAAAATCAGCTGCCAAGGCAAGATCTGCTGGATGTTGGAAAAGCTGGGGTTGCCTCGGTGTTTAAGTTTTTTATAGGTATAGGAAAGTCATCTCTGCCTCTCTGCCAGGGCAAAAAATGCCACTGCAGAGTGGAGCTGAAACACTGGGCTCTGGGAGAGCAGTTGCAGATGGGAAAGAAGCAGGTGGAGCCTTGTGTTTCCTTTTTCTCCAGCCTCAACTCCTGATAAACATAAGAGGGACACCAAAGCTGTGGCAGCCCAACCTATTCTCGCTTTTGCTGCATGACTTCCTGAGCTGCTGCCTGCAGACAGACGAGGCACAGCGCTGGTCTGCTGAGGAGCTCCTGCAGGTAAAATGCCAAGGGGCTGCAGGTGAAACAGTGTCTGAGGGATGGGCTCCTCCTCCGCTGAAATGCAAGGCATCAGATGTGCCCCCCTCCTCCTCACCTCCAATCTTCCTTCTGTTCAAATGGAAATGGCGAGGAATTCTAGCAGGACTGGCAGGGACCTGTAAAGCTCATGTGGTCCAAGTGCCCTGCAATGAGCAGGGACATCTTTAAAGGGATCAGGATGTCCAGAACCCTCTCCCACCTGCCTGGAATGGTTCCAGGGACAGGGCACCTACAAGCTCTTAGGACAACCTGTGCTAGTGTTGTTTGTGTGCCCAAGGAAACAAGTTCTTCCTTAGACTTCTTCTGATTCCATCCCCTTTTTCTTTAAACATATTAGCCCATGTCCTGTTGTCACTGGACCTATTAAAAAAGATGTCCTGCACACCCTCAGAAGCCACTCTGAAGTTTTGGAAAGTAGCTAGAAAGTCTCCCTGGGGCCTGTTCTTCTCCAGGCTGAATAACTCCAGCTCTCTCAGCCTGGCAGAGAAAGCACCATTTCTAGAGCCCTGCTAGGGCAAAAGTCCCATCAAAATGAAGAAAGAAGAATCAATGGATGAGTGGGATTCTGGGCCAGGTTTGCCTGTGATGGCAAGGTCCTGCACGTGAAGATGGAGATGCAGATGCCCCCATTGGTCCCCTTTCTGGGTCTGTCTGGGAACCAGAGGAATCCTGATGGAGGCTGTGAAGCATTGAGCTTGGAAAGTCATGGTTAATTGAGTTTTGTTGATTTCTTTTTTTCCCTTTTGGGCAGCATCCACTTGTAACATTAACTGAGCCTGTGTCCAGCCTGGTGCCGCTGATCATTTCAGTGAAGAGGAGGAAGGAGGAGAAAACATCAGGACCAGCGTAGAGTCAGCTTGTAGACTAGGATTGTAGAGTAGGGTTATAGAGTCAGATTGTAGACTAGAATTATAGAGTAGGGTTATAGAGTAGGATTCTGAACTAGGATTGTAGAGTAGGGTTCAAGAGTAGGATTGTGGACTAGAATTGTAGAGTAGGGTTATAGAGTAGGAGTATAAATCAATAAAATTTCTGAAATTTTAACTCATCTGGAAGATTGCTTTCTTTTTTACCCTGTGAATAAACTCAGCATTTCCTTCTGACTTATCAGTTGTCTCTTCAAGGTGCAAAGTGATATTCATGGCTTCTTTGGTGTGCTTTGAAAGTGGGGAAGGCTCTTCTTCAGTCATCCTCTCCAAAGTGCATTGCCTTTGGAATTTGGCTCACTGGCTGGGTTTTGCCCAGCTGTGTGGTATGTCTAATTGAGGCAGAAAGGGCAATGGCATTTGCAGGCAAAAGCAGTGGAGGAATGGGGCAGCCAAAACTTCCTGTGCAGATGCAGGCCTTCAGCTGTGACTCCAGAGCATTTGGGTTCCTGCCATTTGGATTTGTATCCCTGTGGTGGTTTCACATTGATTGATATTTGGAGAAGGAAGAAACCACCTATGGAAGAGATTTCTCGGAAAGAAGCTGCTGGGAGCTCCTGTGCCCGGGAAAGGTCAATAGCTGGCTAGTGCTGAGAAGTGACAACATTTTGAACCATTTAGAAATTAGATCTGCCTCTGTGAGATCTACATTTTTAAAAATAAAGTTTGGGAAATCTCTCTCTTGGCTTCCGGACCCAGAAGGTGACGGAGCTCTGGTGAGGCCGGCCCTGCTCACCCACGGCCTGTGCTCCTGGGAGAGGCTGGGCCGGACCCCAGTGGCTCCTGGACGGGGGATGGAGGCTGCAGAATCCCAGCCCCAGGCAAGGCTGGGCCACAGCTGCTGACATCTCGCTGACACTAAACCCTCTCCCCAGCACACACCTATGGCTCCAGGCCAAGCCTCCCCTCCCAGCAGCTGCCGGGCAGAGAGAGGGGCCCAGGGCAGCCTGAAATCATCATCATAATTGCTGCAGCCACTGCCCATGACCATCTGCAGACCTGGCAAGATTTAAACCTTTCATTTAACCCTATCAGTGCACAGATGAGACCTGCAAACCACCATTCTCCCCTCAAGAGAAAAGGACAAAGTGGGGACACGTAGAAGACAACATGAAGACACTGGGGTCATTAAAGTAAGAATCAAAGAAGGTGAATGAGGAGATGTCTCAGTGTTGGGCTGAAAATTTCTTTTGGTAGGGCTATGGAGATAGAAAATGATACACAGAAATATCTCCTTCAATTCATGAGAGAGGATGGGGGAATGAAGCATTCAAACTGTGCATGTGGACAGAGGCATGCACTGATAAGAAGTCAAGCAGATGTTGCAGTAGCTGTGATCCCATGAGAAGTCTGAACAGAGAGCGAGAGAGATGAGAGTGAGGAAGACCTTTTGTCCCCAGGGAGAGAAGAAGAAAAGCTCTGTTCCCAGAGGTGATGACAGAGACAGATGAAGGGAACATTCGCCTTTGAACAACTCATCCTTAAAATAATACCCCATGAGTTCATAGCCCATGAAGACACTTGTAGCAGGGCTGTGAAAATGGGAAAGATTTCACAATTGCAGAACTTAACCTGGGCAGATGCTATCTGTGGAAATGAAAAGCCATGAGAGAACTGTTTCATGTAGAGAAGTCTCGGTGGCATGGCAAGAGAAATCTTCTCTCCCTTCACGAACTGACAGAGGAGTATTGTATTGTTGGTACTGATTTAACATCCCATGTTTTGTGTCTGTGCTGTCAGCTTGAAAAGGAAAGAAGTTAGTCAGGGGGAGGAAAGGAGTCCTGGAAGTCTTATTCTGATGCTTCTCCTTCTTGTAGTCCTGTTAATAAAGTTTCTTTATACCTTTTATGTTTTGAGCCTGTTTTGCCCTTCTCCTAATCCATAT
The DNA here is from genome assembly GCF_971803275.1 of Cyanistes caeruleus. Taxonomy (NCBI): domain Eukaryota; kingdom Metazoa; phylum Chordata; class Aves; order Passeriformes; family Paridae; genus Cyanistes; species Cyanistes caeruleus. Next base: position 5,994,649 of record NC_141732.1, on the reverse strand, counting down.
CTCCCAGCAAAAACAAATGAGTAAGTGCACTGGTGATTTTAGCCAGTGCTAAACCCACCACATTATTTAGTAATTATAAAATAGAATTATTACAAGAAAAATAATTGTCCTGGTGTGACTTTATATATCTTGAGTTCTGTACCCTTAAGGTTTGTTTGGGAACTGGGGTAAGTTGAAGCTGCTGGAGGCTGATGGGACTTTTTTCTCCTGACCAATTACTAGCCATTTCTGAGAACTCCCAGTGATTCTGACCATTGAAAAGTGAGATCAACTTGTGAATACCTATCGTAAGGCTTAAGACTGGGAATTTCTTGTTCTCTTTGGTTTCCATCTTTTGAACAGGTAACAATGCTCCGGCTCCGGCTCAGCCTCTTCCTCCCCAACCAGGCCGGACAAGGCCGCGGAGGGTGGGGGGAAGGAGAAGAGCAGAGGCAGCCGGCCTGACTTGGTTTGCAGTTTGTGCCACTGAACTGAAACCTGACTCCATGAACATCTGCAGCTTTCCAAGACTTGAACTCTTTTACTACCTGGATGAGACTTACAGATTAACCCTTTTTTCCCAGAGTGAGGGGAAGAGAGAGGGATCATCAGCATGAAGAAGGCACAATAAAACCATCAAAGTCAGTGAAGAAAAGAATTAAGTTTTAGATGGGGAAGAGAGAATAAGGAAATGCTTTAATAAGCTGAAATATTTTTCTGTTAAAGCTATAGAGATGGACAATAGTGTTCTGAAAATAAAATTCCTTTAATTCATGACAGAGTATATTGGGAGGAATAGAGTGTTTCAAAGTGTGGATTTTAAGCAAAAGGTGGAGTAGTTGTGATACGTGATGTGCTGGAACAGAGGGGGAGAAGTAATAGTTGAAGATTTGTGGCTTTGTAGAGGCAAAGAAAAACCTTCTGTTTCCAGGGAGGCTCAGAGAGACAGATGAAGAGAACTTTTGCCTTTGAATAACTCATCCCTAAAAATGACATCCCTAGAACCATTTGACCCATAACACACCTCAGAGTGATGTGAAATGGGAAGAGACAATTGATGGCAGATTTTTGCGCAGCTGGCATCAGAGAAATAGAAAGTTATGAAGAAAATTAGTTCTCTTGTGAAAAACTCCATAGATTAGCAGAAGAAGACTTCTGTTTCTCTATAAGTACAGATGAAAAGACTATAGCAAGAATTGGGACTGTTGCAAGCACCAAAGTTGTTTTTTTGTCTCTATATTGTCAGGTGAACAAGGGAATGGTTGGGTAGTGGTGGAGAAAAGGGTTTTCTGGAGGTTTAATTCTGGTTTTCTTATTCTTGTAGTTTTTGTTAATAAACTTTCTTCATTCCTTTTAAGTTTGCAGCCTGTTTTGCTCTTGTTCTAATCCATATCTCCTAGCAAGAAATAAGTAAGTTTTCTAGTAATTTTTTTAGTTACTGCTTTAAAACCACAACATTTATTTGGTGTGTTGGCCGGGAAACAAAATTAGCAAATCTAAACCACTACACAAATTAATTTATTATTCTTGGTGTTTGCCAAGAAGCTGAAATTAGCAAATCTAAACCACTACAATCCCTAAGTGCAATCTCTTTGGCTGGATGAGAGTCTTGCTCAAGTGAGAAAGCAGAAAGATCAGTGGTGGTGCTCTGCAAGGTCTCCTCTGGTGCAGAGCTGTCAGCGACTGGGAGGTGAGAGCAGGCTGTAAGAGGCGGTGCCAGGTTTCCCTCATCTGCCTCACAACCATGGCAAGAACAGAGACCGAGACCCTGAAGACCACAAGGGACTTTGTGCAGAGCTTCTGGCCTGGTTGAGGTGGATGTTTGCTAAGTGATTGTTTGGAGGTGTGCTTGACCTGACACCAGCTTTCCAGAGCAACAGGTCACAGCACAAGAGTGATTGTTTGCAGGTGTGTTTGCTGTGCTGCCACGCTACACTGCCTTAATTCCTGCTGGTGAGCAGGGACTTGTGAAGAGCGGCCTGCTCTGTGCCTTACACCGGCTTCTCAGAGCAATGAGTCACACCACAATAGCCTATAAATCTCCCCACCTTTTGGGCAACTGCCCCTCCCTTTGAAACAGACTATAAAAGTGACTTTTCTAAGTTACTTTCAGAGAGAGATATGTCCCCACAGAAGACACCAGCACCCCCATCTCGTCCATTGGTAGCTATAACCCCCTTCTTTTTTCTCTCTTTACTTTGCTTCTTTATCCCTCCCTTCACTCTCTCTCTCCTTCTCTCTCTCTCTCTCTCTTTCTTATTCTCTCCCTCTCATCTATTGCATAACCCATGTTGCTGGCACTAAAATAAAGGTACATTGTTGCTGTTATGATCTAACCTGAAATTCCTTGGTGTCCTTTTTGCACTCGGAGATCATACGAACCTCTCACAACTCCCGCTTGTGTTAGAGGATCGTGACAGAGGCCCTGCCATATTTGATCCATGTTTGAGCAGGTCAACAAGACAATGAAGAAAACGGTATCAGTTACGGGGTGGGAACTTGACCCTTGCAATAGAAACAATGGATTGGTCAATGGGTGGGCAGTTAACTTTTGAAAGAGGAACTGTTCATAATGGAGGCATTGTTGGCATGGAGTCGGTATTCTGAGCCATTGTGGTCTCATCTCACGTGCCGGCCATATGGGAGCTGATGCTGTCACTGGGAAAATTCCACTCCTGAGCAGGAGATATAAGGCCTGCTTCTGGGCTGGAGGAGTGAGAAGGACAAAATGCAGACGGATTTGATGCAGGGGATGTCCTGAAAGTGCACTGCCTACATGCCTCTCCTGCCGAGCACCATGCTTCACCTCCTTCTTCTGCTCAGTGGGTTTCTGGGAATCCAGGGGTTGGTATGTATTCTTTGCTTCTGCAACTAATGGAATAAATTTTCTTTGCAACCCCCACTGTGTCTTGGCTTCTTTTCTACATGGGTCTCCTTCTGAAGCTATGACAATGACTACCAGAGAGCTTCAGGACAAGCCTATTTCCATTTCAATATATTCTGAGACAGGATTTAAATATGTCAAGTAATCTGGGGAAATGTTTAGCCTGTGAGTTTCAGCAAAGTACCGAAGATGTCTTAGTTCCATGGATACAAGCTAGTAGGTGAGATTGCTACATGTGCACAATTTAGGGAAGGGATTCTCCACACACCCTGCACTGAAATAGAGTAATATTTCCTTTTGAACCCTGAGCTGGCTGTGGGGATTGGGCCCTGCTTGGTCACTTTCATTTTGGCCATTTCTCTTGAGCAGGTAAGAAAGATCAAAACAAAATCTTTTCCAGCTCTTTCCCTCTAGTTTACCTTTTGGGGGGCCAAAGCTCTGTGCTGCAGGTGGCCCAAGTGTGTGCAGAGCAATGCCTGCAGAGCCTCCTCAAAATCCATCAGTTTCCTCACAGGTCATCATCACTTGTTCCAGATCTGGCAGGAGAAAAAGCCCACAGCACAGTGGGCACCGTGCCCTGCCCAGCCCAGAGCTCTCTGGCACTGAGCAGCAGCAGCAGCAGCGCCAGCACTTTTCAACCTGCTCCTGCCTTGGCTTCACCTGGGGGACAGAAGCCTCTGAAAATCAGCACTGCCACTCATGTTCCCAGCTTGGAGCAGCTGCTGCTGCTGGTGGGCAGATCCTGCCAGTCTGACTGCTTCCAAATGGGAATAAAGGCAGAGGCAGAGACGGACACACAGAGAAGCTCTGGGCTTGTGCAATAAATGGGAAAAGGTATGGGGGAATGGGTTAAGAATTATAACACCTCTTTTGTCAACAGTGCCTTTTCTCCTGCCTTTTTCTACCTTCTCATTTCCTATCTTTTCTCCCTTCCCAATCATGTTTGTCACAACTCTCTTGAACATTTCTCACTCTTGTTTCCCAGCCTTTTTACCTCATCTTCCTCACACTTTTCATCTCACCTTTCCCACCCTTTTCTCCCCTCTTGTTTCCTTATCCCAGGTTGCTTTCTCAAAATTTCTCCTTATGTTTCTCACTTTTCTCCTCATGCTTCTCACTCTTTTCCTCTCATGTGTCTCACACTTTTTTCTTCACATTTATAATTCTTTTCTCTTCATGGTCCTTATACTTTTTTTCTCATATTTTGTTCCCCTCTTTCACTCATGTTTTCTGACTTTTCCCACCCACAGGTTTCTTTATTTTTTTGTTGTTGTTGTTCTTCTGCCTCAGGTTTCCACAATGTTCCTCTCACATTTCCTGCCTCTTTTACTCTTTTTACAAATAAAACTTCTCACGCTCTTCCCTTCACATCCTCTCCCTTCTCTCCCTTTGTTTCTCACCATTTTGTACTCATGTTGCTTAGAATTTTCCCATCATATTTCCTGCCCTCTTCTCCCCTCATCTTCTTCTCCTCTTTTCACTCACATTTCTCACCATTTGCTCCTCATGTTTCTCACCCTTTGCCATTCGGCTTTCCTACCCTTTTCTTCCCTCCTGTAGTGGCCAGGGATCTGGCCAGCAGTGTGGCCATTCTTCCCTGGAGGGAGGAGACCCCTTAGGCTGCAGATGGTTGCCCTCTCCTTGGGAGAGAGACCCTGGCTGGCCACCTTTACAGGTGTGCTGAGGTCAAAAAGCCAACCTAGGCATGCCTCCAGTTTTATGTACATTCTGTGTTTCTCACTGGTTATTCCCTTTGACCCACCCTTTTCCACAGCGGATAAAAAGCAAGTTCTCTCTGACCCTAGCAGCTTTTGAACTGGGATTTCTTGGAGGAGAAAGTTGAATTCACACCTCCTAAGAGATCAGAGCTACGAAGATCTGTCTCTTTTCTTCTGTATTTGCCTTAAGAGCTGTTTTCACTCCAGCAGCCCTTTTGAGGGCTGAAGAGCTGAAAGCCCAGAAGCAGCTGCTGAGGTGCCCGAGCCCTGAAGTTCTCACCACCCCACCGTCACACACAGCTGACTTCACCTTCCCATTTCTCTCCTTTCCTCACTCACATTTCTCACACTTGTGACCTCCCATTTTCTGCCTTTTTCCTCTCACATTTCTTCACCCACTGCTTCCTGTCAGTGACTCTTTCTCTTCAGTAGTTGATGGGTTTCTCTTGTTTTTTTCCTGCAATCTCCCACTCAAAATATTGGGTGCTAGAGCAGCAGCCCAAGAAGCCTCTGCCTGTGCATCTGCTGAACACAAAAGCTCTGCTCAACCTAAAGCATCTAAATTAAGAAGAACCTAAGCCACAATGGATTTCCTGCTGCAGTTTGATGGGTTATTTTCATTCCTACATAGTCTTCATAGTGTTCTAAATAAATAGGTACCCTGAGGGATAGATATCACAGGTGAGCACCCATTGCACAGTCTGCTTTCAGTTAAATTCCATCTCCATTTTCATCACCTCACACTCACTATGAGTCCTGCATGGAAGACCCAGGCTCTGATGCCTCATTGTGCTTTTGGTACTTTTTTTTTAGCAAATGAAATTTTCTATTTTAAAACATTCAAACCCTGGAGTTTCTTTCTATTTTCACCTGAGACTACTGCCAGCCAAGGTTACAAACTGGCTGGTACATGTTTGTGTGCACAGACCACAGATGCCACCCTGTGTCCGTGCCCCAGGTGTCTGTCAATGTCCATTGAAAGAGATGGCTGGAAGGGGGGCTCTGACTGCCCTGCGATGTTCTGGGCTGGGCTGGTAGAGGCTGCAGAACGCTCTGAGAGGCACGGCCTCATCTCTGGCCACCATCTTGTGTGTGGCACAGCCTCATTTCTGGCCGCCATCTTGTGCGTGGCACAGCCTCAGCTCAGGCCACCATCTTGTGCATGGCACAGCCTCAGCCCCAGCCGCCATCTTGTGCTTTGTGGCAGCTCTGAGGGCTGTGCGAGGGACGCTCTTCCCCAGAGCTGTTTTGTGTCCTTTCCTTTCCCAGGGATGGCATTTGGAAATTCTGCTTCTGTCCCGGGGTTACCCTGTTTTGGCCTTCCCAATACACAACTCGCTCTCTTACTCTTATTATGATTAGAAGATCCTAAGAAGAAAATGAAAATCATACCAGGATTATGATGCACGAAATGTAGTCAAGAAAACAGTACTCCATAGTGCAGGGCCTATAGAGCAAGGATTTGTTTATTCAACACCACAAGTGAGGGGAATAGTTCCGCCACTTGTCCATTGTTTGCACAGTACAAACTTTTAAACATTTTTAACTTATTGGGCACATTCTACTTTCTTGACCTTCATATTTTCTAATTCCTTG